>NC_081297.1:110276614-111594739 GCF_030435805.1 Mustela lutreola
ATCTCAGGGTCCTGGGATCGAGTCCCGCATCAGGCTCTCTGCTCAGCAGGGAGCCTGCTTCCTCCTCTCTCTCTCTCTCTCTCTACCTGCCTCTCTGCCTCCTTGTGATCTCTCTCTGTCAAATAAATAAATAAATAATCTTAAAAAAAAAAAAAAGAAGAAGAAGAAACTACCTCCCAAAATTTTAAAGAATGAGAAACATATATAAGGGTAAACACAATGGAATATGTCTATAAATTTGAAAAAAAAATTTTTAAATAAATTTCTAAAAAAGGAGTTGATAGAGTAAGTTGGTTAGGAGAATAAAGAAAAAGAAAATGGAAAGAATTTCTCAGGCTGGAGACTAGAACAAGCCTGGAGCTAGATTCAGGTATATTTTGATCTATTAGAAGAAGTTGTATCCCAATTTTTTTAGAAGAAAAAACCTTACGTGTATACAAAAAATAAAGTTACATACAATGAAGGATAAAATATGACTATAATAATGAAGATTCAAAAAAGATTATATTTTTATGAAAGGTATTAAGATAAACTAGTTTAAAAAAATTAAAAAAGGAAAGGATAAAAGTAAAAAAAAAATAGCAGAAGAAAAAGAAAAAAATAAAATAAAAAATTAAATAAACTGCAAGACTAAAGAATCATGGCAAGAAAGCCATGAGTTCCATTCTTTGCTTTCTCCTCCTCTGGAATTCCACTGTTCTCCTTGGTAAATGACCTTGGTCTTGGCTGGATTTCTTGTTGATCTTCTGGGGGAGGGGCCTGTTGTAGTGATTCTCAAGTGTCTTTGCCCGAGGCGGAATTGCACCGCCCTTACCAGGGGCCAGGCTAAATAATCTGCTCAGGTTCACTTTCTGGAGCTTTTGTTCCCTGAACACTTTCCATAGAGTTCCGGAGGACGGGAATGAAAATGGTGGCCTCCCAACCTCTGGCCCAGAGGAGCGGAGAGCTTGAGGCCCCACTCCTCAGTGCACCCTCAGAGAAAAGCACTCAATCACTCCTGTCTCCCTGGCCTCCAGCCCGCTCTGAGCTCACCCAGCCTGCGACCCGTTCAAGGTAACCCCAAGCTGAGAGCTCACTCCTCAGCTCTGTCTCTGTAGCCAGCTTCCCCGCTCTAATACCTGTGAGCTCTGTGACACACAGAGACCCCCGATCCTTCTGTGACCCTGTGGGACCTGAGGCCACGCTGACCCTGGGTGGACTTCACCCCAATTTAGCCTCTGGAACAATGTCCCACAGCAGAACAGACTTTTAAAAGTCCTGATTTAGTGCTCCATTTTTCCGCCGCTTGCCGGGAGCCAGCCCTTCCCCCCAGAATCTATCTTCCCATCACTTTGGATTCACTTCTCCGCCAGTCCTACCTTTCAGAAAGTGGACGATTTTTTGTTTCTACAATTGCTGCTCTTCTTCTCTTCAACCTCCTGTTGGATTTGTAGGTGTTTGCAATTGTTTAATAAGCTATCTAGCTGATCTCCTGATACCTGAGGTAGTCTCAGCCTGCTACTTCTTCGCCATCTTAACTCCTTCCAGCTTCTAGACTTTTAAAAAAAAAATCCATTGTATGGCTGTATTCTGAAATTAAAACTTTATTTTTGTATCTGTTTTTCGTTGCTTTGTTTTTGTTTTTGTTATTGTTCTTTGTTTTCCTTATTACTTATTTTCATACTTTCACTTGTAAGCTTTCCCATGCATTCTATTTTGGATGTCTTCTGTTGGTATATACAGGATATCTTAACCTAGCATATGTCACATAGCTTTAAGTCAACAACCAGTGGAATTAAAATGTGACCTATACCTTTCCAGTAACTAAAGATTAAATTAATTAAAACATTGTTTATGTTACAAAAGATTAAAAAAAAGTAAGCAAGAGGAATCATAAAACCCATTTTCAATAAAGGGGAAAGAAAGGATTCGTTATCTACCAATTATAGAATTGGGTATAATTTGAATATTTATTTAGTATAGAAGTTTTAATTACTTTTATATAGTTATAACTGTTATTTCATGCTTTTGGTTTTTTGTTTTTGCTGTTGCCTTGTAACTTATTTTGTGTTCTGATTTTTGCTATTTAAACTATATTTTGTGACCAAGACAAGAACATGAAGATCTTTTAGAATTATTCTGTAAAAAATAAAGATTTTTACATAGCGAACTGTATATTTGTTCAGTATAATTAATTGTGTTATTTTTCCATGTTATTTTCTGTCTTTTTAAAAATGTCAAAGACAGAAAAAGGCATATAAAAGTTTCCCACAAAAATTATATATATATACATATATATATATATTTTAAAGATTTTATTTATTTATTTTTAACAGACAGAAATCACAAGTAAGCAGAGAAGCAGGCAGAGAGAGAGGAAGGAAGCAGGCTTCCTGCTAAGCAGAGAGCCTGATGCGGAGCTCGATCCCAGGACCCTGGGATCATGACCTGAGCTGAAGGCAGAGGCTTAACCCACTGAACCACCCAGGCACCCCTATATTTTTGGTTTTTTTCTCCTTGTTTTGCAACTAGTTTCTGTTGTGTGTGTGCATATTTGGGACCACACTGTACAGTCTATTAAGGTTCATGATTTTTATATCTTTATATTAGACATTGTACCATTTGATTTTTAAATCCTGAATTACATAGTATTTTACTGCCCAAAATATTTTACCTATATTTATAACCAATTATACATGTAAAAGGTAAGGTATCATCTTTTATATTTTATGTAAAATGAGGAACTTATCCCACCTCTACCTGCTTTCATTCATTCAATCAAAAAGTACTTTTTGAATACCTATGATAATTCCCTAGGCACTGTTTAAGTTGTGAAAAACAAGAATAAACATCCCTACCATCTTGGAGCTTAATTCTAGTGAGGAGAGACAGATAATAAATAATAAGTAAATAAGTAAATGGTCATATTTTATTGAGTCAAAAAAGTACTTTTTTTTTTTTACTATTTAACATCTTTGAAATCAGGTTGGCTTTTGCAACTAATGATGTATCATGTCCAGTTGGCTGTGCTTTTGTGGGTAGAATATTTAAAAAATGGTGAGCATCATAATTAATGATGTCTCACATTGAATAAAATATTGTAGTATATGCAATGGTAATAAATGTTATGAGAACAAAGAAGGTAGAGAAGGGGGATGGACATTTCTAGAGAAGTGTTGCATTTTTCAGTAGGATGATCGGGAATTCCTTCCTGAGAAGGTGTCTTTTAAAAAAAAAATTTTTTTTTAAAGATTTTATTTATTTGACAGAGAGAAATCACAAGTAGACGGAGAGGCAGGCAGAGAGAGAGAGAAGGAAGCAGGCTCCCTGCTGAGCAGAGAGCCCGATGCGGGACTCGATCCCAGGACCCTGAGATCATGACCTGAGCCGAAGGCAGCGGCCTAACCCACTGAGCCACCCAGGCGTGCCCTAAAAAATTTTTTTTAAAAAATACATATAATGTATTATTTGTCTCAGGGGTACAGATGGTTCATCAATCTCACACAATTCATGGTACTCACCATAGTACATACCCTCCCCAATGTCCATCATTCAGCCACCCCATCCCTCCCACCCCACTCCCCTCCAGTAGCCATCAGTTTGTTTTCTGAGATTAGGAGTCTCTTATGGTTTGTCTCCTTCTCTAGTTTCATTTTTTTCCCTCCCTTCCCCTATGATCCTCTCTTTTGTTTCTCAAATTCCTCAGATCAGTGAGATCATATGATAATTGTCTTTCTCTGATTGACTTATTTCACTTAGCATAATACACTCTAGTTTCATCCATGTCATTGCAAATGGCAAGATTTGGGGGGTTTTGATGGCTGAATAGTATTCCATTGTATATATATACCACATCTTCTTTATCCATTCATCTTTTGATGGATCTCTAGGCTCTTTCCATAGTCTGGCTATTGTGGAATTGCTGCTATAAACATTCAGGTGCACGTGACCCTTCAGATCACTACATTTGTATCTTTAGGGTAAATACCCAAAGTAGTGTGATTGCTGAGTCATGGGTAGCTTTATTTTCAACCTTTTGAGGCACCTCCATATTGTTTTCCAGAGTGGTTGCCCCAGCTTGCATTCCCACCAATAGTGTAGGAAGGTTCCCCTTTCTCTGCATCCTCACCAACTCCTGTTGTTTCCTGAATGGTTAATTTTAGCCATTCTGACTGGTGTGAGGTGGTTTCTCACTGTGGTTTTGATTTGTATTTCCCTGCATTTCCTGAATGATATGAGCACTTTTTCATGTGTCTGTTGGCCATATGGATGTCTTCTTTGCAGAAATGTGTGTTCATGTTTTCTGTCCATTTCTTGATTGGATTATTTGTTCTTTGGTTGTTGAGTTTAAAAGTTCTTTATAGATTTTGGGTACTAGCCCTTCATCTCATATGTCATTTGCAAATATCGAGGAGGTGACTTCTGAGCAAAGACCTGAAGGAAATGAGAGAGTGAGTAGGACCACTGTGTACAGTTGTGCCAGTTGTACACTTCTTCACGTTTATGACTGCCATTCATATACATTATGTGAAAAACCTTACAGCCATATTCCATGTCTATGGGAGGGAGTCATGTGGATATCAAGGGGAAATGGTTTCTAGGCAAGAGTACATCATACACAAGCATATTGATGCTGCAGGGCCCCAGGAATATTCAAGACACAGGGTTTGTGTGGGGAACAGTAGTAGGGGATGTCAGAGAAGTAAGTAAGGGCCAGCCTTTACACGGTTCTATAGCCCCAAGTGGACTTTGACTTTTACCTTGAGTGTGATGGGAAACAATTTGAAGATGTGCAAAAGGCAACTGATAACATCTGACTTGCATTTTTAAAAGGACCACACTGACTACAGTGTTGAGAAGAGATTACAAAATGGGACAAAACAGGATATGATGAGGTGGGTTCATAGGCCTGTTGTAATAATCCAGGTGTGAGAGGAAGGTGCCTTGGTGGAGGGAGTGGCAAGTGGTCAGGGCCTGGGTATACTTGGGAAGTATGTAGGGCAAAGAGTATTTACTCATGGATTAAATATGGGGTGTGTCAAGGAGAAGTGTCAAGGTTGTTGCCAAGTTTTGAGGGCCTAAGCAATTGTTCTCACTTTCTGTTTATATAATCTAGGGTTTAAAACCCAAATTACACATAAAATTACTTTTAATAACATATTTTTGTAAAGTACTAGTACTGATATTTATATTGAGTTTTGTAACACAATTTATTGTGTTTATGTAGCACTAAGTTAAACTGGTTTTAGTTCCCATCTTTTTTTTTTAAGGTAAGCCCTTTTTAAAAATTATTTTTTAAATATTTTATTTATTTATTTGAGAGAGAGAGAGATAGAGAGAGGGCACAAGCAGGGAAGAGAGCGAGAAGCAGGCTTCCTGCGAGCAGGGAGCCCGATGCGGGGCTCCATCCCAGGACCCCAAGATCATGACCTGAGTGGAAGGTAGACACTTCATGGGCTGAGCCACTCAGGTGCTCCTCTTAATCTGTTTTATTATCGTTCTTGGTTTCTAGATTTTTAGCTGTTTTTTGAACTATCTCCATATCTGACTTCTGTCAGTAACATTCTATTCTGTATTTTGCTATTAACAATTTCTGGCTCAATATGCGATAGGATGTGTAGACAATGAGAGCAAGGACAATGACACTTTGATTTCCTCTGTCTATCCATATGGTTGAAAGATAGCTGTCTGATTTTAGATGGAAAAGTATCGTCTACTTAATTATAAGGAGGCGGCCCTGCCTTTTTCTGGGAGTATAACAGGGGTAGGTCACTGATTTGATCTTTCAGTCTGGTTCCATTGACCTTATAGTGAATAAATTTCCCTGATTCTAGAAGCAGAGTGATGACCAGGACAAGTTTTTGTATTTCTCTTTCTTCTTGTCTTCTTCTGTACTCTCACATAATCTAGTGGGGTAATGGTGCAGTGTGTGCCAAGGTTTGTTAGGCATTATTTCAAGCTGGAATTCAGAGGCTTTACCTTTATAACTAATTTAACAAGCTGCCTTAATTGAAGAAGGCACCAGCTGAGAATGACTTAACTTGTTAAAGGGACTTTATCTCCATTGGACTAGCGTTTTTATTTTTATCAAAATGACACTTTTATCTTTGTATACCATTATCCCATGGAGCATTTGGGGGAAATGATGCCTGTGTGACATCATATATAACACCTTACGCCTTTGTCCTAAGTAGGCGTTTGTGTTTCCTTGAGCAGAATTTGAAAGCAAAGTCATTCCCATCTATGCAAGACCACATCTTGATCCTGATGGAAGTGTGTTGCTTTCCCGTAGACCCAGAGAATTAAGAAGCTTATTCAGAAACGTAGGAGGTAACATTTGAACAATGTGGTAATATGATTTGTGGTCAACACCCGGTTCTGCCTCGCTTGTTCTGTGCCTTGTCATGTTGAGGTATATTTATGGAAAATGCCTATATCTGAGCTCCTTGAGCATTTAAGTGGAACAGCAAGAAACACTGGCTTTGCATGCTCCCTAGAATGCCATCTCTAAGAATAAAGCTTTTATAGAGTATATATAGGAACAGCCACTTCCTATATATTTCTGTATGCATTTTTTTCTTCCTAAATTATATATGGGAATGCAGTAAGTATTCTGGTGTGAGTCTTTAGAGACAAAATAATATTGTCCATTTTTAAATGTTGGACACATCTACTGCCAGCCCACCAGGAAGGCCTGAAAGCCTAGCCTCTGTCAGCAGAAGGAAAGAAGTGTTACCAACTGAAAGATAAATGGTCTTTGACTGAAAGGAGTTTTCCTTAGGATATTCTAGTCATCTTTTGTGAATTTTGCTTCATTGAACAATAAAACCAAAGCCTGCTTAAGCATGGCTTCATGATTCTGCAATGATGATTTTCTCTTATGGGTGGTTGTCAGTTGTCAACATGCCACTGCACTGTATTTTAATGTAAGTTAAGCATAATGGGATTACAAAATTGGTAGCTGTATACCTAGTATTGTTATTCCTGGAATAACTTGACTAACATTATCTGATGGTAATTACATATAATCCATGTTAACTTCACAAATAGCCACTCATCTAGAAGATATGAACTACTATTCATAGTATAGGAGAGAAAGTGGTAAAGGATAAAGTCAATTGATTTTTCTCTGTTCTTCCCCAGGAAGGGTTATGTGGTTGAAAACTTGGATGGGATGTGAAGGTCTGAGGCCATTCTGTGAAACTGTTCTCTTGGTTAAGCAATGTTATTAAAATACAAGTGTTATTCCTGTGCACCTTCCATGTTGAAGGCCCTCTTCTGTGTATTATAAGAACAAAAACAAACAACAAACAAATCTTAGAATAGTAGGAAAAAAGGTCATATTTTATACAAACCATAGTAGCAAATAATCAGATTCAATATGCATTGTAATTCCTACCTGGTTGCTAAAGAGGTTATTTTATTTTGTGGAATTGTGGGGACTAATGTTTTCTAGTCTTTATGCAGAATATGATTAATTTTCTCAAACAAAAACAAAAAAAACAAATATTAGTGTTATAAATCCTTCAATTGTTTTTATCTTTATTGTGTCCTATAAGCGATAGACATAATCTTTCTTAAGTGTCTTTAAGCCTCTATAACTTTTGGGAGATTAAAAATTTGTTAAATTTCAATTTTACATTTCAGATGTTTAAAGTTTGATAAGTAATTGGATTAATGAGAACACTGTGCTATTGGACACAGTGTGGCTTACTCTCTTTTGTCAATATGGGTCAAAATAGTTGTGGAAAGTGGCCAAATTAGGCTAGATCTTTTAAACAATAGAATTCATAAGAATAAACTGCATTTATTGCTGGGAAGCGTTGAGGTGAGGTACATGCTTAGAAAAAGAAGGTCACTCATTTCTCTTGTTCTTCGATCCTTGTCTCTTTTGGTGCTTTTTCTGGCTGTCATAGCCTAGTAACCTGCTCAGGTGGAGAAGCCCCAGCTGCCCAGCTGTGCTGAATAATCTCCAGAATTCATTCTCTATCTGTGGACAATGTGGAGCCTTTAGTTGGGAAAACCTAAACTACAAAGACACACTCACAAAGCAATCTTGCAGATCATTATTCACACTATAGAGGACTGGGGGTAGTGAAATTTACAAAGGGAGTTATTCTGAGAGTCCTGCAAAAAGCAATCTCCCATGTGCACTAAAACACAAATTGACTGCTACAATTTGTTTTTGAACAGAATTTTCAGCAGGACTTAGCAAGAAAGTAAGTAAATTGAATTCTTTCTAAGCATTTTTAGGAAACATATATTGACTGTCATTGAAGAGAACCTCAAAATTGTTATTCCTTATGATTTTATACCTTTCAGATCTTGGGCAGGAATTTTAAGTCCAGATATTAAATACTGATTAATATGCATTCCTCTGTTGACTTGCTTCCCTTATCATCAAAGGATGGGTTTTGATTCAGGAAAGTGATTGTTACAGCTTTTTAGTGGAATGACTTACTGGTTTATAATGTGAAAAGGAGAAACCTATAGAATATTGGATGGCTACTCTTACAAACATTACTAGCTCCTGTAAGATACTGCACCCCAAATCATCACTACCTTTATTTTTTGTGCTTATGGGCTTCTATATATATGCATGTGCTCATGCACACACTTGCATACACATAAACACACACACTTCATGTGTGTTATTAGAGCGGGGATTAAAATGCTGCATTTCCTCAGTTAAAAAAGGTAAGGGTATGGAATTTTCATTTCTAAAACTTTAATATCGACATCAGTGAAGTATGCACATGGGAATGTGAGCTATAGAATTAGGTCTTTTAATAGCAGTTGCTGGATTGGAATGCTTTCTAAAGGCAGGTTCAAATCTTCAAGGGAAAAGAAGATGTTTACCTTATGAAGCTAAGGCATAGAAGCTCAGTTGGAGACTGTTCATTGCACAAATAAATGCTAATGTAATGGAATGTTATTTGCATCAGTCTATTCCTAAATACATTAATTTTCTCTTTTGCTATTCCAAATGTTCAATTAAATTCTTCAGTCTCCCCCACCCCTCACCCCCCACCAGGAGCATAACTTGAACAGAGATTTAGTTCCATCTGAAATAAGACTATTAACCTGTTATTTCTTGGACTGCATTTGTATATTTTATATACCAGCTTTAAAGTGATTTAATAATGAATTTGCAAATCACAACATAAAGTAATACTATTAATGCACTGAAATATGTGGTTAAATGAGTGCTGATTTTTAAACCAGAATTATCTTTTAATTATCTTTCAATTTTGTTTTTTCTAACTATAAACTTTTACAACACATTTTTATTCTGTATCTATTTTCTTATTTATTTATGCTACTAAAAAGAAACTGCACTAAATGAAAAAAAAATGGATTTAACATAAAGACACAGGTAGGACTATGCAAATTG
Organism: Mustela lutreola; assembly: GCF_030435805.1. Taxonomy (NCBI): domain Eukaryota; kingdom Metazoa; phylum Chordata; class Mammalia; order Carnivora; family Mustelidae; genus Mustela; species Mustela lutreola. The sequence continues at coordinate 110,285,988 of NC_081297.1, forward strand.
TAGATATCATAAGACAGCATAAATATGTATCTCTTTTATAGAGCTAATGGCAGGAAGTTGAGATTTTATTATGGTTTTATTTTATAAATTAATGGACATTGTTATCATTTGAATAGTACTTTGGAGAATGCTTACCATTTTTTTTGAAATGTTTGTTTTCTACAATATGTTCTATATTGAGAATTAACAGATTTATATGGCACTAAAGAAGTAAAAAAAAATAATGTAACGAAGAGCCATCTATCATTGAAATAAACTCTCCTTTTTTGAGAGCTTATACTAGAAAATCTGAGACAATAAACCCAAATTTATTATAGAAATGATGAGTTATTGTTTTTATGGCATCAAAATCAAAGGCCAAGAAGGGACAGTTTAAGGCCATCAAACTCAGGGCCACTGCCCCCTATGCCTGCCCTGTGTAGACAGCTGGTGAACCCAGTTTCTTTCTTTAGACATTGATGAAGGAGTTTCAGTATTTTATATAGGAATTGATGATGCTCAATGCAACCATATGATTCTTATTTATAAACAAAGTTAAATACCTTCTTATAATTTAGCTGTGGAAGATAAATTTTTAACAGTAAAGTCTGTAATTATATGTATGTTATTATTTGAAGCAAAAATACCTATAAAGATTAAAATCCTCAGAAACATATTACATGTGATTTATAAACCTTGCTTGGATTCTGATACAAACAGGTCTAAAAGGAAACCTTTGAGATACAGAAAAAGTTAAACATAAGTTAGAATATAGTGAGTATGAAGAGTTTTTATTAATTTCATTGGGTGTAATAATAAAATAGTGATTTTTTTTTTAAATCTTTTCTGTTAGAGTTAAATACTGATGTATTCCTAGAAGAAATGATGTGGTGTTTGGGATTTGCTTTAAAATAATCCAGAAAAAAAAAAAAATTGGAAAGAGGTTGAGAAGGAAGAAAGGAGAAAGCTGTTGGTTCTCAAAGTTAAGCAGAAACATTTGAAATCTTCCATAATAAAAAGTTGGAGGAGGCACCTGGGTGGCTCAGAGGGTTAAGCCTCTGCCTTCGGCTCAGGTCATGGTCCTGGGGTCCTGGGATCCAGTCCTACATCAGGCTCCATGCTTGATGGGAGCCTGCCTCTTTCTCTCCTTCTGCCTGCCATTTCCTCTGTTTGTGCTCTCTTTCTCTGTCAAATAAATAAATAAAATCTTAAAAAAAAAAAGTTGGAGGAAAAAAGCACTCACGTCAGAATGTGCAAATTGAAGGGAGTATTATCTTAAAAGTAGTCATCTTAGAAGGTTGTATACTTACTAAATACTTATTCCAATAGTAACAAACTAGTTAAAATAACTCTGAAACACATCTTTTGAAAGTGTGCTCATGGCAGTAGAATTCTCAGCATGGGGACCACATGGCCCATGTCAGTGTTTCTGTTTCAGGGAGAACAAGGCAGAGTGGAGAGTCCTTTGTTAGCAAACATGCTGTATCCAAAGGTAAGAGGAAAAGTTTAAGTCAGGGTCTGTTTGGAAAAGAGGTAGTTCAAACATTGGAGAAATTATTGCTGACTCTGAGTTAAAAAAAAAAACCAGAGGGGGAATCAAGTTCAGGATTCAAAAAATCTATGAGTTGGGAGTAGGGTGGAGATTGAGATAAAGTTGAGAAAGACTGTTAAACTCAACCAAGCTAAGTAACCTAGTGTTACTAGATGATCATGAACGCCAGTAGGGTGACTATTGCTCCATTAGGTGTGCTGGGGGTGGGCCGGGGATCAACAGAGGAGCCAGCATAGGAAAATAAGGCACACTCACTCACTTTGGAGCTCAGGGCGTATCACCCAGTTTGGTCATCTACTTCTAATCACTGAACTTAGCTCTGAATGACTTTTGTCTATTTTCACAAATTAGATAAATCCTGAAGAGATGAAGCTTTGCCAGTTGGGACAATACTCAAAAGAGTACATCCCAGGGTCTGAAGGCCATTCCAAAATGAGGGTTTGTGAAAGACTGGGAAAGAGAATCCTTGCACTAAGCATACAGCTTCCTTTCTGAACAGGAAGGGGTGTGTGTGTGTGTGTATGAGAGCGAGTGAGAGTGAGAAGGGGTGGGGGACCTTTACTTCTTTGTTTTTGAACAGCTGGAGAGTTCTATCTTTGTTCTTAAAACACTTGACTCTGTCATCAGTTGATGTGAGAAGCAGCACTATCTCACCTAAAAGCTTGCTGTATTCATTCATTCAATGTCATCTGCTTTGCCATATACCGCAGCATGAGAACATCGCTGTACCTGATATTTGCAAACACTTAGAATAAATATGGTCTCTTCCTTTCCTTCCCTAGGGACCTCTGACCCCCTAGCCAGGCACAGAGGAGGGTGCAGCTGTCCAACACAAAGCTTATGCTGACACACATCTCCATTCACACATTAGGCAGATGAACAAGAACCGTTGTGACTGCAGTCTAGACAAATTGTTGAGAAGGTGCCCTTGATCCTGCAGGTCCCTTTTGCGTCGCCACCTCTATGAACTGGTGTCAGCTTTGCTAGTGACACTACCTTAGGGAGAAGAGGGAGGAAGACATTATTAGCAAATGTTGCTTCTTCTTTTCTTCTTTGTAGTTCTCACAGTCCTATTGTACACCTGACATCTGACACAATGAATGCATTATCAAATCATTAGTCCCCATCAAATGCGGGGAGACTGTGTCTTCTGTCAGTCAGTGCCATATAGATCCAGAGGAGAAGCAGTTAAGTGTTAATGGATTTGCTTTAGGCATTTTACAACCTATTGGTCCTAATTAAACTGAAAAAGGGTTGCTATAGACAACCTAAAAATTGAAATAATGCATTTATTCTGGTATATTCTTCCTAAACATGTCAGCAAGAACTTAAAAAATAAAAAGTAGAGAGATATTGCAAAAGAGTAGAGAAATAAAGCAAAAATTTTGCTTTTCAAAACATAGAGTCTGAACCTGAGTTATTACGTACAGTTGATGTGGCTTAGCAAATCTTAAAATGGTACCCTGACTGTAACATATTCAAGAAGCTTATAGCAAGTATCCCCTAAACATGTGGTTGTGAAAGAAATTTGAATTGATCATGAGAAAAACACAAAGTTAAATTGTAGAAAAGCACAGATTCTCCAAACAAGGAACAGGGTTGGGATCTGAACCCAGCATGGGTCCTAGTAGTGTTAAGCCTGAAGAAGTAAGAGCAGAGGGGTCACTTACTATATGAACTTTAATGAGCTATCTTGTGGCAGCAACAGTGGAGGTCCTTTGAAGTGCCCAGAACCCTCAGAAGACACCATTTGGAGAGACATACAGACATTTGCAATAATCAATAGGAACAGTGGCAAAAGCATTAATTAAAGCTGCCGCAGTTTCTCACAATCCAATGAGGTTGAGATTTCAGATAATTGTAGTACAGTTAATGGAATAAGGAAACCAAAGCTCTTTGTCTCGTATGCAGGCCAATTTTACATGCACAATCAAATTTTACTTCTTATGTTCCCTAACAGCTGCTCTAAATCCACTGAGGATCCAGAAGTCATGATATAATATTAGTAAGAAAATTAGAGCAGTAGCAAATCACAAGTTGCTTTCTGAGCACCACAGTAGGAGGTCAGTTCATATTAAATATCCACAGCCTGTGTGCACACACTCCTATTTCCTAGGAGACTCTAAGCAAAATACAGCCTTCAGGGATACACACTTAGTAGCTTTTGCATAACAATAACTAAGATGCTGATTCCAGCTAATGAAATTCTGATGCTGAAGGAGGGCCCCCAAGGCTCAGAACAAAGGCCTCAAGGAAAATAGGGATAAACTCCTTATTTAGGAAGTAAATAGCCAATCTCCTTTCTTTATTCTTTTAACATATATTTATTGCAGACTTTCTTCCTATTGGTTTGGATAGGCCCTGGAGGTTTCCTAGTGTTGAAATCAGACTCTTGCCCTGACCTCAAGGAGTTTAAACCTAGAGGGAGACAGATTTCAATGAAACATTCACATAAATAAATGTATATTTACAAACTGTGAAAATGCTTTGAAGTAAAGGTACCTGGTGCTGTAAAACTGTCTAACAGAAAGACATTGACCTTGACCATGGAGGGGGAACAGGGAATATGAGGGATGACGAGGAATTCTAGAAGACAAATTCAAGACAGCTTGTTTGAAGGAAAACTATGTGCAAAGAGGCTGTGGCCTGAAGGGGCATAATACTTTAAGAAATTAGGAGAAACAAGTCATTTTGTGGGCAGAGTACAAAGAGCAAGATGTGAAGTGAGGTGGAGACACATAGGCAGACATTAGACCACGTAAGCCACGAGAATTTTTTTAGCCTGTAAAGCAATGGAAAACCATGGAAATTTAGGTAGACAGCTGTCATGAGCCTTTCAAAGATACCACTCTGGATAAAGTGTGAAGAATGAATGGAAGAAGTCAAGAAGATTGCTATAGACAGTGGCTCAAGAAAGAGGATGGCAGTTTGGACAAGGATGATAATGAAGTACATGGAGAGCCATGAACAACTCATGGAGAGATTGAGGACGTGAAATAGACAGGAATTAAAGTTTTAGATAGGGGCGATAGTAAATGAGAGGGAGATGTTGAAGATGAATCCCAGATTCTGACCTTCCTAATATGACGGACAGGGCATGATTCCTCTGAATAGAAAACCCTGGAAAAATGTTACAAGTTCACAAGTTTATTACAAGTACATTGAATTTGGGGATAACTGATGCACTTAAGTGGAGATTTTTGATTCCTGTTGGTTATTTGGGTATGTAAATTTGTGTGTCATTGATATGAAGCTGGTAATCAAAGTTACGAATGTGCGTGAGATCATCAATAGAAAAAGGAGAAAGTAAAAAAAAAATACAGCTATGACTAAGTCTAGAGGAATTGTAGTATTTAATACAGTGTCTCTCAAAATATGACTCCCAGACCAGCAGTATCAGAATCACTTGGGAATCTACTGGAAATGCAAACAGATGTACTGAATCAAAAACTCTGGGTTCAGAACACGCCCCAAAATTTGTCCTCACATGTTTCTGATGCATGTTCAAGTTTCAGAACCACTAATAATGGAGGGGGGACGGAGACAAGTCTGTAAAGATTATTGAGATTGAATTGCTTGCCAAATGCTTACACAAAAACCAAGAAAGTCATTAGTTATTAGGAAAAGGGAGGAAAATAATTCAAGGAGAAGATCAAGGTCAATAGAATCAAATGTAGTTGAAAGATCAAGTGACTTTAGAGTCACTTTTGACTTTAGAGAAAGCTATTTCCGTTAAGGATTGGGATGAAAATCTACCAGAGGGATTTTGAAGAATGAGTGAGAGGGGAAGAAAAGGCATAAGTATAGACAACTCTTTTTTTTTTTTTTAAGATTTTATTTATTTATTTGACAGACAGAGTAGACAGAGAGGCAGACAAGCAGGCAGAGAGAGAGAGGAGGAAGCAGGCTCCCTGCTGCGCAGAGAGCCCGATGCGGGGCTCAATCCCAGGACCCTGAGATCATGACCCAAGCCAAAGGCAGAGGCTTAACCCACTGAGCCACCCAGGTGCCCCTAGACAACTCTTTCTAAAACTTTGAATACATTGAATCTGGAGGAGAGAGAGGAGATGTTTTAAAATATTAGTGTCATATTTTAGTGCTGATTGAAAAGATCAGCTTGAGGGAGAATGCAGAGGGGACAAGTATAGTAAATCAGCAGTGAAGGTTCTTGGGAAGGCAAGGGGTATGGGTTGCAAAGCCCGGATGGAGACTATATTTAGGGCAACTTTCTTATAGCTTAAGGATGAGTAGAGGACTCTGTCTTATACCATTCCTCTTGCTTACTGTGCTCAAGCAACATGGACTTTTTTGTTGTTTCTGAACATGTAACAGATTTGTCCTTCAGGCATAGCTCAAATGCCACCACCTCAGTGAAGTTTTCCTTGACACTGTATCTCATATTGTCACCCTCTATTCCCATCCTCGATCACAGCCTAATCCATTACCCTATCTCTTATTCTTCACAGTACTTTTCCATCTCTGGAGGTATCTTAGGTATTTGCCCACTGTCAGGCAGCTCCACGGGAAGAAAGACTTGGCCCTGTTCACAAGTATAGCTCTAGGGTTTAGCACAGTACCTGGAGTATGGTGGGCATTCTATAAACATATCTTGAAAGAAAGAATAAGAGAAGGGGTGCAGATATATCTATCTGTTTGTACATTTTATAGAGGGATATAGAAGGGTTTCTATCCATTAGATTTTATTTTCTCTCCAAGTAATGCCAGGAGAAATTGGATGAGTGGAGGACTTTGATTGAGGATATTGATTTGCTGAAGAGTGGGAGATGTCAGCTGGTCCAGGAGGTGGGAGGGTGGAAAGACTATATAATCCAGAAAGAATTCCAGGTGGTATTGAGAATCAGTTTGTGGATAATAACCATGGACTTAGAATGGCACAAATCGCTCTGAGTGACTTTCTCCTATGATACTCAGATAAATGGGGAAGACATGGAAAAAGCAGATGGTTGGTACATCAGGGCTGGTGTTCTCCCAGGTGGTGCAGCAAATATCCAGAGGGGCAGGAGACTATAGAGCATTGGCAAGATTGTTATTGAGAACCATGGACTGCAGGGCCCGACCCAGTTAAAGGGTTATAGCGGGACTAGTCGAGCAAGAAACATGAATGTTTGGAAAATTGTAACCAAAGATCAGGATGCCCGAATTAGACATGTTCTAAGTCATGCTGCCATGATGACAGGAAGAATGTATGGTTGAGGGGGATGTGCAAGAAGTCATTAGAAATCCAGTTCGGTGAATTGAGTTTTTCACTTCCAAAACCTTTCTAGAGGGGCGCTTGGGTGGCTCAGTGGGTTGAAGCCTCTGCCTTCAGTTCAGGTCATGGTCTCAGGGTCCTGGAATCGGGCCCCACATCCGGCTCTCTGCTCAGTGGGGAGCTTGCTTCCTTCCTCTTCTCTCTCTGCCTGCCTCTCTGCCTACTTGTGATCTCTCTCTGTCAAAATAAATAAATAAAATTAAAAAAAAAAATAAAACCTTTCTAGGGCCTGACATGTCTTCCAAACCAACCAGTTATTTCAAACCATAATATAAAAGACTTAACTAAAAATAACAATAGGTGAAAATGGTCTTACCATAATGGTACTATGCCATTTTTGCTCAGGTCTTCAAGTTGCATCTCTGAATTATGAATTATAAAATAAAGCCTCATTACCATGTTCCACTAATTAAGAATTAGTGGTAGGGATGCCTGGGTGGCTCAGTTGGTTGAGCGGCTGCCTTCGGCTCAGGTCATGATCCCAGCGTCCTGGGATCGAGTCCTACATCGGGCTCCTTGCTCAGCAGGGAGCCTGCTTCTCCCTCTGCCTCTAGCCTGCCACTCTGTCTGCCTGTGCTTGCGCTCTAACAAATAAAATCTTAAAAAAAAAAAAAAAGAATTAGTGGTAATTTGGTTAGCTGGGCTGATACTTTGTTTCGTTAGTAAAAGATCTGTAGAGTAAGAAATGGATTTGTATATTGGTTCTGTCACTTTTCTGTGTGTGTGTTGGCCTTGGGCTATGTTCTTAATTCTACTGAGCCCATGTTTTTGCATCTGCAAAAAGGAGGGAAAATTAAATGTGTCACAGCATTATTGTGAGGTTTAAATAAGAATGTGTAGGTAACAGTGTCTATAAATGATAGTTCTGGGGTGCCTGGGTGGCTCAGTGGGTTAAAGCCTCTGCCTTCAGCTCGGATCATAATCCCAGGGTCCTGGGATCGAGCCCCTCATCGGGCTCACTGTTCAGCAGGGAGCCTGCTTCCCCCCCTCCCCGCCTGTCTCTCTGCCTGCTTGTCATCTCTGTCAAATAATTAAATAAAATCTTTAAAAAAAAAAAAGGTATTTCTCATACAACTAGAGGGCCTTATAATCTACAGAAAAGATATTTGCTATCGAATTAACATTGTAATAAGATTTTAACCAAAGACTTATCTTTCATACAATTCTTAAACCCTCTTAGAAGCATTATTTACATTTGTAAACAATAAATACATAAAATTACAATCATTCTTAATTACAAATTTAAGGTGGACTGAAAATAACTGCCCTATTTGTTAACCATAGCTGTAATTAATAAAAGCATATGTGTTAAAAATAGTTCATCATCCTGATTTTTTCTTGTCAAAGAGGCTTTTTTCTCAGAATATAAATTTATTTTGTTATTTTAAAATATGGCAAATCTGTACCATGACTGTGGGTATGTGGGTAAGCGTGGGTGGGTGTGTATATATGTATACCATACCTATAAATCTTAAAGCTTTTTTCTTTTCACATTCAAGTTGGTGCCACAATTATTATTTTCATCTGGACAGGTTTAATTACAGAAGCATCAATTTTATATATCAATAAACAGAATGACCAATACAATTTATCTACTAAAATCTATAATCTGACCAGTTATTTCAATTCATAATATGAAATAACTGGAAATGAAAACACAGCATTCTTATATAAAATAGACATAAATTATTTTATTGTATTTTGGTAGTAACTTTTTTTTTTCAGGGAGACATGCATCAACACAAACCTAGTATTTGGTGTTGGGAATGGAAAGAGACAAATGGTAATTTATTGTCTTGTCAAGAAATGAGGATAAACCCCTCATTTTTATGATATGATCAGATAACAAAATAACTCCAAATTTTCTATTTACCAACTTGACAACTTTTACATACCTCCCCAAAGCCCTTTCTGATTGGCAAATCAATGGGGATATAACGGAAAGCAGACTAATTATTCCTATGTATGAAAAATGACATCTGTATCTGCTCTCCAGTGTGTGTTGGTTGCCCAGGCATTGTCAAATGAAGATGCTTTTTGAAAATTCCCCTGATTATTTGTTTTGATTACTTACATCCAGGTTGTCTCAAACTATTAAGAGCAGGAAGCTGTTTTTTTTTCAAGTCAGTTCACAGAAGTCTGAGCTCACCTATCCATCAAGGGAAAATGGTATTTAATTGAGAGCTGCTGAGAAAGTTCAAAGAAAAGTCATCAATACAATTTCCCATGCTGTAGCTGGTTTCTGAATTAAACTTGCCAGGATGCCAGCAAATGTGAACCTATTTTCAGTAAACATTCTGTTATTTTAAAATCCTTGGTAAGGAAATTCTTAGCATATGTTTTTTCCTCCACTTGTTTTGGCAAATATCTCACTCAGGAACAATACGAATCATTGTACTATAGGTAGAGGTAAGGGAAGTCGAATATTTAAATGTTGTCAGAAGGGAAAAACAGGTCAAACAATAATATTTGTAACAATGATGCAATTTTTTTTTCCTTTCAAGTTGAATACAAAGTAGGAAATGTAATTAGGTGAAATAGGTTAGTTGCTTATTAGTGCTATCTCGTGATTGAAAAAAGCAAGGATTTGAATTCCTTTCCATGTTTTTCCATCTTGTTTTGGAAAATCCTGGGAGCCAGATCCTGGCCATGTTGCTCACAGAGAAAGCATGCTTTACCCGCAAAAGTTAAAACCAAGAGCATGCCCAGTGCATATGTGGTTACTCTTGAGTAGCACAAACTTGGTGTTCCATAGAATTGGAGACAGGTGGTTAACAACTGACCAGGCAATGAACAGGAATGGGTGCTTCGGGGACTGCCCAATTAAGTGGATTGGTATCAAGGCAGGGCAAGGGCCAAGATACAGAAATCCCAGTAGTATCAGGCATTTTGAATCCTTGTCATTGCTTTACTAACCATACCCTCCTCCTCATACTTTGATTTTCAGACACAGGGAATTTCTTTGTTACTAAAACAGTCGTGTATCTGGAAACAAGAGTGGGGTTGGGGACATGGCTGTCCCTGAGCACATCTCCAAAACCAGTGCCTTTTCAGACCACAATGGGGGAAAGAAGGTTGAAGAGTGGCCAATATCACCTTTATTAGCCCCAGACTCTACCTGTGATTCAAAGGGCCATTCATTCTCGGTGTCTTTTCAAAGATGCTTTTCTGGGGACTGTTGATTTCAGGCCATTTCAACTGCATGAGTTATGCAAGTGAGAAAACTTTTTTCACTCTAAAAAAAGATGCTTCAGCCTATATTTTGTACTCATAATAAAGGCAAAAGGATAAAGAATTTGGGCATTGCTGGAAACTTTGCAAGGAAAAGAAGAGCTGAGAAAAATGGTATCCCAAATCAATACCACAAAGCTAGAATGGAGGACTGATGATAAAATAAGGCTCTGAGTTATACAGAGAACCACATCTCATTTCAGTTATATTTACATTTTTATTAGCATCATCTCATTTTTGCTTCTCAGATCATTAAAAAAAACCCAAAAAGTTATATTGAATATGAGCAACAAGTTATATAAACAATGAAAAAATACAATGTATACAATTAATGAAATGAGTATTTGTCAAGTTTTAAAAGTTTCCTTTTGGTCAATTAATATTAGTTCTTCAGTAAGTACACTAGGTTATGGATACTTTGAGAAATTTGGAATAAAGGGAATTTAAAATTTAACTACAACCTCTGTAGATGGTACAGTCTTTCCCTGTGCATCTTAGTGTGCATGTGTGTATACACACACATATATTTAAATGAAAGCATAAAACATACCTGAGGGTTCAATATCGAACTGTCATTTAGGAAATTTCTAGGCATTATTGAATTTCCTGATGTCTCTTGGAAACAAAATATCTGTTTCTAATAAACTTATTGGTGTAAATGCCAAATGAAATAAAATGTCACAGGCAAGACCGAGAACTGATTGAAAAGTTTGTTGACTGTTTCACTAATTGTTTTTCCATCTCTGGTGTTGCTTCTATTAATGAAGAACATGTGTCCTTTTACACTTAATTGTGGAAAACTTTAATTGTGGAAGTCAGAGGTAGAAGTAGCACAAAGATGAACCCCAGGGCAGGGATGCCCTCTCCTTTGTTTACCAGCATAACCTCATCTGGATTTCGTGTCTTTTCTTCATAGTGGCCATTGCAAAGTAGAGTAACTGCCCCACCACAGAATCATGAAATTTTCTTTCTTCTACAATCTAAGTCTCTCTGTCAGGATCATTTGGCTGCAAGTAATGCAGTTTTTAACCAAAAAGACTCAAATATAAAGGAATTTAATTTTTCTACAGAGTGAGAAGCCTGGGGAAAGGTGATTCTAAATTTGGTAAAGAAGCCTGAAGTTCAGGGCGCCTGGGTGGCTTATTTGGTTAAGCAACTGTCTTTGGCCCCATCATGATCCCAGGGTCCTGGGATCAAGCCCCGCTTCGGGTTCCCTGTTCAGCTGGGGGCCTGCTTCTCCCTTTGCCCGCTGCTCCCCTTGCCTGTGCTATCCTGCTTTCTCTCTGTCAAACAAATAAATTTAAAAATCTTAAAAAAAAAAAAAGAAGAAGAAGAAGAAGCCCAAAGTGCATATCAAGGAACTAGGATTTTCCTATCTTTCTACTCTGCCATCCTCAACTTGACATTAGTTCTTGAACAATAAGATGGCTGCTGAGGAACCACTATGGCCTAATGATACCATGTTTGATTAGGAGAATGGGCTGGGGGAAAGGGATTTCTTGTTTCAGGAAGACAAATTTCTCCCCCAAGGCTCATTTTTAGGTATTGCTTCATGACTCATTGGCAAGAACAGGATCACATGTCCTCCCATTCCTACCCCTATGGCTGCACAGAATATTGGCCAACTGATTAACTAGCCAAGGAGAATGGGATTACTGTGATTGGATTAGACAAACCAAAGTCATCTCCCAGGTTTGGGCACATTGACTCCCCCCACCCCCATTATGATTCCTTTGGCAAGGAAGATGTGGGGAAAGCTGTTGAGTAATTAAGTTTTACCAGTTTCCCAGCTGTGATTTCCATAACATCTCTCTCTGTCTGGTATGACTCAGCAACAAGAGTCTTGGATACTCACCTTGGCTTCTAGTCTTCCACTCAAAAAACCTCCTCATTATTGATTCAGAGAGAAAAGCAGGTCTAACTCATCATTCCATAGCTTCTCACATAATTCACAACTTCATATTTATGTGATCTCTCAGCTCATTTTTTTTTAAACCCAAGAGGTTCTAGTTTCAAAATGTGCCTTTGTCTCCCCACCCCCCTCCCCACCTCCGACTATGGCTGCTTCTGTCTGGGTACAGACAGAATTTAAAAGTCTGTTTATCTGGGAACTTTTCATTATCTCCTCTAATTTCGGGACCCATAAGCCTCTGCCAGGAGACAGTGTGTGATGTAGGTCATCTATATTCTCTTGTTTCCACTTTTAAACACTCTGCTGGCTGTTCCACCTTCCCCATGAATGTTTAATACGTATAATGATTTTGCCAGAATTGATTTTTCATTATAGAGGCCATTTTCTAAAGAGGTTTGTCACTATTTTTAAAATAGTATTTTAACATGTTTATAAAAAACAGTTCTAAACTCAATTTTGTGTAACAGTTTCTTCACTGATAGAAGACACTTTTTAAAGATATTTTACATCATTCATATGTTACTAATAAGTTGGAGCAATATGGAACTAGCCATTTAGATTTTAGTTACATTTTTAACAATTGATTTATAAACAATTAGAAATAACTAGTAAGCTATTCATGTTCAAGTGTGTTATGTAATCTTTCCAAATCAGTAATTAACCACCACCATAATACATGCCATCTTGTGACCAATCCTGAATTTGTGATCCAAAATGAAGAAAAAATGTGATGTAAATAAAAATGAGTATCTTGCATTCCCACCAACAGTGTAAGAGGGTTCCCCTTTCTCCACATCCTCTCCAACACACATTGTTTCCTGTCTTGCTATTTTTGGCCATTCTAACTGGTGTAAGGTGGTATCTCAATATGGTTTTATTTTGAATCTCCCTGATGGCTAGTGATGATGAACATTTTTTCATGTGTCTGATAGCCATTTGTATGTCTTCATTGGAGAAGTGTCTGTTCATATCTTCTGCCCATTTTTTGATATGATTATCTGTTTTGTGTTTTGAGTTTGAAAAGTTCATTATAGATCCTGGCTATCAACCTTTTGTCTGTACTGTCATTTGCAATTGTCTTCTCCCATTCCGTGGGTTGCCTCTTTGTTTTGTTGACTGTTTCCTTTGCTGTGCAGAACCTTTTGATCTTGATGAAGACCCAAAAGTTCATTTTCACTTTTGCTTCCTTTGCCTTTGGAGACATATCTTGAAAGAAGTTGCTGTGGCTGATCTCAAAGAGGTTACTGCCTATGTTCTCCTTTAGGATTCTGATGGATTCCTGTCTCACGTTGAGGTCTTTTATCCATTTCGAGTTTATCTTTGTGTATGGTATAAGAGAATGGCCAAGTTTCATTCTTCTACATATAGCTGTCTAATTTTCCCAGCACCATTTATTGAAGAGACTGTCTTTTTTTCACTATGTATTTTTTCCTGCTTTGTCGAAGATTATTTGACCATAGAGTTGAGGGTTCATATCTGGGCTCTCTACTCTGCTCCACTGGTCTATATGTCTGTTTTTATGCCAGTACCGTTGGAGAACAGTGTGGAGATTCCTTAAGAAATTAAAAATAGAGCTTCCCTATGACCCTGCAATTGCACTACTGGGTATTTACCCCCAAAATACAGATGTAGTGAAAAGAAAGGCCATCTGTACCCCAATGTTTTTTTTTTTAAGATTTTATTTATTTATTTGACAGAGAGAGATCACAAGTAGGCAGAGAAGCAGGCGGAGAGAGAGGAGGAAGCAGGCTTCCCACTGAGCAGAGAGCCCGATGTGGGGCTTGATTCCAGGACCCTGGGATCATCACCCCAGCCGAAGGCAGAGGCTTTAACCCACTGAGCCACCCAGGTGCCACTGTACCCCATTGTTTATAGCAGCAATGGCCACGGTCACCAAAATGTGGAAAGAACCAAGATGTCCGTCAATGGATGAATGGATAAGGAAGATGTGGTCCATATACACTATGGAGTATTATGCCTCCATCAGAAAGGATGAATCCCCAACTTTTGTAGCAAAATAGATGGGACTGAAAGAGATTATGCTGAGTAAAATAAGTCAAACAGATAGAGTGAATTATCATATGGTTTCACTTATTTGTGGAGCATAACAAATAGCACGGAGGACATGGGGAGATGGAGAGGAGAAGGGAATTGAGGGAAATTGGAGGGGGAGAAGAACCATGACAGACTATGGACTCTGAAAAACAACCTGAGGGTTTTGAAGGGGCGGGGGGTGGGAGGTTGGGGGAGCCAGGTGGTGGGTATCACAGAAGGCACGCATTGCATGGAGCACTGGGTGTGGTGCAAAAACAATGAATTCTGTTACGCTGAAAAGAAATTTAAAAAAAAAAAAAAAAGAATGTCTTAGGAGCACCTGGGTGGCTCAGTTGGTTGGTTGTCTGCTTTCAGCTCAGGTCATGATCCCAGAATCATGGGATCAAGCCCTGCATCCAGCTCTCTGCTCAGCAGGAGTCTGCTTCTCCCTCTGTCTCTCTCTCTGCGCTGCTCCCTCCTCTCTCCTCACTCAAATAAATTAATTAAATCTTTGAAAAAAAGTCTTAGTTTTGAAATAGGTGCTTCTTTTACTATTTTTATATTAGAAGTCTTTCTTATTTGGATTTTAAGTGCTCTCTCTTCTCCTATCATTTATTCATCATCAACATGACCATTGCTAAATGAGTCATTGGCTTTCACATTGTGTTATTCCCTTTGTTTTGATCACCTGAAATCAGGTGCAGGTGTCACAGTGGCTTCTTAATAAGGAGATCTTGAAGAAAGAAATATGACTATAGAGGAAGATCCCAATAGCCCTCTCTGATAATTTAATAATTTAAAAAATTAAGGCCTTCTTAATATGGGGACGTATCTTTATCCCCAATTTCTCTATACATCCACCCACCCTCCACACACAAAATTCAGAAGGACTTACAGAAAGAAAAGAAAGATAGCAGTTATGCTTTCTTGGATCCTAAACCTTGCCTGAAGACTTTTATAATGAAATGGGGGAAAAATAAGTCATTGTTTCTTTGCTTCATGTTCTTGATACCCATGTATCCCAAGATATCATAGAACTTAGCGAAATAGCTTGGATACTGATTGAAAAGGCAGACTCAGAGTCTAGAAATGCAAAATAACAGCCCATATGCCAAACCACATGCATTGTAAGGCTTGGTACTTCTGAAGGAAGATTTAAAAGGCGACAAAGAATTCCAAATTTGGAACCCGCAGAGACATCTGGTATCTTAGAACTTTCTACTTTCTCTTGGCAGATATTTCAGCTAATTTTCCCACCTTGGTCAGAGTGTATAATTCTTTCTTAAGCTTATTTTAATTTTAACATATTCTCTCTATTCAACTGTTACTGTGAAATGGCCCTACTCTCAGGACCAGCCATTTAATTTTAGCACTTAGATCATTTAGCAATTCCTTAGAAGAACAAAAATAAGGGGGTAGAATTTAATTAACATAATGGGTACATCATCAACTTTTTTGGTGGCATCTATGTATATTTCCAACACTTGGTCATCAAATAGATGCAAGTAAAAAATAAAAAAAAAAACACCGATGAATCAAAATGCAGAAAAAACACTGCATTCCAAATGGTGATTTTCATCATCAGTGGCTATGCAGTTTCAAGTTAATATCACCAAAACCATCCTGAGAGGTATCCTCATTGTGTTGTTTGCTTCTTACAAATCCATTGCTAGTAGCTGATATGTGTCTACTCGAAGAATTCATTTGTTGGGTCCATATTTGCCCAGTGTGGTTGGTGGGATGGAAAGGGCACTTGAGATTAATGAGACTTTGGGACAATTACTGTGAAGAATGTACTAAGGGGTATATAAAAGGATTATTGAGTAGCAATAAGGGCTTAGTTGAAACTGAATAGTGTGGATATTGAGTAGTGTCAACCATCCCTATTTAATGATAGGTTAATAATCAGTATCATAGACTAGTGTTTGTTTTAGAGTTGAAAAGGACCACCTTATTGAACTGTTCAACTGACAGATGAGGAAACTGAGGCATAAAGAAACTGAATGAGTTGCCTGAGTCTCCAAAGCAAATAGCAGAGCAATTCTATCTCCTGGACCAGATTCAAAGATAATATTTACAGGGATTTCAAAGTATGACTAACTTTAAAATAATTGCCTTTTAGGATTTTCCATGGATTCTCTCTTTCTCTCTTTCCCTCTCCAGTCAAAGAGCAGATCATGCTAGAATTTGATCAAAATAATTTCTTAACTTTGTGGTGCCATTTCTTGAACTGCTGTGTCAAGTCTTACCAGAAGCAAGAGACAATGGCAATCATGGGGAATGTATGTACCATCAGTGCACCTGACCAAAAATTTGCAATTAGTAGATGGTCTTTTTTTTTTTTTAAGATTTTATTTATTTATTTGAGAGAGAAAATGAGAACACAAGTAGGAGAAATGCCAGAAGGAGAGGGATGAAGCATGCTCCCCACTGAGCAGGGAGCCCAATGCAGCACTTGATCCCAGGACCCCAGGATCATGACCTGAGCCGAAGGCAGATACTTAATCAACAAAGCCACCCAGGTGCCCTAAATACTAAATACTAAATATGCCCATAGATACTAAAAATTGTATCTATGTCTATACTTATCTATCAACTGGTTAATTTTATCATGTTCTGAATTCATTTTTAAAAACTTGCCAATTTCCTAGAGAATACTTTAAGAAATGAAATGAAGAGTGAGTAGTACCAGAACTCCTGGTGGACTTCTCATTACCATCAATGCCACTTACATAGCTAAAATACTATTGAATGTGTGCCCCCTTCATACTTTAATATCATGTGTCTAACCTGGTGGACATTAGAAACTGTCTAGTGTAGTGACCCTTTGATATGAAATTTAGTCCATTTTCTAAAATGGGATATGCTCTAGGTCAAAGTACAAATGATTATACGTAATCAAATGCTGCATTAAGATATAACTTAGAGGGGTGCCTGGGTGGCTCAGTGAGTTAAAGCCTCTGCCTTCGGCTCAGGTCATGATCCCAGGGTCCTGGGATCGAGCCCCGCATTGGGCTCTCTGCTCTGCAGGGAGCCTGCTTCTCCCTCTGTCTCTGCCTGCCTCTCTGCCTACTTGTGATCTCTCTCTCTGTCAAATAAATAAATAAAATCTTAAAAAAAAAAGATATAACTTAGAGACTCTCATAATGACATTTAATAACATGGAAGGATTTTTTTTAAGTGTGAAAAATATTCCTTAAAATTAGATAGCTCTCTGAAATATCCCCTTTACAATCATTTAGATATATTTTGTGTGTATATTTCAAAATTTCTATAAAAACTAGTCCTATTTGAAACAAGGAAAGCATAAATACTCTTTTCATTAAAAGAATAACAAAATAAGTAGAAAAATTAAGATGTATAAAAGGAAATCTCCTTGCTCAAGGTAACAAATAATATTAAAACACATTGTGGCTCAGGGAATTTGAAAGTCATTAAAGGAGGAGTAGTGGGGTGCCTGGGTGGCTCAGTCATTAGGTGCCTGCCTTTGGCTCAGGTCATGATCCCAGGATCCTGGGATCGAGTCCTACATTGGGCTCCCTGCACAGCGGGAAGCCTGCTTCTCCCTCTCCCCCTCCCACCGCTTCTGTTCCCTCTCTCGCTGTGTCTCTGTCAAATAAATAAATAAATAAATAAATAAAATCTTAAAAAAAAAAAAAGAACAAAAAGGGTGGTGATAGAAATAACTATATTTTTCTGATTGGTGTTACAGAAAATAGAGGAGAATAATAAACTGCACAAATAAGAAGTAAATTGATATAATTTTTAAGGGTAATAAGATTGAAATAATATTATTATTATTTTTTAAGATTTTATGTATTTATTTGACAGACAGAGATCACAAGTAGGCAGAGAAGCAGGCAGAGGGAGACGAGGAAGCAGGCTCCCTGCTGAGCAGAGAGCCCGATGCGGAGCTCGATCCCAGGACCCTGAGATCATGACCTGAGCCAAAGGCAGAGGCTTAACCCACTGAGCCACCCAGACGCCCTGAAATAATATTATCTATAATAACAAAGCACCTCTTTTCTTACATGGAAACTGAGTTGATAATGTACTTTCAACACACAGGGAATATAAATATCTTAAAAATCAAATGTACGAATCAAATGGAGTAATACTACTTTTCATTTATGAAGCATTCACTTGTTCTTATTATTACTATTTCTTCAATAGAATGGTTTACACAGAAAGTGTTTCTATGGGTAGAATCCCCTATGAATCCCATCCCTTATGTTGTTAAAAGTTGAGAAGCTTCTTTATTTTGGATGTTCATTTAATAAAAGAGGAAACATACTCTAAGAGGGCAGATGACCTTGTTAAGCTAAAAAGGTGTTATCTTCTTATAATTTGATGGCAAAAGTACCTGTTTTAGATCTTTATGAATAATTTGTATTTTGCCGTTCCTCATTCTCTTTTTGTTACCCAAAATGTTACCCTTATTCTTCAAATATTCATGTTTCCAAATCTTACTTTACTATTCAAACTATTCTGATTTTGATTAGAAGCAAGGGTGATGTTTAAAGCATTTAGCAGTAAGAATGATGTGGACAACAACTCATCAAAATGGTTGCCAGGACAGCACCAACTGATCAGGATATTCCACAAACAGATGCCACAGCCACGTGGGTATGTGTTAGCTAAATATCTATCTTGTGACAGAAAACCCAGCTTAAACTATTACAAGGAATTCTGGGTAATTTTTTGACACACATATCTGGATTGTCCAAAGGTGGACTGTTTTTAGACAAAAGAGGATCCAGGGGCTCAGATGATGTCTCTATCTCTTTATTCTCCTTTCTTCTGTATGGACTTCATGTTTTAGAAGGGCTGTTACCTTGTGCTGCAAGATGACTTAAAATAGCTCCAGATTTACATCCTATTTCCTCAGCAAAAAGGAGTGTCTCTCTTTGGTTGCTTGGTAAAAGTCTGGGCACTAATTTTGAATGGGCTCTGACAAGTGTCCATCCTGTGGCCAAGGGGACATGATATGGTAAGCACTGGGGAGGGCAGCCACCTCCACCCAAACCATTGGACTAAGATTGGGGGAGCAGATTTCCTGAAGCAAAACCAGGGCTGTCCCTAAGAGCAGGGCAAAATTGTCAGTGACAAACTGTAAATGTCCATTCCACTCTCTTTCCTTTGAGCGAGCAGACCAGTTTATTATTTTAAATATTTTTCTAAATTATAAAAGAAATGCATTCTTATTTAGAAAACTGAAAAGTAAAATGTAAGAATAAAATCAAACAAAAAATATAAAAATGACATGCTAATAATTTAGAAATGAAGAAAAAAGCTGTAATGGCCATAGTAGCATAATTCATTGCAAATAATGAAGTGTAGAAGTGTTAGTTTATTATGACTTTAAATCAGCCAAATTGATTTTATTATACTCTAGTATCTTTAATGTTTTCCTGTATAAACCAGATTGCAGCCACAGGTTTTATTATGGCATCATAAAGTAAAACCAATCATAATAGGACCAAAAATTGGCTTTCATAATTTTACTAGAACTTAGCATTACTCTTAAAATTTAAGGTAGAATTAAATGCATAGTTTATATACTGAATTATCCAGAATATACTAATATATATAAATACACATATTACATATTTTATATCATCTATATGTTATAAATATGAAACAGAAGATAAGTTGTATACAAAAGAAAATTAGTTCCTAGAATTTCAAGATGTCATTAAAGTTTTTGGAAATTGTATTGACACAATCATATATGTCTTTGAAAAAACACTTGGAAAAAAACCTCAATATTGATCCATATGCTCATTAGCCTAAAACTTAAAATTTTTAAATTAGTGTTTTTGGAGGCACCTGGGTGGATCAGTTGCTTGAGCATCTGACTCTTGATCTCAGCTCTCAGTTTATGAGTTTGAGGCCTGCATTGGACTCCATGCTGGGCATGGAGACTACTTAAAAAAAAAAAAAAATAGTGTTTTTGGGCTTTAACTCAAAGAGTGATCCTTTTGATGGAGTCTTGAGTCAAAAAGAACAGCCATGACTGACCAAGAACTTTATCTTTGACAATTCACCACAGCATTGTCCAACAGAAACGTAATAAAATCCACAAATATGCACTACATATACAATTTAAAATTTTCTACTAACCACATTAAAAAGAAACACATGAAATTAATTGTGATAGTATATTTTATTTAACCCAGTGTATCCAAAGTTGATTTACCATTTTACCATGTAATTAATATAAAACATTTTACTGGCATAGCTCACATTCTTTTTTTCATATTAATTTTCAAGATTCTAGTGTGGATTTTATACTTATAACACATCTTAATTTGGACTAATTGAATTTCAAGTGCTCAATAGCTACATGTGCTTCACAGATCTACTGGGCTAGGCCAGAGTTAACTCAGTAAGCCAAGATAATGATAACTATGATGATACTATTAAGACCTAAATTTCTGGTGCATTCTTGGCAATTTCAATCCTCAACCTGACTATCTAGAATTAATACTATCTGTGTGAGTTGGAGATTATCTGTTGAGCTTCTGTAAGCAGGCTCCAGGGAATTTTGGCATTACTATAAATTATCATGTATGTTACTTACACTGAATTTGCATATAACTTGTATTTATAAATTTCAGGTACCTAACATTGTTTAGCTCGACATCCTTACCTTTAATTTCAAAGCGGAATGATCTAAACCATTGTTCACAGCACACCCAATAGTAGAAAGGGAAAGTTCAAGGTCTTGGAAGCACAGCAATACGCTTCAAAGTGATTAGTTGGGTGTTGTTTTCCTGGTCTAACGGCACATTACATTGGAGAAAGGCTTCTACACCTTGGCTTACTTTAAATGGCCTCTTTTAACTCTTGTTTTATTCAGGTCACGAAAAAAGAATTTTAGTATAAGTTATTACCCAAAAGTTGTGGCAAGAAATAAGGTTGGTCCTGCATCACAGCAAATTGAGAAGTACAGGTAAAGTAAAATAGAGATACAAGGTGGTTTTATGTTTTTTAAAAAATAAATCTAAAGCTAGCTATGTGGATCAATTACTTAAGTATATTTATTAGGTTGAACTTTAAATATGTTAAATGGAAAGACTAAATGGGACAGGCATTTACTTTAAACTAGTGCACGTGATCGATAGATACCAAGTAACTCTTCAACTTGACTGTATTTGTAAGGACTACATGTCCCACATCTACCAGGATGATTCCTGTTCCATTTGTACCTCATTTTTGGCTTAATAAAGATATTCCAAGTCCAAGATATAGCTACCTCTTTCTCAAAAATAAACAAACAATACAGTTCAAACTTTGGGAGAAGTTTCCACGCTAGATCCAGCAGTCATGAAATTTTCCCACATAAGGTGGCATTTGGAACCAAGAAAAAAAAATACTGATGTTCAACATCATTTTTTTTCTATAAATTATCACCATACTTGCTTACCAGGCTCTAGTATAGATTTAGATTTTTCTTCCTTAACCACGAGAGTATATTGACATGATTTCTGAGTTGGGAAAGGTACATCACAAGTGTTGCAGGAGACATGTGTGTGTTAGCATATATTACGAGTATCTGCCAGACTCCTTGAGGAAAATATTTATGACAAATTAGGAATGCTGGATATTGTATTGACTCACATATATTAAATTTCAATAGAAATAGAGATTCTTTGTCTTATAATTTGGGGCACTTTCTGAATGAGAGGGATGAAAAACAAGAATCCACAGCAATTTTGGAAAATTATCCCTCAAAACTAAATATTGCCTCTTTACAAATCTCTTCATTTTCTCTTCCTAGAATTCCAGTGGTACAGACTTGAACCTTTCCCTCTCTGTGACTTTTATCCTCTTTTTAATGTGCATTGGTGCTGCATTCTGGATGAATTCATCAGTTGTATCTTCCAGTCTACTAATTTTCTTTTTCTTTTATTTTAGCTCTGCTTAATCTACTGTGTAACCAATACAGTTTAAAAAATAAATATTTGTGAGGACCCTGGGTCTCACAATGGAAACATGAAAGATACATACATAGGAGTATGTAAGTTATTAATCATACTCAATATATTTTTCAGTGAGTTTCTTTTGGGTGCTTCTTTTTCAATTTTTTATTCTTTTTTGTCTACTTCCTTGCATTTAGAAATTATATGTCCTCTGGCTAATCATTTAGTGGTTAACACACACATTTAATTGTGGTAAAATCATATTACATTCATCACTGTAATCATTTTAAAGTAAAATTCAGTGGGAATAATTACATTCACAATGTATACTTGGCCCGCATTGTATACAACATGCAATTGGAACTGTATGGTTCCAGAAAGTTTTATCACCCCAAATGGAAACTTTGCATCCATTAAGCAATCATTCCCAATTCCCTTCTCCCCCGAGCCCCTGACAAACACAAACCAACTTTCTGTCTCTGTGGATTGGCCTATTATGGATATTTCATGTAAATGAAATCATACAGTATGTGGTCCTTTATGTCTGGCTTTTTCACTGAGTGTCGTGTTTTCAATGTGTATCCATGTTGTAGCATGTGTCAGTAGCATACACGGTAATATTCCTTATGGCTGGATCATATTCTATGGAATGGGTATCTCACATTTTGTTTATTCATTCATCTGGCAGTAGACATTTGAGCTGCTTTAACCTTTTGGCTATATTGTAACTAGAGCTACTATGAACATTCTTGTACAGGTTTTTGTTTGAACAGCTATATTTAATTCTTTGGGGGTATATAACTATGAGGGAATTTACTGGGTTCTATGGTAATTCCAGGCTTAACTTTTCGAGGAAGCACCAAATTGTTTTCCATAGCAGTGTGCCATTTTACATATTTACCAGCAATAAAAAGGATTCCAGTTTTTCCACATCCTTGCAAAAACTGGTTCTCTTTCTTTTTCTTCTTTCTTTCTTTCTTTTTTTTTTTTTTTTTGAAGATTTATTTATTTATTTGGGAGAAAGTGAGTGAGCATGGGGGTATGGGAGGGGCAGAGGGAGAGAATCTTCAAGCAGACTCCCTGCTGAGTGTGGAGCCTATCTCAGGGCTGGATCCCACAAGTGATGAGATCATAACTTGAGCCATAGCCAAGAGTAGGACACTTAACCAACTGAGCCACACAGGCCCCCTTTCTTTTTTTTTTTTTAATGGACATCCCAGTGGATGGCCTATCACATACCCCTATCACATACTACAAGTAGTGTCTCAATGTGCATTCCATTTGCATGTCCTTAATGACTAAAGCCATTTAGAATCTTTTCATATGCTTGTTGGCTATTTGGATATCTGTTTTGGAGAAATGTCCATTTTTAAATTGGGTTTGTATTTTTGTTGTTGAGTTGTGAGAGTTCTTTATATACTCTGGATACTAGACCTTTATCAGATATATGATTGGCAAATATTTTCTCCCAGCATCTGGATTGTCTTTTCACTTTCTTTATAGTTTTCTTTGATGCATAAAAGTTTTTAATTGTTATTTATTTATTTATTTATTCATTCATTTTTAAAGATTTTATGTATTTGTCAGAGATCACAAGAAGGCAGAGAGGCAGGCAGAGAGAGAGGAGGAAGCAGGCTCCCCACCGAGCAGAGAGCCTGATGCGGGGTTCGATCCCAGGACTCCAGGATCATGACCTGAGACAAAGGCAGAGGCTTTAACCCACTGAGCCACCCATGTGCCCCAAGTTTTTAATTTTTATGAAATCCAGTTTATCTGTTTTTCTTTCATTGCTTGTGCTTCTGGTGTCATATTTAAGAAACCATTGCCAAACAACTGCCCAAGTCAACTGCCCAAACAACTGCCCATTGCCAAACAACTGCCCATTTTCTTCTAAGAATTTTATTGTTGTAGACTTTAAATTTTGATCTCTAAACCATTTTGATTTAGTTTTTGTACATAGTAAAAGGCAAAGATCCAACATCATTCTTTTACATGTGAATATTCAGTTGTCCCAGCACTATTTGTTGAAGAGACTATTCCTTTCCCATTGAATAGTCCTATTGATCTTGTTGTAAGTCAGTTATAAAGCACCTACTCTATCTCACTCACCTCCAAAATTACACTCTCCAGCTTTTCCTTCTAGGTTTTTGCACGTCTTTTGTTTGCCCTTCCTTCCCCCCACGCTCCCAGGCAGCAGCAATTTGCTCATTTTGTTCATTTTCATTGTTTTTGAGGACTACATAGCCACTCCACTTTGATAGTTCTGAGTTAGGAGAAAGAACAGGAGAATTCTTGCATCAGTCTTTGGGAGGAACTGCAGTTAGATCAAGACAGAGAAACACAGTTTCTTGGGGACCAGACCTTTGCAGCTTCTCTGGTATCAGGTATCAACCCTGGGAATGGAAGCTGCTGTCTTCCACAGTGCCATGATGCTAGGAAAGAGGATGGAGCTAGGAGAATTTTAAATATCACGAAAATCTCTTACCTTATTTTAGAAGCTTTTTTGCTGGCTAAGGTCATGCTTGGTTGCTGTAGATCTTCAGCTGTCTTCCAGAATTGTGATTCTAACAGACTGTGATTGAGTTTTGTTTTGCCAAACAGTAGTGTCTGGGAGAAGAGATGGAGATCCCTACTCTTCTGTATTTGCCTCTATCACCGGATCCTATATATTTTAACATGCATGTTTAATTTAACAAAGTCTAAAAGATTTCACTTTTCTTGCAAAAATATAAGATTTTAAAATTACCTTCATTCTGATTGCCTTCTGCCTAACTTATAGGCTATTTCCCCCATTATTTTAGTTCTTGGATGCTTATATATCTTCTATAATAATGATGATTATGATTATAATGAAGACTTGCTGTTTCATAAGGCAATGCTTCATTGAATTTTCTCTCTTACTTACCAGTATAACTCCCCATTATTCCATTGTAAATCACAAAGTCTCCAAATCTGTGGGTAGCCATTAGCCACATATGGCTATTGAACACTTGAAATGTGGCCAGTTAAGACTGAGGAATTCAAAGTTGTTTTACATTTAGTTAATACAAATTTAATTTTAATTTTTAAAAAGGAGTGGAAAATAATTTTCCGTTAAACAAATGTATTCTTGTCATAGGACTACATTTTACTTCAAGGGTTAGCAATGCAATTTCAATGTGTTATAAGTATAAAATACACATGAAATTTCGAAGACTTATTATGAAATAATTAATGTAAACTATCTCATCAGTAATTTTTATATTGATTACATGTTAATATGATACTTTTTAAGCTTTATTTTATTTTATTTTGTTTTATTTCTTTTCAGTGTTCCAGCATTCATTATTTATGCACCACACCCAGTGCTCCATGCGATCTGTGCCCTCCTTAATACCCACATCCAGGCTCACCCAAGCCCCCACTCTCCTCCCCTCCAAAACCCTCAGTTTGTTTCTCAGAGTCCACAGTGTCTCATGGTTTGTCGCTCCCTCCAATTTCAATTGTTCTGCTTGGTAAGGGGAGACTACCAGGAATGCAGGGGCAAAAACAGAGATTTTCTGCTTGTATGGAGCTATAAATAAATAAATAATAGCTTTTGTCTAAAAATGTCTATTCCATTTACATACTGCAAAGGTAGTTTCTCTGGGTATGGAATGCTAAGTTGATATTTATTTATTTAAGTTGATATTTCTAAGTTGATCTATCATTCTGTCTTCTGGGTTGTGCAGTTACCTTCGGCAAATGCACATTCAGCGTAATTGCCATTTCTATGTGAGAGGTAACTCATTATCCCCTTAGCAGTTTTAAGATCTCCTTTAAGTTGATATTCATCTGTGGAGTGTCTAAATGTAGATTTCTTTCTTATTTATTTATTTATAACATAGAATGTATTATTTGTTTCGGGGTTAGAGGTCTGAATCATCAGTCTTACACAATTCATAACACTCACCGTAGCACATACCCTCCCCAGTGTCCATCACCCAGCCACCCTATCTCTCCCACTCCCTTCCCCACCCCCAGCAACCTTCAGTGAGTTTCCCGAGATTAAGAATCTCTATGGTTTGTTTCCCTTCCTGGTTTCATCTTATTTCATTTTTCCCTCCCTTCCCCTATGATCCTCTGTCTTGTTTCTCAAATTCCTTATATCAGTGAGATACTATGATAATTGTTTTCCTCTGATTGACTTATTTTGCTTAGCGTGATATCCACTAGTTTCATCCACGTCATTGCAAATGGCAAGATTTCATCTTTTTGATGGCTGCAAAGTATTTCCTCGCCGTGTGTGTGTGTGTGTGTGTGTGTGTGTACACCATATCTTCTTTATCTATTCTCAATTTCTTTTTATTTATCCTACTTGGAATATATAGGGTTTCTTTGAACTGAGGCCTTGAATTTTTCCAATAATTCTGAAAATTCCAAGCCATTATCTCTTTATAGAGATTGTCTCTTCCATTTTTTCTATTTTACCCCTTCTAGAACTCTAAATAGATAAGACTATCTCTTTCTAGAGTTCATATGTTTTCATTTCCCTTCATAGTTCTTATCTCTTGATTTTTCTTGGCTACATTCTGCTAATCTCTTATTTAATCAACATTGAGTATTTTTATTCCAACTATTGTATATTTTACTTCCGTAGTTGCTGTTAGGTGTTTTTTGGTCATTCTTTGCTCATATATTTAACCTTCTCATTTAATTCTTTAAGTATGTTAATTATAATATTTTCTATATTCTAACATTGTCAGTATCTCATCTCTGTGGGTTTGTTTCTACAACTATTATCTCTACTTCTTTTCATTCATGGTACCTTCACTTTTTAAAAATGTATTTTATGACATTTCAGTATAAACTGCATTATTCCTAATCCTCAAAAAGGATTCTTTTTTTTTTTTTTAAGATTTTATTTATTTATTTGACAGACAGAGATCACAAGTAGGCAGAAAGGCAGGGAGAGAGAGAGATAGAGAATGGAGGAAGCAGGCTCCCCGCAGAGCAGAGAGCCCGATGTGGGGCTCTATCCCAGGACCCTG
The DNA here is from genome assembly GCF_030435805.1 of Mustela lutreola. Lineage (NCBI taxonomy): Eukaryota > Metazoa > Chordata > Mammalia > Carnivora > Mustelidae > Mustela > Mustela lutreola. Next base: position 110,312,902 of record NC_081297.1, read on the forward strand.
GGATCATGACCTGAGCCGAAGGCAGAGGCTTTAACCCACTGAGCCACCCAGGCGCCCCCCTCAAAAAGGATTCTTATTTGTTTTATCAGTCACTTGGGTCAGAGGGTAATATTTACCCAAGACCACTTTCATTTTTCTATTTAGGTATTTTTTCAATCATATAAGTAGCATGAATTTGCCAAAAAATCTGCATGTGTATGGTCTTATGGATACATATTTTTAGGACAAGATTTTTTTTTTCTTCTTCCAACAGATGCAAAGGCTGAGTTAGGGAAACTTCCTGGCTTTCCCCTTCTGTATGATGTGTTTATTTCTAATTCATTATTACACTGAAAGAGTAGCCTGGGGGCAGGAGAAGGGAGTGTTGCAGTTTAAGATCTATTATTAGGTCCCTAACTCAGGTGGGCCCAACACTCCAACTTTAGTTCTTTTTTGTAGAAGAGTCTCATATAAAAATTGAAATGAAACCCCAAGGTCCCAGGGGAGCTGCAAAAATGGGCAATAGCCAGTTTTGGTGTCATTTTCCTTTTAGGATTTCAATTTTTGGTACATTTTGAGAACCTGCAGATTCTTCACTTTTGTGTCAGTGCAATGTGCTAAAAATATTTTCTTTATATAGTATCCAGCATTTTCATTCTTTCAATTAATGGACAATTCAGTATATGTTGTTTATCAAAATGTTAGACAATAAAATGATCTTTTGTTCCTTTCTCATAGTTTTAGTTCCTTCTTTTATTTATCGCATTTTTAACATAATTATTTTATAGCTTATATCCACTAATTCTGGTATTTGAAATTTTTTACAGTCAAGTTCTCTGTGTTCTGTGATTATTGTTTCTACTTACCCTTATTCATGGGATTCTTGTTTTCTCTTGTGTTTTACAGGTTTGTATTGTGGAGTCATGGTTAGTGGGACTTCATATGTGGGACTCTTGTGAGCGAGGCATCCCTTCATGCAAGATTATTTTCCTTTGTGTAGCTCAGTCATTTCCCAGTCCGGGACTATTTTAAGATTTGTTGGTTTGGGGTTTCTGGGACTATACATGTTGTATAAAATCAAATGCCAAACTCGTATGAAGGTAGGCTATAGTTACTAAGTCTTTAACAGTCATGTCATACCCCTGTTCAGGGCTCAGGATGGGATTCATGCATTTTCTTGCCATCTTTTGCTGGTAGTAGGAAGTCTTGGTTTGTGTCTTGTTTCCCTGAAGATAGAGCCTTCTGACCTTTTGTGCAACAGTCCCAATTGCAAGTCCCTTCCCTCCTGGCTAGTCCCTAAGGACTTGCTTTCTTCCTTAGCCTTTTGGTTTCAAGACCAGGAAAGGTTCCAAGATCATCCATAGTTTTAGCATCAGGCCATATTGCTACTCTGTTTTCCAACAATCCAGTCACTGGGGCTTTCTAGTTCCCTTCTATTATTTCTCATTGTTGATTTGTTTTCTCTTTCTAAATTTGTACTTGACAGAAATTTATTCGTTTCATTATTTTGACTTAAGAATCAGCTTCTAGAATTTTTTTTTGCATTTGGATTCCATTTATTGATTAGATTGAGAGGCATATTCAAATTTTGATCACTGTAATATATTTCATTCTTTAAAATAAACATATAATGTATTTTTATCCCCAGGGGTACAGGTCTGTGAATCGCCAGGTTTACACACTTCACAGCACTCACCATAGCACATACCTTCTCCAATGCCCATAACCCCACCCTGCTTTTCTGACCCTCCTCTCCCCAAGAACCCTCAGTTTGTTTTGTGAGATTAAGAGTCACTTATGGTTTGTCTCCCTCCTGATCCCATCTTGTTTTATTTATTCTTTTCCTACCCTCCAAACCCCCCACGTTGCATTTCCACTTCCTCATATCAGGGAGATCATAGGATAGTTGTCTTTCTCCAATTGACTTATTTCACTAAGCATAATACCCTCTAGTTCCATCTACGTTGTCGCAAATGGCATCTTGCAAATGGCAAGATTTCATTTCTTTTGATGGCTGCATAGTATTCCATTGTGTATATATACCACCTCTTCTTTATCCGTTCATCTGTTGATGGACATCTAGGCTCTTTCCATAATTTGGCTATTGTGGACATTACTGCTATAAATATTTGCATACACATTCCCCTTCAGATCACTACATTTGTATCTTTAGGGTAAATACCCAGTAGTGCAATCACTGGGTCATAGGGTAGCTCTATTTTCAACTTTTTGAGGAACCTCCATGCTGTTTTCCAGAGTGGTTGCACCAGCTTGCATTCCCACCAACAGTGTAGGAAGATTCCCCTTTCTCCACATTCTTGCTAGCATCTGTCATTTCCTGACTTGTTAATTTTAGCCATTCGGAGGGGTGAGAGGTGGTATCTCATTGTGGTTTTGATTTACATTTCCCTGATGCCGAGTGATGTGGACCATTTTTTTCCCATGTCTGTTGGCCATCTGGATGTCTTCTTTGCAGAAATGTCTGTTCATGTCCTCTGCCCATTTCTTGATTGGATTATTTGTTCTTTGGGTGATGAGTTTCCTAAGCTCTTTATAGATTTTGGATACTAGCCCTTTATCTGATATGTCATTTGCAAATATCTTCTACCATTCTGTCAGTTGTCTTTTGGTTTTGTTAACAGTTTCCTTTGCTGTGCAAAAGCTTTTGATCTTGATGAAATCCCAATAATTCATTTTTGCCCTTGCTTCCCTTGCCTTTGGCAATGTTCCTAGGAAGATGTTGCTGCGGCTGAGGTCGAAGAGGTTGCTGCTTATGTTCTCCTCAAGGATTTTGATGGATTCCTTTCTCACATTGAGGTCCTTCATCCATTTTGAGTCTATTTTCATGTGTGGTGTAAGGAAATGGTCCAATTTCATTTTTCTGCATGTGGCTGTCCAATTTTCCCAACACCATTTATTGAAGAGACTGTCTTTTTTCCATTGGACATTCTTTCCTGCTTTGTCAAAGATTAGTTGACCATAGAGTTGAGGGTCTATTTCTGGGCTCTCTCTTCTGTTCCACTGATCTATGTGTCTGTTTTTGTACCAGTACCATACAGTCTTGATGATGACAGCTTTGTAATAGAGCTTGAAGTCCAGAATTGTGATGCCACCAACTTTGGCTTTCTTTTTTAATATTCCTTTGGCTATTTGAGGTCTTTTCTGGTTCCATATAAATTTTAGGATTATTTGTTCCATTTCTTTGAAAAAAATGGATGGGATTTTGATAGGGATTGCATTAAATGTGTAGATTGCTTTAGGTAGCACAGACATTTTCACAATATTTGTTCTTCCAATCCAGAAGCATGGGACATTTTTCCATTTCTTTGTGTCTTCCTCAGTTTCTTTCATGAGTACTTTATAGTTTTCTGAGTATAGATCCTTTGCCTCTTTGGTTAGGTTTATTCCTAGGTATCTTATGGTTTTGGGTTTAATTGTAAATGGGATTGACTCCTTAATTTCTCTTTCTTCTGTCTTGTTGTTGGTGTTGAGAAATGCAACTGATTTCGGTGCATTGATTTTATATCCTAACACTTTAGTGAATTCCTGTACAAGTTCTAGCAGTTTTGGAGTGGAGTCTTTTGGGTTTTCCACATATAGTATCATATCATGGGCAAAGAGTGATAGTTTCATTTCTTCTTTGCTGATTTGGATGCCTTTAATTTCCTTTTGTTGTCTGATTGCTGAGGCTAGACTTCTAGTACTATGTTAAAAAGCAGTGGTGATAATGGACATCCCTGCTGTGTTCCTGACCTTAGCGGAAAAGCTTTCAGTTTTTCTCCACTGAGAATGATATTTGCGGTGGGTTTTTCATAGATGGCTTTGATAATATTGAGGTATGTGCCTCTATCCCTACACTTTGAAGAGTTTTGATCAGGAAGGAATGCTGTACTTTGTCAAATGCTTTTTCAGCATCTGTTGAGACTATCATATGGTTCTTGTTCTTTTTTTTATTAATGTGTTGTATCACATTGATTGATTTGTGGATGTTGAACCAAACTTGCAGCCCTGGAATAAATCTCACTTGGTTGTGGTGAATAATCCTTTTAATGTACTGTTGGATCCTATTGACTATTTTCAATATTTGACTATCTTATTGAGAATTTTCAAATATATGTTCATCAAGGATATTGGCCCGTAATTCTCTTTTTTGATGGGATCCTTGTCTGGTTTTGGGATTAAGGTGATGCTGGCCTCATAAAATGAGTTTGGCAGTTTTCCTTCCATTTCTATTTTTTGGAACAGTTTCAGGCGAATAGAAATTAATTCTTCTTTAAATGTTTGGTAGAATTCCCCTGGAAAGCTATCTGGCCCTGGGCTTTTGTTTGTTTGGAGATTTTTGATGACTGTTTCAATCTCCTTACTGGTTATGGGTCTGTTCAGGTTTTCTATTTCTTCCTGGTTCAGTTGTGGTAGTTTATATGTCTCTAGGAATGCATCCATTTCTTCCATATTTCCATATTTTCAAATTCTTTTTATATTTGTTGGCGTAGAGTTGCTCTGTTCTTATAATTGTTTGTATTTCTTTGGTGTTGTTTGTGTATCATTCATGATTTTATTTATTTGGGTCCTTTCTATTTTCTTTTGGATAACTTTAGCCAGGGGTTTATCAATCTTATAAATTCTTTCAAAGAACCAGCTCCTGGGTTCATTGATTTGTTCTATTGTGTTTTTTGGGGTTTCTCTTTAATTGATTTCTGCTCTGATTTATTATTTCTCTTCTCCTGCTGGGTTTAGGCTTTCTTTGCTGTTCTTTCTGCAGCTCCTTTAGGTGAAGGGTTGGGTTGTGTATTTGAGACTTTTCTTGTTTCTTTTGAAAGGCTTGTGCCGCTATATATTTTCTTCTCAGGACTGCTTTTGTTGTGTCCCACAGATTTTGAACCATTGTGTTTTTATTATCATTTGTTTCCATGAATTTTTTCAATTCTTCTTTAATTTCCGGGTTGATCCATTCATTCTTTAGAAGGATGCTGTTTAGTCTCTATGTATTTGAGTTCTTTCCAAATTTCCTCTTGTGACAGAGTTCTAGCTTCAGAGCATTGTGGTCTGAAAATATGCAGGGAATAATCCCAATATTTTGATACTGGTTGAGACCTGATTTATGACCCAGGATGTGATCCATTTTGGAGAATGTTCCATGTGCACTAGAGAAGAATTGGATTCTGTTGCTTTGGGATGAAATGTTCTGAATATATCTGTGATGTCCATCTGGTCCAATGTGTCATTTAAGGCCTTTATTTCCTTGTTGACCTTTTGCTTGGATGATCTCTCCATTTCAGTTAGGGGAGTGTTAAAGTCCCCTACTATTGTTGTATTATTGTTGATGTGTTTCTTTGATTTTGTTATGAATTGGTTTATATAGTTGGCTGCTCCCATGTTAGGGGCATAGATATTTAAAATTGTTAGATCTTCTTGTTGTACAGACCCTTTGAGTATGATATAGTGTCCTTCCTCATCTCCTATTATAGTCTCTGGCTTAAAATCTAATGTATCTGATACAAGGTTTGCCACCCCAGCTTTCTTCTGATGTCCATTAGCATGGTAAGTTGTTTTTCACTCCCTCACTTTAAATCTGGAGGTGTCTTCGGGTCTAAAATGAGTTTCTTGTAGGCAGAATATTGATGGGTTTTGTTTTTTTATCCATTCTTATACCCTGTGTCTTTTGATTGGGGAATTTAAGCCATTTACATTCAGGTAACTATTGAGAGATATGAATTTAGTGCCATTGTATTGCCTGTAAGGTCACTGTCCCTTTCTGATCTACTACTTTTAGGGTCTCTCTTTGCTTAGAGAACCCCTTTCAATATTTCCCGTAGAGTTGGTTTGGTGTTTGCAAATTCTTTCAGTTTTTGTTTGTCCTGGAAGTTTTTTTTTTTAAACTCTCCTTCTATTTGCAACAATGGCCTAGCTGGATATAGTATTCTTGGCTGCATGTTTTTCTCGTTTAATGCTCTGAATATATCATGCGACTTCTTTCTGGCCTGCCAGGTCTCTGTGGATAAGTCTGCTGCCAATCTAATATTTTTACCATTGTATGTTACAGACTTCTTTTCCTGGGATGCTTTCAGTATTTTCTCTTTGTTGCTAAGGTTTGTAACTTTTATTTTTAGGTGACAGGGTGTGGACCTATTCTTGTTGATTTTGAGGGGGGTTCTCTGCACCTCCTGGATTTTGATGCTTGTTCCCTTTGCCATATTAAGGAAATTCTCTACAATAATTCTCTCCAATATACCTTCTGCTCCCCTTTCTCTTTCTTCTTCTGGAATCTCAATGATTCTAATGTTGTTTCATCTTATGCTGTCACTTATCTCTCAAATTCTCCCCTCTTGGTCCAGTAGCTGTTTGTCTATCTTTTGCTCAGCTTCTTTATTTTCTGTCATTTGGTCTTCTATATCACTAATTCTTTCTTCTGCCTCATTTATCCTAGCGGTAAGAGCCTTCATTTTTTTATTGCACCTCATTAATAGCTTTTTTGATTTCAACTTGGTTAGATTTTAGTTCTTTTATTTCTCCAGAAAGGGCTTTTATCTTTCCAGAGAGGGTTTCTCTAATATCTTCCATGCCTTTTTCGAGCCCACCTAGAACCTTGAGAATCGTCATTCTGAACTCTAGATCTGACATATTACCAGTGTCTGTATTGATTAGATCCCTAGTCTTTGGTACTGCCTCTTTTTCTTTCTTTTGTGGTGAGTTTTTCTGCCTTGTCATTTTGTCCGATAAGAGTATATGAAGGAGCAAATAAAATACTAAAAGTGTGGCAAAGACCCCAGGAAAATTCACTTTAACTAAATCAGAAGAGACCCCAAATCATTGAGGGGGAGAAAGGGGATAAAAAGAAGTTCAGAAAAAAAAATTAAAAAAATAAAACAAAAAAAGAATAAATGTAAAAAAGAATATATATATATATATATATATATATATATATATATATATATATATTAGACTGGTGACTAGAATAGGTTCACCCTCTTAATTTGGGGAGTATTTTGGTCTCTTAGAAGAAACTACCTCCCGGCGTCTGGGTGGCTCAGTGGGTTAAGCAGCTGCCTTCGGCTCAGGTCATGATCTCAGGGTCCTGGGATCGAGTCCCGCATCAGGCTCTCTGCTCAGCAGGGAGCCTGCTTCCTCCTCTCTCTCTCTCTCTCTCTACCTGCCTCTCTGCCTCCTTGTGATCTCTCTCTGTCAAATAAATAAATAAATAATCTTAAAAAAAAAAAAAAGAAGAAGAAGAAACTACCTCCCAAAATTTTAAAGAATGAGAAACATATATAAGGGTAAACACAATGGAATATGTCTATAAATTTGAAAAAAAAATTTTTAAATAAATTTCTAAAAAAGGAGTTGATAGAGTAAGTTGGTTAGGAGAATAAAGAAAAAGAAAATGGAAAGAATTTCTCAGGCTGGAGACTAGAACAAGCCTGGAGCTAGATTCAGGTATATTTTGATCTATTAGAAGAAGTTGTATCCCAATTTTTTTAGAAGAAAAAACCTTACGTGTATACAAAAAATAAAGTTACATACAATGAAGGATAAAATATGACTATAATAATGAAGATTCAAAAAAGATTATATTTTTATGAAAGGTATTAAGATAAACTAGTTTAAAAAAATTAAAAAAGGAAAGGATAAAAGTAAAAAAAAAATAGCAGAAGAAAAAGAAAAAAATAAAATAAAAAATTAAATAAACTGCAAGACTAAAGAATCATGGCAAGAAAGCCATGAGTTCCATTCTTTGCTTTCTCCTCCTCTGGAATTCCACTGTTCTCCTTGGTAAATGACCTTGGTCTTGGCTGGATTTCTTGTTGATCTTCTGGGGGAGGGGCCTGTTGTAGTGATTCTCAAGTGTCTTTGCCCGAGGCGGAATTGCACCGCCCTTACCAGGGGCCAGGCTAAATAATCTGCTCAGGTTCACTTTCTGGAGCTTTTGTTCCCTGAACACTTTCCATAGAGTTCCGGAGGACGGGAATGAAAATGGTGGCCTCCCAACCTCTGGCCCAGAGGAGCGGAGAGCTTGAGGCCCCACTCCTCAGTGCACCCTCAGAGAAAAGCACTCAATCACTCCTGTCTCCCTGGCCTCCAGCCCGCTCTGAGCTCACCCAGCCTGCGACCCGTTCAAGGTAACCCCAAGCTGAGAGCTCACTCCTCAGCTCTGTCTCTGTAGCCAGCTTCCCCGCTCTAATACCTGTGAGCTCTGTGACACACAGAGACCCCCGATCCTTCTGTGACCCTGTGGGACCTGAGGCCACGCTGACCCTGGGTGGACTTCACCCCAATTTAGCCTCTGGAACAATGTCCCACAGCAGAACAGACTTTTAAAAGTCCTGATTTAGTGCTCCATTTTTCCGCCGCTTGCCGGGAGCCAGCCCTTCCCCCCAGAATCTATCTTCCCATCACTTTGGATTCACTTCTCCGCCAGTCCTACCTTTCAGAAAGTGGACGATTTTTTGTTTCTACAATTGCTGCTCTTCTTCTCTTCAACCTCCTGTTGGATTTGTAGGTGTTTGCAATTGTTTAATAAGCTATCTAGCTGATCTCCTGATACCTGAGGTAGTCTCAGCCTGCTACTTCTTCGCCATCTTAACTCCTTCCAGCTTCTAGACTTTTAAAAAAAAAATCCATTGTATGGCTGTATTCTGAAATTAAAACTTTATTTTTGTATCTGTTTTTCGTTGCTTTGTTTTTGTTTTTGTTATTGTTCTTTGTTTTCCTTATTACTTATTTTCATACTTTCACTTGTAAGCTTTCCCATGCATTCTATTTTGGATGTCTTCTGTTGGTATATACAGGATATCTTAACCTAGCATATGTCACATAGCTTTAAGTCAACAACCAGTGGAATTAAAATGTGACCTATACCTTTCCAGTAACTAAAGATTAAATTAATTAAAACATTGTTTATGTTACAAAAGATTAAAAAAAAGTAAGCAAGAGGAATCATAAAACCCATTTTCAATAAAGGGGAAAGAAAGGATTCGTTATCTACCAATTATAGAATTGGGTATAATTTGAATATTTATTTAGTATAGAAGTTTTAATTACTTTTATATAGTTATAACTGTTATTTCATGCTTTTGGTTTTTTGTTTTTGCTGTTGCCTTGTAACTTATTTTGTGTTCTGATTTTTGCTATTTAAACTATATTTTGTGACCAAGACAAGAACATGAAGATCTTTTAGAATTATTCTGTAAAAAATAAAGATTTTTACATAGCGAACTGTATATTTGTTCAGTATAATTAATTGTGTTATTTTTCCATGTTATTTTCTGTCTTTTTAAAAATGTCAAAGACAGAAAAAGGCATATAAAAGTTTCCCACAAAAATTATATATATATACATATATATATATATTTTAAAGATTTTATTTATTTATTTTTAACAGACAGAAATCACAAGTAAGCAGAGAAGCAGGCAGAGAGAGAGGAAGGAAGCAGGCTTCCTGCTAAGCAGAGAGCCTGATGCGGAGCTCGATCCCAGGACCCTGGGATCATGACCTGAGCTGAAGGCAGAGGCTTAACCCACTGAACCACCCAGGCACCCCTATATTTTTGGTTTTTTTCTCCTTGTTTTGCAACTAGTTTCTGTTGTGTGTGTGCATATTTGGGACCACACTGTACAGTCTATTAAGGTTCATGATTTTTATATCTTTATATTAGACATTGTACCATTTGATTTTTAAATCCTGAATTACATAGTATTTTACTGCCCAAAATATTTTACCTATATTTATAACCAATTATACATGTAAAAGGTAAGGTATCATCTTTTATATTTTATGTAAAATGAGGAACTTATCCCACCTCTACCTGCTTTCATTCATTCAATCAAAAAGTACTTTTTGAATACCTATGATAATTCCCTAGGCACTGTTTAAGTTGTGAAAAACAAGAATAAACATCCCTACCATCTTGGAGCTTAATTCTAGTGAGGAGAGACAGATAATAAATAATAAGTAAATAAGTAAATGGTCATATTTTATTGAGTCAAAAAAGTACTTTTTTTTTTTTACTATTTAACATCTTTGAAATCAGGTTGGCTTTTGCAACTAATGATGTATCATGTCCAGTTGGCTGTGCTTTTGTGGGTAGAATATTTAAAAAATGGTGAGCATCATAATTAATGATGTCTCACATTGAATAAAATATTGTAGTATATGCAATGGTAATAAATGTTATGAGAACAAAGAAGGTAGAGAAGGGGGATGGACATTTCTAGAGAAGTGTTGCATTTTTCAGTAGGATGATCGGGAATTCCTTCCTGAGAAGGTGTCTTTTAAAAAAAAAATTTTTTTTTAAAGATTTTATTTATTTGACAGAGAGAAATCACAAGTAGACGGAGAGGCAGGCAGAGAGAGAGAGAAGGAAGCAGGCTCCCTGCTGAGCAGAGAGCCCGATGCGGGACTCGATCCCAGGACCCTGAGATCATGACCTGAGCCGAAGGCAGCGGCCTAACCCACTGAGCCACCCAGGCGTGCCCTAAAAAATTTTTTTTAAAAAATACATATAATGTATTATTTGTCTCAGGGGTACAGATGGTTCATCAATCTCACACAATTCATGGTACTCACCATAGTACATACCCTCCCCAATGTCCATCATTCAGCCACCCCATCCCTCCCACCCCACTCCCCTCCAGTAGCCATCAGTTTGTTTTCTGAGATTAGGAGTCTCTTATGGTTTGTCTCCTTCTCTAGTTTCATTTTTTTCCCTCCCTTCCCCTATGATCCTCTCTTTTGTTTCTCAAATTCCTCAGATCAGTGAGATCATATGATAATTGTCTTTCTCTGATTGACTTATTTCACTTAGCATAATACACTCTAGTTTCATCCATGTCATTGCAAATGGCAAGATTTGGGGGGTTTTGATGGCTGAATAGTATTCCATTGTATATATATACCACATCTTCTTTATCCATTCATCTTTTGATGGATCTCTAGGCTCTTTCCATAGTCTGGCTATTGTGGAATTGCTGCTATAAACATTCAGGTGCACGTGACCCTTCAGATCACTACATTTGTATCTTTAGGGTAAATACCCAAAGTAGTGTGATTGCTGAGTCATGGGTAGCTTTATTTTCAACCTTTTGAGGCACCTCCATATTGTTTTCCAGAGTGGTTGCCCCAGCTTGCATTCCCACCAATAGTGTAGGAAGGTTCCCCTTTCTCTGCATCCTCACCAACTCCTGTTGTTTCCTGAATGGTTAATTTTAGCCATTCTGACTGGTGTGAGGTGGTTTCTCACTGTGGTTTTGATTTGTATTTCCCTGCATTTCCTGAATGATATGAGCACTTTTTCATGTGTCTGTTGGCCATATGGATGTCTTCTTTGCAGAAATGTGTGTTCATGTTTTCTGTCCATTTCTTGATTGGATTATTTGTTCTTTGGTTGTTGAGTTTAAAAGTTCTTTATAGATTTTGGGTACTAGCCCTTCATCTCATATGTCATTTGCAAATATCGAGGAGGTGACTTCTGAGCAAAGACCTGAAGGAAATGAGAGAGTGAGTAGGACCACTGTGTACAGTTGTGCCAGTTGTACACTTCTTCACGTTTATGACTGCCATTCATATACATTATGTGAAAAACCTTACAGCCATATTCCATGTCTATGGGAGGGAGTCATGTGGATATCAAGGGGAAATGGTTTCTAGGCAAGAGTACATCATACACAAGCATATTGATGCTGCAGGGCCCCAGGAATATTCAAGACACAGGGTTTGTGTGGGGAACAGTAGTAGGGGATGTCAGAGAAGTAAGTAAGGGCCAGCCTTTACACGGTTCTATAGCCCCAAGTGGACTTTGACTTTTACCTTGAGTGTGATGGGAAACAATTTGAAGATGTGCAAAAGGCAACTGATAACATCTGACTTGCATTTTTAAAAGGACCACACTGACTACAGTGTTGAGAAGAGATTACAAAATGGGACAAAACAGGATATGATGAGGTGGGTTCATAGGCCTGTTGTAATAATCCAGGTGTGAGAGGAAGGTGCCTTGGTGGAGGGAGTGGCAAGTGGTCAGGGCCTGGGTATACTTGGGAAGTATGTAGGGCAAAGAGTATTTACTCATGGATTAAATATGGGGTGTGTCAAGGAGAAGTGTCAAGGTTGTTGCCAAGTTTTGAGGGCCTAAGCAATTGTTCTCACTTTCTGTTTATATAATCTAGGGTTTAAAACCCAAATTACACATAAAATTACTTTTAATAACATATTTTTGTAAAGTACTAGTACTGATATTTATATTGAGTTTTGTAACACAATTTATTGTGTTTATGTAGCACTAAGTTAAACTGGTTTTAGTTCCCATCTTTTTTTTTTAAGGTAAGCCCTTTTTAAAAATTATTTTTTAAATATTTTATTTATTTATTTGAGAGAGAGAGAGATAGAGAGAGGGCACAAGCAGGGAAGAGAGCGAGAAGCAGGCTTCCTGCGAGCAGGGAGCCCGATGCGGGGCTCCATCCCAGGACCCCAAGATCATGACCTGAGTGGAAGGTAGACACTTCATGGGCTGAGCCACTCAGGTGCTCCTCTTAATCTGTTTTATTATCGTTCTTGGTTTCTAGATTTTTAGCTGTTTTTTGAACTATCTCCATATCTGACTTCTGTCAGTAACATTCTATTCTGTATTTTGCTATTAACAATTTCTGGCTCAATATGCGATAGGATGTGTAGACAATGAGAGCAAGGACAATGACACTTTGATTTCCTCTGTCTATCCATATGGTTGAAAGATAGCTGTCTGATTTTAGATGGAAAAGTATCGTCTACTTAATTATAAGGAGGCGGCCCTGCCTTTTTCTGGGAGTATAACAGGGGTAGGTCACTGATTTGATCTTTCAGTCTGGTTCCATTGACCTTATAGTGAATAAATTTCCCTGATTCTAGAAGCAGAGTGATGACCAGGACAAGTTTTTGTATTTCTCTTTCTTCTTGTCTTCTTCTGTACTCTCACATAATCTAGTGGGGTAATGGTGCAGTGTGTGCCAAGGTTTGTTAGGCATTATTTCAAGCTGGAATTCAGAGGCTTTACCTTTATAACTAATTTAACAAGCTGCCTTAATTGAAGAAGGCACCAGCTGAGAATGACTTAACTTGTTAAAGGGACTTTATCTCCATTGGACTAGCGTTTTTATTTTTATCAAAATGACACTTTTATCTTTGTATACCATTATCCCATGGAGCATTTGGGGGAAATGATGCCTGTGTGACATCATATATAACACCTTACGCCTTTGTCCTAAGTAGGCGTTTGTGTTTCCTTGAGCAGAATTTGAAAGCAAAGTCATTCCCATCTATGCAAGACCACATCTTGATCCTGATGGAAGTGTGTTGCTTTCCCGTAGACCCAGAGAATTAAGAAGCTTATTCAGAAACGTAGGAGGTAACATTTGAACAATGTGGTAATATGATTTGTGGTCAACACCCGGTTCTGCCTCGCTTGTTCTGTGCCTTGTCATGTTGAGGTATATTTATGGAAAATGCCTATATCTGAGCTCCTTGAGCATTTAAGTGGAACAGCAAGAAACACTGGCTTTGCATGCTCCCTAGAATGCCATCTCTAAGAATAAAGCTTTTATAGAGTATATATAGGAACAGCCACTTCCTATATATTTCTGTATGCATTTTTTTCTTCCTAAATTATATATGGGAATGCAGTAAGTATTCTGGTGTGAGTCTTTAGAGACAAAATAATATTGTCCATTTTTAAATGTTGGACACATCTACTGCCAGCCCACCAGGAAGGCCTGAAAGCCTAGCCTCTGTCAGCAGAAGGAAAGAAGTGTTACCAACTGAAAGATAAATGGTCTTTGACTGAAAGGAGTTTTCCTTAGGATATTCTAGTCATCTTTTGTGAATTTTGCTTCATTGAACAATAAAACCAAAGCCTGCTTAAGCATGGCTTCATGATTCTGCAATGATGATTTTCTCTTATGGGTGGTTGTCAGTTGTCAACATGCCACTGCACTGTATTTTAATGTAAGTTAAGCATAATGGGATTACAAAATTGGTAGCTGTATACCTAGTATTGTTATTCCTGGAATAACTTGACTAACATTATCTGATGGTAATTACATATAATCCATGTTAACTTCACAAATAGCCACTCATCTAGAAGATATGAACTACTATTCATAGTATAGGAGAGAAAGTGGTAAAGGATAAAGTCAATTGATTTTTCTCTGTTCTTCCCCAGGAAGGGTTATGTGGTTGAAAACTTGGATGGGATGTGAAGGTCTGAGGCCATTCTGTGAAACTGTTCTCTTGGTTAAGCAATGTTATTAAAATACAAGTGTTATTCCTGTGCACCTTCCATGTTGAAGGCCCTCTTCTGTGTATTATAAGAACAAAAACAAACAACAAACAAATCTTAGAATAGTAGGAAAAAAGGTCATATTTTATACAAACCATAGTAGCAAATAATCAGATTCAATATGCATTGTAATTCCTACCTGGTTGCTAAAGAGGTTATTTTATTTTGTGGAATTGTGGGGACTAATGTTTTCTAGTCTTTATGCAGAATATGATTAATTTTCTCAAACAAAAACAAAAAAAACAAATATTAGTGTTATAAATCCTTCAATTGTTTTTATCTTTATTGTGTCCTATAAGCGATAGACATAATCTTTCTTAAGTGTCTTTAAGCCTCTATAACTTTTGGGAGATTAAAAATTTGTTAAATTTCAATTTTACATTTCAGATGTTTAAAGTTTGATAAGTAATTGGATTAATGAGAACACTGTGCTATTGGACACAGTGTGGCTTACTCTCTTTTGTCAATATGGGTCAAAATAGTTGTGGAAAGTGGCCAAATTAGGCTAGATCTTTTAAACAATAGAATTCATAAGAATAAACTGCATTTATTGCTGGGAAGCGTTGAGGTGAGGTACATGCTTAGAAAAAGAAGGTCACTCATTTCTCTTGTTCTTCGATCCTTGTCTCTTTTGGTGCTTTTTCTGGCTGTCATAGCCTAGTAACCTGCTCAGGTGGAGAAGCCCCAGCTGCCCAGCTGTGCTGAATAATCTCCAGAATTCATTCTCTATCTGTGGACAATGTGGAGCCTTTAGTTGGGAAAACCTAAACTACAAAGACACACTCACAAAGCAATCTTGCAGATCATTATTCACACTATAGAGGACTGGGGGTAGTGAAATTTACAAAGGGAGTTATTCTGAGAGTCCTGCAAAAAGCAATCTCCCATGTGCACTAAAACACAAATTGACTGCTACAATTTGTTTTTGAACAGAATTTTCAGCAGGACTTAGCAAGAAAGTAAGTAAATTGAATTCTTTCTAAGCATTTTTAGGAAACATATATTGACTGTCATTGAAGAGAACCTCAAAATTGTTATTCCTTATGATTTTATACCTTTCAGATCTTGGGCAGGAATTTTAAGTCCAGATATTAAATACTGATTAATATGCATTCCTCTGTTGACTTGCTTCCCTTATCATCAAAGGATGGGTTTTGATTCAGGAAAGTGATTGTTACAGCTTTTTAGTGGAATGACTTACTGGTTTATAATGTGAAAAGGAGAAACCTATAGAATATTGGATGGCTACTCTTACAAACATTACTAGCTCCTGTAAGATACTGCACCCCAAATCATCACTACCTTTATTTTTTGTGCTTATGGGCTTCTATATATATGCATGTGCTCATGCACACACTTGCATACACATAAACACACACACTTCATGTGTGTTATTAGAGCGGGGATTAAAATGCTGCATTTCCTCAGTTAAAAAAGGTAAGGGTATGGAATTTTCATTTCTAAAACTTTAATATCGACATCAGTGAAGTATGCACATGGGAATGTGAGCTATAGAATTAGGTCTTTTAATAGCAGTTGCTGGATTGGAATGCTTTCTAAAGGCAGGTTCAAATCTTCAAGGGAAAAGAAGATGTTTACCTTATGAAGCTAAGGCATAGAAGCTCAGTTGGAGACTGTTCATTGCACAAATAAATGCTAATGTAATGGAATGTTATTTGCATCAGTCTATTCCTAAATACATTAATTTTCTCTTTTGCTATTCCAAATGTTCAATTAAATTCTTCAGTCTCCCCCACCCCTCACCCCCCACCAGGAGCATAACTTGAACAGAGATTTAGTTCCATCTGAAATAAGACTATTAACCTGTTATTTCTTGGACTGCATTTGTATATTTTATATACCAGCTTTAAAGTGATTTAATAATGAATTTGCAAATCACAACATAAAGTAATACTATTAATGCACTGAAATATGTGGTTAAATGAGTGCTGATTTTTAAACCAGAATTATCTTTTAATTATCTTTCAATTTTGTTTTTTCTAACTATAAACTTTTACAACACATTTTTATTCTGTATCTATTTTCTTATTTATTTATGCTACTAAAAAGAAACTGCACTAAATGAAAAAAAAATGGATTTAACATAAAGACACAGGTAGGACTATGCAAATTGTAGATATCATAAGACAGCATAAATATGTATCTCTTTTATAGAGCTAATGGCAGGAAGTTGAGATTTTATTATGGTTTTATTTTATAAATTAATGGACATTGTTATCATTTGAATAGTACTTTGGAGAATGCTTACCATTTTTTTTGAAATGTTTGTTTTCTACAATATGTTCTATATTGAGAATTAACAGATTTATATGGCACTAAAGAAGTAAAAAAAAATAATGTAACGAAGAGCCATCTATCATTGAAATAAACTCTCCTTTTTTGAGAGCTTATACTAGAAAATCTGAGACAATAAACCCAAATTTATTATAGAAATGATGAGTTATTGTTTTTATGGCATCAAAATCAAAGGCCAAGAAGGGACAGTTTAAGGCCATCAAACTCAGGGCCACTGCCCCCTATGCCTGCCCTGTGTAGACAGCTGGTGAACCCAGTTTCTTTCTTTAGACATTGATGAAGGAGTTTCAGTATTTTATATAGGAATTGATGATGCTCAATGCAACCATATGATTCTTATTTATAAACAAAGTTAAATACCTTCTTATAATTTAGCTGTGGAAGATAAATTTTTAACAGTAAAGTCTGTAATTATATGTATGTTATTATTTGAAGCAAAAATACCTATAAAGATTAAAATCCTCAGAAACATATTACATGTGATTTATAAACCTTGCTTGGATTCTGATACAAACAGGTCTAAAAGGAAACCTTTGAGATACAGAAAAAGTTAAACATAAGTTAGAATATAGTGAGTATGAAGAGTTTTTATTAATTTCATTGGGTGTAATAATAAAATAGTGATTTTTTTTTTAAATCTTTTCTGTTAGAGTTAAATACTGATGTATTCCTAGAAGAAATGATGTGGTGTTTGGGATTTGCTTTAAAATAATCCAGAAAAAAAAAAAAATTGGAAAGAGGTTGAGAAGGAAGAAAGGAGAAAGCTGTTGGTTCTCAAAGTTAAGCAGAAACATTTGAAATCTTCCATAATAAAAAGTTGGAGGAGGCACCTGGGTGGCTCAGAGGGTTAAGCCTCTGCCTTCGGCTCAGGTCATGGTCCTGGGGTCCTGGGATCCAGTCCTACATCAGGCTCCATGCTTGATGGGAGCCTGCCTCTTTCTCTCCTTCTGCCTGCCATTTCCTCTGTTTGTGCTCTCTTTCTCTGTCAAATAAATAAATAAAATCTTAAAAAAAAAAAGTTGGAGGAAAAAAGCACTCACGTCAGAATGTGCAAATTGAAGGGAGTATTATCTTAAAAGTAGTCATCTTAGAAGGTTGTATACTTACTAAATACTTATTCCAATAGTAACAAACTAGTTAAAATAACTCTGAAACACATCTTTTGAAAGTGTGCTCATGGCAGTAGAATTCTCAGCATGGGGACCACATGGCCCATGTCAGTGTTTCTGTTTCAGGGAGAACAAGGCAGAGTGGAGAGTCCTTTGTTAGCAAACATGCTGTATCCAAAGGTAAGAGGAAAAGTTTAAGTCAGGGTCTGTTTGGAAAAGAGGTAGTTCAAACATTGGAGAAATTATTGCTGACTCTGAGTTAAAAAAAAAAACCAGAGGGGGAATCAAGTTCAGGATTCAAAAAATCTATGAGTTGGGAGTAGGGTGGAGATTGAGATAAAGTTGAGAAAGACTGTTAAACTCAACCAAGCTAAGTAACCTAGTGTTACTAGATGATCATGAACGCCAGTAGGGTGACTATTGCTCCATTAGGTGTGCTGGGGGTGGGCCGGGGATCAACAGAGGAGCCAGCATAGGAAAATAAGGCACACTCACTCACTTTGGAGCTCAGGGCGTATCACCCAGTTTGGTCATCTACTTCTAATCACTGAACTTAGCTCTGAATGACTTTTGTCTATTTTCACAAATTAGATAAATCCTGAAGAGATGAAGCTTTGCCAGTTGGGACAATACTCAAAAGAGTACATCCCAGGGTCTGAAGGCCATTCCAAAATGAGGGTTTGTGAAAGACTGGGAAAGAGAATCCTTGCACTAAGCATACAGCTTCCTTTCTGAACAGGAAGGGGTGTGTGTGTGTGTGTATGAGAGCGAGTGAGAGTGAGAAGGGGTGGGGGACCTTTACTTCTTTGTTTTTGAACAGCTGGAGAGTTCTATCTTTGTTCTTAAAACACTTGACTCTGTCATCAGTTGATGTGAGAAGCAGCACTATCTCACCTAAAAGCTTGCTGTATTCATTCATTCAATGTCATCTGCTTTGCCATATACCGCAGCATGAGAACATCGCTGTACCTGATATTTGCAAACACTTAGAATAAATATGGTCTCTTCCTTTCCTTCCCTAGGGACCTCTGACCCCCTAGCCAGGCACAGAGGAGGGTGCAGCTGTCCAACACAAAGCTTATGCTGACACACATCTCCATTCACACATTAGGCAGATGAACAAGAACCGTTGTGACTGCAGTCTAGACAAATTGTTGAGAAGGTGCCCTTGATCCTGCAGGTCCCTTTTGCGTCGCCACCTCTATGAACTGGTGTCAGCTTTGCTAGTGACACTACCTTAGGGAGAAGAGGGAGGAAGACATTATTAGCAAATGTTGCTTCTTCTTTTCTTCTTTGTAGTTCTCACAGTCCTATTGTACACCTGACATCTGACACAATGAATGCATTATCAAATCATTAGTCCCCATCAAATGCGGGGAGACTGTGTCTTCTGTCAGTCAGTGCCATATAGATCCAGAGGAGAAGCAGTTAAGTGTTAATGGATTTGCTTTAGGCATTTTACAACCTATTGGTCCTAATTAAACTGAAAAAGGGTTGCTATAGACAACCTAAAAATTGAAATAATGCATTTATTCTGGTATATTCTTCCTAAACATGTCAGCAAGAACTTAAAAAATAAAAAGTAGAGAGATATTGCAAAAGAGTAGAGAAATAAAGCAAAAATTTTGCTTTTCAAAACATAGAGTCTGAACCTGAGTTATTACGTACAGTTGATGTGGCTTAGCAAATCTTAAAATGGTACCCTGACTGTAACATATTCAAGAAGCTTATAGCAAGTATCCCCTAAACATGTGGTTGTGAAAGAAATTTGAATTGATCATGAGAAAAACACAAAGTTAAATTGTAGAAAAGCACAGATTCTCCAAACAAGGAACAGGGTTGGGATCTGAACCCAGCATGGGTCCTAGTAGTGTTAAGCCTGAAGAAGTAAGAGCAGAGGGGTCACTTACTATATGAACTTTAATGAGCTATCTTGTGGCAGCAACAGTGGAGGTCCTTTGAAGTGCCCAGAACCCTCAGAAGACACCATTTGGAGAGACATACAGACATTTGCAATAATCAATAGGAACAGTGGCAAAAGCATTAATTAAAGCTGCCGCAGTTTCTCACAATCCAATGAGGTTGAGATTTCAGATAATTGTAGTACAGTTAATGGAATAAGGAAACCAAAGCTCTTTGTCTCGTATGCAGGCCAATTTTACATGCACAATCAAATTTTACTTCTTATGTTCCCTAACAGCTGCTCTAAATCCACTGAGGATCCAGAAGTCATGATATAATATTAGTAAGAAAATTAGAGCAGTAGCAAATCACAAGTTGCTTTCTGAGCACCACAGTAGGAGGTCAGTTCATATTAAATATCCACAGCCTGTGTGCACACACTCCTATTTCCTAGGAGACTCTAAGCAAAATACAGCCTTCAGGGATACACACTTAGTAGCTTTTGCATAACAATAACTAAGATGCTGATTCCAGCTAATGAAATTCTGATGCTGAAGGAGGGCCCCCAAGGCTCAGAACAAAGGCCTCAAGGAAAATAGGGATAAACTCCTTATTTAGGAAGTAAATAGCCAATCTCCTTTCTTTATTCTTTTAACATATATTTATTGCAGACTTTCTTCCTATTGGTTTGGATAGGCCCTGGAGGTTTCCTAGTGTTGAAATCAGACTCTTGCCCTGACCTCAAGGAGTTTAAACCTAGAGGGAGACAGATTTCAATGAAACATTCACATAAATAAATGTATATTTACAAACTGTGAAAATGCTTTGAAGTAAAGGTACCTGGTGCTGTAAAACTGTCTAACAGAAAGACATTGACCTTGACCATGGAGGGGGAACAGGGAATATGAGGGATGACGAGGAATTCTAGAAGACAAATTCAAGACAGCTTGTTTGAAGGAAAACTATGTGCAAAGAGGCTGTGGCCTGAAGGGGCATAATACTTTAAGAAATTAGGAGAAACAAGTCATTTTGTGGGCAGAGTACAAAGAGCAAGATGTGAAGTGAGGTGGAGACACATAGGCAGACATTAGACCACGTAAGCCACGAGAATTTTTTTAGCCTGTAAAGCAATGGAAAACCATGGAAATTTAGGTAGACAGCTGTCATGAGCCTTTCAAAGATACCACTCTGGATAAAGTGTGAAGAATGAATGGAAGAAGTCAAGAAGATTGCTATAGACAGTGGCTCAAGAAAGAGGATGGCAGTTTGGACAAGGATGATAATGAAGTACATGGAGAGCCATGAACAACTCATGGAGAGATTGAGGACGTGAAATAGACAGGAATTAAAGTTTTAGATAGGGGCGATAGTAAATGAGAGGGAGATGTTGAAGATGAATCCCAGATTCTGACCTTCCTAATATGACGGACAGGGCATGATTCCTCTGAATAGAAAACCCTGGAAAAATGTTACAAGTTCACAAGTTTATTACAAGTACATTGAATTTGGGGATAACTGATGCACTTAAGTGGAGATTTTTGATTCCTGTTGGTTATTTGGGTATGTAAATTTGTGTGTCATTGATATGAAGCTGGTAATCAAAGTTACGAATGTGCGTGAGATCATCAATAGAAAAAGGAGAAAGTAAAAAAAAAATACAGCTATGACTAAGTCTAGAGGAATTGTAGTATTTAATACAGTGTCTCTCAAAATATGACTCCCAGACCAGCAGTATCAGAATCACTTGGGAATCTACTGGAAATGCAAACAGATGTACTGAATCAAAAACTCTGGGTTCAGAACACGCCCCAAAATTTGTCCTCACATGTTTCTGATGCATGTTCAAGTTTCAGAACCACTAATAATGGAGGGGGGACGGAGACAAGTCTGTAAAGATTATTGAGATTGAATTGCTTGCCAAATGCTTACACAAAAACCAAGAAAGTCATTAGTTATTAGGAAAAGGGAGGAAAATAATTCAAGGAGAAGATCAAGGTCAATAGAATCAAATGTAGTTGAAAGATCAAGTGACTTTAGAGTCACTTTTGACTTTAGAGAAAGCTATTTCCGTTAAGGATTGGGATGAAAATCTACCAGAGGGATTTTGAAGAATGAGTGAGAGGGGAAGAAAAGGCATAAGTATAGACAACTCTTTTTTTTTTTTTTAAGATTTTATTTATTTATTTGACAGACAGAGTAGACAGAGAGGCAGACAAGCAGGCAGAGAGAGAGAGGAGGAAGCAGGCTCCCTGCTGCGCAGAGAGCCCGATGCGGGGCTCAATCCCAGGACCCTGAGATCATGACCCAAGCCAAAGGCAGAGGCTTAACCCACTGAGCCACCCAGGTGCCCCTAGACAACTCTTTCTAAAACTTTGAATACATTGAATCTGGAGGAGAGAGAGGAGATGTTTTAAAATATTAGTGTCATATTTTAGTGCTGATTGAAAAGATCAGCTTGAGGGAGAATGCAGAGGGGACAAGTATAGTAAATCAGCAGTGAAGGTTCTTGGGAAGGCAAGGGGTATGGGTTGCAAAGCCCGGATGGAGACTATATTTAGGGCAACTTTCTTATAGCTTAAGGATGAGTAGAGGACTCTGTCTTATACCATTCCTCTTGCTTACTGTGCTCAAGCAACATGGACTTTTTTGTTGTTTCTGAACATGTAACAGATTTGTCCTTCAGGCATAGCTCAAATGCCACCACCTCAGTGAAGTTTTCCTTGACACTGTATCTCATATTGTCACCCTCTATTCCCATCCTCGATCACAGCCTAATCCATTACCCTATCTCTTATTCTTCACAGTACTTTTCCATCTCTGGAGGTATCTTAGGTATTTGCCCACTGTCAGGCAGCTCCACGGGAAGAAAGACTTGGCCCTGTTCACAAGTATAGCTCTAGGGTTTAGCACAGTACCTGGAGTATGGTGGGCATTCTATAAACATATCTTGAAAGAAAGAATAAGAGAAGGGGTGCAGATATATCTATCTGTTTGTACATTTTATAGAGGGATATAGAAGGGTTTCTATCCATTAGATTTTATTTTCTCTCCAAGTAATGCCAGGAGAAATTGGATGAGTGGAGGACTTTGATTGAGGATATTGATTTGCTGAAGAGTGGGAGATGTCAGCTGGTCCAGGAGGTGGGAGGGTGGAAAGACTATATAATCCAGAAAGAATTCCAGGTGGTATTGAGAATCAGTTTGTGGATAATAACCATGGACTTAGAATGGCACAAATCGCTCTGAGTGACTTTCTCCTATGATACTCAGATAAATGGGGAAGACATGGAAAAAGCAGATGGTTGGTACATCAGGGCTGGTGTTCTCCCAGGTGGTGCAGCAAATATCCAGAGGGGCAGGAGACTATAGAGCATTGGCAAGATTGTTATTGAGAACCATGGACTGCAGGGCCCGACCCAGTTAAAGGGTTATAGCGGGACTAGTCGAGCAAGAAACATGAATGTTTGGAAAATTGTAACCAAAGATCAGGATGCCCGAATTAGACATGTTCTAAGTCATGCTGCCATGATGACAGGAAGAATGTATGGTTGAGGGGGATGTGCAAGAAGTCATTAGAAATCCAGTTCGGTGAATTGAGTTTTTCACTTCCAAAACCTTTCTAGAGGGGCGCTTGGGTGGCTCAGTGGGTTGAAGCCTCTGCCTTCAGTTCAGGTCATGGTCTCAGGGTCCTGGAATCGGGCCCCACATCCGGCTCTCTGCTCAGTGGGGAGCTTGCTTCCTTCCTCTTCTCTCTCTGCCTGCCTCTCTGCCTACTTGTGATCTCTCTCTGTCAAAATAAATAAATAAAATTAAAAAAAAAAATAAAACCTTTCTAGGGCCTGACATGTCTTCCAAACCAACCAGTTATTTCAAACCATAATATAAAAGACTTAACTAAAAATAACAATAGGTGAAAATGGTCTTACCATAATGGTACTATGCCATTTTTGCTCAGGTCTTCAAGTTGCATCTCTGAATTATGAATTATAAAATAAAGCCTCATTACCATGTTCCACTAATTAAGAATTAGTGGTAGGGATGCCTGGGTGGCTCAGTTGGTTGAGCGGCTGCCTTCGGCTCAGGTCATGATCCCAGCGTCCTGGGATCGAGTCCTACATCGGGCTCCTTGCTCAGCAGGGAGCCTGCTTCTCCCTCTGCCTCTAGCCTGCCACTCTGTCTGCCTGTGCTTGCGCTCTAACAAATAAAATCTTAAAAAAAAAAAAAAAGAATTAGTGGTAATTTGGTTAGCTGGGCTGATACTTTGTTTCGTTAGTAAAAGATCTGTAGAGTAAGAAATGGATTTGTATATTGGTTCTGTCACTTTTCTGTGTGTGTGTTGGCCTTGGGCTATGTTCTTAATTCTACTGAGCCCATGTTTTTGCATCTGCAAAAAGGAGGGAAAATTAAATGTGTCACAGCATTATTGTGAGGTTTAAATAAGAATGTGTAGGTAACAGTGTCTATAAATGATAGTTCTGGGGTGCCTGGGTGGCTCAGTGGGTTAAAGCCTCTGCCTTCAGCTCGGATCATAATCCCAGGGTCCTGGGATCGAGCCCCTCATCGGGCTCACTGTTCAGCAGGGAGCCTGCTTCCCCCCCTCCCCGCCTGTCTCTCTGCCTGCTTGTCATCTCTGTCAAATAATTAAATAAAATCTTTAAAAAAAAAAAAGGTATTTCTCATACAACTAGAGGGCCTTATAATCTACAGAAAAGATATTTGCTATCGAATTAACATTGTAATAAGATTTTAACCAAAGACTTATCTTTCATACAATTCTTAAACCCTCTTAGAAGCATTATTTACATTTGTAAACAATAAATACATAAAATTACAATCATTCTTAATTACAAATTTAAGGTGGACTGAAAATAACTGCCCTATTTGTTAACCATAGCTGTAATTAATAAAAGCATATGTGTTAAAAATAGTTCATCATCCTGATTTTTTCTTGTCAAAGAGGCTTTTTTCTCAGAATATAAATTTATTTTGTTATTTTAAAATATGGCAAATCTGTACCATGACTGTGGGTATGTGGGTAAGCGTGGGTGGGTGTGTATATATGTATACCATACCTATAAATCTTAAAGCTTTTTTCTTTTCACATTCAAGTTGGTGCCACAATTATTATTTTCATCTGGACAGGTTTAATTACAGAAGCATCAATTTTATATATCAATAAACAGAATGACCAATACAATTTATCTACTAAAATCTATAATCTGACCAGTTATTTCAATTCATAATATGAAATAACTGGAAATGAAAACACAGCATTCTTATATAAAATAGACATAAATTATTTTATTGTATTTTGGTAGTAACTTTTTTTTTTCAGGGAGACATGCATCAACACAAACCTAGTATTTGGTGTTGGGAATGGAAAGAGACAAATGGTAATTTATTGTCTTGTCAAGAAATGAGGATAAACCCCTCATTTTTATGATATGATCAGATAACAAAATAACTCCAAATTTTCTATTTACCAACTTGACAACTTTTACATACCTCCCCAAAGCCCTTTCTGATTGGCAAATCAATGGGGATATAACGGAAAGCAGACTAATTATTCCTATGTATGAAAAATGACATCTGTATCTGCTCTCCAGTGTGTGTTGGTTGCCCAGGCATTGTCAAATGAAGATGCTTTTTGAAAATTCCCCTGATTATTTGTTTTGATTACTTACATCCAGGTTGTCTCAAACTATTAAGAGCAGGAAGCTGTTTTTTTTTCAAGTCAGTTCACAGAAGTCTGAGCTCACCTATCCATCAAGGGAAAATGGTATTTAATTGAGAGCTGCTGAGAAAGTTCAAAGAAAAGTCATCAATACAATTTCCCATGCTGTAGCTGGTTTCTGAATTAAACTTGCCAGGATGCCAGCAAATGTGAACCTATTTTCAGTAAACATTCTGTTATTTTAAAATCCTTGGTAAGGAAATTCTTAGCATATGTTTTTTCCTCCACTTGTTTTGGCAAATATCTCACTCAGGAACAATACGAATCATTGTACTATAGGTAGAGGTAAGGGAAGTCGAATATTTAAATGTTGTCAGAAGGGAAAAACAGGTCAAACAATAATATTTGTAACAATGATGCAATTTTTTTTTCCTTTCAAGTTGAATACAAAGTAGGAAATGTAATTAGGTGAAATAGGTTAGTTGCTTATTAGTGCTATCTCGTGATTGAAAAAAGCAAGGATTTGAATTCCTTTCCATGTTTTTCCATCTTGTTTTGGAAAATCCTGGGAGCCAGATCCTGGCCATGTTGCTCACAGAGAAAGCATGCTTTACCCGCAAAAGTTAAAACCAAGAGCATGCCCAGTGCATATGTGGTTACTCTTGAGTAGCACAAACTTGGTGTTCCATAGAATTGGAGACAGGTGGTTAACAACTGACCAGGCAATGAACAGGAATGGGTGCTTCGGGGACTGCCCAATTAAGTGGATTGGTATCAAGGCAGGGCAAGGGCCAAGATACAGAAATCCCAGTAGTATCAGGCATTTTGAATCCTTGTCATTGCTTTACTAACCATACCCTCCTCCTCATACTTTGATTTTCAGACACAGGGAATTTCTTTGTTACTAAAACAGTCGTGTATCTGGAAACAAGAGTGGGGTTGGGGACATGGCTGTCCCTGAGCACATCTCCAAAACCAGTGCCTTTTCAGACCACAATGGGGGAAAGAAGGTTGAAGAGTGGCCAATATCACCTTTATTAGCCCCAGACTCTACCTGTGATTCAAAGGGCCATTCATTCTTCTGTTCTCTCTTCCCAGTCTGCCCTCATGCCTTTCCTTTTTCCTCCTTTTCCCTTGTCTCTTTGGTAATCCTTACTCAGACTCTAGCCTCAGCTTAGACATCACTTCCAATAGGAAGCCTTTCCCCATCTCTCCTGATCTGGGCTTGGTACTTCTTTTCTAGGTATCCACTGCCCCATTCCACACAACCTGGTGTTCATTACAATGTTTTATGACAACCTGTTGACTGGATCTCTTGCTAAATCACATGCTCCAGTCCACCAAGAAGAGGCCGTGAAACAATCAGAAGCATTTCTTTGGGGTCTTCAGGGGAATGCAATCTGGGAAACACAGAATGGACTGGAATTGAAAGTGTGCTCCGAATTTCAAGTGAGGGACTGTAGGCTTGCAAGGGCAAAATTCACAAGGTTACATCACCTGTTCTGGAGGAATTATGATTGGGGCTGACAGAGTTAAACTGACTAATACATGAATGGCCATTTAGCTAACAGGTGTTACAGTATCTCATTATCATTGCGAAGTAGGAGGATATCTTCCTGAAAGTGCTTGAATTGCAGTTGACAAGCGGCAATTGGCAAAAGTCAAGCATTCATGGCGTTTCAAAAATTGAGAAAGGAGATGGGCCTGGTTTCCTCAACATTCTCCAGACCCTATTCTGAATGAATGTTTTAGCAACCCTTACTTCACTTTGGAATCTTTTTTTTCATACTCTTCAGAGAAGAAAGCCCTTATTTGTCTGATATTTTTGGGTTCTGGCATCCCTGCTAGAACATAATAGGTATGTAATAAATATTTGTTATATGGATGAATGAATGAGTGAACTGCCACCACATATACACCATCTAACCTGATTTGAAATACAGCTCTGTTTTAATTTTGAAGTCACATCTGCCTAGACAGAACATCAGAGCTGCAGTGTCAGGGGTAAAGTCATGTGTTTTGTTTTGGTCTAACCGTTGATGGGGAGGTTTTGAGCCTGAGAACAACAATTTTTTTTTTCAAGTCTGAAATAAACTGAGTACCAACAAAGCCATCTAAGAATGCTTTGCTGTCTAGAAAGTCTTACTGATGAAGTCTTAGAATATAAGTGAGGTTTGGTGTGGTGAGGTCTGGAGCTGATGACCAAGAAAGAAATCTTGAGACATCTTTGGTGCAAAATGGAGGTTTATTAAAGCACAGGGACAGGACTTGTGGGCAGAAAGAGCTGCTGCCCTGGGGTTGTGACGAGTGGTCTATTATATACTTTTAAGTTGGGAGGGGGTCAGGGATGCTGTAAGTCTCTAAGGAATTTTGGAAACAAGGTTTCCAGGACTGTGAGAAGCTAGCTATTTGGGGGGAAAGGTTATTCATTCCGGTAATAAAACCTTTTCATGATACCCTTTAGATGTATATCAGTGAGCCATATGTTTGGGAATGATTATCAACTCATATCTTGGAGGGTTTAGAGATAAAGGAAGTTTCCAGAGGAATTGTTAAAGTAGACTTACAGGATCCTGGTTGGGGGTAGGGGTCAGTCAGGCTAGGATTGCCCTTTGCCCTTAGCGAAGTGTCCTAAAGTGGAGGCACTTGTGTCCTTAGACAAATATCACTCTGCCTCTTTCAAGGGCTTGTCAGTGGGTAAGGAAATTTAATAATTTTTCTTCTGCCTCTGTTTCCCACATCATTATCACTTAAGACAAGGCAGGAGAAATTCCTGCTGAAGATCAAGTTTGGACTCAATATAATGGGTGTAAACAAATGTTGGCAAAGCTCAGAGAGGCTAATAGTCATGGATTTGGACAGCCTTTGTAGATCCCCAGCAGGAGTTTGAGTATCAACTTTGAGTGGAGTAAGAGTTTTTATTTTAAAAATTTAATAGTTTGTCATACACAAAGAATTTTGGGGAAATGACCATTTTCATATTTCATTGTGACCCCATACCTCTGTTGAATTGAAATTTCTCAATCATGTTAATTTTACTAAATTGCTCTTTAATACACCCTCTATGCTATGCCCACTGCTTTCATTTTGGCTTCCTTTATCTCTTTCACCTAGACCACTGGGGTAGCCTTCTGACTGGCTCTTATTTGATTCTATTTCTTTCATTCTTCAGTAAAGGTGCTGCATTTATTGATGTAATCATCTAAAGCAGGAATTGGCATACTCTTTCAATAAATGGCCAGGCCATAAATATTCTAAGACAATGGGCCCCATGATCTCTGTTGTATCTCTAGAGCTGGCCAATTGTAGTGGATAAGCAGCTATAGATAATACATAAAGAAATGAAGATGGCTATGTTCCAGTAAAATGTTTTTCATGGACACTGCATTTCGTATAATTTTCAGGTATCATGAAATCTTCTTCTTCTTCTGATCTTTCCAGCCATTTAAACATGTTAAAAAAATCTTGCTCATGGGTCATACAGAAGCAAGAAGCGGGCAGCCTTTGGCTGGCAGACTGTAGCTTGCTGACCCCTGTTGTAGAGCAGATTTAGTTGTGACTTCTATCTTTCTAAGTCCTCTTGTTATGGTTAGGCTGTTAATTCACCTGCTGTGACTGGTGGCCACTCTGCATTTGGTTTACATTGGATTAACATTGATATTGATTTTTGTGTACCAGTCCAAGTGTAAATAGGCCCAGGGCACCTGTGGAAGCTGTGTGGGGCTAGGGTCCCAGGCGTCTTCAATCTAGTTGCTCCCATTATCAGTGTGCTGCTCTCATCTGCATGATCCAAGTTCCTACACCATCACTACGCTTACATTCTCAGTGGGAAGGAGAACAAGGGAAGGAGAGGACAAGCTTCCTGTAAAGAACAGGACTCCAAATTTCACAAAGGACTGTGGCTCACTTCCCTCTGGCTGGAACTTGGTCACATGACCACATCTTGTTTTTGAGAGAAGCTGGCCAATGAATTCTTTATTGTTTGCATTGATGCGTCCAGTTTAAAATTGTGAATACTAATACTATGGGAAGGAAGAAGGAGCACGGCAAAGAGGACAACAAGTGGTATCTGTTCTCTCCCCACTGTATTCTAAGAGAAGACCCTCGGTTTACTAATCTGGCTCCATTTCCCATTCCAGTCCAGTTTTCCATTACTTCCCAGTTTGAGTTTGGGTTCTAGTTTCATTCAGTGTCTAGTAGTTTGTAAAGTCAAGGCTCCTTCCTTCTTTTGCCTAAGTTCTTTTCTTGGCTCCCTGCTTCCTTTCTACCTGGTAAAGTGCCTAAATTCTTTGCAAGAGCTCAGATGTTCCTTCTTCTGGTAATTCTTTCACTAAATTTCATTTCGTATTGCATTGTCCCTTGCTAGAATATGAGCTGCCTGAGGGCACTCTTTTATTTCATCTTTGTATTCCTACTTCGTATCACTTTAAAAAGTCTCCATCTATATTTATTGCATGAATAAATGACAGGATGCTTTTGTCTAGCACTATTAAGCTGGATTTTACTGGCTGTCAGGAGTTTATTAGATTGTGTGAAATGAAAAGGAAGGAGGTTTGGTTTGGGTCCTCTGGTTGGAAGGAAACAAAACTCAGTCTCAAAAATTTAAATAAAGTAGAGCTTATCGAAAATATACTAGAGCACTCTTAAAATCAAAAGAACTGCTTATTGAAACAACCAGGCCAAAGGCCAAGACAGAAACAAAGATGCATGGGAGATCTTGGAGAGTTCTAACAACCAGTGCCCCAGCTCCAATGTCTTTAGTGCCTCTGGGTCTCCATTCAGTTTTCAAACACCTGGGAGAGAAAGGATGACTAGCCTCGCTTGAATCAAAGACCACCTTGTGGGTAAGATAGGGTAGAAGATTGTCAGTGATGGTTCCAACAAAGCATGGCGGGGTAAGGGGAAGTTCCTTAAAGGAAGGGATTCTTTGCCTCACTGGTAACAACAAACAATAGAGGACTATCACAAAGGGTTTTTTGTTTGTTTGTTTGTTTTTTTAAAGATTTATTTATTTGACAGACATCACAAGTAGGCAGAGAGGCAGAGAGAGAGAGAGAGAGATTGAGAGAGAGAGGAGGAATCGGGCTCCCTGCTGAGCAGAGAGCCCAAGGGGTGGGGGGGGCTCAATCCCAGGTCCCTGGGATCATGACCTGAGACGAAGGCAGAGGCTTTAACCCACTGAACCACCCAGGAGCCCCTATCACAAAGGTTTTGAGCTGCAGTAGTATATTTCTGATGCATCATTGCTCCTTGGAGATGCTACATTTACTCTGCTGTAGACATCATGTTTTATGTTTTGAAACTTTACCCTGAGATCTTGGCTTGGGGGCTGGAAGGCAATAGAGACTTTTCTTCCCTAACCTGTCTTAAGAGTCTTAGCTCACAGAGAGGACAGGATCTGTCCCTGTGAATTTCACCAGGGCTTCCATTGTGAAAACTTACCAGTCTTTCTACTCTACTCACTAGAAATAGAAAGGAAGGGTAAGAATGTAGAAAAATCCATGATGACATTCCAGGGAGAGAAGAGTAAAGCAGCAAGAAATGCAGACTTTTTTTTTTTTAATGGCCCTTTCTAGATCTAATTCTGAAACACTGATTCACCTTTTTGATTGGTTAATTTCTCCAACACAGGGAATGGAGATCATATTGAGCAACCTTATTTTTGCTACTTTGTTGTTATTGTTATTCTTCTCCATAAACTTAAAGCAGAGGGATTTATTATAAAATTTATATTTACCCAAGATAAAAAGAAGAAAACTATAACCTTGTCAAAACTGCAGAAAGTATGTATCACTAAATATCTTGAGCATAAAGGTGGCACCATTTGTCTGTGGATTGAGACACAGAAGGAATTTAAATAGAAGTTTAGCAAAAAGCATGAGAGACTAATCTGCAATTAGAGTTCAGAGAGGAGGCTCTTGGGCAAATATGTCCCTGGAATTCCTAGGACAATGAAGAAGACTGGCTGTAGAGTTTTGAAGGGGACCAAATTATCCTGAGGGAGGTTGTGAGCAGACCTGTGGGAAGTTGCATTAGGTGTATCATATTCAGGCAGATGGACTACACAGAGTACAGTGGTATACACTGAAAAATTATGTAAAATGTCATCCATTGCATCAGTTAGGTTCAGTGCAAGGAACAAACCACTCCATGCCTTTCATTAGCAATGCAAGAAATACATATGGTGTTTATAAATTATTAGAAGGAAAGAAGTTGGTTCTAGGATGGGCCTCCGGGAATAAATTCCAGAAGAGCCCCTAATTTATACTGGGGAGTTACCACCTCTGGAGAGTTAAGTGGTGCTACGAGTTCAAGAACACACTCCATAACTTTGATTCCAGATTAGTCATCTATGGTTGTCAACTATAGATGATCAACCAGTTCTGTAACAAAGCTGCTGCCTTGTGGACAATTTCCTTTCATTTCCCAGGAATCTGGAGAATGGGCCCATAACTGTGATCTGAAGATTAGAAAGTGATGACACAACCAATTCTTTATTGTATTTGATTATCTTATTTTATTTAAATTCAAGTTAATTAGCATATAATGTAATATTGGTTTCAAGAGGAGAATTTAGTGATGTCTTGCTTGTATACTTGTATATAACACACCAGTCATCCTAACAAATGCCTGCTTTAATACCCATCACCCAGGTAGCCCATCCCTCCCCCCACTCCCGTCCTGCAAGTTTCAGGCCACACCATTTCTTTTTTATTGTTGTTTTAAGATTTCATTTATTTATTTCACAGAGAGATCACAAGTAGGCAGAGAGGCAGGCAGGGGGTGGGGGCGGGGATGGGAAGCAGAGAGCCAAGCGGAGAGCCCGATTCCGGGCTTGATCCCGGGACGCTGGGATCATGACCGGAGCTGAAGGCAGAGGCTTTAACCCACTGAGCCCCCCCAGGCACCTAGGCCACACCATTTCTTAACAACTACACAGCTGATGAACAGAACAAATCCTGGATCATTGCTACGGAAAGCAACTTCCCTTTTCATAGCACTGCTTGCCCGTAGAAAGAACCAAAAAGGAACAGACCAGTTCTTCCACCTGACTCTGTCTCCCAAATTTCACATAGGAGCATCCAATTGGCATAACTGAATTTGCATCAAGAATCTTAAATTCAAGGGAGTCTAAATATTTTGTTTTAAGCTTTCCATCCTCTCCAACTAGGAAGATAGAATGGAGCTTGAAAAAGCTGAAGCTAACCTCTAATATCTACCATGTCCCTGTGGTATTTACTTACATGTGGTCATTTATATGGAATTGTGTCATGTAGCTGTATCATGTGTTTATATATTTGTACCTTGCGAAGTGTAAATGTGCCTTATATATTTGTACTCTGTGTATGTATGTGTGTCGTACTTACTTAACCTGTAACTGAGATGATGAAGTAGGCTTAAAGCACAGAGATAAGGACACTGATAGGAAAAAAAAATATATATATATATATATATATATATATTTGTAGTTAGCTCTACTTGTAGCTAAAGAAGGAATTGGAGCAAAGTTGACATTCTGTGCAGTTTAGTAACTGTTGCCTTTATACATAAAACATGCTAATTTTTAAGAAAAGCTTCCCAAAGTCAATAACCTCCACCTTCAGTGATTCTTTGAGTCTTTCATTTATAGATTGTCTTTCTCACTCTCATTTCCCCTTTACATCACAGGAACTCTGGCCTAATCTGGAGCACTTCATCTTTGTGAGGGATCAGCTTGCCCTTTAGTTAGTCCTCTCCTTTATGCCACAATACAGAGCAAATATAACCACAATGAGCTAATTTTTACCTAATTTCCTTCTCCTAGGGAACAAGACAAGGGATGTAGTTTGACCTCAATAAAACAAAATGGATTTGTATTAATGGCATACCAAGGAAAATCCATTAAAGTCATTTCAGATGATAAAAAAATTGTTGAGATTTTCAAACCATATTAAGGTTTTTAATACAGAGTAACTTTAATTTTTCTTATCATTGAGATAGAATTAAAGCACAGTCTTTTCATTTCTCCGGTTGGAAAAGAAAAAGTGCAAAGGTTTGGATTAACCAACCGCCCCTTCGGAGCGGGATATACACAAATGCAAGTGAAGCTTTTCAAGACGCTAGGGCAATTCATCCCGGAAACAAAGATTCATTTGATGCCATTCTTTAGCTGTGCTTTCTGAGCCAAAGGAAGCAGTAGATTGGAGAAGGAAGAATCATGCTTGAAGAGTAAAGGTTCGCAGATGTCTCAGATAAAAACAAATAAACAAACATAAATATTAATAACTTTTTGTAAAAATGAGGCGATAAAAGGATTAGGAAGGAATGCTTTGTGTTTGTTGCAAGTGTGGGGATTTTTAATGGGCTCTTCCACTCAGTGGGAGATGAAGGCCATATTTAGCTCCTTTTCTTCTGCCTCAGAGAATGTTTCAAACACCCTTTAATCACTGGGTGCAAAAATACAGATCAGGCAGACTCACAGCAGCAGGTTTTTCAGAGCTAGAACAGAGAAAAGCCAGTCCAGGTTAATAACTCATTCATGACCAATGTTTATAGAACACATTGGTTGGAGAAAATATCCTTAGGAATAAAAACATTTTTTGATAAATAGGGGATCCCTGGGTGGCTCAGTCAGTGAATTGTCTGCTTTCAGCTCAGGTTATGATCCCAGGTTCCTGGGATGGAGTCCCACATCCAGCTCCTTGCTCAGCAGGAGCCTCCTCCCTCTGCCCCTTCCCCTGCTCGTTTTCTCTCTCTCTCTCTCTCCGACAAGTAAGTGAATAAAATCTTAAAAAAAAAAGGAAAAAAATGGATAAATAATTATAAGTCAACTTTCAGCGAGTCCAGTAAGTCCATAAAATGGAGATTGAAAATGATACCTGTAAAGCAAAAGGGTGACATTCCAGAAGAGGGCAACAGGGGCCAGAAGATGTAGGGCACTAAGGCAAAAACTAGACGAGATACAACTGTTTCAAATTCTCTTGGTATTCTGCTTTTCTAAATTTACCTACCCATTGCATGTGATTCCATTCTGGTCAATGGCATGTGGATAAAAGGGGCAAATGGCATTATTATGAAAGCCTGCTGATCCCTCTCAAATTTTGTTCATTAGCTGGTCTGTATCTAGAGATTCTAGGGATGGGCTCTGAGGTTTAGTCACTACTAGAGCCCCAGCAGAGCCACCAGTAGGAAGGAGCCTGGTCGTTCAGTGATTGTGGGGAGGGACCACTCTTCCAGCTCACTCAGTCTGCCTTGATTGTCACCCAAGCAAGAAAGACACCCTTGTTGGATGAAGCCACTGCAATCAGTGGGTGGTTCATTACAACAATCAGCCTCATAATAAACCCAATAATTAATAATCTTATATATTAATAACCTAAAATTATTATTACTAAATCTAATAATAGTAAATCTAATAAATCACAGAACAGCAGAATTTGGAATCAGCAAGAAGTGGTGTTCAGAGCAAACTGTATAATAGAAACTACAATGGAATGGAGACTTAGCTGATAAGGATTATCTAGCAGAAAGATTGGGTAATGTGGACAAACACTTGACTACAAAATTTGGTCAAATTTATTCTAAAACTCTCATTCGGGTTTTAGCTTTACTTACTCTCATTTGACATTTTGTATTCCCTACAGTGTTCCCAGATTAAAGACCCTCTCCAGATTTTATTAAATAATTAAGCCATTCTACCGGAAGTGTAATTTCCCTGAGGTGAGGTTCTGATGCTCCCAGTAGAAATAGCATTTGGGTATACTATGCATTATGAATGCACGCTGTGTGTCATCCAAATTATCTGTTCATTAACTTATTCATTTATTCACTCAATCAACAGACAGAAATGAGCAATGTATTTACTGGGCAGAGTGGTTGGGTGAGTGGGAGAGAAGGAATTTCTGCTTCCTTCCATTGGTTAGTGGCCCAAGTACTTCACCTGTACGCCTAATAATTCCATACCCCATTATTAGGATACTTTTTTATTCCATTGTAGCATTTTGGATGGTTGCTTCTGCGTCAGTTACTATAAGTTTGCTCACTTTTCTTTAAGATATCCATGTCTTAGACACCCAGCAGTTTCATGGAAAACAAAGAATATAAATCTTAAAAGACAAGATTTCAGTGAAAAGCGAAATAAAGTTTGGTAACCCCAGTTTTCATCATGATTTTTAGGTTTTCACATGTTACTAGTCCCTCTACATTATTATGCCTACTTAAATGAAACAGTTGAGCTCAGTTACCTACGCTTTGTAAGATGTATACAAATAGGATGTTTATTTGTCCTGACTAGGAATGCAAGTCAGGGGAAAATATCTTTCATACACAGGTTTGTAAATATTTTCTTACAAGTTCAAATGTTGGAGCAATAATTGTGCTGCAGACATTGTCGAATGTGATACTGAGCTTTTGTTGCTTAAAAGGAAGAATGAGTCATTTTTATACAAATAACTGAGCAGAACACCAGGAACTTTGGTACAGAATCACCAAATCAATTTTTACTCGAGTTTTTCTCTCCACCAAGAATTGTTCTTCTTTAAAGTCACTATTAATTACATTTCCCTTGAGCTTCTACTAGTTGTTCTCTTCTAATGTCTTTACAGGAAAAAAGCATTTTTTTATATATCGTGATTACCCTTGCTCAGGATCTTCCTCACTAGAATTTGTCTTATCCTCTTTCTGCCGATCGTGTTTAAGAATTCAGCTTCTTGAATAAATATTTTTATTGAACACTATGTGCTGGAAGGAGTGCTGATAACCATTAAAAAAAGCCTTGGCTTTGCTTCATGGGATGGGGGTGATGATGTTTATCAAAGAATCACACAAATAAAATGACTACTTTGATAAAAGGGGAAACACATGAAGATCAGACTGAGTAAACTAAGTACTTTCCTGAAGGATGTGATCACAGAGCTGAAATCTGAAGGAAGGAATAGAGTATCTAGACTTAACTAGTTGCAGGGTCGGGTACATCGAAGGATCAGGGGCGGAGACAACTTTTTCACCATGTTTTAAGTCTCAGAGGTGGAAGGAAACAAGGACTTACTGAAGAAATTGGAAGAAGGGGCATGTAATAGATCATAGAAAGCTGGAGAAGAAAGGATAGGAGGCCCTAGGGAGGGGACTTATGAGATCATGCATTTCCACAGCATAGAGGAACAAGTTGTGTCTCCCCCCAATAATAATGAAAAATGAAAACCCACTGATATGATTAAGAAGGGAATTGGGGGTGGAGGTTCATTTAAAATGCTATAATTTGTCTTTGGCTTATTTTCTCAGTTCAAGCTATTACTTGTTAGAAAATTAATTGTAGTGTTTCCTGTCATCACATATGGTGAAACACACAAATAGGAGCTACCCCAGACATAAAAATAGGGTCAATTTTACTCTCCACAGGAGCAAGAGTATTCTTTTTTCAGAAACAACAGGATTCTGAATTGAAGAATGAAGGTACAATTTGTGCATACTGAAACCTTCCCAAAAGCAGAGATAAACCAGTCTATTCTAAGAAGTATTAATTGCTTACTTGAAGGACCTTTGAGGTCTTTTCATTATCATCTTGGGTAAGATCATTTGGCTTGATGGGAGATTGAGTGTTGTGCCTAAGAAAACACTTTGAAGATGGTAATATTATATTCCCAGGGGATTGAAAGATGCAGTTTCTGTTAAATTATGTAAAATATATCAGAGAAGCTTGATATTTTTGGTGATCTAAACTCATAGATTAAAATTTGTTGATATATGTGTCATAGAACGAAGAAATTGAATAATGAATGATTTCTTGATGTTTCACGTAAAAAGAAAGGGACTTTTCTCAGCTGCCTAAGTGTCTGGACTGAAAATGTAAACATGGATTGGAAGGACAGGATTGGCAGGATTTCTACTCAAAAGAGAAAGTGGAGAGTTTCATTTCTTTGAATGATTTTACCTTTATAAGGGAGACTTGGTTGATATCAAGGACAGCAGCCTGACAAAACTATTGTCTCCAGTCTAATGCCTGCTCTGATACAAGGCAAGCAGCAAAGCTCCAATGTTTGAGAACACGACAGCAATGAGATTGACAAAGGACCAATGGGAAGAGCATGACACTATTAGGGATAGCCAGGAGTTGTACACATGACCAAGAGATGACTGGTCTACCTTGACTTAGTTTTTGAGCATTGATTTATATGTGTAGGACATAGCTTTTTCTCTTCTTGATGTTCTCTAATTTATATTTCTGGATTCTATTTTTCCTAGAATGCTATTACATATGCAAATAAGGTATTAATATTTTCCATGAAAATGACTTTCCCAGAACTTCTGTCATCCGCCAAGACTAGAAATCTGATATTTCTATTGTCCAAGGAGGGGAATGTGTTCAATGTCACTTTTGGATGGGATCTTAGTTTCTTGACAGACTTCATCCCAAAGGACTTTTTACTCATTAGTCACAGTAGGTTCTCTCCTGCATTCAAGGGTTCAGATTTCTGTGTTTGGTAATTTTCAGGTGCTGTCAGAGAAAAATACTGGTTCTTTTCCTGTAAGGTTTGTATGAAGTACAAACAGAATCCTAGGCTTTCTAAATTGAACGAAATCTCCGAAGTCATCTCATCCAGTCTGTTGTTTTTAAAAATTAGAGGAAAATAAGGTTTTAGTATATACAGTCTAATGAAAGATGTCTGAACTTAAAGCCAGAAAACTTGTTTGTGATCCATTCATTGATTCACCATGCACTGTCTGCCTGGACTTTCATCTGTACTACGTTTGACAGTGAGGGTATTAAGGGAAGACACACTAATCTTTGTGATCTCCAACAAATTATGCAAACAGAGACTCTGTTTCCTTATCTTTAATTGGCAATAACAATAATAATCTCTTGGGTCAGACTGGGTTGGGGGGAAAAACAAACAAGGTGGACAGAAGGTCCTTTACAAATTCCCTATGTTTCTGAAATGACGAATGGAATTTACATAGATCTGGGCAAGGTTGATAGAAGAGAACTGGTGGTCTCCACCCTCCTTTCTGCAGTAAGTAAAGAAGAGTTTGCAACTGCATCTGGAGTCTCTCCTTTCTTAGCCTTTGGTTAAAGCCAAGGTTTCTCTTAGTGTTATGCTCTGTAACTTTCTTTGGGGAAGCATAGTTGGTTTAGCTATAAAAGGAGTGGAATTGAGTTTGAATCCTGATTACACTCATCAGTTGTTTGACTTTGAGTAAGATTTAATATTTCCTGAATTTTGTTTTCCCACCACTATAATGAGATGTTAGAACATCTGTATGCTTTGGCTAGAACAAAGAGATATATAAATAATTTCTTTCTCTTAATCTTGCCAGGGTTAATCTTTTATTAGGTAAAGTTAGTTGGGTGGTATGATTTGATAGAAGACCTAAAACACCAACTGTTATTTCTCAAAATCCTACCAGTTATAGTGTATAGAATGGTACAAACATTAGAAAACTGTTTTCTTAGAAAGTAAATATGCACCTACATTATTGCCCATGTTAATTCCCCAAAATGAAAACATATGTCTACACAAAAATTTCTACATGAGAGTTCAAAGCAATTTTATTCATAATAGCCCCAAAGTGGAAACAAACATTTATCAACAAGCTAATGGATAAATCAACTGTGGTATATTCACAATGGAATACTATTCAGCAATAAAAAGAATGAACTACTGGGGCACTTGGGTGGCTCAGTAGGTTAAGCATCTGCCTTCAGCTCAGGCATGATCCCAGAGTTCTGGAATGAGCCCTGCATTGTGGTCCTTGCTCAGTAGGAGGTCTGCTTCTCCCTCTGA
Organism: Mustela lutreola; assembly: GCF_030435805.1. NCBI lineage: Eukaryota > Metazoa > Chordata > Mammalia > Carnivora > Mustelidae > Mustela > Mustela lutreola. The sequence continues at coordinate 110,351,945 of NC_081297.1, forward strand.
CACTCCCCCAGGCTTGTGCTCTCTCGCTCGCTCACTGTCATTCTCAAATAAATAAATAAAATCTTTAAAATAAACAAAAAAGAATGAACTACTGGGTGCAATTATAGCAGCATGAATGACTCTTAAAAATACTATGCAAAGCAGAAAAAAGATACACAAAAAGTGTATCCTGTATGATTCCATTTATTCAGACTTTGAGAACAGACAAAATTAATCTCTGGTGATAGAAATTAGAACAATGGTTATTTATAGGAAGGCTAGAATTGATTGAGGGGTAACATGAGGGAAGTTCAGGCAGGGGGGTCCTAAATCTTGAGGTGGATGGTAGTTACATGAATGTAGATAATACCAAATTCCTCATATTGTACACATAAGACCTGCGTATTTCACCATATGTAAAGTTTACTCAATAAAAATATATCCACCAATAAAGATGCATTCAACTTGGCAAGTTAAAGAAGCGTTATGCAGGAAGTATAGTGAATCACTCCCTTCTCAGTGTGGTTAGTTTATTGCTAATTGTTCTGTTGACCAAGAGAAAGTTTAGAATTTGAAACATTTTTGTTGAGAGTCATCTCGGAGTTGGGGCAACTTGATGCAACTTTGAAAAGAAGTATTTTCAATTTTTTATGTATATGGCTATAAAGATCAGCCTAAGATAGGTTTGGAGTGATATGTCTTACCTGAGATGGTGTATGTAGGCTAGAAGCATTTGAACTTCTTAGATGGCCAGTTACAGGGGGATAATTGACTGAGGGTCAACAGATGTCAAGCTCTGAAATTCATTACCAAGTTTGTACTGAGGCCACATCTCCCATATGCTACTCTCAGCCAATGACTGAGCACACCTGGGATGCTAAGGCAAGCCTCTTTCTGGGAACTATGAGACTCCCCTGATAGGCAAATTTGGCTTGAGGACCTCCCCGCCACCTATCATGATCTTTCCAAACTTCCCTTAGAATGTCCTGCTAAGAATGTCTTCCCTTCCTTGTCTCTGATCTCTCTCTCTTCTAGAGTGGTCATGTGTCAAATCCTTAAATGTGACAGAATCCTTAAATTTCAGACACCTTGACTATATTATAAAACATCACTATGCTCTCTCATGCTCTTTTAATAATAAATCTGTAGCAGAAAGCAAAGAGAATATACACCTAAAGAATAGTTCTTAGGCCGTTCATAATATTTAATTAAAGCTAAATTTTCACCTGTTTTAAATCTTGTCTCCTTTCCTTCCGGCCCTGTGTTAGCATCTGTAGTTGTATAGTGTACTTTTATTATCTCATGTAAATCTAAATCTAGTTTACCCATACTTCTAGATTTTTTTTCCTTAATAGATAATAAGCTCATTAACAACCTCAACCCTCGAAAGAAAATTCAAAGTAAATATAAGGGTTTAGTCATCCCTGGGAATAAATAATGGAGAAACCTGGGGATATTTTATTTTCTAAGCAAGAGATTTGTCACTTTAAGTTTGTTATTAAGAAGATACATTATTTCTCTCTGAGAATAAAACTTAAAAGGCCTTTATAGGATAACATTTGAGTGAGCTGATTATGGTACAGAGAACATTAAGAATAGGGTCTGGTGAGGATTATTCATTAATAAGATATTTTTTTAAAATATGCTTCTTTTTCCAAGTTGTGAGATGATATCTACTGAGTCTAATGACTTGATTAAATCCACTCAGAAGATTTGGGGCATGTTAGGGTTAATCCTGTTAGAGACCATTGTCTAAAATTGTGAGAACTCTCTTATTAAGAAAGAATGATTTGTGCTTTACTAGAAATGGCTTTTCTAAAAGGAGACTTGAGAATATGTAAAATATTTCTGAAAAGGTAACCCTCAAAGCTATTAACACTGAGTTCTTCTCAGGACTAGAACAGAGGCCTGGGCTTGGTGGGAGATTTACAAATTGCATCCTATATCTCTGTTTTCTATTTAAAACAAAAACAAAAAAACCATAAACCATGTGATATCTTAATTTTAATAAATGATAAAACGTTCAAATAAAATCTAGGGCGTGCAGCAAAGGATGTAATAAGGATGTAATTTTGGTGAATTCAGCTCATGGTTCTAAGTGGAGATCAGGAAAATGAGTAAGTGACTGGACATCTTCATACTAACCTTTAGAAGCAAGGGTATGACTATTGCAAGAGAGATCAAGAAAGGGATTGTTCAGTTATGATATATTTTAAGAGGATTTTTATACAAATCACGGTTGTAATTCTATAAGTGAGTCATTCGATGTCATGTGGTGATTCATAACTTACTGGATACTCTGGTAAAAATGTCAACACTGCTTAGAATGAAAATGTGGTGGTATCAAAAAAGAGAAAGGCAATATTTTGGGGAAATCAGCAGACCATTACTCCGTGACCAAGCATGATCTCATAGGTTTTTGTGCAATCAGTCTCTGTATATGAGAGAGTGATTAATATCATGCGTTATGAAAGCTGATGCTCTGTATCTCTCATGCTCATGACTCTATAAACACAGATTTTAAAAAAAATTAACATGCAGCACCTATAAGGAATACACTTCAAAGAACCCTTATACATTGAGAAGCAGCTTTATTAAATGGGGTTCCATGTTTGTTTTTTTGATTGATTTTAGAAAATCTTGTTGATTTTAGAAATTTACAGTATTTTTTTTTTTAAAACATCAACAAAAGGATCTAAATATCCGGCTGTGTTCTCTTTTGGTTTTCAATTTTCCACCAGAACGCAACTGTGAATTATATGGTTCCTAAAGCAGTATGTAATTCAGCTGGTTCTTTCAACCATCCTGCGATAGACCCCGTGGGGAAGGTCCCAGACGTGGACTTTAGGTTATTTTAGTAAATCTCTAACTCACCGACCCTTAGCAAATTGGCCCCTAATCTTCTTGTGCTTCCTTTTCTTCCCCATTCCTCTCTATTTTCTAGAGCAATTGTGAAATTAATGAGATGAGAGATTATCCAGAAAGTGTTTTTCATTCTTGGGTGGAGAGTATGATCTGTGAAATGCTTAGAATGGTAGCCCCACAAAGGAGGCATCCACCCGAACCTGTGAATGAGACTTTATTTTCAAAAAGTCTTTGCATATGTAATTAAGAGTCTTGAGATCATCCTGGATTCTCCTGTGAGCCTTCAACCTAATGACAAGTGTTCTTATAGAAGACAGAAGAGGAGAGGACACAGAGAAGATCCTGTGAAGATGGAGGCAGAGATTAGAGTTCTGCAGCCACAAGCCAAGGGACACCTGGAGCCACCAGACATTGGGCAAAGCAAGGTAAGATTCTCCCTGAGCCCTCTGAAGGAGTGTGGCTCGACAGTCACCTTGATCTGGACTCCTTATTTCCAGAACTCTGAGAGAATAAATCTCCTATTCTAAGCCATCAAATTTGTGGTAATTTTTTATGATGGACACAAGGAAACCAATACCGTTTGGTTCCAAGTTACCATTGTCATCGATGTACAGTGATGATCAAGCATGTGAAAATTCTTGGAAAAATTATGAAAGTGCTGCTATAAAAGTGGTTTGGTATATTGGGGTATTCAGTTGGGGGTGATTTGCCCCTAAAAGACATCTGGCAATATTCAGACATTTTTTGGTGTCCAGGTGGGGGAGGGGTGCTTCTGGTGTCTACCTAGTGGGGAGAGCCAGAATGCACTAAACATTCTGAAATGCAAAAGACAGCACCGCCCCCCAAGTAAAGAATCACCCAGTTTACAAGATCGAGGGGGCTGAGATTGAGAAATCCTCCTGTAGAAGGAAACCTAGCATTCTGAGATTAAAACCTTAGCTCTGCTCTGAATTTGTGAGCAGGACAATTTACTTCCTGGCAGTAAACTTCTTGGAGCTGTAGTCTTCTCATCTGTAAAACACTGTGATAGTGATACCTGCCAGAGCTTTGTAAAGTTCCAATGAGATAATGTTGGCCAAGGAATTTTATTCTTTAAGAGTTCTTTAATAGTAAGGAAGAGGATTTCGTTATTATTCCTGTATTTCTTTCATACAAACAAAAGCACACCTTTGATTTTTAATTAACATAGCTAGTAAGTCCACAATGAGTGGATTCACTGAGCTCCAGGGAACTCACTTTTATATGTTTACGGTTATTATCTCAAATAGAATAGTTCTCAGAAATTTCATGACTATTACTGTTTAATGATGTTTTTCAGTGGAAAGTATACTTTGAAAGTACTCATAAAGTTTCTCTGGGGAGCTTATAGTTTATGTCGGATGAATAACAGAACCAAAGATTGAGGGTTGGACAGAATTTTAATATAATGCATGTAATAAAAGCAGAAATAGCACTTTGTAACCTTTAGAGTGCTTTTCATATATTTCTATCTAATGATTATGACAACAGTCCTGTGAAGCTAGTTGGACAAGTGTTATCTTCATCTGACTTAGGAGAAAACTGAGGCTTGGAGGAGATAATGTTCATAGCAAATGGCAAGGTTATAGTTAGAACTCAGATTTTCTCACCCTTGAATATCTGTAAACATCAGCCTGTTAGAATTAGGTTATGATAATGATCACTGAATTGTGTCCAGAAAAGTGGATAAGAATAAAAGGCAAGAAATTATTTGATAGGCATTTCTAGGAATAAAGTTTTGGTTATTAGGCAGAACAGAAGAAGAATTAAACTTGTTTTAGAAGCAGGCTAGGAAAATTTCTGTGATGTTCAGTCCTGGGCCTTCTTAGCAGAACTTTTAGTGAACACCTCAAGTGTAATGACCAGTGTCTTAGACACTGTGGGAAGGGCAGAAGGGAGAAGAAATAGGCACACTTTTTTATTCAGAAAAATTACATACTAATAAAAAAATAAATCATTTGGATCAACTTATGCCAAAAGGTAATGTGGTATAGAGAGTGAATACATTTAAGTAGTGTTTTTAAAAAAATAAGATTCATGAGGCACTAGTATCTTGAGATATAGTTCTTTAAAAAGTGAGGGATTCTTCTTTCAATTAAACAAATTTGGGAATAACTAGTGCCATTGATTCTAAGGTGAAATGGGTGTGCATGTGTATGTGGGTTTGTATGTTTTCAAGTTTAACATGACTGAATTCAAGATGTGCCTTACAAATGTTAACAGCTAATTAACAGGTTATATACAGGTGACATATTTGAATTCTTGACTGGTCTCTGAGAATTTCTTTGACATCTAATGAAGAACATGCGAACCTCAAAACCTCTGGAATAGGTGTAAGTGGCTTGGAAGAATATCCTAGAGACAATAATGAAACACTGTTAAGCATCATAAGTGCTCTAGGGGAAAATACTATATGGAAAAATGATAGTGAAACTAAGTTGAAAAATGATTCGGAAAAGTTAGACTGAATGCGAAGAAATTTTGTTAGTATTGTAATTAATAACCTTTACTTATCTTTCCCTTTTTCTATATACATGTGAATGATACATGATTAAGTCTATCTATAAATCTACAAGAGCTCAGTCAGTATTTTAAAAGTCATAAATGACTCAAAAAGCTTCATGTCCTATTTAATTGGTGTTATTATTTCCTAGTTAGGGGTACCCCAAGTGATATGTCTTAGCATTAGATGGCATTTTATTTATTTATTTATTTATTTATTTATTTATTTATAGGAGACTACAACAGTAATTTTATTCTAAATATGTCAAAGTGTTTTTTAAAAAAATCTTTTTTTTAAAGATTTTATTTATTTATTTGAGAGAGAGAAAACTTGAGAGGAAAGAGGTCAGCAGACCCCCTGGCGAGCAGAGAGCTGTATGTGGGACTCGATCCCAGGACTCCAGGATCATGACCTGAGCCAAAGGCTCAGGCTTAAGCAACTGAGCCATCTAGGCACCCTAGATGGCATTTTAGATTCAATAAAATATGATATATTTCCCTCTTGGAATATATTGATGGTTATGTACTTCTAAAAATTAGCATATAGCAATGCTAATGATTAGTATATTAAAGACACTAAGAAGATTTATAGTAGAAAATTAGTTTTTGCATAAATTTTATGATGCCCCTTTTCTATAAACTTATGTCTCAGATAACTTGATGCTGTACTTTTCACACCAGTTCATAATACAACTTTGAAAAAGATGTTCAACACAGGCCTACTTAAATCTTAAAACTGCATTTAAAAAAAAATATTTTATTTATTTATTTGACAGAGAGAGAGATCACAGGTAGGCAGAGAGGCTGGCAGAGAGAGAGAGAGAGAGGGAAGCAGGTTCCCCGTGGAGCAGAGAGCCCGATGTGGGACCTGATCCCAGGACCCTGAGATCACGACCTGAGCCAAAGGCAGCAGCTTAACCCACTGAGCCAACCAGGCGCCCCTTAAAACTGCATTTTTGAGGTAAGTATTGCCTTTAAATAAGAAGGAATATTTTTATTACCTTTAAAGTCAAGTACTAACATCAGTCAGTGCTATTTGTCTCCTTAATTTATTATGGTTCAGGCTCCTAATAGATTAGGAGCTTGAAATAAGTTCTTTGGAATTGTTTTAATTAGATTATTGGTACTTGGCTGAAATAAAGAGCACATATGTTAGAGCAGCAATGGCACTTGTGATGGCCAATATTATGTGTCAGCTTGACTGGGCATGGGGTGCCCGGATATTTGCGCAAACATTATTCTGGGCATGTCTGAGAGAGAGAGAGTGAGAGAGAGCATGAGAGGGGAGAAGATCAGAAGGAGAAGTGGACCCCCCCATAGAGCTTGAAGCCTGATGGAAGACTTGATCCCGGAACTCTGGGATCATGACCTGAGCCGAAGGCAGTCGCTTAACCAACTGAGCCACATAGGCACCCTTGGTAGTTCTTTTCATATTCCTGTTACTTGAAGATTGGCCCTGGACTCCCAGCTTTGCCATCATCTGGGAGCTTATTAGAAATGCAGCATCTGGGGCGCCTGGGTGGCTCAGTGGGTTAAAGCCTCTGCCTTTAGCACAGGTCATGATCCCAGGGTCCTGGGATCGAGCCCCGCATCAGGCTCTCTGCTCTGCGGAGATCCTGCTTCCTCTCTCTTCCTGCCTGCTTCTCTGCCTACTTGTGATCTGTCAAATAAATAAATAAAATCTTAAAAAAAGAAATGCAGCATCTCAGGCTCTCAGGGCCCATCCCAGACCCACTGAAGTAGAGTCTGCATTTTAACAAGATCCCCAGGTGATTTGTATGCACATTAAATTTGAGAAGCACTTCTTTAGAGCATTTTGAAGTCTTGCCTATAATCTGTGTTACTGAAGAAGAGTATAAAAGAACCTTATAATTATTTGACAGTAATACTTCATGAGAGACATAATAGGGAAATTGTAACACAAGGCTTTTTTTTTTTTTAAGAATTCTGCATAACATTTGGTGAATAATTTTGCAATGACAAATAGAAAGAAATTTACCTTTGAAATTTTTATTCTTAGAAAATTTCTAGATTTATCAATTTCTAAATAATATTATACTTACAGTTGACATCTGCTTATCCTTAAGGATTAACAAGATTTCTGAAAAAAATTTTTAAAGATTTTATTTATTTATTTGACAGAGTGTGCACAAGCAGGCAGAACATAATTTTTTTTAAAAATACATTTTTGGGGGCGCCTGGGTGGCTCAGTGGGTTAAGCCACTGCCTTCGGCTCAGGTCATGATCTCAGGGTCCTGGGATCGAGTCCCACATCGGGCTCTCTGCTCAGCAGGGGCCTGCTTCCTTCCCTTCCCCTCTCTCTGCCTGCCTCTCTGCCTACTGTGATCTCTCTCTGTCAAATAAATAAATAAAATCTTTAAAAAAATACATTTTTGTTTATTTAAAATTTAAACAAATTTTTATTTATTTATCTGACACAGAGAGAGAGAGAGCACAAGCAGGAGGAGCAGCAAGTAGAGGGAGAGGGAGAAGCAGGTTCCCGGCTGAACAAGGAACCCCATGTGGGGCTCACCAGTACCCCAGGATCATGACCTGAGCCAAAGGCAGCTGCTTAATGACTGAGGCTCCCAGGACTTTGCTTGTGTTTTCACCTTTCTCAAGTCAGAAAAAGTCAGCTCAAATTTAAAGGTAATAAATATTTATTGCCTCTGTTTGAATCATTTTATTATTTTCAAGTATTTTAGTTCTACTGTCCACCAAGAGTAGATCGGTTTGTTGTTGCTGTTGACTGAATTCTACTCTGCTTTATATCTAATGTGGCAGTTAATTGCTTTTCTTTTCCCTCCACTTGCTTCCTTTCCATGTGCAATACCCATGTGTGATTCATCCGCGTCTCTGCTTCTGGTTTCTGGGGAAATAGCTGTACTTAGGAATTAGCACCCAGGGGCGCCTGGGTAGCTCAGTGGGTTAAGCCTCTGCCTTCAGCTCAAGTCACGGTATCAGAGTCCTCGGATCAAGCCCCGCATTGGGCTCCTTGCTCAGAGGTGAGTCTGCTTCCCTCTCTCACTCTGCCTGCCTCTCTGCCTACTTGCGATCTCTCTCTCTGTCAAATAAATAAATAAAATCTTAAAAAAAAAAAAAAAGGAATCAGCACCCAGAAGTGACTAGCTCTTTGGCAGAGATGAAGTTGCTGTTGTATCTGCATGTCTAGGATAGGATTTAATTGTAAGAGAAAATGATATCCTATCACATTGTAATTTTATCTTGCCCAAGGGACACTTAGGCATGGGAGGTAAGCCAAGGGATGTCAGAGAGCCGCTGATGCAGCTGAGACTGGTTCTCAGTCCTAGGGAATGGGGCTGCTAGTGGTTAGAGGAATGACAAGGATAAGAAGGTACTCATTTTGTTCTAGATAAGACAATATTTTACTCTGAATACAGGAAATAAACTGCCATTTTAGAACATTCCATTATAATACTTGGTATTTGGAAGTGCTTAGTAATGCAAGATGTGAGGAAATTACTTTTTGGTAGTTATTCTACTTCACAGATACATTTGTATACTTTTTAGAATACATCAGTGTGTTAGAAAGGAAAACCATTTGGGGGGGAGTAGGAGTATCACTGCTATGAGACAAAGCCTTTGAAAATTTTTTATTATAATAAATGATGTGAACAACATCTGGTTGTTTTTTAGAGAAGATTCAAAATTCCCTAGTGTATTTTTTTTTAAATAATTTATAAATGTAGAAATGGGTCAACAATTAGGCTGATTACTCAGAATTTATATTTCTTTGTAAAGCTAGTTAACTGTTCACCAGGGTATAATGGAATGAAAAAGACTTTGTTTTTATGAATGCGAAGCCATAAAAGCAAAGGGCAGGGAGACAAGGAGAGCTGACAGAGAACCATGGACTCATTCCATGCATAATTAAATGAAATTAACTCTTTGATAGAGAATATAAAATTGCTAATTATTTTTAATTAATGTTAAAACTTCCACTTTTTAACATTTACCACTGGAATCGCTTAGCTTGTATCATAACCCCTCCGATCATTCTCCCTCTAGATTTCTTCCTGCTTTCAAGCAAGTAGTTTGCCCCACCTTGACACAAGAGAGTAAAACAAAACAATAATCCCATCTAGCTTGACCCTACTGTTTCCCTGAGGCCCTACTTCTTGTTGCTTCCTTCTTTCCTTGCCAAATTTCTCTGTCTGGTCTCCACATCCAAGAATACTGCTGGAAATTTTTCTTAAAGCATTTCATTTAAGGGGCGCCTGGGTGGCTCAGTGGGTTGAGCTTCTGCTTTCAGCTCGGGTCATGATCTTGGGGTCCTGGGATCCAGCCCTGCCTTGGGCTCTCTGCTCAGCAGGGAGCCTGCTTCTCCCTCTCTCTGCCTCCCTCTCTGTCAACTTGTGATCTCTCTCTCTGTCAAATAAATAAATAAAATTTTAAAAAACAAATAAATTAATAATCTCTTATCCTAAATCATCTACATTTACTTAACTCTCACTTGTTCATAGCATTAGTATTATTCTCATCACTCAGACTGAAAACTTTGTTTCATACTTGACCTTCTTTTTGTCTTTCCGCATTTTCTTTTTTGGTGTATTAAGAAACCCAATCAGCCTCTAGATTCAGTAAGATCTCCCTTGTAAAATGGCTCTAGTTGATAATTCCATCATTCCCATCTCCAACACCAAAGTGAATACTTTATCTAGGTATTTGTTAAATCACAAGATACTGTCTTGGCAAATAGCAGGCACGTTTCCCAATTGCGTTAATCTGTGCATAGTAGAATATCAGAGTTTACTTTTTTTTTTTTAAATCTCTCTCAAGAGAGGTGCCAAAATTTTGCCAGAATCATAAAAGGTGCCAGCAACCATCTTTCTACAAGGCTGTAAGTGTTTGTCAGTAGTAGGTAAAACTATCTTTGATTCACTGTGTTACCTTCCTCAGAGGAGTAGCAACTTTGGGTTTGGAGGATATAAGATGAAAAGTTTCCTGACACACTGGGGAGGGAAACTGAAGTGGTCTGTGGGTGGCTGACACTGAACCAATCCAGACCCCAAAGTGTTAAAAACTACAAATGTCAGGAGATCAAGGCAGGGCACTCTTATTCTTGGTCAGCACTGGGAGAGTGGGCTCTGGCTTCCTTGCATAACTATAGTGGTCTGTGCTTGGATCTGAATCGTCAAGTCATTACTTCAGTGGTGGATTGGCACTCACTCTGGAATTTTCAAGAAACTAGCTTCAACAGGGCCCACCACAAGCAGCAGTGTTCTTCCTGCTTTTTGTGTGCAAGTTGGGTTGTGTGAACATTGGTGGCTGTGGTGGATGGAAGGTGAGTTCTGAAGAAGACACATGACTACCAATAAGTAAAGAAATCAGGGGCTCAAGGTATAATTTAGAAAAGCAGAAGAGATTTCATTGTAGTTACATTCTAAGTTTTTAGAGCATTTTATACTAGTTTCTTGTGCAAGCACACTATAATTTATCAGGTAACATAGGTTTGCTCAAGATAGTCTTGGTTTATGCCTGTTAAACTGGTGTAGATTTGAATAATTTTATCTTTTATCCTCAAAGTTTTCTTACTTAGCAAGATATATTATATTGTTACTCTCATCATAAATCTCCAGTTCTGGGGTGTTGAGTTGAAGCATGGCTTTTTACCTCCCATAAAATATCTAGAATTTGGGACTTTGGTCCTCAGACAAAAACAAAAAACAAAAAACAAAAACCCTGCACATTTTGAATATATATGACCAGCTAGTATCTACTTGACCAACAGAAATGTATCTAATTAACATGCTTCCCAACAAGGACCAGGAATCTGTCCCACATGTCCATTGTTATGCCAAGAAGGAAGACAGAGTTTTCCAGCTTCTTCCACAACCCCCACCCCAGATGGACGGGATGTGTGAACTCTGCTCTAGTGTGTTTAATTCACAAAAACAAGAAGTATAGGATAGTTCTTTAGTGAAGGAGCCACCAGGCTAATTCATGCTTTTGTTTTGGTTTGTTTTTATTACGTTTAGTTATCATACAGTACATCATTAGTTTTCCATGTAGTGTTCCATGATTCATTGTTTGTGTATAACACCCAGTGCTCCATGCTTTTGAAGAACAGAATTCAGACCTACTGGCAAGACACAGCTCAGTGACTCTCAGGCTCTGATCAATTAGATTCACTTCTCTCCTTTTTGGGTGCATGTAAGATTGTTGTCTTCAGCTCTTAATCCTCATAGAAGAAAGGAAATTTCTTGGGCAAACCTTAAGATACATGGTGTATCTTCTTCAGGTATGGTTTCCTGCTGGGGTCCTTGTTCTTCATGTATCTCTTTTCTTATACAGCCTATCCTTGATCACCACAAATACACACAAAAAGTGTGCGTTGAACTTTCAGGACCCTTTCTTATGCAGACTCTGCTTTTGACTGTAATCTTACCTATTTTATTATTTTAGGTCCAGATCAAGGATTACTTTCTCCCAATGAGATAGTCTCAAATTTCATGGACATATAATTGACTGGGGTATCTAGTGAAAATGAAGATTCTGGTTCCTGGGTCTGGGTTGAGCCCTGAGATTCTGCATTTGTTTCCAGTTTCTAGGTGATGAATTTGCCACAGGTTCTTTGGACTACAGTTTGAGTATCAAGGCTCTTGAAGCCCCATTAAAGGCCTATTTTAACCCCATTTCCTCAGAACATTCAAGTTAAGTGTTGCGGAATTGTTTTTGGTTGTTCTTAATGGCAGACTACTCATTTGTAGTTCATCTTCTCAAGCATTACAATTTAAGTGTTTTATTTTCATATGCCATCATCCCAGGTAGACAAAAAGCTTCTTTAGAGCAGGAATGGCTCTCTAACCTTGGTAATTTCTTATAGTGGGGTCACACTGCCACTTATAAATTTGCCAGTTGATTAATCATTCTTAAGAAATGCCTTTAAAAAAAAAAAAAAAGAAATGCCTTTTTACTATTCCACCCCAGGAGAATGCCTGAGATACATTTTAATTTGCACTTTGGCAACAAACGAATATTTTAAACAAAATTTTAAACTATATTTAAATTAAGAAATCTAAACAAACAGAAGAAAATACTGTATTTGAATTATTAAAATGCATGCTATTGCAAGAAGTAAAGGTCTTTGCTATGTTAAAAATAATGTAAATCCAAATAAGATTAATGAACAAGGTTAGGGGAAAATATGTATTATTGTATTATTGTTTTGGTTACTTGATATGTACTTTGGAAAACTCACAAATCATGAAATTATAGGTTATAATCCTGATGATTATTTCCAAAATTATTTTCTGAATTGATATCTTAGACACAAATATTGTCAACTTGTGTGGGTAGAGCACATCCTCACAGAGTCCCTGTTAAATAATTTTGAAAGATTTCAATAGTTAGATGGTCTACAGAAATAACATGCTGTAAACTCTCTTCGTTTTAGAACTTATAAACAGAGTTGGAAACCTCCCACAGACATCAGGATGTAACAGCCTGTGGAAGGGCTGGTGAAAAGTTTAGGGGGGAAAAAAGTAATAAAATGGTCATAAATCCTGACGACAGACTTTGGGTCTCAGTTTTCAAATGAATATATTGATTGAGTCATCTTCTCTAACTCTCAAAGATGTCCGGTGTTCCTGAGTAAATTTTATGGATATATATGTTTCAAAGTATGTGGCTTGCCAGGGGTTTTACACTTGCCTTCAATGGAACAAATATATGCCTGTGTGATAACTTTAAGTTTTTCCTCATGAAAATCTCATCACTTCTTAAGAATCTCAGAGTTCAGGGAATAAATTGGAAGGAGAATCTATTTTCTTATCACTTATCCATCCTCTTAGATTTTTGTTCAATTTTGCTTCATTTTTAAATTGATGAAATATTCTTTGGGCATGTGTGCTTATGACCAGCGTTCGATTTATATTCCTCCACTCAAACCCTATTTGGTAGCATTTGGTAGGAAAGAAATGGTTCTTATCTAGATGCTTCTAGAGATATTAATACAATTTTCTTGTAAAGGAGATGGTCATTTATCTTCACCAGCCCCAGAAGCCATCGTTCTAACTGGATACTGTGTCCTTCTGAGAGTGGGAGACTTAAATAAGCTTTGATTCTCCTGTGGATTGATGATAACTGGTATTAACACAGAACAAACATAGTTGACAGAAGTAGTAAGCGTCACCCTTTTAGGTGAGACTCCTGATTAAGCTGGGAATGAAACTGGCTTCGTAAGTGCTTATGACTTCAAGTTTATAAATTACTAGGAAAACCTCACTAGTCTGCAAAACATCAAGGAGACAGACATTAGCATTTCGCATCTGCTCTCCTATGACAGTTATTATAGGAACTGAGATATGACTCCGCACTCCTGGTCATGTGATTCAGTCCCTATCCATCCTCTCAGGATCTCCGATTGCAGATTGTGACTTGAATAAGTGTTCCTACGGAAGAGTTGTACAGTGAGTAAAATGTCTGAGGTTTCAAAATGGAGTACCCTGGTTTGTTATAAACAGAGCAGGGGTGCTTATTAAGTTGAGTAATAGGTTCCTTTGAAGAAACAGAAAATGTCTGAGGATTTTCGGAGACTAGGAAGTCAAAACCATGTGTACATACATTCTCTCATACCCATGCTTATGATACTATTTAGGTGTCAATAAGGAAGCATTTAAATAGTGAATTTTAATGAACTACCAGAAATGTGAGAGCCCATTCTTATCACACATGTGGACTGGGCTCTAACATGTAATATATTAGGAATTCAGGTTCAAAAGTTTTTCATGCGGGAAATCACATTTACAATATAAATTCAAATATCTATCTAATCTATATTACATAAACTGTAATGTGTAGCTGACTATTTTGGGATTGCATGCACTACTAAGTAGCTGTGGATTCGATGAATTTATGGGAAAACAGCAGTCTTCATCTTATTTTTAACTAATTATTTTGCCCAAGGGCTATATCTTCTATTTGCCATTATTCATGTGTGTGTGCATGTGTGCATGTGTGTGTGTATGCATATATATATAAAATTAACTTTTCTATGTCTGAATTCCCAACAGCTATGGTGATGGGGACACCCTGTGAGGAGAATAAGCAAATCAATATGCTGGTCTGTGCTGGTATTTTAGTTCCTAAAGGTGTCTTGCTGAAAATATCAGAAGATACCATAAATCTAAGCTGAAGAAATTCCTCCCCAGATGGACCTTAGTCAATCCCTTGCGATTAGAAAAAGGTGCAGTCCTGTCACCATGCTTGGTGGAATAAAAATGAGTAAAATTTTACTCCTCTCTACCCATCCCCAGTTACTACAGAAGTTCAGGACTGTGCCCTCACCCTCTTGTTCTGTGAAACCTCCCCTAGGACTTGGAACTTTAAACGCATAGAAGTAGTCAGGATTCCTTGTAGAGGAAATACATTTTCCAAAGACCTGTTGACTTGAAAAGCAAAACTCTTATGTTTCTGAACTTTTCACAGATGCAACTAGGTTCTCAACAGGGCTGAATAATTAAGGGGTGACACTACCTTTCCATGTATGGCTTATTTTATACTTCTTGAGTTTTTCTTGAGAGTGTGGCTCTGTGTTTACTGATAAGGTCAATTGAATGTATAATTCCTCTGCCTATATATTGAACTACTCAAATAGAAATTCCCCTACCTGATTATTTCTGAAAGGAAAAGAGAACGTTCTCTTCTCTGTGTGTCTACCTTGCAAACGCCTCTTAAATTTCGATTCACACTATCAGGGTGAGGCGAGAAGTGATGAACTTTTTTAACTTTATCTTTTCTCTATATTCTGTGGCATGCGGGGAAAAAATCACTCTCTGTTCCATTTTATTTTCATGCTAGCTAGTTCTTCGATTTTTGCTTGTTTCCCCAAAAAGATAAGAAATCTGTGCACGTAAGGGTTGATCAAGTACTGGAACTCAAGATCTTTTTTTTTTTTTCTCCCCACCACCTAGAAAACCCCACAGAAACAGAGCTGCTGTCTTGAAGAAATGGAATACCCTGGCTTATTTTGATTCCATTTTTATTTGTTATTTATGGGGATGTGGGTCTGCTAGGGGATTCTAAGTCATAAAGCTTAAGGCAGGTGTCAACTTCCTCTAATTTCATGATTTAGGTGTAACTCGGGGGGTAGGGATTGATTGTTGCAGGGATTTTTAGAGGAGACCCCAGCCTGGGTGCAAATTTAGCATAAGAAAGGACATTTTTATGGACCTCAAAATTTCATGAGAACAAGCAAAGGTGATTTAATGGTGGAAAAAGACATTAATAACATGATTACATCATGTTTTCAAGAGTTGTATACACTCTACATTTTCTAGAGGTTTTTAATTTTACTGTCATAGTTCGTAGTACAGAAAAGTATTCAACTGTTACCGGTGTTCAACTGAGCACCTCGGAGGGACTCACATAAATGCTTATAGCTCTTCAACATGTCCTTATAGAAGGTTCTTGGTGCTGCTGATCTCCAGACCAATAATAAAGGGCTGTTATGAGGCCTCTGGGAGAGAGCAATGTGATTCTGAGCACTGATGAGCACAGAAATGCCGGCCGCCCAGCTGGCCAGGCTTGCTCATTTTCTTCTGGGTAACCAAGGTTATAAACAAGGGATAGTGGGAATGGCCTGGAAATCAATTTGCAGAATATTGAAAAGGTCACCATGGTGCAGAGAAGTATGGTGCAATACTTGAAGATATGATGTGCTAAACCTGTGTGCCACATCGCTAATGACAATAATTGTTACACAGGAGGGGAACACGTTGCCAATCTCCTGTTCTTGGTTTTTAGAACAGACTAAAACCTATTTTCAGGACCCTCGTTGTAAGCTCGTTTTCTGTTGTGCCTTTGCAGCCATTTTATGAATCAATTCTTAAAAATTCAACTTAAAAAAATTTAAACCTGCGGAAACGTTCCACGTTTCAAATTACAAGTTACAAGTCACTTCTCTTCACCTCTATGACCTTTCATTAACATTCGTCATGATTGTATCCTCTCTCCACATATGTGTAGATGAAGATACTTTCTTATTTTCCTGTTCAAGTAGGAAACAAACCTTCTGATTCTTAAATAAGCTTTTTTTGTGTGTGTGTTAGGGTATGGCCATTTCAGTGTAAGTTCAACTGACATCTCCAAAAAAACAGGAACATTTTCTTATGTAACCTCACTGCTATTTTCACATTCAAGTAGTAATCTATTTTTTAAAGAGTCCTCTGATTTGAAAATTGAGCTTTTTATTATCTTTTCTAAGTAGGTCAACTCCGAGATGAAACAACCCCGTGTATCTGTGTATAACCGACATTGTCCAAATGAAGGCCATTCTGCCACTCACAGCAACTCCCTTCCCGAATGTTCCTACATGCCCTTCTTGTCATCATCCTTATCTGCTTTTTGTTCCCTTTACATTTCCCCTTCACAACTGATATTTTTAAAGGCCACTTACTGCTGTTTCCCATTCACTTAAGCAACTTCATTACAGTTCTTAGCGCTGCATTGCTTATATAAGTGTGTATGCCTATAAAAAGAAATCTATGTGACATTTTGCGAGTTGGGTGATGACTATTATTTCCTCCAGCCTTGGTAGGAGGAGACTTCATTCAAACTTGTAGAGCTTCTCAGAGGAAGTAGTTCAGTAGCCCTTATAGTGATTAACATTGTGGCTATTTGAAAAAGCACAGACAAGCACAGGCTGGTAGATTACTCTTAGAAAGCCTTTTCTCCTGTCAGCAACTCGGCACCTGATGTGGTGGCTGGCAGCTCTTTTAGGACCCTCTTCCTGGAGCTCTCATCTGTTAAACACAGAAATGCCATTGATCCTAAAGAAGTCTCAGAAAGAAAATGTGGTTTTTGCAGTCTGTCTCGGAACTTTTCAAAAGCAATTGCCAAGTAGAGAGGCAGGGTCTCATCCTCAGAAAAGGAGCTTATCCCCAAAAGATTCTCCCCTAAAGGATCCAGATTCGTAGCCTGAAATCAATCCAGGCAGCTAAAAGGATAAAAGGAGATTTCATGGTCTGGGTTGTCTTCTTTCGAGTCTCTGCTTGGGGGTTTTCTTTGGCTGCCTGACTAGAGGCAAAGATTAGTGACACAGTGCTCGCTTTCAGTGATCTGTGCTTCTGTGCTTTTCCCTGGAAGGAAGCCCGGGCTGTGGGAACCAGGGGTTCTTTTAACGTTTGTAGGTTAGGATGGACAGGGTTTACAGAGCTACTTTCACACCAAGGCACCAAGAAGAACAGTATTTACTTTTTTGAGAATGACCAGGTTTTTCTTTCTTCTTAAAGCTACTACAGAAAGAAGAGTCGCCTGATTGGAGAAGGCAAATCGGCTCATCTGTGTAGCCAGTGAGGGCAAGCTTTTCATCAGCTTTTATGCTCTGGAGCTGGTGGTTTGTTTCAAGGTGATAAGGGATCACTTTTTTTTTTTTTCCCTAAAGTTTTTGTGTAATCTAGTACAGTTGTTGAACTCTTCACAGCCATATCTACAACTGTGGTGCCTGCAGCTTTAGTGCTGAAAACTCTTTTTTTTTTTTTTTTTTGGAGCTAGTATCTAAGAGTAGGTAAAAAAAAAAAAAAAAAATATATATATATATATATATATATATATATATATATCTCACACGATCGTCCCATAGCTTTTTACTTCAGGGAATTAGGGACAAGAACTTTCTTTTCATTAGCTTGATGTAGCCACAACACATTGGTTTCATTTTGGGATAAGTTCTGAGGGACAGCAAAGTATATAACCCCAAAACATGGCACTTTGGTGTGTGGATTATTTGAGCTGAAGGTGATTAAGACCCATCAGACTCAAGGAAATCTTTTTTCCTTTTTTTTTTTTTTTTTTGCTTCTTCTTTTTTTTTTAATTAAAAAGAAATTAGATGGAAGGCCTAGACCGGGAATGGATATCAAAGATAACTTTTGTATTAGGAGTGTTTATCTGTGTGGCATGGCAAACATTTGTTTACTAAACATTTGCTTTTCTCATTCTCTTGTGAATTGTCTTCTTCCCCCTTGAAGCTTCAGATCCCTAACCCCTTCTCCTTAGTTCAGGTTAGTGTATGAGCCTTAAATGCCCGTCTTTGGGATCTTACGTCTTTGGGGCTCCCATACATACAGAAGTTTTTCTCTTGTTCATCTGCCTTGTGTCACTTTAACCGTTAGACCCGCCAAAGAAGCTAGAAGGGAAGAAAGGAAGTTTTTCACCCCAATAGTCCCTTTTGAAAATGAAAAATAAAACAAATCTCAGGATTCTTTTTTTTTTTTTAAATTAACATATAATGTATTATTTGCTTCAAGGGTACAGGTCTGTGATCCATCAGTCTTACACAATTCACAACACTCACCATAGCACATATCCTCTCCAATGTCCATCATCCAGCTACCCCATCCCTCCCAACCCATCTACTCCCGCAACCCTCAAAATCTCAGGATTCTTAATACTTGGTTATAGGGACTGACACATAGTGGGACGGTGGTTCTCAAAGTATGATGCCTGGTCCTGCAGCATGCGCATCACTAGAAACTCGTTAGAAATGATTGTCAGGGGCGCCTGGGTGGCTCAGTGGGTTAAGCCGCTGCCTTCGGCTCAGGTCATGATCTCAGGGTCCTGGGATCGAGTCCCACATCGGGCTCTCTGCTCAGCAGGGAGCCTGTTTCCCTCTCTCTCTCTCTGCCTGCCTCTCCATCTACTTGTGATTTCTCTCTGTCAAATAAATAAATAAAATCTTTAAAAAAAAAAAAAAAAAAAAAAAAAAAAAAAAAGAAATGATTGTCAGAACCACCATACTCAGATCTCAATAGATGTTTGCTGAAGGTAATGCAGAACTCTGAATTCTAAAGGAGAATGGCACCACTAATACCATGTTATAAGGCAGTGGTTTCCAGACTTGAGTGTGTGTTAGAATCATCAGGAGCACTTGTAGAAATAGTGCTGAAGCCCACCGCAAGCACTTCTGAGTCCCTGGATCTGAGGTGGAGTCAGAATCTGCATTTCTCAGGGTGCCTGGGTGGCTCAGTGGGTTAAAGCCTCTGCCTTCGGCTCAGGTCATGATCCCAGGGTCCTGGGATTGAGCCCCGCATCAGGCTCTCTGCTCCATGGAGAGCCTGCTTCCTCCTCTCTCTGCCTGCCCTCCTGCCTACTTGTGATCTCTCTCTCTCTGTCAAATAAATCAATAAAATCTTAAAAAAAAAAAAAAAAGTATCTGCATTTCTCACACATTCCCAGGCGATGCCCTTGCTACTGTTCTGGGGACTCTGCTTGGAGAATCATCGCTCTGACGTGGTGATTCTCAATCCTGGCTGAATATCAGAATCACCTGGGGTTGCTTTTAAATATAGGAGGGCCTGGGCCCCAGCCAGACCAAATCAGAACCTCGGTAGGTGAGTGTGTGCACCGGAGCCTTTTACATTTTCTCAGGTGATTCCAATGAACAGCCAGGTTTACGTTCCATTGCAGATCATCTCAAAAGATGTGATTCTCAGTCTTGCTTGCCCATTAAAATTATCTGGAAGGCTTTAAAGATCCTGATGCCAAGATGCCAAGCCTAGAGGTTCTGATAGAGTTGGTTTGAGGAGCAACTTGGACATTGAGAGTTGTGAGAACTCTGCAGGCGATTCTAGTATGCAGCTAAAGTTATGAACCACTTTCCTTAAAGATCCCCTTTGGCTGTCAGAATTTCATGATTTTAGCTAATCTTATGTAAAGCATACAACCTTCAAGGAAAACAAACATCACTGTAGGGAAGTACTGACTATTTCTATAGTCCTCTGGTTCCCAAGTTTATAGAGGACTGATTTTATTAATGAAAATTTGTACATTTATAGGAAATTAGCTTAATTTTTAATTGCAGACTTATTCCAAATGTTCATAATATTCACTCACTTTCAAACAAGTTCGCTTTTGTTCTCTCTCTCTCTGTAGTTTGGATAAATATCCAAAGGGAGCACAGACTTTTTTTTATCATACTTTTAATATATTTACATATTTTCTTGCCAGGTAATGTTTACCTCTACAATAGTAAAATGTAGTATAATGGAAATACAGACAAGTGAAGGACTCTACTCTGCTTGTGCCACTCTAACAGGTATTTATTTACCTGTCTGATTTGGTTGGTCTGTTAAAAATCTGTATAGCATTGAGGATACGATACAAAGGTAGAGCAAGACCACTCAGCAGCAGCCAGAGAACCCCACATCTCAGCAGACTGTTGAGTCAGAGGACCTTCCAAAAAGCCATAGAGGTCTCTACCCTAGCCTGTGAGCCAGACCCCTTTATGGAGGGGAGGGGGGAAGTGGGAGGTCATGTGTTCCAAATCAAAGTAACAAAAACTTGTCAATGTTAACAGGATACCCATTAAACTTACTTTCACCTGTGGAAAATTGCCTTTGTGGTGGTTATAGTGAAGTATATCCCCCCACCCAACCCCTTGCTGTGTAGCAGACACCAACTGGCTATGGGAGATGAGAAAGCTCCTGAACTTTTCCATGCCTGAAATTTCTAATATGTTATGTAGCATTTATCTTGCAGGGCTGCTTTGAGGAATAAATGAGGTAACATTGTCTTAGTCATCTCAGGATGCTCTAACAGTACCAGACCCTGGGTGACTTACACAACAGACATTTAATTCTCTCAGCTCTGGCGCTTGGGAAGTCCGAGATCCAGGCACTGGCAGTTTCTGGTGTGGACAAACCCCTTGGTTCATAGATGGCCATCTTCTCAGTGTGTCCTCAAATGGAGGAAAGGGTGACAGAGCTCTCTGGGTGTCTCTGTTAAAGGAGCACTAAATTCCATTCATCAGGGCTCTATCCTCATGACCTAATCACCTCCCAAAGTTCCCACCTTCAAATACAATCACACTGGAGGTTGGGTTTTGACATACGAATTTTGGGGGGACACATTCAGGCTATAGCAAGTATGCAGAGCCTTTAACTCAGTAACTGATATATGCTAAAAGTTAAGAAATATGAATTCCATTTTTCTGTCCTTCTAATATTATTACTACACTTGTAACACTCTTTTGTCTTTGAATATCATTACAATCATCAGCGATGAAAAACTATCACCTCTTTTACTCTCATTTGCTCCTCTCTCCCCTGTTCCCATTTACTGGGCTGCAACTCCTTGACCAATGTGGGAGGCACTTGGGGATGCAGGGATAAATAAGCTATAGTCGCTGCCCTTACCATACCCAGGCTAGTGAAGAAGCAGAATAAATATACAGCTATTACACTTACAGTGTGAAAAGTGGGTAAAGGGGCAGCACAGAGTGGGACCTAAACTCAGATGTGGGGTCCGGGAGTGTTTGGCAAGTTATCCAGAAGTTTTTAGGTGTTGAACAAGTTACCCAGATGAAGCAGTGGGACATGGGGAACAGTGCAGGGGAGAGGACTCCTGACAGAGAACAGCATTTACAAAGTGGGGCTGAGTGGGTACTATTTGGAAAGTATAGCATAAATTAGTAAGTGAGACTTGCTTGGGAACTGTGAGGCAGGTGGGAGCAATGAAGCAGGAGAAAAAAGCAGGCGCCACATCATAAATGGTCAATGCCAGTGGTTCTCAAACTGTGCCTGCCAGACTGACAGCATCAACATCACCTAGGATCTTAAGTATATACGTCCCTATGCTTCATTCTAGACCTGTTGAAAGAGAAAAGTTGAGCATGAGTATGGGCCCTAGAAATCTTTTACTAAGGCCTCCAGGTGATTCTGATGCATGTTAAAATTTGAGAAATACTGTTCTAGTCCATGATTTTAAAAAATGGCTATTTTCCTGAAGGAAATGGAGAACGATAGAAGAATTTTAGATAAGACTACTATATTTTGAAGGCTTTGCTCTGGAAGTCAGGTGAAAGACAAGCAAGATGGATGTATGGAGCAGGTGTGAGTACTGGCGGTAAGACAGGGAGAGATAAAGAAATTTAAGACACTGAGTTAGAATGTAGCCTCCGTGCTTTGTGCAGGGCTCTTAAATGTATATAAGGTCTAAGACATAGGAATAATATAGGACTCCTGCCCACAAGGTGTTGCTAATCTAGACATAGTTGCATTCTTCTGAGAATACTTTCTATCAACCCCAAAGAGTATCATTCACATTTATTGAGGTTAATGAGCATCTGCTACTCTATACAGAAGCTACTCTGTGGAATCACTTTGGTTGATCTGGACAAGTCCAAAGGGAGAGTCTCTTTATTATCCCTCCCCCCCCCCCCCCACGCCCTGGGAAAATTTGGGTTGAACTTGTACCACGAAAAGGCTGTTGAGAATATAAAGCAGTAAAAGGTGATTGTTAGAACTGCAAACTAAATTGATTGGATAATTTCTCCGACACTCCGAAGAAATAAGTAGTGACATTAAAACATGTAAATTTATAAACACATTCTCCTTAGACTGTATGTTTGAACGGCACAAATGTGAACCTTATTTGTAAGAGCAGTGAGAGAAGTGCCCAGTGAAAGCTGGCTTAGCTAGGGATAGAAAAGGGCCGGATTAGATGCTTCTTTCTGCTGGATTCTTGCTTATTTTCTCAGAAGCAACAGGAGCAAGCTTGCATTCATGGCTGTAGAGAAAAGGTGCCGGCTGGAAGGTGGTCTGTCGGAGGATGCTGAACTACAGGTTGGAATATACCTTGAAGCCTGTTCTCCAGGGCTGAGAGAGAAAAGGAGATGCTTCGCTGGCTGAGACAGGGGGAGGGAGGGAGAGAGAGCAAGAGAGAGAGAGAGAGAAGATTTTTCAAGATATTTGACAGCTGTATCTTCCCGCCACCGCCTTCCCTCCAAACCCATGTGTCTCTCTGCTTGGAGTCTGACATAAAACAAGGAATGAACCCCCATTCGTCTCCGTGCTTTCAATGAAAAAAGTCGGTGCCCAAGGACGAAAACGAGCGCAGCTGAAAATAGGTGCCTGACTTGTTGAGCATACAAATCATTTCCCCCTTAGTCTCCAAGGGAGGGGGAAAAAAAAAATCCCTCTTACTCTCTCCTCGCAGCTTGTGTTCTGCATTCCGGAGAAGAGGCCGAGGCAGGTCTTCACGCGCTCCCGCCGCCGTCCCCGCAGGAAACTTTTCTCTCCGGGCCCCGCTCTGTCCATCCCGCCCGGGCGGAGACGGGTGGGCGCCCTGCGTGCTCCTCTCGAGGACACCCGGCCCCAGACCCCGCGAGGCGTCTGTCTCTTTAAATTCCAGCTGCGCGGCTGGGAAACAGCGCCACTCGGCGCCCAGGCCGGCTGGCGGCTGCGAGCTCGCTCGCGCTCTCGCTCCCGGCAGCGCGCCGCGGAGGGCTCGCTCGGCCCGCGGGCTGCTCGGCGGCGGCGGCGGCGGCGCGGGGCGGGGAGGCGCGGCCCGGCCAAGGAGGGAAGAAAGAGCGAGCCGGGCCGGAGAGGCGCCGCGCCCGGTCCCGCGCCCGCGCTCGGCGGCCCCAGCAGTTTCTTTCGGGGTGACGAGGATGTGCCTGGGCTGCTGGTTTTTTTTTTTTCCTTCTCAAGACGATTTCCATAGTAACCTGATCAAGTGGCTCAGTATCGCAAACCTGAGGATTTCCGCGACCCGCCGGCTTGACCTCAGTCAGGTAACGCTGGGCTCCTGTTCCCTTGCATCGCAAACCGCTGCGCTCCTTCCAAACTTCCTTTTGTGGAAAATCGCCCAGCCCAACGCAGCCCGGGGTATTTGCAACAGCGTGTTCCTTCCCAGGTGCCTGCCACGGGTCTCTTCCCTGTTGCTCCCCCAGGACCTATGATCACATTATTTAAAAAAAAAAAAAAAAATTTTTTTTTTTTTTTGGTCGCCCCCCTCCCCTTTTTGATTTTTCCATCTCTCGCTTTCCTCTAGACTAGTGATGGGGACGCGGGGAGCAGTCGGGGGCGGGGGTGGCGAGCGCGGTCCAGGGAGTGGCGGGCTCGGGTGGGCGGGGTGCGGGGGGCTACTTGGGGGCAGCACCGCGTGGCCTGCGCCGGGTTGGGGTCGCGGGGAGGGCTGTTCGCACCATGCGACGCTACCAGGGAACCCCATGGCTCCAGACGAGCGAGGGCGGCCGGCTTGGGGGCGATGGAGCGCTCGGCTGGGTGGCTGGCGAGCGTCCAAACATCAAAGCTTTCCTCTCCCCCGCCCCTCTTTGGGTTTCTCTCTTTCTCGTTCCCCGTTCTCATGTCTTTCTTCCTTTTCTCATCACCAGCTCCATTCTGTTCCCTCCCTTCTTTTTCCTCCCCTCGTTTCCTTTTTTCGTCTCCCTCTTAAAAGAAAGGGGAATCGTTGGTAACCCTTCGGTTCTGCCAGCATGGGAAGAGCTGTGAGACCTGCAGCGTGGCCACCTCAACCAGGTCGTTTTCAGACTTGTCCTCATCCATCAACATATTTGTTTCCTGAGTCTATTGATCTCGCTCGATTCTGCAGAAATGCATTCTGAGCTGGGCGTCTGTATGTCAGAATCAGAGTTCTGCAGCTTGCTTCTGTGCTCCCAAGTATGGCATGTATTGTAAGGGCTGAATATGTTTTAAAATCCACATATACCATGGATATAAAGAAATTTATGTTTTTAAAAAAATCCAGTCTTATTCTCTTGAAACTCCCCTCTTTAATTATTGATAGACACTTTCCACTCTGATATTTAATTTTAGGGGACTTGAGAGACCTCCTCCCCCACCCCAGTTTATGAGGAACATGTGACTTCTGTTGCCTTAATTATCTTCTCTTTAACCCTCATTCAGTTTTACACTTCCCAGTTCCTGGAATGAGTATTTCATAATGAAGGTCCAGGACCTTGCTTCCCAAAGTCCCAGCTGGCTGAAGTGGCAGCCTCTAGTGGAAGGTGCTAAGAGAGTCAGGGGGATGGGGGGTGTAGACAGACCTTGCCAGAGATTAGATAAGGCACAACAACTCCTGTGTGTGGGGGGGAAAAACCCACAAAACCATAACTAGATTCAGACTTTAGTACTGAGGACATGATAGCACAATAAAACCAGACTTTTGTTTTTGGTTCTTAGCATGTGTCCAACTAGGCTAGGTAGGTATAAGTTAGAACTTATTTTAAAGTGGAGCTACTATAGTATAGAACCCATTCTGCCTTGTTTATGTTGAGGCACTTCCTCAGGATGGATTTTTTTTCCCCTTTGAAACGTAAGAGGTCTGTATCATGTTGAAACAAAGGGATAAGACAGGACAACTTCTTTTTAACCAGAAATAGGATTTATATGGAATTTTTTTTGTTGTTGTTTCCCAAAAGAGCAAATTGTTATGCTCTCAAGTTTTCCTGAAGTCAAAATATTTTGGGGGTGAAAAATATGAATCAATGATTATCCGCCACTCTGTTTCAGTGGTATATACATAGTTCATATAGAAAAAGATCTCTCTTTTAGTGAGCTCTTCTCCTTGCCTCCTTTCCTTTGTCTGCACATTTGTTTTTGAATTCAACTATCAATATAGAAGAAAGGGTCTTGGAGCAGAGCATGGATCAGGAAGAAGAGAAACTGCTGATAGATTGGAAAAGAGAATCAATTCTAATCTAGAAAAGATAATTACTGCCATGTCCTTCCACACTGTTGGCTTTGTTTTTGGCCAATTAAGAAGCTGTAGGTTTTAGATATATTTTCATTTTCTTAATTCTACACCTAATACTTTTCATACCATAGGTCATATTTATCCAGTTCAGATGAATATTTACAAAAGACTTAAAATTCCCTTGCCAGAGAAATCTGAAAAACAATTTTTCTTTCAACATTTTCTTCCTTGTAGTGAGCAATGATAGTAGTAATGTTCCTACATTATTGTTTTTACCTGACTCCTGATTTTGGTGTTTCCTGGTTGGGTGGATTCCCCTGATCTGTACAAGGTGCCCCGGGAGACTCTGTGGAACTTGAGTGCACAGTTAATTGTAGGTGCAATAAAATGTTGTTGTTGTTGTGTTTTTTTTTTTTTCCCCTCTTGGTTTAAGAACTATCATGCCCTCCTGTACATTTAATATTTGGTGTGACTGTCCCTCTTTTTGTGTGTGTACATGAAGGGTTTAACATGAAGTCTGTTCTGATTAAGCCTTGCATGATTTGAAGTTGAAAGGTATATGAGCGACAAGCCATATATTACTCTTATCTTAGTACATTGATCCTGAAACTCTTTTCCCCATGTGATTGCATCTATATATGAATAATTTAATGAAAGTAGGTAATAATGAGTTATCTGTTTTATAAGAGGGGGAAAAAAAAAATCTCTCAAGTTTACTTACCTCAAGTCTCCATTTTCATGCAGAGGGATTAACAAATGTTTTTGATCTGATATTTTAATAGACTGTATTTCTGAGCACTGCTAATTACCAAGAATATATTTTGTTAATTCTGAACATGGTACAAGATAAGGCATCTTTCAAGTTGTCTGGAGGGCTCCAAGTGACTCATCCTTGTAACCCATGGCAACAGGAAATGGTTGTCCTGGGCACTAGCTGAAATGTGGACGCGAATCCACACTTTGTGATCACTTGGGGACTTAATGGGATGAAGCGTGCTGGCTCCTATGGATTATCTGATGTTAACTTTTTGATTTCAGTCAGAATAGTTATTCCCAGGCCTGGGTTGGCAGTTCTCCTTAGCTCCTTATCCTTGAGGAGTGTTCTAAAATTCTCAGAAGACACATACACTGAGTGTCCCTTTTGTAACAGAAAAGAATTTATGGAGACGTTTGCACGTGTGTCTGACTTGGCGTGTAACTGGGATAATTAGGATGAGAATATTCCCAATTCAAATGAGAAGCTACCAAACTTAGAAATACAGGAAATCAGGGAACTGTGCATGAAGCAGGAGCCAAGGGATAAAGGTTATAGTCCTACTTTTCACTGTGTTGTAGAGTTACTCTTGGGGTGGTCTCCTTATTCACAGATGTCACTTAGCTTAGTTATATCCAGAAGAAAAATGGGCATAATCATCTTTTTTCCTATTTTTGAATTCTCATATATATATATATATATATATATGTATATGTATGACCTAATTATATATACACACACAGGTGTACATATCTAGCCGTGGTGGATACTAAGATACATACCACATACATATTCAGAGACAGCAGACAAGACTTCTGAACAGAGAAAAGAAATCTTTCCTTATACCATTGACAGATACCTGGTAATGGTGCTGAATATTTCTTTCCTTTTAGGAGAAGGTGATTACTCTCTGTATTCTAGAGATATAGGTAGTAGGTCGTTAATGGCTAATCACATAACCTAATGTGCAGAACTGAATAATCCCAGCCTTTTACTTGAATGCAAGTGAGTAATAAATTTCTCCCACTTTTAAAAAACAATTTAAGATCTCCCTCTCCCCCTCCCCCATTTTGCAAGGAAAAGTAATTTTCTGTAAGGTTAAGTGGACTTGAGGGTAGGAAAAACTCCCCAGAGCTTTCTTTCTGCTCAGACTTCATTTTTCCTCCCAAGCCTGACTGTCAACAATAATACCCGATATGAGCCTCTGGTGGTGATGTTTCCATAGGTCACCATCCTTCTCTGTCCCAGATGAAGTCTCAGGACAAACAATGTAGTAGCATAGATTCTGAGTTTAATGCATCATTCAAGAAGGTTATGTAACTCCACAGTCCTGTTTAAGAAAAAACAACAACAAAAAACTCCTGTCTTTAAAATTATATGTGTTTACTATTATCTTAAAATGATTTCACAGTGTTCAGAGAAAATAAGCCTGGTTCCTGTAGGGATTTAAAAGCTGGCTGTTCATGTCATTAAACAGTGTTTGTACAATGATACTTTTTGCTAATCTGTGCAGTGTTTTCTTAAGAGCATAACATTTGGGACAATTGTTAGTTGTGCTCGTTTGGATAAGTACTTGACATAATGGGGACCTCGAGATTTCATGATTTGGAAGTGCTGCCAATGACCTACGACCAAAGTTTTCTTGAGCAAAGAAGGGAAAAAATCAGTATTTTGACAAGAAGTAATTTATAACTGTTCAGGTGTAGTTAGGATTAGAAGCAAACTTTTACTTTTTTTTTGGTCTTGTTTTGTACATATTAATATGTGGTCTATTTATATATGGAACTGTGGGCCTCATATTCAGCTTTCCATTTTCCCTTCTGGGAAACGTCACCTAAGTCTCCAACTGTACTTGGTGCTTTTGGTGGGTTTGTGGGGATAACGTTGAGAAAGAAATGGTATCTTTTATATGCTCATGTTGCAAACACAAATGAGACCAGAGAGTCATGCCCTTAGGAGTTTTTTTCAATCAAAAGAAACATTGTGGGGCACCTAGGTGGCTCAGTTGTTTAAGTGACTACCTTCAGCTCAGGTCTTGATCCTGGAGTCCCAGGATTGAGTCCCACATTGGACTACCCGCTTGGCAGGGAGTCTGCTTCTCCCGCTGACCTTTCTCCTCTCATGCTCTCTCTCGCTCATTCTCTCTCTCTCTCTCTCTCAAATAAATAAAATCTTAAAAAAAAAAAGATTTTGTTGTTCTTGAAAACCTTCTTCTGTTACTTTATTAGATGGGATCAAAAACATGGCTGCTTGATTTTTATGGTTCCATTTTAGGGCAGTATTGCACAACACTTAATGATGTAGGTTCTGGACTAAACTGAGTTTGAATCTCAACTCTGCCACCTACTATGTAGGTTATCATTGATAATTCTCTTGATCTGAATCTGTTTCCCCATCCATAAAATAGTGGAGAAGGACTTTTGTGACAATTACATGAGAGAATATACTGATATCATACTTAGGAGTGTTCCTGGCTTGCAGTAAATTTTCATTGCATATTCACTACTATTATTGCTGCTATTTTCTGAAATGTATCAGAAGGCTATAATTATTTTTATGTTTAGATTTACTTTTCCTTCCAAATCTGATGTGACCCATATAGAACACTTGTCCACATAGGAGCTATGACACTCCATTCCTTCCCTCTTCTCTGCCACCCCAGTTTAGCTTCCCTATATTGTCTCAGGCTGAAAATAATGACCAGATCTCTGGGAGCAAAAAGTACTTCTGTTTGGAGGAGGAGCCATTCTTCTAGTTTCCAGAAAGGTTTACTCTAATTCTTTTATATGTAGTATCAGGATTATTCATAGATTTTTTTTGAAGGTTTTATTCATTTATTTGACAGAGAGACTGTGTGAGAGGGAACAAAGCCAGAAAGAAGGAGAGGGAGAACCAGGGAGCCTGATGCGGGCCTGGATCCCAGGATCCTGGAACCATCAGACACTTAATGACTGAGCCACAGAGCAGTCTCCCCAACAACCATAGATTTTTTTTTTTTTAATTCAGTAATTGAAACTGGAAATCAGGATTAGCTATGGTAATGTTATATCCACTAAAAACAACCCGACCAACAGAAAACTCCCAGCTTTAGTGTTATAGTGCTTTTTATTCACAAACTACAACTGACTTACTGTTACCCTAATGGAACCCTAAAGCAACATTTTTTTTTCTGAAGTTACTTGAGGTCTTATTGATAAGAAAATGTCGTTTGTTTAAACGATGTCATGTTTCATCTTTTTATCTTTCTTTTGTGAGTTCTAATATTAAGAGCTGCATTGAATAGGTAAATTTCTTTACATATTGAGGAATATCTTTATCAGTAAATGAACATATTATACTTCTTTGAAAGTTTTTTTTATTATGAATGTTTTGAATAAACACAAAAGTAGAAAGGATGATAGAATGGATTCCTCAGGACCCATCATTCCGCTTCGACAGATGAGGTGACCTCTTAAGATTCTTCCTGATTCTGTGATTCTTTGACCATGGAAACTCGACTCAGGTTTTGAGGATCTAGAATATTTGCTTTTAAATCAATATTCTAAAAGAATATGGTTGTTAAATTACAGTGCTGAGCATTTAATGGCAAGTCAAAATAACATACTGCTCAAGACATTGGACTATAAAAAAAGAGTTCTGGAACTATATCATGTGTTCTCTTGCTTTCATTTGGAAGCTTATTTCAAGATTGTACTAACAGCCAGCCTCCAGTTGGTCCCCAGGGATCACTGCCTGTTGCTATTCATGCCCTTGTGAAGTTCCCTCCCACATCATATCAGGGTCGTTACGTGCGATCCATAGGATATGGCAGATGTGACGATGTATGACTTCTGAGGCTCAGTCCTAAGCGACATTGACACTATGCCTTGTTCTCTTGGATGACCCGCTTTGGGAGACGCCAACCGCCATGTTGTGAGGACATTTCAGCAGTCCATAGAGATTTATGTAGCAGTTATGCCTGCTGCTAACAATGGGAAGTTTACCAGTTGATCAGCCATCTGAAAGAGCCACCTTGGAAAGAGGGTCCTTTAGCCCTGGTAAGGTCTGCAGGTGACGGCAGTCTTGGGTTACCCACTGACTGTATCCTCTTGAGAGATCCCAAGCGGGAACCGTCTGGCTAAGGCACTTGTGAATTTGTAACTCACAGGGACTGCCTGAGCTATTAAATGTTTACTCTCTGAAACTGCTAAATTTTGGAGTAATTTGCTATGCAGCTGCAGTATAACAACCTTAAACTGCCTCAGGGTTGTTCTTATAAATACTGGTTATTGTTTTATAGATAGGTAGAAGTGCCAGTTAATAGTGTTCTGCTTGACAGAATGCTGTTTAAAGTGTGCACTTAACCCTAGTGAATTACTGGCATCCTGGTCTTTCACACTTAAACTTCTCAGAATGAATCGTTTGTGGACATTATCTGTAATTAAATGAGGACAGAAGACATGATGTTTCTTCGTTCATTAGTTGCTAACCTGGAACTTAATCCCAGCCCTTCCTTTTGGCAATGGTATGTGTTAAAATTTTAACTGTCTTGGACTTTTGAAAGTAATTATCATCTGGGGGTTGAGGACTGGGATGTGTTTTAGCTGATACTTAGGTAAACTTTGACATAGTATCCTAGTTTACCTGCAGGTTCCTCCCAGCACATGCAAAGTCCTTAATGATTTAGGCTTTCATTGTCCTACAGGCTTTTCTTCTCTTGCCTACTGAATAGGGTCAGGTTTAAGTTCCCAAAATATAATATGGCCCAAATGGGGCCCTGGCGAGGTTGCCTCATGTCACCATTCTTTATGAATTTGTACTTCAGGCTTTTGTGTGTATTGCTAGGTTTCCCTTCTAAACGGGGTTCTGGATTGTATGTATCCATCTGTTTTTCTCATTGTTCTATCACAAGTTTAATGCACTCTAAAACTTGGATATTGTCATAGGTAGAGGAGATTCTGTTTAAGTGCAGAGTTTTGGCATACCTGATATGGTGTGGATCAGAGAACCAAGAAAAGGCAGTACCCTCACTTTTTACTTAATGAATCTGTTTTATCTATATAAATTATCATCCATAAAAATTTAAAAGGTGACTGAATCGTTACTGTGTATAAGTTGGTGCTAAGAATGTTGCAGAATAAATACTAAGAAGTGTCTTTTGAGTTTTTAAGTTGGGGTAAATATTAGGTCCTTCTCCTAAATGAGAAGAACTCCACCAGTCTCATGGTTTGGAGTGTGAGGTTTTAGTACTTTTTCTGTGTACATTGTTAGGTAGGGTAATTAATAGGATTCTTGCCCCTGGGAATTTTTTCAGATCTGTGGTTATCTTGATATGAAACAATGATGCTGTTCACTGGCCGACACCAATATCATGCTTTCTGGGAATTGAAATTGATTTCCCCCCCATTCCTTAGCTGTTTGAGCAAGCTTCACCTGGGAGAACTTGGAACACCACAAAGCGGTCATTCAGAAATTAGTTTTTAGGACATCACAAATGAATTGTATCACAAGCCTCAGGAAAAAGTTAACAAAGTTACTAGTTCTTGATATTTTTCTGTTTGAGCACAGAGTGCAAAAAGAACTACCTTTAGAATTAAGGCTAAACAACACAGATCTGACTTTTTTGTTCTTTATGAAATGTGTGGAAATGCAACCATTCCAAGTTGTCCATGAAAAGCACCTATGGCAGACATGTGTAAAGTCTGAGAGTGTTGTCCGAGATGTCTTTTGATAAGCATGCTTTTGTTTATTTGTTGGCTAATAGGTCCCATCTTATGTGCTTGTTTTATGTGCTTTGCATATTTGGCATTGCATTCATTTACCCCACAAAGTAAACACGGCGTTTAAACAAAACTAAAGTTTATAGATACACTTTAATTGCCTTTCTGTGGTGTGATGAGGATGTCAGGGTTATAGGAGTAAAGAAGATACTTGGTCCCTGCCCTGGAGGAAGTTGAATGTGCTTAATTTAAATTTTTTTAATTTTTTATTTTTCAGAGTGTTTGGCTGCTTATTTATAGCTAGACTTTACAATTTATTACGGTTAAGCTGCACTCAACACAAGATCGGGTTGAATTATGTTACCATAATTGAGAGTTACCCTGGGTTCTACACTGTTAATGAATGCTAATGCTCTTTTGAAGGTCTCCTATATATGGCCTCAATAACCACAAAGGCTTTTCTGCCTACAGCAGATAAACTCTCAATAAGGTCACAGGAAGTTGAATTAGAAATTATACCATTACCTATAGCTTTTTCCTTTTTTGCTAACTAATAATGTCTCTTCAGAGTATTCCCTATAGGGCAAATGTCTGTATCATACGTTGGAAAATATATATATCTATTTTCCCGCCAGAGTGGAAATGCATCTCATGAACTTTTAAACTTCCTGATGTTAGTGCTTGCTAATTGTAGTTTGAGAGTCCAGGTGGGGTTTTTTTAGTAGTATGTTAGGGTCTTAGAAATGCCTGAATATTTCCTGCCAGTTCCTGCCATCCCTATGCAAGGATCCTAGGGAAGATTTATGTAGGCAGGAGCAGCCAAATGGTAATCAGAATACCACTTTATTAATAGCTTGAGATGGTGCAGGGCTTTTCGGAAGGTGATGGTTCAGAACACATACTTTAGTCTTGAGTCCAAATATGTAAATACATTTAGTCTTGATATGCTCTGGTCTAGCCACAGTTTAAGAAGGGGAAGTCAAAAAGAGAAAGAGGGACCCTAATTTCAACTCAGTAGCCATATAAAACTGGGAAGTCAAGAAAGCGAGAGGGAGTAGACCTTGGTTTTGTGCTTTACTTATTTATTTGGGGAGGGGTACAGAGAAGGAGAATCCTAAGCGGGCTCCATGCCCAGCACAGAGCCAGACATGTGGCTCAATGTCACAACCCTGAGATCATGAC
This sequence comes from Mustela lutreola, assembly GCF_030435805.1. Classification (NCBI taxonomy): domain Eukaryota; kingdom Metazoa; phylum Chordata; class Mammalia; order Carnivora; family Mustelidae; genus Mustela; species Mustela lutreola. The sequence continues at coordinate 110,385,402 of NC_081297.1, forward strand.
CTGAGCCAAAATCAAGAGTCAGATGCTTAACTAGCTGAGCCAACCAGGCACACTAAGTATTTAAAGAACCCTATGTTCTTTAAAGCATAATCACTCTGCTTGCTAATAATGAAAGTCCAGGCACTGTTTTTGGCTCTGACTTAATAAAAGGGCAAGTCCTTCTTTGAAAGGCATGGACAGAGGTGGCTCTGGTGAGGTGAAAAGGAGAAACGGTATGAATAAATTACAGTACAAGTCACAATCTCGTACTGAAACCTAGGGGTAAGAAATATTTCAGAAATGGACATTTCCATATTTTAGAAACTCAATAGAATGTGTGTGAATGCGTGTGTACACACACACACACACACACACACACACACAGAGCTATTATGTAACAATCTGACTAGGGCCTGGGGCCGCAACTCTTTGTCAAACAAATGACTATTTCTGTAAGAAAATCCATAGAATAAGTGGGAGTAGTGAATAGAATAATAGCCGTCTCCCAAAATATCTGCATCCCAACTCCTAGAACCTGGGCTATGTTTCTTTTCATGGCAAAGGGGACTTTGCACTTAGAGTTAAGGTTTAAGGGCTTTGAGATGGGGATGTGATCCTGGATTATTTGGGTGGGCCCCATCTAATCCCACTGGTCCTTGAAAGCAGAGAACTTTTTCCAGCTGTGGTCAGAGGAGGAGATGTGATGAGAACAGGGTCAGAGAGGTGTGACTTGTCTTTGAAAATGAGGGAGGGAGACCATGGGTGAAGAAATGCACCACTGTAGAAGCTGGAAAGGGCTAGGAAACAGATTATCCCCTAGAACTTCTAGAAAGGAGTGCAGTCCTCTTCACAGTGAGTTTAGCGCAGTGAGACCCCGGTTTGATTTCCGAACTTCAAAACTCTAAGACAGTACTTTCATGTTGTTTTAAGCTATTAAAACTGTGGTAATTTATTACAGCAGTGATAGAAAACTAATACAGTGAGATAAAGAGTATGTAACCTTATTTTGCTTTAGGTTGGCTTATAAAAAACTTACTGACTTTTCAGAACACAAGCAGGGAGAGGGCAGGGGGAGAGGGAGAAGCAGCTTCCCCGTTGAGCAGGGAGGCCTACGAGGGGTTCCATCCCAGGACCCTGGGATCATTACCTGAACCTAAGGCAGATGTTGAACTGACTGAGGCACCCAGGCACCCGATTTTCTGAGCTTTTAGATTATGGTTTGCATTTAGGGATTGCGGACCTGTAGAGGGAATCAGGAATCTTGGTGTTTTCACTGGAGAACTTCATGATGTTTGAATTTGTAGTCAGGGGAAGAGGAGCTTCTTAGAAGAAAGCCTTTTAATGGTTACCATCCTAATACTTGAGCCTTTGCTCAAGGGCAAGTCCTTCTTTGAAGGTCATGGACAGAGGTGACTCTGGTGAGGTGAAAGGGAGAAACGGTATGAATAAATTACAGTACAGGTCGCATGTATTCATTTCCATTGCCTTTATGGATCTTACAATGGTCAATGATGGCTCTGGCCAATTAGACTAACAGTGGACCTTGAGGTGAGGTGAGGGCACTATGAGCAGAGAGCCCGATGCGGGGCTCGATCCCAGGACCCTGGGATCATGACCTGAGCTGAAGGCAGAGGCTTTAACCCACTGAGCCACCCAGGTGCCCCAGATTGCCTGATTCTTCATGCCACAGTATATTGGGTTTTGGGCTTTGTGCTAGGGATGTAGACTTTGGCCGTAACAGGTGTATGTCTAGCAAAGGGAAATGTGGCAAGTTTTGTAGACAAGTACAAGTATCCATGGAGGGGAAGAGATAAAGGAGAGGAAGACCTCTTCTAGCTGGGGGAAAATGCAGAATGCGTGTGGACAAAGTGGCTTTTGAACCATGGAGGGTAGCCTTGAGACATGCAGAGATACAAGAATGGGTATTCTAACTGGGAAAGGCGATAGTAAAGTATTCAAGCAAAATCGAATCTGTTCTATGGCATATGGAGCCCTGGGATTTGGCCTTGTATCCTCTTGCTTCTCACCTTCTTTACCTTACATTCCAGCTGTGGAGCTATTTGTAGTGTCCTCTATGTGTCCTTTTTCCACTTTGGGCCTGTGCTAACAGATACAGTTGCTATACAGTGAGCTTTCTATATAGAAGGTTTTTTTTTTTTTTTTTCTTTTAAGAACTTGTTCTATGAGGTAGACATTACCTTTTGTAAATCACATCTTTGTACTTGTTCAGTGCTGCTAACTCTAAAGTCCAAGAATTCCAGAGCTTGTAGTAGGGGATGTTTGTTATTCAGCTCCACTAGTGGTGGTTATACATTTGTTCCTTTGCTTATTTATTTATTTTTTTAAAGCTTTATTTGAGAGCAAGAAAAAGCACATGTGCTTATAAGCAGGGGTGAGGGGCGGAGAAAGAGAATCTCAGGCTGACCCCTTCTTGAGCACAGAAACCAGCCTGGGGTTCCATTTCATGACCCTAAGATCATGATCTGAGTTGAAACCAAGAGTCAGAAGCTCATCTGACTGTGTCCCCCCAGCACCCCCCACTTCCTTTACTAATTCTTGATGCATGTCTATTTCCAAAAAGGCAAAGATGACAAAGTATTTGCTCCTAAGGAGCTCATTGCTGGTGAGACACTAGAAAATAGTTTTCTTTCTTTTTAAGATTTTATTTATTTGACAGAGAGTCAGAGATACAGAGAGAGCACAAGTAGACAGAGCAGCAGGTAGAGGGAAAGGGAGAATTAGGCTCTCTGCTGAGCTGGGAACCCAGTGTGGCACTCAATCCCAGGACTCTTGGGATCATGACCTGAACCAAAGGCAGCTGCTTAACTGACTGAGCCACCCAGGAGCCCCTGGAAGATAGTTTTAATATGAAGCTTTCATAGTCGATCTAGATGTATGAACAAGATGCACAGGAAAGCAGAAGTGGGAGTGACCATTCTGCCTGGTGGCTGGGCATCAGGGAAGGATGCCCAGAGAGAAGATGCTTGAACTGAGTCATGAAAGATGAGTGGGAACTTACCAGATGGACAAAATGGAGTAGGATGTTTCAGGATGTGACTCTGCAAGTGTAGAAAGACATAAGGGAACATGAAAGTTTGGGAACAGTGAGTCCCCAGGAGCAAAAATATGCATAGGTCAGGTGCAAGCCGATGAGGCTGGGTGGGTAGGGGGGCGGTGTTGTGGGGGGTGGGGGCAGCTCAGAAAACATATAATTCTAGATTATGGAGTTTGTACTTTATTCTGGAGGTAGTGGTGATCATTGAAGAATATTGAACAGGGATGCCATGTATAGAATTCTGTGTGAGAGATGTTAGAATTATAAGTTCTTAATATACGATTGCTTAATAGAGGCAATACCATGTAAAGAGCTGAGTCTTTATAATATGATAACACTCCTTATAGACTGTATGTGGACAAATGATTCAATTTCTCCAAATCTTAGTTTCTTCATCTGCAGGTGGGAATGATAATAATACCTGTCTCAGAATTGATGTGGCACTTAGGTGGGCTGTTGCTGCTAAAGAACTCAATGTAGTAAGTGCCTAGTAAGTAAATTGCATTTATTATGCATTTTGATTTTATTAAGAATAGTGAATAGGTGTCCAGCATGAGGTTGGCAAGGTAGGAACTGGATGCTTCCTTAAAAGTCAATTGCAATGTGTATTATTTTAACATCATAACAAGGTCCCAAACACAAGAGCTGAATTTTAAATATTTTCAGAAATCTGAGATTGTCTTGTTTACCTGCCTGAGGAAAGAGCATTAGAAAAGGAGATGTGGTAGAAATGAAAAATGAAGCGCTAATGTGGCAAACAGTGTTTGGGACCCTGAGTGGGATTAGCCAAATGTGGGTGAGGGTGAGGGTATTGAAATCCTATCCCATAGTAAACATTACTGTGTCTCAGTATCAGCAAAGGTAGAATCATTACATGAGGTGATCTACAAAAAAAACCAGGGAATGTTTGAAGTTGAAAGAGTTTTCTCTTCCTTGACTCAGTTGGTCCAGAGCCATGTGAGTCGAGGCCTAGGGCACAAAATGGTCATGGCTTCTGCTGGCCCATTAAGGCTGAATAATTGACAGTGACTTGTGGATAACCACAAAATTGTGTTTGAATATTCATTCGAAAATCCCTCACATACCATTCTTGGATAGATGGGTCAGTCAGCAGATAGTAACCATTTAGATGTAATAAAAAATTTTCAGGAAAGACTAAGTAAGACACAGATTTAGTGGTTGTTTTGGTAAAAATGTGTGTATTCTCTCTCTCTCTCTCTTTTTTAAAGGACTTTATTTATTTATTTGACAGAGAGAGAAAGAGAGATCACAGTAGGCAGAGCAGCAGGCAGAGAGAGAGGGGCAAGCAGGCTCCCCACTGAACAGAGAGCTTGATGCTGGGCTCCATCCCAGGACCCTGAGATCATGACCAGAGCCAAAGGCAGAGGCTTAACCCTCTGAGCCACCCAGGTGCCCCAAAATGTGTGTATTCGTGAGTACAAAGTATTTCACAAACAGAAACATTCTTAGAATTTCAGTACTTTTGTATACCAAGATGTATTATATATATCATTGGCTTTTCTGTTAGTAAAATACCAAATAATATTTTGTTAGACTGATAACCTCATAGCATACTTAGAGTTTTATTAATTGATAATTCTGTTTTCTTTGCTATTTTAAAAAGTGTTTTGAGTTAGGTCTCTATTACTGGAGCAAGGTTTTTAAGGTAATTACCATGATAATTTCTTGGGCTGAGAGTGGTTTTATCTCCCTGACTTTCCAATTCATGTTGAAACATTCTGTTTCTAAACAGCAGGACTTCTAAGTGTTTGTAACTTCTTATATAATCTGTCTAATATAAAGGTGAAGTCAGACCTTGGTCTTTTCTTTTGAGCAGTTACTAAAGATTGAATGATGAATAATTGTTACTCTCTCAGTCATGTGAATCACTAGTACCAAAGGAAGGCACAGTCTAGGGAAGTTTTTAATGATAAGTTGGTGCCATTAATGAAAAAGAAGTGGGTGGTAAATTATAGATCCAAGCCCTTGAAAATTAACCTCTAGCTCACGTTATTAGTTTCATTTTTTTGCTTAGAGCTACAGTTTAATTTTTTTGATCAAGCAGTTTATTGCTATCTAAAAGATACTTAAATTAGAAAAATGCTACTTTTGTGTTGCTTACCCAAAAGGAACAATTTACCAGTGGCCATGTTATGGTTGTTTTTCTCATTTGCATTCTGAACCCCCTCTTAGGACCCTTGTTAGGAGCCTGTATGGATTTATTTGTAGAGGAGGACACACTGAATTAGACTTCAGGATTAAATGAATTCCATGAACTAGAAAGATGACCTTGGAGACAGGGAAAAGATTTCATTATATGTCTTCCTTGCTTCCACTGTAATAGAATTTGTGTGGTGTGCCTCATGCTCAACCCTTTTGTGTCTGTGTGCATGTGTTTGTATATGCGTATATATGTGAACGCTACATCAAAAGAGTAGATTAAATTCAGCACTCGGGTACTGGACAATAAATTGGCTGAGTTCTAATTGTGAGGATCGTAGTACTGCATTTTTATTTTCCCTCCTGTCATGCTTAGCAAATAAATAATTCCCCTTACATTTCAGCCCCAAACGTCTTTTTTTGGGCATGATGGGAATACCGTGTGCACAAATGGTTTTATGGTTAGAATCCGAGTTATACGGATTTTTATTTCTTGCGTGTGTAGCCAAGTAGTGTAAAGCCTGGTATTTTGTGCAGGTATTAAAGCTTTCCGGGACTGAGAGGGGATAAAATGGAGAGGGATAGAGGGGTGGAACCGCCAACATCTTTTTCTACTAGAAACAGTTCACAGTTGTATGCTGGGAAGGGGAGGCTTTGGAAACTTCCAAAGGATCAAACCAAAGGGCAGTTTCTAACAATGCACTGCTAATTGATTAGCTTTGGGTATAAGGGGGTACAATTACATGCTACTGCAGCCAACTGTTTGTTGATGTTGTTATTGTTAAGTTTATCTGACTCTTAAACCAGATTCATCTGCTGCCTGTTCCTACTGGTTTTATTCTTCTTGGGGGCCTGATTGATTTCACCAAGGACTGAGTCTTCATGATAGCTAGCTGTGACAATGGGGGGTAAATTAAAATAGCCTATGGCCAGGGTCAGACCATCTCTTAGAGGAAATAGAAGAGTCCCTAAGGCCTGGTGACTCAAAGTGTTCAAATTCTATGTTCTCTTCTAGTCAAAAACAATTTTTAAAAATGGCAGCCTTTAAAGTATGTGAGTACAATAAATTATTTCCTCTTTTTACAAATTAGTTCAGAAAAAAATCTTTAGGAAGACTGCAAAAAATATTTTACTGTTCCCATGGCAGTTTAATGTTCATAGGAAATAACTAGTTGGTATTTGTTGCATTGTTATAGTTTGCTTTTTTTCTGAAATAGTTTGGCATATAATAGTTTCAAGTTTGGAAGGTAGGTAATATTTTTGTCCCTAGTTTATAGACAACTAAACTGAGGCTTGGAATGAAGTTCAGCGGTTTATTTGAATTCACAAAAGTGATTAGTGGTAGAGTAGCATTAGCACCTAGTTTCTCTAGTGTTCAGACTTGTGAATTCACATCTGTGATTAAGAAAGGGGACAGGGATTCTACTACTCATTATTTCTGGGCTATCCTCAACCATGGTCAGTCTTTTTTTTTTTTCTTTTTTAATGTTTTATTTATTTATTTGTCAGAGAGAGAGATAGAGAAAGAGAACGCGCAGGGGAGCAGCAGGCTCCCTGCTGAGCAAGGAGTGCATTGTGGGACGCCCTCCCAGGACCCTGGAACCATGATCTGAGCTGAAGGCAGACATTTGAGGGACTGAACCACCCAGGCGTCCCCATGATTGGTCTTTAGTTATGCCTCTGTAATGTTGAGGGAAGTCATACATAGTTTAAAATCAGTAATGACAGTTGAAAGGGGGAAAAAAGCCTGCTCTTCTTGTTTTACATGGCACAAATGAAAAGAACTATTCCTTAGGACACTTCTACTTGTGTTCTGGGGTCAGTGGGTCTCATGTGTGACATATGCTTCTTCAAAGCCGGTAGTTTTGCGAGTGAATGGTGAATTATAGTTACATAGTGCAGTCTCTTTCTTCATAAATCGATCTTAGTTTGATAATTTTTGTCGCTATTCTCACAGAAAATGATCATTGTGGATACTTCGATCATTTTCCCCCCCAGGAGTGTTTGATTTAAAGTATTATCATGTTCTTTCCATTTTCACATGGGACTAATAAAACCTGCCTCTGGGATGAATAAATACATTATTATAAGTTTTAAAATTGTTTAAATAGGAAATGTTTATTATCTAAGTAAAGATATATTATCCCAAACATAAACATTGTCAACTAAAGGGTTTGAATGTGTCCTTCAGTCAACTCAAGATCACTTTGTATAGCTAGGGCTCAATCAAATACTACTTTTTTTTTTTTTAAGATTTTATTTATTTATTTGAGAGAGAGACAGTGAGAGAGAGCTTGAGCAAGGAGAAGGTCAGAGGGAGAAGCAAACTCCCTGTGGAGCTGGGATCCCGATGTGAGACTCGATCCTGGGACTCCAGGATCGTGACCCGAGCCGAAGGCAGTTGTCCAACCAATTGAGCCACCCAGGCATCCCTCAAATACTACTTTTAATCATCTAATTACATAAGAGATCAGGTTTTCCTGCCAAACAAATGACTAGAGAGGAATAATTCTCTTTGAGTGTATAGTCCTCAGTGCCTCCCCCACAAAGAAAGTAGTTTTTTGAGGAAATCATGCTCACAAGGTTAAAGTTGTATATGCCTTTCAGATTTTGGAATAGTTACTCATTACTTTGGAAGGAATATGGGAAATTTTTTATTGTATCTCAGAAGGAGAATTAGTTATTCTGCTCCCTTCCCCCACCAACTCTGCCATTAAATTCTTGAATCTCCATGTTTCCCCTCTCTGTAGTAACCTTTCTCCCCTCCCAAGTCGTCCAGGTGTCCTGAGGCTCAGAAGGCCAAGAAAAAAAACCTTTTCTTTGGTGACAACATCAGTTTATCATAGAGACCATTTCCTGGATCTTACAGAAAACAGTTTTCAATGTCCTGTGTTTCTTTTTAAAAGCCATTTGCTTGTATATGGCTTTAGACATCGCAAATAAACCTCATACAGTTTTACAAAATAAGTCCTACATATGTTCACCTCATTGAGGCCCAGGGAGGCTCAGAGATTCGCACAAGCAGGTTTGTGTTGGAGTGGAGATAGGAATGCAGGTCTGTTTCTTTCTGGATCTTTGCATTTAAACTAGGAAATTGAAAGGTAGTACAACTGCCAAGGTGAAATAATGTATTCATCTTCCTTGTTACAGTACAGTCTTGGTTACATTAAGAAGTCCCGTCTAAGCTATGCATCTATTACCCTGAGCACATGCAGCAAATATTTTCGAAAGCTGGAAGAGTAGAGAAAATAACCTATTGTTCCAATGCAGGGACTATTGGAAAATATGCTGTAGCTTTTCTCATCACTGTTCCATTGCTTATTGCCTACTTCTACTATTTAGTTTTTCTTCTGTTGCCAGTAAGATTTCATGTGAGCATTAGGAAAAGAGTAGAGATTGACAAGATTTTTTCACTGCAGTGTGTTCGAATATTGCTAGGAACCTGGGAAGGTGTGATACTGGGAATATATTAATAAGGGACTTGTCTCAATCCTTGTCTTCTCTCTGCATTTGCATGTTCTTGGCGGGGCTATGGATATGAAGGCAGCATGGCTATGGTGAGGTGATGCGGTGGGGTCCACATTTGCAGTGCACAATTTCATCCTGAGCGTGTTTCAGGAGTCTGTCTTTCTCTTAGCTAGGAAGAAGTCCTTTTGGGATGTGAATGGCCCAAGATCCTTGGTCCTAAGGATTGGGTGTGTAGACCTCCTTTTTCAAGGAAGCACAACATAAGGGATGCTGTATACACAGATGAGGTCACGTTCTGAAAGGCGAGAACAGTGACTTGTGACACGTTGGGGACACCCATCATAAAGAGGGGTCATAAACCACCTGCAGAAACATTTATCAACTTGCAGTACTCCCAGAGATGGAGACTGCAAATACGTGTCCTAAGGTTCATGGCATCAAATAGGAAACTGCTCTGAAATCTCACAATTCACCCTAAAAGTGAATACAGATTTTACATTCTGTTTCATAATTTTTGTGTTGTTAGTTATATTACTCAAAAATAGATAAATTGAAAATCTACAAATAAGGACCATTTATACTGGAATTCTCCTGTCCTTTGGTGGATGTCTCTGGGTCATGTTCAGATGGTTTTTATCCCTCAACTGAAGTCCTAATTGTTCTGAAAAATCAACAGTCTGACGTAAGTTTCAAAAGGACCATACAAGTAGGCTTTGCACTCTTTGATTAATATTCAAGGCAAAGAACCCGTGTGGTATAAAATAAGGAAAAATGTCCAGTGACTGTTTAAATTCTTTCTACGACTGTTACTAGGTGATAATGGAAATATTTCCCCTGTTGGTGGAACAAATAAAAACAAAAAGCAAATAAAACATTATTTATTTGATAAGAGAATAGTTCTGTGTGTGAGGAAGGATCTTATGAGAGATGCTCTGATATGGGCTGAATCACATGAAAATGTGGGGTCTTAGGCAGATCTATAACCTTTCTCATGTGGGTGACTACATAACTTATTGTCCCTTTGTGGGGGTGTTTTTCAAAAATTACAGTGGGTCATCAGGCATAAAGCCCATTCTGGGCAAACTGGTTACTCTCTCTTCAATTTTTTTGTTGGTCAGTAAAATGAGATGATTGGATTGGATGATTAGATGTTCTTAAGGATTTTTTCCTTCATGAAGCCTAAATAGAAAACGAACAGAAGGCAAGCTCAGATTGAAGCAATCCTGTTCCCCACCCTCCCGCCCGTGCGCACCCTGCCCTATGATCCTGAGGGATCCCTGGAGCAGTTCCAAAACTCTGGCATTCCGTCTGTGTCTTACACCCATCCTTCGCCCTTTGCTGGATTCCTGTGCCACATCATAAATGTGAAGTCTAAGTATTGGGCCAGCGCAAATCCTAGCAGAAGAAAAAGGCCATGGGGTATTCCTTTCCGGCTTCGTCATCGTCTTTGTGCTTTCCCTGAACTCCTACTAGTCTCTCTCAGTGGTAGGAGCTTGGGCAGATTTGTTTTTTTCTAACCTACCTTTGTTTGTTCAAAAGACCCGAACCTTCAAAATGTACTTTTGGGAATGGAGACCTAGCTAAAGCCTTTAAAAACAAAAAGTAAGTGAGAAATTCTTCTCTGTGCCTATGAAAGTGATTGGGCCGTTCCCTGACCTTCCATAGTCATGAAGAAGAACATCCTCGTGCGGAGACCCTAGGTCATATACAGTGTAAACAGAAGGCTGTTTTCAGGTACACGAGAAAGTAATAACCTTGACTTGCCTACTTATTTCCCCAGTGCAACTAATCAGTTAATTCCATCCTTTGTTCCGTCTCCTTGTTTCTCTGCTGTATTCTTGTCCCTTAGGCCCAGTCTCTGTATTGCAGACACCCCATCCATCTTCCTGCTCATGATCTGGAGTGTTGTTTCTAAGATCACCCTAATCGCTGTGTCTCGACAGTTCTCTCAATTAAAGCTGCCTCTCCTCTAGGGCTGTAACGTCCAGGCAGCAGGAATCCAAGGTCCTTGCAGAGGGAGGGGGATGAAGTCAACCCCCCTCTCCTGCCATGTCACAGACATGCTGCCAAGAGCGAATGTAATACTCCGTTCACACTGGACATTAGCTGTGGCAAAAGGGAGGAGAAACAAGCTTGTGATCCTGTATTTGTTTTCTCTCATTATTGACTGGGGCAGGCTCTTACATTTTTGTGTCTCATTCCTTCTCTGTGATCTTTGGGAGGCTTCTCATGGATGCCCTCAGATTCTTGGGCTCAGTGGTCTTAGACCTGACCTGAGGCAAGTAGACTCTTTTTTTTTTTTTGGTTATTTCTTTTTAATGCACTATGGTTTTTTTCTGCTTTAAGTTACAAGACTGCCTTGGGCTAATGATACTCCTGTCTACGTTTGCTCATCTTTGGAATTCAGCTGCTTTTTGGTTGATGGTACCTCCCTTTCTGGTTCATTTAGTTGTCTGGATTATTTTAGGTGCAATGATCTGAGAATGAATGGCTAGAGGATGATATCCTGTCTGTAGCTGTTTGATATGTGGTAGGAGGTATCCAGGTTGCTACAGGTAACAGACATTAGCTGTAGTGGAAAACTACATGATTGGTTTCTCAGAGAGGCGTGAGGTCTCTCTAGTCACTGGCATCTCTCAAAAATAATTGAACAGTTTGAATAATACATCATTTATTCAATGCCTACTATGTGCCATGCTTTTTTCACATGCTTTCCCATTTAATATATTGATAAAGTGGTTATTAGTATCCTATTGCTGCTGTAACAGATTGCCACCAATATGTAGCTTAAAACAACTAAAATAAATTTAATATAGTTATGAATCAAAAGGGCCACACATTTTTTAGAGTTTGGGGGTCATAAGTCCTAAAATCAAGGTGTTAGCAGGGCTGTGCTCCTCCTGGAGGCTCTGGGGAGTGTCTGTTTTCTTGACTTTCCTAGCTTCTAGAGACTGTTCATTTTCCTTGGCTCATGGCCCCTCCTCCGTCTTCCAAGCCAGCAATGGCTCATCTTCAAATCTCTCCTCTGATCTCTGCATTTGTCCTCACATCTTTTTCCCCCTTGTGATTACACTGTTTGCCTGGATAATCTTCTAGTCTCAGGATCCTTTATGTAATCCCATCTAAATCTCTTTGACGTGTAAGTGAACGTATCAGGCAGGTTCAGGGATTAGGATGTGGCCATTGTTGGGGGGCTGCTATAGTGTCTCTGGTAGGTAGTGATGGCTCCTACTACCAGAACCATAGCAGTAGTTGACATGTATGAAGTCCTTGCTCCGTTCCAGTCAGGAGGAGGGTCTTACTGAATCTTCACCACAACTGGGGGTTGTTGGTATTTTACAGGAAGGTGCTGAGGCTCGGAGAGGTTGAGTAACTTATCTAGAGTCGGGCAAGCCACTTGGCTGCAGACAAAGGATTGCAGTCCAGGCTGTTTGATGGTAGTGCTCATACTCTTACCCATTACCCTGTTCCACATTTATTACATTTTCAGTACAGACAGGCTGAGTGAAAAGAGGGTGTCTCCTCTGGCTCATACAGGTAGTCAGTAAACAAGGTCAGTATTCAAGCTGCGCCTCTTGGATTCCAAAGCCTCCGTCCACAATGCTGTTCTGCCTGTGCCGATGTCAGACCCTGGCCCTCCCGAGATTTTTGTCTTTAGCTGTGGTTTCCATAACCTTTGTTTTGTTGGTTTCGTTGGTTTTTCCTTTCCAGATCATGCTTGCTTCTTGGTGAGGTCAGGTGGAGAAGGTTGTCCCTGAGGTCCTGATGTCACAGTGTTGACATTTAATGGGCGATGGCGTTTGGCCCAGTGCCCCAGTCCTACCCTGGTTTGTGGCTTCTACTTTGTTCTCTCCAAGTGGAGTTCTCGGGTTGCCTTAGTGTGGGTTGAGGTGACCACTGCTGCCTCATTTGGAGCAGAGACCCTGACTTACATTGAATTTTAAACACGGTCTCTGCAATGGAAAGCTAATGTTTTATGGAACCAGGCACAATTTAGTTACCATAACAACTTGGTAATACTCATTCTGTCTTGGCTTCCTGCCTCCCAGTGTGATGTACAGCAGTCATTCTGGCCGGCTGAAATGGGCTCTCACCTTACTCTTGTCAGGCATATTGATAAACAGCTCTGTTTCATGACACATTTCAAAGTCATCCCTCCCCTCCCCTGCTTTTTTCATGTTGCTGACCTCTGAAGCTGCAGGTTGTATAAAGACAAGCTGCTGGAGTAACCCCCTGATTGTGCTGCTTTTCTGTTCCTGAGCTGTTTTATCAGGAAATCCTAGGTCTGTGTGGTGGGGGAGGGGATAGGAGAGATCTAAGTAGATGGTTGAGTCCATATTCTTGAAGCAGACTGTCATAGTATCATAGCGGTGTATTTATGTCACTGCCAGAAAGAAAAAGAAAAGCTTGAAATGATGTTAAATTTAATCTCACTCTTTATGCAGTAAATTTGATCTACTCTGGGAAAGGTATGGGCAATGCAGTCAAAGGGAGGATTCATTTTTTTCATTCAAGCATTTTATATGCACTAAACCATTAATGTCTAGTATTGCCTTGATGATCTGTAACCTGTAGCAGAATTTCAATTTTGCATAGGGGAAAATTTGCATAGATGGGCTGGTGGGAATTTGAGGGGAAGGAGACTTAAAAGATTTTGTTCTGTAGTCTAGTAGGTATGAGAGTGCTCTCTGTTTCAAGAAGGATTAATAGGTATTCCTTAGGGAGGTGGGGAGGAAAAGACAGGGTAATGAGGCATTCTTTTATTCCTCTCTGGGAGATACAGAATCTATATTCACATCCCAAGGCTCTGAAAAGTCCAGCAGCAGAGAAACCTATTTAATTAACTGTTATATTCAGCCACGGGGCTGTGGGGACCCCCTTTCCAACAGAGCATCTGTGAATATCTTCTAGAACACTGGGAAATGGTGCTTTAGAGCAATAATGATAAAGAAGAAACTGAAGCCAGAATTTCACCTTCTGTTTCTAACCATTTCTGTAGTGGTTCCGCTATGGGACAGACTCAATACTGAAATTCTTCATTATGAGCTGATGTGTTTTCTGCTTCCCTCTCCAAATGTTTAAAATGGACGTTCTTGTGGTTTGTGCCTTCCAGGATTCCATGAATGCATTGATTCTGAGCAATCTGTATAACATTCTGTCCTCTTTTCTTTTAATATGTGAGTTCATTGCTAAGGAAGGTTATGAAGTCTCCTTTGGAGAATTCTAAGGAAAAGTACTGACCATTTTTATGGGATGACTATGATTCAGTCTTCTAAGAAACAGATAATACATAGGATAAAAATACAGACTTCAGCATAATTATTTCAGTTAAAAACATGGAAGTCTATTGCTTAATAAATTCTAAGCTGTCTGTACATTGGAGAGAATCTTTGAATAAGTTAATATTTCTCTTCTAATGATGCAAAAAACTCATGCCTAGAAATAGGAGTTATTCAGTATTGCCAAGTAAGAAGACTGGCTATAGAAATTGGAACTTTGACTTCCTAAGAATGCATTTCCATGTTTTTATGTTGGTAATTTTAAACAATTGAACTAAGCAAAAATACGTAACAAAGAGATAGGAGACACCCCCCCCCCCCCCCCCTTGATGGCATCCTTTCCTAAACAGGCAAGGAGGAAAGATCAATGTCTTCCTCCTTGTTGACTCTCTAACACGTTCACTGTTTAAGATAGCTTTTATTGAGTAAGGAATTTTTAGGATGATTTTCAGTATACGTGCCTACCCAAGGTATTATCCAGTATTAATTTTGTTTTCTTCCAATTCAAAGAAGTTGTGAAGAAAGCATATTCAGGTTACTGGATATGGAGGAACAAAGTTGTTGACTACTGTTTACTCCGTAGATATTCTGAGATCCGTTCCTGGCCCAGCTGGCTTGCTGGATATTTGACCACAATCCCATGAGTGCTAGTGGTCAGTGTGTTGTATGTGATTTAGCAGAGTCAGTAGCTTTTCTAATTCAGAACAGCTTTTGTGTACTGTGTTGTCTGCTCATGGTTCACATTATCCAAATAACAATGCCATACCATGATTGTCAGGCAATTGTTAATCTCTGTCTGATGAAGCTTCCCCATGTCCCATTAGTTAGAATTTAATGTGCCTCTTTCTTCCTTTGTTCCTTCAAAAAAAAAAAAATTCTGAAAACAACGTTGTCTGGCATTTTTAGGTAATGGATTTTTGCATTTACATTTTGGTTAGAAAAGTGGCTGTGGTTCTAAGCAAGGGGGTTGGATTTATCCAGCACTGTCTAGATTGTTAGCCAAGAGAATTGTATGTTAGAGTAACTTGATGATAGAGCATCCAAATGTATACTTTAATTTAAAATTTTCAAGTAATTTCTCTTCTGGTGGTACAAGATTAGAGCTGGGAAAATCAACAGATAATAACCCAAAGTGTTAACCCAAGATGTTCTGAAATATTTGGGTATTATACACAGCTCAGGGAAAAGAAATAGCCACTCATATGTGTGGCTGCTGAAATGCTGACTTTGTTTATTTTCAATAAACATAATAACTAGTTTCA
This sequence comes from Mustela lutreola, assembly GCF_030435805.1. Classification (NCBI taxonomy): domain Eukaryota; kingdom Metazoa; phylum Chordata; class Mammalia; order Carnivora; family Mustelidae; genus Mustela; species Mustela lutreola. Next base: position 110,400,605 of record NC_081297.1, read on the forward strand.
TATGAGTACATAATTTCTTGGAAGAAATTTGGAAGAGCTGGAGTAAAGTGGAACATACATAAGACATATATATTTACCCGTCAAAGACAGAATTCATGATACAGTCACTCAATTTTTATTTTTAGGAGGGAAATCAGATAAAGACAATGTGTTAAAAATCTTCGTTGGCTTCAGGAATGTTAGTAGTTTGCATATTTTTTTAGGTGCTGTTAGCAGGGTTACTCATTTCCTGGCGTGATATGGTGAAAGTATGTCTTTATGACAATTGAAATGAGAAGGAAAAGAGATCTAAGGATTGGGCTTTTTGAAAATTAACTCCCAAGGCAGGGTAGACAAAGAAAGAAATCATCTATGTTGCTTCAATGAAGCTGTAAAAACCAGACCTGCTGTGGGCAGGAATAGGATCAGAACCCAGTGAGAGTCAGTTAGATACAATAAAGACAAGAAGAAATTTGTTACACTGTCATTTCATACGCTTTATTTTTATTTTTTTTTCAATCCTCATTAGATGCTGGGATAAAACATCTAACGTATGTCATTAAATCTTTGTATGTTTGTCATTGAATCTCTGTGTCATTTAATCTTTGGTTACTATGATAAGCTTTAGCTTTTCCAGTCTGATCATATTTTTTCTTCTTTTTTTGTCACTGATAGAATTGACTTAGCAAGAACCATACCCTGGATTTTGGTGACAGAGGGAGTTTAAAGGGTGCCCTTTGGGTGGGCATCCAGCTTCTCCTTTTCAGCACCACATACCCTCCAAATGACTTCCATAGAATGGGCGTGACCTCTGGGGCATAAAGAAGAAGTGCCTACTTTTTGATTGTCATTTCTTGATTGGTGGTGGCTTCTGGGGGGTGGGTGAGGGTCATAGAAGTTTTCAGAGGAGATGTTGGAGTTGAGTCTGAGGGGATTTGCAAGAGTTTTCAGGAGGCATGGAGAAGTGAGGCAGGATGGCCCATGTAGGATACTAAAATTGTGCTGAGAGTGCTAAATTATTTGAGTCTAGAGCACATGGTTGGAAGGGGCAATTGTTTGTTTGTTGGTTTGTTTTTTTCTTAAGTCTCCAGGGGCAGATAGGGACCATATAAAGGGTCTCACATGCTATGCTTAAGGATTTAGAATTTCTGGCATTGGAGAAAGAGTGATAGGCCTGCCTTTTATAAAAATAAAAGGGGGAAGAGTCTGAAGAGGGCTAAGGCTTGAAAGTAGGAGTTTAGGGGCCGCCTGTATGGCTCAGTGGGTTAGCCCTCTGCCTTTGGCTCAGGGTCCTGGGATTGAGCCCCACATCAGGCTCTCTGCTCAGCGGGAAGCCTGCTCCCCCCTCCTTCTCTTCCTGCCTCTCTTCCTATCTCTCTGCCTACTTGCGATCTCACTCTCTCTGTCAAATAAATAAATAAATAAATAAATAAATAAATATTTAAAACAACAACAAAAAAAGAAAGTAGGAGTTTAGTAACGATATAACCATTCAGCACTTTATTAAAAAAAATTTTTTTTTAGATTTATTAGAGAGCAGGAGAGCAAAGGAAATAGAGTGTACGATCATGAGCAGGAGGGGTAGGAGAGAAAGAGAAAATCTCAGACTTCATGCTGAGCATGGAGCCCAACATGTGACTCCATCTCAGGAATCTGAAATCATGACGTGAGCCAAAACCAAGAGTCAGATGCTCAACTGACTGAGCTACCCAGGTGCCCCAGGACTTAAAGGAGATGCTGGCCTAAGTTAAGATCCTGGTGGTGGAAATGAAAAGGGAGGAGATGGCTAATGGGAAATTGAGGTGCTAGGATTCTTCTTCTTCTTTATTTTTTAAAAAATACTTTATTTATTTGACAGAGAGTGAGAGAGAGTGAGCACAAGCATGGGGAACAGTGGCAGAGGGAGAGGAAGAAGCAGACTCCCCACCGAGCAGAGAGCCCAATGCGGGGCTTGATCCCACGGCCCTGGGACCATGACCTGAGTCGAAAGCAGATGCTCAGCTGACTGTGGCACCGAGACACCCTGAGGTGCTAGGATTCTAAAGACTCAGTAACATATTAGAAATGGGGAGTAAAAGATTGTGGTGGGAATTGAATGAGATAATAGATTTTTTTGAAGTGTTGAGCACAGTACACGGTACCTGGCACATGGTAGGCACGTAAGAAATGAGAACTTGTAATTCTGTTGTCATCACAGTCAGTAGGAAACCCCTTGGAGATTTGTGTGTGTAGTATCAGTAACTCAGGGCTTCTCCTCTACATAGCCCCATCTTCAAACCTACACCCCAACAGATTTCATACTCCAATTTTTTGCTTGTTAGAGACACTGCGGTCACTTTGTGTTCACTTTACTTGGCCTGACAGTATTACTGAGGTATTTTGCAGTTGTTAACATGATCTTAATTTTTATATGTCCCCACCCAATGACCTGATGCATGTTTGATTCCAACTCAAATGTGAAACATGTCTGTTGACCTTTATGCTGTCATTAAGGGAGAAAGGCCCAACCCCCAACTCAGATTTAACTATTTGTCTAGGATTTTATCCTGCAAGTATTTCCTTTCCCTTCATGTCTTTAGAGTTATATTTTCACCCTTGTTTCAGATATGTTACTCCCACTCGAGTCGGTTAGGAGATCAGGTTTATTTATAACTCTCTTAGTAATACCGGCGAACAGTTCTTTGACAGAATATGGTTAGGGTAAAACTAGTGTATTCGTCTACCCAGGCTGCCATAACAAAGTACCACAGACTGGTTAGTTTATGCAACAAAAACGTACTTCTCACAGTTCTGAAGGTGGGTAGTCCAGATGAAGTCCAAGATCAGGGTATCCAGGGATTCTTTTCCTGGTAAAGACCCTTTTCTCTGCTTGCCTTTTCCCTGTGTCCTCACATGGAGGAGGGTGCTCTCTCTTGGCTTCTTATAAAGCCACTAATCCTGTCCTGAGAGTCCCACCCTCATGGCTTCATCTAACCTGTAACTACCTTCCATAGGTCCCATTTCCAAATGTTGGGGGTTAGGGCTTCCACGTAAGGGTTTTTGGGGGGACACAGTTCACTTCATGGCAACTGGGGTTGAGAAAAGTAAATTTTAGGGCATTTGCAACTCATCTGTCCTGCTTACCTTCTACCTTTTACAGATATGTCTTGATGTGGTTAAGCTGGTTGTATTGGATGTTTCAGATGTCTTAGGGAGTCCTTCATTAACCATTCATCAAACAGTTACAGAACTAGGACTCAAAAGTCAACAAGATAATTTTGCCCTTAAAAGCCTTTAAAGCACAGCTGTAGTTTCTTAACTGCAGGGAAAGACAAACACATGTGCAGATTGTTATGGGAGTAATTGTCTCTTAGGGGTTGGGAATCAGAGAGGTACAAAATCAGAATATTGGCAAGAAGGTATTCTCTCGAGATCCCTTTCAAGGCCAATATGGTACTTTATGTGATGCTGAAATTGACATTGTATCCTGCTGTCATTGTGTCCTGTGATTAAGGTCATGATGGAGTTAATCTTCACCGCTAGCATACTAGCATGGATAATTTCCCTTCAGGTGTGGTCCTGAATTTAAGGAAGCTGTTAATTTCATTAAAGTTAGTATAATTTTACTTTAATGCTAAAACACATCTTTCCACATTTTAAGATCTCTGAAATCAGGATCTCTGATTTAAGATCTCTGATTACAATCGATGCATCTTAATTGGCACTTTTTTCTTTTCTTCCCTATTATGGTATTTATTTTATATTGTTTCTCATTTTCTTATTATAACATTGTAGTACATTTTATGGTTGGTACAGAATATTCACTGAAATACATTTGTAAAAGCTAGGCTAATATGTACCTGCATGAGCTCTTTACTTACCATCTCATTTAATGCTCATAGTGACATGTTACCATGTTTAATTTATAGAAGTTTTGGTAATATTAATTGCTCAAGGTCATTTTTTTCTTATTAGTTTAAATTATTTTCTCCACGAAATAAATACATATTTTTTCTTAATAAGCAAGACCGCAAATCTTTTAGTAATTCTCCGAGACTGCATACCTTAAATGAAAATTTTGATGAGTTTTGCTCTGAATTTCATATGAATTTAAATTACATAGTTCTTGGGGAGAAGTTCTTGGGGGAGAAGTTCTATCTTCTTGCATTTGCTGACGTTCAATATGTGTGTAGTAGTTTTGTCCTTCAGCTTATTAGAAGATGAGTTCTTTAAGGACAGCTGAAATGATACCCTTGGATCCTGGCTTCCTCCAGTTTCAATCCCAATTCCATAGCTGGGATTCCTCAGCTCTTGTTTGCAGGATTATTTTCTTTCTAGTCATTGAGGGGAATCTCTCTCTTAGAGGAAATTTCAGAAACCCAGCCCATTGTCTTGATTGGCTTAGCATAAAATTAATCATGATACTGGTCCTGCTGTTTACAGTGGCTGTGTTCTGTTCACTGGGTTCTCTTGTGGACAGACTTTGAAGTCAGTAGCTGAGTGTATTTTCTTACCATGCTGCGGCCTGTGTAATGGTTCTTTGCCGATCTTATGGGATCCAGGCCTGGCTGCACTGATCCTCCCTGCCTATGGCCTGTGTCTGCTGTCTGATGCTACGTAGTAGGAGCCACATGCTGCCTTTCTTTGGGAAATTCCCTATAGAGCCCTGCTGGCATTACCTGTCCCTGTTTGTGGTGGATGGGGTCTGGGGCTCTGTTCCCTCATTCTCTGCTTTGGGTTCTGATTCGGACCTGTGGGACCATACCTTGAATACCACCTAGGTCTCTCTTAGCCTGTTATTCAGGGCTCTCCAAAATTGGCCTCTGACTTTTCTTTCCAACAGTTTACACTATTCAGTACGATCAAACTTCCCTATGGTCATTTGTTTTTACTATATTATGATTTTTGTTTGTGTATATTTGTTTAAACTTGACTGGTGTACTCTGAGCTCCTTGAACATGGGTCCATGTCTTTTATTTATTTATTTATTTATTTATTTATATTTTTTAAAAGGAATTTATTTATTTGACAGATCATAAGTTGGCAGAGAGGCAGAGAGAGAGAGAGAGAGAGAGAGAGAGAGAGAGAGGAGGATGCAGGCTCCCTGCTGAGCAGAGAGCACGACGCAGGACTCAATCCCAGGACCCCGAGATCATGACCTGAGCTGAAGGCGGAGGCTTAACCCACTGAGCCACCCAGGTGCCTGGACCATGTCTTTTATATATAAAAGATGAAAACAATCCCCCCTCATAGTATCTTGCACATAGTAAGCAGAATGAGTGGATGGTAGAGTTAATGTCTGCTAGGCACCCAGTGCTGATGTGATGACTAAAAGCTTATAGTAAACAGAAAAGCATTCATAAGAAGTGGTCCCTGATCACATGATCTGTGCCTTATTGGGACCATATATCTGGACTTTGGAATGATGCTCTTTAGCTTTTGAGTATTTGCTTCGATACATGTTAGATCTATCTAGTGTGTATAATCTCTTAACTTTCTTCAGAATTCTGGTTTTTTTCTCCAACTTCTGGGATCATATTTTACATATGACTTATACATGAAGTATGTACATTATATAGCCTTTATAAATGAGTGTTAAAATTCATTTAAGTTTTTCATGGTTTAAGTATTTTAGAACTGTTTAAATGTGTCACTAGCATATAAGCTAATGAGGGCAGTAGATTTCTTGAGTTTATTTCTACATGCTCAGTTTCTGGAATAATGTCCAGGTACTCAATAAATATTGAACAATAGGTGGTCCATAAATTGGGAATGAATGAATAATTATAACAATGTCTGCTTTGGACAGCTGGGGAGATGGGGGAAAAATCAGTATTTCAAAATTCTTCTGTGGATTTTGTATATTGCTTACAGTTTGATTCAGCTTTAGTTTCCAAGTTGTATGAGCTTATAGACTCTAAGGTTTGGAAGGGAACTTTAATCTATTATAGTCCAGCTTCTCCACCACAGAATAGCTACAAAGTGAGTATCATACATGTCAGTTAGTAGAGTATTTAGTTCAGAGATTGTCACAGGAAGCGTAGGACTGTGACACCAGTGACGAAGGACGGACCATTTCCTCAGGCTCTTTCCCCCTTTGCCCCCAACTTAACGCATTGTTTATATGGGAACTACGGAAAATTATGTTATATTAAAGCGATTTGTGAGGTCAGCTGAAGGGGCACAAAAGTGGCTTGTTGCTGATTTGAGAGATCAGAAGCAGTTCTTCTATTGTGTTTATTCTGTTTCTGTTCCATCTTTTCTGCCAGTGGAAAATGGCCTCAGGAATAGGAGAAAGAAAGGGTTATGAAACATTTGAGCTGTGTTTGGTGCCATATTGAATGTTAGTGCATTTGCTTTGTTCATTTGCTTAGCCCTATTTTGATTAAAACCATATTTCTGTAAAAAAAGGAAATAAATATTAATAACTTTTATAGTTGACCAGTTGGCATTAGCAGCAAGTAATAACTGGGTAGTTAATTAGTTCTTAGAGTGTTTCAGAGTAGAGTATATAGTTTTTTTCTACTCTTGGTTAATGATAGTTCCAGTGATGAGATATAGTCTATCTGGTCCAGAAAGACCTGAAGTGTGATGGAGTCATTTTCTCATTTGGATTTTCTCCATAACCTTCTTCTCAGGTGTTCTTTCTAGATGATCCTTCTATATTTTACTTGTTTTTTTTAAAGTCTAATTTTTCAAAATAAAAATTTCCCTTATTTTCATTATGTTCTGTTTGCCCAAACCTCTTACCTATTGTTACTGGTTTGATATCTGGTGCTATCAAGAGGTTGTCTAATTCCCCTCACATATATCTCCCTTCTTGAGTTGTCAGCTTCTCCAGACTAAATAACCATAGACCTTCAGCTGCTTCTCAGGTTCTGTTGCTGGATCCCCTACTCTCTTATTGTCTTTAGATTAGATACATCTCTTCTGTTACATGTTGTTTAAAAAAAATCATAGGCAACATGAGCAGAGAGTAATTATATTCTTGGATATGATTATAGGAGCTTCCTGTTAGAATAAGTGAAGTTTTGTGTATTGAGAAGTAACAATTTTATCTTAACAAATGAAGCAAACATCCCAACATCCCTTTTCTTCAGTTTGTAGTGTGTTTGAAAATGGTCCTTTGTATCTACTACTGTGATCTTTACAACAATTCAGTGATCATGGGTTTCCCCCCAAATATAAACATTTACAAACAGAAGGGACATAAACCTGAAAATGCATAGCTGAGATTTAATGCTAGAAAGATTGTGTAATAATGTCTTTAGCATACATAAATGAGATTAAAAATGAGAAGCTATCTCCCATGCGTTTGCTCCAGCCCAGTTCTGTTTGTTAAAATGAAAAATGGCTCATTCTGTTTTGGAGCATTGCCATTATAAAAATAAATGTCAATATGTTTCGTACTTGCAGACTTTTAACACTTGTCTGCAAAATGCCAGAGGATGACTACACTAGTACTTCTGGGTGTGGGCAGTATATTCACAGGAGAATGACATTGATTACAAAAATGTAAGATTGTCTTAGAGGAGTTTCCCCATTGTGATGTTTATTTAATTACACCAAATGCCTTCTTCCTTGGTGAATTCTTAGAAGGATAGGAACAGCCTAGGTGTGGACATATTTGGTGGTTTTCTCTCTACCACTTGCTGTCATCTAGTTTCTATTCTTTCATTTTCCCTCTGGCTTTTCTAACTCCCTCTTCAATCATTTTCCCCTTGCCTTGCACTGAGCAATGTGGGCACTGCTCTGTCCCAATGGTGGCATAGGGATTTAATAAGATTGCTGACCTCTGGGCTAGAATGACTCTTGCCTGGCTGACAGCTGTTAACTCCTAGTGGGCTATGTAGGTAGGAAAAGTGAAGTGATAGAATTCACAGGAGCTGCTGAAACAGAAGGTGTGGACGACCAGGGACCTCTGTCAACAATTATTATTTTTTATTTTTTTTTGCCTTTTTTCTTTTCTAGTACTGGGTCTGGATTGGTGGTGATCTAACTGGTTCAGAATTAAGTAACAGGAGGGGCTGATGGACTGGCTTTCCATGTTGCTTTTAATCACATGTTTTCCCTGTATTCAAGGCCTTTCACTTGGTAAAAGGGAGTGAGAACAGGGTAGAGAGATGTTAGAAAAAGCTGTTCGTATTTTCCTTGTTCTTAGAGAAAGGTTTCTGGTTGTGGGCGTGGAGATAGAGGTGCTGTATTAGCAATGAGGATTTGGACACAGAAAATGCATTTGGGCCACCAGGTTCTGGGAATGTTGGGGCTGATGCTGTAATTATAAGGACATTAGCAGAGTGGAGACCTAGAAGAAAATGCTAGTTCACTGTTGGCAAAAGTTAAGCCATCTTTGCAAATTATGTATTTGCCTAACTTAATCCTGTTCAAAATTTCTAACTTTGAGGGTACTTATTATCAAAGTTATGGAGATAGTTTTTTAATTTAATATTCCATTCTGGATGCTGATATCTTGTGATTTAGAATACGAATTCTCTCTCTTGTGTATCAGATTTGAAATACAATGATACTAATGACAAACCAGCATCCTGTGAGGTGCCTGGAATTCCTAGTTGTGACAACAGATGGATTAGAGTCAATTAAATAGCTTGCTCCACTTGCTCATATGTAACCATTTTCTCTACAGAGCTAGGGGCATAGAGGGTAGGTAGGTAGTTTTTTCTCTAATCTATTGAGTTTTTTTTTTTTTTACCCAGTACAAAGTCAAATAACTAAGGTAATAAATTTCTTTCCCTTCCCCCTCCAAATGCTTGATTGGGATATAGGATTTGAAATTTGAAAATATTTCCTTAAACTATGCTGCAAATATTTCTATCCCAATTATTAAAAGTGGAAAGTTTTTTTGTTTTATTTGATCTTTTGCTCCACCCCATTCACCAGTAAAACAAAATAAAAGTTAGTATCAAGTAAGCCTTTGATTAAGTTAGCAATGATTTAGGGGGAGCCCGTTAACGTATTGCACAGACAGGAATAGAAGAGATTTGATAAATCAACAAAGCAGAAAAAGGAAAGTACATTCCCATTCCTGAGTTTTGTGAGCCAAGAAACTCCTCGCTGGCTGTGTTTATGCCTATTATCAGTCCTGCAAAAGAGAAACTGATTTTCATTTGTGCTATCTATTATGCTTTGAAAATACTGTGTGCATTTTCATCTTTAGAGAAGATTTCTGCAAACAGAAATCTAAGAACTGAACATAAGTGATTGTGGGGATTGTCTTATTTATCCTTAAAAGCAATATGCTTCCTGTTAGAGCAAGGGATTAAAATGCAGAATCAATAACTTGGTTGCCGTGTAGGACTTGCTAATATACGAATTAATGTATGATGCTTATGAGCTTCATAAGCCCGAAAGGCCGTATTCTCCCAGTACTTCCTTGCCATGGAGTCAAAATGAAAGAATAGAGAGAAACAATGTAAAGGAATGAAACGATCTATATCCTGATCTTTCAAGGATGTTAATTCACATGTGTAGCGACGACAGCATTTATCTATGTGATAGCTAGTTGCTTGACAAACACTTGTGACATATCACTGGTGTTGTATGTGATATGGTTTCCTAAAGCAAAAATCAGAGAAAACCTGGTAGTATTTTTCTGTTTGTTTTGTTTTAATAAGAACTCATGCTTTGGCATGTATAACTAGAAAGCATTGGCAAATGGACACCCGACCATGAGATTCATTCCCTGAAATGCTCTTTTCAGGGTTCCGTGTGAAAGCGTTAGCTGTGTCAATTAGTTGAGATGAAATGACATAATTTATTGACCTGTGGTGATAACTTCCTAAATACATTGAACATTTGGCACCACATAACTGAATGCCTCACTAATTGCTCAGACGCATGCCTGCTTTGGTAATCTGTGTGCTCCTTGGGCTAGGCTCAGCAGGATTTATTGCCTCATTTTCTATTTCAGACTGCTTAACCATTCACTGGGTGGTGTCCCTGAAAACGACATTCCCTACGGATCAGAATCAGTGTGTCAGAGGGCAGAGGTCTGTCTTTTTCATGGCTTTGGAATCATTCTTTCATATTCTAAGAGGAAGGCAAAGCTGGCCATTTGCATTTAAAGCACTGCTCTCCAAGGTTACATTCTGTTGAGTGTATATTTCAGATAGTGGACATTTATCATAGTGTAGCTCTCAAATCTGAAATTGCTGCTGAAGGTATAGCCGAAGAGCCATCCCAGTCTTGGGGAACAGGTAATAAATCAGAAGCTGCCACAGGATCGCTATGGTAACCGTCAGGTCCTGTCACACTGCGAGCATTATTGAAGGGTAGGTACAATGTTCAGCTTATCAAGGGTTTGTGATCATAAACCTATTGACACTATAGATTTGATATGACCACATTATTGTCTTTGTGAATGGAAAGGGACTGCTGTCATATTGAAGGTAACGTTTTATGACTCTAGACTTGAACTTGTTGCCAATGCCAATTGGCTTGATATGGTAGTAGTATGTAGTTTTTCTTTTTAAAGGTAAAAGCTACTTTTTCAACACTGTGAAACTAAAAAAATTTTTTTTCTAATGAGACCTTCATGCTGAGCTGAACATGTAGACTTATGTAATTATGTATCCACATTGATCCAAATCACCTAATTCTAACATTTGAACAATATTTAACACTGTTATTTGAGTTTCTTTATCGTGATTTTCTGAACTTTAAATGGTATATCTTCAGATGCTGTTTTCTGCCTTCATTTTTAAATATGCACACATAATTGTGTCTCGAAATTTTATAACATGACGTTTAGATTTAGATTTAGGTAACATCTTGATAACATTGTTGGTGAATTTGCTGTGAAGCAATTAGAATGTAAGGCCAAGATTCTGCAAGAAAATTACTTTTGTTTATAAGAAGGGTGCGTTCTTGAAATTATAATGACAACTTTAAGTAAAAACATATGTTCTCTAAGAGCAAAGTTCATATATCCAGTGTATTTTATATGGATGTAGGGAGTACTAGTATTTTCAGTTACATTTATTCATAACAGAAGGTCATTCCCCAAAACAGATTTAACATATAATTGTCTTGCGTTTTATTAAAGAACATATGTTTAGAACTAATCAGCAGGGGAGAAAAACCCCCATGTATTATTATTATAAAATTGTTAGTATTTTCCTAATTATTGCATTTGAACATCTTTCTTCCAACTGAACCAAAAGGGCATTCCTAAATGTTAAAGGCAGTAACTATGGTAATTCCCTTGTGAGAGAGACAAAAACTCATTAAGATCATAATAAGGCAGTCACTTCTACACATTCCTTAGAAGGATTTGGATTTTCCTCTCCCCTGTTTTAAAAGAGTGATCCAACATTACGTTAGTAAGCACCTATCCATCATTACATCTTGGAAACATCCTATCCAGCCCCTTGCCCAGGGATAGTGCATTGTAAGGTTTGCACTGAGCTTGAGCATGGTGCTTACTGTCTGTATTGGAAGGTGGGAGGGAATGAGGGACAGAGGGGAAGAAAGAGGGAAGCCCTTGAGCATTTCCTATCCCCTTCCCTGCACAGAGCATGAGTTTTGGATCTTGGTATTCAGTGACTAGCCGAGGAGGAGGCACTGTAGATATTTAGCAGTTTTCAAAGAAAAAAATTTCTCCCTGCCATCCTTCTTTTTATAGGAATGGCAGCCTACAGCAGGGGCCTGTTCCTGCCGAACTGTGGTGGAATGCAGTGATAGGGCCGACGCGGTAGGGTCTGCCCTGGATCGTGAGTGCTGCCGTTTCATGTGGGATGCTGAGCAGCTGCCAGATACGGAACCACCCTGCACTACTTATGGGCCAGAGTGAAAGTCAGAGGCTTGGGGCCAGTCAACCAGCTTGTGAAGCTCTGTCTGAAAGAGTGTTTATAAAGGCGGCGGTTGGATCTACTTGTTATCTTCACTCAGTTCACTTTTCTTGGTTTCCATGTCCATTATCCTTATTACATTAGATTCTTATTCAGAGGCACTAGCTCTAGCATTCTGATACATTTTTGAAGATGTTCGGGAAAATTGCACATGGTAAAGGAAGACTGCAAATTCTTACTGCTTCCTTGCTGTGTGCTAGGTAACCTGGCAGGTCTTTGCATACATACTTTAATCCTGAGGGCAACCCTAGGAAGTGTTATAATGCCCATTTTACTGATAAGAGGGCTGAGCCTAAGAAAGATTTAAATGTCTGGAAAGTGGCTGAACTGGATTTTCAACACCCGTTTTCTCTTATGCCAGAGTCTGTCCTGTTTGTATGACTGTTCAAAAAGGTATAACTTCTCCCAGTTCCCTTTTTATATTCTTATTGTTGCTGTGGCAAAAGCACTTAATATGAAATCGACCATCTTAACAAATTTTTAAGTACACAATACAGTATTGTTTCCTATAGGCATAATATTGTATGCCTGATCTCTAGAAATTCTTCATCTTGTACATTTGAAATTTGATAACCATTGAATAGCAACTAGCTCCCGGTTTCAATCACCCCCTAGTGCCTGGCAACCAGCATTCTACTCTCAGCTTCTGAGTTTGACGACTTTGGATAACTCAGATAAGTAGAATTGCCCTTCTGTGACTGGCTTCACTCAGTGTAATGTCTGCAGGTTCATCCCTGTTGTCTACTATCCTACTATGTAGTTCATCAGTTCTCGAATTGCATTCAGACATTGTGCCTGGTGCTAGAAAAATCTATGTAAATTCAGTCGTCTGTACCCTTAGTTTTAATGGCGTCAGATTGGGGTAAGAAAATCATGCTCTAGCAGTCATATTTGGTATTTGATTTCAGGCCTTATTTTGTACTAACTGTTTAATTTTGGGCAAACAACTTTACCTTTTTGGATCAGATCCTTCTTTTGTAGGGAAGAGATGATAATGCCTAGCTCCCCACATTATAGTGAGGATTGAATGAATTAATGGATGCCAGAGACCTAGTGTGGAGTAGGTATTGCTCATCCTCATTTTTATTTGTCAACACTTGCAGTTATTAAATAGCTAAAGTGTTAGGTTAGGGTAAGCCAAAAAAATTGAGATGAAGGACAGTATTGATTTTTTTCATGCAACTGCACTGTATATAATAGATTCAATTGATAGAGTAGGCAATTATTCATACTAATGCTATTATATTTATATCTTCCTATTAGAGGCTGATTAATTTCTGTCTTCATTTATACATTGAAAATTGAGCTGCTCTTTTGACCATTGAAGGCAAATATAGAAAAGAAAATGAGGGGCGCTTTTCCGCCCAAATCTAAATCCACAGTGGAGCCCCCGAGGGTCTTTCACTGTCAATCCTGGAGTCTGTGCAGAAGGGAATCCTGCCGATTAGAATCAGGAAGGCAGAGCCCAATGCACTAATCCCTAGCGTTTTTCCAGGAATCGGTCCTACCTCCATGTCTGCTTTTGTTGATTTGCCTGCCTTTGTTTTCCTGTCACTCTTACTCTTCAGAGAAACATCTGAAGATTTGTACTTTGCACCTTCTGTTACAATAACAGAGTATAAACCTTGCTACAAGCAGGACCCTTTGTTCCATTTCATCTAGTTTGTTACAGTTACATTGGCCTTTTAAATGGTAAGCACTTGGTGTTGCCAGTCCGGTATCTCACGAAATCCAGATAGCATGTAAATAAAGGTTCAGCTCTCCCCTAACCACTGAGAGCTGCACATGGAGGTGTTGCGGCTACAATGATGTCATTGCCGGACTGATTGCCTTTCTTATGCAATAATGGCAATTACTTGATTAACTGAAAGATCCTTCTCATAATAAAGAGTTAGTTTTTTTTCTTTAAAAAAAATATAAAACGTGTTTCAGACTTCTAATAACTTTTGTTCAATGCTGTTAGTAGTTTTTTTTTTTTTGCAAAAAATACTAAAAATTTTCAATTTTGTAATATCTTACTTGTTCATTGCTGTTGGTTGACTCTGTTTTGGTGTGTGCTTTTTACACAAAAGCTTATGATGTGTGCAGAAAGCAGATGAAATTCTCTAAGTTTTGTTATCTCAGGTAACACTTAAAGCAGAATTGCCATGGTAAGGCATCTTTGTGTAGAAATTCTGATGACATTGACTTTTCCTCTGTCGTCCATATTCAGTTCTCAACAACAGGCAGAAGCCTGAAATTCTTGTTTCTGTTAGGTGAAAACTCACCCTTTTTTGGAAATGTTTTATTTACCTTGGCTTGGCCTTTCCAGTGGTAAACAAATAAGCATTACCGTTTGCAGAGCCAAACTAAGATGAAAACAGGCCTTTTATATTTGGGCATCTTGATTCTAGTTACACTAATAATGTATATTTTGCTTCACTGCTTTCTAAGAAGTGGAAACAGAGATATACATAATTGATGAACCAGGGAATTGTGATTAAGTGCTTGATGTGTGTGTGCTTGCTTATTGGTTTTCTTGTTCCAAATGTGATTGCTATATTTTCTTGTAAGATTTGGGAGAACTATAGCTAAATTAAAGGCAATGGGAGACTTAGGGTATAAAGATGACTTACTTATGAAATTTGTATATGTGGTTTTGAAAAAAAAAATTTAAAGACTTTATTTACGGGGGGTGAGGGACAGAAGGAGAGAGAGGGAAAAACTAAAGCTGACTCCCTGTTGAGCATGGAGCCCGTCGTGGGGCTCGATTTCACAACCCTGATACCATGACTTGAGCCAAAATCAGGAGTTGGATGCTTAACTAGCGAAACCACCAGAAACTCCTGAAACTTACACATGTTAAAAGTCACTTTTTTGAGGTGTTGTTCTGTGAGTTATGACAGATTGCATCAGCACAGTCAAGGTTCAGAATAATTTTTTCCCTTCCCTTAATTCCTTTATGCTGTCCCTTTGAAGTTAAACCCTTCTCCTGCTTCTAACCCCTGGCAACTGCATATTTGTTCTTCCCTATAATTTTACCTTTTCCAGAATGTTGGCCTATATGGACTCATATGTAGTCTTTTACATTTGAGCCTTTTTCCCTTTAGCATGATGCATTTGAGATTCATATAAGCTTTGTATCAGTAGTTCCTTTTTATTTTTGAGTAAAATTCCATTGTATGGATGTACCATGGTTTGCTCACTCACTCACCACTTGAGACATCTAGGATGTTTCCTGTTTTTTGCACTTATGAATAGGCAACTTAAATATTTGGATATAAATTTGTGTGTAAACATAAGTATTCATCTCTCTTGGATAAATACCTAAGAGTATGATCATTGGATCATTTATTAAGTGCATATTTAACTTCGTAAGAAGTTGACAAACTTTATTTTTTTTGAAGTAACATTTTGAACTGCTTCAACCAGCAAAAGTATGAACTTCTCAGTTTCTCTTCCTCCTTGTTAGCACTTGCTATTTTCTTTCTTTCTTTTTTTTTTTTTTAAGATTTTATTTATTTATTTGACAGACAGATCACAAGTAGGCAGAGAGGCAGACAGATAGAGAGGTGGAAGCAGGCTCCCTGCTGAGCAGAGAGCCCAATGTGGGTCTTGATCCCAGGATTCTGGGATCATGACTTGAGCCATAGGCAGAGGATTTAACCCACTGAGCCACCCAGGAGACCCTATTTTTTTTCTTTCTTCCTCCCTCTGTCCCCTCCATCCCCTTCTGTTTAGCTATTCCAATAGTTATGTAATGGTATCTCATTATAGTATTAATCTGCATTTTGCTAATGACTAATGTTGAACATCTTTTCATGTACTTGTTATCTATATATCCTCAGTGAATTTTTGTTCAAATCTTTTACACATTTAAAAAAAAAAAAGTTTGTTTTCTTACTAAGTGCTATTCATGTCCCCTGGATATAAGTCCTCTGTCAGTTATGTGACTTGAAAACACTTTTTCCCCAGTCTTTGGCTTGTCTTTTAAGTCTCAGAGGCTTTTGCAGAGCTAAGACTTAAATGTGACGTCCAGTTCAACCATATTTTCTCTTTTTTAGATTGTAGTTTTGATGTTGTGTCTTAGGAGTATTTGCCTAACTTAAGATAAAATACCTCCTCCCATGTTTTCTTATAAAAGTTTTATAAATTACATTTAGATCTGATCATCTATTCTCAATTTTTGTATAAAGTGTAAAGTATATGGCAAAGTTTTTTTGTTTGTTTTTGTGTTGTGTATGGATGTTCAGTTGTCCAACACTAATTATTGAGAAGCTGTTCCTTTGAATTTCTTTTGCATCCTGATCAAAATTGATCATATTTGTGTGGTTTTACTTTTCATACTTTTATGTTGCTCCACTTACATGTATCTTTTTTTTTTTTTGTAATACTGTACTCTCTTTATTACTATATCTTTATGGGAAGACTTAGAATCAGGTATTGTGATTCTTCCAAATTTGTTTTCCAAAATTGTTTTTGGTATTTTGGTTCCTTTGTCTTCTCATAGAAATTTTAGAAGCAACTTGTTGATAGCTACAAAAAATACCTCCTGGCATATTTATAAGAATTATATTAACTGTTATTCAATTTCCATACATAAATTTTGGGATAATCTGTATCTTAATATTGAATCTTTCAATCCATGAATATGATGTATCTCTTAAAAAATTATATCTTCTTTACTTTCGTCAGTGCTTTTTGCATATTTTGTTAAATTTTCATTTCTCTAAATATTTTGGGGGGCTATTATGGTACTTAAGTTTTTTTTAATTCCAGTTGCTCATTGTTATTTATAGCAATATCACTATTTTTTGCATTTATACCTTGTTTCTGGTGACCTTATTAAAACTCATTAATTTTAGAAGCTTCTTTTGAGGATTTCTTGAGATTTTCAGTCATGTTGTTTCCAGATAGGAATAGTTTTATTTCTTCCTTTCCAGTTTATATGCCTTTTCTTTTTTTAATCTTATTGCAGTGGTTAGCACTCTGAATGAGATGCTAAACACAATTGGTGAGAGGAGTTATCTTTATATTTTTCTCAATTTTAGGTGAAGGCATCCAGTCTCTTGTGAAGACTGATGTTAGCTGTAGATGTGTGTGTGTGTGCGCTCTTTGTTAGGTTTAGAGAATTCCGTTTTACTCATATTATGCTGCTAATACTTTTTTCCTAATTGTGAGTGGGTGTTAAATTCAATTTCTTTTCTGTATCTACTGATGTAATCCTATGATTTTTCTTTACTAGTCTGCAAATATGGTAAACTACATTTATTTTTAGAATGTTGAAGTAGATTTGCGTTGTTGGAAGAAACCCGAGTAAATTATGAAATAATGTATGTGTATATGGTGTGTGTGTGTGTGTATATAATATAATCTTATATTTTCTTGAGGATTTTTACATCTGTATTCATGAAGAATATCTGTACTTTTCTTGCATGTCTCTGGTTTTAGTCTCCGTGTAATGTCAGACTTCTATAAGGAAATGGGAGGTGTTCTTTCCTCTTCCAGTTTCTAAAAGAGATTTTGTGGAGTTGTTATGATTTCTTCCTGGAATATTTGGTAGAACTTCCCAGTGAAACCATCTGGGCCTTGAGTTTTCTTTGTTGGAAGGATTGTGATTATGATTTGAATTTTAAAAGTAGTTGTAGGCCTCTTCAGGTTCTCTTTTTCAGTTTGGTTGTTCCTGTATTTCAAGGAGTTGTCTGTTTTATTTGTGGTTTTGTTTGAATTTATCTTATTTGTGGTTCACCAGGCTTAGTGAATCTGTAAATTAATGTGTTTAACCCAATTTGGCCATTATTTCTTCTACTATTTTTTTCTGCACCATTGTCATTCTTTTTATCCTGCAGGAGCCCCATAACACAAATGTTTGTCCTTTTGATATTGTCCCACATATTTCTGTGATTCTGTTCATTTAAAAAAAAAAATCCAATCTGAAGAACAGAGAGGACAGCTTCTATTACTCTGTCTTCAAGTTCACTGACCATTTCCTTTTCCGTCTTGGTTCTGCTATTGAGACCATGTCCTGAATTTTTGAATTTCAGAATTTTAAATTTCAGGGTATTTGTGTGTGTGTGTGTGTGTGTGTGTGTGTGTGTGTGTGTTAAAAATTTTATTTTTTTATTTTTTATTATTAGGCTCTTGGGTCAATATAAGGAGCTAAAGACGGAAAAACCAAACTAGTAAATGTGCTTGTTCTTTTCTATGGTTTCTTCATCTCTGGGGAGACCTTGCTCTTTTGGTTCATTTCAAGAGTGTGTTCAAATTTACCACAGTTATAATTGCCTCTTTAAAGATCTATATTAATTTAAAGATCAAGGTCATCTTGGGCTGGCCCCCTATTGTTTGTTTGTTTTTTCCTTATGAATTGGTTAGAATTTCCTGGTATTTCATATGTTGAGTAAGTTTGAATTATATTCTGGACTTTGGGAATATTACTTTATGAGACTGAGTCTTGTTAAAGTCCTCCTGAGATTGTTGACTTCTTTTGTTTCTTTGTTTTAGCTGGCAGTGAACCCATTTAGGTTTGTACCACTTCGGTGGGTGTTTGCTTAATGTTCTGTTTCCCAGGGCTTTGCTGTACTCTTTTGGGTCCATTTTGTACATTCCCACTCTGAGGTTCATTTGGGACTTGGGTGGTGGTTTTGATCATAACTTAGTTCTCAAAACCTTTGTTAGGTTTCTTTGTGTCTGTGTCATGAAAGTGCAGGTTGGTGGACCTGGGATTTGGATTGTTGACATACCCTGTTAGAGGATCTCTTCTCCAGTCTTTTCTCACTGGATTTTCTCCAGTACTTTCTGACTCCTAGTACTCTGTTTTCTTGTTTCTCTCATTAAAAAGTCTAGTGTTTCTCTCAGTTTATCACTCTGTGTGTTTTATAGTTCTGCCTATTTGGGCTGCCTTTGGGATTGAGCAATGGAGGGGTGGGGTGGGAAGTTTGGGGGAAGACAGAGACAGAAGAAAAATGCTGATATCCTCACATTCTTTAGATCACTTGTGTTCATTAGCTCTATTCCTTTGAATCAAGAGATAGGTTTTCTTTCCAGATTTTAAATGCCTGTGTCACAGCTGTGGCAGTAGTGTAAGACTGTGACTGCAAGAGGTCTCTGAGCAGAACTGGGAAAGGGAAAAAGCAAGGATTCCTTCCACACTCTTCTGTTCACAGGGGTCCCTTTTGCGCTCATCTGGAGAGAAAGAGAGAGACCTTCTCTTGGAGTTTTCTGCCATCTCTATCCACTGTGGATTTCAGGGACCCAGACCCAGCCTTGGGCCAAAGCAGGGAAACCATTGTACTGGTTGTTCCTTAACTTTTGACTTCTCTCCCTAAATCATCACTCTTCTTTATTTCTCAGAGTTTTCAAGTAGTTGCATTTTCTGTTTTGTCCAGAGTTTTTAGTTCTAGTCATTGATGGGGAGAGAGAAGGTATAGTAGAGTTATTCTATATTGGCTGGTATCAGGAGCACAAAATAATGTTTTTAATTAAACATTATTTTATTTTCTAATAATCAAATAGCAAAATATAATAACAATATGGAAAGTCTGGAAAATACAAAATTACAATTAAACTACCGATAATCCCACAGCTTAAAATTAAGTACTCCAACATTTTTTTGTATACCTGGTCTGCTCAGTTTCTAATGCGTAAGTTTTTTAGAGTTGACCATATTAAACACAGTTTTGTGTCTTGCTCTTTTTCACTTATTACAAAGGAAGCTTTTTAAATGTTATTAAAATTATACTTGCAATGAGTTTATAATGAGTTCATTGAATAAATCCATTATAGTTTATTGTTTTCCCCTATTGTTAGACATTTGTTTTTGAAGCATTTGCTACCAAAAAATTGCTGTGATTAACATCTTTGTGTATAAATATTTCTCTAAATTGAGATTATTCTTTAAGATATCTTTCTGGATGCATAATTACTAACTCAGAAGGTATGAATGCTTTAAGGGATTTGTTATGTAATTATGAATTGTATAATACCAGCATCTTACCAACAAACTGTTCCACTGGTATTAATGTAAGAGTGCCTAATTCTTGGCAATTGAGATTGCTCCACACATCTTCTGGAAGTCCTGATCCGAAGCAGGGCTCTGTCTACTCCCTTGAACCTTATGTACTTAATCCAGACTCTGCTCATCACCCAGGACACTCTTATTCTGAACCCTGTCTTGTCCCTTACAAGCTTGATCACATGTTGACCTGGTGCTATCATGACTTTGTAAGACTTGCACTGTTGGAGACTGTCCCTTGAGAAGCTCAACTATGACCACCTCAATTTCCTGTTTAAGACCTATTAGCTGGATATTGCTTATGGGGAAAAGTGCAAGTTTCTTATTGTGGCCTAAAAGGCATTTTACCATCAGCCTTGCTTATTTCTGATGCCCTATTTCTTACCATTCTCATCTCCTTAGTTTGAGGCCTACTCAAACATTCATTTATAATATGTGCTTTCTTGCCTTCAGATCTTTATTTATGTTCTTCCTTTCTATGTTCTGCTTCCTTCTTTCTTCACCTACCCCTGCTACATATTTCCTGTTCTTCAAAAACAGAAGCAGACACACACTTGTAAGTTCCTATGTCTTATATAATTTAGTTGATGTGTCACTTTTTCCTTCAGGATGTTTGTTCCTGAAGAAATCTCTGGACCACTCCACTCACTACAGTAGTGTATATATTTGATTAAGCTGCATTCAGATTATTTGCCTATAGGTTTCCTCCCTTCAGCAGATTATGAACTCTGCAAATGAGATATCCATGCATAATCTCCAGAACCCAACACAATGCCTGATGCATAGTAGGACTTTAAGAAACAATTGGTGAGTTGAATTAATGTGTATATATGAATGAATGAATAAATGAATGAATGACTACCTGTGAAATACCCTTCTGTTCACATGATAACAGTCACTGATGAACAAGGTTAAAATGGTCACAAATTCTTGAGCAGTTATTTCTGGCTATGGCTGAATATGGCTACAGTACACAAATCTTTGTGTATTTTGGGTTAGCTGATGGTGTGGGTCATGGAGTAAATGCTTTTTGTTACTGTCTTTTCTCTCTCTTTTTTTTCTACACTTACCCCCTGTTCTTTCAAGTTCTTCATTTCAGGATGTATGGTTGAAATTATTTTACAACTGGTCCATTAAAGTACTATGAGAACCATTTGATTTCACTCTTGTTAAGTAAAAACAGATTAAAAATGATGAGATGTGTAAATGTTTTTTTGGGGAATGGTATTTGAGGCTGTAAAATTGTTTATCTGTAAAAGTATTGCTTAGGCTTTTTGCTTTTTTCACTCCCCCAAATTCACTAGGACACACCCAAACTCTATTAAATACAGATTTTAATATTTTCCAAGCAGGTATTTGGTTTCAGGTAAAAAGTCCATAGAATCCAATGAAAGCAAGTAACTAAAACAGAATATAAGGCAGAAATAAAGAGAACATATCTCACTGGAGTATCCAGCTACATGCATTTCTTTTGCATCTTAACCTATTAATAGGGACTATAAGTAAAAAGTCAGAATTGTGATCCCTCACCATGCACCTTTTCCCCCCAATATTGTTTTTCATTTTTTCTTATTAATAATTATCCTTCTACATTCTTCCAGAAGCACCATCATGGGGCAAATGTCTACCTTTTTATACTCCCATTTTAAAAAATATTTTATGCTAGCTTGGAATGGTTGAGGTGGTCTTGAATTCTTCAGGAGTTGACTCCAGTTCATGTTCTTGTTGGATCTAAGGATCGGGGTTTAGCATCTGCCAGCTGGTTTGGTCTGCATTCATTCATTCATTCATTCATTCATCCAACAAATTTCTTGAGTGTCTATTAATACGTCAGGCATATAGGATACATGAGGACAAGACCCTGTGTCTGTTGCTAGGGACCTCACAGGGAAAGCAGCCCAGGGATGAAGTGATCAAGTCAACAGGCAATTGTAGGTGACACTGTAAATGTACAATGTACCAGGGTAAGAGTGAATGGGAGGTTCTTTGAGTGTATCTAGAGTAACTTTGGTGAATCAGGAATAATTTTTTGGAGGCAGTGAGAACTAAATGTTGATGTTCCTGAATTATAATTTGGAATATAAAAAATCCTTCTGTGCTTTTGGATAAAAGTGTTTAGCTCTTAGCACTTGGTTTCCAAGTATGTCCTTCTTACTCTGCACCTTACTACCCTGTCACTCTGTCCTTTCTCTTTCTGGCTTTTTATCTTTAACAGCATAGAGCATCCAAAGAGCTCTTCTTGGAATCTACAACCAAATCCATGAGGCATATTTATGCAGGGCACCTAGCTTTATTCCTCCCTTTGTATTTTTAGGCCAAGTGGGAACAGTATTGCCATCAATGTTTGCCAAGAGCAATTGCCAGCAGGAATAGTGCAGGAGGCAGGTTGTTAAGGTGAGGTTATGTGAGGCCCAGCTTACTCACTGGTGAGCTTCCATCTCTCTGGCTATTGACAAGTTGTAGTTGACATTACTCAGGGGCAAAAGAGGTAACTTTTGTCAGCAGTTTTGAATAGAGGAGAAAGTATTGTCTCTAGGGAAATGGTAATTTAAAGCATGCTGTTTTTCACTTTGGAGCTGGTCCTAGTATCTGTGTATATTTTCTCTTCCTAGCTGGGTGAATGACACTCTGCTGCACTCCAGCAAATTGGGGTGAGTCTCTTGGATCCATTCCCATGGTTATAGCTGAGTAACTGCTGGTGCCATGTTGGTTCCACATGTATCAGGAATTCACATCACGAAACAAACAAGGGTTTGTTGGTCTTGGGCATCACTTCTAAAATAGATTTTTAAGTATAATCTGGGGAGGGTCCATTTAAGTGGTTACAATCTTTATTATTTTGTATAGTCAGCAGTAGTGTGGACTGTAGATCAAGATTGTTGGGGTTTGCCTTCTGGCTCTGTGGATCCTTGCTAAGTCAGCTAATCACTCTGTGCCTCATTTTCTTCATTGGAACAGTCATAATAACTTATTGTAAGAAGTAAGTAATTTAATATACATAAAGCACTTAAAATACATGGAAGAGTGGACAAGTGCTGCTTAAAAATGAACAAACACTGCCTTCTATGGGGTCAGAGGATGAGAGAAAAAGGAATGAGGAGGGTTTTGTGATAAAGATCTGCATAGATAAAGCAATCCATTGAGGGTTGCTTTGTGGGAGGCATACATAGGCTGAAAAAAAAAAACAAAACCGGAGTCTGATGGCAATTTCTTTATCCAGGGCTATCATTCAAGTTTTTCATTTACACCTTCTCCAAATCCAAGGAAGCACTTCTGTTCCCTTTGAAATTTCTCATTCCTTTATCACAGCTCATCATCATATAAATTAATTTAAATCACCCTTGAGGTTTTGTAGTCTGGTTGTAACCTGTGGCAGCCTTTTTGAAAGAGCTCTCCTCTTGAACAGGCTTTATAAAATAAAGCTTGTTTCAGAGTTTTGGTTTGTTGGCATCCTCCTTCATGTTATTTATGTACTTCTTCTGTTATTTCTTTGGAGTGCCTTTTTCTTTTCGTGTGAACTTACTATGTTTTGTGAATTGAGGTTCTCCCTTTGTTTATAATGTGGCTTTGTCATGTGTTTTTTCCTCCTTTCTTCCTGTTTCATTTCCTTACCAACTGAAGGAAAATTTTTCCCTCAGTCACAGAGTCTTGAATGTAATTCAGTTTTTATACTGTTTTATTCTCATGTTCACATGTGAGCAGTGAGTGACTCCCCTGTTCTAGGCCAATTATTGCATTGCATGTGGGGGGCAACCTTAAAAGCAATATAAAGCATAATTTCCATTTGGTGAAACAGGGCTATAGTCCTCATCTCTACAAAAATTCTGTAACATCTTTAGGTTAGGTTCTTCACTAAGTGTTTTGTGATACGTGTGGGTTCTGAATCTATGATAAAACTTTTAATGTTCATGTGTCTCATTTATATATGTCGCCCAAACTAGAAGGAACTTTTTATTATGCTTCATTTTAGTCTCCATTCAGGGGAGACCAAGAAATGTACCCTTTGGTTGGCTTAAATCTACTTCCTATTGAAGTTACTAAGCTTTCCCTGTATTGCCCTTCCCCTGGCATATATGAAAAATCTGACTTAAAAGCCAAAAGGTTGTTGAGTAAGGGCAAACATTATGTAGCAGCTGTTAGGAAAATTTCAGCAAGGGGTCATTGTGCACGTAAAATACAGTCTCATTTTTTCCTTATATATGGAACTTACTATTTATAAACCAATTTCTTTCTTTTTTTTTTTTTTTTAATTTTATTTATTTGACACAGAGAGAGAACACAACAGGGGGAGCAGCAGGCAGAGAGGGAGAAGCAGGCTCACTGAGCAGAGAGCCTGATGCGGGGCTGGATCCTAGGACACTGGGATTGATGACCTGAGTTGAAGGCAGATGGTTAATGATTGAGCCACCTAGGGACCTCTAAACCCATTTTTATAATGTCAGATACTTTCCCCTACACGTATATGCATTCTTCCGTGTTTCCCTTGGTATGGCCTTTTTCTATCGAGTCCTCTTAATTTTATACTTTTTTTATTGATCCGATAGCTTTGGACATACTCAGCTTGTTTTGAATGATCCTTTGTTTCTCAATTTCTTTTTTGCTTCTTGAGATTCTGTAAAGATATTGTTGCTGAGTCGTGAGATATCAAATGAGTTATAAAACTTAGAAGTGCTTTGTTTTGCTGTTTCATTTACCTCAGCAAACATTTTGTAAGTGTCTATGTTGTGCCAAGATACTTAAATACAGAAGAACAAGTCTCCCCAGTTGAGGTTCAAAGCAATGGTGGAGATAGCTGTCAAGGGCGAATTTCTGTATATAGTGGTAATTGTAATGAGGGACACATGCATGGTAACTGCTTTAAGAGCTCAGAGGAAGGTCACCGAAATAGCTAGCATGGTCAGCCAGCAGAGGCTTTTTCCTGGATAGGTTAAGTCTTAAGGGGAAGCAGGATTTGACTAGGAAAGGAGCAATGAGCCTGAGCCTAAGATGTAGGATAGAACACCAGTCAATGGGCACAATTTTACGTGGTTGTGTAAAACGGGAGAGTGTATGTTTCACTACAGGTATGTTAGCTCTGCTTTAATGTGACCTGTGCATTCTTAAAAGTCACTGTCACAAAACTGCACAATGGAAAAAAAAAAAAAAACTTGCTTATGAGAAAAAAAGGGGTCGGGACACCGCATTCAAACTTCGTGTGTCAGGGAAGAAGAAAAGTAGGAATCTAATAAACATGATAGCACCGTTTTACACATATCAGAAGGTTCAGAATTATATGAATACTGCAGCAAATATGGCACATGGGCTTGAACAAGATCTGAAGTTTATTTTTGGAAGTTGGTGTCAGAAGGGTTGGAACTTGTGAATGATTGTGAAGTGGTGGCAAGAGGGTTATTTGAAATGGGAGTGAAAATTGTAATACCAGATGTGTGGCTCATAATATAGGAGCAAAGGGAACTTGGTGGATGTTGAAATGTGCGTGCGCGTGCTTTTTTATTTGGTTTTGTCTTCCTGTGTGGCTTGGTCTTAACTGGGCGCCCTTCTCTTTGTTCACCTAGTCTTTCCCAAAGATGAAATTGCACCTAACCAAATGCAGAATTTGGTTATGCTAAATTGTTTGCTAATATGATCAATCATGTTGGGACACAGCAAGTGCTGTAACAGAATTGACTGGTTTGTATTGTACTCTTGGGGGATAACAAGACATGCCCAGAGTGGCCAGAGATGTAGGATGTGGTTCCAGCATAGGACTTCTATTTCTGTCTCCAGCATCTTTCTAATATTTGCAGTGGAGTAAGATTGCTATTGAACCTGTAGCAAGTTCATATGATCTTTCATGACCTTACCGGCTTTCCTGTCAATTCTGTTCTCTTCAGCATCCTCCTTGCACCCCACCGGCAATTTTCAGTGTGGTCATATTGTCTATTTCTGACCCTTGTCACTCCTGGGAGTTGTCCACTGTGTTGTCAGTAGCCTGGCTTTTCCTCCACCTTCCATCCTGTCCTATCACGCCTTTTCTACATGAGTGCAAGGGCTGCTGGGAGTTAATTCCTGTCCTACAGTTGCTACCCAGATTCTGTTTTCCCTTGAGTAACGACCTTGCTGTGGTTTGGTTTCTGTACGGACTGGTTGCTTGCACCTCATACGTTGCTGCTGGTATGTTGTCATGCTTTTTGAAAATTTACCCTCAGGTGTTCACTGCTGGAATCTATGCTTAGCAATTTAAGTGCACCTGAGGGGAATCAGGATTTCTTTTAGATCATTTATCTGTGTAGGAAAAGTAAAACCTTGCATATCTCTAGTTGATGATCATTTAATTGTAATAAGGAAACTTTCCTGAGTATATCGTGTAAGGACAGGCACAGTGTCACATTAAT
Source organism: Mustela lutreola (assembly GCF_030435805.1). NCBI lineage: Eukaryota > Metazoa > Chordata > Mammalia > Carnivora > Mustelidae > Mustela > Mustela lutreola. The sequence goes on from NC_081297.1 coordinate 110,426,797, forward strand.
TTTACCTGGATATTTTCATTTCATCCTTTCAATGGCCCTAGGAAGTACTGTTAATCTCCATTTTACACATACACTAGTGAGACTCAGAAAGTTAAGTCACTCATCCAAGGTCACACAGGCACTTGTTCAAGGTCGTGTGGTAGAGTGTTTATAAGAACCTAGGTAGTTTAATCCAGACCCTATACGTTTAACCATCATTGCATAATTGACATCATTTCTTTCAAACACTATTGTAGGCACCTTAAGCTTGTCCTGGGAAGAAGGCATACCTCAGTGTGAAGGACCATGATGCTTGGATAGTTTTCAGATAAGATCTACAAACAACTAAGTCTCAGTACTCAGTTACATAGATACATTATTCGTCACTTTGTATGTTAGACATTCATCAGAATATTTTAATAGTACTTGAATAGATGCAGGCTAAATTTTAGAACCACATTTTTGATAGTTTTTTTTTTTTTTTTTGAACTAGACTTCTTGGCTTGTACTGGTAGCATAGTTGGTGAGGGGAGAAACAAGACCTCTTGCTTTGCTATAATGGGTTATAGAGTGCTTCCATGTATCAAAGTGTAAAGTCCCACTGTAAATGTTGCGGTGGAGGTGGGAGAAAAGTGTACAAAATAATCATGAAAAATATGCTCAATCATGAAATATGAGAGTTCATGACTATAAATAAATAAGTCAACTATTTGGTTCTGTCTTTATGAGCAAGAGAATGAAGATGGAAACTGGAAACAAGGAAGCTCAAGCGCCACCTCGTGGAGAGATGGCCGCGGTCAGGTTCTGCCCTGTCCTTGCCTGTGCAGCATGGCCTGTGGTGATGGGTGTGACAGCATGGATGGGGATGTTGTGGCATGCTTCTGCTAAGCACCTATGTTTCTAACCAAATGTTTGGCTTCCATGAATTAGAGATGATGAAATTGGATATCAAGCATAATGGGTAACCTTGACAGTTTACAGTAGCCTTCTATTTGTATTATTTTATTTATTGCATTTCTGTAATGTAGGCAGGGAAGCTATTATTCTTATTTAATAGGTGTGAAAATGGGTATTCTGAGAGGGTTAATTGACCTACCCAGGGTCACAGCCAGTAAGTGATAAAGCTTTGACTTGAAATACAGTCTTTTGTGTCTTAATCGAGGGGATTTTCCTGTTGTACTGTGTTCTTTATAATGCATGAGGCTGGTTCATGTGCAGACAGCAGCTGTCCCATCCGACAACTGCTTCCGCAGCTTCTTTTCCTTATAATTTTGTAGTATTTTCATGTCTTCGTCATTTTTTGTATGACTGGAGATCTGGGATCTGAGGACTTCAAATTCTTGTTAAGAAGATCCTAAATCTATTTTCTCTAGAGTTAGACAGATAACAAGTGGCAAGTTCTTATATAGACTCTTTGCCTGGAAATTGCCATCAAATGATCTTTGGTGGGGAGAGAGAGCTTCCTCTCTGAAAGGGGGGAGAGATTTCATTTTTGTTTTTAACAGTGCAGTGGACTCAGTTTGTGAGTACACTCTGCACTAGGATTTTGTTTCTGTTTCAATCTGTGGACTTTATGGTTTGGTTGGAGTCTGGTGATAGGATCTCATTCTGCCTATTCTGTATAACTACTCGTTTCTGAATTGTCTGAGATCAAGGTGCTTGTGTGTCCTCTTCATTGCTGTGTTGTCAGCATTTATGAGGTGCTCAAATAATTGAGGGATCCATGAAGGAACATTGGCTGTTTTCTTTCTGTCAGATCAGTGCCCCGATTCCTTAGGAAGTTACCGTGGCACAATAGTTGAAGGTAGACTCTGGAGTCAGAGATACTCAGATTTGTCTCTTGAATGTTGTCTTTCTGATTGTAACCTTCTCCTTCTGAGTCTCAGAGTGGGTTTTTTTTTTTTTTTTAAAGTATGGTTGACATGCAATGTGACATCAGTTTCAGGTGTCCAGCGTGGTGATTTGACAACTCTAGACATAATGCTATGCTCACCACAGTGCAGCCACCGTCTGTCACCGTGCAGTGCCATTTTCATACCATTGACTGTAGTCTCCATGCTGACCTTTCATCCCCACAACTTCTTTATTCCATACCTGGAAGCCTGTATCTCCTACTCCTCTTTACCCATCTTGCAACCATCAGTTTCTTCTCTGTATTTATGGGTTTATTCCTTTTTGTTTGTTTGTTCATTTATTATGTTTTTCAGATTCCACATATACGTGAAATCAAATGGAATCTCTCTTTCTCTGACTTACTTCACTCAGCATAATACCCTCTAGGTTCATCTCGACCTTGGTTTCCTTAACTGTAGAGTGGATAGTTTACAAGATACTATGCATGTAAAGAATTTAGCACCTGTTTGGCACATTATAAGTCTTGAATCTGTGTTGGTTGATATGGTCATAGCCATCTGAATTCATTTGGACTTCTGTCCTTTTCATAGGATGGGTTAAAAACTCTGAGTTTATAATGTTTGCTTTTGCTACATCTCTAAATATGGTGCAGTTCTTTTTTTTTTCTTTAAAGATTTTATTTATTTGACAGACAGAGATCACAAGTAGGCAGAGAGGCAGGCAGAGAGAGAGGGGGAAGCAGGTTCCCTGCTGAGCAGAGAGCCTAATGTGGGGCTTGATCCCAGAACCCTGAGCCAAAGGCAGAGGCTTCAACCCACTGAACCACCCAGGTGCCCCAATATGGTGCAGTTCTTAAGACTGTGGTATCCGTCCAACCCATAATTCTTCATCATGTCAAATCACTTTGCATATTTGAATGCCAGGGCTCTGACTCAGGCTCATTTTCTTTGGTCAGTTGGAGATGAAGCCTTGGATAAGAACTAGATCCTTTCACATGAATATCGACATTTGTCTTAAAGTTTTGGGGAAAACCTAGGCCTGATTCTGGGCTGTGCAGATGAATATAAGCAAAGTGAAATGTCTGGAAAACTTTTGTGTGCCTAGCAAGAGATCCTTGTTTAATTGTTCCTGCAATCATTTTTCATATTTTACACATGTCTAGACCAGAGTTTTACCACCTCAGCACTATTGGCATTCTGAGCTGGATAATCTCTATTTTGAGTGGTTGTTCTGTGTACAGGAGGATGTTGGACAGCACCCCTAGCCCTATCTGTTAGGTGCCAGGAGCATACCTTCTCTTCCAGTTGTGACAATCCAAAATGTCTCCAGATGTTGCAGATGTCTCCCAAGGAACAAAAACCACCCTGGTTTGAGAACCCCTGATATAAACCCATCTAGGTCTGTTTCCTGCTAGATAGTGTCTCCTTCTAACTAATGATAGAGTTTTCTCATTTATTCTTCCTTTCCTCCTGTTGTTCATTTTCACTCGCTTCTTTTCCCTCTGAGAATACCGATTTGCTAGGTTGAGGGAATTACTAAAGTGCTCTGTGTGAGGGCAAAGGTTTAGCATCAACACTATTTTAAATGGTCCAGTGATTATAAGTCCCAAGGGACATGTTTCCCAGAAAGTAAAAGTAGTAATTTTGCTCCTCTTTAGCACAGGAAATCTGTCCTTTCAAAGGAAGGATAGAATTTTGTCAACATGGAGGCAAGTGACATTAGTCTTGCTTGCTGCTCTTTCTTTTCTCTTATATCCTAATGCTCCCTTTCCAAACTTCAAACTTATTCCTGCTGCCCTTCTGTAATGTACAACATTTTATTGTCAATCTTCATTTTATAAGGAGTTCTGTATGCATTGGATCTCAGCTAATGAATAGGAGAGCCAGATGTTCAATCGAATTTGCTTGAAATTGGAAATAATTCAGAAGAGTCACCGTATTGGGTCTCTTAGCATGTATGTTTTGTTAAAAGGACAGCTTTCTAACTTCGAGAAGTCTCAGGGGTTTTGCTATAGTGAAATGAACAATTGTCAGCAAACGGGTGAGATAATTTCAGATATAAGAGTCTTCCCTGCACCTCGTAAGTCATGTCTTCTCAACCACCAATTTTTCTATATAGAGACAACCAACACCCATTTTGAGAGTTTTTTTTTTCTTTTTAAAAAATATTTTATTTATTTATTTGACAGACAGAGATCACAAGTAGGCAGAGAGGCGGGCAGAGAGAGAAGGGGGGAAGCAGGCTCCCTGCTTAGCAGAGAGCCTGATGTAGAGCTCGATCCCAGGACCCTGAGATCACGACCTGAACTGAAGGCAGAGGCTTTAACCCACTGAGCCACCCAGGCGCCCCTTTTTTTTTTTTTTTTTTTTTTTTTTTAAGTAGGAGCCCAACTTGAGGCTTCAATATAATCCGGAGATCAATACCTGTGTTAAGATCAAGAGTTGGATGCATCGCTGACTGAGCAACCCAGGCACCCTTCAAGAGTTTTTAAGTAGAAGTTGTCCCACCTTTTTGCTATCCTTGTAACTTCTTGGAGTCTTCCTCTACTTGATATGATCCTTTCTTCCGATTCTACTAATTTTTCTTGCTACTCGGGGTGGTGTGCTATTCGTGGTCTGTAAGTAGAGAAGGATGTCGAGTGGACGGACAGGTTGTGCATTGAGGCAGGCCACTGGAAGAGAGAAACAGAATTTTAAAATAGTATGTAAATTACGTGGGAGGCTTTGTAGAGGGGGTGGTACAGTTCTGGTTGTGGGAAAGAGTTAATTTATACTGAAGATTTAAATAACTCTGGAGGAGGAAAGACAGCTGGAAAAACATTTGTACGCGGCAGAGGTGAGGATGTTATAAAGAAGAAGACTGGGGGTAGACAGCTAGAAAAATATTTGCTGCCTTGCATATAAAAAGAGGGCTGGGAGGATTTCTATATGATCTGTAAAATGAGAATATTGGCTTGCTCCCCCTCTGAGTCTAATACTCTTGTTATTACTAGATGACATTCTTGAGAAGCCGGGAAAGAGGTAGTGTTTGCCATTTAATACCAGAAATGCAGTAGGAGCCGTCTCTTCTCTGGACCTCATTACTGCAAAAATCATGTAACAGAAACAACTGCAGAATGAAGAGTTGTTTTAGACAAAAACTTGGGTCTACTACTTCCTCTCCTTGGATATGTTCTGTGCTTGAGTATATTCCGTGTTCACAGACTCGACACTCACGTGAATCTGAGTCACATTCAACAGTGACTTTATCACTTAAAATATTTTCATAAGGTTAATTAGGCTTCTTAGGTCTTGCTTTCTTTCTGGATGTTTTAAAATATCCTATAAAAATATAGTCACATTGAGGGGATCAGTATTGCCTTTCATTATTCCTGAAATTTGTATAGGACAGTCTTTAGGAACACGGCAGCATGGATGCAGCCAAAATGGCCTACAGTCACAGATAGCACAGACCATTAAAAAAAAGAGAATTCTTCAACAACTCTTTGTTAAGTGTGTACCATATCTGATGTATTTTGCTATGTGCTGGGGCTATGAAAGAGGAAACAAATAATCAAACAAACACAACAGCAACCATTTCCAAATTATAGTTTGCTTTCTCAGTTTGCAAAAGCATGATGATTAGAATAGAGCCCATGCACAATGCTAGAGACCCTCATGCTTGGAATACAAATGCAAGTGAAGCCCCTTTGCTCTAGACCACGCTCTGCATAGGGTCAGCTGCAGAGGAAGTTACTGAAGGCAAGAGAAACAGAAAATGGTACATATATGCCGGGCAGTGGCCCAGAATGCCTCTGGATTCATTTCGTGTTGTTTGATAGATTCTTAGAACCCTGCCCCATCCACACTTTTCTGAAAGATTGATTCAGAGTTCAGATCTCATCAGCAAGTGGTGCAGTTTTTGGATCTCTTCTCATCATTTGGGAATTGACAAAAGCAGAATAAAATCCTGGGGCCAACTCTCCTGTCATAGAGGGTCCTCCTACCTACAATCGGTTCCCCCACATGCTTTTGCTTTTGTGGGTTCTTGAGGCTGAACTCCTCCCTTGGTTTTCTTCAGGGAAATTCTGGCAATTCCAAATGGACCAAGGTTGAGAGAGAGGCTCAGGACAGGAAGATCAGAGGTAGATTGTTAATGATGGTTTAATACAGTCAGTCCTTATCCCGTAGTAAAATGTCCAACTTGCAAAGAGATTGAGTCTTCTGTCTTGCAGCCCCTCTGTGACTTTGGGCAAGTCACGCTTCCTCTCCAGGACTCTTGTTTCATGTCAATAAAATGAAGGAACTGGAGTAGGTAATTTCTAAAGTCGATCAAAGGAGAAGTTACCTCTAATCATATGGCCTCTTGGTAATTCTCTTTGAAGAGAACAGGATTGGTTCAAAAGCAGTCTCATTGGGCCCTTCACTGAGTTTTGCTTGTACAGTTTTTACTTGTTTGCACTGAAGAGGGTAGCCTTTTAAGTTGAGATTGAGCACCCATACTCCATCTTGCGAATAAGGTACCCCTCAGTTTCTACTGTACAGAACAAGATGGATTCTTCAGTTACCTGTAGCATCCAGAATAGTGGTAATGGTAAAAGAATAAAGAATAATTATTATTGCTACTTGAAGAGCCACAGGACTAGGGCTTCAGAGTTCCTAGCTACCATTTATTACTGTCTTGTCATTCTTGCCACCATTGCAAAGAAAATGCAATCAGGATGAGAGTTGTACTTCCAGCCTACAGATAAAATTTTTCTCAGGGACTACTTTATTTTTTTTCATTTGTTTGCTTTTTAAATCAGTGAAAGAAAATGGGTCCTAGAAGCTGCACTGATCTAAGCAGCAGTAAGTTTGTGCATTCATCTTTTTGTTTTGTTTTGTTTTTTGTTTAAATGTGGTTAAATTACCATACTTCTTGCACTTCTCATTTGCTTGTAGTTCTGCACCATACATAATAATAATTGTAGTAACATTACCCCCTATCCCAGGAAAAAAACAAAACAAATTACTCTGGAAGAATAATTTTCACTGAATTCTAACCTGACTTCGATAAGTGGACTGTGATAAGGTTAGAAATGATATGATAAGGGATATCAACAGATATAATTTCTGTGTGGAAATAAAAAGGTAAAAATGGAGGATTGTATCCAACTTCAGAAAATGCAAGACTGGTTTGAGATGAAAAGCCCATGATATCCAGAAAAGCGATGATGTACAAAAGGCACCCACAGTGTTTGAAGTATACCTATTTCTTTTTACCGGAAAAATAAAAGATAAGTACATGTTGGTATTGGCATCAAAGAAGCAGTCCAAATCTAAAGAAAGAGCAAGGATCTTTTTTTTTTTTTTCTTTTTCTGGCATTATCTCCAAAAGCTGTCAGAAATGTAAATTTTGATTGCAGAACTTCTATTATTGGGGCAGTATTAGAAGCAGGAAGAATGTAGCAGGATGTTCAGATCCCAGGTGGAATCTGTCTGACTGGCAATTACGTCCCAGATTTTGATTTATAAAGCAAGAGCAAAATCGTGAAGGGAGTGTGAGTTGCCCAACCTCCTCTGTCATTATTTGAGATTACATCCAATTTTATAACGTAGGGAAAGTTTTTTCTGCTTCCCTTTTATTTAGAAAAATAAATGCAATGCTATCATTGTGAGAAAGAGAATTCCAGAGTTGTATTTAGAGAGGATCACAAATGATCTATTTACATTCCAAAGGAGAGTTTCCAGAAGAGTGAGTAAAAAGGTTTTCAAACTCCGGATTAGAAATGGGGGAACTTCCCTTTGCACCAAACACATTTTTTAAAGTTACAGTCAGGTTGCCTGCTCTCTGGTCCGTCTCTGTACTGAATGTATTGGGGACCACTAAATGTGTAGTGTCTGGGATCTGGTCATAGCTTCATAATGGTTGAATAAATGTGTAAGAGTTAAAAAAAAAAAAGCTACCATTATATGACTCCTAGGAACCAATTAAAATTAGGTCTTTGAATTTTATTCTCTTCACGGCAGTGTAAACCTTACATGTTGTGAGTTTAGCCTTATTTTTTGCTTGGAATCAGAATGCCGACCATTCATTGGTATTTAAAAGTAGTAGGGTTCCCTGACTTAATGTAGTCGAAATGATTCCTAAGAGACACATCTCTTAGCCCTGATTAAACTCATTTTACTTTTACCTTCTCACGGCTAAACCAGAATAAGGGATGTTTGAACAGGACAGGATATCCAGGAATCACTAGTCATCCCTTTCCAATAGTCTTTCCTGGAAACATCTGGAAGATGACTAATGGTTTGGGGAATAGGACCTATGAGTAAAAGTTAACAGGAATTGAAAATTATTTCACATGCAGATAAATAAGTGGTGATTTAAATACAAGTTGTAAGGTCACGAGGAACAGTTGGGAGAAGGACAGTAAATGTCATCCATTCTTACAGTCATCTATTCTTCTAAAGAATAAAGAAGAGCATATATAACATCAGGAGAAATTTGTGTTAGAAATGAAGGTGAAGGGTTGTAGGAGTCTCTGAGGTCGATGTTAACTTCTGTAGTATGTTAGAAAAAGGTAGAAAAAAGTTAGAAAAAGGGCAAATAGTTAACTCTAGATAAAGTCCCAGGATTTGGGGTCTGTGCACAAAATTTTTTCCAAGGTCTGTTGAAATTTGTTTTTCACTTATAAGCAAAGTGGTAAACATGTACCCATATCCTTAACAGTCATATCACTTGTATCCCTTATTCTGGGAAGCTGTGATGAGGACCGGGTATTCTTGGAAGCAAATCCGAGGTACCTAGGAATTGGTTGTTATAGAATACAAATTCAAGGAGTTCAAGACTCTCCTGGGGTCTCTACTGAGTATGTTGGAGGTATTCTGGCAAGAAGAAAACCACAGTAAGCTGTTTATAACTACAAGGAGTCACTGATGTCATGATCCGTGAAAATCTGTGACTAGGGAGTCATAATTTGAGGTAGAGGAGTTGTGGGCAAAGAGAAGTCATTGGTCCAAAAAGAATCATTGGAAGGTGGTTGTGGTTTTTTCTTTTTCTTTTTCTTTTTTTGGTTCTCAGACTTCCATTGCTGAAAATAGGTCCCAGTTTAAGGAACTCAAATTAAAATGTAGGAAGAGCAATGTATTAGACATAATTTTCATATATTTTTGAGAAACTGTTAAACACATTGTAGGTATTTCTTGGCTTAATGGCATTCTTTTTATTTCTTAGGATGCTATTTCATATGCATTCTTTTATTCTGCAAGCACCTCTTTTCTTCTTCTTTGCTTTTGTGTGGGATTGAAATAAAATAAAAAATTTAGAGCTATACAATGCTGTCAGGCCCATAATGAAATCTAGCTTTATTGATGTGTGCTTCGAGGATTTGGAGCAGTCTGAGCGGCTAACTGTGGTGTTAAACATTGTTTGGTACTCCCCTCCCTTATATCCTTTGAAAAGAGCAGATTTTTTATGTTCATGCAAAAGATCCCTTAGAGGATAGTGAAGGAGGCATGTGGTTTACTCATACATGGGATTATTTTATTATTATGTAACCTATGCAATTGTTAAAGGAAGAAGCAGCTGTGTAGTAAAGTAGTACTGAGCGGTTTCCTGTGAAGTTCAAGAGCTCTACAGTTTAGGAAATTCACAGGAAATCTTAATCATGCCTATAAATTTCATTTATATACTGTGTGACCAATGTATTATGGTATAAGAGAGATCAGAGTATGAGAATGGGACCCAGATTAGATTTCTTTTCTTTCTTTCTTTCTTTTTTTTTTTTTTTTAAGATTTTATTTATTTATTTGACAGATCACAAGTAGGCAGAGGCAGGCGTCTGGGTGGCTCAGTGGGTTAAGCCTCTGCCTTCGTCTCAGGTTATGATCTTAGGGTCCTGGGATCAAGCCCTGCATCGGGCTCTCTGCTCAGTGGGGAGCCTGCTTCCCCCTCTCTCTCTCTGCCTGCCTCTGCCTACTTGTGATCTTTCTCTCTGTCAAATAAATAAATAAAATCTTAAAAAAAAAAAAAAAAAAGAAAAGAAAAGAGAGATGGAGGGGGAGTAGGCTCCCTGCTGAGCGGAACTTGATTCCAGGACCTTGGGATCACGACCTGAGCTGAAGGCAGATGCTTAACCCACTGAGCCACCCAAGTGTCCCCAGATTAGATTTCTTAAGTTTATATATCTAATATGAATTATTTTAACTTGAATGACTGGGCAATTCAAAATTTTCTCATAGCCCAACTACAGATAAGTAGGATGTTGATTTTTTAATGGGGCTTCATGACCTAAAATATCTGAACTTTTTCCATTGATCTTAAATAATCACAGCCTTCTGTTTGTATCAGGATGTCACTGATAACATGTAGGAAGGGACGAGGGTACCTCATATTTAATCAGAGGAGTAGCCACACTGGAAGAGCAGGCGAGGCCTAATTTAGAAGTGTTAAGGTCCAAGAAACTAAGGGATGTACAGAATTAGGCTATTCAAAGTAGCAAGACCTACAGCCTAGGCATCACCTGGGAGCTTGTTAGAAATACAGAATCCGGGGAAGACAAATAAATAAAATGTTTAAGAAAAAAAAAAAAAGAAAAAGAAGTGCAGAATCCCAGGCACAACCCAGAGGTAGTGATCTGCATATTTAGCTCCTGAGGTTGTTGGTATTTGCTGATAGACTGAATGATGGGTCTGTCCCCGCCAACCCAATTCATACATTGAAACCTAACCCCCATTGTAATGGGATTTGGAGGTGGAGCCTCTGGGAGGTAATTAGGTCCAGAAGGTGAAGTCCTCCTGATTGGGATTAATGCTCTTATAAAAGAGGCACCAGATTGCTCCCTCCCTGCTGCCTCGCTCATATGAAGTTACAGAGCGAAGACTGTGGTCTATGTGCATCAGCAAGCAGGTCCTCACCAGACACTGAATCTGCTGCTGCCTTGATCCTGCACTTCCCAGCCTCCAGAACTGGGAGAAGTAAATGTCTGTTGTTTATAAGCCCTCGGGTCTATGTTACAGCAGCCTGAGCTAAGATAGTGTATACCTTGGAGTTTAGGAACACTCATCTACCTCCCTCCGATGGAATGGGCCTTAAATCCAAATTGAAATGAGGGTACGCAGAGTGAGGCATCTTGAGCCTGGGAAGCTGGAGTATAGGATCAGGATCAAAGAAGGGCATGTGAGTTTGGGTTGGTCTGTTTTGGTGATGGGAGAGGGAGGGCTAAGGGAAGAGATAGTATCTTGAGTGGCTGCCTGGGTTAAAACCTCTGTTATTGCTTGGCATTTGGTTTTATGGCATGTGCATGAGGGACCTTGTTTACAATTAGGGGTGAAACATATACTGGCTGACTACAGAGTCTGGCAGCTGTTAAAGGCTGGAATGGATCAGAGACTTGGAAGTCTTGTGAGAGTGGAAGACCCCAGCTAAGTTTGGGGAAATGAATGTTGTTGGCTGAAAGTGAGCCAGCTTCTTGGGGGGTGGAAAACCAATCAAATCTTACTCCCAAGAGGAAAGGCATTTTACTGGTGGGTTGTTTGCAGAGTCTGGCTTAGCTGTGTCCATTTCTTAGGTCAGATGAGGCGCTATTGCATGCACATATTCCCCCCAGATGTGCATGAGCCCGGGACTTTGGGGCCAGGTCCAAGGATAGAACCAGTACTAAAGCATTAGGTTTTGCTAAGGTGAGATATGAGAAACAGTAAAACATACATTTTCTGCTGGAAACAATAGGAAGCCACCCATCTTATAGTTGGAGAAATGTCAATAGTTATTTTTTGTTAACTTTTGAAATTAAAATTTAATTTTAATTAAAAAATTTTCTGTTGACTTTTGTTAATTTTACTCAAATGGCAATACAACCCCTGGTGGCTCAGTCGTGAAGTGTCTCCCTTCGGCTCAAGTCATGATCCCAGTGTTCTGGGATCAAGCCCTGCATTGGGCTCCCTGCTAGGTGGGAAGCATGCTTCTGCCTCTCCCACTCCCCCTGCTTGTGTTCCCTCTCTTGCTCTCTCTGTCTCTTTGTCAAATAAATAAATAAATAAATAAAATTAAAAAAATAAAATACTGCATAAAAATCTAAATCATTTTGTACTATAGTATGTATGTAGCTTTCCATATTTCAGGAGGAAAAAGAATATGTTCATGATAGCATTTGAAATTTTTAGAGGAGAACACAAGCATATTTTAGTAACAACAATTCTTCTGAATAAAAAGTGTATAGGGCTTACTAAGTCTATAATAAGGACCGAAAGTTGAGTTCTTTCTATGAATTACTAGCACTCTGTAGGCAGGAAATGATGAGATGGGTTGCAGTATATCTTGGTCTGTGCCAATTATGTCAATGAGATCAGAGGTATATATAAAATATATTTTTAGTGGTTGCACAGCACTTAAGCTGTGGCAGTCCTTATCCTACACTTTTGTGGTTTAGCTTGGCAGATCCGAGATGGGACATAAGCCACAAAGTGCCATGGGTCTTAAGACAAAATGAAGTCATGCATTACCGTAAGGGGTAGGGAGGAGGAAAATCAACATTTTCCAATAGCCGAGCTCTACATGTAGATACTGAAGATACATTTCACTCTTTCTGTATTTGTATCCTATTAAAACTCTGTAAAGGTTGCCTTGATTTCTCTGCCTCTAAATTTAGGGGACTAGGTGTCTGGCTTTTGTTCATGTTCCTGGCTATTACTTGGTGCTATATGGAGTTCTCCAAAGCAGTGCTCTCTGGCTCTTCTCTGTATGCTGTGGGTGTTAACATGATCGGTTCTTTTGTTCATTGGCATTTTGTTGGGTGCCTGTGGTGCAACCTGTTTACATTGTAGCTAGTGTGGAAATACTGAGGTCATTCAATTGGTGGGAGAGGTGAGAGTCTAGATTGAAAGGTGAGTGTGGAGAAGTGAGGAGACGGTGTGGGTAGACTCCAGACAGACAGGAAGGATGGCGGTGACTAGGAGGCTGACACCTCGAGCTCCCTGGTACTCACGACTTGGGATGCCCTCAGTAGAACATGTCTGGATGAGCTCCTGCCTGTGACAGAGTTGGCTGACTGACAGGCTGCCTTTGGTCTGCATTAATGTTTCAAGTTGGAAAATGGGAAAATTATCACCAGAGGGTAACCATCCCTGGTAAAAGGATGCTTTGTTGAGATAAGCTAATCTTGCTTGTGCTCTAATTACCTGAAAGTGTTAGAATGAGAATACATGTGGTAATATAAAAACAAATGGAGATGTTGATCTTATGGTTGATTTTATTGTGTTTTCCACTTAGAATCATGACTGTGTCTTGGTTCTGGCACCCAATGATATTACAAGAGGTCATAATATGAATCCCTTATAAGAAATGGGTATTTTTAACCATTTTTTTTTTTAAGTGAGGACATTGGTTTTTTTCAAGGGATAATTTGGTTGGTATAAAAATGCTCATTCTTTTGAGACATTTTCTTTTTGCATATTTCCTGTTATTTTAGCTTCATTTGAGCCAGTAATCTGTGCCTTGTGCATTTGTGTATTATTCCTTCTGATTTTGGGGGGGTATATTCCTAGGATTAAATCAGTCTCAACCGTAACACATGTATTATGAGTTCAGGAAGGGGAGCTGGGAACTATCCTCTGAAAAAACCTTTTTTTTCATTTTTTAGGGATTTTATTTATTTGAAAGACAGCAAGGGAGCATGCACAAGCTGGGGGTAATGGGAGGGAGGCTCAGAGGGGGAGGGAGGCACAGGTTGCCCAACACAGGGCTTGATCCCAGGACCCCAAGATCATGACCTGAGCTGAAGGCAGACACTTAGCCCACAGAGACACCCAGGCATCCTGGTTTTTTTTTTTTTTTTTTCTTCTTAAAAAACGCTATAGGATATCCTGAATTATCCCCATTAAGATTAATTTTTGTTTCTGAATGGTCATAGATAACTGAAAAGTAATTCAATGATTATTTAAAGATAGGTTGCTAAGATTCATCTGGAGAAAAAAATATTAGTACTACAATTTGCTATTTATTTATCATAAGAATATACTATATATTAGACACTTAATATACATGTTTGTATGTTAAAATGTCCTAGACTAAATTTGTATAAGTGTATGGTAGATATCCAATTGTTTTATATTAATGCCTCTGATTATTTTTGGTGTTCATGCTTTGAGCTGCTGTTTTTGAATCAGTTATATGTTTATTTGTTTTGTAGAGACAGACGATTTTTCATGGGAAAGAGAGACAGCCTTTTGTCTTTTGTAAGTGAATTCATGGAATGCATTTTAGAAATGGATTTTCTGTGGCAAGACTTGATCTCACACATTGTTGAAACTTTTATTAGTCAGACCTTACCAAATTTCCATTTAGCACTTTTCTCCCTCTATTTAAACATTAGGACATGAAGAGAATTTCAATAGCCTAGAAAATTTACATGTATCTATTCAGGGAATCAAAATATTTCCTTTAAAATTTTTTATTTGACTATGTAATGAAAATTGTGTAGTAAAGGGTGATAATTGTTAGTAAGACAATGTGGAATAATGGAACTCTAGGGCACCAGTGACCAGCAAAATGAGTTACAATTTTAACGTGGGTTTATTTTTTGTAGGGATAGTATTTAAGGTCCCAGTTTTTAAAAAATTGCCTTGACACCAGCTCTTAATTACATTTCTGCCTAAAAGCCCTCCTGTAATAATCAGTTAGCAAGCCAAGCTGGAGGAAACTTTCCTGTGTGTAAATACAAAGAGCTTGTGCTTCTGTGTGTGTGTGTATGTGTGCAAATGGCACTGAGGAGCGTGTGTATGTGTACGTATGTGTATGTACTTGGCTGTGTGTGTGGTGTGCATATGTACTAGGGGGAGGGTTGGGTCTTTCCTCCTAAAGATGCTTTGTAAACGTCTTTTGTTTTCATGTATTTCTCTTTCCCTTTGTCTGCAGTCACTTGGATTCTCCTCTGCACCGGTGCCCTAAGTGACAGCCACTGGCAGTAATGAGGCTGCACGCTCCTCTATAATGGAACCCTGTCAGCGCTGCCCATTAAGGCCGTGGTGTGCGTGCCAGCTCTTTAATCCAAAACCCATTTCTTCTCCTCCATCATTTTTCCTTTTACTCATGGCACTATTTCAAGTCCCGATCCCCTCATCATGCATGTGGAGGTTCAGGAAAGGAGAGTAGTTTAAAAATGTAGGTGAGTCCTTAGAAATTAACCGCTCTAAATGAATCAGATTGATTAACATGATCACTTGCTTCTATATAACTTTGAATTTTTGTTTAAAGAAATGGGAACACTTTTTTAAATGAGTGGAAATTCTTGATGTTTGGTACTTAAGTCGTTATCTATTAAGCTGTTTTGTTAGGCAGGCTAACTTGGGTCTAAGTATTCTAGGACTCACTTTTAAACTTTTTTTCAGATTTTATTTATTTATTTGACAGAGACAGCAAAAGAGCAAATACAAGCAGGGGGAGTGGGAGCATGAGCAGCGAGCCCATGCAGGACTTGATCCCAGGACCCTGGGGATCATGACCTGAGCCGAAGGCAGATGCTTAATGACTGAGCCACTCAGGCACCCCTAGGACTCACTTTCTATAAAACTAAAAAAACAGAAATAGTTATCAGGAAAAAAATAAGTAAATTGTAACTTGAGGGTGAGATTTATTTGATTATTATATAGTGTTCTATACTTGCTGCAGTTCAGTGTTTGAACACAGTAAGAGTTTGAATTAAAATGTAGTCCAAATGATGAAAATTCTGTGTGGGTGGACATTTTTGCCCTTGTTGTACCTCTAGTTCTCAGAATGGCAGAAGTACTCAATACATTTTATTGACTTCATTAATTAATTCATTTTGTAATAAAGGCAAACATTACTGTTACAACAAAGGATTTCAATCTAGCTTCTAGGTTGTAAACAGAATAACCAAAGAAAATATCCTTTTATTTTTATTTATTTTTAAAAAGATTTTATTTATTTATTTGTCAGAGGCAAAGAGAGGGAGAGAGAGAGAGAGTGAGCGAGCACAAGCAGGGGGAGCAGCAGAAGGAGAGGGAGAAGCAGGCTCCTTGCTCAGCTGAAGGCAGATGCTTAACTGACTGAGTCAGCCAGGCGTTTTTTTATTATTAATATAAATATGTATCCAGGATGAAACTCAGTCTCCAAAGTAAGCTTTTTAACTTTCCACAACCATCCAACTTTGTAATAGTTTCTCTCCTTATAATCAGAGGTCAAAATTACTTGTTTTAAACTCCTTATATTTTCCTGATAAGTTTCGTTTCACTAAATGTAGTCAGGTAAGATAGTTTTTAAAACCCACAGTAACAAAAATCAAAATTTAGTCATTTAATCTCTATTAGAGGCACCATAACATATATCTTGATTTTTTTTTTTAAGAACACAGTTCAGAAAAGTCTCCTTAAGATTATGTAGTTAGTTTGAGCTACATGAAATTGGCACATTTTGAGATGAAACCTACCAGTTTATATCTTATTTCCAGATCTTGAGGTCAGAAGACATTTGAATTTTTCTCCTGCTCCTTTCTCTCTTCCCCTACCCCCTGTGTGTGTGTGTGTGTGTGTGTGTATGTGTAGGGTTTGTGTGGTGAAAAATTTGAATACGGTATAGGGAGTAGCAGCACATGCCACAGAGTTCTAAATAAACCACCCAAGAAACAAGAGTGCTTAAAGTCTCTTTTTTCCTAAAAAAGGAGTTAAGGTGGGTGTGGGACACAAGTGGACTCCACCCAATAATTTCAGGGCTCTCGTTGATTGTGATGTCATTAGCAATTTGACCCTTGATTATAACCATATGACCGGGAATTTTCACTAAGATTGAGATGTGATCCAACAACCTTTTCTTTTTTTCTACATAAAAGCCCAATTATTGTGGAGGGAAAATCAACATAAGTTATGTGTCTTGAAAAATGCTTGAAGAATTTGTCATTGTGGGAGTTTCCTATACTGTTTCAATGAAAACTCAGTATTTAAATTTGTTGCATTTTGGATACTTGTGTGAAAGAAGGCATCAGCAGATGATTTTCCTAACATTCCTTCTCCTCCACCTTCACCCCCAATTTTTGAAGTCAGTCACTATTCCAGTTCTTGTAGATTCCCCAGTTATGCAAGGGTCCTCACAAAAATGAGTGTTTCAGAGAATGAGCCTCTTGGAGATGTAGATAGTGTTGTCATAGGAGTGGATGTATTTTCTGCCACAGGCAGAGGCCATGGCTTTTGCAGAAAACTTAATTAGACTTAAAGACTAATATACCTGTCCCCCTACACACCCTGTTTCTTGACTTTGATTTAGGCTTAAGCAGACTGATACCACCTCTGTCTCATTGAAAACCAGTTTCTTTTTCTTTCTTTCTTTTTTCTTTTTTTTTTTTTTTAAGATTTTATTTATTTATTTGACAGACAGAGATCACAAGCAGGCAGAGAGAGAGAGAGGAAGGGAAGCAGGTTCCCTGCCAAGCAGAGAGCCCAATGCGGTGCTCGATCCCAGAACCCTGGGATCATGACCTGAGCCGAAGGCAGAGGCTTTAACCCACTGAGCCACCCAGGCGCCCCTGAAAGCCAGTTTCTAAAGTCCTTACCGTATTCCTATTAGACTCTCCCCTGAGACTTTGGGGGCCTTCAAATCAGCTAATGGTTGTATTTTTAGTAAGAGTGTGATGTAGACTAGAAAGATCTTATAAATCAGAATGTAACTGCTTGAAAGTAACTTAGTTGAGTGGGTAAGTCATTTGGGGGAATCTAATGTTAGACTCTAATCTGTTGGAAGGTGACTGACATTAGGTACAGTGGACACCAATAAACAGATCTGTGAACAGGAAATTTGTGTATCATGCCCTGAAGAGTTATCATGTCCATTGACATGAGACAGCTCACCATACATTGGGTAAATTTATGTGTTAAACATTGATGATCTTACTGAACCTTCAAGAGGCTTTCACCCTTTTTATTTATTGTGCTAGGATTGATGTTGCCTGTTAAATTAATATGACATGATTGTTTCTGATTTGCCTGGGTTCTTTGTTTTAAATATATTTTTCAATATTTTTATTTGAGAGAGAGAGCACAAGTTTGTGTGCCTGTGTGAGCTTGCGCATGAGTTGGGGAAAGGGCAGGGACAAGTAGACTCTGCACTTATGGAGCCTGTTGCAGGGCTCCATCCCAGGTCCATCCCAGGACCTTGAGATCATGATCTGAGCTGAAGTCAGACACTTAAGTGACGGAGCCACCCAGGCTCCCCTGATTTGCTTTATTTATAATAATTTTCTTGGGAATATCATCTAGTAATCTTTGCTAAGAACATTACCTGTGTATGGTCCTTCCACCACAGAAAAGCAGGAACATATGCCTTTTCCCCCAAGCATCTCACCTTTACTCCTTCAAACATTAATGAGAACCTGACTTCTTCTGAGTGAGATAAATGACTAATTTTCAGTATATTATCTTAATACTCTTATTGGCACAGAATTAAAGACTAAAATTTTACTTGATGAAGCTCATTCTTGTGTTCTTACATTTTTCACATGGAGTTATTTCTTCCATATTGAGCTCTGAGATTTTTTAAAAATTACCCTGTACTTCAGGACAAATCCTTGTTTTATATTATTTTAAAAATATGGTTGGTTTCCTGAAAAAAAAAAAAAAGCTAGATTTTAAAAAATTCTTGAAGTAACCATCACAGCCAGGTTGTGGTTTGATGGATGCTGTTTGTTGATGGTATGGTAGAAGGTGAAAAATGTGGGATTCTGGAGTTAGAACTTCTGACTTTTAGTCAAAACTCTGTAGATTAGTCTAATATATGGTAGCTTTTCTAAAGGATAGTTTGGAAATGTATAACAAAGGTTCTAAAATGTCCATTTGGTTTTCAAGAATGTTTCCTAAACTGTTAGGGATATGCAAAGACGTGACCAGAAGAATCTTTCCAGATGGAGGGAAAGATGAGAAGGGAGGAAGAATAATTTAAGTCTTCAAGAATACAGCTGTTTCTTTAATTTTCTGTATTTATAGAAGACTGCCCACATTGCCATTCATAATGAAACTCTGTGTTCTTATTTAGTACCAATAACATTTGGGAGAATGTAGCATAGAGGGTATGATTCTGTGTTTATTGGAAAAATATATATCTTGGAATATATGCACTAAGGGACAAATAGACATTAAAGGTAAACCATGAGGATTATGAATATTTCTTTTCATCTTTAGATGCTGTCTTTTTTCTCCTCTTTCTACAACAGGTGCATTATACTCAGTTTGTATTATATTGTTTTGCATATAAGAGCCCTCCACATTTATTAAAACATAATTGTTGAATGCTTACTGTCAAACCCTGTTTTAGGTGCCGAAGGCATAGTTGGAAGATAAAAGCAGATTTTTCCTGTAGAGATTATATAACTAGAATGAACTTGCTGTACCTATTAGCAGCCCTTCCGTAATGAACAAACAAAAAGGTTATTACTTTTATCGTCTTCACAAAATGAACATGGATATTTTCTACGGACTTGTAATTTTTATGGCCAAAGATGTTTCTGTTGCTAATGGTGGTTAAAAGGAAAGATGTTGAGGACCATCTTTCATTTTCAACCTTTTACTTGTAGAGCTCAGTCTCATTCCATTTGTTCTGAAATTTTAGGCCTGGAGGTTAAGTTTGTCAAGACACTGAGTGTACCTCTCATGCCCTATAACTGAGGCATGGTTTATACTTAAATGTCTCTACTGGTAAAGTTGGGAAGTATTATTTTACAAAAAGAGAACTAGGCCTAATTAGTAATTTCAGATACCGAGTGGACGAGTGATATATTTTATTTTGAATTTCATTAGTGGTGAGAGGGAGAGACTCAACAATCGTAAACTGTTACCTAAATTAAATTCTAAATTAGCTCTATAATAACTTTGTAAATGGTATTGCTTTAAGACCCTAAAATACTGTGGTGTCCTGTCAATGTGTGTTTTTTAAAGTTTAAATTATGTTTTATACTGTTGTGTTTACATGCCAAAGCAACCATGCTGCTGTTATTAGACTGAATCTAATCTTAGAGAAGCATAAATAACTTCTTGCAAATTAAAATTGCTTAAACTATTCAGGTTCATAGTAATAAATGTACTCCAGGTTAATTTTACTTAGTACTTAACACTATTTTTCAAACGGCTAGAAAAGCAAGGTACCTCGATTAAATCATTTTAGGAGGATGATTTCATACACTGGTATTTTACAAAGTGCTATTTCTTGAGATATGGTAATGCAGGTGGTGTAGAGTGAGGGGTTTTTTTGATCCCCAAATGTTATTTTGATGCCAAAAATGGTTGGGAAATACTGTATGTGAAGTGCTCTGGGAAATACAAAAGCATGCAAGCATATTGAAGGCTCTGAGAAGTCCTGCAGTAAAGAGTCCAATTTCAGTTTGTTTAAATTAGTGTTTTTTAAGTTTATTTAACCAGGCAGTTTTCACATATCTTAATATGCCACATTCTGGTGTTCCATGAACCGTCTTTGGCCAGGATGGTCTAAGTTCTGGAGCAGTGCTTCAGAAACTGCTATGGTAAAGTACTAACTTTTAACACCTCATCTCTCATAGTAGACTACTCATGTTGACTAGTATCCACAGCTTTTACCACGTGAGTCTGACTGTGTTAAACTGGCCATTATACTATTTGATTTGTGAAGTTCAGTGATCCTGCAGTTGGATGTTGCAGCAATGTCAGGTTTCAGTAATACTGTCTAAGTGCACCTCCTCACTTTCCTCATATTTTGTACCTCCCTCATTTTAGACTGATGACAGACGCTTGCAGACCAGTGGCCAGTGTAGCACACTTTGATAGCACATGTCCAGAGCCTCACTTACTCAAAGTGAGGTCTCCAAACCAGCCACATTGGGATTACCTAGGAATTTGTTAGAATGTAGCACCTCAGGCTTCACCCCAGACGTGCGGAGTCTTGAATCTACATTTTATTCAGAATCCAGGTGTGTTCTGTGCACATTAAAATTTGGGGACCGTGAATCTAGAACTGTGTTCTAATAGATGTAGAATGAATGTGAGCCACATAGGTAATTTTAAATTCAGCATATCTATATAAAGTGGTAAGATAGTCTGTATTTTTACAAAATATGCCTTGGAAATTTGGTGTGTATTTGCACTTACAGCACATGTCAGCTCCTGCTGGCCACATTTCCCGTGCTCAGTGGCTGCATGTGGCCAGGGGCTATCATATTGGACAGCTCAGGATCTGGCGTGATATTTGCTCAGAAAATATTCATAGAGTGAAAGGAGTTGGGGGAAAATATTTACTGGAGACCAGCTCTGTACCAGCTACATTACTGCCTCATAATCTGTAGAATGGGTAGTTTTGGCAGAATAGCATTTAAAACTAGGTCTCTGATTCCTTGATTCACCATGTTCTTTTAAGCTCTTGATAGCTTTTTTTTTTTTTTTAAAAGATTTTATTTAGGGGCGCCTGGGTGGCTCAGTGGGTTAAGCATCTGCCTTCGGCTCAGGTCATGGTCCCAGGGTCCTGGGATTGAGCCCCGCATCGGGCTCTCTGCTCAGAAGGGAGCCTGCTTCCTCCTCTTTCTCTGCCTACCTCTCTGCCTACTTGTGATCTCTGTCTGTCAAATAAATAAATGAAAAATATTAAAGAAAAAATAATAAAAAATATTAAAGAAAAAAACATTTTATTTATATTTATATTTATATATTTATTTATAAATAAAATGTTTTTTTCTTTAATATTTTTCATTTATTTATTTGACAGAGATCACAAGTAGGCAGAGAGGTAGGCAGAGAGAGAGGAAGGGAAGCAGGCTCCCTGCTGAGCAGAGAAAGATCCCAATGTGGGGCTTGATTCCAGAACCCTGGGGTCATGACCTGAGCTGAAGGCAGAGGCTTTAACCCACGGAGCCACCCAGGCGCCCCGCTCTTGATTGTTTTTTATATTTTTATTTTTTTGTGAATCTCTTTAGTGCTCTTCAGTTATAATTTTTCTTTTTCTTTGAGAACTCACTTTCCCAGATATTTATAGGTCTATTTTAAATCCTTTCTGGAAAAAGTGTAAATAGATAAACAAGACCGAGATTATGTTATTTCTTTGCTTCTCTGATAATTTCTTGAGGTGTTTTTTGTTGTTGTTGTAGTTTGCAACTTAAATCTACTTTGGGAAAAATGATCAGATATGTCTTCCATTCTAGAAATTCTTTTTCCAAATTCGATAGGAGAAGCATTAGGAAATTAAAAGCAATTGATCAAATGAAATATAAATTGGAGCTCTTTCCTATGTAATATGGGCCCATTTGATTAAAAATATTGTTGATTCCTGGTATCCAGGAGGTGCAGAACCTCCGTGTCCTTGGACAACAAAACAAAACAATCAGAGGATGCTGAGATAATGCTGTGCCTACAGATTTCCTTATCCTTGGTTGTAACAAGGTGGTAATTGGGAAGGTGTCCTAGCATAAGAGGGAGAAGAGTAAGTACTTCATTATTTTCACCTAAGTGTGCTGGTGAGGTTTTTCAAAGAATCAAAAACAGAAAATAAAAGTATTTCTTGTACTATCTTTAGTTTCTCTCCTACTTATGAGGCTAATAAAATCAGAATAGTGACTCTGTGCAACTTCTAAATGGAAATTCTACAGCTACTATTATATCCCAGTCATGTACTGCTTGCCTTATTCAAGGAATCCTCTGAAGACAGATGGTAGTACAAGTTCCAGAATTTTAATTAAGAACCCATAGTATGTTTGTTGACTCATACAGGAACTTAGCAGACTGGAAAAAGCTTGAATCTAGGAATAAGGTATTTCAGGTTTTAATCTTGGTTTTACACCAACCCAACTTTAATAAATCTCTGTGTCCTCCTCTGTTAAAAGAAGGATAATTCAGAACTTACAGGATGGTATTGAGAAGAGTAAAGGAAACATTAGGATGTAAGATGCTGATGTAAAATTGGGCCAACAGAAATGAGTGATCCATACTTTTTCCTGAGTGAGGGCGTGGGGAAATGGGAGTTTTCACATACCAATGATTGGTAGAGGGTTAATCGGGACACACTTTATGGAAGGCAGTTTGAAGAATTTTGACATCCCAACATTGACATCCATGTATTTGTACAGCTAAAGAATAAAGTCTTCGGATCTATGAACAGTTGTGCTCATGATAGCATTTTTAGATAGCAGATCTGAAACTGCAGAGAAATGCGCCTACATGACAAACACGAAATCATAGCAAATCCATACAGTGAGAAGTATAGACATCACAATAAATGGCAGAGACCCTTGGGAAGATGTCCAAGGCCTATTAAGTGAAAAGAAATTGCAGGATGCTCTTCCTTGTACAGAAAATATATAAAGGAAAATGTAACTATTAAGTGGGTTACCCCTGAGAAATAGGAATAGGATTTAGAAGAGAAGAGGACTTTGATTTTTCTCCCTTCTCTGTTGCCAGAGAAGGGAGTAGATTTTTGTTAGGAGTAGACAGTACTTTTTCAAAGTATATCAATATTTATAATAGGGAATGTATTGCCTTCTAGCTAACTACTCTGATTTTTGGATGAAAAGACAATTTGGGGGAGGGAGCTCAATATCTTATAATACAGTAATTTTGAAGTTTTGCCAGCCAAGAACTACAAAATCAATTCAAAGGCCTGCATACTCTGTTAAATTTGATTCATTGTGTCAAGTTTGGTCTCGGAGTGATTGTTCCGGCGTTTTTATATTAAGCAATCTAGTGTTCTACATTGTGATTCAAGCATTTTCATAACAACTTAATTTGATATTTTGCAAGGATTCAAATGATTAAACTGGATGCGAAAAATGCAGCCTTAAAAAAGTCCTATTGATTCAGTTTTTCCTCAGCCATCAATGTAAAATAAACTAACGAGGTCTGACTTAATTTTTCTGGAGGTCAGTTTCTAACGCATTTTATTTGTACTGCATAAAGAAAAACGAAAGACGAAATAAATTCAAATAGATTTATTATAGGAGGGACACACTCTGAATGAGTTGAGCTAAGTAGATCCTAAAACAAATGTGGCTTATAAAAAAAAATACGATAATGTAAGGATTTTTTCTAATCCTGATTAGATTTTAAATTGTCCTTTCAGTAGTTTGCATAATTATAAGGCACTGCCATACAGTGAGTAACAATAGAAAATAACTCATTAATGCCTGTTTCTCTTTGGCATCGTTCCAGGGCTTGCAGCTTGATGTTTACAGAGCAGACAGTCTGTAGCATTTCCCTGTCTAATACTGAACATCAAAGATTGCTTGGATTTCTCTGTACTCAGACATTCCTGATTTTGTCTGAAGTGGTAATATCCTGAAAAGCCAATACCGGCATGAAATTTAAAGTATTTTGGCACTTCCTGGTCCTTGTATTATTTTCAAACATCATGATATTAGAGAAGTAGATTGAGATTCCTTGGCTTTTAAACAAAGTGAACTGTTACAAATCTAGATTGGAGCATAAGGTTATAAGGTCATTACAATGCTAGTAACTGAACTCCTAATCTCTTTCCGGAGCTAGGGTTTAAAATATCTACCACTTATAAGCCATCATGTTTGTTTCCTGAGCATTAGTGTATTTTCACTGGTGCTGAGACATTAGATATGCTTCCCTAATTAATAAATAATGAGGTGTTGAATCTAGAGTACTAGAATTTTATTCTTCACTATGCAATGTTTTTTAATACAGGTTGTGGCCAGTCATAGCCCATTAGGAAAGAGTTGTATATACGGCTGATGCCTTGCAAATACTTAGAAAATAAGGAGTTCCTATTTTATCAGAGTTAAACTGATGCCAGCAGCTGTGGGCTTAGACTGATCAGCCACTTCAAAAAAGCAGATCCTGGGGTGCCTGGCTGGCTCAGTCTGAGGAGCATGTGACTTTTGATCTTGGGGTTGTGAGTTTGAGTCCCATGTTGGGTATGAAGTTTACTTAAATGAATAAGTAAAAACTTAAAAAGGGAAAAGAATGGAATCCACTGATACATGGACGTGAATCCAACTGTGGATCCTAAAATATATATTCTTCATGGGATAGATGCTATGGAACCAATAAAGACCCTCTTATAAAATAGTTCAGTACTAACATATGGAGTAAATATTAAGATAATCTTAACCAGTCAGTCATTTACTATATAAATCTTTCTGTTGTTTCTTACTGGTAAATTCATCATTTATCAGTTTGAATCAATCAGAAATAATTATTCATTGCATCTCTGCATTTTTAAATGTTCTTTGGGTATGTCTACTTAAAAATATGTATATGTAAATATATGTATGTAAGCATATGAATGTGTGTGTGTGCGTGTGCGTGCACGTTTTTACTATCACCCAAAGACAGTTGGGCATTCAACAAGGATTACGTAGTTGTTAGATTTTTATAAGATAGTGATACATATAATATACATGTGTGTATATACTCATAGATGTACAATGCCTCTGTACAGCACATGTTATCCATATTAAATTATATTAGTAATAATTAAAATGTGGGTATAGATATTAGTTGAAAATTTGTTTTATTAATTGGAAGACACAATTTTATCCTTTAACTTTTGACAGGGAATACCAAACTTAGATACTTGAGAAAATTACCTATTCTTGAGAAAATTACCTATCTTTCTCAACCAGAAATATGCCTTACTGGTAGCATCTGCTTCCTTTCTGGCTATCATGGTTAATGAGCCCTGGACAGCCACGGCTATCAGGGCCCCTAGTTAGTTACATATTCCTAAGATTGTAGGTCACCCCTTTTGAGGTAGGACTAGCAAGATGAATGTTGTCCTTGTTGACTCTGACAGAATACATGGAAAGGTAACCAAATTCAGAAAATGTCTTTTCTTTTGGACCTCTTTATTTCTGAGCTGTAGAATGAAATTTTCTGCAACAGACACAGATCTATAGATCTATCAGCTACTATGTACCTTTCTGACTCCTGAATAACTCTGTCCTTCTGTTCTTCCTGTGAGGAATTTCATTTTGTGCATTAAGAAAGTGAAAAAAACCTCAATCAGCATAACATCTCTTTAAAAAACATATGGTTGGTTTTGGTTCAAGTATATGATTGTATTACTTTCATGACATTATTTGTTTAGTTTAAAAGAAGATGATCATGACCTAACAGGTCATTCTATCTGCATGACCTAACAGGATAATTCTATCTGCATTCTGCAGTAGCCACTGCAATATAGGGAAAGACCTAATTCCAGAGGTTTTCCAGATGTGAGGAGTATCAAATATAGTATATCCAATGAAAATGTTGTGAGATCCTCTCTGTAGAGTTCTTGCATTTCAGAATATGCTCATCAGACATCAATTTATATTTTGATTATTATTTTCCTTGATTTTTAGATTTTCTCTGAAGGGTATGGATTTTCTAAATGAAATCTAAAATTTAACTTGTAAAAACAATATATAAATGAACCTATTATGAAAAATGCTGTTAAAGAAAATAATTTATTGCTGACATAGTTTGTTATATCAAGCCAACACAGAAGAGAAAATAGAAACCACCTGTAGATATGCCATCTGTATTAGTTTCTTAGGATTGCTGTAATGAACTATCAAAAACTGAGTGGTATAAGACAACAGAAATGTTTTGTCTAACAACTGTGGAGGTAGAAGTCTAAAATGAGGGTTTTGGCAAGGCCATGTTCTTTCTGAGAGCTCCAAGGGACTTGACTCTTATAGCCTGCAGTGTTTGCTATCATCCTTGCTGTTTGACTTCTAGACATGTAATTCTGGTCATGTGGCCATCTTTTTTTCTTTGTGTTTTTACACCATTGACTTTCTATGCATGTCTTTTTGTTTGTCCAAACCCTTTTGTTATTAGCAGGCCAGCATACTGAATTATGGTATCCTAGTGACCTCATTTTTGTCCTATTTCCAAATAAGGTTACATTCTGAGGTAGTAGGGGTTAAGATTTCAGTGTATTTTTGGCGGGTGGGGGGGCGGTGCGGGGCGGGGATGATTCAACCCATGAAATCATCTGAAGATGGAAATGTGGAGGATGTTTATTCATTTAGAAACTGTTTACTGAAAATAAATTATGGGATGTGGACAATAAACCAGGTAGTTGTAAAAAAAACCTCTCAATGATCTGTATCACTATTCATTATTCAGTTATTTAAATAAGGTTGAGAAATTGCATAGATTAAAGCACAAGCAGAGTTAGCAGAAATTTGTGTGTTAGGAATACCAGTGCCATAGACTATAGTTAGGAAAAAAAGGTATCATATGAGAAAAAGTTTCTATGACTAGTAAATACATAAAATGCTGGGTTAAATAGTTTAAAAGGGTTCTTCACTGAGGGAATGCTCAGAACTTTGAATATGCTATTGTGCTTTGAGAATATCTCGCAGGAGAGTACAGTGTTTCTCAAACTTACTTGACCACATAACTCTTCTTTATCAATTATATCAGGGATTTATGTTCCTGGGAAAACACTGGAAACTAATTTAGTGTAAAAAAAAAATTTGGTTTCAAGAGCAGGTCACTTGATTCTAACTAGATTTTGGAGTAAATCAAATTTGCTAGATAAAATGTAGAATTCTGTTCACTAGTAGGTATTTTCTTGCATCTGTCATGGAGGAAATTGGCACTCTCTTGACGAAGATGGACTAGATTTACACGAGAGTTTTGTAGATTTCTGAAAACCTTTGGTTTAGTCCCCAGGGCCCTGAATTATCTTCGTAACCATTAGATTTCTTTAAGTTTTTAGTGACATCTTAAATGCTATTTTGGACCTTGAAAACATGGCATGTAGTTTTGAGACAGTACCATGTTACTGATTATGTATCGACTTGAGGAAACATGAGACTGTGTACCAAATTGTATTAGGAAAATCTTAACAGTGAATACACTTATAGTAACAGTTTAAAGCAGGAACAATTCTCATCTTCACTCTGAGAATTCTGGAAAATGAGTTGGCCAAGTAGTAGTCTTAATAGCATTAAAAACCACAGAGAGACTAAGAGATGTCTAAGTGTCTAGCCTGCCCCTGCCCAATTTGGTTGGGTCTGGGATATGGATGGGTTGGGATTGGGATGTTTCTGTTTTCTTAATAGCTTTATTGCTATTGTCTCTACCTTTTGGAAACCAATTTGGAGTCATGAAGTTATGGCCAATCTGAGGTGTGGTGGGGACTCAGACAATTATCCTCCCAGAATATGGAAATGAAAGTAAAATTTTCCGATAGTTTTCCAGGGACAGAATCCCCCAAGGATCACTAACTTGCCTTGCCTGTGGTTTCTGAATAATGGCCCACCTCCTAATTCATCACCTTTAGCATTCCACAGCTGTGTATCGAGCGTGGCAAGGCCATTCCCCCTGACTGGTTCCACAGAAGAGGAGGTGGTACACTTTTTAAGCACAGGTCAAATAACGGTGCAGGATTAAACATGAACTCTTCAGATGTCTAAGTCCCAGAGTAATGATTTTCCAAATTTTCAGACTCCAATATCTCATTAAATGTGTCTGTTTGGAGTTTTGTGAATGTCATTGCTATTCAATTTTTTAAAAATCAGCTCTCATTGTCATTTGTTTTGTATTTAACAGTATAATGGCCAAAACATTCTACATGTCTGGCACAGTGATGGTTGAATGGAATGAAAAAGTTTCTGATAAATATATTCATAGGAAAGTTAAGTGAATGCTTTTTGGAGCCAGACAACACTTTGAAATATTACAGTGTTCCAGAAATCGAAAGTCAGGGTAGTAGACAATGAATCTTGGTTGCCTTTTGGGGCCTGTGTTGAGTCATCCAGCCTGTGGTATTTTTTTGGTTAGCTGAGTAATTCTGGAGGGCTTGATGAGTTCCTTTCTTCTGCCTTAATGATGGCTCAGTTTCAAAAATGGATGTAGAGACTCCTATATTTAAAAAAAAATGTTTGTCTATTCACATTAACAACATGGAAATGTAAAACATTTGTTATTATTATTGATTATCTTCTTATTCAAGGCTACTCCCTATAAAGAGAGGAAGCCAAGAACTTTCTATTCATTAAAGCTTCTAGAGAAAAGCAGAAGACAGCAGGGGAACCTCAGGGATAGATGGAGACTTGCCTCTGCAGTGACAAATGAGGGTCCAGAGATGTTCTTATTATCTGGCTGATAAATGGAAGGTCAACTCATTGTTTCAAAAATGTGCAACATTGATCAGTGTTCAATCAAAAGTGTCTGCGTGGAACACTTTGATGATTGCATGTCCTGACATTTTGGAAGTGGAAGAGGAGGTAGATTTGGGGGTATATTGAAGATTATTGTTGTGGTGTGCATTTCAACTTCTTGAGGAACAACCAGGCAGTTGATTCATCCCCAAGCATGAATCCATAAGACACTGTTGTTTTTATTGAGATCATATGCAAAAGTTTTTGTGGACTTAGCAATCAGGGAGATTCAAATCAAAACCAGTTAGAATGGCCAAAATCACCAAGTCAGGAAACAACAAGTGCTGGAGAGGATGTGGAGAAAGGGGAACCCTCTTACACTGTTGATGGGAATTCAAGTTGGTGCAGCCACTTTGGAAAACAGTGTTGAGATTCCTTATGACCCTACAATTGCACTACTGGGTATTTACCTCGAAGATACAGATGTAGTGAAAAGAAGGGCCACTTGTACCCCAATGTTCATAGCAGCAAGGCCACAGTCACCAAACTGTGGAAAGAACCAAGATGCCCTTCAACGGACGAATGGATAAAGAAGATGGGGTCCATATGTACAATGGAGTATTATGCCTCCATCAGAAAGGATGAATACCCAACTTTTGTATCAGCATGGATGGGACTGGAGGAGATTATGCTGAGTGAAATAAGTCAAGCAGAGAGAGTCAATTATTGTATGGTTTCACTTACTTGTGGAGCATAAGGAATTACGCAGAGGACATTGGGAGATGGATAGGAGAAGTAAGTTGGGGGAAATCGGAGGGAGACAAACCATGAGAGACTGTGGACTCTGAGAAACAAACTGAGGGTTTTGGAGAGGAGGGGCTGGGGGGTTAGGTGAGACTGGTGGTGGTATTAAGAAGGGCACGTACTGCATGAGCGCTGGGTGTGGTGCATTAACAATGAATTTTGGAACACTGGAAAGAAATAAAATGGAAAAAAAAAGTTTTTGTGGACTTAAGTTATCCTTATTTAATTGGAGAAGCTGTGGAAATGTATTTGGTTCAGTCATCTAAACTTAGAACAAACTTTTCATTAGAAATCCCATTGAGAACTGGAATTTCTCCCTTTCCCTTAAATCAGGACTTCCAATTTAATTTAATTTAATTTTTTTTTTTTTAAACTAGGCTTCACACCAGCATAGAGCTCATTGGAGCGCTTGAACTGAAGACCCCAAGATCAAGACCTGGGCTCCAGGACTTCCAATTTTAAATACATATCATCAAACTATGTTCTGAAACTTTAGATTTAGATTTTGTGTCTGTAACTCATTGTTACGCAAGACAGTTGTCTTCAGACAACAGTATGTTGTTTCTTTGGACAGACAAACAAGATGCTTACATATAGCGGGCGACTTAATGTGTCCATTCTGCACAGTCCAGGATGTCTTGAAGCATTCCAAATGACTTTTATGGAGAGGTAGCTGTCTAAGACCTACCAAATTCTTATGTAGCACTTAAGTTTGGCAGGATTGAAACAATTTGCACATAGATAAAATTTTATAGGAAAAAAATATATATTCTAATATTGCCTATGCATGTATTAAGTGAAGAGAGGAAAAAAAAAAGAGCTGACCATATGACATCTAAAAGATTTGTTTTCAGTTCAGGCCATTAGTTTCTTGAGGACAGGGATATCTCTTGCCAGCTGATGTCTTTGACCCTCGTCATTACCTGACTCAAGGAGTTCAGGTTGAACAACATATGCAATAATTTTGAGGGGCTTTTTCAATAACCAGTGAAGTGAAGTTTTACGTTTGATTCATTACAACTTTAAAATCTTAGTTACAGATCTACAGGATATGAATATAATTTGACTGTGATGGCTGTCACAACCCCACTAAGGGAGAAAGGCATATTTTCCTCACGTTTTTTGTAAGAGGAAAGAAACAGGAGCAGAAAGGGTACATGATAAACTTTCAAAGTTGCAAATAAGATTTACCCATAAGAATGAGGAACTCACCATTCTGACTGACCTCATATTTTATGAAAGAGAATAAGCTTTCCAACAATCTTTGGTTCTTTGGAATTACCTGTGAATTATGGGAATAGGTGAATTGTTTGATTTTTCAATTTTTTAAAAAAAAGATTTATTTATTTGACAGACAGAGATTACAAGTAGGCAGAGAAAGAGAAAGGGAAGCAGGCTGGTTGCTTTGCAGAGAGCCCGATGCGGGGCTCAATCCCAGGACCCTGGGATCATGACCTGAGCGGAAGGCAGAGGCTTTAACCCGCTGAGCCACCCAGGTGCCCCAGGTTTTTCAATTTTAAATGCATGAAAACTTGGAAACTAGAGGGCACCTGGGTGGCTCAGTTGGTTAAGCATCTGCCTTCGGCTCAGGTCATGTTCCTGGATTCCTGGGATCGAGCCCCACATCAGGCTCTCTGCTCAGCGGGGAGTCTCCTTCATCCTCTGTCCCTCCCCCTGCCTGTGCTCAGGCTCTCTCTCTCTAAAATAAATGAAGGAAATCTTTTTTAAGAACTTGGAATAGTAGAAATACAACAAATAAGAATTTTATTTAAAATGTTTCAATTTTGTTAGATTTATTTAATTTTGTTGACATTGCTGCCTGCTTGTACTTAGGAAGTACTTAGGTGACAGCAGTTCTGCCACCCTTCTGGAACTGAAGTAGATGATATATAATGTACGTGAAAAAACATAAAGCATGTCAACATGGCTTATCTCTGGGTGACTGACGACACACTGATGTCTCTTACAGTAGCTTTTTGGGCTTCTCGGGATATAAAAACTATAGCCATGTAAGGCATTATTATTTTAAAAATTTATTTAGGTAAACCGTACCTACCCTAAAACTCATTAGTTGCAGTGTACAATTCAGTGCTTTTTAATAAATTTCTAAATTGTGCCACTATTACCATGATTTAGTTTTAGAAAATTGCCACCAATCTCCAAGTCCCTGTGGGTATTATTGTAATTATTGTCATTCTGGGCAATTACTGATATCTTTTCTGTCTTTATAAATTTGCATTTTTCCATTTCATATAAATGTATTATGGAATGTATAAGTCTTTTGTGCCTGGCTTCTTTCACTTAGCATAATGTTTCTGAGGTAACACTATCAGTAATTCATTCCTATTTTATTATTAAATATTGCTTCATTTTATGAATATGTCATATTCACTTATGTATGGACATTTGGATTGTTTTTTGACTGTTAGGAATAATAATGCTATGGGCATTTGTGTACAAGTATGTGTGTGAACATGTGTTTTCATTCTTCTTAGATTCCTGGGAGTAGAATTGTTGGATCATATGTCTGTTTCACTTTGACAAAACTGCCAATCTATTTTCCAAAGTATCTAGATTATTTTCTACCAGAAACAGACAAGTGGTTCCAGATTTTCCACATCCTCACCAACATTTGGTATTGTCTGTCTTTGATTTTAGCCATTCTAATTGATAGGTGTGTTTCATTGTGGATTTAATTTGCATTCCCTAATGAATAATGATATTGATTACTTTTTCAGATCCTTATTAGCCATTTTTCATCTTTAGTAAGATATCCATTGAATTGTTTTGTCAATTTTTAAATTGTTTTGTTTGTCTACTTATTATTGAGTTGTAAGAGTTCTTAATATATTCCAGATACAAGCCCTTTATATGACTTACAAATAATTCCTCACTCTCTGGTTTGTCTTTTCATTTTCTTTTTCGTGTTTTTGAAGTGGAAAAGTTTTTAGCGTTAAAGTCCACTTTTTGAATTTTTTAATTTTAGGCTTTGTGATTTTTGGAGTCAAGGTATTATTAATTGATATCATTATAGATTTTGAGTTCAGCATCCCTACTAACCTGTTTAGATAATTAAAAAATGAAAAATGAAACAGTAAAATAGGGCATTAAGGATGTCCTGTGAAAAATTTTCTTTGTAAGAAATATTAAGGGAAAGAAACCTTAGCTGATGGTTACAGTGCATGGTTGTGAACTCTGCATTGGCACTTGGGATTACTGGGTCCCTGTGAACAGTGGTGGTGCCCAAGGGCTGGCCTGGCTTCTTGTGATGACTGAGTCCTTGTACTGACACTGGTTTGCATGAGAAAAATGGTAAAACCTTTGTGGGAGAAATATCCACTCCATGGAGTCCCTCATCACATTAATGTTCTAGTTCTATTGCATACAAGCTTACTTTTATAAAAAGCAAAACATGGAGTTTTAACCCCTTGCTTGCATAGATTTTTCTGGTAAGGATGTGTTTCCGAGAAGGTTATATTTTAAAAGTCTTTAGGCATTGTGTTGTTTGCTCAGTTATTTAAAAAAAAAAAAAAGTAAAAAATATTAATGATCTTTGAAGCCCCTTTTTGGAAGCAGTCTCATCTAACTTAACTTCACTTTTTGGATTTCTTTTTCTTTTTTTTAAGATTTTATTTATTTATTTGTCAGAGAAAGAGAGCGCGAGCACGAGCGCACAAGCAGGCAGATTGACAGGCAGAGGCGGAGAGAGAAGTAGGCTCCCTGCAGAGCAAGGAGCCTGATGCAGAACTCAATCCCAGGACCCTGGGATCATAACCTGAGCTGAAGGCAGTGGCCTAACCGACTCAGCCACCCAGACGTCCCACTTTTTGGATTTGTTACACAGAGTGACACTATTCTGTGGATTTTTTCTCTTGCTCTTAACCAGCATGCTAGTATTAATACCAGGAATGATGAATGCCTGCAGCAGTCATGTTCCAGAAGCAGGCTGTTACATACAGAGTGCTGTAGAGGATGCTGCTACTGAGATAGTAGCATCAGGACAGAGGTAGTGCAGGGAAGACATCTCCGTCCTCTCATTGCATTTTCTACCTTATTGTGATAGAATCCCATCACAACTTCTCTAACCCCTTGGTCTTGGGATGAGGGCTTTAAGCTAATTTCAATTTGATTTCTAGCTCTTCTAGTTACTAGCTGAATGACCTTGGACAGGATATTTGACCTCATCAGCCTGTGATTTCATTGCTTGTAAAATGGTATCATGATATCTACTTGTACTAGATTATTTTAAGAAGGAGGGAAAATGCACATAGATCACCAAACATCATGATTAACACATGATAGATGCTTCATTGGAGAGAGGAGATTGTTACTATTATTGTTAACGTTTTATTTTCTAAATTCTTGATGATCCAGAGAACCCTTAAATACAGAAATCTGAAGAAGGAAAAACAGTCATATTGGAGATAGAACAGATAGACTTAACACGATAATGAAACTTAATTTTTTTTAAGTGGGGGGCGGGAGAGTGTTGTTGATTTTTCCCTAATATTCCAGGTAGGAATTCATGCATTTCTCTTCTCAAGATCCATATTTTTCTTCTTTTTATATCCTCAAAAATAGAATTTTTAAGACATTTAATGGGGGGAGGGTTCTAGCATGAAAGGAGCCTCTATTTTTGAGAGGTTTGAGCCTTCTGTAAAAGCTGCAGAGTGTTCTGAGGTCTGTGGAATTCCCATATTTAAGTCATTTATTTGTACTCCTGGACCCTCAAAACTTGCAAGGTCAGAAGAGCCAAACCAGTTTTTGCTTTCTCTGAAATAACACTTCCTTTCTGATACGAGTTATGCAACATTTTTAAGCCTCAACGCAAAATTCTCTCTACATTTCATTATTAAAAGGTGCTAAGATGTTGCAGCTTTAACATAAAATCAAGTTAAAATTCTATTCTATTGCAGTAGGCAAAGTTCAAACATCATTAGATAACCTAGACATAAAGTGAATAGTTTCTCTCTTGATATTTATGTATCATTCATTATTAAAGTGAGTAATTTATTTAATTAACAGCTGCTCAAAAGATTGGTTTTTCTGTCTTTTAGATTAATTTTACTAAAAGTGTAGGAAAACTGCAAGATAAATTGACTCTGTGTTTTTTCATGCTTAAAATTCCTAATTTCTCTCTAACATATATTTCCTCTCATAATTACACATCTAAATTTCTGAGCTCAAGTACAGATTTATCCATACTAATAGAAATAAAATCTCTCCTATTGAATTATTGCCTCTTATTGAATATTATAAGACATTTAATTAGTTCTCATATCTACCATTAAAAATACTGTTGCGCTCTCTTGACAACTAAGCCACATTATGTGTTAAAAATTGTCCCAATATGTATGAATTTACTGTATGCACAAGTCTTAAGTGTCAAAATTAGTTATTGCAACATGTAATCCACATAACCAGGAGCAGGCCTTGTACAGGTACCAGTCTGTAAATGGGGTATATAGCTTCTTCTGCAGACACATCTCCCCCTTTGGCCAAGAGGATCAAGTCTTCAGTTATTCTCAGCAACCCAAGTCAGACTATCCTTCCATTGAAAGACTTCTTGTTTTTTGAAGGACACTTGTGATATTTCATTTCTTTGTTAATGTTTTCAGTATTCACTATTCCAGACAAAACTAGGGTGCTGTGTCATATATTTCTCTTGTAATTGAGATGAGACAAAGACAGGAGAGATGTTGGCTATTATAAGTGGAGTGATGGGCAATGTTCTTTCTTAATGCCTCATCAGCAGCAATTATAACAAAATTACTTAATGCACTCATTAATATACTCAAAACATGAATAGTATTGCATGTCTGTTTAAACACCACCTGGTGGATATCAATAGACCACCAACGATCCGTTGACCATATTTTGATAATCACTGCTTTAGAACTTCAAATGCCTTGGAAACGACACAAATAATTTAATTTTGATTTAAAGATATTCTAATGAGCTTCATAACTGCCTGCTGTATTTGCAAGTAGAATTGCTTCCTGCGACTTTTACAGAAATAGGAAGCCAGTCTTATTGATTGCATGGTTGCTGTAGAATTTTACCTTTATGGTATATTTATTTTTGGAGGCTGAGCTCAAGATCTTTCTAGTTTCTTCTGAATGATCATGTGTACTTAGTTTGCTCAATTTGATCAGTCCTGTGTTGGTTAAATTCTCTTAAGTTGACTCCAGAGAAAATTCCAATGAGCTAAGCATTTTAATGTGAAAAGGAAACTGAGAAATCTATGCAGTAAATAACATTTAGGATATAACAAATGGCTCTAAGAGTGGCTGTAAACGCTTTCTGTTTATTTGTCCCTATGTAGCTGAGATTGAAGTAGATCGAGCTCAAGCTGGAATCATGGCTACTTTAGTCATTAAACTTCAACATTCGGATGCCACTTCATTAAGTGTCCTTTATTAAGTGTCCTTCCAAACAATTTTGCACTATGAAGCAATTTTCAGACACATAAAAGAAAGAGATAGCTTGAAAATATCTTTAAGATCAAGATATTTTATTAAAAATGAACTTGATGGAGCAAATCATAACACTACAAATTTGGATCCACAAAAAGATGATAGAGGTGAAAAAAGTTACGTCCGATGTTGAAAACTGTCTCTGACAAGGGAAGTCAAAACGTGATAGGCTGGGGGCACCTGGGTGGCTCAGTGGGTTAAGCCTCTGCCTTCAGCTCAGGTCATGATCTCAGGGTCCTGGGATCAAGCCCCACACCGGGCTCTCTGCTCAGTGGGGAGCCTGCTTCTCCCTCTCTCTCTCTCTGCCTGTCTCTCTGCCTGCTTGTGATCCCCCCCCCCCGCCCCCGTCAAATAATAAAATCTTTTAAAAAACAAAACAAAACAAAAAAAACATGATAGGCTGGTAAGTACAACCTTTGGAGTCCTGAAAAAAAAAAAAAAAAAAAAAGAGAGAGAGAATCCAGAAACTACCAGGATTGTATCTAAAATGAGGTATTTTGTTTGGTTTTGTGAGCAGTTAATATTCGTCTTGCTTTTAGAAGCAGAGCCACATGTTAGAATTTATGTACTATAGTTAAGATGAATTTTCTGGAAATGATCCCTCAATTTCTCCAGTCAGTTTGGAGGAAAACGTCAATGTTTTTCTGCAAAGAAAACACACTTTGCCTAAGGATGGTTCTTATTAAGCATTGCATCTGCAAGGTTAAGTAGGTAATCAGAATGCCAGCTCATCCAGTCAACATTGTTCTCCAGGCTGTACATTGGAAGAGAAAATAAAAATCCTCTAGGCACTTAAAAGACCAGCTTAAACCCAATGTACTCCTTTCTCTTTCTCCAAAGGTGGATTCCTATCATTTCTAAACATTTGCTATATAATCAGTTTCAGGAAATTTAGAGCACAGTATACTTTTGCAAAGAACAAAATGCTTTCAAAGGGTGTTGAGTTTCTAAACAAGTGCTAGATAGTTGTAACAAAGAGTTAGTAACATTGGATTTCAACTAAAATTCACTATTGTCTAAAATACTAAAATTAGGCTTTTAAGCATGTTTATTGAATTTAAAAATACTTTATTTCTTTCGTATAGAGAGTTTTCATACAAGTTACATACTCACATGAAATTTGATATAATTACACATGGCAGGTACAGTTGTTAAATAGTGGATTACCAGTAATTTTCTTGCCTAAACATTTAGAAGAATGATCAGTGATTTGAATTGCCTCTTTGAAATTTCTTTAAAATTCATCATTCCCATTTGGTTGCACATATTCACATTACTTGACTCTCACAACCACATAAGGATGTTTTAGTCCACAACTCAGGAGACCCAAACTTGAAGTAATTCACTTTAAAGCATACATGTTTTAATCAAGATTTTTTTAAAGTCCAAATTTAAAAAGCCCTCTCAATTTATCATAAGAGATATTTGTTATGATGCATTCTCACGTACATTGAAAGCTTGGAAATGAAGTCTATTTAAACCATATGGTGCCGCGTCTGGCAGACTGGGAGCTGATTGTCTGAAGTCATTTGTTATAAAGGTAAGCCATTCACCTGTCACAAACATGGCAGCACTTTCACAGGGGCGGTAAGATGGGGTCCCTTCCAAGTAGGGAAGTGTGGATAGGATTGGCATCTCAAAATAGAGCTGCTACAGAGCAGGTCTAAAATGTACACCTGGGTCTGCTCATTTCAAATGAAAGGTCTCCACCCCGTGTACTTGCGGTTAAAGTTAAGTGATTAATTATTCATTTAAAATACTTTGAATAATTTCATGGATCCTAGAATTTTAAGTTTTGATCATCCTTTTAAATAAAATATAGGACCTAAATATTTGAACGCCTTCAAGATTTTCGGAGTGAAATTTGAGTATGATTTATTTTTCCTTTGACTTTCCCTCTCCTCATAAGTAACACTAATAAAACCTAGGAACATTAAATAAAAAATTCTTAAGACAGAGAAATGGAGTCAGACTTCTACACTGTTCTGGCTGTGGAGCATGTGTGTAAGCTGGGAAGTGGTTGACAGAACCAAGGGATGCTTATATATAGATTGACCTCCCAAATTTAAGCTCTCAAGGCAGCATCCCAATTTCAGCCTAGCCTACAATTAACAACCCTCAAACCTTTGCATCTTATAAAAATAAAAGCTTCTTTCTCACAGAAAATTTTTGTTGTGATTCAGCTTTAACACCATTCCGCATTTTCTTCAATGGATTCCCTGCCCGAAAGGCAGGAGGATATTGCTGATCTTGTGTCAAAGAGAAAGAGTTAATGCACAACGCACCAGTTCTTAAAGCCAGAGATGGGGTATACCACTTGTGCCTACATTTCATTGGCCAAGTCAGGTCATGTAGCTATGGCTGAGTTAAACTGGTAAATCTTTGTGTAGTGAAGGGTCATCATGGGGCAGGGGACAGTGGGGAGAGCAGAACAAACATATAGGTGAACAGAAATCTAGTCTGCCACAGCCCCATTTTAACATTTTTACTTATTTCCCAGAATCCCCAGAGGCAGGGGGGCACTATCACTGATCTTTGTTATGTTAGTCTATATGGATATGTAAGAATACATAAGACTATATGGATTTTGATAGCATGTATATGTGTATGTATTCACACACACACACACACACAATGCCTACATTTAACAGTTACCTTTTTAGTCTTGAGATTTACATTTTTTTAACCCTTATCAGTACTTACTGCCTCTTACCCATTTTAAGTGTTTGTAGTATACTATGCATAATAGAACATTTAGGCTATATTATCCCTGATCTTGAATTTACATTTTAAAAGAAAAAAAATATATATGTATTTCTTCATTTTATTAAAGATTTATTTTAGGGAGAGTGTGTGTGTGTGAATCTGTGGGAGGGGCACAGGCAGCGGAAGTGGGAGCCTGATGTGGGGCTCAGTTCCAGGACCTTGAGATCATGACCTGAGCCAAAAGCAAGAGCGGTCACTGAACTGACTGAACCACCAAGGCACCCCTGGGCTTTATTTTTTAGAGAAGTTTTAAGTTCACAGCCAAATTAGGGGAAGGTAGAGGGATTGTCCATATATCTCCTACACCCACAAACACATACCCCCATCATCAACATCCTTCATCAGAGTGATACATTTATTATCACTGAGGAACCTACATTGACACAAAATCCATAGTTTACATCAGGATTCCCTATTGGTGTAGTACATTCTATGGGTTTGAATAAATTTATGATGATACATATCCACTGTTACAACCTTATAAAGTGTAGTTTCATTGCCCTGAAAATCTCTCGGCTCTACTGATTTGTCCCTTCCCCTGACCAGCATCTTACAACCACTGGACTTCTTATAGTCTCCAAAGTTTTGCCTTTTCCAAAATATATAGTTGGGATCATATAACTGGTAGCCTTTTTATATTGGGTGTTTCTACTTAATAATAGGATTTTTGTTTCCTCCATGTCTTATTCATGGTTTGATAGTTCATTTCTTTTCAGCACCATCTTGAAAGCATTGTTTGGATGTACCGCAGTTATTTATCCATTTATTTACTAAGGATGTCTTAGTTGCTTCCAATTTCTACTAATCATGACTAAAGCTGCTCTAAACATCTGCGTGCAGGTTTTTGGGTGGACATAAATTTTCAACTGCTTTTGATGAGTGCTAAGGAATGTGATCACTGGATCCAATGGTTAGGGCATGCCATGTTTCCTTAGAAACCACCAAACTGTCTTCCAAAGTGAGTGCACCATTTTGCATTCCCACCAGCAATAGACGAGAGCTCCTATTGGATCACATCCTCACTCACACTTGGTGTTGTCAGTGTTCTGTCTAACATGTGTGTGCTGATATTTCAGTGTTGTTTCGGTTTGCATTTATCTGATGACATATGATGGGCAGTGTTTTTACAGACGCTTATTTGCTTCTTTATTTCTCTTTTAGTGAGGTGTCTATGAAGATCTTTGGCCCATTTTTAAACTGGGTCATTTGTTTTATTATTTTTGAGTTTTAATAGTTTACAGTCCTTTAGCAGATACATCTTTTCTCCCTGTAGCTTCTCTTTTTGTTTTCTGGACAGTGACTTTTGCAAGACAAAAATTTTTAACTTTAATGAAATCCAGCTTATCAATCCTTTTGCCTCCCCCCTGTCCCATGGATCATGCTTGTAGTGTTGTATTATAAGGCCCTTGCTAAATGCTAGATCATCTGGATTTCCTCTTATTTGATTTTCTCTTATATTGTCTTCTAGGAGTTTTATAGTTTCGTATTTTACATTTATGTCTGTGATCCATTTTAATTTTTATAATGAGTATAGTGTAATATCTAGATGGTGATTATTATTTTTGGCATGTGGATATCCAGTTATTCCAACACTATTTTTTTGAGGGAAAAAAAAGACAAACTTTTATTTATTTATTTTTATAGATTTTATTTATTATTTGATAGAGAGAGACACAGTGAGAGAGGGAACACAAGCAGGGGGAGTGGGAGAGAGAGAAGCAGGCTTCCTGCTGAGCAGAGAGCCCATGCGGGGCTTGATCCCAGGACTCTGGGATCATGACCTGAGCTGAAGGCAGCTGCTTAACGACAGCCACCCAGGCGTCCGATAAATGACAAACTTTTAAAATGGCATTTTTGTTTGATATTTTCAGCAAAGTGCTGAGCAGTATTCTGCAGGGTGAGATTCTTAGCCCCACAGTTAGAGAGTAAAGGAAGAGGAATGATTATTGAATGGCAACTCTGTCTTAAGCAATGTACTATACAGTCCATGTATATTATTTGGACTTTGTAACAATCTGAGTTAGGTATTGATCTACCCATACACGATAAGGAAGTTCAAATGTAGAGCTTAAATGCTGCTTCCAACCAGATTCACTTCATGTACACACGCACGCACACACACATACGAGTGAGCACAGGCTCTGGGAATAAGCCTGTGTTTGAATCTGAACTTTGCCACTTTCTAGCTATGTGGACTCTCAGATTATGTAACTCTTTGTTTTCAGTTTTTTCATATCATGTGGGTAACAATCACTTCTATTTTATAGGACTTTTGTAAGAATTAATGTCTGTGAATTGTTTACTGCCAGGCCTGTGCATAGTAATTGCTCAATAAAGTAGCTGTTAGCTATCACTCAAACCCAAACATGTCATTTCTTTCCATCTGATAATACTAATCTTGAGAAGGGAAATAGTAGCCATGATTTAGGCCTGGTTTCATGGACAGAATACTGAAATTTAAGAGAAGGTGCCCATGTTACATCACAGGAAATGATACTAGGATTCTACCACATGGAGACGTAAAGTGTTTATAGTGGTATAAAATGTAGTATGACACTTTTAAAACATGTTGCCATAATGAAATAATAAAGAGGAAACCATGAAAGCAGCAAATGGAGAATTAAAGCTGAATGTTAACATAAGAC
The DNA here is from genome assembly GCF_030435805.1 of Mustela lutreola. Lineage (NCBI taxonomy): Eukaryota > Metazoa > Chordata > Mammalia > Carnivora > Mustelidae > Mustela > Mustela lutreola. The sequence continues at coordinate 110,468,355 of NC_081297.1, forward strand.
AACATCTGTCAAGATTGTACCCAAACTCTGATTAGCCTATTTTTCATAAGTGAAAATAAACCCATATCTGCAAAGGATTGCTAACTGTTAATACACCATTCCACTGAACTACTTTGTTTCATAGTAAACTCGTGGAAGGATGTTTGGGTATTTGGGGACTTTTTTTTTTTTTTTTTTTTTTGAATGAAGACATCAATGTAGTGGTTTTATCTGTAGTCAGTTTATGAACATTTAGAAATTTGTATTCATATAGTAGTTGTGGTAGCTTATCTTTGCGGACGATTCACCACATGCTAGGTTTTTCAAGTATTTACTCATTTAATCTCTTCCAACAGTCCTATGAGGTAGGTGGCGCTGTCATACCCATTTTATAGATTACGAAACTGAGAGATCAAGAAACATGGCTAAGATCATATGCCTAATTGATATGTGACTGTGGCTGAACTGAGATTCACATCAAGGTGGTTCTGCCCCCAGAGCCTGCATTTAAGCATTCTCTAAGGGAGCATGTAAATTGTTTTCATTCTCAAAAACTCTAAGAGAAACAATGTATTATCATTGTTACTGCTACATACACTATTTAAACATCCTGCAATTTGGGCTGAAATTACAGCCAGTTCTTTGAAATACAAGGTCTAAGAGGGAAAGTAACAAGTGCAAAGGTTTCGATGAGGAACGAGATGGGATTAGGGTTTGCAGGTGGAGTTAGGAGCTGAGGTGCACATGGACTGCACTCCATCTGTACAGGTGGTTGTTTCCTCTAAACATGGTTTTTAAAAATACCTCAAGTCATACGTTATACATATGTCAAGATAGGCACTTCACCTCCCACCTCATTTCTTACCCTTCCTCGCTTGTTCTTTGTTGAGTGTGTGGTCCCCCTGGTCTGAAGAGGAGCTCCAAGTTAGTTTCTCAAAATCTTTGTTGCCGTTAGTATTTCATTGAAAATAGTAAAGCATTTCATTTGTCTTGTTTTTCATTTACTGAACTTTTTGAGACAATATAACTTTAAATACTATATGTAATATTTGGTTCTTGAGGTTAGGAAGTTGTGTTCACCGTACCTCTTTTGCATATAACATGATGAGCCAATTATTATCCTGACCAGTTAATCCATTCACTAATAGTTGCTTGTGGGTTTTATGAAGAAAGATGCCCTGTAAAAGGGTGTTCGAATTCTAAGGGTTGCAGTTGGACAATTAATTCTTACATTCTTTTGAGGAAATGTTCCTGCTAGACCTTGTTCATCACCAAAGCAGTTTAGTGGAATGTAAAGACAGCACTAAAATTCATAAACACAAAAAAGATGTTTACCATTGCATCTTTCTTTCTTTCTTTCTTCATGTGCTTTGACTTCTATGTGAAAGTCAAGAGACTTGGACAGGACTTTCTGCTTTTATTACCAACCATTTTGAACATTGTTGTCCATTGATGTTATTACATCGTGGGGGGAGGTAAGACTCTAGATGTTTAGACAAAATGTATATTTAATTCCCACAAGTTAGGTACATAAAGGAGTTGCTGAAAAGCTCATAACTTTGAGTGCGATGTAAGATAATAATTGTTTCTTTTGCACCCTATTTAAGCTTCAACTTTATTGTAGAAATGTTGCTAAATAGCCTCAGGGAAGATGTATTTTCAGGAAGGATGTTGAGAAGTAAATACTGAATACTTTTTGTTACAAAGAAATTTTAAAAGTCAGTCCGATAGTATGTTTTCACATGAGTCTTCAGCTGAATAACATTAGGAGGTATCAGGATGGCATTTGGAGTGTAGCTGAGAGACGGCATGGGATGAAGGACATAGAGTCCGGACTCACAGTGCCTGAGATTAAATCCTGGCTTGGCTACTTCCTTGTTGTTGTCCCTGTACCTTAGTTTCTTCACCTGTCCAATGAAGATAATATGACATCTCTCCTCATGCAGTTGTGATCAAGTTAACCTGAGTTAATATACAAAATTTGCTTTGAACCATGCCAGGCACTCGCTTATTAAGAAGGTATAGGGGCGCCTGGGTAGCTCTGTGGGTTAAGCCTCTGCCTTTGGCTCGGGTAATGATCCCAGGGTCCTGGGATCAAGCCCCACATCGGGCTCTCTGCTCAGTGGTGAACCTGCTTCCCTTCCTCTCTCTGCCTGCCTCTCTGCCTACTTGTGATCTCTGTCTGTCAAATAAATAAATAAAATCTTAAAAAAAAGAAAAACAAGGTATGAGTGTTAGCCTTTATCATGAACATTATTCTCATTGAGAACATCCTTGCTTCTTTAATACCAGAATAAAATAAATAACACTACAAGTATTCATACAATAGAAAATAATTTATTCTCAAACTCCTCAGACTGAAGAGTCATTAGGGAAAAAATCTCTGCAGTCCATGAAAGGTGTTTGTATTTATAAGCCCTAGTTATTCATGAAGTTCAAGCATCTCCATGTTGAGGTCAAGGTTTTTGACAATGAAAGCCTTCCTATCCATCATATTCAAGGAGTACTCACCTGTACAAGTACTCTGAATGGTACAGAACTGGTTTGAGTCATCTTTTTATTTTTTTCTACCCTAATTAGCTTTTCAGAAGTCAAATTTTATGGCAAAGTAAGTCTGTGACTGTTTTGGTAAATGAAGGAGGAATGAATGTAAAGGTTTTCATACCACACGTGTTCTGGAGCATGCTACATGGGTTGTTCCACACTGGCACAAAGGGCTGGAGTCCTCACCAAGAGCTGAGAGTAGGTCCAAAAAGATTCAAACCATTACAGATTTTTCAGGTGCTCACTTTTTAATGGTAATCATTGCATAAAGTTGACAGCAGGGCTAGTGACTGAATTTTCAGACAAAATCCCAGATTTGAGAAGTTAGGATGCTGAGAAAGGTATGCAATTAGCTGAGGATTGATAATAGTCCCTGAGGATTGACCATAGTCATGGCACATTTATGCAAACTCCTGAGCCTCCTGTATCACCATAATTGCTTCTGGGCCACAATAATGCACTATAGCTTGCTCTGGTGAACACCTCTAAATTAGCCATTTACTTTGGATGGGAGGAATCCATGAGTCTGTTTTTCTCTGGCCCCAGGAGACAATGGCCGGGGTGCTGTTAAATAAGATAGAATTAGAGAATAAGAGGGAGTTTTCTGGTTTGTGTACTCAATGAGGGAAGGAGAACAGTTCAGGAAGAAGTTATTTTTCTCTGGTTCTTCCATAGCAAAAATCTAAGCAGTCTGCCTAGTAGGGGGGAAATCTTAGGAGCTCTGTTTTCACCACCTCTTCAGCAGCTTGTAGACTCCTTATAGTAACAAGGTGCTCCTTAAAATTATATTTACTACCCTCAACACTCATTCCCCACTTGTCCCATTTGGGTGGAAGAGGTGAGAAGAGCCATGAAAGTCATGAAAATAACCACTATTAAGTTGGCTTAACTCTTACATCAATACACATTTAAAATAAACCTAGAATGTTCTTTTCCTGTTGATCCCTATTGTTGTAATTCTCCATGATAGTCTATTAACATTTATTCCACGTAGATTTTTTGATATCTTTTTTTAACAATTTTATTTATTTGAGAGAAAGAGGGGGAGAGAGAGAGAGCACAAGCAGAGGGGAGGAACAGAGGGAGAGGTGAAGCAGACTCTCCCCTAGGATCATGACCTGAGCCTAAGGCCGATGCCCAACCAATTAAGGCATTCATATGTCCCAGATTTTTTTCATATCTTAATATACTTGTGTGGGACCTTGTAAATTGCAGATAGGTCAATGTAAATTTTCACAACTTTGCATTGCTCTTCCAAAGTAGAAACTGGATTTTTTTTAAAAGAGTAGTTGCCGTCTGGGGTGTAGTTACTCGTACTTTGTTACCTATGAGCTTATTCCTTAGTTATTTCTGGCCTTGTTTGTTCTTGAATTTAAAAGGGTATTTGGAATAATCTTTGTTAATGTCCTTTGGGGTCCATAACATGCCTTTGACTTCTCTTTTATTCCCCACAATACCTGGTAGTATTGGGCACTTAGTAGGTATTCAGTATGTACATCAGTTATACTTTCTGACTTTTCTGAAGAGGAGGTAGCGATAGCTGTTACTTAGATTTAAGAACTATTTCTTAAAATTCCCTCTGGCAAATGGGATTGTTATTGGCATTTGTTGTTTGGGAATAAACCTTTTGCTTGTGATTACTAGCCTTTCTCATTTAGAGAGAGTTAGGCTCTATTCTGTCCTTATGGTTATATAGTTACTTGTTTTTGCAGAGGCATATACAGTAGTGGCTAAGCCTGCTTCTGCCATTTATTAGCATGGGACCTTGGAGGCCTTAATAGCAAGCACTTAACCTGTTTGGAGAGTTCAAGAGATGTAAATAACTTAGAAAAGAGCCTGATTAATGGATTTATTCATGTTAGTTTTTTTTTTTTTTAAAGATTTTATTTATTTATTTGACAGGGAGAGACACAGTAAGAGAGGGAACACAAGCAGGGGGAGTGGAGAGGGAGAAGATAAGCAGGGAGCCTGATGCAGGACTTGATCCCAGGACCCTGGGATCATGACCTGAGCCGAAGGCAGAGGCTTAACGACTAAGCTACCCAGGCTCCCCTCATGTTAGCTTTTACTAGTAGCTTTTAAAAAGTGAGTTTGTGAAGTCCTTTGCTTTCCTAAACTATGTAAATATTCAGAATTGGACAAGCTTTCTGGAAATGCAAGTGCTTATTTTATTTATACTAGTTTGAGCCTTTTGTATTCGGTTTATTTCCCTTGACCTTGGCTTACTGTCTTCATCAGAACCCTTTTCCTTTAAAGATTTTGCTCCCAGGAAAACTATAATCTTTGTGTCTAGAGGAGACAGGATAAATTATAGACAGGATACTTCTATGTTCACCAGTTTTTTTCAGAGTTCTACTGAATATAGTCTCGAATGGATTGATATGACCCTTGACAATACTAGTATGTAGCCAGTTTAGACTTGAAAATTATAAATTTTTTTTTTGATGGAAAGGGAGTTTGGGATTTTTCTTTTTAGCTAAAACAATTTATATAAGACGAGCCTACAGTTGCTCTTTTCTTTCTTAAGCACTTTTGGACTATCAGGTCTTTATTAATTCTTGATATTGAGGCATCATAAAGCATTCTTATCGCTTTAGTGAATGGGATAATATTGAGCCAAGCACTACAGAAAGCCATTGAACATTACCTTTCAAGAGTCCATGTAGACCATTAGATGAGTATTTAAAAATTGATCTTAAAGGGTTAAAAAGGCCTTTTATCCCTCATTGGATCTACACAGATTTCAATGACTTAGTTTTCAAATCCTGATATTTTTGAAATGAATTTATTCAGATCCATTATGGGTTTGTATGACCTCTCTTTTTAGCTCTAGGGAAATCGGCCCAATTTTACAACTCATCTACAATGCCAAGTTATCAATTAGCTGTCAAGTTTACTGCTTTAGAAATCAAACAGCCTCTAAAATCCAACTCTATGTCTCCGTAGATTTCTTTCTAACCACATCTGAATCATGGTCCACTGTTCTAAAGTGCTGAATTAAATCAACCACTGACTCTACTCTTCATTGTCAACATCAAACTTCTAGTGGATCAATTAGGAAACATATTGATTTTTTAAAAAGGCTCTTATGCTAGATAGAACTTATAAACCACAAGAGTATCTCTATATATTTACATACAGACTCGATCTGTAACTCAGACAGTTTCCCAATCTTTGCCAGTGTGATGTTGGAGTACAGTTTGAGGTGAACTATGGTCTGTTTTTTAAATGAGCACCCATGAGTATTTCATGCTTAATGCAAGCAGGAAACAGAGGCACCGTATTTAGAGTGCACATTTATTTCTGAAAGATACATTTCAGGACTAGAGATAGTAAAGGTTTTTAAATAAATCCACTTTGCTTATTTACAATCTGTATTAGTTATTGTCTATTTTGAGTAAATTAATTCAATAGGAATTTTAGGTTACTTATGGTCCAAATTAGAAAAAAAATCTATGTTCTGTGATAGTATTTACTAAAAGGTCCTTCAAAAGCATTAATGATCCAATTGTATTTGTGTTTTACTTAAAATATACCTTATTATGAAATAAACTTATACATAAAGTGCAGAACACAGTGGGATTGATTCCATATCATCTTAATTATATTTCAAAGGCAATGCTTATAACTAGTAGTTCCTTTTTCACATGTGAGTGCTGGCATTTATGTACTATAATTATTTTTATAATTATTTTTATAATTATATCAAAAATCATACAAATGAATATGGCCATAAAATGATCACATGGAAGGTCATGTAGTTTTCCAACAAATGTTGCCACTATCTCAGACATTTGTGTGTATGTGTGTGTGTGTGTGTATGTGTTAGAGAGGGAGAGAGCATGCGCATGCGTGCTTGGGGGTGGGGGAAGGGCAGAGGAAGAGAATCTCAAGTAGACTGTGCTGAGCTAGGAGCCTGATGCTGGGCTTGATCTCATGACCCTGAGATCCTGACCTGAGCCAAAACCAAGAGCTGGATGCTTAACCCATTGCACCACCCAGTTGTTCCTCAAACATTTTTTTGTTATTATTTTGAAATGTTACATACAGAGTTTTAGTCATACCAGTTAACTTTATAGAGCTAATTAACTTTTACTAAGCACAGTGGTACCACCCTCATTCATGAACTTTTGTCTGAATGGCTTGGCTGTAACCAAATACTAAATCCATTTTCAAATAAAGATACTCATGTGACAGTGACAGGGATTCTCAGATAGTTCAGCTTTGGAGCCATAATTATTGATGACTTTGGAGGCTTTTAAAAATAGAAACAGCTTTATCACTGTCAAAAGTGGCCAGAAGTTGGAAAGGGTGCAAGTTTGCTATTTGTCAGATGAGATAGAACTATCTCATCCCCATCCTGATTATTTTCACTTTCCTTTCTTCTTTCAAATATGTCTTAATGATGTTTCCTAAATTCTCAGAATTGGTTGCAGATCTCCTAATGAAATACCAGACTGGTTCTATTTTGGGGGGTGGGGAGAAATGATGGAAAAGTCCAAACAGTCTTTTGTACCAAATGGGACTTTTTCAGGTATAATTGATGACTGTAGAAAGATATGGAATCTAAAGGTTGATTACCTCCTCTTGCAATGGGTGTGATTAAGGAAGTAAACTAATTAAATAAAAAATATTTACTGTGTGCCAAATTGTCCTGGTTATTGTTGAAAACTCAAAATCTGGGAATCTTCTTTGTCTTCATATAATGAAGGTGTGATAGAGTTGTGAACACATAAATCGCAGTCCAAGAGCTAAATAACAAGAGCTATGAAAAGTGAAAGAGCAGAAAGCATTTTATGATGTATTGATAATACCTTACATTTCTTTCATGTTTTATCATTGTGAGAGTACTTCTGTGTATATCATCTCGTTTGCTTCTCAAAATCACCAGGTACACAGGCTAGATATCATCCTCATTAAATTGTGAGAAACAGGTTAGAGATTAAGGAAGCTTACATGAAGTCATAATTAACTAAATGTACTACAGGTGTCAAATGAAGATCTTTAAAAAATAAACTCCAACATTCGTCTGACATATTCAGAAAAAGCTTTTAGAAATGGGAAGATCACAATGGATCTTGAAGAGATACGGGTAGGATATCTGGCAAAGTACCAAAATGAGAAAGTCCAAGCAATATTCTAGAATACAACTGAGAACTGAGATAGATCAGGGGCTTTTTGTAGGGGCCTGTTGGGAGGAGGTTTCCTGGAAAGGTGATATGTGGCTAGGTCAATGATTTTCCATGCGGGTGAAATTTAGCAATGTCTGGAGATGATTTTTTGTTGTTGTAATTGGAGGAATGAAGTGGAGCGGCTGGCATGTAGTTGGTGCATCATGAAAGATGCTCCTAAATATTGTATAATCCATAAGACAGTCCCATATAATAAATAACCTTCCAGCTCCAGACATCAATAGACATCAATAGTGAGGTTGAGAGACCCTGAGCTAGATCGTGGAGGGCCAAGATGCCCACTTAAGGAGTTAGAACTTCACGCGCCACTGAATTTTTCATTTGGGTTTAAGGAGGCGTGGCTACCCAATGGAAGTAGGTCAGAGATGGTGATCTAGAGAATAGATTCGATTTTTTCAAGTTCTTTGACAAAAATGAAACTCCAGACTTCTACCTTATGCATATAGGAATGGAAAAGAGACTACAGAATAATTATGTGATACGTTTTTCAGGAGCTTCTTGCAGGGAAGAGATGGGTCTTGAAAGGTACTGAAACCTTACAGGCAAATCCCTTCTATGTGTGTGAGATAATGAGAAGTCAGCTCACAAAGGATGGGATTTAACAGCCAATTGTAAGTTTCTTTCAGCGAAATGACTTGGGAGGATCCTGTCGTGCCCAGCAGAGCTGAAAGGGCACCATCAGGCTGCCGATGCCTATAAATCACAGAGATGGTTTATAGCAAGGGCAGACTGTGCTGACGTGATTGATGCTCTCCAAACCATCAACGGGACATTCCTCGCCTTGATGAGATGTGAATGCTGCCAGGGGTCATGAGAATCTTGGATTTATCCGGCCATCCTGGATTCTGAATAGCTTCATCAAGTGAGCGTTGTCACGGTCCCAGCCCCCATTTTTAACCTTCAGCTGCATGAGATTTCAAGTCTATGAGCTACAACACGAAGACATTTAGAGGCGAGTGTCTGTGACTTCTGTAATTATCTTCCAATCGCTTTTCCAGCGTTCTACTTTTCACTTACATAATGCTAGTGTTCATTCTGTCATTGAGTGTCATGCCATAAGAAGCTGGTTCCTCTCTCCTTTGCTGTTACATGCATTTCTTTGTAGGAAATTCTCCTGTGAAAGAAATTATATACTAACAATGGATGGTATCTGTTGCTTTAATGGGAGAGAGAGAAATGAAAGATATGTGCCAAGTTATCTTTTGGTGCTGTGCTCGATACCAGGATTAATGAATGTGTTGCTATACCTAAGCAACTCCTATTTGGGCCTGCTCTCTGGGAAGACAGTGATTAATGTAATGCAAACTTCTCCCAATCTAAAATGGGTATGTTTTTACTTATCTGAGATAGGCTACCATTTGCTTTAAGAAAAAGTGCACATTTGGTATGGCTGTAAACTACCTTGAGGGCCCTGAAGAATAGCAAACTTTATAGATTGCTTCAAACTAATTCAATCCCAGAAAAAGGTCAGTCTGCAAAAATTTAATTTTTATTTTTCCAAATCAGAAGGTAGAGAACGTCTGTGTCCTGAGGCATATGCATTAGCTCCAGGGATGGTGGGGGAGGGTGGGTGACGGGCATCATCTTTTATTAATATTCTCGGTTTTCTGTGGCGCTCTTGTAAGTCTGGTCAGTTTCATCCTCTGGACCAATGCTCATTTGCAGGGGAATGTAAATCTATTTTTAGGTAGTTGCCTTTACCCAGTCTTTAAGTGAAAAGAACATGACCATTACTCAAGAAGATATTTTAAGCCTTTTAGGTTGGTGTTTTTCTCAGGAAAAATCACAAATGCTGGTGGAAAATGACTTAGAAGGGCATGGAATGAGTAGTTCACTCATCTGTTGGTTAGGTCCATCAACGCAGAAGAAATATATTATAAATGCTAAACATTAACCATGTGATAATGCAGGATTAACACAAATTTGCCTATTAGAATGAAGCTGCTTTCTGAATTTTATCAACTAATCTTCTTTTTTGGATACATAGCTATAGTTACTAAATATCCTTTGAATGTAAATATATGTTGATAGTTGGACGTTCTAATATTAGGGGCCTGAAGGGCACCTGGGTGGCACAGTGGGTTAAAGCCTCTGCCTTCAGCTCAGGTCATGATCCCAGGGTCCTGGGATCGAACCCCGCATCGTGCTCTCTGCTTAGCAGGGAGCCTGCTTCCTCCTCTCCCTCTCTCTGCCTGCCTCTCTTCCTGTTTGTGATCTCTGTCAAATAAATAAATAAAATCTTTTAAAAAAATATTAGAGGCATGACATATCCCTCATATTCTGAATATATATTAATACATTTAAACATACACACCCAGCATTTTATGCTTAGGTTTAAATTTTCTATTTTGATTTTTCTAATTTTTCATTTCAATAAGTTAATGGCTTAGATTAAAAAGAAAAAATGCAACTAATTAAAAATTTACAGGCACATACTACTTGGCAAACTTAAGAAAGGAGGGCTGTACATTGAATAGCCAGTTTTGGGAAGACAATTCCTATTTTGAATATGCTTGAAAAAGACCAATTTGATTTGGAAAGGGAATATATAAGGGAATTTATAACTTTACAAGAAAATAAAACATGCTTAGGAAAAGTCTTAAAAATTCTGAAGAGGCCTGACATGATTTTGATGATATTGTAAAAAATATTGCTATGGAGTCCTTTAAGAATTTTATGACACTACACTTGAGAAATAATAGAAACTCCAGTTATATGGCACTCAGGTCATATTAAGTAATATATAATATGATTGGTTACTGAATATTTTACTCCTGTGAACTTTGAAAATTTCTATACCTCTAGTACTGAAAATGGATAAATACAATCATTTCTATAAAAAGGTGCTTGAACCTTGAACATGAGTTCAGTCTCCAGTAATAAAGTAATACTCATTTTGCTTAAATTAGCTTATAGAGTCTTTAGAAAAATAATTAGTCAAAGGAGTATAAACCATATTTTTCTTTTGGTTTTGGGTTCTCAGATCTAACATCTAAGGAGAGATCAATATTCCTAAACTGTGTTGGCTTGTTTGATTTAAATTATAGGAAGAGGAGCCAGGGCTATTAGATAATGAGAAAATTATCAACACAATCCTCTATGTGTCTTAAAATTCACTAAATGAAAATAAAACTTTAGGCAATTTGTGCTTGTTGAGGCATAATTTAGTTATGCATTGAACTCTAAATTATTGTCAACATTAGCATTCATCTTCCAAAAATAATATACTTAAATATCTAATTGCTTGCTAAATGATATTTGAATGTTTGCTGAAGTGTGAGTTAGTTTGAATGAAAACCTTTGCCTTTATTTTACACTGTTTTATCTTTGATACATACATATACCCCTGCTTTTCTGTGAGAAAATTTTCACCCCATTTATTTAATTTTACAAATCTGTGTGAAGGAATCATCACGTTATAATTCCTCCCGATGGTAATCTATACATATTAGAAAAATGGAGCTTTGACTTTGAATAATGAAAACAATCATTTATATAAATTTTAGTGTACTGTCTGCCAGCATGTAATAGACCGTCAATAAAAAATATTTTGGTATATTTAAATTGTGCTTTACTCTGGCCAGATTGAATCATCCTGGTTGCTTTCTTCTGTTTAACTTCACTGTGAGCCCATATGTGTGATGACTCTCTCTCTATGGCCAGCCACCAGTTGGAGTTGGCCAACATTGTTTTTCACAGGGATGGCTGTATTACTTTTCTTTTACTGCTACACCAAATCACCACAGATTTAGTGACTTAAAACAACACACATTTATTATCTCACGGTTCTGTGAGACGGAAACCTGGTTACCGTATGGCTCAGCTGGGTTCTTTGCTTTCAGTCTCACAAGACTGGTGAATCAGGGTGTTAGGTGGGCTCTGTTCCTTTCTGGGGATGGGTCCACTTCCAAACTCATTCTTGCTCTTAGCTGAATTCAGTTCCTCACAGTGGTAGGACAGAGGTTCCTGCTTCCTTGCTGGCCATCAGCCCAGAGCCAGTCTTTGCTGCTGGAGTCTGGCAGCATTCTTGCAAATGCTTTCTGTGTTCTGTGTTCTCCTCTCCACCCTCAGCAGCAGTGGGTCAGATTTCTCTGATTCCAGCCAGAGAAAGTTCCCTGTTTTAAGGAGCTTGTATTATTAGATTTAGCTCATCTGGATAACACAGGCTGATATCTTTATTTAAAAGTTTGTAACCTTAACCCCTTTGTAACAATCCCCTTTGCCATGTAACATATTCCGAGACTCCAGGGATTAGGGTTTTTGGACATCCATTTGATGCCATTCTGCCTACTAGGATGGCAATAGAAACAAACTCAAGAACAGCTCAAGTTCTCTTTAGTGTCTCCCTCACTAGCCAGGGGTATGATCTTGATTTTTCAGTTTGCTTATGTATGTTGGGCCATGAACTCTTAAAAGTCTCTTCTAGTTGTTTATACCATGAAAGCATGGTATAAAAGAAAGCATGCCTTCTTTCTTTATTCTTTTCTCCCTCATATCATTTAATTTTTGCCCAGACCTTTTTATTTTCTCTGTTATATTTATTTTCACTTTTCTTTGTGCTTTTTTTTTTTTTTTCCTCCTTCAGTGTTTGCTTGGAATTCAAGGGACTCTTGGCTGGTGTGAAAGATTTTTATCTCATTTAATTGTAATATTTAACCTTTGTTTGTTCCAGTTAATGTGCGTTGTTTTTGTTCTTTGTTTTCTTTAATTGGGTTTTTTTGTTTCTTTATTTGTTTTTTAAGATAGAGCCAGAGAGAGCTTGGGAGGTATGGGCAGAGGGAAAGGGAGAGAGAAACTCAAGCAGACTCCATGCTGAGTGCAGAGCCCAGCTTAGGGCTCCATCTCATGATCCTGAGATCACTACCTCAGCTGAGACCAAGAGTCGACTCTTAACCGACTGTACCATGCCCCTTTTCTCTGTTTTACTACAGGATATTAATGTGCTTGATTTTACTTTGCTGCTCTAACCCTCTCCCCCCACCACACACAGAGTTGTGTAATAGAATATTACTGTATTACCTTCCTAATATCTGAAACATTTTGAGTTCTGCAACAATCTGATTTCAGTCATTTCAGACAGTGACAGCTTATTGGGTGTTGTAGTAGTCCTACGTTCCTACAGTATGCCATATGGTTTTATGACTTTCTTTCCCTCTTCAGGATGCCAAGTATCAATTATTTGTTTAAAGTTAAACTGAATCATATTTTACTGTTTTGTTTAAGGTGTTTTTGAAAATTGCCCACCCATTGTGCTAATAACACACATCTCTTTTGAGAACTGGTGTCACAGAGCCAGGCCAAAGAAATACTCCCAAGAATCTGTTGCCAGAACTATCGAGATGCAAAATGTGCATTAACCACAGAGGGAGGAGACCTCTATCTATCAGGGATATGCTTGGTTTTCAGTTAACAAAAAATTCTGGGCATTATTCCAGAATTTAAATTTATAGTGTTGCTATCAACACATGAATCTGAAAGTTGGAAGATTGTGCTAATCATCGTGGATTCCCATAAGATGCTCTGGACCTGTCCTAAGCTAGATACAAATTGTGCTGGGAAACTTTACTGTGTGTACCTAGCAGCCTTGCTAATTTATTAATTTGTTTAATTTATGATGCTAAAAAGATACTTTTCTTTAGCTTATTCTTTTGTATTCAGCTACCGCTAACATTTCATCAACTTTCTTCACTTGATTTTTAAAAGGCTAAACAAAGCTTATTCAAAAATCTGTGGTTGACTTTTAGATTGTTAATTTACAGAAAAGTAATCACATTTATTTTCTGACAGTGTTACACAATTAATATTTAAACCAAGAATCTTGTATGTTGGAGCTGTTGACATAGAGTTAAATTTCTCCTAGAGGAAGGGACCACCGTTCTGTGAAAATTCGCCACCCCCACCCTGTCCCTTCAGGAATTTTATCAGATAAGCTCCAGGTTAGTTATGTAAGACTTTGGCTCTTGTATTTCTATCAGGAGTTATTAGGATCTGGCCCTGGGAATGTTCTCTGGTACTGTGAGTTGTAAGCTAAAAGGATGAACATGGACTATGGACTTGTAGCTGTTCCTTATTTATGATTCTCCATGATTGCTGTGTTTTACTTACAGTTCTCCCTGTACCCCCCGACCCCCCGCTGGGGAGTACCAAGGAAGAGAATAGTAGTGTGGTTGCTCTTGTTCCTATTTTTCATATAATCTCATTGACTGATTTCTGGACTGAAATAACCTTATTTAGCTATCTGAGTACTCCTTTAAATGATATTTTCCGTGGCAAATGAGTATCATCTAAAGCATGACTAGTCATGAAGTTCTATAGCAGCATTGCAAATAATTCGGTATTTTGATTTTCTTTTTCTTGGATGATTTTTCTCTTCCATAGAAAGTAAGTAGTAGGTAAAATGAGGAAATACTTTTTTTTACTTGTCTTCACTTCTTTTGGATACAGAACATTTATGAGGATTGAAATATTACTCTATTCTCTTAGCCATCATAAATCACCTATTAGTAATTTTTTTTATCACCTGTTAGTATCTCAAAGTCCTTTGAATCAAAATTATCTGATTCCTTAAAAAATGTTAATTTTTTTACATTCTGTTTTTTCAAGCTTGAATTTGTCATCTAATGATAAAAGTAGCCCTTCCTTGTTTTTGTCCAAAAAATTTTATGTTTTAACCTTCAAGATGAGTGAGTGGTACAGGTAGAAATTATAGTTTTGGTGTTCTATAATTTGAGTAGTCAGGTTACCAGATAATTTTAGCCTGTTTTTACTGTAACATCATCATACTTTTGATCAAATACTGCTTCAGCTTTTGAGTGTAAAGAAACCCTCCCTTGACCAGTGGTTCTTATACTTAGGTCTGAGGACCCCTGTAGGTCCCCCAAGTCTTTCTGAGGTCCACAAAACTTCCCTTTTGCAGCATTTCTGTGAGGTTAGATTATCTTTATATATTTCAACCAAAATAATATATCTTAACAGCATCTACTGGTTTTTATCAAGCCAAAGAGTAAAAAGATTTACAGAAATGGAGAACAAAGTTACTCTCTTCACTAATTATTTTTGTTTTAGAAAATGTGCCTATTTTTTTTTTTCCACAAAAGATATGTATTTACATTTAAGCATGCCATGGGCATAATATTGTTATTTAAAATGCATTCACAAATATTTAATGTGTCTCACTTTAAATTCTTATAGGTAAATGTTGAAAGTTACAACCCATGGAAATAAAAGATCACTGTGGTTCTCAATAAATTTTAAGGGTTTGCAAGCCTTCTGAGCCCCCAAACTTGAGAAGAACCTGCCCTGTACACATTTTATAAGGCCTCCTAAACTTGTGTTTTCTTGACCTCTTTTCTTTGAGTTCCAGCACCTGGATATAGTGGGCTGTATAAATATTTTCTCTTTAGTGTCTGATACTTTTATGTAGTTTTCTGATGTAAAAAAAGATCAGAAAAGCAATGCTCTGTTTTCTGATAGATCTCCAGGAACAGTTGACTGGTTTAGGGAGGAACAGTCTGGGGAGGGGAATTTGCAACAGAATATTGGGTCTGAAACTCTCAAAGTCAACAAGGAGTAAAGGAAAGGGAATGTCAAAATTTTGCATATTCACTGCTCAACTTCACAACTTCACAAATCTCAATATTTTCTGTGTTTGCTCCCTGACTGTTCTACTTTCTTCTTAATATTTGGACCCCTGTAATTTCATTGAGTCCATCTGTATAATCTCCCCGTCTCAAATCCTTAATCAAATCTGGAAAATCTCTTTTGACATTTAATGTAATATATTCACAGGTTTCAGGGATTGGGAGGTGGTATCATTGGGGGAGCCATTATTCTGCCTATCATGGGAGTACATATCTGTGACCTTACTAGATGTTAGCACACTGGTCTCCAAAATTGTTTTGCCAAATTTTTCTTCCACTAGTAGTGTAAGAGTCAATCAGCTTCCTTGTGGACACCTGGTATTATCAGACTGTAATAGTTTTATTACTTTTTGTTATAAAAGACTATTTTCCTTATTGTTGGTGATATTGACCATCTTTTCATTTGTGTATTTTCCTTTTGTATAATGATTCTCTTCTTGTAAGTCACCCTCATACAAGCATAGCTTGGTTTATTTTGGCTAAGAATGTTTGCTCACATTTCTTTGCACTCACAGAGCCCTGTGCAGTCTTTTTGCTGGTTATTTCTGAGATTGGCACTTTACTAGCCAGAAATATTTAGCGTTATCTGCAAATTGAGAGACATTTATCAAGGTGAAAAAAAAGATCTCAGATTTAATTATAATTGAAATTAATCCAGAGATTTACCAGAAAACTATTTGTATATAATGCTATTCCTTGTAAGTGTATCCTTGATGATTTAAAATGTGTATATATTCATAGACCTATTATGGTTACATACATGATTATGACAAGGACATTGTAGCCTACTGGTTTTATTCAGCAGGAATTCTTCCTTAGCTGCCTCACTTAGCATGTTGTCTTGTATCCTTTGTAGCCTGGGCATTTCCTATAGTCTCTTACCTGATTTCCTTTTCTTTAGTGTTATGCACTGTCTGCCCAATCTATATACACTTCCGTAACCAAACTCATCTCTCCAAAGCATACCTGCTGGTAAATTCCCTTACAGATACTCCCAAAAGTTTTCATAACATTCCTTAATTTATGGACCCCTTTTAGAATGTAAAGACTCTGTAGATCCTTTCCCAGTGTGTGTATACACACACACACACACGTGCACACACATTGTAATTATAGTCTCAGAGTGTTCAGAGACCACATCTATTGTCTGTGTGTTCACAATTAAATCACCTAACTTGAAGGATAAAGACTGAACTGATTAGCCCACAATTGTATCAGGATGCCATTTATGATCTGTTCCCTAGGTACCTGCCTTTCCAGATTAATTTCCTACCACTCTATTCTGCATGAACATTTTACTATTTGAAATTCCTCAAACATTGCATGTTCTTATCCATTGAATCTAACTCTGAGATTTACTTATAGGATCCTGATAGCTATTTCTGGATGTCTGATGACATTGGTATTAGTAGCTAGAAGTCTGTTTATGCCTTCCAAAGATTTTAGATAGCTTTCAGAGATTTTTGTTTTGTCCTTCTTTGTTCTTAGTTGTTATTTATCAGTGTATCAGATTTGAATCATTTTCATGCCAGTGGCCTTGGACAATGGAAGACTATTTCTTTCATAACTTTTAAAAAAAAGCTTTGAGATAATTATTTATTGCTTATTGTCTGTCTTTCTATTTCTCTCTTTCCTTCCTTCCCTCCTACCCTTCCCATTTCTTGATTTCTTGTAGTGTTGCACAAGTCAAAGCTTTCTGGGTGCTGGGCTGTGGTACAAGTGAGTGAGAGTCAGTATAGTTTGGTGTTTATGAAGGTGTGTTCTAAAGCCGGATGGACCATATGAATCAGTATCCTAACAGTTGCAAGTTTCAGAAAATGCATTGCAGATTGTTTTAATTAAGGACTTTTTTTTTTTTTTTTCTCCTATGATCAGAAGTCCGGTAATATGTTCTCCTCTAGTTGAATTTGATCTCAACTCCAGATTTATCTGTAATTATCTTATCTGTGTCTTTATATTTGAGTTGTCTTTTCTTTGGAATACTTTCTCTTAAGGAAGCTGGCTGGCCTAGCTCTAGGCCTCATACCCTGTATCACTCCATCTGAAAATGTAGAAAATGTTCTTCCTTTACCCTAGAATGGGAGACTTAGGATTTATTTCATTTAAAACAACATAGGCCACATGCCAACCCCTGTGGTTAAGGAAATCTCATGTACTAGTTGGCTCATAAGGGGATTAGTGCTTATCAATAAAACAGTTGTCTTTGAATAAATAAGTGAATTTGGCATATTTAACAATGAGTGTCTGGAGAAGAAGATTTCAAATCATGCCCAGGGGCACAGATTACCTATGCATCGCACCTGGGTGCATATCTGAAATAATTTGATCAATCAAAAAATTAAAGGAATAGTTGAAGACACTTCACTTGAGTTAGTAGAACTGCATCAGAAAAATGTCTGCCTCAGATGGTTATGACTGTTAAGAAATGGGAACAGTTTGAGGTTTTACCATACTTGGCAAACCAATAAGTTAGCCTGCCAAAGTCCATGTTTGCTGGCAAAAGGGACAAGGCTCCTGATTCGATACAAAGGGCTTTCTTACAACTAGAGCAATAGAGGAGTTTTCGCACTTGTTCCTACAGGGCAATGCGGAGAGGGCCAGATGAGGTCTGCACATGCAGTGGGTTGCATTATATAAAAGGAGCACCCAATCAAGATAAGGGAAACTGAATTTCTTCTGGTGTCCTCTAAGCAAATCTGCCTGACCTTTGCCTTGGACAGAGTCATCATCTTTATTATCCTGGACAGTAAACAAACATGCCTTTTCCTCCAGAGAGAGATAATTTGTTGTCGTCGTCGTCGTCTTCTTCTTCTTCTTCTTTTTTTTTTTTTTTTTTTTTTAAGATTTTATTTATTTATTTGACAGAGAGAGCTCACAAGTAGGCAGAGAGGCAGGCAGAGAGAGTGGGGAAGCTCGGGGTCATGACCCTGAGATCATGACCTGAACCAAAGGCAGAGGCTTAACCCACTGAGCCACCCAGGCGCCCCAAGATAATTTGTCTCCTAAGGCTATTTTCTACATAAGCATCCTTGATGGTCTAGAACAAAAGCTCTTAATGCGGGGCGCCTGGGTGTCTCAGTGGGTTAAGCTGCTGCCTTCAGCTCAGGTCATGATCTCGGGGTCCTGGGATCGAGTCCCGCATCGGGTTCTCTGCTCCGCGGGGAGCCTGCTTCCTCCTCTCTCTCTTTCTGCCTGCCTCTCTGCCTACTTGTGATCTCTATGTCAAATGAATAAATAAAATCTTTAAAAAAAAAAAAAAAAAGCTCTTAATGCTCCTGCTTGCAAGATGTATATAAACACAAGGGACTTATAGAAAATTGTTTCCCAATATCTATTCCACATTTCTGCTCCCTCTTGGCTTCTGGAGACTTGTCCCTTAAGTATCCCACACCATGGGCTGCTCTACTATGGCCAACAGAAGCTGCCTCGAATCTATTTAATTAATTCATCGCAGAGAGTATTAAATTAACACTACTATCAGCAGCATTCCACGCATTCTGAGCAGTGTGGTGAGGCCAGCCTCCTCTTCCAGGGGCCCAACCCTACTCTCCAGGGTACCAAACCTAGCTAACTGAACAAATCCCATAAAATATCAGGGTCATTGAAACCTGATGGCTTTCTCTTTAAGTTTTTCTGTTGACCTTTCCACTTGGTTTAACATTAATTCAGGTGTAGCTGGATGTGTTGGTGATTGTATCTACAGAGCCTCAGCCCAACAGGAGTTAAGTCTAAGGCACCTCTGTCATCCGTAACAGCCTTGGGCAGTGAGCTGAAGCTGACCTGAATGTTTTCCAGGGCCTACTTGGGATCATTGATCACTTCAGCTCAAGTCAGAGATCCATTTCAAAGCACTTTTTCTAATTAGATGGCTTCCGTTGTAGGAAAAACTGCCCACAGGGTGTCCATAAATAACAAGTTAGTTATGCCTCTGGCTAGCACCCCCAGGTAAGAAGGGTAACCTCATTTAATATGGATTTCAGCAGTTTTCTGATAGCTGTGTGATCTCATGATATACTTCTAGAAGCAGCTGTAGGGCAACTTAAAATCATCTCTATCTCCCAATATTTAACAGAATCTTTGAATCTCTGTGTGACCTGGCCTTTGCCCACCTTAACAACTGTATCTTGTCCTAACTTCCCCCTCACTCTCTGCATTTTCTCATTCCCTTAGGTTTGGCCATGCTCGCTCTTAATACGCAGCCCTGTGCAAGCTGGGCCCTCAGTATAAGACGCTTTTCCTACCAGTCTCGGCCTAATCAGTTTCTACTTAAGCTTCGTTGACTCTCTCCTCTCCTTTCCTCCTTATCCTATTGTACTAGATCTTGTGTCTTTGAGGTGTTGGGTACGTACTGCTTCGTGGTACTTGTCACCATTTCAGTTTGCACCTATCAGAATGGTTTCATTAGCGTCTGTTCATTGTTACACTGTATGTTCTATGATGGCTGGGAATGTGTATGTTGTTTATGTTTTTGTTCCACAACTTCCTAGCACAGTCTCTGGGGAGTAGTTGGTAGTCAGTAAATATCTATTAAATTAATTAATATTTTTATGTATTTAAAATTAAACATTTAGAAAGGATGTTGGTGTTTAAGCCCTTGGGAAGTAATCGTTCATGCACGAGGCATGGCTCTTCATAGTTGGCTGTTGCTTGACTGACCAGGAAACGTGATCCAGCTGTAAGACACCAAGTTAAACACAGAATGGTGTGATTAGCAAAGATAGCAACAATTAAGGTGAGCCAAAGAGACTTTTTACTTTTGTAGCACTTAGGGAAACACAGTTTGAGCCTGAAGAGTGCAACATTTCTTCCTTGGAACTTATCAACAGTTGGGCAGGCCACAATTAATCAGGAGGTGACTCAGTGGGGTGCCTGGTGGGTGCCGTCGGTTCAGCATCCAACTCTTGGTTTCAGCTCAGGTAGTGATCTTAGGGTAGAGATATCGAACCCTGTGTTGGGCCCCACATTCAGTGGGGAGTCTGCTTGAGTTTTTCTCTCCTCCCTCTACCCTGCCCATTTGTGCCCTTTCTCTAAAATAAATAAATCAATCTTTTTTTTTTTTTTTAAAGAGGTAACTTAATAGGTAACTAAATCCCAGGTTACTTAAAGTCCTTCAAAGACCTGTCCTGCCAAGATGCAGGAGATGGATGTCACATCCTGCTGTTCCCCTCGTTCCTTAAGGGGTTCAGGGAAGGGAAAGCCTCAAGGTAGTGCTTAGGAGTTGGATCTGTTTGTTCAAATGAAGAATAGTGATTGTGTTCACACAAAGCTGTCATTCCAAATTTATTTGCAAGTTCTTTTTATTTTACTTGCACTTTCAATTTTTTTATGAGGTAGTTATGTATTAGGGAATTGATTAGGAGACTGAAAATAGTCAAAATGTTTACTTTCAGTTCTTCTTCCACTTTGCTATAAGTTGATTAAAGTCAGGCACCCTACTTATTCTCTGTCTTGGTTACTTGGGATAGTGCCCAAGGTGTACTGGGTAGTGACTCCATGGAGTTTTGTTATGTAGGGTCCAGAGAGAGACTGCCTAGTTTCATTTCATTTTGTTCCTTCTCCTTCCTTCCTTCCTTCCTTCCTTCCTTCCTTTCTTTTTTAAGATTTTATTTATTTATTTGGCACAGAGAGAGAGAGAGAGATCACAAGTAGGCAGAGAGGCAGGCAGAGAGGGGGAAAAACAGGCTCCCCGCTGAGCAGAGAGCCCAATGCGGGGCTCGATCCCAGGACCCTGAGATCATGACCTGAGCCAAAGGCACAGGTAACCCACTGAGCCACCCAGGCGCCCCGAGACTGCCTAGTTTCGGCCAAGCTCTACTTGCTGTGTAACCAAAGAGGTTTGCGGAATCTTGCTAGCTGCAGTTTCCTTGTGGAGATAGGAAAGCATGGAGGATTCTTGGGAGAACTGAATGACATATAGGAAACACTTAGGAATTGCCTGGCAAATATTTAATGCTCGATGAACATTAGTTTTCATTTTTAGGAACATAAGCTCACACTCTCCCTACATTTTGGTCAGAGATTGAGAATCTTAAAATCAGCTGGAATATGAATAGCTATGTCAGTATTGGCAATTAGTGGTGATTGCCAGTTGAGAGGCTTACCTGGGCTGTTCTTCAAGAGGTGACTCAGGGATTCAGAATCCTTCTCTCATGTTTCTTTCTGTGCTCTAGACCCTCCTTGGAAATCCAGCTGCACCCCCCTCCCCCATCCAGCTGACTGAGGAGTGAAGATCAAGAGTATGTCAGATAAAGCAGGCAGATTTAGGGGCCAAGTGTAACAGTGATACAATTCTCTTCTACCCATGTTCTTATTGGCTAGAATTCAGTTACATAACCCCATAGAAATGCAAGAAGACTGGAGAGTGTAGTCTTATGTGCCTAGGCAATGCCCTGAGGGAACTCACTGTACATCTGTAAGATTTTATTAATGATCATCAAATATCCATAATCAGCTTGAAATAATATCATTTTCACTGAATTGAATCTAGTTTTGTTGATGTTGCTCTTGTTGTTTTCATTCCATTTGTTTTCACAGATTGCCTGGTATGGCCATGTCCTGCCTATGGGTAGATTCAGTCTGACAGCTGGAAGAACAGTAGGAAAGATAGAAAAAACAGAGGACCTGCCTCCAAACAGGCACCATGAAATTGTCGAAGCTGTTTTATGCCTTGGAAATCATAAGAACTGCAGAGATAGGTCTTAATGATACCTATTGATTTCTCTTTAAATTCTCCTTTGATTTAATTGTAGTTTTACATAGATCCCATTTCAGACGTTAATATGCTCTAGCAACTGCATATTTGACTTTGAGATTCTAGTTAATCTAAAGCTTTATCTAGTAGTAGTATATATATGGTATGTCTTATTTATTAGCTATATGATACATTTTTAGCAGTTATTTTTCAAGAGACATCTGCTCCATAGGTCAGGTATTAATCTCCATTCAACCAAGTAGAGAGACTTGGTTCTTACACTAAGGCAATTGACCATGTCATTTCGACATCCCCTGGTTCT
The DNA here is from genome assembly GCF_030435805.1 of Mustela lutreola. NCBI lineage: Eukaryota > Metazoa > Chordata > Mammalia > Carnivora > Mustelidae > Mustela > Mustela lutreola. The sequence continues at coordinate 110,490,723 of NC_081297.1, forward strand.
TTTGCATTATTTTTAGTCGTTCTTTATTCTCTATATTCTCAATTCATTTGATAAAGAGGGTTTTAGATTCCCCAAGCTAAGAAACAAAAGTGGCTTGAGTGTCCTCCTTATTGCTTTTAAACCTGAGGGATTATCAGATGCATTACAACTCTGGAAAGCTCAAGGCAATTTAATAACTTGCACACTCCAAATCAGAAGAACATATAAAACAACTAGGACAGTAGCAGCTTAAGTAGGACATTTCCTTTCTAAACAGTGAGAAGTAGCAGCATTAGACTGAGTCATAATGGAACTAAAACTCGACAACCTAGACCTTGAACCTTTGCAGCCACTGAAACTATTTGTAGCAATTGGCTGCTTTACCTTTGAGTCTTACCAAGTGCTTTTCTTATATACCATCAAAAGTATATGTGATATAGTAATGGTTAGAATTATATCTGGGTAACTTAGATGTGGGTCATAAGGTTATGTTAATACTTCCCCCACTTGGGGACACATGCTTTTATCAATATAATCCCTTGTCATGGCCCCCAGCTCTGGGAACATGGGGGTACACAAGAGTTGGGTGCAAGACTGAAGGTTTCTCCTTGATTTTAGAGAGCTCTAAATTGAGATCAGAGAGCTGTGGCATGCCTGGTGAGCATTCTTGTGTTAGGATTCATAATATTAGGATTAAAGGCTCACATGATTGAATACATTTCCCTCTAAGCCATATTCTTTCATATTTCCTGTCCCAAGAACTCCAGGAAAAGTTGGGGGAGGCTAAAGTTGAAGTTCAAATATAGTAGTCTTTTATCCATGGTATCCAAGTAGCTCTTTATTCAGCTGTACTTAGTGACCAAATCTAGGGTCTGTTTCAACCAACTATGTGTAACTAAGATCGTCTTAAAGGGGTTTGTTTGTCAGCATGAAACTTTAACTCTTTGGGAAGATGTCAAGGGCATATTTTTATTGGTGGGACCTTTTCTGGACCTTCGCCAGAACCTGAGGATTCAGAAAGAATAGCAACGTTGTTTCTCTTTAATTTACTTTTTTCTCGACAGTTGCATTTTTGTGTTTTCTGTGTGCTTAGCAGCTCTGCGCACAGTTTTATTGACTTCTAAACTAAGCAAATAGAACAAACTCTGGTGGTATAAAGTGCTAAGTGAGCGAGCCGCAGGGAGCACATTATACCGAGGCTCTTCACTCACTGGGCTCTGGCTGCCAATTTGCTTTCAAGTGCAATTCAGGAAGCTGGTTATGGTCTATCAAGTCCTAAATAATCTAGGCCTTGTTCACCTCAGAAATTAGCTGCTGCTTTTTATACCATCACCACAATTAATCATGGCCCATCTTGTTCCTGTTATGAGGGAAGGATCTGCAAATATTCCATTTGATGAACTCTTCCTAAAACCTGTCCCCTTTGCTATAATGAGTGGTAGTGTAGAGGAGTATTGGAGTTGGGCTTTTTGAGACTGGGCTCCAGTTCAAAATTCAGTGCTGCTACATGATAGCGGCGGGATGTTGATCAACATACTGTAGCCAGTGCTACTGTTAATTATAAGAGCAAACACACAACACTGTGTGTCGATACCATTGTGAGTTTTACAAATATTTATTCTTTTAATTATCACTCCCAACTTATTCTGTAGATTTTATTGTTTTCCCCAATATGTGAGTGAGGAAACAGGAAAAAATACTGGAACTCTGATTTCTCAGATTCCCCAACTGGAAGATGAGAATAATAGTACTAATGTAATAATAATGTGGTAAGGATTAAGTGAGATTTTGTACATAATAGTGTCTTTCACTAAATATGTGCTCAGGAACTATTAGCTATTAATATTATGATCACAGTTTTGTTAGGGTTCCCCAGAGAAAGAGAACCAATAGGATACATTAAGATATATTCATACAGTATAATTAGGATTTATTACAACTGATTAATGTAATTAAAATATATATGAATATATTATATATGAAGGAAATAAATATATGTTAGTATATGTAAATTTATTATAAGGAATTGGCTCATGTTCTTATGGAGGCTAGGAAGTCCAAAATCTTCAGGGTCATTTGGGAGACTTGGCGAGAGCCAGCATTCCAGTTCGAAGGCTATCATGCAGAAATAGTCAATGGTACAGAAGAAGTTGAAGGCAGTTAGTGAGAGAATTCTGTCTTACCTGGAGTAGGGTCAGTCCACAGTCTATTCAGACTTTCAACTGATTGGATGAGGCCCACCCATGTTGTAGAAGGCAATCTATTGCCTTACTTAATGAAATGTTAATCTAATGTTGAAGTCTTCCCATTTAAATGTTAATCTCAAAAAAGAACATCCTCGTAGAACCATCTAGAAGAGCATTTAGCCAAATATTTGGGAAACTCATGGCCCAATCAAGTTGACACTTAAAATTAACCACCATTACAGTAGTCTTTTTGATATAATAATAAATGTGATGAAAGCATTTTCCCTACTGCGCATAATTTTCTCAAGAGAATGACCATGTCTAATGTATTTTTGATATATTAGGCTTTATTTTCACCCTAGATTATTGTTGTAAAAGACTATGGGTGCTTATGTATGTGTGTGTGTGTGTGTGTGTGTGTGTGTATTTTGTTTTGAATCTAAAATTGTCCATTTCATCCATGCAGACAAGGATATTATTTTTTGTTGGCCTTTTATTTTTTCCTGCTTACTTGAGGGAAGAAGTATCTTTCTTAACTCTTGGATTTCAGGGAATATGTGGTATCCTTAAGGAATTGTGAGCAATGACTCTATTTTGCTCCAGATGTGACTATTTTCAGACAAGGGTGTGCCTGTCTTTAGCATAATGGTTCTATGGCTGAGACCCAATAGAGCACTCTCATATCAAAAATATGCTTTACCAGGAGGTAGGTTTTTTTTATTAATTATTTTTATTAATATATAATGTATTATTTGCCCCAGGGGTACAGTTCTGTGAATCGTCAGGCTTGTACACTTCACAGCACTCACCATGTTACATACCCTATCCAAAGTCCATAACCCAGCCACTCTACCCATACCGCCTCCCACCAGCCACCCTCAGTTTGTTTTGTGAGATTAAGAATCTCTTATGCTTTGTCTCCCTCCTGATCCCATCTTGTTTCATTTCTTCCTTCTCTACCCCCCAAACCACCTGCCCTGCCTCTCAAATTCCTTATATTTGGGAGACCATATGATAATTGTCTTTCTCAGATTGACTTATTTCACTCAGCATACTACCCTCTAGTTCCACCCACGTTGTTGTAAATGGCAAGATTTCATTTCTTTTGATGACTGCATAGTATTCCTGTGTGTGTGTGTGTGTGTGTGTGTGTGTGTGTGTGTGTGTGTAAAACATATCTTCTTTATCCATCCATCTGTTGATTGATATCTAGGTTCTTTCCAAAATTTGGCTATTGTGGACATTGCTGCTATAAATATTCAGGTGCATGTGCCCCTTCGATTACTATATTTGTATCTTTAGGGTAAATACCCAGTGGTGTGATTGTTGGGTCATAGGGTAGCTCTTTTTCAATACTTTGAGGAACCTCCATACTGTTTTCCACAGTGGCTGCACCAGCTTGCATTCCCACCAACAGTGTAGGAGGAGTCCCTTTTTTTCTGCAACCGCTACAGCACCTGTCATTTCCTGACTTGTTAATTTTAGCCATTCTGACTGGTGTGAGGTGGTGTCTCATTGTGGTTTTGCTATGTATTTCCCTGATGCCGAGTGATATGGAGCATCTCATGTGTCTGTTGGCCATCTGGTTGTCTGCTTTGCAGAAATGTCTGTTCATGACCCCTGCCCATTTCTTGATTGGACTATTTGTTCTTTGGGTGTTGAGATTGATAAGTTCTTTATAGATTTTGGATACTAGCCCTTTATCTGACATGTCATTTGCGAATATTGTCTCCCATTCTGTTGGTTGTCTTTTGGTTTTGTTGACTGTTTCCTTTGCTGTGCAAAAGCCTTTGATCTTGATGAAGTCCCAATAGTTCATTTTTGCCTTTGCTTCTCTTGTCTTTGGCTATGTTTCTAGGAAGAAGTTGCTGTGAATGAGGTCGAAGAGGTTGCTGCCTGTTTTCTGCTCAGGGACTTCGATGGATTGCCGTCTCTCATTGAGGTCTTTCATCCATTTTGAGCCTATTTTTGTGTGTGGTATAAGGAAATGGTCCAGTTTCATTTTTCTGCATGTGGCTGTTCAATTTTCTCAACACGATTTGTTGAAGTGACTGTCTTTTTTCCATTGGACATTCTTTCCTGCTTTATTGAAGATTACTTGACCATAGAGTTGAGAGTCTATTTCTGGGCTGTCTATTCTGTTCCATTGATCTATAGGTCTTCTTTTGTGCCAGTACCATATTGTCTTGATGATGACAGCTTTGTAATAGAGCTTGAAGTCCAGAATTGTGATGCCACCTACTTTGGCTTTCTTTTTCAATATTCCTTTGGCTATTTGAGGTCTTTTCTGGTTCCATATAAATTTTAGGATTATTTATTCCATTTCTTTGAAAAAAGTTGATGATATTTTTATAGGGATTGCATTAAATGTGTAGACTGCTTTAGGTAGCATAGACATTTTCACAATATTTGTTCTTCCAATCCAGGAGCTTGGAACATTTTTCCATTTCTTTGTGTCTTCCTCAGTTTCTTTCATGAGTACTTTATAGTTTTCTGAGTATAGATGCTTTGCCTCTTTGGTTAGGTTTATTCCTAGGTATCTTATGGTTTTGGGTTTAATTGTAAATGGGATTGACTCCTTAATTTCTCTTTTTTCTGTCTTGCTGTTGGTGTATAGAAATGCAACTGATTTCTGTGCATTGATTTATATCCTGACACTTTACTGAATTCCTGTATGAGTTCTAGCAGATTTGGAGTGGAGTCTTTTGATACTTCCACATAAAGTATCATATCATTGGCAAAGAGGGCTAGTTTAACTACTTCTTTGCCAATTTGGATGCCTTTAATTTCTTTTTGTTGTCTGATTGCTGAGGCTAGGACTTCTAGTACTATGTTGAATAGCCCTAGTGATAGTGGACATCCCTCCGTGTTCCTGAAAACCTTGGAAAACCTTTTAGTTTTTCTCCATTGAAAATAATATTTGCGGTGGGTTTTTCATAGAAGGCTTTGATGATATTGAGGAATGTATCCTCTATCCCTAAATTCTGAAGAGTTTAGATCAAGAAAGGATTCTGTACTTCGTCTTTTATTAATGTATTGTATCACATTGATTAATTTGCAGATGTTGAACCAACCTTGTAGCCCTGGAATAAATTCCACTTGGTTGTGATGCACAATTCTTTTAATGTACTGTTGGATCCTATTGGCTAGTATTTTGGTGAGAATTTTCACATCTGTGTTCACAAGGATATTGGTCTGTAATTCTCATTTTTGCTGGGGTCTTTGTCTGGTTTTGGGATCAAGGTAATGCTGGCCTCATAAAATGAGTTTGGTATTTTTCCTTCCATTTCTATTTTTTGGAACAATTTCAGGAGAATAGGTATTAATTCCTATTTAAATGTTTGGTAGAATTTGCTGGGAAGCCATCTGGCCCTGGGTTCTTGCTTGTTGGGAGATTTTTTATGACTCCTTCAATCTCTTTACTTGTTATGGGTCTGTTCAGGTTTTCTATTCTTCCTGATTCAGTTTTCGTAGTTTGTAGGCCTCTAGGAAAGCATCCATTTTTTCCAGATTGTCAAATTTGCAGGTGTATAATTGCTCATAATATGTTCTTATAATTGTATTTTTTTGGTGTTTGTTGTGATCTCTTCTTTTTCATTTATGATTTTATTTATTTGGGTTCTTTCTCTTTTCGTTTGGATAAGTCTGGCCAGGGGGTTATCAATCTTAATTCTTTCAAAAAAGCAGCTCCTAGTTTTGTTGATTTGTTCTAGTATTCTTTCAGTTTCTATTTCATTGATTTCTGCTTTGATCTTTATTATTTCTCTTCTCCTGCTGGTTTTAGGTTTTCTTTGCTGTTCCTTTTCCAGCTCCTTTAGGTATAGGATTAGGTGGTATACTTGAGACCTTTCTTGTTTCTTTTGAAAGGCTTGTATGGCTATAACACTCTCTTCTCAGGACTACCTTTGCTGTGTCCCAGAGACTCTGAACAGTCATGTTTTCATTACCTTTGTTTCCATGAAATTTTTCAATTCTTCTTTAATTTCCTGGTTGACCCATTCATTCTTTAGTAGGATGCTCTTTAGCTTCCATGTATTTGAGGTCTTTCCAACGTCCATCTTGTGATTGAGTTCTAGCTTCAGAGCATTGTGGTCTGAAAATATGCAGGGAATGATCCCAATCTTTTGCTACTGGTTGAGATCTGATTTGTGACCCAGGAAGTGATCTATTCTGGAGAATGGTCCCTGTGTAGTAGAGAAGAATATATATTCTGTTGCTTTATCATGGAATGTTCTGAATATATCTGTGATGTCTCTTTGGTCCAGTGTGTTATTGAAGGCCTTTATTTCCTTGTTGATCTTTTGCTTGGATGATCTGTCCATTTTAGTGAGAGGGGTGTTAAAGTCCCCTACTATTACTATATTATTGCCGATGTGTTTCTTTGATTTTTGTTTATATAGTTGGCTGCTCCCATGTTAGGGGCATAGATAGTTAAAACTGTTAGATTTGTTTGACAGACCCTTTGAGATATAGTGTTCTTCCTCATCTCTTATTATAGTCTTTGGCTTAAAAATCTCATTTATGTGATATAAGAATTGCCACCCCAGCTGTGTGTGTGTGTGTGTGTGTGTGTGTGTGTGTGTGTAAGAAAAAGCTGGGGTGGCAATTATATATATATTTGGGGTGGCAAAATTATATTTTGGGTGTATTTTGGTCTCTTAGAAGAAACTACCTCTGAAAATTTTGAAGAAAGAAAAAAAAATATATATATATATATATACACAAAAATTTGGGTAAATATGATGAGGGACTGTTATATGATTGTAATGATGAAAATTAAAAGAAAATTCTAAAAAAGGAATTGATAAGGGGCGCCTGGGTGGCTCAGTGGGTTAAGCCGCTGCCTTCGGCTCAGGTCATGATCTCAGGGTCCTGGGATCGAGTCCCACATCGGGCTCTCTGCTCAGCAGGGAGCCTGCTTCCTCCTCTCTCTGTCTGCCTGCCTCTCTGCCTGCTTGTGATCTCTCTCTGTCAAATAAATAAATAAAATCTTTAAAAAAAAAAGGAATTGATAAGTTTGTTGGAAAAAGAAAAAAAAATAGAGAATGTGCTCAGGCTGGAGACTAGAGCAAAGCCATGTGCTAGTTTAGGGTATATTTTGATCTATTAGAAGAAATACTACCCTATATTTTTTGGAAAAAAAACCCCTATATATATAAAAAATAAGATTAAATACAATGAAGGAATAAAATATGTCTATAACAATGAAGATTTAAAAAGATTTTTTTTTTAAGAAAGTATTGTTAAGATAAACTAGTTACAAAATGTTAAAAGAGGAAAGAGGAAAAGTTTAAAAAAATAGAACAAGAAAAAAATAAAATTAAAAATATTTAACTTTGCAAGAGTAAAGGATCATGGGGAAGAAGCCATGACTTTTGTATGTTGCTTTCCCCTAAATCTGGATTTCCAGTATTCTCCTTGATCGATGAGCTTGGTCTTGGCTGGATGTTCTTGCTGATCTTCTGTTGTAGTGATTCTCAAATGTCTTTGCCCAAAATGAAATTGCGCCTCACTTGCAGGGGCCGGGCTAAGTAACCTGCCCAGGTTCGCTCTCAGGAGCTTTTGTTCCCTGATGGCTTTTCATAGAGTTCTAGAGGAGGAAGATGAAGATGGCGGCCTCCCAGTCTCCCCATCTGGAGGAGCCAATAACTCAGGGCTCCACTCCTCAGTGCGCCCTCATAGAGAAGCAGTCAATTACTCCTGTCTCCCTGGTCTCCGGCTGTGCTCTGTGCTCACCCGGCCTGTGACACAGCATTTCTATCTCTGACACACGGTCCCATTTGTAGTCTCCAAACCCAGCTGATTCCTGCTGTGCTGCTCCTCCCAGAGGAGGAAGTTCAGTCCCTCCGGATCTGCCACTTGTGGGGTCCCTGCTTGAAGAGCAGTGGCCCAACTGTGCCTTGGATCATGGTTTAAGGTAACTCTGAGCTGAGAGCCCCCACCTCGGCACTGTCTCTGCAGTTGGTTCCCAGCTCTGATACATTGGAGCTTTGCCACACTCTGACACCCCTGATCTTTCTGTGACCCTGTGGGACCTGAGACCACTCTGTCCCCATGAGGGCTCCACCCCTGTTTAGCCTCTGGAGTGATGTCCCTCAGTGGAACCAACTTATAAAAGTTCAGATTTTGTGCTCCACTACTGCACTGCTTGCTGGGAGCCAGCCCCTCCCCACACAGTCTATCTTCCCATTGCTTTGGATTCTCTCCTTTGCAAGTCCTGCCTTTCAGGAAGTGGTTGATTTTCTGTTCCTAGAATTGCTGCTCTTCTTCTCTGCTATCTCCTGTTGAGTTTGTAGGTGTTTAGAATGGTTTGATAACTATCTAGCTGAACTCCTGGGACCTGATGTCCTTTCAATCTGCCAGTTCTCTGCCATCTTGCCTCTCTCCCAGTAGGTGGAGATATCAAGTTCACCTTGATATTTGGAAGAAATCAGTTGAATCCACACTTTTAATACTCTGCTGCAGCTCAGTTCCCCTATTTTAGTTATTTTCTTAAAAAGGAGAGGAAATGATCCTCTCTGTCTGTCAAGCTCTTAAATCTTGATGGTGCTTTCATCGCTGGAATAGCATCTAGTTTCTCAAGGCCTTGAAATGGACCCTCGAAGATGTAATTTAACTGGCTTTGTGTACAAACATGCAGCAACCATAATGAAATCGATATTTTGTCTGGTTCTCTCTAATCACATGGTTAACGTGTATCTTTATATGCAATTGGAGTACATTCAAGCAAACCACCATTTAATTGGAAGACCTTTGGTAATTAATCACTTCCTATATTTCCATTTCCCCCTCTAGGCTTGTTTGCAAAAGTCAGTCTTCCAAACATTGACTTTAACTCCATTTGGTTCATGGTTGTTTAGTACCTTTTCAATACTGAAGTGACTCTTTGGCTTAATATTTTGTGTAATTTTTCCCCAAGCTGTTTTTGGATCTTCAGAACCATACTAATACTGAGATTGTGGATTGTAAGAGAAAAATCAGAAGCAGGGATGAAATACTGAAAAATTGATTCCATTTAGCAGGTGGAACCTCTATATTAAAAATAACAATAGGAGGGGCACCTGGGTGGCACAATGGGTTTAAGCATCTGACTCTTGATCTCAGCTCAGGTCTTGACCTCACAGTCATGGTTTAAGCCCTGGGTTGGGCGCCATGCTGGGCTTGGAGCCTACTTTAAAATAAGTAAGTAAGTAAGTAAATAAATAAATAAATAAATAAGTAAAAATAGGTTATGATGAGTGTCACTATCTTACATGGAGGAAGCCAGGGTGGTAGAAAAACTATAAAAAATAAAACACCACAAAATCTTAAACAAATGGTTAGTAACCCTACAGTTCTGTGAGTCTGTATTTTACACAAAGTAAGTCTGTCTAATCTTGCTTAAAAATCCTTTCAGTAAAGAGCTATAGGAAGGGAAAATGACAAAAAGAAGTCCGTGATACTGGAAGTTTCCCTCTAGCATATATATGGCCCAGTCTGTCTCTCTTAGAAGCAAATATGGTGCCTATTGTGACATCATTGTGCTATACGAGTCAGGTGTAAGGATTCCTGGTTGATTCTACTTTGTCAGTGGTCAGTAAGATTTCCAGTTCATTCTGCTTTGTTGTTGGTAAAAGAGAACATTGCTTTCCTCCTCTGAGATTTGAGAGATGCACATTTAGACATAGTATCTGCTGACTCTTGAGATGGTGCATACAATAGTTTATATCCTTGCAGTCATTCTGGAAAGAAAGTTTTTAGAGTTTATCAGTGGCTCATTGTGATTCCTTGATGATGGGGACCGTCTGGTGTTCAGGTCCATAGTCTTGAGTAAGGACAAATCTACTTTGTTAAACATGAGCATGGGGGAAAAAAAAAGATTAGGGAAGTAAGTAGAAGAAGAGCAAAGGGTAGATAGAGTAGTAGTTTGTTGATTTGGGGTTTGTTTTGTTTTGTTTTACAACAATGTCCAGATAGAGTGACCCTGCAAATAATTTATCAAGGTTGACTTCTGCTTTTGACCTCAGAAATCTTCCTGACAACTATCTCTAACAATCGACTTTGGGAAAAATTTAAGTTTCTGCCCCATTATCTGCTGGATAAAATCCCAGTACAATAATTTCCTAAACTGAAGTATGATGGGTACATATCATGATGAGAAGAAAAACAACGTATTAACTATTGGCAAGGCGAGATTGTTGTGGACGTTTGGGATAAAATAAACAAACACGGTGGCCCCTTTTGCACACTCCACCACAATAAAGAATATCCGTGCGAAGTGATGGAGGTTCTCAGCTGAGACTCTTGGCTCAACATACAGCAACAAGAGGCAGAAACCTCTCCCTGAAGATTCATGCTGCATATGAACAAAACAGTTTGTATTGGTATCTACTCTTCTGTTAGGATAATTCTGGGAGAGAAGCTCTTCTGAAGGTCCCTGGGGCTCCTTTCTGCCTTAGGGCCTCTGAACTTAATATTCTCTTCCCTGGAAGCTGCTGACCCAGATCTTCTCGAGAAAGGTAGCTCTCTGCTGTGTGGAAATGAAATATTTACTTCTCAGACTTCTTTCCTCACCCCAAACTAAAGCAGCTCTCCCTGTCACTCATTCACCTCGGCTTTATTTTTTACATCGATTTATGTGAAAACAAACACATTTTAGCAGAATGCTATTGCTGTTTGCCTGTGTATCTGTTGTCTGCCATTCTCCATTTCACGACTAGAATGGAAGATCCAGGAGAAGAATCAAGCTTGCCTTTCTAGTTGCTGTTGGATTTCCTATATATTTGTATCATCAGTGCTTTAAGAATATTTGTTGGTTGTATTGTTGACACACAGAAAATAGAGCCACCTTAGTTTTCATTTGCAGCTTTTTTATTTTTTAAGATTTAAAAAACATTATTTTTAATTTTTTTCTTTCTTTTGATTTAATTTAATTTTTTCAGTGTTGCAAGATTCATTGTTTATCCACTGCACCCAGTGCTCCATGCAATACGTGTCCTCCTTAAGACACACCACCAGGCTCACCCAACCTCCCACCGCCTCCTCCAAAATCCTCAGTTTGTTTCTCAGAGGCCACAGTCTCTCATGGTTCGTCTCCCCCTCTGATTTTCCCCAACTCACTTCTCCTCTCCATCTCCCAGTGTCCTCTGTATTATTCCTTATGCTCCACAAGTGAAACCATATGATAATTGACTCTCTCTGCTTATTTCATTCAGCATAATCTCCTCCTGTCCTGTCCATGTTGATACAAAAGTTGGGTGTTCTTCCTTTCTGATGGAAGCATAATACTCCATAGTGTATATAGACCACATCTTCTTTATCCATTCGTTCGTTGAAGGGCAACCTGGCTCTTCCCACAGTTCGGCGACTGTGGCCATTGCTGCTATGAATATTGGAGTATAGATGGCCCTTCTTTTCACTACATCTGTATCTTTGAGGTAAATACCCAGTAGTGCAATTGCACGGTCATAGGGTAGCTCTATATTTAATAGAAGATTTTATTTATTTTTAAGTAACCTCTACACCCAGCATGGGGCTCAAACCCACAACCCTGAGATCAAGTCACATGCTCTACCCACTGAGCTGGCCAGGCACTTCTCATTTGTAGCTTTTCTTTTCTTTTCTTTTTCTTTCTTTTTTTTTTTTTTTTTTTAAAGGTTTTACTTATTTATTTATCAGAGAGAGAGAGAGAGAGTGAGAGAAAGTGAGCACAGGCAGGTAGAGTGGTAGGCAGAGGCAGAGGGAGAAGCAAGCTCCCTGCCAAGCAAGGAGCCTGATTTGGGACTCAATCCCAGGATGCTGGGATCACAACCTGAGCCGAAGGCAGCCGCTTAACCAATTGAGCCACCCAGGCGTCCCTCATTTGCAGCTTTTTATGAGTAACATGAATGGCACTAGTAACAACACTCTCTAACATACTTTGCGGGCAGTGGGCCAGCACAGTGCCTGACATACTTTCTTATGTCAACCTCAAAATAACCTTAAAATTTAGACAACATCATTTTTGCTATTTTGTAGAAGCAGAAAATGAGGTGCAGAAAAGTTCCTACCACTTGGCAAAAGGTCCTGTAGCTGGTAAGTGGCAAAGCTAGGATCTGGTTAAATCTTTGCAGCTAACTACATATTTCAGGTCCTGAGGCATTTTTCTTGGAACATGACACAGTTTATGAGCTTTGCTTTTATATGAATAATTAAGAATATTTGATGCTTGGCAGTGTGATGTGCTATGATAGTTTCAGAATTTCATTCTGAGTTATACTGAATGACAGAGTCTCTGAAGATAGCTCTTTTTTCTCATACAGACTCTACAATCCATGTTTTTAACCTTTTGTAGACTATGCAAATGGTAATTTCTATTGTTTGAGGCATATTATGAAGTACATATTTCCTATCTTCTCGTCTATTGGTTAAATTTTTCTGTTCACATATATCAGTTGTTTGTACAAGAAGATGCTCCTTTGCTTTTTTGAGGCTTGTAGTGGTATCATTGGTTAGAAGCTGCTTTTTCGTTGTTATCACAGTCAAATTTGGTTCAGTCGGGAGCTTTAGGAGGGGTTTTCCTGTGATCTTTATATATAACGAAACCTAAGGTAATACGTTGTGTTGAAAATCCCTCAAATCTTAATGCTGAGACATTTGCCAGGTTTGTGTCAAATGTGAGTCGTAGCACCCTAGTGTCCATAAGCATGATACTGTGAAATGAAAAATGTACTTTAAGTTGACCCATAAAATCACTGCCCTAATCTTCTGTGAAGCTAGGATAGTAAGAGGGCTTAACCTGGCAAGTATTTGATGAACTCAGGAAAATATCAAAGTCGATAGCTATGTGGAGTCACCCTCCATAAACTTAAGAGAAGTGAAGATACTGCATTTCTTCACATTCTGTAATTAACAGAATTCTGATTTTTGGAATGCAACAACAGGGTAGGAAATTCAAGCTCATTTAGAAATTTCATGTGCTTTCCTTCTTCCACAGTTTTGCAGAGCTCCAAGGTTATGCACTCCAGCATGACAATGATGTGTGCCCTCTTGTCACTGGTGATTAGTCCAGTGGTAGTGATTTGAGGGATACCCACGTTTTTAGACCAGATGTTTCCTTGCAATCATCTCTCCATTAATTCCATACTGCAGTTTGGGCCCAGAGATCTTAAGCAAAGTTGAAAATCCAGGAGCCATGGTAACTAGTTCTCCTTTGCTTTTGTGTCCCACACAATAGTTCCCCTACTTGGCCCAGACACCTCTGTCAGTCCCCAGACCTCTGTCCCCATCCTAGTCTCAGGAAATCCTCCTTCCCCACCCCAGGTCTTCTCAAAATTACTTTCAGTGGGCCAGTCCAAATCTCCCAAATAAGGAATCACAAGGGAAGACAGAAAATTTAGTATTTCAATAAATTATTTTTATCATAGTAAATAGAGCACCTTTTAGAAAATGAATCCCAGGAAGCAACCTAACTTAGTCCATTTATTTTATATAACAAAAGAGCTATTTTGAAAAGAAAGTCCAGGTCTTGGTAATATCTGGAATGGAGATTGTAATATATGTTTATCCCAAATTGTTAAGAGCAGGGAGCAGGATGCTGTCTTGAAAAAATGCTGTTGACATAAAAGCCCTGTTCTCGTCATGAGGAAAGTTATTATATTGGGTAGCATTAAAATGCAAATAAACCAAAAAAGCGTGTTTCTTTTACCAAGAAGGCCTCTGTGGCTCCCATAGACCTTTGGTTGATTCTCCTTTCCATGAATGAGACAACTAAAGAATTCAAAATGGTTAACATTCTGCAGTCGTACTGAATCACAGAGCTCAATGGCATGTATCTCAGAGCTGCTAGGTGGGGAGATGGAAGGAAGAGCCCCACAGCACCCCTTCTGGTCTCCTCAGGAATAACAGTCCTTGGAGGAGCAGTTTCTTCCTTTAGAGGATTAAAAAGGCAAGGTGTAAGGTATTTGACAATTATAATAGAATAAACACCAGCTGGCTATAGACTAATATGAGACAGATCAAGAAAGAGGACTTTTTATTAGCATTTATGTACAATTGATTATAAATGTTTCCCCCCCCCTTTTTATTACCATCATTCCAAATATTCTCAGATGTGTTTGGCATTTGGTTAAGAATTAGTTTCATCCACATTGTTTACTTGTGACTGTTCTCTTGTCTTGCTTCCACTGTTATTTAAGCCTTATTTCCAATTTCACTTTGAAAAGCACATGATAATGGAATTAATTTTGCTTTGATCTGGGGCCTTCTCTGATGAGTGAATACTGTAATTTACCCAATGCATTGACTTTGATATGTTTTTCTTGGTTAAGCTTACATAGGTATTACATGTCACAACTGGTGGGGCTATAATAATTTTACTGTTCACTGAATGTCAAATTAAAAATGTATATGAGATAGCTAAGGATTCTATTCCATTAATTATTCTCTTAGGATTTCTGAAATTCTGTGTTAATGAGCTGTAACATTCTGAAGACCAAATGCCTGAATGTATTAAAAGGGAGAGTGAGAAAACCTCCAACCTAAAAAATATAAGAATTTATATTTTGACCATTTTTTGAAATGAAGAAGTTGGTCACTTTGGAGATGAAGATCACTCTTGCTATTAATAAGTATCATTCCGAGTGTCAGTGGCTGTAAAGTCATGTGCATTGTTACAGCGTTCCTACAAAATCAAACCTATCCTCTTCATTGGAATTCAGTGCGTGGAACCGGCAAATGAATGAATGAATGAAAGAATGAGTGAGTGAGCCAGTAGGTTTTTTATTCTTTTTTTCCTCCGTGTTCTGAAACTGGGACAAGTTATTTGCTTCTCTGAACCACTTTTTCCTCATTTATTTAAAAAAACAAAAAAGTTCCTGTTTCCTAGTGGTTGAAGCCTGAATAGGTTGATCCACATGTAATTGTTACATATATTCTGAACTGTTTTTGTAATACTGTTTTGTTTTTTTAACCTCATTAGCGTTTGAATATTAAAATTTCTCGCAGTCCATGGCCCTTTTGATTCAAGCGAAGGAGCTGGTGCTCTGAAGTATATGTTTGTGCTCTATGTTGGTTATTCATCTGGTTTATGGAGGGACATTCTGATAATTGCTTTTTCTATTTTTGTAAAGGAATAGTTTATTGGGAAGTGTAGCTTTAACAGTTTATTTTGGGTGATGTCATAAGAATCCCAGAGACATTATGGAAAGTTTGAGCTCAGTAGTCATGGTGATAAGATTTTGCTGTAAGCAGCCAGGTGGTCCCATATGGCAAAGGACCTAGTCTAAATGAAAGCTTTATTTTTGAAACTAAAGAATCTTCATTTTCAATCTTTCATTCATTTTCTCATGTAGCTCCCCAAAAGCTTTACTCAGAAATTTGTAGATGGTTACACTTGGCTGGGTTTTTAAATTATACAGAATTATGATCTATGGCTTTATTCTGAGAATAAATATTGCCAATGTGTTACATGATGTAAGCCTATATTTACTGTTGGAAGAGTAATGAAGATTTTCTTTTATCTCATTTTGTTTTAATGAACTCTGAAAACTAAGTAAATGCAAAAGGGTTGTGGAAAAGTTACGTGGGCTAGATGTGATGACAAGCATAGGGTAAAGGCTGACAGAATCTTAGATACCTGTGCTTTCTTTAATGAGTCTTTAAACGAGACATTAAAGAATTAGACATTAAAGACATTTGAATTTGAAGACACTTTTTGCATAATCTAAATTACTTGGAAAGAGAAGCTAGCACTTAGAGTTCTTTTATGTTTTGAATATCCAATAGGGAGTACATTCTGCAGATGTACGAGCATGGACTGCCTTTCAATGACATGAAGCTACATTTTTAGCTTCATTCTTGGCTCTTTGGAGTCCCTACCCCCCTCACCTCATTTTGATCATGTTACATTGTATGGACTTGGTCCTCTATCTGAACCTTCATCTTAACCAGAATATACCTGTGATTGCCATGCAGTTTCTTTTCTTCCACTTCTCAAAATAACCAGAATATATCTGTGATTGCCATGCAGTTTCTTTTCTTCCATTTCTCAAAATATGTTTGAGAAAGTTTCCGTGTTCTTAGCTTCCACTAAAACTGCACATCCATAGGAAGGCAGATTTTCTGTGAAACTACTGAAGCCTCAAGATGAAGGTCCCCCATTTGTAAGCGGCTTTTTCTAGGCTGCTGCAAGGGTCCTGTGCAATTTTGTATTCATAATATTTTTCTTTGAAAGAGGACTTTAAAATTGATTAATTTTTGTGTCCCACGAGATCTGAATATGCCCTAAGTTCTGTTGCCAAATACTCTGTGAAATGTTGTTGATAGAATGATCAGTAACTACAGCATTTAAAGTTTTGCCTGGACTTTGTTGTACATTATGCTCTTAATCTCTTTTCCATGAAAAGCTTTTCGTTTTGGTTCGTATTTCTTGCAGTTACTGTGGTTTCTTGAAAGTTCCTCCTCATTTGAGTTGTAGGCTGTTTTCTTATCTCTATTGACATTATCCAGGGTTCCAGTTCTAGTCCTTCCTTCTTTTTCAGTTTACACTCTCCATGTAACACACACATTTTCAAGTCTTCAACCACCCCCGCTCTGCAGTACACAATACAGTAGCCACTAGTCCCATATGGCTACTTAGCAGTTGAAATATAACTAGTGCCATATGCTGAAAAAAATATTTTGGATACGTTGGTAAAATAAAATATAACTTTATTTGTTATCAATATGTTATAACTTTTAAAAAATGTAGCTAGCAGAAAATTTTAAATTTCATATGTGAAATGCGTCATGTTTCTATTTGAGAAGACAAGAAGATGCTGATGGCTGCCTTAATCTGTCTCCAGTGCAGACCCTTCACTGGAATCTTAAGCATGAAAATCCTGCTGGAAATCCTTCTGGGCATCTTATGAGGTCACAGACTGAACCCATCATCATCTTTGACAAATGCTCCAGTTTTCTTTATGTCAGTTGGAGGAATGCATTGCCTAGTAAGTCACCCAAACTAGAGACCTCATATCATATTTGATTCTACTTTATTGCTCATGCCCACAATGAATCAATCACAAATCTTAGTCAATTAGGTCTCATAATTACATTTCAAATGTATCTTTTTAATCCTCACTGTATCTAACCTTCTTTGAGCACTCATATATTTTAGGCAAAGTGTTGTAATAATCTTTCAAGTATTTTTCCCATTGGATACCTCTCAAATATATTCTCTGGTGTCTGATGGTTTGTATAGGAGAGGAAATATAGGAAGATGATTAAAAAAACCAAAAACATGAGGCTTATCAGGAGGATTACTATAACTTTATGAGTGGAGAAGTGTACTATTCTAATATAAAGCAGGGGCTTTATATATGTGCAGTGGCTTCCTATATCAAACCTAACTCTCTAGCCTCACCAATGCGATCAGAAGATAGGCACATATCTCAAATTTCAATAAAGTGCTTCTGATTGCATTTTTCCTCCTTACAAAATATATTAAAAACATTATTTCCCAAGACTTTGCTCTTCAACCTGGCATGCTCACTGTACATGGGCAGTTGCTTATGTATATATACTACAACAATTGTTTTAATAACTTTCTGTTGCTTTTCTTCTATGATGTCTGTTTTGGTGGCTGTTTTAGACTATAAGTGCCTAGCATGAAGAAAATGAATTGCTGAAACAAGGTGGTGTATATTGTAAATTAATAAATTTATTTTAATTATGATAATGTCATATTAATATTTATGAAGGCAAATTTTAAGGAAAGTGAACAATAATCTTAAAATAGTAGAAGGTTCTTGGTGAGGAAGATTGAATAAAAAACTAACCAAGTATCTTCTAACTGTTAATTGTTACATTAATATTCTCCTCTTTTTTGGCAGGAGGACAATGGGTAAGTTCATCAATACCTTTGCTGATCTTTTTTTCTCTTGAGGATCTTTACATTTTACCAAGTAAAATTGGTACCTGGCTTCTCTTGATTCAGACTTCTCTGAGGTAGAAATACAATAATTCTACACTGTCTTTATCTGACTTGAAGAAGAAGGATTGCTTTATTCATAGAAAATGCTTAGTATAGTAAAGACATAAAAGAAGGAGCAGTTATCTTTAGATGTAGAAATAAATGATCTGTGTTATATATCATGAATGCAATGGTACATGATTGTAATCATACTTTGTCTTTTGAAGGTATAAAGGATCTCTGTTCTCCAATGATAACCCTCTACTTTGGTGTGATCCATTTCAATTTAAAATTTGTATCAAATATGCATTCAATTATTTAGATTTCAATACAACTTAATAAGTATTCTTATTAACGTTCTCTATCGTGAACCCTTCAATTTTACTTCTGTGCTAAACCAGGCTTGCCGGGATGATTACATTAATAATACATCTCTATCCAAAATTGAAGTGCCGAGTAGAGAACATGCTAATGGGTTTCATTGATTTCAACTTGGAAATGGGTGCAGGCAATCAGAAAGCAGGTGCAAACCTGACTAGCAGTGAACTACTGGGAGAATATTGAGCCAGGATCAGTGGCAAGATTCATAGCTGTGATTTGAGCTAGAAAAATGTTAAACATAATGAAGTTAAAGCGATTAAAGCCTTCTGAGAGAAATGTGAATGCTTCATTATGCTTTTCAGATGGTGGCTTTGAGTGATAAGAGTTCTAAATTCTGCCTTTGTAATTGTATTAGTTTTCTTCTATTTTTTACCCCCTGGAGTTAGCTGCATCTAGATTCATTCTTATTTTTTTTTTTTAATTTTTTTAGATTCATTCTTATTTTAGTGTTCTAAAAACTTCAACGATGCGGTTAAGGACACAGCTCAAAACATTCAAACTACCCCCATGCTCTTTTCTTTAAAATTAATTTGAATTTGATTCCAACATTTGTAAAAGTGCTGTCTCATTAAGGCTAATTCTTTACTTGAGTA
This sequence comes from Mustela lutreola, assembly GCF_030435805.1. NCBI lineage: Eukaryota > Metazoa > Chordata > Mammalia > Carnivora > Mustelidae > Mustela > Mustela lutreola. The sequence goes on from NC_081297.1 coordinate 110,509,772, forward strand.
TGGACTCATTTGTATTTATTCCTTTAGCTTGGGCCCTCAAAATTTGAAAAGAATAGATGATACTGTCCGTAAAAAGTGATTTTAGAGTTAGTTGGAGCAAAGAGTTTCTTAAAATGCAGGACGGAAAGAGTAGTTATTTTCCTAAGTTCTCTTTTGTTTTCCTCCCTCTTAGGTTATGTTCTTTTGAAGCATGCCCCTTCTGCTTGATAGGCACACTTTCCTATCTTTTTTTCCCTATCTTTCCTACTTTTATGTGGTTTTGCACAGGTAGTAATTGATATGATTCTCATTAGAAACCTTCAGTAACATAGAAATTGACTCATTCCCTGGAAATTTAAGAGGTTCATTTGGTTTCTTCAAACAGCTTATGATAGGTGTCGGAAGGAATAGGTAATAAGCATTAGGCCTGTGTGTTCTATCCTGGAAATACCACCTATGACTAAGGAGCTGCTCTATGGGGCATGGTCTTCGTAATCTGGAGCACATGCTGAGAATTCAGGCTGTCTGAGAATTAATCCCTGCTCCCCCTACCTGCTGGCTCTGTGACTTCCTGTCTCACTTAAGAAATGGAGCTAATACTGATACCTACCTGTAGAGCTGTTGTGAGAACTAAATGAGTCAATTCACTTAAATCTGTTGGAGCAATGCTTGGCACATGGTAAGTACCTTATAAATGTGAACATGTATAGTAGTAGTTGGTGCTGCTGGTACTGCTGTTATTATACTAATAGTAATAATAATTATTATTACAAATCTCCATATCTCCTTTCTCAAAAGTGGCCTCATAGCAAGTGCTGTTCTGTCCTGACCGTTTCCATGGTCATTCATTCCAGCTAACTCTCTTTCTTTTGCATTCTTGCTGAAATACTGTACTACGTCTAGATTTCTTTTCATTCCTGAGAAATCTGAATTTGATGCAGTCTACCAGATCTTTATGAGTGGATGTTGATAATTCCAGGTAGTGCGTTTTATTTGCTTCATTGAAGGAGAAGACGGCTCTTGTTTTGAGCAAGGACCAAATCTACTCCAGTGACTGCTTGTTAATCTGGGAATGTTGGAAGAATGTAAAAAAGAATAATTAGGTTGCATAAAGGATTCTCACTCCTGAGGCTGCCTTCCTAAATCTTCTCAGCTATTCTTTTACTGGTATAATTTTAACTTCTGATTTTTTTTATGTATCTAAAGAATAGGAGAGATCTTTCTGGTTGTTCATGCTACTTAAACTGTATGTGGTTTTAATCAGGTAACTAAACCTCTCTAAGGCTGTTTTCGAATCTAAAATAACGATAAAAATAGTATCTACTTTGTAGGATTGTAGCTAGGATTTACTGTTTCAGTGAATATGATGTCCCTAATACATTATGTGATCCTAATAAGTTTTGTTCATCTTTTTATTTTTTTAAGATTTTTTATTAATTTATTTGACAGAGAAATCACAAGTAGGCGGAAGTAGGCAGAGAGGTAGGCAGATAGAGAGGGAGAAGCAGGCTCCCCACTGAGCAGAGAGCCCGATGTGATGCGGGGCTAGATCCCAGGAGCCTGGGATCATGACCTGAACCAAAGGCAGAGGCTTTAGCCCACTGAGCCACCCAGGCGCCCCTCATCGGCTGATGTGGGTGCACAGCTTGTATTTTGTGGACCACGCTTTCTTCTATTCTGCCATCCATCCATGGCTGAAAATGGTCTAGATCCCTTCTGGTTTTTTTCACCCTCGGTGATGAGTATTAATTTGTTAATCTATCTGACTGTAAGCATTGGTCTTGGGGAGCCAGTGCTCATCTTGGCTTACTTCAGAAAAGGGTAGTAATATTTTAATATGTAAAAACTAGAGCAAGAAAAATATGAGGAACATAAGGAAGGAAGAATTTTAAAATGTAAGCATGAGACATGGTTGCCAGTATTTTTCTCTGTCCCACAACAAAAAGAATAGAGAGCAGATTTTCACAGATCCTTGTTCTTGATTAATGTCCAGTGAAAGCCTAAAGCCATCCTGGTCAAACTTCGATGTGGTTCTCTTCCCACTGAAAACTAAATAAAAATGAAGAAATTTAGGTTCATTTCCCTGTGTAAAAACTTTCACTATAGCAAGGGCAAACCCAGAAATTCAGCCATTAGTTCATCAATCATAATCAAATTATTCCCTGGGGAATTCTCTTTTGTACTGGAAAGTTCTTAGCATTATTATCAAACATCTGAAGAAAACCTGTATCATTGTTACTTAATTCACCTGATCATCATGTTCACTAGAGAGTTTGTGCGGTGTACATGACCGGTGAAATTATCAGTGGTTAAACTGCCAATACGCATTCTGTGACTTTCAATTATATAATAATTTCTCAAATTATTCATTTTAATTTCTAAAGGCAAGAGTCACAAGAACACATTTTCCTTGAATGAATAAGCACTGGGGAAATCATTTGAGGCCACTGCATTAAACAGTAATTGTCCATTTTTTCTACTAGTGCAGAGAACCCAAGAAGCTTTGGGAAATAATGGTTTCATTTGGTTACGGATATTTGAAGAAAAAAATAAAACCTTGCAAAGAGTTGCCACATATTTCTTTGGCTACATTTAGGAAAGAGATTCAACTGGTCAGCTATGGATACATATACTCTTCAAAATTATTGTTCCTCTTGTATCAATTAGATATTTGTAGACATATTCTTAATTTTGTAATACCACAGCAGATTAAATGAAATTGGCAAGAATACCTTAGTAAATCTATTAGGAAAAAGATTGATTACATGACCATATATACATATTTATAATTTTACTCTTCTTGCTGTGAATGTGTGTATGTGTGTGTGCACGCATGTGTGCGTGTATTTGTGCTATCTCAGTCGCTTTGTCTTGGATTCCCCTCAACCACAAATTCACTTGAGGGAGAGGAGAATCTTTTTCTTATTGATTCTAGCCTATGTTTTTCTATTTCTGTGACCTCACTGGTGTGTGTAGTATATCTAAAATGTGTCATGTGCTAGACTTATTTTCCTTCCAAATCACCAAATTAAAAATATGAAACAACAGGCCTGAAGCTGATTTTGCTGGTGAGCCAATCGTTGTCACAGGAAACAAATATTATCAAATTGGCTTGAATATTCTACTCTCCCAGCTTCCCCCCCCCTTTTTTGTCACCCACTGATCTTCAATTAAGAGTACATTTTGGGAAATTTTTCCATCTTGTTGTCTAGGGGGAAAGGAACCAGTGAGAATCTATAGCACAATTAATTCATAGTTTTCAGTCAACACTGTTTGAGGAAATGTTCAGGATTCCGTACTTGGGCATTTATCATTCATTCATTCCTTCACTGACTCAAAAAAAAAAATTACTGACTACCTGTGTGTCATGTAGTATAATATAGATAAAGTCGTGTTTATGGAGTGTGGCTACTTGAAATGCTATATGTCCATTCTAGATTTAATTTGTGTACAACGCAATAAACATGCATTCAGGCACATTCTGATATATAAAAAAAAATACAGGAGTTAAAACACAGAAACAAACATAGAATATAGAAAAGCATGGAATTCATGTGTATAGTGGCAAGTAATATGGTACTCTCCCATTTTTTTGTCCAACACATTTTTAATATGTACAAATTTCACATTTAGGAGCTTCAAAAATAAGGTGATTTATTATGTACTTTTATTTTTCTCTGTCATGTTTTTTTTTTTTTTTTAAATATTTTATTTATTTATTTGAGAGAGAGACAGTGAGAGAGAGAACATGAGCGAGGAGAAGGTCAGAGAGAGAAGCAGACTCCCCGTGGAGCTGGGAGACCGATGCGGGACTCGATCCCGAGACTCCGGGATCATGACCTGAGCCGAAGGCAGTCGTCCAACCAACTGAGCCACCCAGGCGTCCCATGTCATGTTTTTACTTACCTTGCAGTTTCAAGAGTTTTTGGTCGCTGTTGCTTTTCTTTCAATTCCTTTGGTATGAGTATGTGTCTCCTGACAACAGCTGTTTCAGTCCTGAGTACAAGATAGAGACCCTATGTGGACTCCTACAGGTACTTCAGAATGAATAGAGTGAAACTAGGAGACGATGTGTGAAATGCTGCAGCAATATCGATTGCCTTGCCACACGAACAGGAATAAACCGAATTACTGCTATTATGCAGGTCTTTTATAATTCTGGGCAAAGGCCAAGGTTAAGCTGGAAAGTGAATTGCATTCAGAATGCTGTAGGACATATGGATTTTTCAGAAAGGATAGAGATTGAAGACTTGGAGAGATTGTGAACTTTGCTCCATAACATGGAACATGTTTGCTTGACTGAGATTAAGAATCAGTTATAGGGGCACCTGAGTGCCTCTGCCTTCGGTTCCGGTCATGATCCCAGGGTTCTGGGATGGAGCCCCATGTCAGGCTCTCTGCTTAGCAGGGAGCCTGCTTCCTCCTCTCTCCCTGTCTGCCTGCCTCTCTGCCCACTTATGATCTCTGTCTGTCAAGTAAATAAAAAAAATTAAAAAAAAAAAAAGAATCAGTTATAACAGGCAGACATACCTACTTGTTAAATGCTATCCTTTGAATTGTAAACAAGGTGGTTGAAAATCATTACCTATAAAAAAAAAAAGGAAAAATCACATAGTAGGTGATCAATAAACATTACTGAAAGAAATTTGTGAACTGACATAAGCTGACCAACTTGAAGATACACCGAATGAAATACTGGGAAAATAATATTTCATCTACTTAGGTCCATAGCAGTTGGAACTCTGGGTTGCTTCCTTCTAAATAACAAATAAAAAAGTGCCAGTTTTTGCTTTGAAGTTTCCTCAGAATTCTTTTACATTCTCAGGGACCTTAATTCTTCATATATAAATGCTTCATGCATTTGTTCGCAAGCAAATAAAACCCTGAGTTTGTATGTGATTATATGATACCTGAGATGATATTCAAGTCCTTGCTTCATTAAAATGTTAAAGTCAAATATTCTTCTTTTATTTTTCTGTAAATCAATACTCCTCCCAACTTTTTTTTTTTTTTTTTACATTTTAGTCAAATGCTTTGGAACAATACAGAGATAACCTTGTTGTCTCTGGTTCTAGCAGTTGACATTTAAGATGGAAATTTGGTAGGCAATAATTTATGCTTTTTTTTTTTTTAAAGGAAATCATTATGATCTGTAGTTATGGTCCAGCCCACAAATGTCACCCGTTGATTGCTTTCTTCTTTGAAATTTGAACTTAATGTTTTATATTTGATGTCTTACCTCATATATGGTGGCAAACCTCTTCAGGGCAGGGATCATAGAAAATCCCAAGAATTATCAACTTTTTTGAGGCCAGTGCTGAGTAATACAAACTATGTCATGCTGAGAGGAAATAAGAGAGTAAATAAGAAAATGAATACTAAGTCCAACAATGTTTTAAAAATCTACATGCCGCAGGATTGAAGGGGCCTTGGGGGTAGGAATATTCCAGTCTTCTAGTACTGGACAGTAGTGGCGGGGCAGTGGTGGAAGGAAAGACGACCCAGATCAGAAAAGCACAAGGGGTAGCATTAGTGGTAGTGATGGAGGAGGAAGGAGACAAAGCAGTGAGTAATAGTGGTTTTTTACATCTACATATTAGAAATGCACAATAAGTCAGGTATGTATTGCCTGTAGCTGAAAGATAGTGACAATCCAGTCCTGCAGGATTAGGTGTGTAATGAATAACTATTGATTTACATGATCTAGACCAGCATGTCCAGGAGAAATAGTGTATAAGCTTCAGGTTTAATTTAAAATTTTCTGGTAGTGGGGCGCCTGGGTGGCTCAGTCATTTAAGCATCTGCCTATAGCTCTGGTCTTGATCCCAGGGTCCTGGGATTGAGCCCCACATTGGGCTCCCTGCTCTGGGGAGTCTGCTTCTCCCAACCCCCCTACCCCACCCTGCTCATGCTCACTCACACTCTTTCGTGCTCTCTGTCAAATCTTAAAAAAAAAAAAAGTTTCTAATAGCTACATCTTAAAAGCAAAAAGAAACCGAGAGAAAACAGTTTTAGTCGTTTCATTTACTTTACCCAATATTTCCAAATTATCATTTCTTCAGGTAATCAAATGAAAATGAGTGAGCTACTTTTTTTTTTTTTTTAAAGATTTTATTTATTTATTTGACAGAGATCACAAGTAGGCAGAGAAGCAGGCAGAGAGAGAGGAAGAAACAGGCTCCCTGCTGAACAGAGAGCCTGATGCTGGGCTTGATGCCAGGACCCTGAGATCATGACCTGAGGCAAAGGCAGAGGCCTTAACCCACTGAGCCACCCAGACACCCCTGAACTACTTTATATATTTTTTGGTACTAAGTTTTAAAAATTTGGTCAATTAACAATGTACATATCTCCACTTAGACTAGTTGAATTTTTAGTGGTCAGTATCCCCACATGGTTACTAGTGATTATATTGGACAGTGAAGGTATGTGTTTTTTTTTTTTTTTTTTTTTTTTAACATAAAGTTTTTTTAAATACTAAAAATGAAGTGTATATGGTTTCTGTTTATTTCTCACATTTGTATGTTGCTATTTAAAATTTTAGAAGGATTTCTTCATGTATCGTGTAGAAGGCTGTTTAGAAATTTTAGCAGAATAGTCCCAGTGTTACTAAGGTCACACTGTGTCCTTGGGGTCCTTCCCTGGCCATGAATAATTAGGACCTCTGAGGAATCCCTGAAATTTTAGCTAAAATTCTTCATGTGAGTGTATAATGATGTATTCATGCACAGGCTCCCATGTGCCTCTCTAGGAAGAGAGTCTATGCCTTCTATCCAGTTCTCAAAGGGATCATGACACTCCCACCACCCCACGAGAAAGAGGCTAAGAACTTTGGTTAGAGTTTATTTTCTTTAGTAAAGAGACCAAATATTATATTAAAATGAAGTTGGTGAAATGAAAATCAGGGCTGTAGTTAATATTGGCTAGAAAGCTTACCATGATGACTCATATACACATTAGAGTAAATACCTAATTAGAAATCTGTGGGTCTGGTGCACAGAATGAATTAAGTGAAATTCTACAATATTGCATTCATTATTAAAATCTGACAAGTAATTGTTTAATCCTTTACAGTTTTTAATGAGGTATTTACATAACTTGCAAATGACACTTAATTAACATAACTTGTCTGAGGTCTCCACATTTTGTTCTTTAATGGCATATTTCTGGCAAGGCTACCTATTCAGAGTGTGATGAAAATAACTTGAGCTCATCCAGGATGCTTCGTTCCTGGTTTAGTGTATGCTGTACGCTTTCAGTCTAACTTTCCTGTAGAAGACAAATTTTAATTCTCTAGTTCTGTGATCTTTGTTCTAAAATCTATTATTTTGTTTTCAAGGGGATATTTTGTTGACTCAGATATCAGAATTACAGTAGACTCCCACCTTGATGGAATGTGGGGTGATGAGAAGTCTGTATTTCATTATTTGTGTGCAAGAGTTTCAGGTGATAAAGACTTTTTTGTCGTATTCCCTTTTCCTTTTCTAAATAATTCCCCCTTTTTAAGTGCATTTGAATTGCAGAGACTGGAAAACATTTTTAGCAATCTGTAATTATTAATTGATTACCTTTATATTACACAAGCTCCCTAGTGACTTGGCTAGAGACAGCTGTAATAAACCCCGACATTAACATAAATTAATCATGAAAGAAAATAGGAGATATGTGAAGAGCTGAAAATGAAATTAGAAGTAACTTTTTTTTCTAGAGAATACAAAACAAGAGCAAAGGTTTTAGGGAGAATGGAAATAGATAATCTCACATGCAAAGGAAAATGAGAAGCAAAGCCCAAAGTCTGGGTAACACGAATGCGCAGGTTTGGCAAAGGCCCCGGTTGTATGGACAGGTGGCCAAAGGGTTTGAGGACAGTGAAAAGCCAGTTAGCAGATCTAAAGGTGAGAAGTGACATCTAATACAAAGCCATTTTGGAAAGATTAGAAGGTAGTAAAGATAATTGTAGTACAGAAGAAAGGAGAAAATTACATGGGTTAAAAAATAAAAAAGGAAAATTCAAGAAATAGGAACTAAAGCACCATAAGCTGGCAAAGCTGACAAGGAGCTCTGTCAGGCGGTGCTGACGGGCTCTCTGCAAGTGGCCGGTGTCTCTAAACAAGCAAGGGACAGAGGCTGCAGTCACAGTCGCAATGGCCCGAAATGGATTTGGAACGGTAATTGTATCTTAGTCCATTTGGGCTGCTATAACAGAATACCGTAGATTGGATGCCTTATTTAAAAAAGTTTATTACTTACAGTCCTGAAGGCTGAGAAGTCCAGGGTCAAGGTGCCAGCAGATTCTATGACTGTTGAGGGTCCATGTCTTGGTTCATACCTCTCATTGTGTCTTCGCATGATGGAAGGGATGAAAGTGTTTTTCTGGAGTCTCTTTTATTTTTATTTTTATTTATTTATTTTTTTAAGTATTTTATTTATTTATTTGACAGAGGGAGAGAGAGAGAGATCACAAGTAGGCATAGTGGTAAGCAGAGGGCAAGGGAGAAGCAGGCTCAGTGGCGAGCCTGATGTGGGGGCTTGATCCCAGGACCCTGGGATCATGACTTGAGCCAAAGTCAGAACCTCAACCGACTGAGCCACCCAGGCGCCCCTATTTTTTTATTTTTTAAATTTTTATTTTTATTTATTTTTATTTTTAAAATTTTTAAATGATGCTGGGAAAATTGGACAGCTAGATGTAGAAGAATGAAACTTGACCATTCTCTTAAATAATTTTGTTTTTAAGAGAAGGAGGGGTGGGGGATGGGAAGAAAGGGAGGGAGAGGGAGAGAATCTTAAACAGATGCCACACCCAGCACAGAAGCTGACACAAAGCTTGACCTCACAAGCCTGAGATTATTACCTGAGCCAAAATCAAGAGTTGGATGCTTAACTGACTGAGCCACCCGGACACCCCTGGACACTCTTTTATAAGGGCACTAATCCCATGCATGCGGATTCTGCCCTCATGACCCGATCACCTCCAAAAGTCCTACCTCCTACCATGACACTGGAGATTAGGTTGCAACATAGGAGTTGGGAGGAGGCACAAGCGTTCTTTCTATAGGAATTTGCTTTTTTTTCTTCTCTTGAAGGGGTTAAGTTTGGAAGTCATGTTGAACACATGGATGCACCTTCACATGCACAAGCACTGAAATCTTCTGGGGCTGGGGGCGCCTGGGTGGCTCAGTCGGTTAAGCCACTGCCTTCGGCTCAGGTCATGATCCCAGTGTCCTGGGATCGAGTCCCGCATCGGGCTCTCTGCTCAGCCAGAAGCCTGCTTCTCCCCCCACCCTCTCTGCCTGCTTGTAATCTCTGTGTCTGTCAAATAAATAAATAAAATATTAAAAAAAAAAAAAAGAAATCTTCTGGGGCTGAATGGATTTAAAGTGCACATCACCTTGGCAATACTGTCAAGCCAAAATCTGACAGATTTCAATGAGTGAAAGCCAATGTGGCAAGGCCTGTCCTGGAACTCCAGCAGACTGGTTTATGGAATGTGAGCTACGGATGGAAATTTAGCGTTAAGGTGGTCAGATCATTAACACGGAGATGGGTTGGTTGATAGTTTAAACATCATTAACACCATCATTATCTTACTCCTGCTGACCCTTCCTCTTCTGTGCACGCACGTGTGTGTGTGTGTGTGCGTGTGTGTGTGTGTGTGTATGTAGAATAAATCATGGCCTGGAAAGGGGAATGAATAACTACATTTGAACTAAACCAACATTAAGACATATGGACGGTCTGCCTGAGTGTTGATGTATTAGGAGGAGTATAACAGGTCAGATGCTCATATTTTTATAGCAAATATTGATGTATTAGAATTACAGCCAGAGAAGTCTGAATCCAGAAAGTTCCTGCAAGAGCAGGCAGAAATTGGTGCTTTCTGCTCCAGAGGAAGCAGAAGGGCAGGCTGCTGTCAAAAGCTTCATAGTACTGTGCTTGCCTTTTCCTTACCCCACAAACACTGGTGTGCTTCATGTGGATAGAAGAATCCATTCAGGATCTCAGTAAATTGTTCTGAAGCTCTGTATTGAACGTTCTCAACAAACCTGGGCTCACTTCTTGCCCTTTGCTACAAGCATGAGATTCTTCTCTAGCAAGGAATACCTCTAAGACCACAGCAGAAATGTTCTGGGAGAGAGGTAGATAACCCCTTACAGCTCCTTTTTACCATGAATTGACCTGACTTCTTATGCCTAGAACTAAGCTGCTAAGTTTTAGAGTACTATATCACTGATTTCTTCCCCTTTTCAGCTTTATAGAGGTACAGTTGATACTTAACACTGTATAAGTTTAAGGGGCACAACAATATGACTTGATTCTGGGTTATTTCTTTGGTCATTTGTTTACATATCTTTTCAAACTGCAAATTTGTTTTTGGCATGTAGACTCAGCATATTCTGGAAGATGGAGGAATGTTGAATTGTCTAATAAAACATGGATATATCAGTCATTCCACCCACTGTTATATATTTTACTGAGCATCCCATGGGGATGGTAAAGCTATGCTTTATTTTTAACTACTATCTGGGCTTTCAAGAAGGAAAATGTATGCTGATGATGTCTATACTTTCAAAGAACATTATAACAAAGTAGGTAAACAAGTTCATACTTTGGCCGTTAGTAATAACTGACCTCCAGCATAGCAGGGACTCTGTTTCCTCCCCTGGTCCCAAAGCTTGATGTCACCAGGTGATGTGCATAAACTTAAGTGGTGATCTGAACCATAAAATGCAAAACTTGTCCAGGAACACTTTACTGTCAAAGATACTAAGTCAATGCAATGGGGATTTATTTGCTTTCTTTTTTATTTAGAAAATGGAATCTTAGTAGAATATAAAGTGGTCTTAATATATAAGATTAATGGAAGTTGGTAATCTATGTATCCTATTCTGGATAATAAAGTTTACCAATAGAAAAAATTTCTCTCCAGTAACCTTGTCAACATAATATTTATTACTCTTCCTCATGCACATGGTCATATTCCATGAGAAAGGATTTTCTGCTCAATATTTCAATAGATTATGTATTTTCTCCTCAGCATGTGGTATACTTTAAGAGAATGTTGGTTTTGCTGTTTTAAAATACTGTGTCTAGAAACAATATAATGCTTCAACTTGAGCCAAAATATTTGCATTTGAGAAATAACCCATTGGTTTTATTTATTGTTCTCTATTTTTTCCTGACTATTTCTGGTTACTCACAAGCTTAGTAAAAAAAAATATTAATGGTGCTAAGGTCTTAGATGTGGTATACTCAAGCCAGTTGGATTTGTGTGCATTTTGCCATGCTTTAGACTAATGTTTTGCATCTCCAAATGTAGATAAAGGGCTGAAAGAATTTGAAGGATAGCATCATTTTCCCTCTAATTGAGACAAAAAACTGTGTGATCACTTGTCTAATCTTCTTTTCACTGAGTAAGGGAAAAACATATTGATTGTACTCAAGGTCTGAATAGTCGTTCATCAGAAGAAAGTAAAATCACATTTTCCTCTGTGTTTCCAGATTTTTTATACCCTGTAGTATTTGAACAATTGCACTCGCTGATTTAAATTTAGAGACACTTATCTGAAATGTTTTCTGGGAGTTGAAATAAAATGCACAGAGTGTATTATATTTTAAAAAGTAACTAGCACTATTATAAAAAGAAGTTTTCCAGTGTTTCCCAGCTCTTCAGACAGCTTGTACCTGTATACAACTATGTTTCTTGACACTGCATAGTTGAAAGATACAACCAAATACTACTGATTTAGGTAGTATGTAAATGGTAATTACAAATTTAAAAACAGATCCAACGAGGTTATGGATTGGCAGACAGAATGTGTTCTAGAGAATTTAGCCTGAACCTAAGTTATGTAAAGTTGGAATAGAATCTAAAGGAGTGTTTCTTAGGCATCTAACCACTAATACACTTGCATCCATGTTTCCGTGTGTTCTCCTGAAAACCATGGACCTCCCTGCAGTGGGATGTTTCCACATTCCCCCAGTTCTCCTTACTAGTGAAACTCCACTGGTTTAAATATCTAAGTACATAGAACACTTGACAGAAGACATCCAGCCAGGTAGCTTTTATGGAGCCAGAGAGAATTCAGAAAAAGAGTATAATCAGAAATTAAAAGAACAGCCTGCTCATTGGGCTTGGCTATAAATTCTAGTTCGGGGGAAGGTCACTTTTTTGTGATTATACCCAAAGGAAATGAAATGAGTACCTTGAGGAGGTACCTGCCTTCCCCTGTTTATTTTGCCATTATTCACAATAGCCAATATATGAAAACAACCTAAGTGTGTTCTGATGGATGAGTGGATAAAGAAATTGTCATACATCTATTGTGTCTGTCAATGTATCTGACATATTTATGTATGTCTACATAGAATATACATATCTGGATATATATGTAAATATAGAATAATATTACAGATATGTTGATAAATATCTACATAGATATGTATGTGAATAGAAATATTAGGGAACATTATTTAACCTTAAAAAAGAGATCCTACCATAAGATAAACTTAGAGGACATAATGTCAAGTGAAATAAGCCAGACACAGAAAGGAAAATACTGCATGTTCTCACTTATGCGGAATCTAAAAAAGTTGAAATTACAAAATCAGAGAGTTGAAGGATGGTTGCCAGCGGGGAGACATTGGTCAAAGGTACAAAATTGCAGTTATGTAGGGTGAAAAAACCTAGAGATGTACAGTGTGATAAGTGTAGTTAATAATACTATATCGAATGCTGGAAATTAGCTGAGAGTAGATTCAGGTGCTCTCACACACACATAAAAGGTAACTATTGAGTTGGAGCAGATGGCAGTGAACTTGACTGTAGTAATCTTTCACTATGTCCATGTATATTAAAACACTGAATATATACATTTTAACTTTTTTTTAAGAGTACAGTGTTTCATTCTTACCAAATTAAAAGAGGAAAACAACAACAACAACAACAACAACAAACTTGGAGTTCACCAGGAGTCTATGAGGGTAGATTGCAAACAATGGCAAACTACCACTACAAATTGCAACTTCAGCCACAAGGCAAGGATTTACTCATCTGTGCCTGTCTTGAAGATGTATCTGGATCATAGAAGAGATTCTTGAACTTTACCATGTTCTTTTAACAAATGGCATCATTTTTAATAGAATATAACTTAGGGTTTGAAAAGAAGATCTTTTTCCCCCAGTATTTTTGATCTACTGTCATTTTTAGATAATAAAGATAATTCCTCAAGTAGGATAAAGAATATTTTCATGTCTTGCCAATTATCCTACTGGGAGCCCACTCAGTAAAGACTGATGTTAAAATCAGCAGGCTGGACATCAACTGGAGCTTTGTAGAGAAATATGAATACAGTTTGTCCAACAAAGAAATGTGGAAGAGGGAATGTAAGACTTGAGCCGAGAGCCCTTCTATTAGGTCAGTGCATTAAATCTCCCAGGCAGATAAAAACCAAATGCTGCTGCTAAGTTAAAAGGGATGTCTTGTAGGATAAGTTCCAGGACTTCTTTGCTACCTTCAGAAGAAAATTAAGAAATCTTTCTTACTGATGTTCAGTTGAAGATGTGTAGGATGGTACCCTTTGGGATCATACTTGATTGAAATCAGAATTTGCAAACTTGAAGCCAAGAGTCCCAGTTTGTCTTCTGGCCATGTTGGAAAACACGGAGATGTTTAGGGGAAAAAGTAAGCTGACAGTTACAAATTAGAGGTTTTAATTTAAATATGTAGGTAGAAATTGAGGGAGCATAAGAATTTCTGTCTAAGCAGTTGTATTGGACCAGCTCCGTGCCTCACTGGGCCTTAGTAACTTGCCTAATGGAAGGCCTCACCACATGGTCACTGCTTTATCTCACCATACATTCTCTGCTGGGGTGAGGCCTGGCCACAGCAGTTCTGACACCCAGGTCCAACCTCTAGGTCCAGACTAACAAGACTCACGGAGGGGCTTCTTAAAACTTCCGGGCTTAGAAGAGGTGCTGTCTGAACAGTTCATAGAGTCTGGCTTCTGTTCCAGCAGTTGTGCAGAGGGCAGGATGAAGGAAATGGGAAATATTAGAGGATTATTATGACTTGGGGCTGCTCTGACCAATGAGAGAAAAGTGGCTCGAAGAACTGTATAGATAGTTCAGTTCCCTTGGACCTGTACCTGATTCTGAAATATTTGCTTCAGACATGGGTTTTTAAAGAATTATATATTTTTTCTTAATTCCAGTAGAGTTAACACACAGTGTTATATTAGCTTCAAGTGTATAATTTAGTGATTCCACAATTCTGTACATTACTGAGTGCTCATTGTGACAAGTGTACTCTTAACCCCCTTCACCTATTTCAGCTGTCCCCACCACCCCCCACCCCCGACTCACATTCCATTGGCTTTTCTCTAGTTAAGAGTCTGTTTCTCTGGTTTCTCTCTTTTTTCTTTTCTTTTTTCATTTGTTTTCTTTCTTAAATTCCATACATGAGCAAAAATCACATAATATTTATCTTTCTCTGGCTGACTTATCATAATCTACTCTAGCTCCATCCATGTTGTTGCAAATGGCAAGTTTTTTCTTTTTTATGGCTGAGTAATATTCCTTTGCATGTATTTGCCATCTTCTTTATCTAGTCCTCTTTTGATGGACACTTGGTTGCTTCCATACTTTGGCTGCTGTAAATAATGCTACAGACAATGTAGAGATGCATATATCTTTTCTAGTGTTTTTTATTCTTTGGTAAATACCGATTAGTGGAATTGGTAAATGTTATAGTTCTATTTTATTTTTGCTGAGAAAATTCCATACTCTTTTCCACAGTGGCTGCATGAGTTTGCATTCCCACCAACAGGGCACAAGGGTTCCTTTGTCTCCACATTCTCGCCAGCATTTGTTATTTCTTGTGTTTTTGACATTAGCCATTCTGACAGGTGTGAGGTGATAGCTCATTGTGATTTTGATTTGTATTTCGCTGATGATGAGTGATGTTGAGCATCTTTTCATGTGTCTGTTGGCCATCTGCATATCTTCTTGGAGAAATGTCTGTGTTTTCTGCCCACTCTTATTTTATTTTATTTTTTATTTGCTTATTTTTATTTTTACCAATTAAAAAATTTTTATTTCTTTTAAAAAAATTTCCATTTAAATTCTAGTTAGTTGGGAAGCCAGGGTGGCTCAGTCATTAAGCATCTGCCTTCGGCTCAGGTCATGATCCCAGGGTGCTGGGATCCAGCCCCACATGGGGGCTCCCTTCTCATTGGGAAGCCTGCTTCTTCCTTTCCCACTCCCCCTGCTTGTGTTCCCTCTCTCACTGTCTCTCTGTCAAATAAATAAAATCTTTAAAATAAATAAATAAATAAATAAATATATTGATTCTCGTTAGTTAACATACAGTGCAATATTGGTTTCAGGAGTAGAATTCAGTGATTCATCACTTACTTGTAACACCCAGTATCCATCACAGCAGGTGCCCTCCATCACCCATCTAGCCCATCCCCCATCCATCCCCCTCCATTAACCCTCAGTTTGTTCTCTATCATTGGATTACTTGTGTTTTCTTGGTTTTGAGTTGTATAAGCTCTTTATACATTTTGGGTACTAGCCCTTTATAGTGTATGTCATTTGCAAATACAAAGAATCGCATCAAAAAGAGACTAATATCTTTGAGGATTAAGATACTAATCTATTATTCAAACAGGAATTCTAACAGATGGCCTGGTGACTTCTACTTGAGTAAATATTTACTGTATTCTAAAAACTAGTTTAATTGTTAAGTCAGGATTTCAAGAAGTATACAGAATAAATGTAATTCATTTTTCATGTGTATTTAGAGATAAATGAAATATTGCAAAAATGGTTAAGAGTAAGGACTATTGGAATCAGGGAGCCCTGAGATCAAATGTTCTTTTTAGTACTTGCTAGGTGTCTAACTGTGGGCAAAGGTACACATTCTTTCCCAGCTTCAGTGTTCTTAAAATATAAGTCTATGACAGTTTGATTTGCATCCCTGGGTCTTGAGGCACTTGGCCATTGAGTGAAAAGGAGGGAAGGTACTGGAGGTTGGTGAATGTGTGGTCCCTCTAGCTACTTTGCACTGTGTCAGTCAAATGGGTTCAAGTTGGGAGATTATTGGACAATAGAATTGCTAGTGAAGACTGGAGTTAAAAAGAGTACAATCAAAACGAGAAACCGCAGTTGTGCTCCTCAGCTTGTCAGCTGAAAACCAAATAAGAGGTTAGTAAAGGGCATCCAGGAATGTAAGATAAGATTAAATGTGACAGCTTTGCCAGAAGGTCTTCTTGGTGCTGTGGGAGAAGCAGAAGTGGAAATACACATTTTGGTTTCTCTCCTCTCTCTTTTAGGCATAGCCCAGGGAAAGCCTGTAAGTTGGAGACATCACCTTGAATATTGTTTTCTGTTTCTTCCAGGCAATTTAGTAATCACTGTTTTTCATTTTGAATTACTGAATATTTCATTTAAAAATATCCAAAATTCTAAGAGGAGGAAAGAAGAGTGGAGAGAGAAAAAGGGGCAGAAAAAAGAGAAACCATCTTAAGCATAAATTCATTTTCTGTTAGCTGATGTCTGTTAAAAGGAATTTTTTGTTTGTGAAAAACTACCCATTACTACATTTTATAGTATTTTATAAAGTTTTATAAGATAATTAAGTGTTATGAAATTAGATCTTTGCGACAAAATACATTTGAGGTTAAAAATGTGTTTCAGAAAAATCTTTATCTGTGTAGTACTTACATATGATAATCTATAATCCATGCTATATAAATTTTTTTAACTCCTCTGCATTTTGCATTTTCATCTTGCAGAGAAGCAAATTTGTATTAACATCCTTTTTCATAGCTCCTTTGATATTCTTATTAATGTATGTATGATATTTTTAGTTTATCAGGACTTTATATAAAGTCATAATAAATTACTGTTGGTGAAATATACCTAATGTGCAGGTTTTTTAAGCTGAGCTTTTAAATGAAGATGATAGAGTGCCATAGACTTAACTCTCTACATTGCAGTATATTGCAAACCAAAAGTTTCCTCTCCTGAGGAAAAATTAAGCTCAGTCTTAATTTTGCATAAACCCTGGAAATTCTATGTTGGTTACTCTCAGTCATTCTTGTAAAACAAAGGACACTTGCCTCCATGGAAGGGAATGTGAATAAGACTGTGTATTTGTTCTTTGGTCTTCATGAGTTTAGAAATACTGGTTTGCTCTAAGTTCTTAATTACATCTACAGTGATTGGGAAGGGAGATGATAGAGTAGATTGAAAAGTCCTTAATCATTCATGCATTCATTCATCCATCAACGATTTATTAAGCTACTAGTATTTGGAAGCCATTGTTCTAGTGATGACCTTTAGGCTTGCATTGAAAAACAAACAAAACAACACTGCAAAATTGAAATACTCACATACATATAATACATACCTTGATGTTCAAAGACAAGAGTCAAGTAAAATACTTAACATGAAAATAAGTGGCTAAATGCTTTTTGCCCAGCCTTACTTGGTGGAAAGGAAAAAGAAAATACAATTTGAGGGGCCTAATAGTTATTGAGAGTCTACTTGGGGTTGAATTCTTTACTTGTTATTTTTTTAGACATTGTTTCATTTAATCTACAGACCATGAGAGGTAGATGTGCTGTATGATGAGCACTGGTGAGACAAAGCTGGTGAACAGGCCACTCCCCTTGTCCCAAGGGATTTATACTCTAGTGGGGGTGGGCATGGATAATTTTAATATCCTCCAAGGATATTAATCCATACCTCTTAATCTATATGAAGTGAAGGAGACCACATCGTACACAGCTGATTCAGCCCAGGCCAAGTCAGGGACTCCCCTGTTTCATCAGAATTGACTTGCGTGGGGCTAAGTAGTTTGTCCGAAGTCAGTGTCCTCAGGGATATTCTGCTCTTTGGGTGTTTCAGAATGAGAAAACTGGGGGCAGCAGATACATCAGCAGATACTGGTATGTTATTCAGTATCTCAAGAAGAGCTAACAGTGAAGGATCTATGCCAGCCAGGATGTGCCCTCTGGACTTGGAACAATGACCATATTGGGACATATTCCCAGTGTATTGGGAGTTAGTAAGAGTTATAATAGGGTATCTACCTGCCATATCTTTTGGACATAAAACTGATGAGTAAGAGTAATTCGTTCTGGCAGGCCTTTCAAGAAGTGGTCTTGTGTGCTAGAGGAGTGATAATAAAGGATGTTAACATTTTCCTGGCCTAGCTCAATGTTTGTGTTCCCTGGGACAGGACTGTGTAGGCTCAGCTTAGTACTGGGCCCATCCCTTGAGTGACTCTCACTTTTATTCCTTTAGAAAAACTTGGGCCTTCTCTCTTAAGGCATCTCGACAGCCTCTTGAGAACCGAAGTGACATCTGGGTGGAATCAGCTGGCAGAGTTTTCACGTAAAATGCCTGCCTGTTTCTGAAGGCTTTCCCTCTCTTTCCAGTGGGCAGTTTTATCTTTGTACTCTGGGTACTCACGAGAAACTGAATTCTATACTTACTGGTAGGTTATTTTGACATATACATGATTCCCACAGTCTTTTAGGCAATATTGCTGAGGGCAGACCCCTATGAGACTGCACAGGCCACTTATCTGTGAAGCTGACCATGATTTTAGAAAACGGTATGGAGATTCCGCAAGATGTTAAAAATAGAGTTACCCTATGGCCCAGAAATGGCACTACTAGGTATTTACCCCAAAGATACAAATGTAGTGATGAGAAGGAGCACCTGTACTCCAGTGGTTATAGCAGTAATGTCCACAATTGCCAAACTGTGGAAGGAGCCGAGATGCCCTTCAATAGATGAATGGATAAAGAAGATATGGTCCATATATACAGTGGAATATTACTCAGCCATCAGAAAGGATGAATACCCACCATTTGCATCAACATGGATGGAACTGTAGGGGATTCTGCTAAGTGAAGTAAGTCAAGCAGAGAAAGACAGCTACATGATTTCACTCATATGTGGAACATAAGCAATAGCATAGAGGACCGGAGTGGAAGGGAGGGAAAATCTGAAGGGGGAGAAATCAGAGAGGGAGATGAACCGTGAGACACTATGGACCCCAGGAAACAAGCTGAGGGTTTCAAAGGGAGGGAGATGGGGGGAGGGGGTAACCGGGTGTTGGGTATTAAGGAGGGCATGTGTTATGATGAACACTGGGTGTCCTTGAACACTACATCAAAAACTAATGATGTACTATACAGTGGCTAACTGAACATAAAAAGAGGAAAATTAGAAAAAGGAAAATTATCTGAGGCACTGATCCCCAAAGCCTGTGTTCTGGTGCTGTTCTGTAGCAAACCTTTTACTGGTTGTGACAAATAAGAAAAATACATGTTCAAACTATGTAGCAATCTACCAAACATTTCAGAAAATTTACTAAAGGACTAACCCTTTAACTTAATATTCCAACTTTTTTCTTTTGTTATTCAAATAACTTTTCTTTTTTAAATGATTCTGATAGACATAAAAAAATATTTCTCTGTCAAAAGTAGCACTCGGTAAACCCTTCCACTTGTGTTACTTTCTCCTCCCAGCTCCGGTTTACTCAGTAGACATTTTTACTGTTTTAGAATCACAGGTCAAAAGTACCTAAAGAGAATATTTCATTGCTTTCTCTAAATTCTTCATGAGGTTCTATCTTCCAGAAAGCAACATATTATTTAAGCTTCATTGGTTAAACTTACTGTTTGGTCTCTAGTCTTTATCAAACATTGTTAGAAGAAATGACCAAAAAAGATAGTTTTGCAATCCCGTATTTTTTTTTAAGTTATTTTTCATCTCATTTTCAACAACTCCCTTACATATAAGGATCCACAAAATGCGTTCTTCCTAGACCTCAGTGCCAACAAAATCTGCCTCTCAAATGAACTCGCTTGCAAAGGGTAATGTGAAATCCCTCACAGAATTTTAGCTAAGTGCTACATTTGATCTCCAGTTGCAGCAGTGTCATACCATTTTCCCAGTATCTTTCTTCCTTTGCCTTAAATGGTTTCTGATCTCTCAGAAATCTGTATCTTAACTGCCCTTATTCCGCTTTAAATGTTCTTACTGTAAAATTTTTCAAGTGTATTCTTAAGCTTGAAGTTGACTTAGGTAAATAAATAGTCAAAAGTAATAGATACTGAGTGACAAGAGCTATGAGTGCAGAGAAACATTTTGATGAGACTGTAGAGCTTGGATAATACTCAAGTCAAAGTTACATGCTTTTTCTTCCTGACACCTTCTGTATCTGCCTCATTAGCATTTTTCTCATATGATGGTGCCAAGTGGTAGTAATAGAAGGAAGATGAGGATGACTTAGTTTCTTGGAGAATGTGTCAATTCCAGGTTCTGAGACAGTGACAATGAGGCTGTCACTCCTTTCCCTCAGGTTTGTAGTCAGTGTGAAGTATGAAGCATTCTTTCTTCTCTGGAATTTAAGCTGCTTCTCCAAATTGCAGTTTCAAACAAAAAGAGTAATCCTGGGTTCAGCTTCAAAATGCACAGGCAAAAATTGATGTGTCTTGAGAACAGTGCAGAAGGAAGCCCCCAGCTAGCCTGCTGTTACCTCCTCACCTGTCTGCATCTTAAACATCTAGCTGTACAAATGTTTCCTCTTTTAATAGATGACTTACACTTAAATAGATAAAAATCTAGTAAGTGGTACTCTCTCATCTTAAGAGAAGCTGATGGATATTTTTACTTTAATTTTCATAGTGGTTTGCTGTGTGATATCCATTATGAAACACTGTAGAATGGTGCGTATACTTTCCAAAAAAGAGGGGAAGGACTTCATTGAGTATCCTACTGGTACTGCATGTCAAGAATTACCCATATATTACTTTATTTAATCTTGATAACTTCATGACAATATATTATCTCCACTTTTTTGTGTATTGAAAAATGAGGCTCCGAGAAATAATTTGCCTTATGTGATATAGCCAGTAATTTGTAGAAGTAGAAGCTGTCTGTAGATCTGTCTGATTTCATCTGATCCCAGATACTGCACACTTATACCTTAGAGTAAAGTTGTAACCCAGTGGAATATCTGAGGTCTTCAGGCAGCATGCAGGGAGGAAGCTGATGATGATGGCTATTGTATTACAGATCTGTTGTCACCAAGACGCACTTCACAGTGCAAAGACATACCTGAACCAGCCTGTCCTCTTGTTAGAGCTTTCAGAGCTCTTTGGAAACTATACTTGTCATCTTTGGGGAAAACAAAGTAAGGAAGCCTTGGATATGAGAGAAGGTGTCTTTCACCTGATGGTCTGTAGCTGTGACAACTTGTACATTCATTTGGTAAAAGAAATAAAGAAAAAATCTTACTATGTGCAGAGTACTGTGCTACATTATATTATCTTTTAGATACTATAATAAATAAATTCCTGACCTCATTTCTCATGGAGTTCATTGTTTGTTGGGATAAACAGTAAGCAGATAATCACACATAAATCATAAATCCTTAACTAGAAATGTAACAAAGACTACAGTGAAGGAGAACAGGACGTTATGAGTGTGTAAGTAAAAGAAGAGAACAAGTAAGTCTGAAACTGAGTAGCGGTCAGTTGAATGAAGGGTCTAGAATGGGTTGAGCTTTCCAGGCAGAGGGTCCAGATAAGTGATAGAAGAATCACCTGGAAATAAGCAACCCTGATGCTAGTTTTCAAGAGGCCAGAATAAGCAGATCATGACAACCTGGGCCATCAGATGCCTTCAGTTAATACTTGTGGAAGTTCTGAATTCCATCCCTGCCCCAAATAGTTTTGTAGCACATACATAACCTGGCAGGTGCCTGCTTATAGTAAGGGGTCCTATGTGTTTTTCCTGAATTCTCATTATCTGTTGCTGTGTAATGAATCATTACCAACCTTAGTAATAAATAAGTAACCATTTATTATCTGTCATGATTCTGTGAGTTCACTGGGCTCAGCTGCATGGTTCCAGAAAGTACACGTAGAAGCTCCAGGACTTTTTATTTTATTTTATTTTTTTTAAATTTCAAATCATTTATTTGTGATTTCCATTTTTCTGTTAAAAGAGTTTATTATATATTTATTTACTTATTTATTTTATGTAAAATGTATTTTTGGTCCCAGGGGTACAGGTCTGTGAATCATCAGGCTTACACATTTCAGAGTACTCACCGTAGCACGTACCCTCCCCAGTATCCATAACCCAGCCACCCGATCCCTCCTCTAGCACCCCCCAGCAACTCTCAGTTTGTTTCATGAGATTAAGAGTCTCTTTTGGTTTGTACCTTTCCCGAAACCACCTTGTTTCATTTTTTTCCTTTCCTACCCCCCCGAATCCCCTGCCCTGCCTCTCAAATTCCTCATATCAGAGAGATCATATGATAATTATCTTTCTCTGATTGACTTATTTCACTTAGCGTAATACCCTCCAGTTCCATCCACATCCTTACAAATGGCAAGATTTCAGTTTTTTTGATGCATGCACACTAATCCATTATATCTATCTATCTATCTATATATATATAGAGAGAGATATCTCAAATCTTCTTTGTCCATTCTTCTGTTGATGGACATCTAGGTTCTTTCCATAGTTTGGCTATTGGGGACATTGCTGCTATAAACATTCGGGTGCATGTGCCCCTTTGGGTCACTGCATTTGTATTGTTGGGGTAAATACCCAGTTGTGCGATTGCTGGGTCATAGGGTAGCTCTATTTTAAACTTTCTGAGGAACCTCCATGCTGTTCTCCAGAGTGGCTGCACTTGCATTCCCACCAACAGTGTAGGAGGGTTCCCCTTTCTCCACATCCTCGCCAACATCTGTCGTTTCCTGACTTGTTAATTTTAGCCATTCTGACTGGTGTGAGGTGGTATCTGATTGTGGTTTTGCTTTGTATTTCCCTGTATTTCCCGAGTGATGTTGAGCACTTTTTCATGTGTCTGTAGGCCAGCTGGATGTCTTCTTTGCAGAAATGTGTGTTCATGTCCTCTGTCCATTTCTTGATTGAACTATTTGTTCTTTGGGTGTTGAGATTGATAAGTTCTTTATAGATTTTGGATACTAGCCCTTTATCTGACATGTCATTTGCAAATATCTTCTCCCATTCTGTCAGTTGTCCTTTGGATTTGTTGACTGTTCTCCTTTGCTGTGCAAAAACCTTTGATCTTGATGAAGTCCCAATATCATTTTTGCTCTTGCTTTCCTTGCCTTTGACAATGTTTCTAAGAAGAAGTTGCTGCGGCTGAGGTCGAAGAGTTTGCTCCCTGTGTTATCCTCAAGGACTTCAATGGATTCCTGCCTCACATTGAGGTCTTTCATCCATTTGGAATCTATTTTTGTGTGTGGTATAAGGAAATGGTCCAGTTTCACTGTTCTGGATGTGGCTGTCCAGTTTCCCCAATACCATTTGTTGAAGAGACTTTTATCATTGGACATTCTTTCCTGCTTTGTCGAAGATTAGTTGACCATAGAGTTGAGGGTCAATTTCTGAGCTCTCTTTTCTGTTTCATTGATCTATGTGTATGTTTTTGTGCCAGTACCATACTGTCTTGATGATGACAGCTTCGTAATAGAACTTGAAGTCTGGAATTGTGATACCACCAACTTTGGCTTTCTTTGTCAACATTCATCTGTCTACTTGAGGTCTTTTCTTGTTCCATATAAATTTTAGGTTTATTTGTTCCATTTCTCTGAAAAAAGTTGATGGTATTTTGATACGGATTGCATTAAATCTATAGATTGCTCTAGGTAGCATAGATATTTTAACAGTATTTGTTCTTCCAATCCATGATGGAACATTTTTTCATTTCTTTGTGTCTTGCTCCCTTTCTTTCATGAGTACTTAATAGTACAGAATCTTTGCTTTTTTGGTTATGTTTATTCCTAGGTATCTTATGGTTTTGGGTGCAATTGTAAATGGGACTGACTCCTTAATTTCTCTTTCTTCTGTCTTGCTGTTGGTGTATGAAAATGCAACTGATCTGTGCATTGATTTTATATCCTGACACTTTACTGAATTCCTATATGAATTCTAGCAGTTTTGGAGTGGAATCTTTTGGGTTTTCCACATAAGGTATCCTATCATCTGCAAAGAGTGCTAGTTTAACTTCTTTCTTGCCAATTTGGATGCCTTTAATTTCTTTTTGTTTGTCTGATTGCTGAAGCTAGGACTTCTAGTACTATGTTGAATAGCAGTGCTGGTAGTGGACATCCCTGCTGTGTTCCTGACCTTAGTGGAAAAGCTCTCAGTTTTTCCCATTGAGGATGATATTGGCTGTGGGTTTTTCATAGATGTCTTTGATGATATTGAGGTATGTGCCATCTATCCCTACTCTGTGAAGAATTTTGATCAAGAAAGGATGCTGTACTTTGTCAGGTGCTTTTTCAGCATCTATTGAGAGTATTGTATGGTTCTTGTTCTTTCTTTTATTAATGTATTGTATCACATTGATTGATTTGCAGATGTTGAGCCAACCTTGAGCCTTGGAATAAATCCCACTTGGTCATGGTGAATAATCCTTTTAATGTACTGTAGGATTCTATTGGCTAATATTTTGGTTAGAATTTTTTCATCTGTGTTCATCAAGCGTATTTGTCTGTAATTCTTCTTGCTGGGGTCTTTGCCTGGTTTTGGGATCAAGGTAATGCTGGCCTCATAAAATGAATTTGGCAGTTTTCCTTCCATTTCTATTTTTTGGAACAATTTCAGGAGAATAGGTATTAATTCTTCTTTAAATGTTTGGTAGAATTCCCTGGGAAGCCATCTGGCCCTGGGTTCTTGCTTGTTGGGAGATTTTTTTATGACTGCTTCAATCTCCTTACTTGTTATGGGTCTTTTCAGGTTTTCTATTCTTCCTGATTCAGTTTTGGTAGTTTGTAGGCCTCTAGGAAAGCATCCATTTCCTGGTTGACTCATTCACTCTTTAGTAGGACAGTCTTTCGCCTCCATGTATTTGGGTTCTTTCTAACTTTCCTCTTGAGATGAGTTCTAGTTTCAAAGCATTGTTGTCTGAAAATATGCAGGGAATGATCCCAATCTTTGGTACTTGTTAGGACCTGATTTGTGACCCAGGATGGTATCCATTCTGGAGAATGTTGAATGTGCATTAGAGAAGAATGTGTATTCTGTTGTTTTGGGATGGAATGTTCTGAATATATCTGTGATGTCTGTCTGGTCTAGTGTGTCTTTTAAAGCCTTTGTTTCATTGTTGATCAATAGCTTGGATGATCTGTCCATTTCAGTAAGGGGGGTTTTAATGTCCCCTACTATTATTGTATTATTGTCAATGTGTTTCTTTGATTTTGTTATTAATTGGTTTATATAGTTCACTGCTCCTATGTTAGGGGCATCAATATTTAAAATTGTTGGATCTTCATGTTGACAGACTCTTTAAGCATGATATAGTGTCCTTTCTCATCTCTTATTATAGTCTTTGACTTAATATCTAATGTATCTAATGCAAGGACTGCCACCTCAGCTTTCTTTTGTTGTCTGTTAACATGGTAAATTGTTTTCCATCCTCTCACTTTCAATCTGGAGGTGTCTTTGGGTCTAAAATGAGTTTCTTGTAGACAGCATATTGGTGGGTCTCTCTCTCGCTTTCTCTTTTTTTTTTTTTTTTTCCTTTCCTTTCTGATACCCTGTGTCTTTTGATTGGTGGCATTTAGTCATTTACATTCAGGGTAACTATTGAAAGATATGAATTTAGTGCCATTATAATGCCTGTAAGGTGACTGTTACTGTATATTGTCTCTGTTCCTTTCTGGATCTGTTCCTTTTAGGATGTCCTTTTGCTTAGAGGACCCCTTTCAATATATCCTGTAGGGCTGGTTTGGTGGTTGCAAATTCTTTTAATTTTTTTGTTTTGTTTTGTTTTAATAACTTTGTTTGTCCTGGAAGCTTTCTATCTCTTCTTCTGTTTTTGATGACAGCCTAATAGGATATAGTATTCTTGGCTGCATATTTTTCTCATTTAGTGCTGTCAATATATCATGTCAGTCCTTTCTGGCCTTGTAGGTCTCTGTGGCATAAGTCCGCTGCCAATCTAGTTTTATACCATTGTATGTTACAGACCTCTTTTTCCAAGTTTCTTTCAGGATTTTCTCTTTGTCCCTGAGACTGTAAGTTTTGGTATTAGATGATGGGGTGTGGACTTATTTTTATTGATTTTGAAGCAGGTTCTCTGTGCCTTCTGGATTTTGATGCTTGTTCCTTTTACCAAATTAAGGAAATTTCCTGCTCTAATTTGCTGCAATATACCTTCTGGCTCTCTCTCTCTTTCTTCTTCTTCTGGAATCCCAATTATTCTAATATTGTTTCATCTTATGATATCACTTTTCTCTTGATTTCTCCCCTTTTGGTCTAAGAGTTGTTTGTCTCTTCTTTATTCTCTGTCATTGGTCTTCTATATCACTAATACTCTCTTCTTCCTCATTTATTCTACCAGTAAGAGCCTCCATTTTTAATTATACCTCATTAATAGCCTTTTTTATTTCAACTTGGTTATATTTTTGTTCTTTTATTTCTCCAGAAAGGGATTTTATTTCTCCAGCAAGAGATTCTCTAGTATCTTCCATGCTTTTTTGAGCTCATCTAGCCTCTTGATAATCATAATTTCAAAACTTTAGTTCTGACATATTACTAATGTCCATATTGATTAAGTCCCTAACTGCTGGTACCTCCCCTTCTTCTTCCTTCTTCTTCTTCTTCTTTTGTCAAGTTTTTCTGTTTTGTTATTTTATCCAGATAAGAACTGATGAATGAGAGAACAAAATACTAAAGGGGTAGCACTGACCCCAGAGAAATATACAGTAACCAAATTAGAAGAGACCCAAACTGTTGAGAGAAGAAACGGGAAAAAAAAGAAAAAAATATATATATATATTAGACTGGTGAATAGAGCAAATACCTATGATTTTGGGTATATTTTGGTCTGTTAGAAGAATCTACCTCTCAAAATATGAAAGAAAGAAAAACTTGTATATATACAAAAATGAGGGTAAACACGAAGGACAGAAAATTATCATAAAGATGAAAATTAGAAAAGATTCTAAAAAAGGAATCGATAAGAAACATTGGTTGGAAAAAAAAAGAGGAAAGAATATGATCAGGCTGGAGACTAGAACAAAGTCTTAGGCGAGATTTAGGGTATATTGTGATCTATAGAAAAACTGTATTTCAAAATTTTAAAGAAAAAAGGCTATATGTATACAAAAATGAGGTTAAATACAATGAAGGGATAAAATATGAGTATAAAAATTAAAAAATGTTTTAAAAATGTATTGATAATATAAAATATTTAAAAATGTTAAATAGGAAATAGGAAAAATTTATAAAATAGAATAAGGAAAAATAAAATTAAAAAAATTTAACTTAAAAGACTAAAGGTTTGGGCGCCTGGGTGGCTCAGTGGGTTGGGCTGCTGCCTTCGGCTCAGGTCATGATCTCAGAGTCCTGGGATCGAGTCCCGCATCGGGCTCTCTGCTCAGCAGAGAGCCTGCTTCCCTCTCTCTCTCTCTGGCTGCCTCTCCATCTACTTGTGATTTCTCTCTGTCAAATTAATAAATAAATAAAATCTTTAAAAAAAAAAAAAAAAGACTAAAGGTTCATGGGGAAAAAACCATGAATTCTATGTGTTACTTTCCCCTAGCTCTGGAATTCCACAGTTCTCATTGATTGGTGAATTTTGTCTTGGCTGGATGTTTGTGCTGAGCTTCTGCAGGAAGGGCCCGTTACAGTGATTCTCACATGTCTTTGCTTGAGGCGGAATAACACCACCCTTTCCAGGGGCCAGGTTAAGTAATATGCTCGGCTTCACCTTCGAAGAGCTTTTCTTCCTTGAATGCTTTCTGTAGAGCTCTGGAGGATGGGAATGAAAATGGCAGCTTCCCGATCTCCCACCCCATAGGAGCCGAGAGTTCAGGGCCCCACTCCTCAATGTGCCTTCAGAGAAAAATAGTCAATCCCTCCCTTCTCCCTGGTCTCCAGCCGCACTCTGAGCTAACCTGGCCTGTGATCAAGCATTTCTATCTCTGGTGTGTGGCCCCATTTGGAGTCTCCAAATCCAACCGATTCCTGTTGCATACTCCTGTACCACTCCTTTTGGAGGAGTCTCTCTGGATCTGCCACTTGTGGGGGCTGTGAGAAGAGCAGTGAGCCAACTGTGCCTTGGATCATGGTTTAAGGTAACCCTGAGCTGAGGGTCCCCTCAATTCCATCTCTGCAGCTAGCTTCCCTGCTCCGATAAATGGGAGCTCTGGCACACTCAGACACCCCTGGTCGTTTTGTGACCCCTCAGGTCCTGAGACCATACTGTCCCCATGAGGGGTTCACCCCCACTTAGCTTCTGTAGTGACATTCCTCAGTGGAGCAGACTTCTTAACCTTCCAATTTTGTGCTCTGCTGCTCTCTCACTTTTCAGGAGCTGGTCCCTCCCCCTGTGGTCTCTCTTCCTGTATGTTGCCTTGGATTCACTTCTCCACATGTCCTACTTTCCAGAAATTAGTGGACTTTCTGTTCCTAAAATTGCTGCTCTTTTTGTCTTCTATCTTCTGTTGAGTTTGTGGGTGTTCAGAATGGTTTGATAACTATCTATCTGAACTTCTAGGACATGAGGATATTTAGGTCTCATACTTCTCGGCCATCTTGGTCCTCCCTCTGCTTCAGGACTTTTTTCTGGTCTTGTAAGTCCCAGGACTTCATTTCTGCCACATTCTTTTAGTCAGATAAATGATTAAGACTTGCTCAAATTGAAGGGAAGGGATAATGGACTTAACCTGCTGGTTTAAGAGTGAGTAGTTCACATTGCAGAAGAACATGCCGGAAGGAAGATATTGTTGCTACTCTCTTTGAAAAACAGAGTCTGCCATGCTGAATAAAAGAATTGGATGCTAGTCAAGACTGAGATAAGCTCAGGAGGCTAGTTTGTCTGCTCCTTATGGTCGCAAGTTTCTGATTTGATCCATATTTTAGGAACTGCCAAGATTAGATATGTCTCTCTTCTTTTAATCAGATCCTACTCTGATTCATTTAATCCCTATGAGATGGCATTACAGAATACATCCCTGCCAAGTATTTTTGGTCAACTTATATTATTTCTTTAGGTCTTAAAAAAGATCTTGTAGAATCTAGACTGTAAAAGCTTCCTTATGTGCTACATTAGATTGTAGTAAGGTTGCCAGTGATTTACTCGTTTGTTCAACAAACACCAACAGCAAAGGCTTAGGGTGCTTACTATAGGTCTGAAGATATTCCACAATTCTAAGAGCTATGTATTCAGTAGTCTTTAATAATAGAACTGAGGTCCAATTGTGTGACAGGTAGCATGTTTTGTTCTGGGGATGTAAATATTAACAGAAAAATGTGTGTCCCTGTTCTTGTGAGTTTCTAGTGTAAAGGAGGGTTTAGAATAGTTAAATGTTCACACAAGTGTGAACTTAAATGTCAGACACAAACACATGTAATGAGAATAACAGCTTAATAAAGATACACAAGTACCTGCTTTGTGCTAGGTCTAGCATAATTTAATTTAGTAGGTTACAGTTTCTATTGTGGATGATGTGTAAAGGTCATTATTTATGTGTTTTGGGGAGTTTGGGGGGGCCCTGAATAGTTGTAAGATTCTAGCTCAGTAAATTTAGGAAAGAAGCTAAAATATGGATTTGATGATGACATTTTTTTGAGTGCTTTGAAAGAATTTTCTCCTTATATTTGCATGGACAGTTATGACTGAAACATGATGGAAATTGCTTTAAAATGGTGTTTCTTATTAAGTTCTGTCATTTTTATGGCAAATATGCCCACTTTCCCCTCTTAGGAAAAAAAAAAAAAGAAGATAAAGTTTTCTTTCTGGTCCCATTATTTAGAGAGACATGTTTCCTTCCCAAAGAATAAGGAAAGATATTTCTCTGGCCTTTTTGTTAGAAAAATAGGAATATTCTTTAATATGTATAGTGACACTATTTAGAAAACTAAAACCTTTATGTTTGGAGCCAAGAGAATCTGGCTTTGAATTTCTTCTCTACTTTTTTCTAACCATTCTTAGGGGAGTTACTTAGCGCTTCTGAGCCTCGATTTCCACTATCTGTCAAGTCAGGTGATAGTATCTTATTTTTATATAATCTGTGCAACACTGTGTAAAGTATTACAGTATCATATAATTATCATTTAATACTATTTGGTAGCAATTGGGACTGTAGAATATTATGTTGCTAGCTGAGACAAAATCCATTGTACCTAATATATGTTCTCTTTTATTTTAAGGTCAATGGTTGATTTCAAAACAGTTGTATTGGACCTTGAAACGAATTGCTGTTAGAGCTAGTGGCTATGTTGTATGAGAGATCACCTTTAATATAGTCTTCTTAGTAATATATTAATTTGGTCATCTATGGTTTTAGTGACTAATCAGCTTATTTTTCTCTACAATCATGATTTCAAAGCAATACACAGAGTGCTTGTTATTCATATATAAGGTTGGGTACAGAGCAAAAATGGCTATAACATTCAGTTTTTTACTGATATTTATCTCAAAAAGTAGTCTCCATTCAGACATTTCTTATGCTTAATGATGCCATCTTTACCTACACCTGGTATCAAATTCCACAGTGGGTAGTTACTTGCTGAAATATAATGCAAATTCAGTATGAATCCTTGGGAATTGAAATGACTGCTCTTTGAGTGAATCAAAAATGAACAATGTCTTGTAAATGTTTTCATGCAATTGTCTGAAAAATTTTGCCTCTGAAATTTGTATCTGATTTATTTTTGGTCAGTTTAAAAATATATATAACTTATTTTCCTTATTTTTGTTTTTTTGGTTCAGTTTTTATCAATCATTATTATAATATATTGATTTATGTATTTTAATTGACTGCTTTTGGTAACATTATCCTATAATACAGGGCACTTATTGTATATTAAATTAGACCCTGATATCCAGTTTATGAGAGAGTGTGGCAGGGTGATGATAGAGATAATGAAAAGAAATTATTTTTTGAGGGATAAGGTTATTTTCAAGAAGTTTAAAAAATGGATTTCCATTTCTTTTTTTTTTTTTTTTAAAGATTTTATTCATTTATTTGACAGACAGAGGTCACAAGTAGGCAGAGAGGCAGGCAGAGAGAGAAGAGGGGAAGCAGACTTGCCACTGAGCAGAGAGTCCAATGTGGGGCTCGATCCCAGGACCCTGGGATCATGACCTGAGCCGAAGACAGAGATTTTAACCCACTGAGCCACCCAGGTGCCAATCCATTTCTTATTTGTTTATTTATACTTATTATAGTTTATTTATAGTTAATTTAAAACATGCAAAAAAAATAAGGCAGCTTGTTAAAAATAGTTATTAGTTTACTATGAATTTTTTTTTAAAGATTTTATTTATTTATTTGACAGAGATAACAAGTAGGCAGAGAGGCAGGCAGAGAGAGAGAGGAGGAAGCAGGCTCCCCGCCGAGCAGAGAGCCCGATGCAGGGCTTGATCCCAGGGCTCTGGGATCATTACCCGAGCCAAAGGCAGAGGCTTTAACCCACTGAGCCTTACTATGGATTTTTATTAATGAATTTGGATTGTTAGTTTAGTCATCAGTACTCTAAGGTCAAGACCCAAATTTGAAGAAGACCCAGAGAGGATTGGGTAAAATATAGCTTCTAATTTTTCTTCTAATTAACTTGACTTTAAATTACACTCAGTATTTACTCTGACCAGCAGTTCACGAAAAAGTTTACAAACTTCAGAATCACCTAGGGAATTTGATAAAAGCTCCAATTCCCAGACCTGACCCAGTCCAATTAAATCAGAATATCTGGGAGGTATAAGGCCCAGGCCTGGCTATTTTTTAAGACTTGTCCAAGTCACTCTGATGTATGACTAAGATTGAGAACTACTGACTCAGCAGATCCTGACACAGCAGTCCCTCACATGGGGTCCTGGGATAGCAGTTAGCAGCCCTCCATCTCCTGGAACTCATTGGTTCAAAAATGGCTGCACCATTATTCTGCTCTGTACTCTCAGCTGTTCTTCCCCTTGCTCCCATGCAGGAGATGTAAGTGTCATAATTTAGAGCACGACTGGCCGCAGGATGCAGGTTTAGCAAGATTCCAGCTTGGCTGCCATGATTGACTGGAATTGCTTTCCATAGAGCCAAGGTATTTCTCTTGCGAACAACTTAAAACTTAGTATCATTGTAGACTGGGGAGGGTGAAATAGCTCTCTGGTTTTCTCTGTACCCCCAGACCCTGGTGTAGCTTTTTAGCTATTATATGTCACCCTTGAAATGGACTCCTCTGAGGTCATGGCTGGAAATTTAGCTGATTTTACATCAAGGAGCCATCTAGACAGGCTGTGAAGTGAAAAGACCCAGCTGCTGAGAAGGATGAAGCTGCCAGGAACAGCTTCGGTTCCGAAGCCTGGAACCTTGTCTGTCTTGTTCACTGTGGGGTCCCTGGCTCCTAGAACAGTATTAACCACAGAGTGGGCACATGATGGAAACTTGTTGAATGAAGGCACGAAGCATGAAACGCCTAAGTGCTTAATGGCTTTGGGAAAGGCTTTTATTTATTTATTTATTTATTTATTTTTTAAAAAGATTTTATTTATTTATTTGACAGAGAGAGAGATCACAAGTAAGCAGAGAGGCAGGCAGGGAGAGGAGGAAGCAGGCTCCCTGCGGAGCAGAAAGCCTGATGTGGGGCTCGATCCCAGGACCCTGGGATCATAACCTGAGCCAAAGGCAGAGGCTTTAACCCACTGAGCCACCCAGGCACCCCTGGGAAAGGCTTTTAAACACTATCTATCATCCTACCCTCAACCCCATACTACTGAATGATTATAATATTAATTGTTATTACTGAGTGCTTTCTGAACACTGCACAATTCACCACCTCACATGTACACCTACGTACCTGGGCACATGCACGTGGACACAGAAATACAAATATGTTATTTCCTGTTAATGACTCCTAATGATTCTGTTAAGTAATTGTTATTATCTATTATTATCCTCCTGTCATAATTGGGGAAACTGAGATTTAGGTCAAATGACACAATTAAAAGCAAAATTGGTATCGAATTTTGCATCTTCCAATTCCAAGGCTACATGATAAAATCACTGTTTGATGTTCATAATCTCTGTCTTTAGCTTCAGTTTCTTTAAACATTTTCACAAACATTATCCCATCCCTTCATAGCAGTTCCCACTCTCAGAATTGTGTTATTCCTGCATCCGTTCACTTACCTGCCTCTATTAGCATCTAAGTTCCACCCGAGAAGGGTGTTGGTTTTCTTGTTCACCACAGTAGCTAAAGCCTAGAGAGTGGCTAAGTGCTTGCTGGATCCATGAATAAATGAACTTACTCTCATCTGTGGTCCCTGTTTGATTGATAAGCCCCACCGTCCAGTTGCTCAGTCAAGACAGCTGGGCATTATTGCTGCTTGGTCAGGTTGTGTTTACTTCTCAAATGTTATTCAAATCTGTGTTTTTCCCTCCATTGCCCATGCTACTGCATTAATTCTGGCACCTATTACTTCCTATTTTGTGGTAGCATCCCCATCTTTGTCCCTAACTTGAGTTACCCTCTGCATCAAATTTCTTGTGTAGCGGTTTTCAACTGGAAGAAATTTTGCCCTCCAGGTGAAATTCAGCAATGTCTGCAGACGCATTTGGTTTTCACCGTTGGGGATTGCTACTGGCATCTAGTTGGCAGAGGCTAGAGATGTTGCCAAACATCCCAGAATGCGTAAGACTGCCCCCCCAAATGAGGAATTACCTAGCCAAAGGGTCAACAGTGTAGATATTGAAAAATACTGTTCTAGAGAAAGCTTGCTAAAACTTCATTCTTCTTTTTTTTTTTTTTTTTAAGATTCTACTTATTTATTTGAGAGCGGAGAGCGAGAGACTGAGAGAGAGCATGAGAAGGGGAGAGTCAGAGGGAGAAGCAGATTCCCTGCTGAGTTGGAAGCCTGAAGCAGGACTCCATTCTGGGACTCTGGGGTCATGACCTGAGCCAAAGGCAGTTGCTTAACCAAAACCACCTAGGCACCCTGAAACTTCATTCTAATTTATGTGTTCAGATCCTTTCACTGACCGGACTCTGCCAATATGGTAAAGTAGGAAGTTCATAGCATGTAGAGTATAAGTATGATTTGCTTCCTCCTTCCTGCTTCAGCTACGTCTCATTCTTCTACCAAATGTGCATGAAATTCCAGTTACTTGAAGGAATTTGCATTTTTTAAAAAAGATTTTATTTATTTATTTGACAGACAGAGATCACAAGTAGGCAGAGAGGCAGGCTGAGAGAGAGAGATCACTAGTAGGCAGAGAGGCAGGCAGAGGGAGAGGAAGGGAAGCAGGCTCCCTGCTGAGCAGAGAGTCTGATGTGGAGCTCGATCCCAGGACTCTGGGATCATGACCCAAGCCGAAAGCAGAGGCTTTAACCCACTGAGCCACCCAGATGCTCCAGGAATTTGCATGTTCTTGAAAGCTTTCTGGTATTTCCTATTGCTGACTTGTTAAGACTCTCAGGCAAGCTTCTGAGATGCCCTTTTAGTCTGTCCTAGATACGATCATTCAGTAGATCCTAAGTGTTCAGGGTGTGGCCACTGTTAGGCACTCAGGATACAGATGTGAATAAAATAAATGAGGCCCCTCTCCTTGGGAGCTTCCCATCTTTACTGTGGTTAGCTGAGGTTAGAGCACTTACAGCCATCCCTTCGTCATCATTAGACCACTACATACAATTCTGCTGTCCCTTCAGATAAAATGAGCAATACTTAAGTCATTCGCAGTTCTCAGCAAATTCACATATATTTGTCTAAAAACATGTGTGTTTTAAGCAGTTAGTTTCTTCAAATCAGGTTCTAAACAAGATCCATTCATTGTATTTGGTTATGTCCTTTGTCTGTATTGTCTTTTGGGTTCTTTTAATCTAAAAAGCAACTTCTCCCCTCCCTCTCTTTTCTCCCCTCTGTCTTTCCTTCATTCCTTCTTCATTCCTCTTTTCTTCTCCTCACCTATTCTTTTCTTTCTCCTATTTTGTTGTTTTGTGAAAGCAGTCAGCCAGTTGTCTAGATTTCTTTCTTTCTTTCTTTCTTTCTTTTTTTCAGGTTTTATTTATTTATTTGACAAAGATCACAAGTAGGCAGAGAGGCAGCTGGGGGTGGGGTGGGGAGAAGCAGGCTCCCCGCTGAGCACAAAGCCCTATGCCGGGCTTGATCCCAGGACCCTGAGATCATGACCTGAGCCGAAGGCAGAGGCTTAAGACAGACACTGAGCCACCCAGGCGTCCCTGGAGTCTAGAATTCTGACTTCTTTGTCCAGACATTTAACTTATTCCTCTATTCTTCGTGTTCCCTTATAGAATGAAAATTAGGTAGGAAGGTTTAATTAACTTATGTACATTTTTGCAATAATAATTCATAAGTAAGTAGTGCTTTGTATTTCACATTTCATCATATAGTTGGTAAACAATGTGTGGTTGATTGATTTTTAAGGATGTTTAGATTGGGTTCAGATGGTAACAGGTGACAACCCAATATCTTCCTTATAAACTTTCCTATCAACTCGCATCTAATGGCTTTAGCATTCATTGAGGACTATTGTATGAATCGGTTAATTAGATATTTAAAAATGGTGTCAGTCTAATTCTTCTATTCTGTTTCCATTTAGGAGGTAAAATTCCTCCATGTAGAACTTCCATTATGATTACCAAGAAATACAAATTAAAATAGAACAGCAGCATAAATTTTAATTTTCCTCTCTAGTCATTAATTTTCAGAGAAATAATTTGGTACCTTAACATTCTCTGGTGGCATCCAATTAATTTTAATTTGTTTTTATTTTTATCCTTTTTCTTTATTTTCTTCTTTAAGTATTATTATGAACTAATAGCCCCTTTATGCCTCTTACCTCTTTTTAATGCATGAGGCTCTAATATTCAGTACAAACCTTTGTACAGGCAGTACATAAGCAGTGGATATTTGTGGGTTTTCTTTTTCTGAAAATTAAAGAAATAATCTTTGTTTTAGAATTTAGGAACATTTTTATTAGAGAATGAAATGAAATAGATAGTAGATACTCTGCCTGATTTCTTACCTCAGTAGACATGGTCTGTCACCTACTAGACATCAGGCTAGATGGTGTTTTTGTTGAAAATTTGTTTTTGGTCATAGTATCTATCAATTATTTATAATCAAACACTATTGGAATATGCAGCTTGCTAGATAAGTTAGAGATGTCTCAGGAATTATACCCTTGGTGGGAACATTGGGAATGATTATGGGTCACCGTGGAATCTCTCTCACATTATATAATTCCCTTGTGTGAACAAGCATATAGAGGACCTTGGTCAGCGACATTTTCTAAATGAGCTGATTAGAAAGGACTTAGCCAAGTTAAAACAAGACAGTGAACTTAGAGTAGTTTGAATTTTTTGTTTTGCCCTTGATTTCCTAGACATTCTTGATCAAATCTTCTGATCTCTATTTTCCCCCAATTGCTTCACATTTAACAAATAATGTTTATGTTAATCTACTTATCTTGAGAGATATGGCATGTTTCAGTTAGTATTATAAAAATACATGAGTAATAATTAAGTTTTCAGTATCCCATTCCGGTATATGTTTTGCTGTTAAATAATTTTACCTGGCTGGTGCACACCTGAAGTATTATTGCACTGTTAGTGGACTGTTGATTACAGCTTAAATTACTTTTCATTATTGGCAACTGGAACACAAAGAATGATATAACTTTTTTTTAAATATGTCACATCTCAATTTTAAAATTTATAATGAATATAGTTATGTGAACTAGCAGTAAAGATGGAATCACTGAATGGTGCTTGTCTTTGCTTATACTAGTGATGTTTTCATTTGTACCAATTATTTTCTCTTGTTTAAAATTGACTATATCATTAGAGTATCTGCTTTAAAATATTTTAAGACTTTTACAATTATTTAAATAAAAACAACATTGGTTTAATTGATTACTTACTATGTTGTTGGTCCAGGATATAGTACCTAATTTTAAAAATAAGCTTTATAACTATTTAACTTTTTAAAATAGCCCAGTGAGTTTCCAGAAGAAAGTTGAGTCTTACAGAGGTTGAGTAATTTTCCTAGTGCACCATATATAATTAGAACTAAAGTTGAGATTATCTAAAGTCAGGTTGACTCTAAAGTTCATGCTCTTAACTATAAGCTACCGTCATCTTTGAAAAAGACAAATTCTTTTTCCTTAGAGAGCTATTAAGTCATCTTTTCCCATTATAATAAATGGTTGCTTACAAAGAGTGAGCATATATTTGTTAGTATGCATATATTGAATGACCCTAATAACCTAGAAACTCATTACTTAGTATCAGGGCAGCATGGCATGAAACAAAGTGAGTAGCCCAAGATAATTAAAAAATATATTCTATTCTTGACTTGCTCTGACCTTCAACAGACCTTAAAGATGCTGAAGACCTAGCTCACGATCAGCATTTGTCCAACTTCCCTTTTCTTCTACAGCTCTTTTCTCCAGATTCTCCAAGTTCCTTTTCACAACACACCTTTTAAATTTTTAAAATTTGTGGTTTCAAGTCTTTCAGTTTGGGCAAGAATTCCTCTTTTTAGGGAAGAAGTAAGGGAGAATCAAACTTGTGACTTCAGCTGTGGCTTTCAAACTTTCTTGATCACATATAATAAGTGGAAAGTGTCTAGAAGATAATGCAGTGACCTTTAACCCTTCTATGTTATTTTATTCCGTTCTGCTCTACTCTACCCCTTTCCTTTGTGCCCCTTTCCTCCTCTACTTAAGAATTTTAGTTATGATCCATCCAGTTGATTGATGATTCATCAGTGGGTCATGCACAGCAGTGAGAAACTGAGTTACACAATTATCTTCTATTGGAGAAAGCGGGGTCTGTGAACATGGCTACATGACTGAATATGCTTCTATCACCCATATAAATGCATGTCACATTAATTGCTTTGCTAAGAATTATTTCAGTGGGAATTTATATTTTGAAACGTCCTATTAAAGTAATTATTAATGAAAGAAAAAAGGGTAATGATTAGGTCAGAGGGGAATGAAATGAAACACTTAGACAATAATAGGATTAAGATGGATTATGGATTTAGTGTATTTTGTTGCATTTAGAATTTGTTTTGTAACATTGTTTGACAATACAGGAGGCTCTGTGGAAAGGAGGGTAAAACACAGAAACAATTTTAATCGGGAATAAGATGACTAAGAGAAATTATAAGGATTAATATGCATGTTTAGTGACAGATAATGAGAAGTGTTGGTGAGAACAAATTGGAAACCTCATATATTGCTGAGGGGAATGTAAAATAGTGCAGCCACTTTGGAAAATGGCTTAGTTCTTCAAAATGCTTAATAGTTAACTTTGGTGCAGGAAATTAACTTCCAGATATATAGGTAAGAGCAGTGAAAATATACGTCCATATAAAAACTTCTTCACAAATGCAAGTGCGTAGCTGTATTGTTCATGATAGCCGAAAATTGGAACTAACCCAAACGTCTGTCAAATGATAGATAAAATGTGGTATATTCACTCAATGGAGTATTATTTGGCTGTAAAAAGAAAGGAAGTGCTGATAGATGCTGTGAGGTGGGCGAATCTTGAAAGGATTATGTCAGCTGAAAGAAGTCAGTCACAAAGGACCACATGTCCTGTGATTTCCTTCTCATGGAATGCCCGAAATAGTCAAATTTATAGAGAGAGAAAGTGGACCAGTGGTTGACA
Organism: Mustela lutreola; assembly: GCF_030435805.1. Classification (NCBI taxonomy): domain Eukaryota; kingdom Metazoa; phylum Chordata; class Mammalia; order Carnivora; family Mustelidae; genus Mustela; species Mustela lutreola. Next base: position 110,548,466 of record NC_081297.1, read on the forward strand.
GGCTGAGGGTAAGGTGGGGTAGGAGAAGTGGCTGCTGAGGGTTACGAGGTTTCTGTTCCGGATGACAAAAATGTTCTAAAATTAGATCATGGTGATGGTTGTGCCTCTTTACTAATATACCCAAACCCACTAAATTGTACATTTTAAATGGGTGAATTTTATAATATATGAATTTGATCTCAGTAAGGTTGTTGAAAAGGAAATATTATTTTAGAATTAAGTGGAAATATTAAATAAGTGTTATTGTTTGATAAATCATGTGATAGTCTTTATGTTTTTTGGATATTTTAAAAAAGATTTATTTATTTATTTATTTCATAGAGATCACAAATAGGCAGAGAGGCAGGCAGAGAGAGAGAGGGAAGAAGACTTCCTGTTGAGCAGAGAGCCCGATGTGGGGCTCGACCCTTGACCTGAGCTGAAGGCAGATGCTTAACCCACTGAGCCGCCCCTATTTTGGATATTGTTTACATGTTTATTTTTCATATTAGAGTTCTTGCTCAAGGTGACTTCACCTTCTAAAGAGCACAACTAGCATAACAATTTGGCTCAAGTTGTATAAAATCTGCATCTATAAGAAGAAAGTCAATAAAGAATGATATTTTCGGAAACATTTAAAATTAAGGCTAATAAAATGGCTAATAAAATAAAAAGGCTAATAAAGAAACTACAAACAGTAGATTTTTAATGTAGACTGTAGATTTCATGTTGCTAATTTTGCTTCAAGATTTTTATAACTGTACTTCAAAATTAACCTTTTATTTTTCTTATAATTTAACTGGGGACTGATTCCTTCTGTTTTGGCCATAGTTTAATTGTAATCTGAGGTAAGTCTGAAAAAAAAAATCAGGGTTTTGAGATAACTAAAAAATAAATTTAATTTTGAATAAACTTTGTTTTTGTTTTTGGAGTAATTTTGTATTTGTACAAAAGTTGTGAAGAGAGTAGACCGTTTCCTTAGACCTTTACGGATATCCCTAAAGGTTTGCCATGGTATAAATACTGGTGAAAACTAGGAAATTAGTATTAGCACATTGATATTAATTGATTTGGAATTCAGTTTTTTCCACTGATGTCCTTTTTTTCTGTTCGTTGATCCAATCTAGGCTACCACCTTACGTGTAATCATCATAGCTTCTTAGTCTCCTCTAATGTGTGACAATTTTTTGGTATTTCCTTGTCTGTTGCATGACTTTGACGTATTTCAGGGGTCCTGGTCAGTTATGTTTTGGAATATTCCTTATTTAATAAAAGCAGTGAGAGGCAAGCCATAAGATACTCCTAACTAGGGAACTGAGGGTTCCTGGATGGGAGGTGGTGGGGGATGGGTAACTGGGTGATGCAGTAAGGAGGACACTTGATGTCATGAGCCCTGGGTGTTGTATGCAACTATGTGTCACTAAATTCTACCCCTGACACTAATAATACACGGTATGTTAACTAACTTGAATTAAAAAAAAAAAAGGAATATTTCTTAATTGAGTTTTGATACATATTTTTTTATCATTGTTAGATCTGAGTGGCGAGGGTTGGGGACAGCTATCACAGGGATGAAGGTCCCTCCTGCTTATCCACGTCTGGAGATGCATGGCATCAACATGATTTATTCCTGGTGATACTAATCTTGATCACTTGTATAAGGTAGTGTTTGCTGGGGTTTCTCCACTGAAAAGTTTCTGTTTTCCCTATCTCTTTCCTATTCTTTGGAGTGAGGAATCTAGTTTTATATGGAAAAAGGAGTGCTTCATTTTTATTTCTGTTTTTTATTTAGGCCCAAATAAATCTTTTGAATCTGTGCAGTAGGGAGGTTCTTTTTTTAATCTTTAATTAAAACATCTTATCCTTCCTATGGCAAGTTATAATGCTTCTTAAGCAAATTTTGATTTTCATAACAGACCGGAGATTCCACTATGCTGAGTAGTTTTTTTTTTTTAATTTTTTTATTAGTAACAGTGAAGTTGTTAACATAAGATGAAAATTCTCTTACCAAAGGGAATATATTTTTAGGGAAATCTAATAAAAAAGCTTTTTCATTAGTGTTGTTTCATATGAACAATAAAGGAAAATACTATACCATAAATGGCATTTTGCATTTTGTCTGGAAAGATATGTAGCCCTAATTTTCATGTGCATTTTTCAGTCCATGTATGGAATGTTCTTCACAATATGAGTATTATAGTTTTACTCATTCCCTGCACTTTATAGCATTATAAGGTCCTTCTTCAAAAATTGTGTTTTTTCTCCCCCCACAGACATTATGCTTTAATAACCTCCCAGGCCTCTCATATAGAAAGCAAATTCCTCTTGGTCCACTTCCTTCCTGTTTTCTTCAAGAATGGATTCCTTCAATTAATTCCTCAATTTATTTAATTTTCAACCCCTCCTGCAGTTTGGGCTTCTTCACTAAGGCTAAAAATAAGCCGTCTGGCTCAGCTTTAAAATGAGCATGTGTGCAGGGGCACCCATATGTGTGTGCACATGCACACACACATGCACGCGTGCACACACACATGTTCTTGCAGTCTCAGGCAAACACACCTGCTTTCTTGGCCTCTGATTGTATGTGTAGGTTTTTCAGTTCTTCTCCTGAATCTCTTAAAGGGTACATTTGTATTTAATATCACTTAATTGTATGTTTAAAAATGGATAAAAGTGGCAAATTTGGATGTGTTGTATCACATTAAAAATGAAAACAGGGGCACCTGGGTGGCTTAGTGGGTTAAAGCCTCTGCCTTTGGCTCAGGTCATGATCCCAGGGTCCTGGGATCGAGCCTCGCATCAGGCTTTCTGCTCAGCAGGCAGTCTGTTTCCTCCTCTCTATCTCTGCCTGCCTCTCTGCCTACTTGTGATCTCTGTCTGTCAAATAAATAAATAAAATATTAAAAAAAAAAGAAAACAAACAATAGGTTACATTTATCTCTTTTATGTCCCCATTTGCTGTCTTTAACCCAATTTCATTCTGAATTTTCCTGTACTCTCTCTCTCTCTCTACTGAAACAGTTTTGTCTGTGCCACCAGTCATCTCTAATTTTCTAAAATCTCTAATTTTTCAAATCAAATGAACTCTCTCCTGGAGTTGGACAGGTATGAACACACACAGTGTGTACTTAATAAATATCAGTTGATTGAATGTTGAAGGAACTTTTAATTCTCCATAAAAATGTTGGTATATATATGAATACCTCTCAGAAGTATCCCTTTCTAATTTGCTTGATGTGTAATGAGAAGTGATTCCTCCACTCCCACTTCTGTGTGGTACCCACTCATGTGTGTGAATGAAGTAGGAGTATCTGGGGTAGTCCGAAAGTGTTCTTAGCACCCTTGCAATGTAGATATGATTACTGGGTATTTTTAGTTCATGCTCCACTGATAGTTTTAGTAACTGGTTTGGGGCCTGTTTGGTTAGTCCCCAGTGCTCTGATTTCTGCTTGCCTGTTCTTAAGATCCAAAGCGTCTGCAGAGGTCCAAAAACAAACAAACCAAAATAAAACAAAACAGAAGAAAGCAAACAATGGTACCAGTGGACGCCAGGGCTGCACTCACATTATGGAGGCCAGTCTGCTTAGATAGCTGCGGGTCTACAAGGCTTCCCTGTGCTGGAGAAGAGCATGTCTCAGAGGCTCTTAGCAAAATTCTGTCACCAAGGAACTGGGCAGGCGTGGTTGTGGAGGCGTGTGAATGAACGGTCATCCCATCAGGTGCCCATATCCCTTTTTGTGTCTTGTGAGTTCAAGTTCCAAATATGTTCCAAATACGTTCCAAATACACTTCAGTAATTCTGCTCTTTGCTTTGTCTGGCCCAGAAGTCGGTTAACTGTCCAAACGCAGGGAGCTCACAAATCAAAACAGTCAATTTCCAAGAAGAACAGCCTATTTAAATTCAATTCCAGGAAGGTACTGGAGTCAGGGGTATATAATAGGGCAGCTCAGAACAGAAGACTGAGATTGGCAAGGAGGGGAGGAGGGCCTTTCAGGCAGGGAATAATGTGTCTGTTATTACACTTGAGTAACTTTAAATTTTGGTCCTTTTATTTCCCCTTTCTACCTCTTTCCAGAAATTGCTGAAGAAATTGGACAGAAAGAAGAAAAGACCATAAACCTTCTACCAGTTTAATAATTCTTATTTAAGTCTGAAATTTATTTAATTGAGATAATTTGATATTTAGTTGAAATCAAATATAGGAGCGAAACTCAGGTAACCAACACGATGAGAGCGTTTGAATGACTTGTTGAACAGCAGAGAGGCTTTTGTGTTTTTCAGAATCTTTTGCAAATTTGCAGCCAAAGAGAATTCTGGTGCAAACAAGATTTGTCTAATATTGCTTCCTATTTGTTAGAGAGTTGTAGTTGGTTAGCTGGAAATACAGTATTTCAGTTGCTAGGCAAAATACCTCTTTTGTAAGCATTAATGCTTTTACACAAATTTACCTGAGATTTTGGAAGAAATTAAATTCAACCTGTCCTCACTTATAACATTAATGCATGTCTTTGGACTGTGTTGATTCTAAAGTATTGGTTATGACTCTATGTTATATTGTTAATTTATATGGTTGTTCACTGTGTATAGAGTGGGATTTGAGGCAATTTGAAGAAGAGCAGGCTACTGCTCTTTCTTTAAACCTCTTGTTTTTTGTTGCTGTTGTTGTGGTTTTTGATGCATAAATTAGTTTATTTAATTTTTTTTCAAATAAAACTTTTTATTTTCCCACTGAAGTTTCCTTACAATGATGGTGAATATTAACAGTAACAGAGAACAGGTAGTGTCTGTATTTTCAATCTCCCACGAATGTTCTGCCCAGTATTACAGAGATATTCTATAACATCTTGTTTAAAACAGTAAATATTTGAGATTGCTGAAGTAGGATTTTTTTTGAAGATCATTGAATGTCCTTTATTTTATATTAAATAATGGGCACTGTGTGTCTTTCTTTATATGTAATAACAAACACTTTGGGGAAAATGTGTTCTCCAAAATTTTCTTTGGTATCAGTTTTGTGTCCATTCAACTTAATAACTATAAAAACCAAATAAAGCTATTTAAAAAAAACTATTTATTTTAGAGAGAGGGAGAGAGTGCAACTTGGAGGAAGGGGTAGAGGGAGAGGGAGACAGACTCCCTGCAGAGTGGGGAGCCCTACACAACAGTGGGGCTTAGTCCTAAGACCCTGAAATCATGACCTGAGCCAAAATCAAGAGTGGGATGCTACTGACTGAGCCACCCAGGTACTCCTAAAGCTATTTCTTTTATGAGCATAAAGTCCTCATTATTAGTGTTTTGGAAGTGGTAAAAAGTGCATTCTGAAGATGGACTCCCAGGATTCTCCTACTACCATCATTTACTAGCTGTATGCCTTTTAAACAACTTAAACACCTCTCTGTGCATTAGGTTTTTCAACCTTAACTGGAGATTATAATATAATAGTACGTGCTTACTTAGAACAATATCTGGCAAATAGTAAACACAATTTTTATAATAGCTTTTATAATTTGTTTAGTTTTGATTGGTAATTATATATCTAGGAATCAGAGTATTAGAATTAGACTTTCTGATTCTTGATCAAGCTGGTTTTCATTTACTGTAGTTACTTTAGATCTTATTTCAATAATTTGTAAAAAATATATTTTGAGAGAACCCAAAGATATTATGCCTGAGAATCAAATATAAATATACATACATACACATATTAAAATCATTTAGTCATGTTGCATTAACTTGAAATGTGAAACTATTTCAGCCCATTTCATTTGTTTGCAAGGTTTTCAAGTTAAAGTGCTTATTTTGGAAATTCTTATGAAAATTGTGTGCTGTATGCTATTTCCTTATTTTCCTTGTTAATCTTAGCCCTGTCCTTAATAGATGGACACTTTACAATTATAAAATCACTAAATGAGAATCATTCATTTTGGTAATTTATGTTTTTATATTTGTGCCCCTTCTTTAAAGGTATAATCGGAAAGCAAGTTGTATACTTAAAATTTATAGAGTCTAGTTTTATTTTGTTTTAATAAGTCATAGGATGTGAAGCTCTGAGATATGGTAATACCTTGATTTTCTGACATGTTGTGAAGAAATGATATATTCTAGATAAATGTGTGGGTGTTTTTTAAAGATTTTATTTATTTATTTGACAGACAGAGATCACAAGTAGGCAGAGAGGCAGGCAGAGAGAGAGGAAGGGAAGCAGGCTCCCTGCTGAGCAGAGAGCCCGATGCGGGACTCGATCCCAGGACCCTAAGATCATGACCCAAGCCGAAGGCAGCGGCTTAACCCACTGAGCCACCCAGGCACCCTGATAAATGTGTTTTTTTAAGGTGATTTCCCCTTTAATGAATTATTTTTTTTCTTGTCTCCTGGAGCAATGCATAGTAAACATAAATTTTTCTTCATAATACAGGGTTATCATTAGGAATTTTAAGTATACTGCCCAGTGACATGGCATTGTCCTCAGGATATATTAAGATGAGTAGCTCTTCTTGATCGTGTACTAAATGAGTCCAGACAGCTGTCTTTCTGTGAATTCTCATGTCTGCTCTTGTTCTTTACCATTGGCAATGTGTCAGCTTCTAGAAAGCTAATCCTCTTTATTTGTTGATTCTGACTAAAAGCCATGCTCCCTGGATTTGTGTCCAAAATAACACTAAAATAGAGCTTGAGTAAGGACTTGATGTTTTCTCCTCAAGTGAAATTCATGGGATAAGGTGTTAGTATATATAAATGAGATATTAGCTCCTTTAGAGAGCTCTGCTGGAGGAATTAGTTTTGATGTCTGTACACGATTCCAGTGTATCATCAAAGAGCCTATTTCTATTTTAAATAGATGGCTAAGTGAAGAATTTGAGTATAAATGTGAATGCTACACAGATATAACTGAGATTCGCTATATCTGTACACAGGAGAAATATAATTTTGACTTTGTAAATTAGACATCTTAAATATAATGCTAGTAAAAATAGGAACATGATATAATATGGGTCATGAGGAGTCCCCATCCCTGGACATATTTCATAGTAAAACTTGAGAATGACCATCAACTATTTTTAGTTAATGCTTTGGTAGTGGAAGTTTTATTGGCCATTGGACCATTTGAAAACTCTTTGGCTCTGCCTTTGTTCTCTATTTCAGATATTGATGGATTGATTCATTGAATGATTATTTATGAGTTAATTTACTCCATTAAAGATACTGTGGGAAGTACTGCAGAGGTAACTAAAAGATATATGGCCTTTGTCCTCCTGAACAGAGGGGTAAATAATAAGGCAAAGGAATCCATATTTATCAATTGTAATAAAACTTATAAAAGTGTTGGGTGTTGTGAGTTTACATATTAGCAAGAAAAGGTAATTTAGACTGGGAGTTTACTTATTTTTTTTTTTTAAGATTTTATTTATTGACTTGACAGAGATCACAGGTAGGCAGAGAGGCAGGCAGAGAGAGAGGAAGGGAATTAGGCTCCTTGCTGAGCAGAGAGCCCAATGTGGGGCTTGATCCCAGAACCCTGGGATCATGACCCAAGCCGAAGGCAGAAGCTTTAACCCACTGAGCCACCCAGGTACCCCTAGATTGGGAATTTAAAGGTGAGTTGATGAGCAAGTTGAGATCTAACAGGTGAAGAAAGACTAGATAAAACAATGCTCCTAACAGAGGAAGCAGTGTGGAGAGATTCTTAGAGATGGGAAAGAAATTGATGCATTATGAGAATTGAAAGAATTCCAGGAAACTGGAATGTGGTGAGTAAGGAAGACTGTGCTTTATGAGCTAGAGATGGACCTGTTTGTAGGTGACAGGTCATGAAGTACCTTGGAGGCCATTGTAAGGGTTTTCAACATTTTTCCAAGTGTAAAGACATTGAAGAGTTGTAAGTAGCGGGATGGCAACATCAGAGTTTAAAAAAATATATATATTTTCTTCTCAGCTCTTCACTGACTAATGGAAATTGGAGAAGGTATGAACAGGTGTAGAGACTGGTAGAGAGGCTATTGAAGCAACAGAGGGTAGGGAGACCGATGAAGAGCAGAGGTGGACAGAGCCAAGCTACACAGACCAAGTCCTCAGTTCCATTATCGTAAAATGGGGACAGTTGCTGTGTTTGATACAGGGTTACAGGTTCAGTAAGTATTAGCTATTATCATTTGTGTTATCCAGTGGAATTTGTACTAGTCAATTAGTTAATTGCAAAAACTGGTTAAAGGTGGGAAATGGTAAATAATATATAAGCATGTTCTATGTTTTAACCTAAAGCATATAAACACTCACTGCCAATCTTCTAATGCAGTGTTGGGATCATCTGTTGAATGTGAGTCTGTGAATTGTAGTTCTCAATGGATTTTGTTGGGTTTAGTTTTGTATGAACCATACCCATAGATGTATCCTCTGATTTATAGTTGTGGTTCTTTTGAAGTTCAGCAGGAAATTAAAGATATCTTTAGATGTCTTTGTAAGACAAAGGTGAAGATGGAAACAGAGACCGATTTTTTTTTTTTTTCCAGTTTTTCCCAGTGTGTGATTTAAAAACAATTTATAAAACAATTTTTCTTGGCGGGGACACCTTGGTGGCACAGTCAGTTAAGTGTCTGACTATTGGTTTCAGCTCAGGTTGTGAGCTCATGGTCATGAGATAGAGCCCCGAATTGGGCTCTGTGCTCAGTGCAGAGTCTGCTTGAGATTCTCTCCCTCTTCCTCTGCCCCTCCCTCTTATGCTCTCTCTCTCTCTCATTCTCTAAAATAAATACATAAATCTTAAATTTTTTTTCTTGGAAGTTTTAAAAATAGTTCATATAGTTTTGTAGAACTAAACTTTTTAAAATTCAAATGTTACCAGTTTATATAATATTTAATTAAAATACATAATTTCACTAATAAGTACATACTGATATAAACAGATTAGGGAAAAAAAATTACAACTTAGTTCTGGCACGGATATCATTTGACTGGAGGGAGTTCTCATATAGGGTGATACTAGAAATTAACTTTGTGTAAACATTCAGTGTGCGGTAGCCATAAATTGGTGTCTTTTTATATAGAAGTAATGGAGGCTATCAGTAAACCTCACAGTAACTGTAGGATAGTTAAGAGAAATTGTAATGGGTTTTGGAAGTAGAATTGACAGGACAGGCCTTGATGAGGGTGGGGGAAAGGAGAGTTCCAAGCATGTCTCCCATATTTCTGGTGTAAGCAACCATTTGGAAGAAAGAATTATTTATCAAGATGGGTGGGAAGTTGGGGAATAGGCTCCAAATGTAGTTTGCAGCTTAAGATGCCTGGAAGACGTTCAAGGAGCATATTAAATAGGCCTTTGGCAATTCAGCTCTAGAGTTTAGAGAGATTTTGGCTGGCTTTGCGTCAGGAGCTGACGGGGAAGTGTGATGAAGGCTTGAACCAAGACAGAGTGGCCCATGCACCAGGCTGGATTATATGGAACGTGGAATCAGGGTGGCTGGAGACCAAGTGGTGAGAGGGAGGGTCTGAATCGTCCTTGCCGAGGAGGCAGAGTGATGTAGCTGCAGGAATAGGGCTGATTGCCAGGTACTGGGGTCAAAGTGAACTTCCAAATGCAGAAACTAATCAGAAAATCACAAGTCTACAGAATTAGAAGATAAGAACTAGGGCAAGAAACAAATTAAGGTAAATGCTTCAGCAGAAAGGCTGAAGACTGCTAGTATTAGAATGCCATTTTTGTGTTGTGGTTATTGAATAGTGTGGGCCAACATGATAGCTTTTCATGCGGTCACCTGCCGTAAACATTAATTTGATTTCCTAGAAGTGTCAATGGACTTTTCATAGTGGATCCTTGATGCCAGAGTGCTCTTGTAATCGGTGGTATGCATTTATGAACATATTAACCTCTGAGAGGGGGTTAGACTACAAAAAGCAATTTTGAATTCCCTAAAAATGGACTAAGCTCTTAACCTTGGCCTTGTTAACATTATTCTATAACAAAATAAACAAATGGATCCTACCAATTTATTATCTGCGTACACAGCAATACAGACATTTGTTCTCACCAGTGCCCTAGATTTATATTGACGTGCAAATCATTCCATTGTGTTGGAATTCATATGGAAAATGCAACATATTTAGAAACGGGTGGAAATTATAATTAGATCTGAAAGTATTCTGTCAATCAAAATGAATATTATGTTGTTTTACCCAGCTGAGTTAAGTAGCAAATTGTGGTAAGGAAGGAAGTATTTATTTTTAGTCAATGAGTATAGCTAATCTGGCCTCTCAGTATAGGGGTGTTGTGCTGGGATAGGAGAGATAATTTGGCTGACTAGCCGAATGATGGCTTATTAAATAATTTCAAACATGCCGGATTGAAGATTCTCATTGATTTTCCATTTCCTGAAAGACTAGGGAGCTGAATCTGGGTATTTTTTCCTTTTTGAAGAGACAGTCTCTTAAAAGATTTTTTCCTTCTAATGTGAATATTTACAGATTGAATATTAAAACTGGAAATAGGCGTCTTTGATTTTTTTGCAGGACTTGACGCCTTACCTATATAATGAATTTCTTAAAGGTTTTAATCTTCACAAATATTTGATGTTTATGAATTTTTTAAGCATCTATTTTTTTTAAATCCCTGAAGAACTGTTTTTACGTATGAGAATTTGTCAGTAGCTCATGTTCTTTTTTTTTTTTTTTTAATTTTATTTATTTATTTGACAGAGAGAGACAGCGAGAGGAAACATAAGCAGGGGGAGTGGGAGAGGGAAAAGCAGACTTCCTGCTGAGCAGGGAGCCTGATAGGATTTTGATCCCAGGACCCTGGGACCGTGACCTAAGCCGATGGCAGACACTTAACTACTGAACCACCCAGGCGCCCCGATATTGCATGTTTATAATATAGTTTTTTTCGTTTTATATTTCGAAGGAGCCACGCATCTCGTACAACTACCATATTCTCTTGCCAGTAGTTCTCGATTCCCTTTCTCAGGCTCTGATGTTGTCATTCAATCCCTTGCCCAAGGTGGAAAACTGGACTTCAGGCTTGACTCTTAACTTTTCTCTTTCTTCTGTCTTTAATTCATTCTAGAGGCTGCTCAGAGCTCTGTCTTCTTAGGCCCTATTTAATTCAGTCCTTTGTCTCTGCCCTACATTGTTGCTGTGGCTTTCTGCATTCTCTCTGCCTTTCAACCCATTCTTTCTCCTGCAGTCAGCATGATGTATAATCATGCCATCTCCCTGCTTTAAACTTCAGTGTACTGCCCTTAGGATAAAACACAAACTACTTAGCATGTTGTATAAATGTTTTGAGGCCCGACATCCTCCTATTTCTTCAGGTTCAGACTCCTTTCTTCCCTCATATTCTAAGCTCCAGGCATATAGAAGCTTAATTTCTGTTCTCAAATGTCACATGGCTCTCTGGCAACTCCCCTCTTCACACATGATCTTCCTTTCGCTTACTGTCTTCCTACCTTCCAGTCTTCAGTTGAGATGTTACTGCGCAGAAGAGATTTCCTGTGAGTAGCACTGACGAGGTTAGGTGTTCATGTTGCACATACGCAATGCAGTCATTTCATCTGTATGGTGGCACTTTTCATTTGCCATTACTGCGGCTTACTTACTTGTTTTTACCTCCAGCAGACTGAGAGATGAGACCATATGTAATGTTCTGGTTATCTATTGCCTCATGTTTTAGTTTTGTTATGGTAGTACCCACCCCACTTCCAGGAACCCAAATTTGTTCCAGTTACTATTAAAACAAACAAACCCTCAAAACTTAATGGTATAAGACAGCCATCATTTTGATTTTTTTTAATTAACATATAATGTATTATTTGTTTCAGGGGTACAGGTCTGTGACTCATCAGTCTTACATAATTCACAGCACTCACCGTAACACATACCCTCCCCAGTGTCCGTCACCCAACCACGCTATCCTTACCATCCCCCTCCTCTCCAGCAACCCTCAGTTTGTTTCCTGGGATTAAGAGTCTCTTATGGTTTATCTCCTTCTCTGGTTTCATCTTGTTTCATTTTTCCCTCCCTTCCCCCATGATCCTCTATCTTGTTTTTCAAATTACTCATAGCATTGACATCATATGATAATTGTCTTTTTCTGATTGACTTATTTTGCTTAGCATGAAACCCCCTAGTTCTATCCACATCGTTGCAAATGGCAAGATTTCAGGTTTTTTGATGGCTGCATAATACTCCATTGTGTATATGTTTGTATATATACATACACATATATAATATACACATATATACATATATATAGATATATATCTATATATCTCACATCTTCTTTATCCATTCATCTGTTGATGGACATTTAGGCTCTTTTCATAGTTTGGCTATTGTGGACATTGCTGCTATAAACATTTGGGGGCATGTGCGCCTTCAAAGATACATTTGTATCTTTAGGATAAATACTCAGTAGTGCAATTCCTGGGTCATAAGGTAGTTCTATTTTCAACTTTCTGAGGAACCTCTATACTGTTTTCCAAAGTGGCTGCACCAGCTTGCATTCCCACAACAGTGTAGGAGAGATCCCCTTTCTCTGCATCCTCGTCAACATCTGTTGTTTCCTGACTTGTTAATTTTAGCCATTCTGACTGGTATCAGATGGTATCTCACTGTTGTTTTGATTTTTATTTCCATGATGCTGGGTGATGTTGAACACTTTTTCACGTGTCTGTTGGCCATCTGGATGCCTTCTTTGCACAAATGTCTGTTCATGTCCTCTGCCTATTTCTTCATTGGATTATTTGTTCTTTGGCTGTTGAGTCTGATAAGTTCTTTATTGATTTTGGTAACTAGCCCTTTATCTGATATGTCATTTGCGGATATCTTCTCCCATTCTGTGTTGTCTTTTGGTTTTGTTGATTGTTTCCTTTGCTGTGCAAAAGACTTTGATCTTGATGAAGTCCCAATAGTTCATTTTTGCCCTTGCTTCCCTTGCCTTTGATGATGTTCCTAGGAAGATATTGCTGCAGCTGAGGTCGAAGAGGTTGATACCTGTGTTCTCCTTAAGGATTTTGATGGATTCCTGTCTCACATTTATATCTCTCATCCATTTTGAGTCTGTTTTTGTGAGCGATATAAGGAAATTATCCAGTTTCATTCTTCTGTATGTGGAACAGCCATCATTTTCTATGTTCATGGCTTAAATGGGTCAGAAATTTGGACAAGGCACAGTCCAAATATGGGATGACTTGTCTCTGCTCCATGGTGTGTGAGGCATTAACTAGAAAGACTAGAAGGGCAGTAGATATAGGATGGAATCGTTTGAAGACTTCATTACCCATGTGTCTGGTTCCTAGGCTGATAAGGCTTGAAGACCTGATTCACTGGGTTTGTTCACAGAGTGGCAACCTGTGGCCTGTGTTCTTTGGTGTCTTCAGAGTATGGTAGATTCAGAATGCCAGGTTTCTTCTATGGCATCTCAGGGCTCCAGGAGCAAGTCAGAAGAAAGCAGAAGCTGCACACTAATCTCAGGGTCAGCTGATGGTCATCTCTAATTCCAACAACTTCAGTTCCCTTTTGCCATTGAACATAATGTATTTACAGGTTTTGACAATTAAAATGTTCACATCTTTGGGACTATTCCAGTCAGTCCCACTCAGATTCTAGGTCACTCTTGGCAATAGGGACGAGGTTGTAAGACTTGGTATTGACAGAAAGTCCTTGCATACATTGCCCCAAAGTCCTTGCTTACACAGAGATTGAATCATCACCACAAAGAGACCAGAGCCCCAGCTGTATTCTCACCACCACTGGATAAGGCAAGAGGACATAGACTCACTTCTTATAGAAGAGGTTCAAGTAATTTGTAGCTGTAGTTTTATACCACCATATATGTCTCGCTCATCAACAGTCTGCTTCATTGTTTGACAAATAATAAGCACTTAATGAATGAATTCAAGGTACTTAAGGTTTGTATCATGATTGAATTGAATAATGTCAACTCATAGGGAGGAACATCAGAAAAAAATGAGCTATGAAGTCTGGTAAGAAGTTTGTGTGTCTAAGGAAATACAGATTTTCAGTCATTAGCTCTTTACATAAGCAGATATGCTCAGTGATTACTAATGAACAGCAATGATGTGTCAGGGTTATTATTGTGAACACTCCAGGAAGGCATGCTCATTTATGTGTTGTGATGTCTCTAGTCTATAAAAAGCTGAAGAACAGAAGATGTAGAGGGAATGTATGATAAATATATAACAAGTATAAATTTATAGAAAAGACAAAAAGAGAGAGGAACCAGAATGAACATAAATCCTATGGAAGTTTTAAAATGGTGTTATGGTGGGGCACCTGGGAAGCTCAATCAGTTAAGAGGCCGAACCTTGATTTCATCTTGGGTTATGATCTTGGGGTCCTGGAATCAAGCCCTGGGCTCAGGAGGGAGTCTTCTTGAGGATTCTCTATCTTTGTCTCCCCCTTTCTCCCACTCATGCCTGCTTGTTTTGTCTCTCAAATAAATAAGCCTTCTAAAAAAAAAATAAAATTATATTATGGAGTGAATTGTCTTTCCCATTCCCCATTCATATGTTGAAGCACTAGCCTCCAGTGTGACTGTGTTTGGAGATGTACCTTTGAGGGAGTAATTACTGGTAAGTAAGGTGTTAGGGAATGACCCTAATCTGATAGAACTGGTGTGATTGTTTCTTTTTCTTTGGCAGAAATGTGGCCTTAGAAAGTAAGGAATTTGCATCATGAATGCCACTGAGATTTTTTTTTTAAAGACTTTATTTATTTATTTGACCGAGATCACAAGTAGGCAGAGGCAGGCAGAGAGAATGAGGGAAGGAGTCTCCCTGCTGAGCAGGGAACCTGATGTGGGTCTCAATCCCAGGACACTGGGATCATGACCTGAGCTGAAGGCAGATGCTTTAACCCACTGAGCCACCCAGGCGCCCCGCCATTGAGATTCTTAATCTTATGACAGTAGGTCACTTCCTCAGGTTAATGTGGTAGTTCCCACATAAACCATCATCAATTTTTCTTATCTTCAAATTGAAGAAACATACCAATATTCATTTTCCCCCCTGGTTTTGGTATCCTTCACTAGTTAATATTCCCTTGAAAAGTGCTGGGAAAGCAGCTTGGCTGATTTTAGTCAAAACTATGTGAGAAATGGGTACATGTAGAGTCCCAACATCTGATGGGATGGTATTTCCCAGATAAAGAGATAAATTATGATATTAATGATTTTAGAAACCACCTGCTTAAACATGCTCATTAAATTAAGAGCTGTTGTGTAATTTGTGTTGACCTAGCTATTAGACTCTCTAAGAGAGATTATCAGTTTTCATTCATGGAGAAATCATATTAGAAAACAAGATTGAAATCTCTGGTGACACCTTTGGAATTGACTACATAAATTAGGGTTTTTTTTGTTTGTTTTTTTTGTTTTTGTTTTGTTTTTCCCCAAGCAGTGTATTACCATGGTTAGCTTCAGTAAATAAATGCATTTATTTGAATCTTTGGGTATAGTTCCCAGTATTCAAAATGATACTATAAGCCAGGCTTGGGATGGAATCAGGCCTACTCACATGGCTATTGGAAATAGGAAAGTTTTAACCATCTTTCTCTGGCAGCTTCATGGGATACATGAACTTAAAATACTCACTCTGCCCTTGCATTCCCTTACTTGGATTTCTAAGAGTTAGAATTTTAGGTTGCCCCACACTTTACCTGTATATGGATGGTTAGAGGAAAGAATCAGTGATGAAGACCTTCAGGGACTCCTTGGGGATCTGTAGTAGAAGAGTGAATTACGTTGATTTACTGTTCCACCAAGTTATGGCATAGGGAAAGAAAGTTATTTCCTAAAATGAAACTGGATACTACTAACAGATGCCCATTAGTCTGCTTCAAGGCAAGAGCTATCCACCATAGTAGGATTTTTTATTTTATTTTATTTTATTTTATTTAAGGGCTGGAAAGCAGTCTGGCCTTGCATAAGTAGTCCTGTTTTTACTCATATACACTCTTTAAAAGAGTGAACAACCATAGTCCAGGTTATAACTAACTGAATAGATGTGTTTTGGACCTTCCTAGTGTTGTAAAGAGTCAATATATTATGCTTAGGACATTACCTAGCAAGTAAAGATTAGATTTTAAAACAAGCATTGCTTTTGAAGTGAAAATTGCTTGAGGGTTACTACCAGTTTAAACAGAGAGTTTGGGGATAGAACAACAAGAAAATCTTATAAAAGTGAACTATAATTGTAAAAATATTTAATAAAGTAATAAAAGTTCAGTTACATTGTCAACAGCTCTACATTTGCCTCTGAGAAGACACAGAGTGTTTAATAAGGGTGTCAAGATAATTCAGTGAGCAAAGAAGAGACTTTTCAGCAAATGGTGTTGGGACAACTGGATATCTCTGTGCAAAAGAATGAATTTGGACCTTCTATTCCATATACAAATATCAGCTCAAAATGTATCATTAGGTGTACATGTCAAAGTGGAAACTATAAAACTATTGAAAGAAAGTAGTCATAAATTTCCATGATCTTGGGTTAGGTAATGGTTTCTTAGGTATGACACCAAAAGTATAAGTAACAAAAGGAAAAATAGATAAAGTTGATTTTACCAAAATTAAAAATTGTTATATTTTAAAGTATGACATCACCAAGAAAGTGAATCAACAACCTTCAGTGGATTTTGTCTGTGTTTTCTCCAACAGAGTGGTAGAAAATACCTGCAATTCTTGTATTTGTGCTGTGTAAAGATTTATTCCAATTCAACAATAAAATAGCTCAACTGAAAATAGGCAAAATATTTGAGCAGGTATTTTTCTAAAGACATACACATGTCCTGTAAGCACTCATACATGTTATTTGTTATCAGAGAAATGCAAATCAAAACAACAGTCAGATACTACTTCATACTCCTTAGGATAGCTAAAATCAGAATGAGAGACAATAACAGGTGTTTTGAGGAGGTGGAGATATAAGAACATTCATACGTTGCTGCTGGGTTTGTAAAATGGTGCAGTCATTTGGAAAAACTTGTTAGCTGTTCCTCCAAATGTTAAGCATAGAGTTACCATGTGACCTAGCAATTCCAATTTATGTATATACCCAAAAGGACTATTTTTCATACAAAGACCTAGACCTGAATGTCCATAGCAGCATTATTCATAGTAGCCAAGAAGTGGAAACAACCCAAATATCCATCAATTGATGAATGGGTAAACAAAATATGATGTAACCATACAATGGAAGTTTATTTGGCGTTAAGAAGGAATGAATTAGTGATATGTACTGCAGTACAAATTAACCTGGAAAACATGCTAATTGAAAGAAGACCGTTATAAAAGGCAACTTATTGTTTGATTATTTATACACAATGTTCACTTTAGGCGAATGCCCAGAAACAAAAAGTAGATTAGTAGTTGCCAGAGACTGGAGGGAGGAGGAAATGGGGAATGACTGCCTATGGGTCCAAAGGCTTTTTGTTTGTTTTTTGTTTGTTTCAGTGATAAAAATGTTCTGAATTATGTAGTGGTGATGGTTGCACAATTCCATGAATCTTCTAAAAACCACTGACGTGTGTGCTTTAAAAGAGTGAATTTTGGGGTGCCTAGGTGGCTCACTTGGTTGAGCTGCTGGTTCTTGGTTTCAGCTCAGGTCATGATCTCAGGGTTCTGGGATCCAGCCTTGTAAAGCCCCTGCTCCGCTGGGAGGAGGCAGATGGAGGATTCTTTCTCATTCCCTCCTCTCCCTCCACCTCTTTCCACCACTCACGCATGGTCTCTCTCATGCTGTCTCTCTCAAATAAATTTTTAAAAAAGTGAATTTTGTGGCATGCAAAATACATGCTAATAAAAGTTGTTGGAGG
Source organism: Mustela lutreola (assembly GCF_030435805.1). Classification (NCBI taxonomy): domain Eukaryota; kingdom Metazoa; phylum Chordata; class Mammalia; order Carnivora; family Mustelidae; genus Mustela; species Mustela lutreola. The sequence goes on from NC_081297.1 coordinate 110,566,266, forward strand.
GAAAAAAAAAAAAGACAAGATGGTCATCAGGATCTGGATTTGTTTAGCTACCTCATTAGGAGGGCACCTGAGGCCTTCATTTTCAAGAGTGAGTCTGGTTTTCTGGTATGTTGTGTGATTTGGCTTTGTGCTGGCTCTAGGTGTAGTGCATGAAAATGTGGGCCTTCCTTACCCTTCAAGAGCTGTGACCCAAAGGAGGAAGTACAGAATATCATTTGGCAAACATTTGCATGCGGTTCAAGTCAACAAGCATTCACGGAGCGCCTCGTGTATGACAGCCTGTGTGTTAGACAAAAGATGGAAGGGTAACTGTGATTTATTTTCATTATTTCAGAAAGTCACTTGCTTAGAGTCTCAGTTCACACTTCCGCTGACAAAATAGCTAGAGGTCAGTGAAGGGGAGGGAGCATCTCTATTCTGAACTGAAATTTGATGTAATTTCAATAGAAATACTAAAATGAATAAAAAACAGCTATTAATTTTCATATTAAGGATAACTTTATTTACTTCATTTGAATATTTAATGCTGTAATTGGCTTTCTTGCTGTTAAGCAAATAACTTGCAAGTAATACAAGAATAGCAAAGAGTATTTTTTTGCCTACTATATTTTGTATGTTATACTTTATAATAATCTTTCTAGATATTTGAATAATACTGAGTTACATGCTTTAATCTATATTTTTAGCATACTTCAAAGATAATTCTATATTTTGAATAAAATTTTAACATTCTGTTATATTTTACTAGGAAGTGATTAATTAACATCATCATATGTTATAACTCAATTTAGTGAGAAGCAGAAAATCTATGTTCGTCATGTAAATGTTTCCTTCCTATTCTCATTTCCCATTTTTGGGAAAAACATGTACATTGCGGTCAATATACAAAGATATAAAGAATGAGATATGAGTAGATTATTTTGACACATGTATTCAGTAAAAGAAATAGGGTTGTAAGGAAAAGGGCTTAAAGCAAGCAGTGTAAATGAGTTCAGTGACAACATAGGAAGAATGAGTTTAGTTAAGTGTCAAAAGGTTTGAGGCATTTTTTGAGGCACATTTTCATGTTCTCAGTTGCTTCCAGTCACTCTTTCTGCTAACAGAATTTGATAGTTTTCAATTTTATGATCTGTGCTATTCAGTGATTTCTTTGGTAAAGGCAAAACATTATGTATATTCTTTAATGTGTAGTCATGAAAGCCACTATATGTATGTATATAGTTATTAAATACAATGGCTTATATAACATGTATTTTATTAGAAAATATATGAGACCCCAGAGTAATTTCATCCCTTGCTATAGTCACTTGTCTTATTCTTCAGGGAAAAAAAAAAGTTGATTAATTTTTGCAAATCTATTCTTCAACGTAACTAGAATTTATTTTATTTATCCTACTAATTTGGTTTACCAAAAATATAACCATACCCAAAGATGAAAAATTGGCTACTTTTCTGTAAATATATTAATTACCTGGTTTATACTAGTATAAGAAAATTGTCATATTTTCATTTTTCTAATAATGCATAAGATTCCTTAGAGATTATCTGGTGAGAATGTTAGAAAAAAAGACCTCAGTATTATTTTCCTGTTCATACTAAGTATCCACAGCTCCATGATTTATAGCAAGTGTTATGAAATACATACATAATAGGTTCTCCATTCTCGATAATTTGACAGTTACCATGTGTTTATTAGATATGCAAAAACTTTCTTAAGGATTTAAAAAAAATATGATTTTGGTGCACCTGGGTGTCTCAGTTGGCTAAGTGTCCAACTCTTGATTTTAGCTTGGGTCATGATCTCAAGGCCGTGAGATAGAGCCCCACGTTGTGCTCCATGCTCAGCAAGGAGTCTGCTTGAGATTCTCTCTCCCTCTCCTTCTGCTCCTCCACTGCCTGTGTGCCCCCCCTCAACTTGCATGTTTGTTCTCTCTCTCTTTCTCTCTCTCAAATAGATAAAGAAAATCTTTTTTAAAAAAATCTGTTTTTAACACTGTGGCATTTTCCTGGTGCCTTTGTTAAGGGTATTATGTGAAAAGTGAGTTTAGCCAATAAAAAGGCTTCGTGCCTGATATTCCTTCCAAAGAGAGTTTGAATGCAGACATATTTGAATATTTTGAGAAAGATGTAAATGTCATTCTAGTATTTTTAATTCCTCTGTTGTATAATTTTTTGGATTCAGAGCATAGTAATGAAGTATCACAGAATGTTATAGTGTAACATTGTGTGTCAACGGTATGTGTCGATGGTACTTGAATTTAAAAACGTTATAGTGAGTAGTTAGGATCAAAAGTATACTTAATATTTTCAACATCAGGGTATATGCATATGAGTGAAGGAATGGGGAAACAGAATCAGAAGAAGAAGGAGAAAAACTGATTTTGCTAATATATCTGCATTTGAGTTTAATAAATGTCTACATAAGTCTATAAGACTTGTTATAATTTTTGACATAATGTTTAAGCCAAAAAGTTTAGTCCAACCAACAATGTTAAGCAATATTTATGCTCAATGATACTCAATATAAAAATGAAAGAGGAGGTGGGTGTAGTCCCATTTTTGTATTTGCTTTATCTAGAAATTGGAAGATTATTGGTAGGAAAAAGAAGGCACTGCAACCCTATTTAAGTACATGATACAAAGAAAAATCTTATGATTACTGCTTGTCTGTGCCACAATTTGCATGCTATTTTCAGTTAAAAACATGGATACTGTAAAATCTGATTATTGAACAGTTATTGCCATTTATATACTCAAGATTTACTGTATGTACAAAAGAACTGAAAACAGGATTTTGAAGTGGTATTAGTGCATCCCTGTTCATTGCAGCATTATTTACAGTGTCCAAGAGGTGTCCATCAGTGGGTGAATTGACAAAGAAAAGTGGTATCTACATACAGAGGAATTTTGGAAGGAGGCTTTTTTATATGTTGAGATATGAATGAACCTGGAGGACTAAGTGGAATAAGTTAGTCATGGAAGGACAAATACTGCATGATTCCACTTATATGAGATATCTAAAGTAGTCAGACTTAAAGAAATAGAAAGTAGAATATAGTTACCAAGGACTGAGGGAGAAGCAGAAATTGGGTGTTGTTCAATGGGCATAATTTGTTTTGCAAGATGAAAAAGCTCTAGAAATCTGTTGCACAACAGTATGCATATAGTTAACATTAGTGTACTATACACTCAAAAAAATGGTTAGGGTGGTAAATTTTATGTTTCTTTACCACAAAATAATTCCTAAGATATATACACATGGAACACCAAAAAGGTATGGCATTGTATCTAGACTCTTTTTCCCAGCAGTGGGTGGTAGGGATAGTTTCTCCAGAAACTTGAATAAAATGAGATATTTTACAGGGAAACAATAAAAGTGATACACGAATCAAACCTTCACTATGAAAATTTAGAACTGCGGAAGCATCTGGGTGCCTCAGTCAATTGGTTGGCTGTCTTCAGCTCAGGTCATGATCTTAGGGTCCTGGGACCTAGCCCTGCTCTGCTTCTCCCTTTCTCTTTGCCCTCCCTTTACCTCCATGCTCATTCACACTGGGTCTCTCAAATGGATGGATAAGGGCCTTAAAAAAAAATTAGAACTGCAAATCTTGAGTTGGAAAAATTTCACTTTGTAGAAAAATGAACAAAAAATAGAAGTTGTTATGCTTATTCATTCAGGGAAATTTTCTGTTAGGAGAATCCGATTAAGAAATACTATATTTTAAAAAGCCTTGGATATGGATGGACAGGCAGAATTTGAGACTGACCATGTCTTGGGTAACACACTGTCTGGTGTGGGAAACAGATGCCTAAGTAAATAATAATGATGACGGTGAGTGCCCCGAGAGCTCAGACAGGGATGCAATGCCTGAGCAAGAGGCTGCAGAGCCTGGCTCTGCCCAGGGCACCAGTGAAGGAGCCTTTATGGTAGAGCGGGGATTGGAAGGCTGAGCAGTTGCCTGAGAGAAGTATAAATGATGTTATGTATGAAACAGCACAAGTAAAGCTCGGAGCTGTGGAAATAGAAGATGCCTCGAGGGTGATGAGAGGTGCAGTGTGCTTACAGTTTGAGAGGCACAATGAGAACATTGGGAGCCATGTCATAGTGCCTCCCAATGGCACACTGTGCCCTTAATAATTCATTAAACATTTGTTTTAATTTTATAAGATTTTTAATTCTTTAAAAAGATTTTATTTACTTATTTGACACAGAGAGAGAGCATGAACAAGAAAGCATAAGCAGGGGGAGCAGCAGAGAGAGTGAGAGAAGCAGGCTCTCTGCTGAGCAGGGATCCCGATGTGGTGCTCGATCCTAGGATCCTGGGATTATGACCATAGCCGAAGGCAGAGGCTTAACCGACTGAGCCACCCAGGCGCCCCACTTTATAATTCATTCTTCAGGTGTTGCGAAACTGTGCTATCTAGTGATTATAATAGTTCTTTACTGAGGCCTAACCATGCGTGACAAATGAAGTTATTTACACGTATTATCTTAGTCCCACTTGGTAGACAGGGAAACTAAGGCTTGAAGAAGCTAAGTAACTTAACTAAGGTCATATAACAGATAATTGGCAGAACCACGTTTGGAGCCACCTAGAGTCAAATTCCAAAGATTCTGCTCTTAAATAGTAGAAGACTTTGCAGCCTGCTAAGCCAGTATTTAAGGAGGGGAATAGAGGCCAATGTGAGATGTGTCTTAGGGAAGATATTGCAGTAATAATGTAGTGGAGGCTCCTGGTGGAAACATAGGTTACAGCAGTAGCGCAGGTGGAAAACCATGAGTCAGAATCAAAAGCATTGGTGGGAAGTTGTTGAATCTAAAACTGTACGGATCTGAGATATCACTCTCCTTAGAAGCTAAGAGGCTTGCCTGTGAGGGCATGTGTGCATATATGTGCTAACAGAAAGCCAGACTCTGGGTTCAAGAACAGACCATTTATTCACAGAGCATTTTCACAGCACTAATTCCTCATGCTGCAGTTCTCCACGGGGCTGTGCTATGCTGACTAGGTCTATCTGTTCACGCGGGAAATGCACCCATGGAGAGGGATGCCCAAATGATGAAGCTCAGAACTTATATAGGGCAGCAAACAGAGCCCTTACTCCCACACGGAGAGAGAAGTCCTGTCTGGGGAGGGGAAAGAAGGTCCTTAGATTTTTATTACCCATAAAATGTACACGAGTAGTGCTGAGGGAGATAAGCCCTTAAATCTCTCTAGAAAAATTTATCTCTAACTTCCAATGTGTGGTTACCATTCAATCATCCTTTAACCCAGGTTGCCAGTAATTTTTACTCAGAAAGTCCTGAATGTGCAGAAACATGAAAATCTTCGTAGAACATAGTTTCTCAACAGTGGTATGAGCAACCTATTGAAAGTAGATAGAATTTTTATACCTTTAATAAGATGCTTCCACTAGCTTTAAACACATCATCTCGATTATTCAAATGATAGTCCTTGTATGTCTATTCTTACTTGAAGTGCCAATAAATTATGTTTGAAAAGAATCCTATTTCTTCTGTACTTGGAAAGTTGCTGAAGCAGTATTGGTTAGTGGTCAAAAGAAGGACCAAGGAATCCTGGTTTTTGTTGTTGTTGTTGTTTTTAAGATTTTATTTATTTATTTATTTTGATGGACAGAGATCACAAGTAGGCAGAGAGGCAGGCAGAGAGAGAGGAAGGGAAGCAGGCTCCTTGCTGAGCAGAGAGCCCAAGGCGAGTCTTGATCCCAGGACCCTGGGATCATGACCTGAGCCGAAGGCAGAGGCTTTAACTCACTGAGCCACTGAGGTGCCCCAGGAACCCTGCTTTTATTTAGAAACCCAGGAAGTTATCACAATTTTGGGAACACAGCAACATATCTCAGGAATAAATTATATATAATATAAAATTACATTGGTTGTGAAATTTTCAAAAGAGTTTCCATATTTCAGTTGTTAATGTGTATCTTAAGCTCTTTTCTAGAGCATAGTGACACTCAGTTTTGTTTTTCTTAAAAAAAAATAAAAAGATGTAAAGATGAGTTCTTGTTTCATAAAATTGGGCAGATATCAGGTAATTCAATAACTGCATTAAATCACGATCATATTGAACCAAGAGGAGTCTGACATTTTGAGAGTTAAGAAAAAATTGTTATCAGTTTTTAGCATAATACAATGGCCTTTCATTTCCGACTTTTTTCTTTTGTGTGTGTGGGTGATGGAGGTTGGTCAAGGAATAGATAGAAGGGAGGAAATAAGGATGGAAATGGGGAATAAGCAGGAAATAAAGATGAGACTTCCAGGGATTTTCCAGTGCTGGTTTGACAGCAAGTAACTTTTCCAGTGTATTACATATAAAATGAAACTGTTAGGTTTTGTTTGTTTTCATGTTTCTCCCGCCTTCTCTCATTGCCAGAGATGATATTAGCCTTGATCCTGTTACTTACATGCTAGAGAGGAGATGGCCTCTGTACCCCAAACCAAGAAGTGCACCTTGGTTGAAGCCCAGATTTCAATGTGTAGATCTTTTTACTTTCTATACTTTTTAAGTGGAATAATGATAAAATAGCAATATGTTTTTAAAAATAAAAAGTTGCACTGTTATGCCACCATCAATTTGCTTTTCTATACTACCTTGTATTTTAGAGACATACCCAGCCCTGCCCTCCACATGCACAGTAAAGTTTTGGTAGATAGTAAGTACTTAATACATCTTTCCTATGGGCATTGTATTTGTTTATTCAGAGAGGCACAAAAGGCTCGAAATTGAATGCTAAAAATACAATTCAGGTGTAGTGAATCTTTTAAGTTTGCCAGAGTAGCACTAGGATAATGTTACTCTTCCTAGTGACAGGGTAAAGTAGCAAGAGGCAAAAAATGATCTCTTGTCACCACTGTTAGGCAAGATGAAAGTGCCAATTTCACCTTTTTATTTTGCTGACCTCATAATTTTAATTTCATATGACCCATTTGTAAGCTTGACTGTTGCTTCATCAGAATAATTTATGAATCCTTTAAATTATCAATTATTTTTGCATAGATGTTCATACATTCATAACTATTGGAAGAGAAATCACTTTGACAGATAAATCAAAGACAATTAGATCTGTTAAAAGCATGTGTATCTCTCATTTACCAAGGCTAGTCTCTAATTTTGTTGTAAAGCTAGGAATGCTGCTTTAAAATGGAGGTTCTTACCTATCTCTGAAGAATCGGGTTGGGTAGATCTAATGTGGGACCTACTAAATTTGTCTTTTTTAAGTGTGCTTCCTTGATTTTGATGCATGTGGTTGTTGGGCCACATTGAGAAAATATCAGCTTTAGGGTTTGTTTTTTTGAGCACTTACTTAATAGATGAGTACACTGTGGACCAGGAGAGTGACAGGCAGGCATCAGGGAGCAAAAACTCTTCCCTTGGGTTAAACAGTAAGAGATTTTACTGTCTCGTGAGAGGGAAATTCAAAGTGAGCTTCTGGTGCAGGTCAACTAGGGCCCCTGACCTGAATCTCTTGGGTCACTGAGATTTTGTTTTCTAGGTATCACATCACCATGCTTACTTCTCACGCAGTGGGATGGTGCAGTGGCCATTGGAACTGCTCAATTCCTCATTCATATTCAGCACTCACTTCCTTTGATACCTCTGACCCTCTCTGACATCTCCCATCTTATTGGCCAGAACTGGGTCACAGGTCTATCGCTCAGTTACTGATGGAGGAAGATAGGATTACCAGGATTGATACTCACGTAGTCTTTCTTAGACTTGGAATTACAGTCTGCTCCGTGATCTGCCTTGCCTCCTACTGAATGGGGAAAGATGGCATAACTATGGTGAAATTTTAAGGCTACAATGCCTTGTTTAAGAAAAGGAAGAATTCTCTTGAATTTAATTTCTGACTGAAATTGTGCAAATAGTTACCTCCATTCTCTGAATCTTTTCTGTTACCATTTTTTCTTTTTTCCAAACATTATGCTTCGTAACTTTGTTCTAGGATAACACTGTAAACGTTTAAGTGTTTTCAATATGTAAGAATGCACCAGAGAGTTTTAATTGAATTTAGTGAAGTTTCTATCAAGAAATACAGTTAATATGCCACATCGGCTTGCTATTTGCTGTGAGTTTCATTATTGACTGTGCTGCTATGGCAGGGGGAATGTCAGTGCTAGGACTGGTGTTGAACCCAGATGGACAAATCCTTGTGCCTATGGCATGTGCTTTCCAGCTGTGGATTCATACATGTGCAGGTAATTACAATGTCATCTCAGTTCAAGGTTACTATAACAACACAGACTTGGTGGCTTAAATAACACGTATTTCCGTTCTAGAGTCTTGAAATCTATGATCAGGTTGCCATGGTCAGGTTCTTGGTAAAAGTCCTTATTCTGTAATTTAGGAAGTAATTCAGTTATTTAGGAAGAGAGGGACTTGCAGGATTAATGCACCTGGTTATATCCTCTCAAGGTCTTTCTTTGGTGCATGCGCTGAAAGAGAAATCTTGTCTAATATTTTTATAAGGGCATGAATCCCACCGTGCATGTTCTGCCTTCATGTCTTCATCTAAACCTAATTACTTCCCAAAGGCCCCACCTCCAAAAACCATTACACTGGAGGTTGGGGCTTCATATGAATTTGAAGGATGGAGACAGAAACAATCAGTCCATATACAATACAGGGTAGTAAGTTCTGTGATAGGAAGAAGCATCAGGTGATGTGGAGGCTGGGTTATGAGGCGCACCTAATCAAAAGTGAGAGGTCAGTGTCAAAAACCCAGAGGGGATAACATTTGAGCCAAGGTCAGAACTTTGAGTAGAATTTAAGTAAAAAGGGATATAAAGGGAGTTTCCAGGAAAAAAAAAAAGGCAAAAATGAACATGGTTTATTTAAGGGAACCTGGCATTCAACATTTCAGTGTGTTTGGAGCAGAGATGGAATGCAGGGGGGTGTGGGTGCAGAGTAACCAGAGAGATCCTCAGTGCCAGATTCTTAAGGACTTTTGTAAGTTACACTACAGAGTTGGGGCTTCTTTGAGGCAAATAGGAAGCCAATGAATGCCATTTCAGGAGGCAACTGCCATAATGGGATCTGTATTTTCAAAGGGTGACTCTGTGAGCCCAGATGTCCATCAACAGATGGATTAAAAAAAAAAAAAAAAGGAACATTACACAGCTGTCAAAAAATGAAATCTTGCTATTTGTAATGATGTGGATGGAACTGGAGGGCACTATGCTAAGTGAAATAAGTCAATCTGAGAAAAATAATTGTTATATGATCTCACCTATATGTAGAATTTAAGACTCAAAGGAGAGGATCATAGGGGAAGAGAGGGAAAAATAAGATGAAACCAGAGAGGGAGACAAACCATAAGAGACTCTTTTTTTTTTTTTAAATTTTATTTATTTATTTGACATAGATCACAAGTAGGCAGAAAGGCAGGCAGAGAGAGAGGACGGGAAGCAGGCTCCCTGCTGAGCAAAGAGCCCCATGCGGGTCTCTATCCCAGGACCCTGGGACCATGACCTGAGCAGAGGCTTTAACCCACTGAGCCACCCAGGCGCCCCCCATAAGAGACTCTTAATCATAGGAGGAAACTGAGGATTGTAGGAAGGGAGAGGCATAGGGGGATGGGGTAACTGGGTGATAGACATTAAGGAGGGCATGTGATGTGGTGAACACTGGGAATTATATAAGACTGAGGAATCACAGACCTGAAGCTCTGAAACCAATAATACATTTTATGGTAATCAATTGAATTTAAGTTAAAAAAATGCTTTGGCATTAAAAAAAAAAAAAAAAAAAGGATGACTCTGTGTGTGAATAGTGGATTTTAGAAGGGTAAGGTAAACCTTTCAGAAGGAAAGTTCTTAGTGATTCCTGTGAGGAATGAAGGAGGTTTAAGGTCAGTCTGAGGCAGCAGAACTATAAAAAAGTTAGGTTGAAGAAGAATTAAGAGATTAAATCAGCAAGTCTTTGTGAGTAAGTGAATATAGTAATTTAAGATGAGAAGAACTTGCAGGATTAATGCACCAGTGCCTGAGAAAACTGTCTAGTTGGTGGTACCAGCCACTGTGATAGCCATAAATTGAGCAATGCTCATGGACCTTTTTCAGCACAATAGTGTCTTTTTTTTTCTAAAGATTTTATTTATTTGAGAGAGAGAGAGAGCATGAGAGGGGCGAGGGGCAGAGGGAGAAGCCTGCTGAGCAGAGGGCCCGATGTAGGACTTGATCCTGGGACTCCAGGATCATGACCTGAGCCGAAGGCAGTTGCTTAACCAACTGAGCCACCCAGGTGCCCCCAGCCCAATAGTATCTTAAAAAAAAAAAAAAAAAAAAAAAGATTTTATGAGAGAGAAGGAGAGAGAACTGGGGAGGGACAGAGGAAGAAGCAGATTGCGAGGCTCGATCCCAGGACTCTGAGCTAAGCCAGACACCCAAATGACTGAGCCACCCAGATGCCCCAGCCTAATAATATCTTTAGGACTTGATGATAAACATGGTTGAGTGGGAAAAGTGATACGTTTTGCACTTTCAACTCTTGTTCTTAAGTTTCCAGTTTTATGTCAGTATTGCTAAAATGCATATAACCATTTAAAAAATTGTACATAATTTTTCCTTGGAGCCCATCTGATTTCTGTCACCAAAATAACAATTACAAGCTTTCTCTTTGGTACTTATACATGTATTACCCTCAGCTACATCAGTTTTGAAGTGTATTGGGGTTTTGCTTTTATTTTCTTATGTCTTTATTTTTTATTTGTCCTCATTAGCTTTATTATTAAGCCCTTGGGAGTACCTTACCTTCTGTTCCTCTGTATCTTATTAAGGTATTCAGTTGTGTTGATTTGATAAAGGTTTTGACTGATTGAGATGTCTATAACATAGAACGTAAATGTGGATTCTGGCAAGGATAAACATTATGTAAAGTTCAAACAAACTAACCTCTAGGCCTGGGAGGTTTGATATGTTGGAAATTATTTCTATTCTCATTAATGTGTAATGAAGCTATCAGAAAACTATTGCATATGTATTTTTTGTTATATATTGACTCTATGCAGAGGACCAGTAAATGGATGAAGTATTTATTGATAAAATCTTCTGCACAGTAATTATTTCCTTATTATTGCAACAAATAGAACTTTCTGAAATAAAATATAATCATATCTCTATCAGTAAATCCAAACCAATCAGACTCCTCTCACTTGTTTCTTACCACTGACAGCAATGTTGAAATTCCTTGCCAGCTGCAAAAAATTCTACTGTGGCTTCAAAAAAAAAAAACTATATGAAGAAAATGAAATGTATGATAATTTTTTTTCAATTTTCTAAGTTGAGCGTAAATGTTGACAGAGCTGACAGTTCTACATACACATGCACTTATATGCGAAGCATGTCTGATTTAGTATTCAAACACTCAGACTCTTTTTATGGTCTTGAGTTTTGCAATCATTTTTCTTAAAGGACCTCTTTTTTGTTCATGTTTTTATAGGGTAACTGGGATGTCACTGTCATTTATGGTGTTTAAGATTTTTGACAAAAAATAAATAAAAAGCAACTAAACTCTTGTTTTCCTATAAATCCTATGAATATTTTCATTTTTAGAAAAACGTGAATTATGAATGTTGTTTGGCTGAGTGCTTAAAATTCTGAGCCACAAGGCCATATTTGGTATCCTTCTTATTTCTTATCTTTTGAATGTTTTATCTCCAAGCAAATGTCTATGGCCTGATTTCTTTTTCTTTGTATGTATCTGTTGGAATGATTCTTTAATCCAATTCAACCCCATTATTCTATCTTTTATTATTGACTTGCATGTGCAGTGTCACTTCAATTGATTCTACAGGTCTTTATTTAGCTCTATTTTAAAATATGTTGGGTTACTATATTTCTTCTATTTGTTTTAGTTTCTTTGTCAAGAAAATAATGGATCTGTAATCCATATGTTAAAAATCTTTAATCTTATCATTAACTTTATTGTAGTCAACTTTTTAATTTTTTTCTTTACACTTTTGGAAAGTCTGTAAAATTTGACTGATAATTCTTGATTTGAATTTTACATTGTTTATTGCTTACCATCTCTAATGTTCTTTTGAATTCCAGTGTGTCTTTATAAATAACCCATCATTCTCTTATACAGCTGCATTAGTACATTATTTTGCCATGTTACGATTTATACTAATTAGGATAGACTAGCCTATGCAACAGGAATAAATAACCAAACCTGAAATCTATGTAGCTTAATGAAAAAAAGTGTATTTTTTTTCATGCTGCACATACATCTGAAGGTGATGGTGTGCTCTGCTTCTCACAGCTGCTCAGTGACCCAAGCTGATGGAACCCCACCGTTACTTACCAGCACCATCTGGGATATGTTACATTTTCAGTCACAGCACTGTGATTGAGTTTTTCTGTCTCATTGGCTGCAAGCAGTCACTTAGCCCAGCAAACTGTATGGACCTGGAGGAAGAGGAGAGTCAGCTATGAGGAGCACTAGATATCTCTATCAGAGCATTTATGAAGTCAGTGGTTATTTTTAAAAATTGTTTTGAGTGGGGTTGCCTGGGTGGCTCAGTGGGTTAAAGCCTCTGCCTTCAGCTCAGGTCATGATCTCAGGGTCTTGTGATCAAGCCCCGCATCCGACTCTCTGCTCAGCCGGGAGCCTGCTTCCCCCCGCCCTCCCCCCATCTCTGCCTGCTGCTCTGCTTACTTGTGAATTCTCTCTGTCAAATAAATAGATAAAATCTTAAAAAAAATTGTTTTGAGTGGATAAAGCAGACATTGTTTAAACTTCATCTGTGTTTTTGATGCTAAAACTTTTAGAGGTATGAATGTCCTCTCCTTTGCTTTGGCAGAATCTAGAATACAGAGTATGGGACTACTGTGTTTTAATGTATTTTAATATACTAAAAGAATATTTATATTATACAGGACATTATAGGTATCTTAAGTTGCTTTCCCAAATTAAATACTGGGAAAGTGGTTTGCCTCAGTACCATTTACAAGATTTTTCCTTCTCATTGCTGATTTGAATTGAATGATCATCTTTGAATACGAAATGCTCATGTTTTTTAAGCACCTGGTAGGGAAAAACATTACCTTTTTCCCCCCTGAACTTTTCTTACTGTTTGTGTATATTTAACCTTCAAGTGAATTTTAGAATCATATTCTCACCTTAAGATTTCTGAAAAGATGCATGACGTGGTTGTACCTCATCATTATTACACACAATTAGTAGGAAGTCTTAGAACTCTTTTTCGTGGAGTCAGATTCCTGGGTTCTAATCTCAGCATTGCCATATAATAGCCATTTGACCTTGGGAAAATGCGAGTCTCTGTATCTCAGTTTCATCGTCTGTGAAATGTGGGTGATCATATCATCTGCCTTATTAGGGATATTATAAAGATGAAGGGTTAGTATTTGTGAGGCTTTTAAGACAATGTTTGATATTTCCTGTTAGTGGTTTTTTATCTTTTTTTTTTTTAAAGATTTTATTTATTTATTTGACAGACAGATATCACAAGTAGGCAGAGAGGCAGGCAGAGAGAGAGAGAGAGAGAGGAGGAAAAAGGCTTCCTGCAGAGCAGAAGGCCCAACATAGGGCTCATCCCAGGGCCCTGGGATCATGACCTGAGCTGAAGGCAGAGGCTTTAACCCACTGAGCCACCCAGGCGCCCCTGTTAGTGGTTTTTTAAATGTAAATAAAGTGAATTAAAAACATAATGCTGTACTACACTAGAAATACATGAGGTTTTTGAGAATACTGTATAAGAAGAAATGTATTTGTATCACATAGGAGGAAAAAGACATCATGTGTGAACATGGGCATCATTATTCTTCCTGATACTGGTTTTCAGGGCAGATGAACGGTCGTTGTACCTGATGTGATGAGTGAGGTCATCTGAGATTAGAACATTTGATATTCCCAAAGAAACATTAAAATTCCTATCAGGGGGGGCGCCTGGGTGGCTCAGTGGGTTAAGCTGCTGCCTTCAGCTCAGGTCATGATCTCAGAGTCCTGGGATCGAGTCCCGCATCGGGCTCTCTGCTGAGCAGAGAGCCTGCTTTCCTCTCTCTCTGCCTGCCTCTCCATCTACTTGTGATTTCTCTCTGTCAAATAAATAAATAAAATCTTAAAAAAAAAAAAATTCCTATCGGGGGCATCTAGGTGGCTCAGTGGGTTAAAGCCTCTGCCTTCAGCTCAGGTCATGATCCCAGGATCTTGGGATCGAGCCCCACATGGGGCTCTCTGCTCTGCAGGGAGTCTGCTTCCCCCTCTCTCTCTCTGCCTGCCTCTCTGCCTACTTGTGATCTCTGTCTGTCAAATAAATAAATAAAAGAATTAAAAAAAAATTCCTATCAGGAGTCTTATACATTCTGGGGGAAAGTCTACCCAACTCCCACCCTCAAAGCATTGTTCTTCATAGTAAAGCTTGCTTCTAGAGGCCTGTTAGTACCCATCTTCAGCAGAAATAAAGTTGTAGGCTGTGAATTTTTAAAATCAAAGATAGCAGTTCATTAAAAAAAAATTGTGTGCAAGCAGTCATATATATTATTCTGAATGTTTTACTATTATGTCTGTTTGTTAGGGTATGCTAGAAGTTTTATGTGATTGTAATATTGTTTAAATATAGGGTTTTCAAAAATCAGACTTTATATTTGAAGGATAATGAGGCCTGCAAAGGCATAGCAAGAGCTGAATAATGTCCATCATAAATTAATATTCAAATATGGAGATGTAGGAACTATGGAGATGTAGGAACTGAAATATGAATCTGCTGTTTACATTGCAAACTGAAACATCACATGAATCCTCTCATTTTAAAATGTTAGGAATCCTGTGCCTCCCATTGCAAAAGCAAGAATATAGGAAATGAACCATTTACTGCTGTGCTAGCACAGAGCGATATACCTTTTTTATTACAGAATCAGAGAACAGTCCTCTGAGATTCTTATTGAAGTAGAATGGAGTGAATTTTTATTGATTTGTTATTTCATTTAAGGCATCATTTTGCCCTCTTGCTCTCTTGTAGTATGAGTGTTCAATAAATAATACATTCTCTCTTGTACATGTTGCCATCGAAGAATTTGTTTGCCTCAAAATAAGCCAGTTGTTTCTACAGCCCACTGTTCTTGCTTCTCTGTTGTTTTGCATACCTGGACTGGTTTTCTTAATGGTTTTGTGTGAGAGGAATTCAGGTTGTGAGATGGAAGGTGGTCTGGGGTCAGCCGCTGAAGTACCCTGTGCTCGATGGCCAGGTTATGGACACGTCTCTGGTTGAAATGTGGTCATGGTGGCTGACCCCTGAGTGTTATGCCTGACTGGTAACCGATCGATGGAACCCACCTCAGAATGATGATCGGTAGACAGGACTGACAGCAAGCAGATGTAAAAGTGCCTTTGCTGCTGAGAAACTCATTTCGTGGTCTGATTCAGCAGGGAGCATGGCTGTGACACAAGCTACAGTTTCATAATCCCGAAAACAAGTGACAAGACAGGACTTTTCAGAGAGGGTTATTTATATATTTCAGTGATGATTCCTACTGGACTTAGAAATACTAGCAACGTCACTTTTAGATTGTTCTAGTAGGCTTGAAAAAGTAGGCAAAAGGAGACGGTTTTAAAATAGTACATAGTAGGATTTCAGTCAGTATTTCATTGAAGTCAGAATTAAATCAGAAAGCATCTTTGGGTATTTCCTGAAGTCCATTCTTCTGTAAAACTGCTGTACTCTACACCAGGACTGCATGATGGAAATGCATTCAAATGGCGGGAACCACCCCTTTCCCCTGACAGGTCTAACTTTCCCCATTTCGAACCTTTCTTCAGGTGAGGAGTGCAGATTACGCATAGGGGTATGCGATATATGCTATACAGACTGCATTAAGCCAGGGGTCAGATATTTGTTGTTAGTCAACAAATTTTTGGACAGAATATGTTCGTTCTTATTTATAGTATCCCATTTGGATCTTCCCTCTCTCATTAGAACCTTGGTTTCCTATATTCTGTACTTGACCTGGAAGAAAATGATTGAGTACAGAGAGTGCACTTCTCTTCAGAGATGATTTGTAATGATGGGCCACTCTGGGACCTTATAGGCAGCCAATGTAGGATTTAGATAGTAATTTTAAATGAAAGGTCATTTTACTTTCTACTTCAGATTTCAAATATAGGATGATTCTTTTTTTTTTTTCCAATTTATTTTTTTAAATTAACATATAATGTATTATTTGTCCTGGGTGTACAGGTCTGTGAATCATCAGGTTTAAACACTTCACAGCACTCACCATAGCACATACCCTCCCCAATGTCCATAACCCAACCATCCCCTCCCTCCTCCCCTTCACCCAGCAGCCCTCAGTTTGTTTGTGAGATTAAGAGTCTCTTATGGTTTGTCTCCCTCCCGATCCCATCTTGTTTCATTTTTTTCCTTCCCTACCCACTAAACCCCCCAACTTTGCCTCTAAAATTCCTCATATCGGGGCAATCATATGATAATTGTCTTTCTCTGATTGACTTATTTCGCTCAGCATAATACCCTATAGTTCCATCCATGTTGTCACAAAAGGCAAGATTTCATTTCTTTTGAGGCTGCATAGTATTCCATTGTATATATTTGTATCACATTTTCATCCATTCATCTGTTGATGGACACCTAGGTTCTTTCCATAGTTTGGCTATTGTGGACATTGCTGCTATAAATATTCAGGTACACGTGCCCCGTCATATCACTACATTTGTATTTTTGGGGTAAATACCCTATAGTGCGATTGCTGGGTTGTAGGGTAGCTCTATTTTCAATTTTTTGAGGGACCTCCATGCTGTTTGTCCAGAATGGTTGCACCAGCTTACATTCCCACCAACAGTGTAGGAGGGTTCCCCTTTCTCCACATCCTCTGCATCACCTGTCATTTCCTGACTTGTTAATTTTAGCCATTCTGACTGGTGTGAGGTAGTATCTCATTGTGGTTTTGATTTGTATTTCCCTGATGCCAAGTGATGTGGAGCACTTTTTCATGTGTCTGTTGGCCATCTGGTTGTCTGCTTTGCAGAAATGTCTGTTCATGACCCCTGCCCATTTCTTGACTGGATTATTTGTTCTTTGGGTGTTGAGATTGATAAGTTCTTTATAGATTTTGGATACTAGCCCTTTATCTGACATGTCATTTGCAAATATCTTCTCCCATTCTGTCAGTTGTCTTTTGGTTTTGTTGACTGTTTCCTTTGCTGTGCAAAAGCCTTTGATCTTGATGAAGTCCCAATAGTTCATTTTCACCATTGCTTCCCTTGCATTGGGCAATGTGTCTAGGAAGAAGTTGCTGTGGCTGAGGTCGAAGAGGTTGCTGCCTGTGTTCTCCTCAAGGATTTTGATGGATTCCTGTCTCATATTGAGGTCCTTTATCCATTTTGAGTCTATTTTTGTGTGTGGTGTAAGGAAATGGTCCAGTTTCACTGTTCTGCATGTGGCTTCCAGTTTTCCCAACACCATTTGTTGAAGAGGCTCTCTTTTTTCCATTGGACATTCTTTCCTCCTTTGTTGAAGATTAGTTGACCATAGAGTTGAGAGTCTATTTCTGGGCTCTCTATTCTGTCCATTGATCTATGTGTCTGTTTTTGTGCCAGTACCATACTGTCTTGATGATGACAGCTTTGTAATAAAGCTTGAAGTCTGGAATTGTGATGCCACCAACTTTGGCTTTCTTTTTCACCATTCCTCTGGCTATTCGGGGTCTTTTGTGGTTCCATATAAATTTTAGGATTATTAGTTTCATTTCTTTGAAAAAAAAAAAAAAGGATGGGATTTTGATAGGAATTGCATTAAATGTGTAGATTGCTTTAGGTAGCATAGACATTTTCACAATATTTGTTCTTCCAATCCAGGAGCATGGAACATTTTTCCATTTCTTTGTATCTTCCTCTATTTCCTTCATGAGTACTTTATAGTTTTTTTAGTACAGATTCCTTGGTTCTTTGGTTAGGTTTATTCCTAGGTATCTTATGGTTTTGGGTGCAATTGTAAATGGGACTGACTCCTTAATTTCTCTTTTTTCTGTCTTGTTGTTGGTGAATAGAAATGCAACTGATTTTTGTGCATTGATTTTATATCCTGACACTTCACTGAATTCCTGTACAAGTTATAGCAGATTTGGAGTAGAGTCTTTTGGGTTTTCCATATAAAGTATCATATCATCAGCAAAGAGTGAGAGTTTGACTTCTTCTTTGCTGATTCAGATGCCTGTAATTTCTTTTTGTTGTCTGATTGCTGAGGCTAGGACTTCTAGTACTATGTTGAATAGCCCTGGTGATAGTGGACGTCCTTCCGTGTTCCTGAAAACCTTGGAAAACCTTTTAGTTTTTCTCCATTGAGAATAATATCCGTGATGGGTTTTTCATAGAAGGTTTTGATGATATTGAGGAATGTACCCTCTATCCCAAAATTCTGAAGAGTTTGATCAAGAAAGGATGCTGTACTTTGTCAAATGTTCTTTCAGCATCTGTTGAGATTATCATATGGTTCTTGTTCTTTCTTTTATTTTATTGTATCACCTTGATTGATTTTCAGATGTTGAACCGAACTTGCAACCCAGGAAGAAATCCCACTTGGTTGTGGTGAATGATCCTTTTAATGTACTGTTGGATCCTATTGGCTAGTATTTTGGTGAGAATTTTCACATCTGTGTTCATCAAGGATATTGGTCTATAATTCTCTTTGTCTGGTTTTGGGATCAAGGTAATGCTGACCTCATAAAATGAGTTTGGCAGTTTTCCTTCCATTTCTATATTTTGGAACAGTTTCAGGAGAATAGGTATTCATTCTTCTTTAAATGTTTTGTAGAATTCCCCTGGGAAGCCGTCTGGTTCTGGGTTCCTGTTCCTTGGGAGATTTTTTTTTATGACTGCTTCAGTCTCCTTACTTGTTATGGGTCTGTTCAGGTTTTCTATTCTTCCTGATTCAGTTTTTGTAGTTTGTAGGCCTCTAGGAATGCATCCATTTCTTCCAGATTGTCAAATTTGCTGGTGTATAATTGCTCATAATATGTTCTTAAAATTGTATTTTTTTGGTGTTTGTTGTGATCTCTTCATTCATGATTTTATTTATTTGGGTCCTTTCTCTCTTCTTTTGGATAAGTCTGGCCAGGGGTTTATCAATCTTAATTCTTTCAAAAAAGCAGCTCCTACTTTTGTTGATTTGTTCTAGTATTCTTTCAGTTTCTATTTCATTGATTTCTGCTCTGATCTTTATGATTTCCTTCTCCTGCTGGGATAGGCTTTCTCTGTGTTCTTTCTCCAGATTCTTTAGGTGTAGGGTTAGGTTGTATATTTGAGACTGTCCTTGTTTCTTTAAAAAGGCTGTATTGCTATATATTTTCCTGTCAATACTGCCATAGAATTTGAAGAGTTGTGTTTTCATTATCATTTGTCTCCATGAATTTTTTCAATTCTTCTTTAATTTCCTGGCTGACCCATTCATTCTTTAGAAGGATGTTGTTTAGTCTCCATGTATTTGGGTTCTTTCCAAATTTCCTCTTGTGATTGAGTTCTAGCATCATAGCACTGTGGTCTGACATTATTCAGGGAGTAATCCCAGTCTTTTGGTACCGGGTGAGACCTGATTTGTGACCCAGGATGGGATCTCTTCTTCTGGAGAATGTTCCATGTGCACTAGAAAAGAATGTGGATTCTGTTGCTTTGGGATGGAATGTTCTGAATATATCTGTGATGTCCATTTGGTACAGTGTGTTATTTAAGGCCTTTATTTCCTTGTTGATCTTTTGCTTGGATGATCTGTCCATTTCAGTGAGGGGGGTGTTAAAGTCCCCTATTATAACTGTATTATTGTCGATGTGTTTCTTTGATTTTGTTATTAATTGGTTTATATAATTGGGTGCTGCCATGTTGGGGCATAAATCTAACAATTTAAAATTGTTAGATCTTCTTGTTGGACAGGCCCTTTGAGTATGATATAGTGTCCTTCCTCTCTCTGAGTATAGTCTTTGGCTTAAAATCTATTTTATCTGATATAAGGATTGCCATCCAGATTTCTTTTGACCATTAGCATGGTAAATTGTTTTCCACCCCCTCACTTTCAATCTGGAGATGTCTTTGGGTCTAAAATGAGTTTCCTGTAGACAGCATATTGCTGGGTTTTGTTTTGCTTTGTTTTTGTTTTTGCTTTTGTTTTTGTATATTGTCCCTGTTTCTTTCTGTCTACTACTTTTAGGCTCTTTCTTTGCTCATAGGACCCCTTTCAATATTTCCTATAGGGCTGGTTTGGTGTTTACAAATTCTTTTAGTTTTTGTTTGTCCTGGAAGGTTTTTATCTCTCTTTCTATTTTCAATGATAGCCTAGTTGGATATAGAATTCTTGGCTGCATGTTTTTCTCATTTAGTGCTCTGAATATGTCATGCCCATTCTTTCTGGCCTTCCAGGTCTCTGTGGATAGGTGTGCTGCCAATCTAATATTTCTACCATTGTATGTCACAGATTTCTTGTCCCAGGCTGCTTTCAGGGTTATCTCTTGTCAGTAAGGCTTGTAAGTTTTACTATTAGATGACTGGATGTGGACCTATTTTTATTGATTTTCAGGGGGTTTCTGTGTGCCCCCTGGATTTTGATGCTTGCTCCCTTTGTCATATTAGGGAAATTCTGTACTATAATTCGCTCCAATGTATCTTTAGCCCCCTTCTCTCTTACTTCTTCTTCTGGAATCCCAATTATTATAATACTGTTTCATCTTATACTATCACTTATCTCTCAGATTCTCCCTTTGTGGTCCAGTAGTTCTCTCTGTTTTGCTTAGCTTTCTTTATTCTCCATCATTTGGTGTTCTATATCACTAATTCTCTCTTATACCTCATTTTATCCAGCAGTAAGAGCCTCCATTTTTTATTGCACCTCATTAATAGCTTTTTTGATTTCAGCTTTGTTAGATTTTTGTTCTTTTATTTCTCCAAAAAGGGCTTTTATTTCTCCCGACAGCATTTCTCTAATATCTTCCATGCCTTTATCGAGCCCAGCCAGCACCTTGAAAATCGTCATTCTGAATTCTAGATCTGACATATTACCAATGTCCATATTGATTAAGTCTCTAGCCTGTACTGCCTCTTGCTCTTTTTTTTTTTTTTTTTTGTGGTGAGTTTTTCTGCCTTGTCATTTTATCCAGATAAAAATACATGAATGAGAGAATAAAGATACTAAAAGGGGGGCAAAGTTCTTAGAAAAAAATGTATGCTAACCAAATCAGAAGGGACCCCAAATCAGGGAAAGAATAAAGGGGGTAAAAAGAAGTTTCAAAACATTTTTAAAAATTAAAAAAAATATGAAAATATATATATATGAGACTGGTGAATAGAACAGAACCTCCTACCTGATTTTGGGTGTATTTTGTCTTTTAGAAGAAACTACCTCCCAAAATTTTAAAGAAAGAAAAACTGATATATATATATATATATATATATATATATATATACACAAAAATAAGGATAAGCAGGATGAAGGGATGGAATATCACTGTAAAGATAAAAATTTAAAAAAATTCTGAAAAATAAATTGATAAGATAAGTTTGTTGGAAAATGAAAGAAAAATAAAGTGAAGAAAATTGGCTCAGTCTGGAGAGTAGAACAAAGCCTTGTGCTGGATTTAGGGTATATTTTGATCTATTAGAAGAAATTGTATCCCAAAAACATTTTAGAAAAAGAAAACCTTATATGTATATAAAAAATAAAGTTATATACAATAAAAGATAAATATGTCTATAATAACGAAGGTTTAAAAAAATTTTTAGAAAGGTATTTGTAAGATAAACTAGTTAAAAAATGTTAAAAGAGGAAAGAAGAAATGTTAAAAAAATAGAATAAGAAAAAAAATAAAATTAAAAAAATTTAATTAACTTTTACAAGACCAAGGAATCATGGAGAGAAAGCCATGAATTCCATGCTTTCCTTTCCCCACCTCTGGAGTTCCATTGTTCTCCTTTATCAGTGAGCTTGGTCTTGGATGGATGTTTTTGCTGATCTTCTGGGAGAAGGTCCAGTTGCAGTGATTCTCAAATGTCTTTGCCTGAGGCAGAATTGCGCCACCCTTCCTAGGGGCTGGTCTAAGTAATCTGCTCCGGTTCACTCTTGGAAGCTTTTATTCCCTGAATGGTTTCTGTAGAGCTCCCGGCCGGCTCTCAAATCTCCGGCCTGTAGCACCCGAGAGATCGGGGCCACACTCCTCAGTGTGCCCTTGGAGGAAAGTGATCAGTCACTCCTGTCTCCCTGGTTTCTGGCTGTGCTCTGAGCTCACCCAGCCTGTGACCAAGCATTTCTCTCTCTGGAACACAGCTCTGTTTGAAGTCTCCAAACCGAGCAGATTCTGCCGCTCTGATCTTTCAGCAGATAAAGGCTGGTCTCCCTGGATCTGCCACTTGTGGGGTCCCTCCTCACAGCAGTGGTCTGCCTATGCCTCAGATCGCTGTTTAAAGTAACCCCGAGGTGAGAGCTCACTCCTTGGCTCCATCTCTATAGCTGGCTTCCCCACTCTGATACCTGAGATATCTGCTACACTCAGACACCCCCCCCACCCCCCGCCAATCTTTCAGTGACCCCGTGGGATGTGAGACCACACTGTCCCTGCAAGGGCTCCAGCCCTGCTTAGTCCCTGGAGTGATGTCCCTCAGTGGAGCAGACTTCTAAAAGTTAAGATTTTGTGTTCCACTGCTCCACCGATTCCCCGGAGCTAGCCCCTTCCCCCTCGGTCTATCTTCCTGTCCCTTCGGATTCACTTCTCTGCACTTCCTACCTTTCAGAAAGTGGTTCAATTTTCTGTTTCTTGAATTGCTGCTCTTCTTCTCTTTGATATCCTCTTGGGTTTATAGGTGTTCAGAATGGTTTGATAACTATCTAGCTGAACACCTGCAACCTGATGTCATCTCATTTTGCTACTCCTTGGCCATCTTGATTCCTGAGAGAGCTCAAATTTAGGATGATTCTTAAAAGGGTCATGTCATTATACCCTTTATCAAATAATGCATATTTCAATTACCAAAGAGCACTTATGAACAAAATGTATAGTTTGAAGCTACACTGTGAATTGTGTGTGATTTTCGTTAGGCTTTAAATACATAAATACCTTAGGTCATGATTTCTTCAGCATTTGAATTCTTTTTGGATTGGATAAAGGACATGTGGATGATGCTAACACGTGTGGGGCACAAGATGGAGAAAATAGAGAAGGCAGAGGAAAATCTACAGCCAGGTATTGAGAGAGAAATTAGTATTTTGACCCTTATTTCATATGTTTGTGTTGTTTATTGTCAGTTTAGAGGCCTGTACATTCTCCCAAACTGAAAGCAATGAGAGGTAAAAAGATAATTGAAATAAGAAATGTTAGTAAGAGTTCTCTAATGCCAAGTCCATAAGTATTATAATCATGAGCCCTATTCCTTAATAATGTTGGTTTACCATTTGCATTTACTTGTTAATGGTCTCTTGGTACTGCCTTGGATTCCATATTTTTAATTTGATAGCATTTACTGTTTTTTTTTCTAATATAAAAGTAATCATTATGTTAAAAACTTTGGAAAATATGTTCAATAAAAATTTAATGAAAAGCATTTGTGGGAAGATGATACATGATGAGATTTGCTTCACAATACTTTTAAATGAAAAAAGAGGTAGGATCTAGCTGAAGCTGTATTTGCAGTGATAAGTTTTGGGTACACAGATTCATTATGCTGTTTACTTTACTTCTCTATCGTTTGAATATTTCTCTGAGTAAATATAAAACACCTATAGTCCCACTTCTCAGAGATAACTGTTTCTTCTTCTGCACATACATATATTCATAAAAACACACACATACTCACACTTTCCAATTTAAACAAAATTGGCTCCCCCAAGGTGTTAGATCCAATAGGCTCCAGTAGAGACTCTGTGGCTGGTAGAGACCAGGTTGCTCTTCTTAAATATCCTTGGCAGGGTCGTGTGCAAAGCACCACTTCAAATTTGTTGGCTTGTCGTTGGGTGGTCAGATGTGGTGAGGAACTGACTTGTGTACTCAATTATTGGGGTCCATCTCCAAAACACAATGAAGTATTACATTCATTGGCGCTAAACTGTGGATAAATCTTAGAATTTTCTTGTATTTGGTTCTGTGTTTAGATAGCTTGCATATCTTTCATAGGATATGTGGGGAAAAGTAGAAAAAATAGGGAGGCTGCCTCATTGTCATCCTCTCTTCCTTTGTACTGTTTACTTCCTCTTCTTCTGAAAGAAATGGAGAGAAAACTGAGTAAGAACCTCGGAATGTTTAGCTCTGAGAGCAAAGTCTGAAAGAACTGGACCGCCACTCACTCTCCCTTCCTCCCGCCCCTCTCTGCCCTGCACCCCAAGCCCTTGCATGTGTCAATTTCATATGTACAAGTTCTTTTCCAGTATCTAGGCAATAATAAAGTATTTTCTGAAACAAAATTTCTAGGACAGATCTTTGGGTAACATGACTCAAAGGATTTTCTAGGTGCTAAGTGTTCCAGAATGATAATCCCTATAAAGATATTTAATTATAAATCTCTTACTTGCTTTAAAGATATTCAAAGTAACTTTTTACCTTGGTCCTTAGAAAAAATTCTTATGCTTTCAGTTTTGCATGAATGGCTTTATATTCTGGAGGCATGTGAGAAGCATTCTTAGCACTACACTAATTTTCGAACATTGGAAGTAGGTGTATGTCCAGGTGTGGAAAAGAATCACATTGATTATGGGAAATTCATTTCCATTCATGAAGAAAATGGCTGCATACTTTTAAAAACCCTTTTCTTAGTACAGCTCATTTTCTTTGCACTAGCCTTACTTTGCATGGGCAATTGTTCTTGAATATTTATTTCAGTACATTAGGCAAATACAGAGTTCTTACCATGCTGAGTTTACCATTCCAGATACCATGAATTCTGTTCATACCTATTTATTTTAAACATTTATCTTTATTAATATTTGTGTGTTACTGTATTCTTTCTACACTGTGATAATGAAATTTGATGCAGTACTTGTGAAGCAGTTCTGGGCACTGAGCTCTGGTGGCAAGACATGAGAGAAAAGGGAAATATGATTGTAAGGAAACAGTCTACACTGCAAAAGCATCAGTGAGTTGCACTGTAGAATTTTGGAGCAAACAAGATTTTTATGTATCTTTGGCAGAGTCAGTGACCTGTGTTTGTTCCTGGTATAGGGCAGGAACTTAGAATATTTTAAAGCCTAACTGGGCTTTTAAAGCCCTATATTTTCAGATTGGGATTTATTATGAATTCAGCTCTCAGGTTAGTTGCTAGCTTGGTTTGTGGCTGGGACATGACATCAATGCACAAATAAAATTTATGATCAGTGATTTTTTTCATTAATGCCTATTTTAAAATTCTGTGCTTGGTTGACTGCAATTAAGAATTGAGTGATAGGGGTGCCGGGGTGGCTCCGTGGGTTAAAGCCTCTGCCTTTGGCTCAGGTCATGATCTCACGGTCCTGGGATCAAGCCCCGCATCAGGCTCTCTGCTCAGCAGGGAGCCTGCCTCCCCCCATCTCTCTGCCTGCCTCTCTGCCTACTTGTGATTTCTCTCTGTCAAATAAATAAATAAAACCTTTAAAAAAATTGAGTGATAATTTAGTTTTAGTATTTTTATATGCTATCATCTTTTATGTTAACTTCTGCTGTAATACCGTAGATGTTCTTCCAATATCAGAAGATATGTCAACATTTAGTAAAAATCTTAATGTTTCCTTCAAATATAATATCATTCTATAATTCTTTTGTCTACTTGTGTTTTAATTTCCCAACTTAGACCCTGTAAGAAATTAGTAAAATTATCATGTACTTTAAATTTTCAGTTGTTATATAACTACATTTCTGTTGAAAATTTTCACTCATTCCCAGACCCACGTAAAAAGTAGAAAAACATTTTTGAAACATATTGCCAAACCAAAGTGAGACACTGTTTTGGCCAGCTCCTGTAAGGTCAATAGACCTAGTCTACTCCCCACATTAATTTGGTAGCTTGCTAAACATAAATGTTTGAATTAATCCTTGGAAATAAGGAATCTCCTTTATTTCAAAAGGTTGATTTCTTTTCCTTCACATTTTTATTTAAATTCCAGGTAGTTAACATGCAGTGTAATATTAGTTTCAGGTGTAGAATTTAGTGACTCATCACTCAGACACAACACCTAGTGCTCATCAAACCAAGTGTCCTCCTTAATGCCCATCACCCATTTAACCCATCCCCTGCCCACCTCCCTCTACCAACCCTCAGTTTTTGATAGTTAAGGGTTTGTTTCATGGTTTGCCAGTGCCCCCCTTCCCTGCTGCCATGTTCCTCTGTTCTATGTGTTAAATCCCACATATGAGTGAAATCATACAGTATTTGTTTCTCTCTGACTGACTTATTTTGCTTAGCATAATACTCTCCATCCATGTTGTCGTAAATAGCAAGATTTCATTCTTTTTTATGGTTGAGTAATATTCCTCTGTGTGTGTGTGTGTGTGTGTGTGTGTGTGTATACACCACATTTTATCCATTCATCAGCTGATGGACATTTGGTCTTTTTCTATAGTTTGACTGTTGTTGATAATGCTGCTATAAACATCAGTATGTGTCCTTTCAAATCAGTACTTTTGTATCCTTTGGGTAAATACCGAGGAGGGCAGTTGCTGGTTTTTAGGGTAGCTCTATTTTTAACTTTTTGAGGAAACTCTGTACTGTTTATACTGTTTCCAGAGTGACTGCAGCAGCTTGCATTTCCACCAACAGTGTAGAAGGATTCCCCTTTCTCCACGTCCTCGCCAACATCTGTTATTTCCTGTGTTGTTAATTTTAGCCATTCTTTTTTTTTTTAAAAAATATTTATTTATTTGACAGATATCATAAGTAGGCAGAGAAGCAGGCAGAGAGAAAGAGAGGGAGGCAGGCTCCCTACTGAGCAGAGAGCCTGATGGGGGGCTCAATCCCAGGACACTGAGATCATGACCTGAGCCGAACGCAGAGGCTTAACCCACTGAGCCACCCAGGCACCCAATTTTAGCCATTCTGACAGGTGCAAGGTAATATGTCATTGTGGTTTTGATTTGTATTTCCCTGATGATGAGTGATGTGTATCTTTTCATGTGTCTGTTGGCCATCTGTATGTCTTCTTTGAAAAAATGACTGTTCGTGTCTTCTGCCTATTTTTTAACTGGATTGTTTTTTAGGTGTTCACTTCTATAAGTTCTTTATATATATTGGATACTCACCCTTTATCAGCTATGCCATTTGCAAATATCTTCTCTCAATCACTTGGTTGCCTTTTAGTTTTGTTGATTGTTTCCTTTGCTGTGCATAAGCTATTTACTTTGATGAAGTCCCAATAGTTTATTTTTGCTTTTGTTTCCCTTGCCTCAGGAAATGTATCTAGAAAAAAGTTGCTGTGGCCAGTGTCAGAGAGATTACTACCTGTGTTCTCCTTTAGGATTTTGATTATTTTTTGTCTCACATTTAGTACTTTCATCATTTTGAATTTATTTTTGTGTATGATGTAAGAAAGTGGTCTAGTTTCCTTTTTCTGCCTATTGCTGTTCAATTTTCCTAACATTGTTTGTTGAAGAGAGTGTCTTTCCATTGGGTATTCTTTCCTGCTCTGTCAAAGATTAGTTGACCATGGAGTCGTGGGTCCAAATTTGGGTTTTCTATTATGTTCCATTGATCAATGTATCTATTTCTGTGCCAGAACTATACTGTCTAAATCAATGCAGCTTTGTAATATAACTTGAAGTGTGAAAATGTGATGCATTTGGCTTTTCTATTTCAAGATCGCTTTAGCTTTTGAGGGTCTTTTATGGTTCCATAAAAGTTTTAGGATTGTTTGTTCTAGCTCTGTGAAAAGTACTGTTGGTAATTTGACGGGGATTGCATTAAATCTGTAGATTGCTTTGGGGAGTACAGATGATATAACAATATTTGTTATTCCATTCCATGAGTATGGGCTGTTTTTCCTCTTCTTTGTGTCATCTTCAGTTTCTTTTATCAGTCTTACAATTTTCAGAATATAGATCTTTTACCTCTTTCATTAGGTTTATTTCTAGGTATCTTACTATTTTTGGTGGAATTGTAAATAAGATTGATTTCTTGATTTCTCTTTGTGCTGCTTCATTATAGGCATATGGAAATGCAACCGATTTCTGCACATTAATTTTGTCTCCTATAACTTTACTGAATTTGAGTACCAGTTCTAGCAATTTTTTAGTGAAATTGTTTGGGTTTTCTATATAGAGTATCATGTCATCTACAAACAGTGAAAATTTGACTTCCTCCTTGCTGACGTATATGTGGACATTTCTGACTTGTTCCTGACCGTAGAGGAAAAGCTCTCAGTTTTTCCCCATTGAAAATGATACCAGCTTTGGATTTTTTGTATATGGTCTTTATGATGTTGAGATATGTTCCCTCTATCCCTACTTTGTTGAGAGTTTTTATCATGAATGGGTGTTGTACTTCGCCAGATGCTTTTTCTGATCTATTGAGAAGATCATATGGTTTTTATCTTTTATTAATGTGGTGTATCGTGGTGATTGATTTGTAAATATTGAACCACCCTTGCAGCCCAGAGACAAATCCCAATTGATCGTGGTGAATGATTTTTTCAGTATATTGTTGGATTTGATTTTCTAGTACTTTGCTGAGAATTTTTGCACCCACGTTCATCAGAGTATTCGCCTGTAGTTGTCTCTTTTTAGTGGAGTCTGTCCAGTTTTGGAATCAGAGTGAGACTGGATTCATAAAATGTTTGTAAGTTTTCCTTTTTTGTTTTTTAGAATAGTTTGAGAAGAATAGGTACGGACTCTTCTTTAAATGTTTGGTAGAATTTCCTTGGGAAGACATCTGGTCCTGGACTTTTGTTTGCTGGGAGAGTTTTTGATTACTGGTTCAAGTTCTTAGCTGATTGTCAGTCTTTCACAATTTTCTATTTCTTCCTGTTTCAGTTTTGGTAGTTTATGTTTCTAGGAATTTGTCCATTTCTTCCTGATTGTCCAATTTGTTAACATAATTTTTCAAAATATTCTCTTATTTGTATTTCTATGGTGTCGGTTGTTACTTCTTTCTCATTTGTGATTTTATTAATTTGGGTTCGTTCTTTTTCCTTTTTGATAAGTCTCGCTAGGAGCTTATAGATTTAATTAGTTTTTTCTTTCAAAGAACCAGCTTCTGGTTTCATTGATCTGTTCTACTGCCTTTTTTTTTTTTTTTTTTAAATTTTCTGTATCATTTATTTCTGTTCTAATCTTTATTATTTCCCTTCTTCTGGCTTTAGGCTTTGTTTTTCTTATTTATTTAGGTGTACAATTAGGTTGTTTATTTGAGATTTTTATTCTTATAGTAGGCCTATATTGCTATATACTTACCTCTTATGACTGCTTTTCCTGTATCCCCAGGGGTTTAGACCATCAAGTTTTCATTTTCATTTGTTTTCATGTATTTTTAAAATTTATTCTTTAATTTCCTAGTTGACCTATTCATTCTTTAGTAACATGTTGTTTGACCTCCATGTATTTGTGGTCTTCCCAGATTTTTTTCTTGTGGTTGAGTTCAAATTTCAGAATATAGTCAGAAAATATGCATGGTATGATCTCACTCTTTTTTTACTCGTGGAGTCCCGATTTGTGCCCTTGTATGTGATCTATTCTGGATAATGTCCCATGTGTACCAGAAAAAAATGTGTATTCTGCTGCTTGGGGTGAAACAGTGCAGTGGGCAGTGTTTGGACTGTGGCCAGACTATGGCAACTTTTAATTAGGTGTGCTCTGGTCTTCTTGTTAAATGAGACCTGATGCCACTTCCACTAGAATTGAAGACTTGCAGAACTATGTCGTCCATAGACATGGTTCTTGTAGGGGTTTGTGTTGGTCTTTAGGGGAAGGAACCCACGCTCTGATGCTTAGGCACACTTGCTTAAGGAAAGCAGTACCAGCAGAGTGCACAGGGGCAGGATTACAAACGTTGTTGGCGCTGTGTTGTTTACTGAAGTTGGTTTATGCTGAGTGGCAGGGGAGGGAAATGGCACCATTTGTCCTTGGAAAGGGGACTCAGTGCTTGCTCCTCTCAGAGAAGCACTCCCAGAAGAGTGACTAGTTTCCCCTTGTATATCCCAGGCATTTTGGCATTTCTCAGATCACTGTTTTCACACTGTCCCTCTCCAGGTTGCTTGTCTGCCTGGAGCAGTGAGGTGCACATTAGGCTCTATCCCAGCCAGATATGCTGACTTTTAAAACTCCATACTTTAGGGATCTGGTGTAGTGGAGACCTGTGCTGCTCTTCTGGGGGAGGGTCTTACTGCACTGGGATGGATTCAGGTTTGACTGAGAAGGGCAATCACACCAGAGCACAGGGCCATGGAATTTGGAGCAGTGCAGGCTAACTAGCCATTGTTCGGGTTAGCTGTCCTCAGGAGATATCTCTGCTCCTGTGCTGAGGGTTGGGGGAGGGTAATGAGAACCAAGGTTTCCTTTATCTCCCAAGAGGCCTCTTTGTGAATGCACCTCTCACAGATCCTGGGAGAGCATTCTGTTTCTGTGTACCTCAGGTGGTCCTCAGGTGGTACTGTCTGCTGGGAGGTTGTTTGTCTGCTTCCTCTCCAGGAGTAGGACAGTGTCCTTAGGGCTTTACCCCAGACAAGCCTGCTGACCTCTAAAACTCCAGTCTTTGAACTCTGCTGGTTGCAAAAACTCAGGAAAATCAGCACCTCTCATTTTCCCAGCCAACAGCTTTGGGGTAATTGTTCTCCTTTTACATATTCCTATGTGCTCCACTTGCTCTCATCTTTCTCCAAGACCAGGGCTCCCTCCCCTGCTGCTGCATCTGCAATCTATTTCTCCTCCAAGCCACATTTCCCCATTCCTACCTTCCTTGATGTGGCATCTTCTCTCCTTCTAGTTATGGGGTTTGTTCTGTCAATCCTCAGGTTACCTTTACACATATTCCATGTAATGGGAAGAGGAAAGTTCAGGTGAGCCTATAGCCATTTCTTCTAAGAGCAGTGGCACATCACAGTTCTACTAGGTTCCATTAGCCAGAAATGTGTCATAAGGTCACACCTAGATGCAAAGGAGGCCAGGAAGTGTCTCTAGTTATATAGTTGTTTATCTGTTTAATTTGCAACTTTTAATTTGGGATTTTTAAGGAAGAAGGGGATGATGAATATTCATGAAGAATCAGTGGTCTCTTCCAGAGATGTGCATGCTAATCAGTCCATGCTTTGGGTGAATCCACACTACTGCTTCTGATACTCACTGTGCCTGAGGAATATCATTTTATCATCTGTTATAACTGGCAGATGCAGAGAGATTGCATTCAAGAAAGTGACTGGGTATTATCTTAAAATGTTGACACGGGATATGTGGGGGATAACAGCAAGGACAGTTAAACCACTAAGTTGTGAGTTTCTTGAGAGTAGATGCTGTTGCTTGTTACTCATTTTACTATTCCAGAATTTAATGTGGTTCCTAGCTTGTATTGTATGACTAGTAAATACTAAGAGAATACATGAAAATATATCCATTAAGAGGGTAAGAAAGAAGGATATCATATAAGGAAAAGATGACAAGTGTTTAAATTATTTAATTCATTGTGTTTTTTAAAATTGTTTTCTGCTGTTTTTGTTTTCTTATTTTTGCACTTGACTTTCTCTTAATATTTGAAATTAGTGGTCCAAGACACATACTTTCTCTCTGAACCTTGTGTGAGACTAAAATATATAATGAGTCATAGAAAGTATACCATTTTTCTATTCAAACATAAATATAACTTAAACTATACATCTGAATGTAATGTAAATACTTTCAACTCTGACATTGATAAATTTAAAGCAATTCCTCAAATAATAGAGACACCTTATTTTTATTTTAATAACACCTTATTTTTATTTTAATTTAATAAAATAAATTATTTTAATTTGGGGATTTGTCAAGCTTTCACAGTATAAGGATATAATTCTTAGATTATATTGTATGAATTCATTTTGGTTTTCAATCACATCTCTAGTAGTACTTTGGTAAACAATATTATGTTAAAATTGATTAGTTCACATAATTAATTACCCTTTATGATATCCAGGCAAACATACGTTAAAACATGTGTAGATGCACACACACTCTGTGTATGTGTTTATAAATGTTTCCTATTAGGGAAGTATAAACCAAGTTGCCTTATTGGGAAATAGATCTTTTAAACCTTAAAATATAAAGAACTTACTTAGTTTATTTTGTTTTGGCATGCAAATGAACTAGATAGCTCCACTGAACAATACATAAATGGGTAAGGTAATTTGTAGAAAAGTTTAAGGATACTCAGTTTACTTTAATTATAGTCAGAGCAGGAAAATATTCCATACTATATTTCCTACAAATATGGTACAGTTTTGCAGATATGTAATTAATGATATACCTTTTATAGTCTCTCCCTTCTCTGATATGAATAGAAATTGTTATCTTTAGTTAATTCACTTAAATATTTTGAACTCCTTGCATACCCCTGACCATATGTGAGGGTATGTACTTACATTACATATCATATTGTTTATCACTCTTGATATGAAGGGTGATGTTATTTTTTCTCATTTTATAGATGAAGACACTGTGTTCTTAGGTGGGATACAAACCTAGTTCTAATCACGAGATTCCCGTTTATTGCAATTAGCTCTGTTTACCCCACTCCTTTTTTTTGTTTCTTACCTATTTTTACCTTGTACTTGTCTGTATTTTTATGTATTTACTAAACTGTGAGCTCCTTGTAGACAAGAATTGAATTATAAGAAAAAAAAAATTTCTCACATGCCAACTATGAAGAAAGCAAGTAACATTTTTATACCAGCATACCAGAGATGATCATTTTGACTTGGAAAATTTACTGAGACTCTTTTATTTTCCTTTTGGTTCTGGGGCCTAGGTTTCCCAATATGTGATGGATCTGGGAAATCTTGCCTGAAATTTCTGCTGTACTTTCATTGCAAGTTTTACTGCAAGCTCTGAATTTTTTAATGATGACTTCCAAACAAAATAGAAAATACAGGATAAAACTACTAAGGATTAAGCAATAAGTAAAGTGGATATTTTTAATTTTCCTTTTAACAAACAAACTTTCTTTAGAGGAACTAAGAATTTCCTCTTCTGTTGTTTGTAATTTAATAACACTTACTGTTTTGATCCATAGAAATGTTTTATATAAAAAAAGTTATTATACACATACTAATGAAAACATGGAAGTTTCCTCTTTGATATAAAGAAAAGCTTATTTAATTATGACAAAATTAAAAGCGATATAAAAAAATAATAATTCGACCACACACACATGCATACACAAACACATGCAGTTCAGGGGATAAAATACCATTTGCAAAGTTAAAGAAAACTGATGAATTGGCAGTAAATATTTGCAACATGTGCTACAGAGGGCTTAGTATATTCTTAATAAATAAATTATGAAAGATAGGGAAACCCCTCCCCCCCAGAACTCCAAAAGAAAAAAGGGAAAAGATATAGCCAATTGAAATTTGTGAGAGAAGATATAAAGATGTCCCTTAGGTATAGGAAAAAAAGGTTCAAATTATTAAATGCCAGCAAAATAATAGTGAGATACTATTTCTCAACCATCAGCTGACTGAAAATGAGGAAGTATGATAACATATGCCACTCGTGAGTCTGTAAGGAAATAGGTGCTCTCCATCATTGCTTGTGGGAATGCAAAATGGTACAGTCCTTCTGAATGAGAATTTGAAAATACCTTGCAAAATTATATAAGCTATTACATTTGACCAGCAACTGCACTTTTAGAACTCTCCCCTGTAAATACATCTATAGCAGTATGGATATACCTATACAAACTTAGGTATCACTGCAAGTTAAATTAGAATTGCAGAATACTGGAAATGACCCAGATGTTCACATATGTAAGAATGATTGAGTAAGCAGTGTTATATCCACACAGTGGAATACTATACAACAGCAAAAAGCAAAAGAAAAACAAGGAAAAATATAAAGCAGAAAACCACAATGAAGAAGATTGTATTATGCTATTTTTTTTTGGTATCAGAAATAGGGAGTGTAAGAAAATATAGGATGTCTGTTTATTTGACCAAAATAAATATGGAAAGGATAAACCAGAAACTGAGATTGTTACCAGCAGAAGGAGAGTGAAAAGAGGGTTGAAATGAGAGTTATACTTAATAAAGTTTATGTATAGCTGTGAGAGTTATAAACATAATAACCTTTCACGTATCTTTCCCCAAATAAACAATTAAAATCAATCAGGATGTAGGGAGGACCCAAAATGGAATTTAAGGAGTAACAAATGAACATAACTATATTATAGATGAATACTATTATCAAAGTAAGATGAGGAAAGAAAAGATTTAGGTAAATTTGAAAAATGTATTTGGCCATGTACTGTAAGGTACTGTAAGGTTGGAGACAAAGATGAACATAATACAAATATTATACTTTATTAGTTAAGACATTTCACAGGTGTCTGCTTTAATTACTTCATGCATATTAGAACTAAAGAAATAAATGAGTATATTGTGGATAAAGAGCCAGATTTCTCAGAGAAAGAAGACACAAATAGAAAAGGGAGAAGAGAAACCTCATATGAACCCATGGTTTTGGTGAGAATCGGAGCTGTCAGTGTGATTTCATGTTTTTAATATATAATAAGAAAATGCAAACATAGATGTAGATGTGTGTGTGTGCATGCACATGCATTGGTGTACATACCTGTACTTCTCAACCTTGTCTGCTTAACAGTGATATCTTAGTAGCAGTGAATACCCCTGAGATGTTGATTTCTTAAAAAATTCTCCAATAAAAGGTACTGTGGCTACTGAGGGAAATGGTTGACTTCAGGATTGGGAAAAGGAAAATAGAACTTGGGTCATTGTATGCTGTCAGAAATTAAGTGCTTAAAAAGTGATGATAAGGGACGCCTGGGTGGCTCAGTTGGTTAATTTAAGCAGCTGCCTTCGGCTCAGGTCATGATCCCAGCGTCCTGGGATCGAGTCCCACATCGGGCTCCTTGCTCCGCAGGGAGCCTGCTTCTCCCTCTCCCTCTGACTCTGCCTTCCACTCTGTCTGCCTGTGCTCGCTCTCGCTCTCTCTCTGACAAATAAATAAATAAAATCTTAAAAAAAAAAAAAAAGTGATGATAAGGGGCGTCTGGGTGGCTCAGTGGGTTAAGGCCTCTGCCTTCAGCTCGGGTCGTGATCCTGGGGTAAAATCATCAGAAGGATATAACAATTACACCCTACATCACAGCACTCAAATATATGAAGTAAAAATTGTATAGAGCTGAAGGAGGAAACAGACAGCAACATAATCATAGTAGACTTCTATACTCCACAATACACATTTGTCCCAAGTACAAATATGACATTTTCCAAGGTAGACTGTGTGTTGGTGATAACTTAAATTTCAATTGATTTCAAAAGAATTCAGATTATAAAAGGATGAAGTTAGAAATCAATAACAGAAAGATCACTGGAAAATTTTCAAACTTGTGAAAATTAACACACTTAAAAAAAAACAGTTTCAAAGAAGAAATTAAAAAGTAAATTTGAAAATATTTAGAGACAAATGAAAATGAAATACAACATGCCAAATTTTATGGAATGCAGCAAAAATTCTAAGGGGAAATTTTATAACTATAAATGTATACATTAAAAATAAGAAATATCTCAAACTAAATCTAATTTCACAAAATAAGGATGTATGAAAAAGAACAAGCTAAACTCAAAACTAGCAGAAGGAATGAAACAATAACGATTAGAACAGAGATAGAGAATAGAAAAACAAAAGAGAAATCAATAAAACAAAAAGTTGATTCTTTGAAAAGATCAACAAAATTGGCATTTAGCTAGGTAGGACTTAAGGGGAGCAAAAAGAAAACTCAGGTTACTGAAGTCAGAAATCTAAGTCGGGGGAACCTGGGTGGCTCAGTGAGTTGAGCCTCTGCCTCTGGCTCAGGTCATGATCTCAGGGTCCTGGGATCAAGCTCCGTGTCGGGCTGTCTGCTCGGCAGAGGGCCTGCTGCTTCTCTCTCTCTCTCTCTCTGCCTCTCTGCCTACTTGTGATCTCTCTTTCTCTCTCTCTGTCAAATAAATAAATAAATAAAATCTTAAAAAAAAAAAAAAAAGAAATATAAGTGGGGCCATTACTACCAGTTCTATAGCCATATAAAGAAAAGATTATAAGAAAGTGCTATGAGCAGTTGTACAGAAAGAAATTGGATAATCTTATTGAAATGAGCAAATACCTAGAAACATAAAAATCTACCAAGATTAAGTCACAAAGAAATGGAAAATCTAAATAGACCTATGACTAGTACGGAAATTGAGTAAGTAACCAGAAGTTTCCCAACAAAGAAAAGCTTGATGGCTTCACTGGAGAATTCTTCTAAGCATTTAAAGAAGAAATAATACTAATCATTCTCAGACTTCAAATAATCGAAGAGGAGGAAACATTTCACTTATTCTGTGAGGGCAGCGTTGTCCTTATATCAAAACCAGACAAAGATACTACAAAACTGTAGACTAGTATCCCATATGAACATTCATGAAAAAATCTTAAAAAAAAAAACCCACCCAAAATAACCCCCAAATTCCCCAAACACGTAGCAAACTGGATTTAGTGTATTAAAAAGGACTATATACCATGACTAAGTGGGATTTATTCCCAGAATGGAAGAGTGCTTCAACATGAAAATTGGTTGGTGTAATATGCCACCTCAGCAGAAGGAAGGATAAAATCTACATGATGATCTCAACTGATGCAGAAAAAAGCATTGGTAAAAAGTCAACAAACTAGGAATAGAAGGAAACTACCTCAAATAATAAAAGCTATCTATGAAAAACCCATAGCTGACATCATACTCGATGAGAAAAGACTGAAAATTTGCTCTAAGCTCAGGAACAAAGTAATGATGCCTTTTTTATCACTTTAAATATACTACTGGAAAATGTAGTCAGAGCAAATAAGCAAGAAAAATAAATAAAGAGCATCAAAATTGGAAAGTAAGAAGTAAAATTATCTGTTTACAGATGATATGATCTTATACACAGAAAACTCTAAAGATTACACTCACACACCTGTTAGAACTAAATGAATTCAGCAAAGTAATAGGATATGAAACACAAAAATCAGTTGTACTTATATTCATAAACAATCTGAAAAGGAAATCACAATGTCCCATTTATAATAGTATCAAAAAGAATAAAGTACTTACAGATTAACTTAATCAAATTGGTGAAAGACACAAAGAAAACTACAAATCATTGCTGAAAGAAACTAAAGAGGATATAAATGAAACATCTCATGTTCATGGTTTGGATAACTTAATTTTTTAAAGAGGATTTATTTATTTGAGGGAAAGAAGTGGGGAGGGTCAAAGAGAGAGAGGATCTACAGCAGATTCTGCACTGAGCACAGAGCCTGATGTGGTGTTCAATCTCAAGACCCTCACTAGGGTTACGGTCATGACCAGAGCCAAAACCAAGAGACAGTTGCTCAACCAACTGCACCACCCAGGCTCCCCTGGACAACTGAATATCATTAAAGTGTTAATACTAACAAAACCAATATACAGATCTAGTGCAATCTGTATCAAAATCCCAATGACTTTATTTTTCCCTAGAAAATCTACCCTAAAATTCATGCAGAATCTCAAGGGGCTCTAAATAGCCAAAATAATCTTCAAAAAGAACAAAACTGAAGAATTTCTACTTCCTGATTTCAGTATTTTTCAAAGGTACAGGAACCAAAACTGTGGTACTGACATAGAGACAAATACATAGACCAATGGAATAGAATAGAGCCCACAAATAAATTCTCACATGTATGTTCAAATGATTTATGAAAATGTGCCAAGAGCAGTCAACAGGGAAAGGACATTCTTTAACAGATGGTGCTGGAAAGTGGATATCCACATGCAAATTATGAAATTGGACTTTTATCTAACACAATATATAAAAATTAATTCAAAACGGATCAAGAGTCTAAATGTAAGAGCTAAAATGAGAAAATCTTAGAAGAAAGCACAGGACAAAATCTTTATAACATTGTATTTGATAATGACTTTTGGATATGACACCAATGGCACCGGTTACTAAAGGAAAAATAGACAAATTGGACTTCATGAAAAATGTCAAACATTTCAAAAGATACTCTAAACAGTAAAAAGGCAACTCACAGCATACGTTAAAATATTTGTTAATCAGGTATCTAGTAAGAGATTAATACCAGAATATATAGATAATTTCTAAACCTCAGCAACAAAATAA
Source organism: Mustela lutreola (assembly GCF_030435805.1). NCBI lineage: Eukaryota > Metazoa > Chordata > Mammalia > Carnivora > Mustelidae > Mustela > Mustela lutreola. The sequence continues at coordinate 110,604,558 of NC_081297.1, forward strand.
GCAGATTAAAAGATGACCAAAGGACTTGATTAGATGTATCTCCAAAGAAGATACAGAAGTGGCCAACAAGCACATGAAAAGATGCTCAACATCACTAGTCATTTAGGGGAATGTAAATCAAAAGCACAATGAGATACCACTTTTATACCCATTAGCATGACTGCTATTAAAAACAAATAGAAGGGGCACTCAGTGGGTTGGGCATCTGCCTTCGGCTCCGGTCATGATCTCAGGGTCCTGAGATTGAGTTCTGCGTCAGACTCTGCTTGGTGGAGAGCCTGCTTCCCCCTCTCTCTCCACCTGCCTCTCTGCCTACTTGTGATTTCTCTCTGTGTGTGTCAAATAAATAAATAAAATCTTAAAAAAAAAAAAACAAATAGAAGACAGATGTTGGTGAGGATGTGGAAAAATTGGAACTTTTGCGTTCTCTTGATGGAAATGTAAAATGGCATAACTGCTGTAGAAAACAACATGGAGGTTCCTCAAAAAATGAAAAAGAGTTATCATAGGATTTTGCAATTCCACTTCTGGGTACACCCCAAATAATTGAAACCAGGATCTCAAAGAGGTATCTATCTGTATAGTCATGTTCATAGCATCATTCACTATAGCTAAAATAGAAACAACTGTATTGTTTATTAACAGTTGAATGAATAAAATGTACCATACATACAATGGTACATTGTATGTATACATACAAAGGTATTTAGCCTTTAAAAGGAAATAGATTCTGCATACTCTTACCTGGATAAACCTTAAGGATATTATCCTAAGTGAATAAATCAGTCACAAAAAGACAATTACTGTATGATTCTAAACTTATATGAAGTACTTAGAGTAATTAAAAACATAAAGGGTGTTACCAAGGCCTGGGAGCAAATGGAAAATAGTGAATTATTTAATAGATACAGAGTTTCAGTTTTACAGGTAAAAGAGCCATGGGGATGGAAATGCAAACAGAACTAATGGAGAAATTTAAAGGAAATAGGTGCCAACTTGATGGAGTTTCTAGGTCAAAACAAGACCAATTTGAACAAGACAATAAATAATGAGAATGTTGGAGTATAGCTCATAGAATACAGCAAATATCCATACTGAAATAAATAAATTACTGAATACATAGCTCCTGGAGTAGAGATAGCTTTTTCAGTAAGCCTTTTCTTAATCCCTTTAAGACCATTTTTAGGGAAGTCTGTGTATTTTTAGTGACATAGATAAAACATTTGTCTAAAAGTAGGGCAACTTGTTCAACAGGAGTCCTATATTCCAACTTTATCTGATTAAACTGCCATTAAGAAATGAAATATCAATTAAGTATTGGCATGAGAAATTGAATGTTTAAAAGTAACAGGTAAATCCCTCATAAATAAGATGGGGAAAAAAAGGATAAAGAACAAAAGTTCATTAGCTGGGGTGGAACAGCTCAAAACTTTTATAGGAAGCAAGTCTTGAGGGAAGATGTGTAACTAAGAGATTTACATGCAAAGATTTGGGTTTATAATTAACATGCCCTAAGTAGCTATGAGCAAATTATTTTGAGTTAGAGAATCATAGAAATTTAGTTGTCCTTTGGGGTTCTTATTTTACAGAGGAAGAACCTGAAAATATGATGGAAACAGTGGGCTTAAATTAAAACTGTTATGCTATTATATTGTTAATCGTGCAGTAATTTGTTGTTTGAAGAAGGTATTTTAGTGAGATAAGGGGTAGGAAAATGCCTTTAAAATTAGAATATGATATATGAAATTGGTTCATAAGTTAAAAAAAATCACTTGTTCTGAGCATGAGGGTTCCTTTCCCTCCCTATCCTCACCAACACTTGTTATTTCCTGTTGTTTTGATTTTAGCTATTCTGGCAGGTGTAAGGTGATATCTTATTGTGATTTTGGTTTGCATTTCCCTGGTGATGTTGAGCATGTTTTTATGTGTCTATTGTCTGTCTGTGTGCCTTCCTTGGAAAAATGTCTATTTGGGTCCTTTGCCCATTTTTAATTCAGATTATTTGTTTTTGTGTGCGTGTGTGTTAAGATGTGAAATTTCTTTGTGTATTTTGAATATTAACCCCTTATTAGATATATCAGTTGAAAATATCCTCTTCCATTTAGTAGATTGCCTTTTTGTTATTACTGATGGTTACTTTCCTTATGTAAAAGCTTTTTATCTTGGTGTAGTCCTGATAGTTTAATTTCGCCCTATTGGTGGGAATGCAAATCAGTATATCCACTGTAGAAAACAATATGGAGGTTCCTCAAAAAAAAAAAAAAGAAAAGAAAAGAAAAAAAAAAGACAACCTCTGGACATGATTTTACGGTTGTGAGATCAAGCCCTGCATCAGGTTCTATGCTGGGCTCCATGCTGGGCATGGAGCTTGCTTAAGATTCTTTTTTGCCCTCTTTCTCTGCCCCTCACCCTTTTCTGTCCCCCTGTCTAAAAAAACTACAGATACCATATGATCCACTAATTCTACTAGTGGGTATTTACCCAAAGATAAAAACACAAATTTAAAAAGATAAATGCGCCCCTTTGTTTTTTGTAGCATTGTTTACAGTAGTGAAGATGTGGAGCCAACCCAGGTGTTTATCCATAAATGAATGGATAAAGAAGATGTGGTATATATATACAGTGGAATATTATTCAACCATAAAAGGATGAGGTCTTGGTATTTATAGCAACATGGATGGACCTAAAGGATTTAATGCTAAGTGAAATCAGTCAGCCAGAGACAAACAAATACCATATAATTTCACTCATGTGGAATTTAAGAAGCTATCTTAAAACAAACAAAAATAGGAAGACAAACAAAAGACAGAATCTTAACTACAGAGAACAAAGTGATGGTTGCCAGCAGGGGTGAGGGGTGAAATAGATAATGCAGATCAAGGGTACATTAAGCTTGAATACTGAGTAATGTATAGAATTGTTGAATCATTATATTGTACTGAAATTAATATAACAGTGTATGTTTAATTAGCTGCTCCCTGTCTCCCCCCAAAACAATAAAAAACAAAAATCAATTGGTATTTTATATCTGCAAGCTATTATTACTACCTTTCTTTCACTCATCTAACAAATATTCCCTGGAGACCCACTGTTCTGGAGGAAAGTAAAATTTTAAAGCCATACTTTTCTTTTCCCTTTCTTTCTTTCTTTTTTTTTTTTAAATTGAAATTTAATTGATATACAATGTTACAGGTTAGTCTCAGGTGTACAATATAGTGATCCAATAACTCTATACAGTGTTCACCACAAGCATAGCTACCATCTGTCACCATACAATAAAAGCACACTATTTTTAAAGTTTTTATTTAAACTTCATTTAGTTAAAATACAGTGTAATACTAGTTTCAGGTATAGAGTACAGTGATTCAACACTTCCATATATCACCCAGTGTTCATCACAACTGCCCTCCTTAATCTGTATCACCTATTTTACCCACCTTATGATGGTTACCCTTATGGTAACCATCAGTTTGTTCTGTGTAGTTAAGAGTCTATTTCTTGGTTTGTCTCTCTCTCTCTCCCTCCTTCTCTCTCCTCTCTGTCTCCTTTTTTCCTCATTTGCTTTTCCCCTTAAGTTCCACATGTCAGTGAAATCATATGGTATCTGTCTTTCTCTGACTTACTTTACTTAGCATAATACTCTCTGGCTCTGTCCATGTCATTACAAATGGGAAGATAGCATTCTTTTTTATTGCTGAGTAATATTCCACTGTGCATATGTGTGTGTGTGTGTGTGTGTATTGTGTAGTATATATCTATGTCTATGTATGTATCTTTACATAACCATAATTCAGTGGACATTGGCTTGTTTCCTTAATATGGCTATTATAGATAATGTTGTCATAAATAGGGTGCATGTATCCCTGAATTATTATGTTTATATTCTTTGGGTAAATATCTAGTAGTGTGATTGCTAGATTGTAGGGTAGTCCTATTTTTAACTTTCTGAAGAACCTCCATAATGTTTTCCAGAGTAGTTGCACCAGGTTGCATTTCTACTAATAGTGCAAGAGAGTTTCCCTTTCTCTACATCCTTGTCAATATCTGTTCTTTCCTGTGTTGTTGATTAAGCCGTTCTGACATTTATAAAGTGATCTCTCATTGTAGGTGAATCTCATTTCTTCTATTTTTTTATTGGATTACTCATTTTTTGGGGTGTTGAGTTTTATAAGTTGTTTATATATTGTGGATACTAACCCTTTATGGATATTTATTTGCATGTATTTTCTCCCATTCTGTAGGTTGAATAAAAGCACCATTTTAATTCAGAATCAAGCTATCTCCTTCCACCATTTACAACCAGATGAACTTTGGTAGCTTATTTGACCTTCGTATACCTTACTGTAAACTAAAGAGAATGAAAGTCTCAAATTCACAGGTTTTCAATGAGATGGTAATGAACATGGTACTGAGCATGGCTTATAGAAAGTGCTGTGTATTTAAGCTATTATAAGCTGTAGTTCATTTGAAAGAAGAGTGTAAGGCTGAAGAGTAACTCTAGTACTGATAGCAACAGTACCTAAATGATCATCGTTGAAGCTGAGTTTCAATCCAATAGAATTCACATTTCTTCCTTTAATCTCAATATGTATTTTTAGGTCCTGGAAGAACTAACGAGTCCTTACAAGCAAATCAAGGAATTATTTTTATTGACAGGCTGAAGAGATTTTCTGTACTATTCCTAAATAAATTGAGTGAGAAATTGCCTTTATGAAAGCCCATCAAAAGAAAATGTATATAGCACCTTAATATAGCCATTTTTTAAATTAATCAAAAAATGGTACTGCCGGAGCGCCTGGGTGGCTCAGTGGGTTAAAGCCTCTGCCTTCGGCTCAGGTCATGATCCCAGAGTCCTGGGATCCAGCCCCGCGTCGGGCTGTCTGCTCCACGGAGAGCCTGCTTCCTCCTTTCTCTCTCTCTCTGCCTGCCTCTCTGCCTACTTGTGATCTCTGTCTGTCAAATAAATAAACAAAATCTTTAAAAAAAAAATGGTACTGCCATGTGAACTAGTGTTGCTGAATCATTTATGTAGATAAAATATATATTTGTATGTGTGTTTTTATATGTGTGTGCACACATTTTTTTAAAGTAAACTCTATGTTCGAAGAGGGACTTGAACTCATGACCCCAAGATCAAGAGTCATATGCTCTACTGACTGAGCCAGCCAGGCACCCATCATATTTGTATTTTAATGCAGAGCTAGGCAGATATTTCTGCAGGATTTCCTGTTTGCAGTTTAATTGAATAAGATATGCTATCCATTGGAACCAATATTTTCCCCCAGAGAATAGCATCAAGGTCACCTGTTTTGAGTTGTTCTTTTAAAATTTTGTTTTGTTTTAAAATTATATCATGCTAGCTACCTTCTATAATTTGACTGTGAGGTTAAAGCTCTGCCATTGAATAAGGAAAGTGATGGCTTCATTCCTTGTGAGTGGTAGATCTTTTTTTTTTTTTTTTAAGATTAATTATATTTGTTTAGAGCAAGGGTGAAAGCATGCATGCAAGCAAGGGGAGAGGCAATGGGAGAGGGAGAGAATCCCAAGCAGTACCTAACCTGAGTTAATTTTACGTAGTGGGGAGTGAGGGATAGAAAAGGTGAGGATGCTCCTTTCACGTGGGGGGAACCATGTAGATAACTACCTTCCACAGCAAGAAAACTAGAAAACATTTTAAAGCTGTTTTCTTAACTCACCAAGTCTCAGTATATTTACTTCTATGATTATCTAGAAAAAAATGCCTATTTGCTGTTATAACAAGAAACAGCCATATGTTTCACATCTCCCTTATAGGCGCCTGTATTCTGTAAATAACCAAGTCCATGTACAGACTAAATGTAAGAAACTGATCAAATAAAAAGTGTGATTAAAATGACATAATAAGGCACTAAATTTTTGTAAACATGCATCATAAGTTTATGCACATAATGTGTGCCTTATCATCTTGGTTGTGACCTGAATTACTGGAATTATTGTGTACATATGTATGTTTTCCCCTTCTCTTCAAGGCTTAGAAACTCCATGTCAGAACTATTACTGAAGATTGAATTGATGTCAGCCAGGAAACTGTAATTTCCTGTCACTTGGCCTTGAATTAATACATTGAGTTTTCAGACAGTAAGCGAATTTAACTAAAAGACACAAGTTTTTTTTTTTTAATTTCTACTTATCATTTGTACCTAAGAATATGAATGCTTTATACTGTTTCATCTCCATTACACATACATTAATTGACTCAGAATGATATTCAACCCTCCTTGTGTACTTTTATTTTGAACTAATCAAGTCCAAACTGCCTCCTGAAAACCCATGTATGTTCTTTTAAATGTGGGCTGCAGAGCCAATTTATCTGATAAAGCAAATAACCTACCATTTCCAGTACAGCAATGAAGCGAGCAGCCATGTTGCAAGGAACATAATGTTTTCCCCTGCTGTTTTTATTAGTTCTGCATATCTCAAGTGAGAAAGATGGAATTTTATAAGAATTTAGTTGGTGAAGTACGATGCATGGCAGTTAATTTTTCTTTAAGTACTTTCCCCAAATATTTGTTATACAACAGAGAAGCTTGTTTTGTCTTACATAATTGGGTTGCAGTTTTCTGCAAACCCACAAAATTTGTGTTCTATTAGCCTTGACTTTCTGGTTGCCAGTTTCACTATGATGTTGCAAAAGGGGACTGATTTATTTGTGGGGCATTTATGGGGTAACTGGTAGCATGAGGTGTCTGTTTAATTGTGTGTAGCTAAATCAAGTAGGGCAGAAAGATTTCCTGAAGTTAACTTGATGGAACCCTCAGATGAAGGGATGAACTGGGAACTCAGCTTAGGCGTTGGGGCCAGGGTAGAACCTTAGGCATATTTTTTCTTTCTGGTCCAGGAACGATCCCTGACACATAGGAAGCTCTGAGAAAGGAAAAAAAAAAAAGTGTTGTTAAGGGAAGGATACCAAAGAAGAGTCCATTTTTTCATGATAAGTGATTCGAGCTAACATGGTGGTTAAGTCAGGCGTGTTTCAAGGCTGCTGATGTGGTGACTGTAACTGTCAGCAGGAAATCCCGGAATAATTTTTCCTTGATCTGAACTGTAGCAATGCATTGAAATTAGTGATCATTTGATCATTCTCCCCCTTCATCCTATAAATGTCAGCAGCTATTCTTGCAACAACCGAAAAGAGTCCCTGTCCCCTGGCACATTATCCAATGTCACTTATGAGGGGTTTAGCCCTGCAGAAACCCACTGGCTAGAGTCCCATAGTTAGTTTTTGGGTGATGGACTCATCTATTACAAGTATTTTTATATTCTACAACTCCTTCTTTTTAAACATTTATTTTTATTGTTGGGAAAAGCAGAATGATATAATAATGATTAACTTCTGGGTACTCAACATCCAACTTTACCATATTTTAATATTTTGCTTTAGACATTTTCTGAAGACGTGGAATACTGCATCATGATTAAGGCTTCCTCTGCAATCGTCTCCAATCTTATTTCCATGTCCTCACCTCAGAAAAAACCCTGCTAACCTGATTTTGGATTCATTACTTCTTACATGTTTTTATGCTTTTACCATACTCGCATTTATTTCTGAATGGTATTTAGTACTTCTTTATACGTTTAAACTACTTAAAAATGATATCACATTCCATTCTTGCATAACTTCCTTATTTGTTAAGTAATTATGCTATCAATATTTGTTTAGGTGGATGTGTAGGACTTTAGTTCATTCATTTTAAATGCTATAAACCATGTCCTTATACAGATATAAGCCACAATTTATCTAATTTCTGAGGCTGGATATTTGGATTACTTGAAATTTTTTGACCAATCCTAAGGATGCAATAATGAGCATTCCTATACACATCTTTTAATGTATGGATTTCTGCTTAGGAATTCAATTGATGTGTAAATAGTCTGCCGACATTTAATTTTACTAGATTTTACAAGGTTCCAGCAGAGCAGGTACACACCCACCAGCAATTCATGGAAGTTTTTGAATGATCACATCTCTTCCATCAGTTGCTATCAGTAGCATTTAAAATGTTTTTAACACTGTATTAGGTAGGATATAGTATTTTTTTAAAAAAAATGTATTTTCTCAATTCCTACTTTTCATATGCTCATTGGCCATTCCTATTTCCTCTTGAAGGAATTGCCTATTCATATACTTGGGCTCCTTTTTCTGCTGGGTCATTTGTCATCTTTGTTTTTATTTATTTTTATTAAGAATTTTGGTTTTAATTTGTACACACACTTATAGGTATATATATGTATGCTGTAAATATACTGATGTTTATCAAAATATTTAACATTTTTTTGAGTCAAAGTATTATAGTACTTTTCCAATATTTTTACAGTGGTAAAGTCCTTTATTGTAGGCAACACTGGAGTCTTTGGTCTGGGATACAGCAGTGGAAAGGCAAGTGGAACTTCTGACCACAAGAGCCTTTTTACTGGAACAACTCCTTAACCTTTTCCATTGTGCCTGGATCCTTTTCTTTGCACTTTAGAAATACTGATTTAGCCATATAAAGAATATTTAACAATTCAATATCAGAATTTAAAAAGTTGGACAATGACCATTCACCTCTAATACTTAAAATTCCAAAAGCAATTTCCAGTAATTTTAATGGTTTCTGGTGGTGTGATTTGTTACTTTGTCAGTGTTTACCACAGCAATTGTTGATTATTTTACATTCTCATGGACTTGAATAGAGGTCACAGAGCCTGGGAAAACTATGTGAAATAAAGCAAACCTTCTTATTTTTTTTATTTGTAAAAATGAAGAGTCCAGAAAGCTTGAATTAGGATATTGAGTTCAAGATAATGAAAAATCCCATTGTTGAATTGGACTTTATTTTGGTCAGTTACATGAATTGGGACCTGTAAGCACTACCATCCCCTTCCTGGAGCGAAAGAATGAGCTATTGCTATTTGCAATTACACAGATGAATCCTCCAGATTTAATGCTAAAAAAAGAAGAATCAACATGATTTATGATTCCACTTAAGATATTTTAAGGACAGATAAATCTTCAGTGATAAAACAGAGGAGTGGTTACCTATTAAGGAAGGGAAGAATGAAGGGATCTTCTGGAGTTCTGGAAATGTTCTGTATCTTCATGTAGGTGGTGATTAACTTACTGTATCATATGCTGTACACTTAAGATTTTTGTACGTTAGGGGCACCTGGGTGGCTCATGGGTTAAAGCCTCTGCCTTCGGCTCAGGTCATGATCTCTGGGTCCTGGGATCGAGCCCCGGCATCAGGCTCTCTGCTCAGTGGGAAGTCTGCTTCTCTGGCTGCCCCTCTACCCACTCATGCTTGCACACACAGTCTCTCTCTCCCTGAAATAAATAAAATCTCAAAAAAATAAAATAAATTCAGAAAAAGGTTTTTTCTTTCTAAACGATATATATGTTTTTTGTTAGAATGAAAGAATTTTCGTATAAGCTTTTTAGGCTTACAGATTTTTGGTTAGAGTTGTGTGTGTGTGTGTGTGTGTGGTCAGCTCATATTTTTTTTCAGAATCACATGAATCCATTAATGAATGATTAACACCCTCTACGTGTTGTGTTATAATTTGGGGATTCTAAGAAAGTATATCAGGGCTGACGGACAAGTAAGTATGTGTGAAAGCAAGGAGGGGTGGATATTTAGTCCCTCCCAGAATATTGGGGAAGAAGGGCCTGGCTTGTCTACGGTGGAGTTAGGGACATAAAATGAAACATTCTGAAGACATAGCTTTGTGGAGAGTTTTTTGTTTTTTTGTTTTTTTGTTTTTTTTAAAGATTTTATTTTATTTATTTGACAGAGAGAGATCACAAGTAGGCAGAGAGAGAGAGGAGAAAACAGGCTCCCTGCTGAGCAGAGAGCCCGATGCGGGACTCGATCCCAGGACCCTGAGATCATGACCCGAGCCAAAGGCAGCGGCTTAACCCACTTAGCCACCCAGGCGCCCCTGTGGAGAGTTTTTAAGGATAAGTAAGACTTTGGCAAGTGGATTAGGTAGCCCTTATAGATACATTAGTCCTAAAGGTGTGAAATGATATTTTGTCCTCAGGGACTCTGAGGTTTTTGGTATAACTACAAAAAAGTGTTGTAATTATTAATTTCACTAATACATGAAATTAGGAAGTTAAAAAGAGTCATGATCTGGAGAGTGTTGAAGGACATGCTAAGGAATTTTGATTTTGATTTTCTCTTTACTTTTAGGTGTTAGGGACCCATTGATTTTACTTAAGTGTTGTGATCAGGTTTGCATTTGGGAAATAATTCTGGCAGTATTATCAAGATAGTTTGGATCTTCCCCCTGGAGTTCTTCCCTTTGTGCTTTTCTTACTCTTTATAACGCCTGTGTATGGTCTCCTTTGCAGACTGGTGATTTCTAAGTCTAAATCTGTTCCAAACATCTCTCCTGTTTCTTCAAACTTGTTAGTAGAATTAATTGTTTCTCTGTCCCTGGATGCAAATTTGGGTTGCTTCTTGTCACTTTAGGTGACAAAAAATTTCCATTTACAATTTAGAATATTTATTCCAATATATTTATAAATTCATTTTTATTCAAAAGCTTCTTCCCCTTCACCCAAACCCAAACTGGCTGTTAGTGCCCTTTACTACTACATTCCCGTTATTTGGAAAGAACACTTTTCACCTCCTCCCCCCACTCACTGGGGTCTCTGTAGGGAAGATGGGGAACAGGGGAGAGGTACAGAGGTAGAAGTTTTGTTATTGGCTGTTACTATGGTAAGAAGGCTTCATTCTCTAGGCCTGGGGACTATTTAAACTGACTCTCTCTTTGTTATTTTGCCTGATATTTGAGGATTTCACTATGGAGTCCATTTGATCTTATGTCCCCTGACCTGAGTAATGATATCTTCTTGAACTGGACATTTCAGATCTCTCCTTAGCTCCCTTCCCAGTGGTACCTACAGCTTCCTCCTGCAGGAATTCTCTTACCTTGGCAAATTACTCTTTCAAGCAGAGTCCCTTTTATACATGAATTCAGGCAAACATTCCTACCACAAATTCCATATCTCGTTCCTAAGGTTTACACGTCTTTGATCTGCATTCAGAGAAGACTGTAATTTACTGTCCAGATGATCTCTTTAGCCTGACACCACAGGTCCCTTTACCTTGCTCAGGTACTGGGCTTCATGAGTACATTTTCTGACATTTGACAGACCATGTAATGGTTAAAGGTTGACATTGTTCGTGGGCAAAATTCTATGCCATAATCAAACAGCTGGTCCATGACCTTAAAAAAGAATGATGCCCTTGAGTAACAGATCCCATCAGTCTAACTTAGATACTTACTTATTGCTTATTGGAGAGACCATTAACGGGACTACTAAAGAAAAGTTGTATCTGAATTTTTTCTCAGCTTATTTTTTTATCACAAGACTTATTAGACATCAAGGAAACTGCACAGAATGTAAATTTACAGTTCACTGAATCATTACAAAGCTAGCATCCAAGTCGTGCCCACCCAAGTCACAAAATGGAATATTGAGAGCATTCCAATTAAATTCCATCCCAAACACTTTCTGTCCCAGAGTGCCCGGGTGGCACAGTCATTTGAGAGTCTGACTCTTGGTTTCAGCTCAGGTTGTGATCTCTGGGTAGTGGGATCGAGCCCTGAGCCCTATGTTGACTCTTCACTAAGCTTAGAATCTGCTTGTGTTTCTTCTCCTACTCCTGCATCTCTCCACTGTGCTTGTACTCATCTCTTTCTCTCTCAAATAAATAAATAAATAAATAAATAAATAAATACTTAAAAAAAACCCCTTTCTGTCCCCTTCCCACCAAAAGTAACCACTATCCTAACTTACAATACCATAGTTATACATATTTTTTGAACTTACATAAGTGAGATCATACAGTATAAATTCTTTTAGTTTGAACTTCAAATTCTTAATATTTTGATAATTATATTGTTATGTATCTATAGTTTACTCATTTTATTTAATGTATGTTTATCTTTTGTATAAATATACCACAATTTATTTACCCATTGTAATGGTGGACTTTTGTGTTGTTTCCATATTTTTGGTAATTCTAAAGGAAACATCTTACACATTTTTCTTGATGCACATATACATATATTTTTGAAGAGTGCAAACCTCAGAGTATGATTGCTGGGTCATAAAGTATGTATAGCCTCAAACTTAATACGTTTAACAGTTACCGATTTTTGGTAAAATAAAAAGAAAAGAAAAAAGGTAACTTGTTTTGCAAAATTGTTGTTCCAGTTTGTACTTTGGCCATCATGTTCTTGTTTTTCCATGACTTTGCCAACATTTGGTATTGTCATTTAAAAAATATTTTTTTACTCAGTTTTTAATTTTAATTATAGTCTAATTAATATACAGTGTTATATTAGTTTCAGGTATACAATATAGCATTTCAACAATTCTATACATTTCTCAGTGCTCATCATAAGTGTGCTCTTATTCCCCATCGTTTATTTCACATCTCTCCCTCTATCCCTCTGGTAACCATTGGTTCTCTATAGTTAAGAGTCTGTTTATTGGTTTATTCCTCTTTCCCTTTTTTCCCTCTTTGTTCATTTGTTTTGTTTCTTAAATTTCATATATGAATGAAATCATATGGTCTTTCTCTGCTTGCTTTATTTTACATAGTATTCTACTCTCTAGCTCCATCAGTGTTGCAAATGGCAAGATTTCATTCTTTTTTATGGCTGAATAATATTCCAGTGTGTGTGTGTGTGTGTGTGTGTGTGTACACCACACACAATATATGTATCCATTCATCTATTGATAGACACTTGGGATGCTTCCAGATTTTAGATATTGTAAATAATGTTGTAATAAACATAGAGATACATACATCTTTTTGAGTTAGTATTTTTTAATTTCTTGGGTAAATACTCAGTAGTCAGATAACATCATATGGTAATTCTGTTTTAATTTTTGGAGAAACCTCATTACTATTTTCTGGAGTGTCTGCACCAATTTGTATCCCACCAACAGTGTTCAAGGGTTCCTTTTTCTCTACACCCTTGCTAATGTTCTTTTTTGTTTGTTTGTTTTGTTTTAGCTATTCTGATAGGTGTGAGGTGATATCTCAGTGTAATTTTGATTTTTATTTCCCTGATGATAAGTGATGTTGAACATATTTTCAGGTGTTTGTTGGCCATCTGCATGTCTTCTTTGGAGAAATATCTGTTCACATTTTCAGCCCATTTTTAATCAGATTATTTGTTGGTGTGTGCGTGTGTCTGTGTGTGTGCGTGCACGCATGCGTTGAGTTGTAGATATTTTGGATACTAGCCCTTCATTGGATAGGTCACCGGCAAATATCTTTTCCCATTCAATTGGTTGCCTTTTAGTTTTGTTGATTGTTTCCTTCACTGTGCAGAAGCTTTATATTTTGATGTGGTCCCAATAATTTATTTTTACTTTTATTTCCCGTGCCTCAGGAGACAGATCTAGAAAGATGTTGCTGTGGCTGATGTAAGAGAAAATACTGCCTGTGCTCTCTTGTAAGATTTTTATGGCTTCAGGTCTCACATTTAGGTCTTTAATCCATTTTGAGTTTATTTTTGTGTATGGTGAAGGAAAGTGGTTCAATTTTATTCTTTTGCATATTGCTGTCTGGTATTCCCAGCACAGTTTGTTGAAGAGATTTTTTTCCTATTGTATATTCTTGCCTCTCTTTTTTTTGCCTTTTTTTTTTTTTTTTTAAGATTTTACTTATTTATTTAGAGATAGATCACAAGCTGAAGGAGGGGCAAAGGGAGAGAGAGAATCTTAAGCAGACTCCATGCTGAATGGGGAGCCCCACACAGGGGCTCGATCTCATGACACTGAGAACATGACCTGGGCTAAAACTGAGAGTGGGACACTTAACTGTCTGAGCCACCTAGGTGCCTCATCATTTGTTGGAGATTAATCGACAGTATAATCATGGGTTTGTTTCTGGGTTCTCTGTTCTGTTTCCTTTATCTATGTGTCTTGTTTTTGTGCCAGTACCATACTGTTTTGATTTACCTCTTTGTAGTATATCTTGAATCTGGAATGGTGATACTTCCAGCTTTGTTTTTCTTTTTCAAGATTATTTTGGCTATTCAGGATCTTTTATGGTTCCAAACAAATTTTAGTATTACTTGTTCTAGTTATGTGAAAATGCTATTGATATTTTGATAGGGATTGTATTAAATGTGTAGATTGCTATGGGTAGTATGGACATTTTACCAATATTATTAGTGTATGGAAATGCAATTAATTTCTGGGTTTTGGTTTTGTATTCTCTGACCTTATCAGATTCATCTATCAATTCTGGTAGTTTCTTAGTTGAATCCTTAGGGTTTTCTATATATAGTATCATGTCAACTGCAAATACTGAAAATTTCATTTCTTTCTTCTTGATTTGGATGCCTTTTATTGCTTTTTGTTATCTGATTGCTGTGGATAGGACTTTCAGTACAATGTTGAATAAAAGTGGTGAGAGTGGACATCTTCTTCCTGATCTTAGAAGGGAAGTTTTAAGTTTTTCACCATGAAGTATGATATGGGTTTTACATATATTGTGTTTATTATGTTGTGGTATGTTCCCTTAAGCCTACTTTGTTAGGGTGTTGTCACTTTTTTTAAAATCCCCTTGGGTAGATGAGAAGTTATAAACCTTGGTTTACATTATCATTTTCTTAATACTAATGAGGGTGTTTACTTTTTAATGTTTTTTGGTCCTTTATACATCATCTTTTTTTCTCACTTTTTATTTTTAGATAATGTTAGATACACAAAAAATGTTGGGAAATAAAGTATAGGGAGGTTTAATGTACCTAGTTTCTCCCCATGGTAACACTGTGTATTACTATAGTATAGTATAGTATCAAAGCCAGGAAACTGGCATTGGTACAATTACAAGAGTTTACTTATATTTTGCCAGCTTTATATATACACATTTATGTGTATCTACAATAATCTTATTGCATATATAGATTGATATAAACACCTCCAGAATCAAGATAGAATTATCCTTTTACTACAAGTCTTCCTTACACTAACTCTTTTAGCACACCTTTCTCCCCGTCTTTAACCCACAGCAAGCACTATTTTCTATGTCTGTTATTTTTTCTTTTTTTGGAGCACCTATTGAAATATTTTTGTATGTTTTCTTATTTTTTTTGGATGTAGTTATATGCATAATATGTATTTTTTCCTACACTATGGGTTGCATTTATATTTTCTTATTGGTGTAATCTGAGGAATAAAATTTCCTGATTTTGATACTATCTTAGTTATAATCTTTTTCTTTACATTTAGTGCTTTTGACCTCTTGTTTCCGTTCCTTCAGATTATAAAACTATTCTCCCCGTCTTGTCACAAGTACATTCACAGTCTACCTGGAATTTATTATTGATGTGAAGTAGAGGTAAAATTTCTTTACTTTTTCTTTTCTTTCTTTCTTTTTTTTTTTTTTCCTCTTACCAACAGGGATATCTAATTGAGCCAGAACTCTATTGAAAAAATTCCTGTGGCAGAACGCCTGGGTGGCTCAGTGGGTTAAGCCTCTGCCTTCGGCTCAGGTCATGATCTCAGGATCCTAGGTTCGAGCCCCGCATTGGGCTCTCTGTCCAGCAGGGAGCCTGCTTCCCCCTCTCTCTCTGCTCTGCCTCTCTGCCTACTTGTGATCTCTGTCTGTCAAATAAATAAATAAAATCTTTAAAAAAAATTCCTGTGGCTTTGTAAATGTAACGTTGTAATAAATCAAGTGACCCATATGTGTTACGAGTTTGTTTCTGGGCTTTCTGTGTGCATAGTTAACTTGTCTCTACTAGTACCAGTTATATACCATTGTATTTATTGTTGGTTTATGTTTCTTAACATCTGGCAGAGCAAATAGTTGCAACTTGTTCTTCAAAAATGTCCTGGATTTTAATGGTATTTTGTTTTTCTATATATATTTTAGAAGCATCTTCTGAAGTTATAAAAATAAAACTGGGAATTTTGATTGATAATGTACTGAGTCTGTAAATTTTTTAGGAATAAATTGGCATTTCTGCAGTATTAAATCTTACAGTTTGTGAGTGTAGCATAAACTTTTATTTAGATTTTTGTTTTTTGATGTTTTATTGCTTCATCATAAAGTCCTTACCATCTTTTATGAGATCTATTCCTAGATATTTTATATATTTAATGCCACTGTAAACAGTATCTTTCTAAAATTTTGTTTTTTGAATGTTTGCTGCTGTGATAAAGGAATATAAAGGGATGTTATATGTTAATTTTGTGTTTAGGAAACTCGCTAACTCAAATATTAATTCTAGTAATTTATCTCTTTATTCTTTAATATTCTGTATACATCATCATAATATTTATAAATAAAAGTTGTACTTCTTCCTTTCCATTGCTTATACTGCTTGCCTGCATACTGCTCCCTCCATTCATCTCTCTCTCATATTTTCTTATATCACTGCATGGTAGGACTTTAAGTACAATATTGAATAGAATTTATATTAGCAGGTATTTATGTGCTGTTCCTCAGCAAAAGGAAAGTCTTTAATTTTTTACCAATAAGTCTGATGTTTACTGTAGACATTTTGTGGATATGCTTTATCAGATGAAGGAATATTATTGAAGTCCTTTTCTAGTCTTCTAAGAGTTTGTGCGTGCATGGTGTGTGTGTGTGTGTGTGTGTGTGTGATGAATCAATGTTTAATTTGTCAAATTATATTAATGCTCCAGTAGAGATGAGCCTATCATTATTCTTCCTTATTTTGTTAATGTGGTAAATTATACTGATTGATTTTCAAATCTTAAACCAATCTTTATTCCTGGCGTAGCACCAATTTGGAATTTGTATGTGATTCATTTTAGACACTGCTGGTTTCAGTTTGTTAATGTTCCTTTAGGATTTTTGCTTCTATGTCCGACAGTGAGATTGACTTCTAATTTTCTGGATTTTAGCAAGCATCTGTAGTTCACTTTGCAAATTCTTTTATCCTATCCTGTCCAAAATGCTTCTTTTTTGGTATTTGCTGTTTTAGATGATATAATCCTCCCTGTGCTCATGCACCCTTTGCATCACACACCCACACTCGTGTCCAATCAATTAACAATTCCATCAACTATACCTTTTAAATACCACATTACTTAGTTTTGTCATTTTTTTCATCCCATCAGTTCCTACGCTAGTTCAGTTCAGAATACTGTTGTCTCTCTCTTTGATTGTTTAAGCAATCCCCATAAGATTTTTCTGTCACAAGTTTTGTTCCCTTCCATTTATCTTCCATATTGAAATTAAGATGAACTTTTAAAACCGGAAATTCTATTATGCTTCGTTTCTTCTTATACATTTTCCATGACTCCTCGTTGAATTTCTGTGAACTCCTCATATTAGCCCTGTGTTCCCTCATGTCCAAGCCTTGGCCCATGCTATTTTCTTTGCTGATAACATTCCAATTAATATGCAAACTAAATATACCTCTGCAGTGTATCAGAGGACTTCAAGAAAGACCACGGCTTGTCAAAATAATGGCTAGACAGGAGACAGTGTATGGAAAGGCCAAAACGTAGTTCAGGAGCTGATTTTTCAAACACTATCTACTTTATCATGTATTTTGTTCTTGGCTTGCTTGTTTTGTGGAACCTGGCAGTGATTTCTTAAAGGGAACACATCATGCTGAACCTTTGTGCTCAGCTCTTGATTGCACAGTTTATGAGTCCTGTAAAAATTGGAACCTCTCAAGTAAATAACCAGGGTGATGAGGAATTGTTGCGGGTGCTAGAAATGGTTAACCTGGCTAAGATGATACTTGAAGAATTGTCAGATAGAAGAATAAATTAATAGTATTTTAGGTATATTGGTGATTCCAAGAATGATCATCACAAAAATATAAATAATGTACAGAAGTATTTAGGAAGGCAGAATTTATATCTAAATTAGGAAGAATTGTCTAAAGACCAGAACTGCTTTGCTATGGAAGGAACTGCCTCCCAAGATACTGTTTCTTTTTGTTTAATGTATTCAAGCAGTGGTCCATCAATTATGTTAAGGGATTTTGTGTATTAGGGCAGTGGTTCCAAGACTCAGGTCATATCTAGACTAATTAAATCAGAGTCTCTGGGTATGGGATATAAGAATCAATAATTTTTGCAGCTTCCCTATGATTGCAAAATGCAGACAAGTTTGGGAAGCTCTATAGTAGAGGGAGATTTCAACTCCTCAGTGGTTTTACTGCATCAGGAATGTCTTGAAGAGTTGGAAAAAAAATGCACATTTTCAAGCACTACCCTGTAGTTTCTACATTAGCTGTGTTGGGTTGATACAAGGAGTCTCTATGAGTAGGCGTATTCCCAGATTATTCCATTTTCTAGCAGGTTTTGGAAACCACTAGATCATATACATTTTTTTAAAAAGAGAATGACTTATGCATTCATAATTCAGCAAGGTACCTGGCAAACTCATTTATGGGATCCTTGTGGACAAAATATATAATGTGAATTGAGACAGCTATGTGGAGGACAAAGAATGGGTTTTGGATTCAAAAGAATCTGAATTCTAATTCTAGTCTTATTACTACTTATTTATTAAACTTACAAAAAATTTACTTACCCTCTCAAACTCATCTTAAAATAGACTAACAATTTAATTTTAATTTTAAATTTAAATTTTAAATTAAATTTTAAATTTAAATAAAATTTAAATGAAGTTATTTATGAAAACTGTCAGTCTAGCATCATGTCAACATGTATTGGGCTCTTTTCTAAATTCTGTAGTTATGCGAATACTGAAATTAATGAGTAGATCCACAGAGCAAATGCACATGTTTGATGAGTGTGTATGTTTATTCTTTGTTGATTTTTAACTCTGATAACCTGTGAATCCCTGGTTTTAATACTGTGCTTTAATTCAGTTATTGTATTTGGTTTTTTAAGACTAGAAGAGTAAAGAATATTGCCTTTCACTTGCTGTTGATTTTATGTGAAATATAATCAATGCCTAAACTTTTTTTTTCTAAATTTCACATTTTAGATAAGAATTTTTCATTATTTGTACTATAAACGATGGGGAAGAATTAACAGTGCGTATTATTTTTTTTTTAAATCACAGGTTTACAGGAACTGTATAATTATTTAAAATGGAAAACTGTGAAGAAAGAAAAAGATAGCAGTTGGAGTTAAAGTTCTGGATTGAATATTTTATTTTTGAGACATCAGCATTTAAAAACGATATGCTGATTTGGAAAGTCCTGGGAGTATATTGCAAAATTCATCTTTTCCATTCAATCAATGGACTTTTTAATCTTTCCCTGGAGTTGATGAAGTTCGGAGACAGTGTTTGATGGGAAATGTGGCATGCCAGTGTTTTCCTAGTGAATGCATCTTGGATTAGTTTGCTGTTTTTTTGAAGAGATTCCATTTTGAAAAACAAGAACCTAATGTGATGGATTTATCTTCAGAGATGAACAGACATGGGAAGAATCCAGTGAGTCACAAGCTAGAAGATCAGAAGAAGGTAAGACAATTTCCTTTTGCTTGGTCTTTTTGTTTATGCTTAGAGAGAAGTTTGTAAATTGAAAATGAATGTGCTTTAGGAAATAAAGTAACATACTATTTCATGGAAGTAAATCCTACCCTATAGCCAAGCATATCTGTGGGTTTGGATTTCATTACCAGTTGGTGGTTTTGTTTCTGAAGTCTTCTGAATTCATCCATCCAGTGGGTTGGCAAAGGACTCTATGGTGTTCTCTCACTCTTGACTTTTAGAAATCCTAGTGACCTGCTGGCCTGATCTCATGGAACAGTTTTCTGAGATCCAGGGTGAGGTATGATTCATGGGGCATTGCTGGAGTAATGGAGCAAGTTGGAGCTCTCCTAAAGGAGAACACTTGCCTTGCTACCAGTAGAAGGTGCAGTTGACATTTGCAGTTCTCCAGTTTCATGTCCTTGGGGTACATCAATATAAGCTTTCTCGTTTTTACAGCTGGCCTGGAAAGAGAGTCATGAAGAAACTGTGAGCTTTGGTTTGACTCTTCATGTTTGATGTTGAAAGAACTAATGGAAAATATAAAAATAGGGCTTTACTAATATATATATATATATATATATATATATATATATATATATATATATTTTTTTTTTTTTTATGGATTTAATGAAGTTCTGAGTGAGAAGCTGGGAATTGAGTATCGAGGTTTGCACATAAACCTCATTTTTTCTACCTTCTTAGACATTCTTACCTGCTAAACTGCTGTAGAGTGGTGAGGGTCATCAGAAGGGTCAAAGATCGTGCCCAGGAGAGGAATCCCACTCATAATGAAATATATTCTCTTTCGTAGTGCTTTCATTGACTCCATTAGTACAGGAGAGGTGTGTGGGGACCCAGTCAGTTGCTGAAGCACAAAAGCAAGGAATAGAGAGATAATAGAAAGGATATTTTGTGTCAGACCTGGATCTAGGGGGCATGATTAAAGTTTGCTTTGACATCTGGCTTGGAAATTTGCTTACTAGTCATCTGGTAGTCCCAGGAGACAACTAGCTCTTTTGCAGTTTTGGAGGTAAGATGTTTAGAAGAGGTCATATAGACAATAGCTTGTTAATTTGCTCTGACATTTAGACCAGGGCTACTAGGAAAGGTGCTACATTGATTGATCCTTTGCACGACTCCAAGCAATAATGGGTGTGCTATTAATGTCCCGTTTGGTTCATTCACTGGGTTTACCTGCAGTATAAGTAAATCATGGAAATACTAAGTAATGTAAAATCCAAGATGCCTGGAATCCATTTTGACTTCAATGTGGATATAGATTTCTCAAAAGTAAATGTGTTACTAAGAATGCTATTGGTGTTTCAAATGGGTCAGCACTTTTTTTTTCTTCTGCTGATACTAAGGGTGTTGTTCCAAAGGAGATGGTTAAGATCGGTTTTCCGTCCAAAGCACAGTATGCAATTTCTTAACTATGGGGAGCAATTTAATCATTTTTCTCTAGCTACAATTTTAAAATGTCCTTAACCCTGATGGATTTCTCTCTCAGATTGGAGACAAGGGAAGTGGGTAATAGGTAAGCAATTAATACCACAGAATTCTGATTTTTGAAGGCAGTCTTTCTTTACTGGAAGGGAAGTCCCTTTGCAGGTGTTATCATTTTCTTTCCTGAAAAAAAAAATATTTTCTGCAAACACAGAAGGGATAGCAAGCTACAGAATGGAGTGAACTCTCTCAAAATCATTCTGAAAATTCCTTGTATGGAACTTTACACAATGATCTGTCATGATGCTTAGTTTCCCAGGCCAGTTCACAAAGGGCCATTCAGCTCATAGAGAAAAGTAATAGCGTTTAGACAAACTATGGAGAGCCATGATTCTGTTTGTGTTGGATGAGAAGATCCCCATCTCACTGAAACCTCACCTTTTAGTTGATAGGGAAGTGGGGAAGGCAGGAACATTTTCAATGAGCATTATCAAGGGGAAAATGGGATTCTAATGATTTGCTAGCTACCCAGTTGATTTGAACATTCACACTGAGTAAGCTGGAACCTCAGATATTGATCAATCAATTGATCAGTACTTCAGATTCAAATTTGCTAAGTGTCAGCAGGGATATCTAGTCTCAATGACAGTTTTGTGAGTTTGTATTAAGGAGAAAAAGGAAACGTTAATATCATAAATCTTTGCAGACTAAGCTCTGGGCGCAGCCCTGCCACCACACAATTACCCGTAGAGATTATAAGAGCATTCATGTAATTACTTCAAGTGTTTGTAGTCCTTCATGATGAATTAATTTAACAGGCACAGTGTTCCACATCAGAGAAATAAAATGCATTTATTCCAACTCATGACTTAATCCAGAGGTGAAGCGTCTTTTTG
Source organism: Mustela lutreola (assembly GCF_030435805.1). Taxonomy (NCBI): domain Eukaryota; kingdom Metazoa; phylum Chordata; class Mammalia; order Carnivora; family Mustelidae; genus Mustela; species Mustela lutreola. The sequence goes on from NC_081297.1 coordinate 110,626,390, forward strand.
GTGTAACTGAAAAATGTGTTCTTCTCATAATGCTTGGCATGTGGTAGCTATTTAAAGCAAGGTGAATTGAACTGGCTTCAGTACATGCTCCTGTTTTGAACAATGTGCCACTGATTTTTTTGTTCAGTTTACAAATAGCTCACTAGTTTTTGTTCTCCCCTTAAAATATATGAGTTTGTGCTTTGTATGCTCTGCTTCTGAGTAGGAACTGTTAGGACACTGAGCGTATGAGTTTGTAAGTATGGTTCTGCTGCACACAGTGAGTCCGTGAATGTCAGGGAAGAGAGAAATTTATGGAGTGCTTACTATACCACGTGCATGCTTGGTCCTTTCCAGTTTGTGAAGAACATATATTTCTACAGAGATAAAAGGTGCTTTTTTACCTTTTTTATATCTCCTTAAGAGATTTGGTCCTGTAAAAATAATGATCAGTTCATTAAAAATATATATACAATAGTAAGAATATATATATATGTGTATATATATATATATATATATACATATGTGTATATGAGTTTGTGCTTTGTATGCTCTGCTTTTTGAATAATGGTATATATACCATTATTCAAAACTACAGAGTTCAGAAGTGTGTGTGACTTCTTGGGCTTCTTCAAAATAATACCCCATCACCTGACTAAATCTGGAAAACATACTTGAAAGTTAAAAGATATCATATCCACAAGTGCTATCTGAAGTACTCTTCATTATGGATAAAGCCGAGATGTGAATCTTACAGGGGTTGAGAATACTTCTAAGAATCTCAAATTGACTTGGATTAGTGTAAGGCTGGGTGAAATTCAACTCACTTTTTGATTCCTGTGATGTTTATCAGTAGAATTTTCAGTCAAGATTGGCCCATAATCCCTGCTTTTGGCATTCTGTTTCTGGAATGCCCCAGATGGGAAAATTTCCGTGGCATCTGAGTTCCTGCATGCCCATAATGTGGTGTTTTATTTTTGAAAACTTGACCTTTTGACCCATGTTTTCTCACTGATGCCAGTGTGTTTGGTGTATTGTTTTCGACTAATTTCATCGTTTTGTGGGATTCTTTCTGCAAAAGCCCCTGGAACAGTAAAAGCCCAGTAGGTACAAATGTCACTTCAGTTTAATTAACTGTGACCTTGAATTGAAAAGCAGAGCTCAGTAGATTTTACTGTCAGTCTAATTGCAGTAGTTTACAGCTGAGACAGCCCTGGGACACTGCATTATTGCTCCATGAATATTTTGTGTATTAAACCAAAGCATTTGTCCTAGTCCACAGTTCGCTAGGTATTGCTAAAAAGGATAGCAGGATACATATTTTGAAATTGTAACAATGAAGTGCAATACGTATTTAGGGACCAGTTGGAATGCTTTTGTTTCTCTGTTCCCTAAAGCAGAAAGGGGTGACAGTATTATTGCTTGTTTGCAGAGATTGACATTCATGGAAATGTCTAAGATTGATGTCATCACATGTTCTCATTGCCTAAAATCAGGTCTTTCACATGCTAGTTAGCATTATTTTCACACTGCCTTGCTAGATCCTCCAGATAAATTCTAACGCATCTTGTCTTTATATATGATGGCGGTTGTTTCAGAAGTAACACAGTCTGGGTGTAGTGAGTGAGAGAGTCTGAGATGTGGAAAGCCATGTTAAGTGAGAGAAACAACTGAGTTAATTAATAGAAGAGGAGGTGCTGATTTGGAGAAAGCCTGCTGTTTTAAGGGCAGCCCCACTGGTATTGTGGCCTTAACATCAAGGTTAGGTTGGAGATTAGAAAAAGCTTCATCTACCGGTGACAATGAGGGCTTCCACAGTGTCTCTCCACATAGACTAGTTTTCATTTGTTTGTTTTTCAGTTGACTTCAGACAGAAGTGTGGTCTAGCCGTATCATCTCTGCATACAATGTGAGGCTACTCCAGTAATGTTGCTGAAAACCTTACTCATGATTACCAGTGCTTGAGAGAGTAAAGAAAGTTTATTAGTTTAAATCTAGCCTAATTCTTCTTTTAGTATCTTTCTTTTTAGTGTGCTGATTCTTTTAGACAACATCTGTCGCATTTTCTTGCAGTATTGGTAAAATAGCATCATTTTAGTGTCAAAAAGTATATTGGGATTGTCATCACAGGTGTTGAGAACTACTTGATATTGTTTCTGTTGGAAATTGATTAAAAATCTGTTTTCTTAAGAGAAAATATGAAGATAAATCACTCAAGAAGAGAAGGCTTAGGATAGATCCAGGCTTTTCATTCTTAGATCTTCTTGAAGGATGGACTCATTCAGTGGTGTTTTATTTTTATAAATCTGCCTGACTTTTTTTTTTTGTTAGTGTATATGAGGTATGTTAAAAGGACTTTTAGGGATAATGTCGTTTCTGAAGCAAAGTTACATCATTTATTAATCATCTGATTGTGAAGCATGACTGCTAATATGAGTGGATTATCTAGTGGTCTCAACAAAATTGATTAGTCATCTGGTTACTGGTTATCCAAACTTTTAATTTTTGAAATTCATTGAGCAGCCATTATGCAATTCCATTGTATAAATCTGGAATCCATGTACAAATACAAATATGAATGTCATGTTCACAAGAAACTGGTACTGGAATTGTGGCATACTATGATATCATTAAAGATTGTCCCTATTTCTCCCTCTGCCTCATCATCTCTTAAAAAAGGGTACTGCAAACAACTGTCGCCAACCACTTTACCAGGAGTTCTCTAGGGATGAGTTATATAAGGTGGGCTTTTCTGTGAAGCAGTGATTCTAGAAATTTCTCTCTCAGACTGAAATTTCCAAGTTCAGACTTGGATAGAATTTCTTTTAAATCTTCTATCATATGATAGGTGGTTTATATGGCTACCTGCCTTTTGGGTCCTGGCAGCATACATATTCAATGTCAACAGACTTGGGCTAATGGGAAGAACTGGAAATAGATAAAAGTGAATACTGTATACCATGCTTAATGGTTCTGCTCCTTTGTTCTAAACTAGACCATGTTCCATTTCCTGATTGGTGGATTTTAGATATCAACAGATGTAATGACTGCATATTCTTCCTAGAAATAGATAGATAAAACAGGCAGGTCCAAACTAGATGATACTTGAGTTTTGTGATACATGTTTTATGCATTTTGAAGACAGAATTATATGTAAATTCTTGTTATGATTACTAGTTGTCATTAATTGTGATCTCAACAATGACTACTAAGCTATAAGATTCAGTAAGTTTTAATTCCTGTTTCTTCTTAAATCCTTTTTCTTGTCTTGATATTAACATGTGAGTTCTGATTTTTATCATTCCATAAAGGAATGATGGAGACTAATTTTTTCTTCTAAAATATGTTGGAAAAAGGCGCCTGTGTGGCTCAGTGGGTTAAGCTGCTGCCTTGGGCTCAGGTCATGATCTCGGGGTCCCGGGATCGAGTCCCACATCAGGCTCTCTGCTCAGCAGGGAGCCTGCTTCCGCCTCTCTCTCTCTCTCTCCCTCTCTGCCTGCCTCTCTGCCTACTAGTGATCTCTTTCTGTCAAATAAATAAATAAAATCTTTAAAAAAAAATATATGTTCGGGGCGCCTGGGTGGCTCTGTGGGTTAAGCCGCTGCCTTCGGCTCAGGTCATGATCGCAGGGTCCTGGGATCAAGCCCCGCATCAGGCTCTCTGCTCGGCAGGGAGCCTGCTTCTTTCTCTCTCTCTCTGCCTGCCTCTCTGCCTACTTGTGATCTCTCTCTGTCAAATAAATAAATAAAATCTTAAAAAAAAAAATGTTGAAAAAATGTGACCATATACAATGGAAAAAACTTGAAATACACTAATATACCAGTTTCCTCTCACCTTTCTATACATACATACATCCTTCAACAGATTTCTGTGTTAATGTTTATAATATTTATATTTATACACACACACAACTTTTTAAAGCAAAGATTAGAATATTGTGTGGCCTGTTTCGAATGGCTGATCATGTCATTGTCAGTTTCTCCTTAAGATTGTCTTCCTAAAAGGCCTGGGGCTTTTCTCCATTTGATCACATAAATACATACTTTTGAATATAACACAATGATTTTGAAACTGTAGTTTAACCATATCTGTTTCCTCCTTTGAGATTCCAGGTAAGTATAAAAGGGTGGACTGAGATTTCACAAATCTTACCCTGAGGTAACAAAGTAGGCAAAACCTTGGAATGCATGTAAAAATACCATTAAAGAGTATTTAATGTTAAAATTGGGTGGAAGAGGAAAAAAAAGACTTTTGCTCATTTCCAATGGCCAAAGATGAGATTAATCCCAAAATCGGGGTGTACTTTGGTACCGGAATGGAATGGGAAACAAGAACCGGATATATAAAGAGAGAAGAGGAGTCTGAGATGACCCCTGAGTGGATTGACATGCCCAGTGTGTTTCTGTGTACAGCAGGCTACCTGCTGGTGAGCAGAGCCTTCTGATTTCATAGCCCTGGGACAGGGTAGACAGAACTTTTTGTTTTCCTTACACGTGGACTGACCAGATTTCTCCCAGGCACAATAGTCAGTGAATGTGCCATGCCTGGAATAAGAATTACATGAAAAAAAGCAAATTTAATGATATGTTATAAAAGCAGTGGACATAAAAAAAATTTGTCAATTTTATTTGCAAATTTGGAAAATTTTTATGATAAACAGAAAATCATTAGATCTTCAAAGTGTGTTCTGAGGAACAGCAGTAGTATTCTCATCAGGGAATGTGTAAGAAATGCAGGGTCTCAGGCCCTACACCAAACCTGCTGAATCAGAATGTGCTTTTTCACAAGATTTCCAGGTGATTCTCATACACAGTAGTACTGGAGAAGCACTGGACGAGAGCTCATGCCTGGGGCTCCTCAGTGGGACGAAGCTTTGGTTACCCATTGTTGCAATAAAATGCCCTTTATTTTCTATCTTCTGGTTCCCGTTTCCTTTCCTGACTTCTCTCCCAGTATTTCTGGAACCATCAGCTAAATAAACTACTTTCACAGGAATCATCGTTTCAAGGTCTACTCTGGCAGAAACCTAAATCAAGACATTCTATACTAGGGCTCTAGTATCCGTAGTGTTAATTTGTTTCAGTCAGCTAGTGTTGGACTCTATGTTAGCATAGTTATTTGGAATTCAAGTTTTTCAAGAATTCTTCTACCTCTTTTATTCATTCCTGTTTTATTCTTGGATATCTGCAGTGCACACCCAGATAATAATATCAACACTGTACAGTCCCTGTCAATTAACAGGTGATCTGCACCCAGGCCAGCTGCTGCCACCTCCCACTGCCAGGCCATTGTCAGTGGCCTCTGCACAAATTGCTAATTGACCCAAGAAGTCGCTGGAGGAGCTGTGAGCACCTTTGCCCATCTTCTGCCTTCACCTTATTAACTAAAAAAACAAACAAGACACAATTAGTGAACCTGGTGTTTGGAGTGGGTTCTTGTGTGAAATCTTTCCATTTGTTCCTCTTTTCCTTTGCAATTCCTTGTTGGAGAAGCTCTATATACACAAAACAATCTCTACATGGAAACGAAGGACTAGCATTATAAAAAGAGTATCCATATAAAGGCTCCTAAACTCTCCTAAAAGTAGATCTTCTCTGAGAAACTGTAATGCCTCAGTTCCCGGAGCCAGATCTGGTTTCCTACTATCCTCAAAGCTGGAATCACAGCTCCAGTGAACGGATCTGAAAATACTAACCGTGTTAGTTGTATGGATGAAGATGAATCGCGAACCTGCCCCAAGAGGAGGACTCTGTTAGGGGAGTGGATCACAAATGAGCAGTACGATGGAGAAAAAAAAATGGTGATACCCCTGATCTTATGTTAATTAGGAAGAAACACGGCCCAATAATAAAACTTGGCTCAGTATTTCACACATGACCTCATCAGTCAGGCTAGCAGTGTCTTTGGGAGGATCCAGTAAAAAAGTAGCCTCGTAAATAGTTAAGAGCAAAGGATCTAGAATACGACTACCTGAGTTTGATTCTTGGGTCTGGTGCTTCCTCAGATTACTGAACCCCTGTCTTCTCTTAGTTTCTCTGTTGTGTTATTTTATAAAATGGGAGTATTGAAAAAAAAAAACACATATATAAAACATTTGGAGCAATGTCTTGCACCTAGGAAACACTGAATAATTGGTAGTTTTGAAGGGTGAACTACAGTTGGGCATGGTTTAAAACTATGTATAAAAACTATGGGGGAATATATTAGTAAGAAGTGATGCATCTTGATTCTTACATTCTATAATTTCTATAATTTCTGTGCCTTACTCTCCTGAGCTTGACTCTCCTCCTCTATATAATTTAGGGATCAAGAGAGCTTTGAGATTTTAGAGAGACACTGACTCGGGACTGCTATTACTAGTCTTTTAGCGGCATTGGGTATTGTTCCAGTTGGCATGGGACCCTAAGCAGTGTTTCTTACATGATATATATAGGAAATATATTCACAATTTCCAACCACTGACTTAAAAATCAATTATAGGATCCATCCCCTATCTGTATTGATTTTCCTTAACTCAAAAATAAATTTGTTATATACAATCATGTGTATATTTCATAGAAGAGCACAATTATCGTACTTCAGTTTAAATCTGAAGATGTCAGTTCCAAGATTTAACACAAGAAAATACCTTTTTATCATTTTCGAAATCATTTATTATGATCGGTTTTCATGTTTCATGGAACTAGCTATTCTTTATAAATGTTTCCTGACACATATCATGGTAAACAGTGTAGCTGTGTAAAAGTTAATAAAAATGGGCACTGTTACATTGCCTGTTTAGAAGTAGTTCTTGTGAGTGTTTTTGCATAATGGTGAAGTTGTTCCTTAGTGCCCAGTGGATAGTCCTTAGCGAAGAATGCTCTACACATTCTTCTACAGAGGGTTCTCCGTAGTGCTTGCTCTCTTCCAGTTAACTAAGCCATTGTTTCAGAAACAAAGATGGAGGTTAGTGCATTCAGGATAGTATCGTTGCCCTTAGTTGTATTACACATTGCATTGTAGCATAATACTTTGAAGATGGAAATTATCAGTCTAAGAATCAAGCACAGATTTAAAAGATACGATGTTTTTACTGACTTCAGTGTGTATTTATATATTTATTGAGTGCCTACTAACACTCTTCGGTAGATAACAGTAATACATTTTACTGTGTTAGCTGCATTACTAATGGCTAAATCCATATATATCCATCACTTCCGCCTTGCATAACAAAGCGGGTTGGGCTTCTAACTAATATTTAAATAGCAAGCAATCTGTAGTTTACAAAGGACTTTTCCTTGCATTTCTGTCCACCCTCACAACTTGTGGGTCCAATACTTTTACTGTCCATTTTAGCAATGAACTTGTCCTAGACGAGAGAACTTACCAGGTTGTACCTCCTTCTTTGGGTCGATGGTCTATGATTTTATTTTAAAGTTTATCTACCTATGTTTAGCATGTTTTCTATGTGCATGGAAATCATTTCTTAATCTAACATATTAATGTATTGTTAAAAATCTTTTTGAAAGATATAAATCTATGGAAGACTTTCTAGTGTTTCTGCTAAACTTTTATGCTATGTGAGTCTGAGTATAATACTTTTCTAAGCAAGTGGTTTTCTTTTTTCTTTTTCGTTTTAAAGCAAATGTTTTTCAAGAGCCCCTCCCAAATGATTTTGAAAAGATGTGAAAAATGTGAGCCCAGATTTGGGAAACTGCATTTCTTTATTGGCATTCAACCTGGTTTGGTCACATTTGACTTGTCACATTTGGGAACTTACACTCAAGGTTCTCTATCTATCTTATTAAAGGTGACGGATTTCATTAAATCACATTAGGAAGCTTCATTTAATTGTTAGGAAAATATGTTGTAAGGAACACAGGTCACATTTAAATTTGATAGGCTACATGGAGAAAAATCATTGCCAGTCCACACGGGTAGGGCCACACTCCATCTCAGCTTCTCATCAGCCAGCAGATAACCCGCAAAACTTGGCTCCCTGGTCTCCTGGCTGTGCCAGTGACACATGTGAGTACACGCAGGTATGTAAGCCACTGTGCTCTCCTGGAGGGAGGCAGGATGTTCTCTTGGACCACATTCACATTCAGAATTTGCTCATCATGGTGGAAATGAATGGAAAGTGGGATCTGTCCTGGAGATAAGACTGTTAGCCATTTTAACCCATGTCCATTTTTTTGAGGGAATATTAAAAAATAAAATGGATACGTGTCCATCATTGGACCTAATTTATAAGACGTTTGATTGATCTAATGCAAAATGAAGATGAGAATAGTGTTCTATATAAATAGCCATTTTGACTTTATACTGTAATAAGTATCTTTCAATAGTGCTCCAGTTACAAGAATCACATTTTCCTTTAGGTGTGTTTTCACACATACTAATAACCTTAAGGGATTAATTTAAATGGGCGCATTTAGTTCTGAGGCAAGGCGGCCCCTCCTTAAGAATGTGCCTGAAAGCACATGAATTCTCCTGCTTATTTTTCACATTTTCTGCTGGTAGTTAATTTTACACCTTGTTTATTGTTTTGGGGTTTTTTTTTTTTTTTGTTAACATTAGTTGTTCTCCCTTGAAACTCTTACTAGTTGCTTGATGAAACAGCATTGTTAGGTGCCATGTAGTACTTTTACTTCATGCTGTCTCAGTAAGGAGGGCTTCTATCTTTTAACAGTTGCTGGTATTGGCAAATCGTCGTGCTTGCAAATAACAGATAAACAACACCTTGCAGGGACTTGTCACTCTCGAATTAACACTGGGAAAGGATGAGGGTTAAACTCAAAAAACAACATAATGCCTTACTCTGCTTTGCTTTGTAAAATATTTTTATAGAATCATGAACTGATGCAATGATTTCCACATTGCTTTGGGGGAAGAGTACAATAAAAGTTAAATCAAAATGTGCCTTCACATTTCAGTCCCACTTGTTATTTTAGAAATGTCTTTCATATCCATTATCAGGTACCAAATTAGTGTTCTGGCTAAGTATATGATACCAAGAGAATTCATGGATATAACAATGATTTTCTTTTTAATGCATCCGGATTTATCACTTGCCTTCTGAAATGACTTTCTAGTGCATTTTGATTACAATCTGAACTCTTTGACATGGCCCATCGGGGTCCAGCATAATCCAATTCTCATTCTCCCTCCCATTTCCTGCCACCTTTCTCTCCCTCATTCTGTATGAGGCCTGTTGGTGATCCGCCAGTACGTTCTTTGAACAACCAAGGGCTTTCTCTCTTTCAGGTCTTTGCACTGTTCTTTCTGCCTGAAGTATCTGTTGCTCTATTTTTTTGCGTGAATGACCTCTCATCATTCAGGGATAGGGTATTAATGTAATTTCCTCCAGAAAGTGCTTCCTCGCCCACTCCATCATTGTGTTCTGTTGATTTTCTTTCTAGTAATCCTTTCAATGTGTCCTCTTGCCCATGGAAATGCTTGCTTGTTTATAGTCTGCCTCTATTAGGTTAAGGACACTATCTTTCTTGGTCAGCATTGTGTTGGAAACCTTGCATGTGGTATAAACTCAAGAACTGTTGCTGTGGAACAAAGGAGAAAAATCCATGTAAATCCACAAACAACCATTTATTCAGCAAAGGTTTCGTGAGTACTTGCTAAATTGGGGTTATTTTTTTATAAAAAACTAAAGAAGGAAGATTAAAAACAAAAACAAAAAACCATCTTACTCCCAAGCAGTTCTCTAAAAAATCATTAAATATGAAAATGGGCAAACTTTCACCCAAGACAAGGGCATTTTGGTTGGAGTAAATGCTTATGAAGATTCTCTGCCCAAACATACCTTTGGAACTTTATTTCTCTCTATGAGGGAAGAGTGGAATTTTCTTTTTGAAAGATTTATTTATTTGAGAGAGAGAGAAGAAGACAGTCCACAGCAGGGGAGGAGCTGAGGGAGAAGGAGAATCTCAAGCAGACTCCGGGCTGAAGGCAGAACTGGATTTGGGGATCCCTCCCATGACGCTGAGATCTTGACCCACACTGAAACCAAGAGTCAGAGGCTTAACTGACTGTGCCACCCAGGTGCCTCAAGAGTGGAATTTTCAAAACACAACTATCTGTGCAGCCTCCTCTATTTTCACTGACTCTCTGAATCCTTTCAGCTCTAGAAGGTGAGAGAAATAACAGGTTTAAAAGTTTAAGTACTTTCATTACAAACCATCTAGCTATTTATTTATGAATTAATCCATGGTATTTTGTAAGTAGAAGAGATGATACCTCTTAGGATTTAAGATGGTTGGATACTGACTGATCTAAGTATTTCTGTGATATTTGGACCTTGTCTATTTAAGCAGTATCAACAGTGAAAGGCTAACATTATTGAACATGTAAGGTTTGATTGTTTTTACTCACAAATAGAGGGTAAAAGGATAGTCCAATTTTATTTAAGTTTTGAAATCATTATAAGTGCCTCTCCTATCATCTTAGCACAGACACTACTATCAACTTCTTGAGTAGTAGTCCAGAATTCTGATTATTTAGTGGACAGTGGAAAAGGGCAGAGTCAGTCCTACTTACCCATGCAAGTAGAGCTAAACCCATCTCATCAGTCCATGCTATTGTTTTTTGCTGCCAGATGGTGCTGACAGGTGTTTCTTTATAGCCGAACTGGTAATGGCAACTAGTGGTGGATGTTCTCTGACAGAATATGATCTGCTTCCTAGGGCTAAGCTGGGCTATATTTTTGCCACTGTACCTGCAGTATTCAATGTTCCTTCTTTTCAGGTAAGATAATACCCATCTCCCAGACATTGGCCAGCACCAGGGATGCTGTTTCCAGGGTATTTGTCCTCCAGGCATTTAGATATCATTTTTGTCTCCTAGACCTCATTTTTCTTTTCTACCAACAAACACAATGTTTTACACCCTTTACCTGGGTAGTTGGCCTCTTCTAAAACTTCCTTAAGCCCTAGAATCTGAATCAGTGACTCCAGGGTAATTTCCAGCAGCTCACATGCTAGGAAAGAGAAAATACCAATATGAAAACTATACCAATATATTCCGTAATGAGCCGTGCTGCTGTGTAAAGTATATTAGTCAACAGATGTGTTGCTTTCCTTACCTCTGTAGTATTAAGCATATCCATTCTCAGAAACAATCTGTAGTATTATAATTTATACTGACCACCAGCTAGCTTCTTGCACGTGAAGTCTTAATCTGTTAATTCTGATAATATCATTTGGCCAAAAGTATTAGGATTCTTTCCTTGAAGAAAAAAACTTTATTTTTGGTAGTTAGGAGAGCACTTTCCTGGGTAAGAAAATATAATTAGCCCTTTATATGCTTGTTTTATACAGCTAGATTCTTTCCAATATTCAGAAAGACTGAGAGTCCATTAGCACACACTGTTGTTTTATTTTTTTCTCAAAGATAATGGGCTTTTCATACTCTTGTTTACAAACATAATTAAAAATAGGCTTTTATGGAGAGGAACTTAATTCTAATAGAATGTTGATTAACCAAAGTGTTATTTAGTTTTTTCTAAAAATCTTTGAGAGCACCTGATATAAATTTAGGATTATTCTAAGAGAAAGCAAAGCTAGAGCAGCTACTTCAAAGTAGAAAACAGAGCTTAAAAAGTATTCAGATGCTCTATCTGTGCTTACTGATACAGTATCCACTAGGCACTGTAGCTATTACAATTTAAATTAATAAAAATTAAAGAATTCAGTTCTGCAGTTTCAACAAGCATATTTCAAGTGCTCAATCTTTACATGTGACTAATGGCTACCATATAGGAAAACACATTTACATATTTATAGCAAATTCTATTGGACATTACTACTGAAATACAGTCCTGGTTAGAATGCAATATAGAATGGGAAAGTAGGGGTATCAGAATCAGAGTTAGAACAATGAAAGTCAGAGGAACAGAACCGTCATGGAAGGTGTTTGGTCTTCCTTTTGCACACAAAGTTGGAGTGGGAAGCCATCATTGTTCCATGAAAAAGGGGATAATAACCTTTTTGCTTGCCACTAATTTAGTAAAATAAAGTGTTTGAAAAGATGTTAAAAGTCAGACCAATTACCAAGTTAATATTTAAAATGTTTTTATTGCTTATTTTTGCTTACATGGACTAATCCAAAGCACCCTACTTTAAGAGCAATGAGTGGGATGATCAGTTTTGCGTTATATATAAAGAAAAGAATTTGAATTGTCATAAGCTCTTATCCATAATAAATTAGTTGATAGTAAACTTTCACTACTAAACCAACATGAAGACTTTCCAAAAATGCTTTCCATGATCTCGTGGGGAACTAAATGCTGTTTCAAATCTTAGAACATGACAAGGTTGTCAGCCAACAAATGAGTCTCAGGGCAAAAGTACAGAGGTCAAAAAGGATCTCAGAATATTTGCAAAAATACATGTAATATTCCTTATCATTTTAGCAAATGATTTAACATCATGTTTATATCCATTTATGTTGTAGTTCAACTTGTCATATATATTTTATTGTCTTTTTGCCAAATGATAAGATGCACAAAGCCATATGTTTCCTAAGCTCCTCTTGGACAGAAATTTTACTAAAGCTAGAACAGGAAAAATATTACCCACTCAGCAAGGACTTTGTTAGTTAAATTTGTGTTCTAGAGGTGTTGTTCCAGAATGGGTATTATGGAAGCCCATTTTCCATGAGGTCATATCAGATCACTTTGGGTACAAATTGTAAAACCAATGGTACCTCAGAAAAGCTTGATGAAACTGTTATATTTATTAAAAATGAAAGAATATCATGGAGTTTAAATATTGATACAAATAAGATACATGAATACTTAATTTACCAGAAATGTGAAATCTCAGCAGACTGAATTGTGTTCCATGTAGTAATTACAGAATGATAAAGCCAAAAAAAACCCCCAAAAAACCAAAAACCCCCCAAAAACCTTAGGGATGGCATAGTTCACTCTGAAAGTAAGAAATCTGAGGCGCAGGGTGGCCATGTGACTTTTTCAAGTTCACACTATTGAATACTGTCAGAACTGTGATCAAAGATACATACAAAAGTAGTTTTGATTCCACTAGTTGATTTTAATTTTTTAAATTGAATTGAATTTTTTAAGGATGTATTTATTGATTTTAGAGAGAGAGAGCTTGAGCAGGAAAGGGAGAGGGAGAGAGATTCTCAAACAGTCTCTGCACTGAGCGTGGAGCCCAATGTGAGGCTTGATCTCATGACCATGAGATCACGACCTGAGCAGAAACCCAGAGCAGACACTTAACTGACTGTACCACCCAGGAGCCCTGATTTAATTTTTTTTAAATCAGGCAGTCCGTTACAATATTTAACATCTTATAATTCCCACATTTTATTTTATTTTATTTTTTAATATTTTATTTATTTATTTGTTAGAGAGAGCACAAGCAGGGGGAGCAGCAGGCAGAGCAGGTGAAGCAGGCTTCCCGCTGAGGAAGGAGCCCAACGAGGGACTCAATCTCAGGACCCTAGGATCATGACGTGAGCCGTAGGCAGCCTCTTTTTTTTTTTTTTTTTTTAAAGATTTTATTTATTTATTTGACAGAGAGAGAAATCACAAGTAGACGGAGAGGGAGGCAGAGAGAGAGGAAGGGAAGCAGGCTCCCTGCTGAGCAGAGAGCCCGATGCGGGACTCGATCCCATGACCCTGAGATCATGACCTGAGCCGAAGGCAGCGGCCTAACCCACTGAGCCACCCAGGTGCCCCAGCCGTAGGCAGCCTCTTAACCAACTGAGCCAACTAGGTGTTTCGTAATTCCTACATTTTAAAAACATAAATTTATATATGTATATACCAATGATTCCCAAATTTAACACTCTCAGAAATGCTTGTCTTAATTTTATGGGCTAATACATGTGTACTGTTAGAGGTGACCAGTGATAGGATAGGAACAACCCAGTAGTACACTTGAATTGAGCTTCATTTGCCATCTTCTTGCCAATTTCAGACACTGATGTTCACACCCCACCTTGTGTTGTAGTTCCTCATGACTGCAACTATTTGTTTGGTGACTGCAACTATTCAGGTACTTTAAGTCCCCGGTCTTAAGCATCTCTGTATCCTGGTGCTTAGACTTTGGCCTAGTGCAGTCTCTGTTTTTGTTGATTGAATGAGTGAACGATCAGAATAATCTATCCGGTAAAGATCTCATTTTGGTTAAGTACCTATAAAAATAATTCACATGAAAAATATAGTCTGAAACTTAAAAATACCCTTTTTGTCTCTTCTTCTAAAAGAAAAATTTTAATGTTAATACAGCATTGTTTTTTGTTTGATGAGAAAAACAAAATTATGTAACTTTGATTCGTTTAAAAAAAAAGAAACTTTTTTCCCCCAAATTTCAAATCCCTTTTAGAAAAGAATTATAGTTGGCTCTCTGGACACTGAGTAGTGGGCAATGAAGGCAGTGGACTGTAAGTTAGCACTAGGTATAGCAAAGTAAAACCTAGGGATGACTGGTAGGAGCAAGCTAAAGAAACTGTCCATTTGGGGAATATTCCAGAGCTTTAAGTAAAGACAGGTCAGCATCCAGGAATCTGAGTTTCTCAAAGCAGTGTAGGAGCATCAAGCCCCATCAAAGCAAAACAGCCCAGATTAGCTGAGGCTGGAGATACAATATCTAAATATTGAAAGAAAGATTGCATAATGAAAAAACTTGAAGAAGATCTTGGTAGCATGAAATAGTAGGAAAACCATGGGCTTTGAAGAGGTAGTAGTTCAAATTCTGGCTCCCTCACTTAATAAATCTGTGAATTTAGTTCAGTAACTTAACCATAGTGAGACTCAGCTTTCCTTATCTGTAAAATGGGTTTGTAATGTTAGTTTCCCTTTCCAGAACATCGCCTGCCCAGAGACTACTAGTCAGCAAGCATTCTCTTACATAGGGCAAATGTGGATGCTCTTTTAAAATCACTTCTATTATCTTTATTTTGTAGATGACAAAGTAACACTATGTTCCAACAAATATATTGGACATCATCTTAGCAAAAAAGCTGAAAAGTACACTTTCTTAAAAGAAAATTTGCAAATAATATTTGTCCTTACTTGGATCAACAGAGTGTATAAGTGCATATGATGTGTGTGTGCTTATTATATTGTCCATCAAGTATGATTTATGGATGTGATACATACTACACAGACATGTACACACATACACTCTGTAGATAGCCAGTTGGGAATATCTGAAAATGACAGGTTAATTTATAATCAGGGAAATGTCATATGTAACAAAAATCGACTGATTTAAGACCTGAAAGTATTATTTTATACTGGGGTCATAGTTGAAAAGAAAATTAAAATTTCACTCTTCTTAGAAATCATTTCCCAGTGTTCTTACGGAGAGAACCTACTTTTGTTCCTCTTTTTGTATTCTTGTGACACTTAGTTGAGTGGTGTGGAGGATGGTAAGGGATTGCTGCTGCTGAAGTCCTATAATTATGGAAGAAGATAATTGTCCACGGACTAATGAGAAGGTTCACAAAATCCCTTATCCCTGACAAGGAGGTCAGTGGACTTTGGAGAAAGGAGTTTTAACCTAGTTGATCAGTTTAACTTTACCATCAAATCATATAAAGTCCCTTGCTGAAGTCTTAGCTTAAAACAATTTGTTTTTTACATAGAAACAATAATGAAGAGCCACAAGAGGACATCTTAAACTGACCTTGAATTTTAGTCATCTACCACGTATGTTTTACAAAAAATAGAGGTTAAAGGCATGGGTTCTGAAGTGGGACAGGCTGGGTCCAAGCATCAGTTCGGCTATTTCCTAGCTGCATCAGCCTGGTCAGGTGCCTTAGTCTCATGCTTTCGTTTCTTCATCTGCAAAATAGGGACAGTAATAATCTGTCTTCATAGGGTTTTTGAGAACATTAAAGATGCAACAGCAGATTCCCAGCAGGAGGAATGATGTTAAGATCCCACACTTGTGGTTTAAATAATTCATATCAGTGTGCTTATTTGTGGAGACTGATCATCAGGGGATTATACATAGAAGCTTATATGGAATTTGTGAATAGGCACAAAATTTTGCAGTGATTAGCGGCATGTTGTCGTCCTATAGATCTGTGTATGATTGTCAAGATTACTCTGTCTTTTCCTTGTGGTCATAGCTCCTTTAGCCTCAGTTTATTCATTTGAAAGATGGGGGTCATATCATTAGACGGTTATGATAATAAGGGTGATAAGCCATGTTAAGTCTCACTGTACAAAGCTCACTGTTCATTAAAATCACTGTCTTCTTAACAAAATCCCTCAGTGAATTATTTTCAATTTGAAACCTAATTTCTTAAAAGGAAAGTTACGATTAATTTAAAAATCTGTTACTTCTATCCATCTCAAACACTTTGAGAGATATTTGTCTATTTTATTAACTCTTGTGGACAATGGGATAAATTTTATCTGCTGGATTTCCTTGTAGGTTTTTAGGATTATTTTCTGTGGGAAACTTTACAGCATGAGTGTGATGTTCCTTATTTAATTATTTTGTGCAAACTCCAAAGTTGAAGATATTTCTGGGAGATATATAAAATATACATACAGTCAATCCTGTTAAACTCTACACAGATAGAAGAAGCTGGTACTTAGAGAATAACCAGATTTTTGAACTAGCCAATGTCGATACCTTGAGTGATCGGGAAGCCTTCTACTTGACCCGTCACATTCAAGCGTGTCAGCTGATTTCAAAATTTGAACATATAGCATATTATTCTAGATTTGCATATCTAAAACTGAGTGGCCCAGGAGGCAATCCTATATGAATATAAAATTATATGCATATATATATGTATATATATATGATCTTGGATTTATGTATGCATATTATATGTGTGTTTATCTATGTGTGTGTTTAGATATACTCAGATACATTCATATGTGTGTAAATACACTCTCATATTTGATATTCATGCTAATTAATAAGAAAGTCTACCTGATTTTTAGTAACATGATGTTATGAATTTCTGAGATGGTTTAGGAATTGTGAAATATATTTTTCGTTCTGTTGAGGCAGATCATCTGAAACAGGATTCAGGGGTGGGTCACTGCATTGTTGTTAGAGACTAGAAATTCTGGGCCTCTTGTTGGGCAAGCTCTGCAGGTGCTTTGCACAGTGTCTGGCTCTGAGACCAGCTTTGGATCCTGCCTAGCTCATTGGGCTTTCCTCCCAGGTTTTTTGATCAGAAAACTGAAGGCCAGCTGCTGCCTGTCATTAGGAAGCTTAGTGAAAGTCAACATGGGACTGAAAGCTGGCTGGGGGCTGGTGGAGCACCGTCCACATGCTGCCTAAAGGTCACCTAGAAAAGGGCTTTCTAATGCTGCTGAGGACTTGCTGCATAACGTTCCTGCTCTAAAGCAGCCCCAGAGAGGTAGTAGATCAGTTTCAGGATGTTCTGTCATTATAGATATGTCTGGGAAATTTTGAACAAGGCTTGGGTGAGAGAATGGTCTTTCCTTGATGGCACGTATATACTATTAGATTTGAATCAAGAGATTCCTTTTGTGTTTCTCTGAAGCTTTCACTGAAGTAGCTCCCTGTCCTTTCCTTGTCTCACAGCAGTCTTGCCCACTCATTGGCTTCTGTAATAGAGCCTTGAGGGGATGATTTATTTGCTCACCTTCCCTTAATGAAGACAATCAGATTTTGCCCTGTAGCCTAACTGTTCCCAGTCTCTGGTCTGGTATTTTTGGTTGGTGCTACTACATATGTCATGCTTGTTTACATATGCTAAATTGCTAAACTTTTCTACATTTCTCCAAATATTTTGGCTGAATATTTCCTCTGGCAGTTGATTAACCAGGTTGCCCATATACTAGGTATTGGGAATTTGTCCTGCTTTTATCTGACTATTTTATACAGTGGTGTATTTTTGTTGAGCAAAGCCCATTGAAGGAAAAGAAAATGCTGACATTTGAATGGCAAGCCCAGAGGGTTCAGGAAATGCCAGAGGAATTCTACAAATAGCCTTTCTCAGTGGCCTAGACAATTGGGATCTAATTCTTCTTGGGGAGCAGATGGAGGTGGTAAAAACTGAGCTTCTAAATGACATGAGTCTCTGAGTTAAAGGGCTTGGTGCTGTGCCATGGAAACAGCCCTGCTTTTTTCCAGCCTGCAGCAAGGAGAGAAGCCAGCTTTCAGGGAAGACTGGGCCTGAGAGAGAAAAGAGAAACCCACATCGCCCTGGGATGGCCAGAAATGATTCGTTTTTAAAAATAATGGATCTGTTGAAAAGGAATGCCACTGTCGTACCAACACTATTAACACTCATTAACTCTATGGAGTGTGTGTGTGTGTGTGTGCACGAGCGCTCGTGTGCGTGTATTTTTATCCCTTAGATTTTAAACAATATAAAGCTGATTAGATCTTACTCCACCACATTAGCTTCCCTCTCTCTCTCTCTCAATCTGTCTCTCCCCACCCTTTCTCCTCCTCTTGCTCTCTACTCATCCCTCCCCCAGCTCTGCTTTTCCCTCTTTTTCTCTTTTTTTCTCTCCCAAACAGCCAAAGGATTGTATTTGTGTGTGTGTGTGTGTGTGTGTGTGTGTGATTTGTGGGGGGTGGGGGTGGGAGGGAGGGAGTATTTTGGGCAGAAGTGAGCAAAAACAAGGTGTTTATAGCTTGTTAACTTGTCTAATGTAATGCTCTCTTCTTGATATTTAACCTTCTACGGGAACCTTCTACGTCGTATCCCCTACGTCTAAAGCCTGTGAAACTTACACGTTTACTGGCACAGCCTCCGTCATATGTTTAGTTACTAATTTTCGAACAAATTATACATGATTTTTACCTCTTCTCGTTTTCAGCAGATCTATTTAATGCCAATGACTAACAAAATCATAAAAGGAAAATCTTACTAAGTCCCCATGCTCTTGGAACAATAATAAAAAAGAGGCTAGGAAATTGTCTTTTAGCAGAGGAATTTTGGGTATTATCTCACACATTTACAACTACAGACACTTTATTTAATCATTTCTATTGCCCACAGGGGAGGTGGGGGTGGGAGCTAGGTAGTAGCTCATGTATACCTATTGAAAATACTGTCACGTCAAAGAGAGTAGCCACACAGAATTCTATAATCATCTTCTAGAATCATCTATCCCTGTTAAGAAAAAAAAAAAAAAAAAAAAAAAAAAAAAAGAGCCGCTTAGCCCTTCTTTTGGTGTTTAAATGAACATGCCCAATTATTTTAACCGGTTTCCACTGACTTGTCAAAAATCCTTGTGTATAATAATGGTGTGCCGGCGGCAAGACTGGACAGAAATACTGTACAGTAATTGATTTTGTTAGCTGAACATCTGGCAAAACAGCCTGGATATTTACTCGGAAGGAATGTTCCCCAACCAGAATAAGTTCACGGTTAGGTTTTAGGGCACTAAAGTGCCAGATCAGGCTGCACTGGGCATAAAACACATAGATGACGATAGGCAAGTAAGTCAGTAAAAGAAATGAGGAGAAGATGAGAAATAAGGAGAAGGAAATGAGGAAGAGAAGGAACACTTAGAACACATGGACTGAAGGTTAGAGGACATTTTTTCCAGACTTCCTTACTGGTTTCAAAATGGAAACACACAGTGATTGTAGGATAATTATTTTACTTCATATGATTTGTAGTTAGCTATTCATTTTCTTTTTTTAAATCTTATTTATTTGTCGGGGAAAGAGAGAGCACAAGCAGGGGAGGAGCAGGCAGAGAGAGAAGCAGACTCCCCTCTGAGCAGGCAGTCTGATGTGGGGTGCCCCGCTGAGCAGGGACTCAATTCCAGGACCCTGGGATCACGACCTGAGCCAAAGGCAGATACTTAACTGACTGAGCTGCCCAGGTGTCCCTGCTATTCATGTTTTTTTTTTTTTTTTTAAGATTTTATTTATTTATTTGACAGACAGAGATCACAAGTAGACAGAGAAGCAGGCAGAGAGAGAGAGAGAGAGAGGAGGAGGAAGCAGGCTCCCTGCTGAGCAGAGAGCCCAATGCGGGGCTCGATCCCAGAACCCTGGGATCATGACCTGAGCTGAAGGCAGAGGCTTTAACCCACGGAGCCACCCAGGTGCCCCTGCTATTCATTTTCTTAAATGGGAGTTTTGCTTTTATAAATGCCACTAAGGAAAACCCAACTATGAGGAAAAAAAAAAAAGAATTCATTATTAAAATATAGTATCTGCCAAATTGCATCTGTGAACTGAATGAAGTTCAGTACTAATGGTTATGGTAAACACTGTTATTTGGTTTGTTTCCTAGCTAACCTGTCTGGTGTGTGTATCTGTTTGTTGTGTGGTTTAGTTGACTTTCCCATGGGTGTATGATTTGACATGGGTGTATGTTTTGACAACAAAAGAAAGTTCACAGTGTGTTTTCTCTCACCCTAACTGATTTCTCTAAGTGGGCTATAAGTTACAGATTGCACTTTGGACCATAAAACATAGCTGGGGATATTTTTGTTGTCTTTTTAATTCTGTGGATCTTGTGTTAGCATATATTTCTTGTGGGACATTAAGAAAAATGTGTTCTAAGAAAATGGTCGCTCTTACTAAATACAAACGGTAGGATATGTTGGCACGACCTCCTTATTGGTATTCCTCAAATTGCAGCAGTTAATTAATTGTACCTACTAAGGTGGACTCCCCAGTAGACTGAGATTGGCTTGTGGGAATGTATCCTACCAGTTTTTATACTCTAGCCCAGTTGCTGACATACGGTAGTTATTAAACGAAACGTATTGAACAAATCCCTCCATAATTTATATTTATTTTCAGCTCATCTTTTATCGCACCAAACAAAAGTTTGCGGAAGAAATAAGCCATCATATTACAAATGTGAAGTGTATTTGCTTTGCTATGTATATGTATAATTTGAATATTTGTCATATTCATATAGTTCTAACTGGCTTTGTGACACCTACACTGTCTGGCAGATAAGTAATAAGGAACAGAAGGTAATGCACTTGAAATTGTTTAAAATAGGGGGAAACTTACCTTAAGAGCACTGGAGATTCACTGAATTTGTAGTTTTTATTCAGTTGCTTGGTGCCTTCTGGGAATCTTTGAGCAACATCCTTTCAGTCATATAACTAGTTACTAAAAGGTTGGGCTCTGGGGCCAGGCAAATCTGGGTTCAAATCTCACCTCTTCCACATTGCTGGTTGACATTGGATTAGAGGCTTGATCTCTTTGAGTCTCTTATAATCAATGCAAATAATAATACAATCAATGGGAATAACCAACCATGGATGGTTACTATTAGATAAATGAAACAATGTATTTAAGCCTTTAGGAGGTTCGTAATGCATGGCAAGAACTTTAAGAAAAAATCATAAATTTTGATTATTTGAGCAGATGAAAAAAGAACCCTGATTTTACTTTGTAAAGACCCTGGATTTGATAAAAATTTAGCCTTTTATCAAATCATTCTTACTATTTATTGATTGGTATATTAGATCATAAATATTTTATGCTATAAATAACAGTAAAATAAAAATTCAAATGTAATGCTACCAAGAAATCTTCACAGCTCAGATTTCTTAGATATCAAGTAAAATTGCATAAACTTTTATTCAGATTTATTTCTGAACATTGCACGTTATTCCAATTTCATGGGTTATAGAGGTAAGTCAGAATTTTTAGCATATCTTTGTATTTGCAAATTAAAGATTAAACAATCTTTTCATGAAGCAGTCATCTCCAGATGCATCACTATCCATTGAGAATAGGGGATATAAATGACACCTTCTTATCTTTCAGGGCACACAGAGACTAAGAGAGAAAAATGTTTTAATGGAGTAATCATAATGAAACAAGACAAGCTTATATAATAATGCACAAAGGTAACATCAAGGAAATAGTGATAAACTATGGAAGGAGTGGAGTTACGTGGCTATTTTGTTGGGGGATACAAGATACAAGTCATGGTTGTGTTTGAAGGTCCTGAGACTTGAGCCAGGTTGGTGTGTTTGGGCATCCATACGCAGTTTGACTTTGCCAGAAAGTAAAGTTGAAATATGAGATGGAGAGAGGGGAAATAAAGTTGTTGGTAAAGTGAAATAATGAAGGGTCTAGTGTGGCTAGTTCTCTGTGCATCGATTTATTCCATTCTCTGCGTTGCAACAACATGATCACTTTCTTCCATTCAAAGAACAGAAATGTGCTGACAGAGATCTGTGTCCATCATTATTCTAAAATTAGCCAGCATTTTCTGGGCTCAAGATAGATGGTGACAGCTAACATGCAAGGTGAAAACCCTGAACAGTTCTTTCAAAGTGACAATTAGTAAGAGCTAATGATATTTAGGGTCTAAAGTAACAACTTTCTTTAGCCTGTTCTTTGTTGGGATGTGTTTGACGCTACCACGGTATGGTGTTGCTGACTTTTTTGTTTTCCCAAATCAAGTTGCAGTGGCTTCCATTCAGTATTGGCCATATGATATGAAATGATTTGTTTCTGTTCTTGTCTCCTGCACTAAGCCAGGAAGTCTGGATTATCTCCAGGGCACAGAGCAGGTACTCAATAAATATTCATATTCTTTATCTTTAAGTATTAGGAATTTTCAGTGATATTATGAAAAACATCATTTTTTTAAAAAATATTTTTTATGTATTTATTTGACAGAGAGAAAGAAAGTAGGCAGAGAGGCAGGCAGAGAGAGAGGGGGAAGCAGGCTCCCCGCCAAGCAGAGAGCCCAATGTGGGGCTCGATCCCAGGACCCTGGGATCATGACCCGAGCCGAAAGCAGAGGCCTCAACCCACTGAGCCACCCAGGAGCCCCAAACATCATTCTTTTAATCAATTGAAAAAGATCTTGGCTAGCATGGTGATTACATAGGTGATTAAATTTAGGGAATCTTTAGTTACTTGATTTTATTTTTCAGTAGGTGTTATAATATACTTTAATTCAAAAGTCACTGAACAAATATTGGGTCTTGGGCACTGTCCTGAATGGCAGGATTTAAACATGAAAATGAATGTTTTCTTGTCTCAAGTTCCAATTTCTGCCTTGTGATATATGCAAACAACTGAAATACAATAAGAAAACGGGTATGTTCAAAATGTGATAAGATCAAGTTGCATCCAGGTCAACTTGAGATGAGCAGAAAACTTTGACAGAGGATGTAATGTTTGACCTGGAAGCAAGATCCTAGTTTTCAGGTGGTAATGTGGGGAATGGATCTGGATGGAATTGGTCTCAAAAAGGAAAAAGAAAGCCTCCTTACATTTTTGACTTGATAGAAGAAGGAAAAAGGGAAAAGGTGGGAACAGGACAGGTACAGATGTGATAAATTTTTGAGGAAGAGTTTCAACCCTACAGAAATTCATACCTGGTAACCGCTGTCTTTCAGTTTAATAAAAATTCATTCCATCTTCCTACAAATAGCTTAAAATTGTTTTATAAGTTATATAGCTACATACATATATTATGGAAAGTTAAGTCATTTTTTCCAGAATGTTGTTTTATCTCCTTTTTTGTTAGTGAAAATTTTTTGTTTCATGATAAGTGGCCATTTAAAAAATATCTAAGTGTTAGTCTACAATATCATTTTAAATGGTGAATAGTATTCTTTTTGTGGATGTATCCCAATCTAATAACCATTTCATTGTTGTTTGAGTATTGTTGTTTCAGTATTTGTGACAATTATGTATGATGTCATTGACACTTGAAATGACTGAATATTTGCTAAATATTTCAACATATGTTTTAGGATAAATTTATAGAAATGAAATTGTTAGATGATAGTGCATATATATATATTTGAAGGACTTTGTAGTGCCTAATTATCTTCCAGAAATTGCATAACAATGTTAAGCATACCATTTTATTTATTTGTTTCTTTATTTATGTGTAATTAGCTTTATTTCAATGTCATTTATATGTATACAATTTGATTACATTGTTTCCATGTGTACATCTGTAAGGGCCTACTTAGCCAGAGCGATTCCATCTCTCGGATTAAACAGCCATTGTGTTGTTTATATAGTAAAATATGGTCGACCAGCCCCTGATAACAGAGCCCAAATACAAGGGTGGGTCAGGTCAAGTAGAGATAACAGAACCCAGATGCAGGGACGAGTAGGGCCAGGTGGAGACATTCAATCAGTGGGGCGCTCATACTGTCTCCCTAGCTACCAAGGAATGTGGGTCCTGCCTTTTGGGCACCAATTTTGACCAAGGTGATAGGCTAGTTCAAATAGCTACTGTGGGGTGAACTGTAATTCAGTTGCCACCCATGTGTGACCTAGCATGACTATGCAGCCTTCTCTGTGTGTTGCAATCTCACTGGCCACCTGTGTGTGGCCAGGCTCAACCACATGGCCTTTGCTCTATAAAAGTTAGTCTGTGAGGCTGGGAGGAGTTGCTCTATCTGTAAGAGGTGCCCTGAACGGTGGGTTTGATTCTCAATGCTTGGCACGAAATAAAGCTTTGATTGACTTTCGCTTTGTATCAGTCTTGCTACTTGGATCATGGACCTATTATTGGGGCACCTTTCACATCCATGGGCCTATTGCCACAATCAAGTTAATAAACATACCTCCAGATATTTCCTCATGCCCTTTTCTTGTTCTGAGGGGCGCCTGGGTGGCTCGGTGGGTTAAGCCGCTGCCTTCGGCTCAGGTCATGATCTCAGGGTCCTAGGATCCAGTCCCGCATCGGGCTCTCTGCTCAGCAGGGAGCCTGCTTCCTCCTCTCTCTCTCTGCCTGCCTCTCTGCCTATTTGTGATCTCTCTCTGTCAAATAAATAAATAAAATCTTAAAAAAAAAAAAAGAACACTTAATCTGAGATCTGCCCATTTTAGCAAATGTTTTAATTACATAATACATTTTTATTATCTGTGGGCATAATGTACATCTGGTCTCTAGAACTTACACTCATTTTGCATTAACTGAAATTTTATACCCACTGAACAGCTTTCTCCCAGCCACCCCTGGCAATCATCATTCTTGTCTCTGCTTCCATGAGTTGAATTATTTTAGTTTCCTCATATAGGTGGAATTATGGAGTATTTGCTTATTTCACTTAGGATAATATCCTTGAGTTTCATCCACATTGTCCCATATGGTGGGATTTTTTTCTTTTTTGTTAATGCTGAACAGTATTCCATTGTATGTATATACCACCGTTTCTTTATCCATTCATCTGTCACTGGACATTGAGTTGTTTCCTTATCTTGGCTGTTGTGAATAATGTTGCAGTGAAGATGGAATGCAGATAACTTTTCAACATTGTGATTTCAGTTCTTTTGGAATATATCCAGAAGTGGGATTTAAGCATGACTTGTGAATATTCTACTCTGGGACTATTTATCTGGTATATTTACCAGCAATGTGAATTATAACGTCATGCAGATTCCATTTACTGAAGTACAATTTGCGAACCCCCAATTTTTCATTAGTCAAAAAATAAAACAAAATTCTGTATGCTGAGAACCATTCCAACATAGAATATTTAAAGTTTGGGTAGTTGTGATGCATATTTGTGCAGGCATTTTAAAATTCGTTTTTATCACTTATATCAACACTTACTGTAGTCCTCTCAACAGTTACAATTTATAAAGTCTCAATAACTTTCTCAGATTTTATTTCTTTAAGCATACTATTATTTTTAAAAAAGACTCAGATCAGGTTTTCTTCTCTCAAAAATGTTGTGATTTACATTTGAGAGATCATAAATTTTTAACTTGGTTAGTTTCCAGTTTATAAGAAACCAAATACAAACAAGCCTTAAGGAATAGAGCGGGAAGGAACGCTAATGATTATCCAGTATTTAGTCTAATCCTTTCGCTCTCCGAATAGAAAGTCAATTTGCAGAAATATTTTGCCATTAGGCCGGTAGCGCAGCTTTTTAATTTTTAAAGAAGCTTGTCAGATCTTTGAAAAACTACATAACATCACAGATTTTCTTCTCCTTTGTAGCCATACTTGCTGTTGGAATATATTTAGAAACACTGATGCTTAAGCAAATGTGTAATACATGTGGTCAAAGTAATGCAGCATAAATGTAAGTTTACCCCAGGGAATGCAAAACTAGAGTTTTGATGTTTGTGCTGAAATATTTAGTACCTAGGCCAGCTCTAGGCAGAATTAGCAAAGCTTGTCTTTGACATTTTCATCTTCTTTCAGCCAGTTTCTACATAAGATTACTGATGTACTTGGCCTGGGTCTCTGATCTAGTACTGATCATTGCCCCAGTACATCTCAGTTCGTTCTTCAACTGAACTTTCCAACACAGATCCTTCTGCCTTCCTGACTGTCTCTTCTCTCCACCTCATTCTTCAACCTTCAAGTCTTCCCCAAGCTTCCAATCCAACCTATAAAGCAGGAATTTTGTAGCACAATGGGAATATGGGCTGTTTGGGTATGGGGAAAAGCCACGATGGTGGATATGGTCTTCAGATTAGACCAGCGACAAGAGAATTTAGGAGAAACACAACCAATAAGTGTGTTAGCTCAGAAGGGGAGAATCTATCATAAATCAGGGAGTTAATATATGAATTGGAAGCTAGAGGAAAAGCATCCATTGGATGGCATAGCTGGAGAGAAGAGTATAAATTTTGGTCAGAGAGAGAAGTCAGCTTCATCTCAGGACACATGGTGATGGATGACCTTTACATAGGGATGAAGGTCTAGTTCAGGATCTATCTAGCAGATACTGAGCTCTGGCTTCCAGTATCTTTACATATACTGGGCCTTAAAGTGGCAGACTTCTGCCAGGTATTTTATAACCCTTGAAACTCAAGAGATTATTTATGTAACAACTTCAAAACTGTACCCAGTTTTAGAAAAGTTTTCTCACTATCCTACTCAATAATAATAATTATAAGAAAAAGAAAAAGATACAAATAATTAGCCATCCTTTCTGTTCACTCAAAGATGCTAAGACCCTCTTTAGCTTTCCTTTACCATTTTCTTTTTGAAATTGTAGTAACAACCAGCTTTTTTACAGTGCTTGGTGTGCACTTTCTGTTTTAAGTGCTACTTTATATGCATACTTGTTACATATTTACAACTAACTGCAAATCCAAACTCACTTTATCCTGACAAATACTATATGATTAGGAAAAATTATTGTTCTTATACCAGATGAAAAAACTAAAGCACAAAGAGGGTGAGGGATATGCCCAGGTGAATGGCATATACCTGGTGAGTAGTAGGGTTAGGGTTTAAAGTCAGGCACTGTGGCTTCAAAGTTCATGCATGTACTTTATGACATATAGGCTACTGCCTCAACTAATGCTTTTATCTTTTTTAACCAGAAAGAAGGATTATGAGAGGAAGAGTCCATCTGAATATAAGGGAGGGCTATCACCATTGTACTTTCTTTTTTAAAGATTTATTTATTATAGAGAGTGAGAGCAAGGATGCAAGCAGAGAGAAGGATAGAGGGGAAGGGAGGGGGAGAATCTCAAGCAGACTCCCCACCCACGCTCATGACCTGAGCCAAAATTAAGAACTAGACGGTTAACTGACTGAGCCACCCAAGCACCTCACCATTGTACATTTTTATTCTGGTAAGATGCTTTCTTTCATTCATTAAATCAATCTTTGCAGATATACTGAAGTTTTGAAGGATTCATTTAGTTATTCAACAAATATTTATGACTATCCAATATATACCAGGGTGACAGAGATACAAAGATGAATAAGAAATGCTTTCTATTCTTCAGAAATTTAAAGTGAGTCAGACAGGCAAATGGGTAAGTTAAAATATGATTTACTGCTGCTGTTACAAAAATATGAGCAAACTCATATAATAGAACATAGATTATAAAGCAGTAATCACTACTGGGAGATTTCTAAGAAGCTTCATTGAAGATATGACATTTGTAATGGACTTAAGGGTTAAATAAGTGTTTTCATGATGAAGAAGAGGGAAAGGGATATTTCAGTCAAAAAAACTCCATGAGCAAAGGCATAGCATTTTAAGAAGGCTGAAATAATTATGGGAATAATGGGGACTCCTGTATGGCAGGAGCATGTGGTGTGTAGTGAGGAGTGGTAACAAGTGAGAAGGATTTAAAAAATCTGTATATGCCAAGCTAAGTGATTAGTATTGTATTTGGTAGATATTGGTTGGAAAGCCTTCAGAAGTAATACTGCAGAAGAGTGATATTAGGAGATGTGTGTGATAGGAAGATTATGCTATAGGCTATTGGAGAATAGGCCACAATGTAAACGTTATCAGGTACGAGACTTAGAAAATTCTAAGCCTGCGGCTTTTACAGCTAGGGGCTCAAGCAGTGTCCGTGTACTTGGAAAAGAGGAAATGATTTTGAGATACTTTTCTCTGAGAGAATCAAGATTTGGTAAGTGATTGATGGTAGAGGGTGAGGTATATTGATTACGACCTTTGAAATTTCTAGATTTAAGAAAGAAGCAAAGCCTGCCGTTTGCAACCATGTGGATAAATGTTGAAGACATTATACTAAATGAAATAAGCCAGTTGCAGAAAGACAAATACTGTATGAACTCAGCTATATACAGAATCTAAAATATTCAAGCTCCTAGAAGCAGAGAATAGAATGGTGATTTCCAGGGTTGGAGGGAAGAAAAAATGGGTCATTGCTGGTAAAGAGGTATAGAATTTCAGTTATGCAAGATGAACTTACATACAACTAGTTAACAATGCCATATTGTATTTTATACTCAAAGTTTGCTATGAGAGTAAATCTTAAGTGTTCTTATCACACCAAAAAAAAAAAAAAAAAAAAAGAGAGAGAGAGAGAGAGAGGAAGAAGGAAGGAAGATATTACTATATGAGGTTATAGATATTTAGTTTTTGGTGATTATCTCACAATGTATACATATATCAAATTACCAAGTTGTATTGCTTAAGTGTATATAATTTTAATTGTCAATTATTAGAATAAACAACGCGTAAGTTTATTTCTCTTTCAGCCAAACAATCCAAGTTTAACAGTCTAGAGATAATATGGCTTCTGTGGTATTACAGACCTGGATATATTCTTGTTGTTTTCTCCCTTTCTCAAGGTGATAACCTCATCCATGTGGCTGAAGAGGTCTCATCACCAAGACCTCCATAGTCCGTCAAATAAGAGGGAACAAATGTGAGAAGCAGCATGACTAGATGACTGCTCACATTTCTGTTGGCCACAACTTAGTCATATAATTTTTTCTGGAAGTAAAGGAAGCTGGGGTTTGTAATCTTTATTAGATGGCCATATACCCAGCCAAAAATAGAGATTCCATTGTTGAAGAGAGGGAGAATGGATGTTGAGGTACAATTGTAGTTTAGCTGCATAGTGTCTGATAACCACGCTAATAGAAATCTGAGGTGGACAAGATAGAACAGATTTAGGGAGATAATGAGTTCCATTTAGATATGTTAAACTGTAGGGATCTGTGAAACCATCTAATAGCTATGTCCAGCAGGTGGTTTGAAATAAGGATTTTGATCATGACAGAAAAATTTGACAATCATCAGCAATTTGAGGCTGTGTCAAATGAACTGAGAAGGGCATTGATAGCAAAGATTGAAGACTAAGAGCAAATCTAAAGGACAGCATGTTGGAAGGGATGTATTGGAGACAGAGCAGAAGCCAATCTGCTGAGTTGTTAAGAGAGTAGGGAAGGGGGCCAGGATGGGCAGAAAAATAGGAAAGAATGATATTAGAATTCTCCTTCAAAATTTTGGTCCCCATTTCACTATTCCTGTAGCAGCAGACTGCAATATCCTTGCACAGATTACTGAGCTCATAAAAGTGATTCTACTCTGTAGCCTCCTACCTATCAGAAAACAGTTTTCAGATTCTGAGGGTCCAATCACAGTGCTCTTCAATCTAGGCCCCCACCTATTGCTTATTTTATTCATGAAAGCAAAGACCAGTGCAACAGAGGATACTAAGAAATTCTGAAGCACTTAGTGCTCAATTCAGAGAATTGAATAACATAATATCTTTCAGTTCCTTGCAATAATTTACCACTTAGCATCTTCAGAGTCAACCCCAGCATGGAATGTGCACATATTATCTTGTTATTACCATCTCTTTTCTTTCTATTTATTGCCATTGAGGAAATTATAAAAACAATGCTGTGGGATCCCAGACCTTCTGATATAGTACATACTGGTTTCCAAGCCTGGTAGACTTTAGAATTGGCTAACTGGCTCTCAGTAAGTGGTGCTGGCCCTCAGGTTTACCTGTAAGTACAACAATTTGTGTTCATTGGTGTGTGAAAACCAAGTATGGAGTGAAGGTTGAGAAGAAGGTTGAAAACGTTGAGAAGGCACCTCAAATTGCAGATTAATGAAAATTGAGCAATGTAGATAGAAGATTTAGGTTATGCTTTCAAAAATTTTGCAGATGAGCAGAAGCTGGAGGGATGGTCATGATGAAGGGAGCAAGAGGAATGATAGACCCTTAAATTGAGGGCAAACCTACAACGAATTATAGCTTTTCTTTTGCTTTCCTTCTTCCCTTCTTTCTTTCCATGTGGGAGTTTTAAATGTGTTTATAGGCTGAAAGAAGAAGCCAGTGCAAAAGGAGATGCTTAAAGTACAGAAAAGAGATGTTTAATGTATAGAGGAAGTCTTTCATAAGAAAGGTAGG
This sequence comes from Mustela lutreola, assembly GCF_030435805.1. NCBI lineage: Eukaryota > Metazoa > Chordata > Mammalia > Carnivora > Mustelidae > Mustela > Mustela lutreola. Next base: position 110,656,905 of record NC_081297.1, read on the forward strand.
AACAAAGGGTATAAAAAAATAGTCTGTACTGGGTAAGTTTACAGATGGTATTTGAGAAGATAAGCTGGGAGAGCTCCTGATTGATATTTTTTCTCTATGAATTAGAGAGCCAGCTTATCCAGTGAGTATATGGGATGGTTGGAGCAGAAGACACAGAAGAGAGATGACTGCAGGGGGATATGAAAAAAAAATCCATGCAGACAAAAATGATGAGGCAGACCAGTGCCCATGGCTCAGATGGAGTCACAAACCACCACACAGCCAAACTGCACAGATGATGCTCTTCAGCAACATTTTCAATTGCAAACATTGCAATTGAACCGTTAACTTTTCTTTCCAGGGCATCTAGGCAGGTGTATATAGCAGAGAAAAAGTTAATCAAGAATGCTGGAAAACTTGAGGTTCTAGATGGGCGAGGAAAGTAAGTGCAGTTGGCAATGAAAATGAAAAAAGTCGTGGGACAGGATTAGCATTCAGAAAAAGATAAATGCTTAAAACCATACCTGCTGATACCTTAAAACTCGCAACAGAACCTAGAACAGTGCCTGTCAGAGAAGTCACAAATAAATATTCTTTAAATAAGTGACTGGGTTTTTTTTCTCCCCTCTAGGAATCACCAGTGTATTCTTATGTAGTTTTGGGGGGAGCATTTTGAGAAATATAATTCTTTAGAATGTATTTGAGACCTAAATTGGGTGTTGGATTATGTGTTGTTTTTTCTTTGATGACGTTTCCTTTCTTTTGAGTGTTTAGTTGGTGCTGCTCTGGTCCTCAGTTCGTTTGTGTCTGTTGCCCCTATTTAGATAAACAGGTTTAAACTTTGTGTATAAATGGTGTTTATTGGTAAAATTACAACTAGCTTGGGGGATATTTAAGTAGCGTATTAAGAGGATTTACTCATTATCTCTCACAGAACTGGACTCTTGTATTAGCACTGTGGAATAAACTTTGTTCCATTAAACTCTAAATTTAATTAAAGACTTAACTATTTCAAGATGTTACACTTAAAAAATGGTTATTTGTTTTAGGAGTTGACCTTACATTGCTATTCTTTATTCAACATTTACTGAGAGCCTAATATTAAATCAAACAATAACTTAAATTATAAAAGATGGGCTGAGGACCCAGGGGCAAGAGAGAAAAGGCTTATTCATCAGTAATGATGATTCATTTAAAAAACAGTCCATTTTTCTTTGTTGTAGAAGTGGCCCTTAGCTATAGCAATTCTAATACTAATAGAGCAATTCTAAACAATTCTAATAATTTATAAGATAAATTAGAATCCTCTCTAACAAAATGCCTGATAGTCATTCATTCATTCAGTCAGGTATTTGAGCTTTCATAGTCTCAGTCTCTTCATCTGTAAAATGGGAATGATCATCCCAAGAAGATAGTTAATAATACCCTATGCTAATTACCTCTAAATACTAGTTTTCTTGCCCACTTTCCTGTTAAACTAGAAGATTCAGTTAGCCAGTTAATTGATCTGCATTATATTTCTTTCTCAGTGATAAAAAATCAAGGGAACAAAGCTCTAAACCATTTGGTTTTATTTGTACAAACCCAAGTAAGACGAATAGTAGAGTAGTATTATAGTTCTTTATCATAGCACATTAATTTATATCAGGACTTCTCTAATATGTTCAGTTCGTGCTCTAAGATGAAAGATACAATCTTTTTTTAGAGGTAACAGCATGAGATAATTGTACTTCCTGTATCTCTGATTATAATAACAGTGTGGACTCTAGAAGAATGACAATAACCAGCATTTATCTGAGTGCTTTATAATCTGTAACTTGTTTTCGTATCCTGTATTGTTTGTGACTCCATGAGGATCATCCAGCCATACGGAAAGATATTTTAACACCCAACTACCTTTTTTCCACCTTGGCTTTTTAAAATAGCAGTTAATTTTTGTCTCGCCGTATTTGTTGACTTTCAGGTCCACGGAGATTCTTTCTGAAACACCGCACAGGTAAAATAAATTACCTGGTAGTGGCCTAAGAGTCATTATGTTGCATTTTGTGCCATGAGATAAGTGACATTTTGTTTCAGAAATGAGTTGGTGAATTCAAGGGGCTAATATTGGGCGAGAGTATTAATATATAGCATTCAAGTCACAGGCATTTCACATTGACTATGAAAGAACTAGCCACGCTGTTAACAGAGAGGTGGTTGGGGCGCCTGGGTGGCTCAGTGGGTTAAACCTCTGCCTTTGGCTCATGTCATGATCTCAGGTTCCTGGGATCGAGCCCAGCATTGGGCTCTCTGCTTAATAGGGGAGCCTGCTTCCCTCCCTCTCTCTGCCTGCCTCTCTGCCTACTTGTGATCTCTCTTTGTGTGTCAAATAAATAAATAAGAGAAAAGTAAACAAACAAACAAACACAGACAGATGGTTGTCTATAAACCAGTGATGGGGTTTAGTCTGACATTTTGAGGTTAACTTTTTTTTTTTTTTTAATTTTTTTAAAGAGGCGGGAGTCGGGAGGAGCAGTGAGAGAACCCTAAAGAGGCTTTGTGCTCAGCACAGAGCCCAGTGGTGGGCTCCAGCTGAAGACCCTGAGATCAGACCTAAGCTAAAATAAGAGTCGAAACTGAACCAATCAAACTACCCAGATGCCCTTTGATGTTAACTTTTTTAACTTGTTTTTAGTGTACCAGTCAGTACTGTTTTGTGTGTCCTTCATTTTTAACGTTTCATTATCCTGTTATAGAGTTTAACCTTCTTAATTCATTAGAACACTATTGATTTAGTCCTTTTTTTTTTTTTTTTTTAATCTTTTCTGCTAAAATGTTAGCACCTTCAGGGCAGAGATTAAGTGTCATTCTTTGCTGCAGTGCTAGAACCTAGAGCATAACGTGTGCTCAACAAACATTTCCTGAATTCATTAGTCATACGTTTTTAGTTGCAGGGAAAGGGAGAATGCCTTGAACAGTAAAATAATTTGGCTTGGTACTTGAGGCCTAATTTGCTCAAGACTCCCTCCACCTCTCTTTGCAGTTTGGCCCTTTACCATTTCCATGTCAAAACTTCACTCTTCTGTAGGCTTTCCTCAGGGAGCAAAATGGCTGCAGCATTCGACTTTGCATATTTAGGGCAAGACATAATTCTGTGTCCTGAACTGCTAGGAACAGTCCTGACATGTGACTCTCTTAGGTCACATGCTGTCCTTGAACAGTAACTATCATCGGATATAGAATATACTGATTATTGGCATTGCCAAGATCATGTGTTCTATCCCTGAAAACTAGTTACAGTCAGGAGATGATTGCAAACAAATTATAAAAACAAATAAACAAACAAAAAACATTCACTACAATTAATCGATGGAGTTCCAAGGATCTAGTGCATTTTAATGAAGTATAGGGAAATGAAACCTTTTTTTAAAAGTTGTTTTAAATCTGAAAAAATATCACTCTTCAGTAGTTTAAAAATAGGTGCACACATGTTTACACAAGTATATTTAAGTGTGTTAGAAATAATTCTGGCAGCATACAGTTGACTGAAATCCCAGACTTACCTTAGCAAAGGTTATAGTGGGCAATTGTGGTCATGCTGCAATCTAGGAAAAATCTTCCATCACTTCCAATTCCTCTATCATTTTATTCCCTTGAATCCATGAGGAATCCCCTTCAATAAGGGGTGCATTTCCTTTTGATAATAGGAAGATCCCAAATAACTGCATAAGGGAAGGCAATCATGGGACAGGGAAAATGGAAGAAATCAAACTTTGCAAACTCAAAATTTTTCCTAGACCTATGCCAGGTATTTCTGATTTCTTAAAAATTGATTTTGTATGAACATTTACATTTTAGAAGGAAATAGATGAATGAATGAAATGTCTAAGAGAGGGGATTGTAACCAGGAAGCCAAAACCAACATGGTGTGGTAATACAAATTTTGTATAAAACTTAAGTCATCTTCTTGTAGACTGTGTGCTTATCAAGTATTCGTCTCCATGACCATCCACCTCCCTTCTGTTTCAACCCCATACAAATCCTATTGTCTGATCTATTTTTGTCTTATTCCTACTTGCCTTGCAATATCATTTAACTGTTTGCATTTGCATGTCTTGTTTCCCTAAAGAGAATGTAAGCATTCTGAGAGCAAGGAATTTGTCTAGTCTTTCTCTGGAATTAACCAGGGCATTCTGTAGAATTGCTCCGTAAATCACTGGTGCTGAAAAATGCTTGTGAGATTTGGATCAAATCATTCATTTCACAGGGATCTGAGCAATGATGATCAGACCCCAGTGATGTGAAAATGTTTACCTAACATTTTTTCTTTTTTCCTCTAAGAAACTCTGATGAAAACTTCGATTTTGACATGCAAAGAAAAAGATCCAATAATAAAGGAGACTATTGAAAGGCTTTCAAAGGGAATAGAACCATTTGAAATTATTTTCATTGCTTTTCTGATGCCAAGTTTATAATGGCTTTCAAACAAACTGATAATAAAGGAAGACATTTTAGGGGTGTGTCACTGCTTTTATATTGCTTCCATAAATCCGTAAAAATGTTAAGATATGGACAGATGATAATGTTATTCAAACATTCTTTTTAAGTAGATGCAGGGCAGGGAGGAGAGATGGTACAATATCATTATCATTCCCATATTTGTTGTAAACAGTGAAGTCGTTGTTTTTTGTGAACTGTCAGCTTAGAACATTCTGCCAAAAACCTTCTACAGCAAGTATTTATTAGAATTAAATCACAAGTGTCAGTTGACACAGTATTATCATTTCTGGGTAGTTGAAACAGACTGTTATGTCCTATATGCAAAATATTGGCTTTGTTTTAGAAGCAGAGTTAGGCCATAGCAGGATGCTAGTAAAAGAAAGAGAATCTTTGGTGTTGTTGGGTCTTAACCTGCCAAGTGGCTGAGGTCACACCATCTTGTATGTTGTAAAGATATTTGCTAAGTCTCCAACCTAATCTTTCCAGGCTGGTGGCACCATTTCTGCACTCACACAGACCTATGGATTCCAGGGTAAACTAAGAATTCTCCATTTTATTCTCTTCATCTAATCACTGACCATGTCTCGTTAGTCCTTTCTTTGAAAATCTTAGTGGAATGCCAGGGTGGCTTAGTCCTTTGGGTGTCTGACTCTTGATTTTTGGCTCAATTCATGATTTCATGGTCATGGGATCAAGCCCCACGTGGGGCTCCACACTCAGTGGGGCGTCTGCTTGAGGTTCTCTCTCTCCCCCTCTGCTTCTTCCCTAACCTGTTCTCTCTCTCTCAAATAAATAAACAACTAAATCTTTAAAGAAAAGAAAAGAAAATCCTTTTCTGGCATGCAATGTGATATAAGGGAAATACCCCGTTTTGGGAGATGTGTGACCTTGGTCAAGTCATATAGAACTTCTTGGTCTCACTTTCCCCTACTTACAAGGTCCTCCAGCTCACATTTTGTGAAACCTCTGCCAACATCCTACCTGTCCTTCTGCTGTATTACACTCCAAGGTGTAATAACATTTTTTCTGGTGCCTTTACTGGAATCGCTGCCTCCTAAGTCAGGGCTCCTGACCATTGCCTTGTAAATCTTTCTGAAGCATTGCTTTACCTGCTCATGTACCTTCTGTGCTAGCTGTTTTGCATTAGTTCATTGAGATATGCAGGTATGTCTGGTGCACATTTCTATGTTTCAACCAAGAGATTGTTATGTTTCAACCAAGAGATTATAAGACCCTAACACTTAGATGGCTTTCTGTGAAATCATTGTATTTTCCTCACTCTGCCTTTACTTATGATTCTCAAACCTCAGTCCACATTAAAATCACCTGGAATGATTATTAAAATTTAGATTGTGAGGCTCAACTTTAGGATTTCTGACTCAATAACTTAGGGGTGCGGCTTGAAAATTTGCATTTCCCATGTGATGCTGATGGTGTTGGTCCAGGGGTCACACTGTGGGAACCACTGGTTTATGCTAATGTCTTGCCTTAGAATGCTACTTTCTTACTCCAACAACTTTACCTACTGGTGTGTTTACCACCATTCTGATACTGCCTTCATAGATCAGTCTTTGAAGACCCAGATGAAATGATCTCTTCCTCCCATATTCTGCCCAGCACTTTATTTTTACCTTGGTTATCACTATTATAATACTTGGATTAAAATTAGATCATAAGCTCCATGAAACTTTATGTCATTTCTGTACAACATCCTATCCCCTTGTCTGTGGCTCAGTGATTTGTGTACGAGTCGGAATTCAATATATACTTTTTTTTTTTTTTTTAAAGATTTTATTTATTTATCAGAGGAGGGGGGAGCGAGCGAGCACAGGCAGACAGAATGGCAGGCAGAGGCAGAGGGAGAAGCAGGCTCCTCGCCGAGCAAGGAGCCTGATGTGGGACTCGATCCCAGCACGCTGGGATCATGACCTGAGCCGAAGGCAGCTGCTCAACCAACTGAGCCAGGCGTCCCAATATATACTTTTTAAAAAAGATTTTATTTATTTATTTGACAGACAGAGAGATCACAAGTAGGCAGAGAGGCAGGCAGAGAGAGAGAGAAGCAGGCTCCCCGCTGAGCAGAGAGCCCGACGCAGGGCTCAATCCCAGGACCCTGGAATCATAACCTGAGCCAAAGGCAGAGGCTTTAACCCACTGAGCCACCCAGGTGCCCCTCAATATACATTTTTGAATGAATATCAATCACTTGGAAATTTCTTCTTCCATAATTTTTTTCTACTTTTTGCTCATGGCTTTACATTCCCCCTTCCAGTGTATTTTTTTTAATCTAACGAGGCATTCTTTGAGTAATATTTCTATTTAAAATTTAAAAGGGCTCTGCTGAGTACTATTTTCAGGAAGATAAATTATGCCATTTAATTATTGATCTCTAAGATACACTAATTATTGCCTACCTTTTAAAAAGAGTGTTTCTCTTAGTCACTCTTAACCTCAAGTGTCATCACTTAGAATACATTTTGTTTGAAATTATCTTGACCATGGTCCTGATACCGCTTTGTTTTGTTTTTGTTTTTGTTTTTAAACTATACCTTTTATTTGCTTTCCATTTTTTCCTTGTTGGCTATCTGGGTAGATAAATAGCTTTGGCATCATAGGGTATTTTGTTCACTTTGTTTGCTCTTGGCTTTATAACTTTTTATTTGTTCACAAATTAAAAGTGGCCATCACTGACACAGTTCACTCAGGGCCACAAGGTTAATGTTGGAAGAGATCAGTCCATTTGGCTAATCCATTCCATTTTGCTTCTGTAGATATATAGTCCAAGGGCAGGTATGATGAAAGAGTTGCTCTGGTCACGGATGGAATGGATGACAGAGCTGTAACGCTCTACTTGAGATCTCATCCTAGAGCTTTCTCTGCAATCAATTGGGCTCTGTTTTTGAGACTCAGAAGAAAATTCAAAGAACGTCTCATAAGTGCTTAGAACTAAGGCTTCCTTTCACCTGGCAGCACAGAAAGAATCAAGCTCTGTAGATAGAACTGGGAATATATAGGATCCTGGTCTCCATGGACTCAAGAAAGGAGCAAAGCACCTCTTTTTGTCTTTTTATTTAGGAAGTGGAATATCTGAAGAGGCATATATGTTTGAGCAAAGAGGTGTGTGTTCTATACACTTTTCGAAATTGGCAAGTAGAATAAGAGAAAAGTAAAAACCAAACTCTTGAGGACAGAGGATGACCAAATTTCAGATAATTTTTAAAAATATTACTTAAAAAAATTTTTTAGCTCTACTTCATAGTAATTTCATGCTTGCTAATTTTGAACACTTTAATAATATTTTTTTCATTTTGAACAACAGTATGAGAAAGATTTGTCTTATACCTAATAACCTACATCAGAGGGTGAAAATAAACCTACTTTAACCAGAGCACCCTGCAAGCTCATTGTTGCTGGTGAAATCTCGGTCCTGGCAATTTTGCTTTCTAATTTCCATTTATTTTATGTTTCATTTTGTTTATCTTTTCCTTTTGTCAGAAAGCTTTCTTCTCAAGTTGGAGAAAATTAGTTCCAATGCCTAGATCTTTATAATTTACTTTCTGGGAAAAAGAAATTTTAGTTTCTATTGAGTTTGATGACACCAGGCAAAAAAATGAAATGTTAAAAATAAATGGTCACTATTTATTCTCTTATAAAATATTTACTAACTTGAAACAAGTTTAACTTTTATTTTAAAAGAAATATGTACACATAGTAGGAAATTCAAATGCATACAAGCTTTTATTTATTTATTTATTTATTAAGATTTTTTAATTTATTTGACAGACAGAGAGATCACAAGTAGGCAGAGAGGCAGGCAGAGAGTGAGGGGGGAAGCCGACTCACCTCTGAGGAGGGAGCCTAATGCAGGGCTCGATCCCAGGATCCTGGGATCATGACCTGAGCCAAAGGCAGAGGCCTTAACCCAATGAGCCACCCAGGCACCCCACAAACAAGCTTTTAAAAATCCTCTGCTAATTGCCAATTTTGCCTCCAAAAGCAACCACTGTTAACAGGTTTTTGTGTATCTTTTCAATATATGTATCACACATACACAGCAGAAATTGAATTATACTTTACAAAGCCTTGATTTTTCCTGAAATATTTTTTAAAGTCTATACTTAAAAATTAACAAAATCTGCTATAATCAAAAGAGAGGAGTAGTAAATAATTGAATATAGCTTATTAAGTAAACTTTTTTTTTTTTTTAAACCCCAAACAGACTAAAAGTTTTTTATCCATTGTGAAAAAAGGGACTGAAACTGAATGGCTTAATATGTTGATTCAGGAAGCTGGTGTTTATTTATTCAAATAAATTTACTATCACTCGTGGCTTTTTAAAATTATGTAAATGTGTGAAGAAGTGAAGGAGATAATGATCACAGAAACTTCACATTAGATATTTTGGATTGCATTTACTGATATGATTTCATCGTACATTTCTCTTTTGATTCTTATTTAACTATTAGAAAAAATTATTTTTAGGTGATTTGCCAGAAAAGATTACACATTGTCATTTCATAATCCCATAGTAAAAAGTGTAGACAGACTTTTAGAAGTGTGATAGAGAAATTATTTTATATTACAATATTATTTTAAATATACTATCCTTTGTAAATCGGGTGGTAATACAGTTAGTATTTGACCCTCATTTTTCAAGGATCACTTACCAATCATTCATGGGATACGTGTCTCCAATCATGGTCTGCACTTGCAGAAAATATGCAATTTTGAGTTTTTATAGAGTGAAGCTTAAGTATCTCATCCACTGTGGGTAGATGGGTAATGTCTGTAATTATGCCTTTCTTCCAGGTAGAGCTGGTTATGTGAAGGCACGTGGTGTATTCTCACAGGTCAAGGACCTTGTCAACTTCCCCCTTGTGTTTGCAGTCTCTTGTTCTCTGAATTAGTGTTTCCTTACCCACTCTGGAGGTGGGAGGCAGCAGGAGAAACTGGATATCCCCTTGGTCACATCAGTATTAATTTTCCATTTAATGTGACTTAGTGAGGGCATGCATTTATTTGAATTTCTCAGTACCTATAGATTCTGAAGGTACTATGAACAGATTTTATAAGCCAGGAGTTATTTTTCTCTGACATTCTTTATTATTTTATACAGTTACCATTTTCCAGAAATATCTTTGATGACCTATTTTCTTTCTTCTCATTTTTAATATACTACCCCGGTAATTTGAAGGAGTCTTTATTTTTTATTTTATGTATTTTAAAATATTTAATTTATTTATTTGACAAGACAGAGATCACAAGTAGGCAGGGAGGCAGGCAGAGAGAGAGGAAGGGAGACAGGCTCCATGCTGAGCAGAAAGCCCCATGCAGGTTTCCATTCCAGAACCCTGGGAACATGACCTGAGCCGAAGGCAGAGGCTTTAACCCACTGAGCCACCCAGGTGCCCCTGAAGGAGTCTTTTTTGCAGCAGTGATCTCTCATTGACCACTGGACTTGTCTTGCCTTGTGAGCTGAATAAACTAGATTTTATTAATCTACTTATCAACTAGTTGTTTGCATATTTTGCTCAGAATAGGATTCTAAATGGTGCAATGAGTAGATTTTATGTACATATGAGTTCTCTATATTCTAATTTGTTCTTCCTTTAAAAGGAACTTTTAAAAGCAACTTTCATTTCCCTTTACTGGTGTTTTTGGTGTGGAGGGACGTGTATTATTATATTGGTGCATAGTTAGGGAGTGTTGGGAACACTGCAGTGAGGAGGGAAATCTGGAAAATGAAGTTAGTAGCCTTTAGCCTCAGGGAGGGGTAAACAGTCTTTTTACATGAAAATTGTGCTTGTGGTAGGTGTCTTCTCTTCTTGAAGTTGGCCATCTCATTTCCCATTATTCTCTTTTGCCATTATTTGGTGTTTGCTTTACAGAAAATTGTAGAGGGAAATTCTTGGTATGCAAGGCATCCACTATCCTTCCAATATTTTTGCCTTCGAGCTAGAAAAGGGTATTGTTCTCAGTATTTGTGGGTGAGGCTGGAAGAGTAGTATATGGAAAATAAATGGCCTTTTCACAATATAAACCCACACATGCTGTCATTTGGTTTTATATTTCATATGGTAAATTACTGACTTTTTATGCTTCTTTGTGAGGTTGCCTTTTTGTCTGTTAGGAACGTCAGAATTTTTCTTCAAAGAAACCATTTATTTAACTACAAATCAAACTGATCTGATAGCTGTTTATTAATTTGATATGTGTTGGTATGAACTAGGGAGGCTGGCTGTTTCTTTCTCCTGCTGGCCACCTTCTCTATAACATTAAGTGTGTGATCATGTAAAGGGGAGCTTTGACTTTGGACTAAGCTCCCATAGGTCCAGGCCTTGCTACTTTATTGAACACGTGACCTCAGAAAGCCACTTTGCCTTTCTAAGACAGTGTTCCTTTCTATTTATTTATTTATTTATTTTTGTGATTTTTTTTTTTTTTTTACAGTGCTTCAAGATTCATTGTTTATGCACCACAGCCAGTGCCCCATGCAATAAGTGCCTTCCTTAATACCCACAACCAGGCTCACCCAACCCCACCCTTCTCCCCTCCAAAACAATCAGTATGTTTCTCAGAGTCCACAGCCTCTTGTGATTTGTCTCCCCTTGTGGATTTCCCCCAACTCACTTCTGTCCACCTCCCAATGTCCTCTGTGTTATTCCTCATGCTCCACAAGTGAAAGAAACTGTATGATAATTGACTCTATCTGCTTGACTTATTTCGGTCAGCATAATCTCCTCCATTCTGTAATTGCACTACTGGGTATTTACCCCAAAGATACCAATGTAGTAAAAAGAAGGGCCATCTGTACCCCAATATTCATACCAGCAATGGCCACAGTCGCCAAACTGTGGAAAGAACCAAGAAGCCTTTCAACAGATGAATGGATAAAGAAGATATGAATGGGACTGGAGGAGATTATGCTGAGTGAAATAAGACAGGGTTCCTTTTTGAATGAAACATTGTAGAACATGGGATTGGGATATTTCTGAATGTCTTGGCCATGGCCTGAACCAAATCACTGTATTCAGTATATACATCAACATTTCCTTATGAATCAAACTTTATGATGTTCTAGTGTTTTCTGAGGTTGTTGTTCATCTTCCCAGAGGTTATAATTTTCCAAAATATTGGTATCTCTCTTTGCCCTTTGGAACTGTGCTTTTTAACTCCTACTTAGCATGTAAAACATAATGGAATTTGGTAGTTAGTCAAGTTTCCTTAAATATTAGTAAGTATATTAAAGTTTAGGAAGAAATATGTATTCAGGATTGTCTTGGTCTATAGCTGATCTATTAGACTGGGTGATTCACCACATTATGGAATGCTCAGCAGCACCTGTGGCTTCTACCCAGTTGATGTCAGTAGCATCACCTTTCCACTTGTGACAGCCACATTGTCTTAAGCCTTGACCAAATGTCCCTTGGGAAGCAAAATCACCCCTAGTTGAGAACTGTCACAGGGACAGAAGCCTTTCATGATGCAGGAGTCTTCCTTTATTGGGACATTGGGAACCCTTCTAGAAACATTTCATCTTTGGTCTGAGTATATCAATATGAAAAAACTTTTTAGTAGTATTTAAAATTATTTATCACTATCCTATATTTTAAACCACTTATTTATTTTTTTGAAAAATGGAGTTGAGGGCCTGTGTCAGTCAGACACAGTCCTGTGTAATGAGTATTCGAATGACAATACAGGCAGTGTTCACTTAGAAGTGAAGAGCTTAAGTTCTAGACTCAGGCTGCCCAGAATCAAACACCGATTGTAGCATTTCTGGCTGTATGATCTTCAACAATGAATATTTCTATTTGATCATAAAATGGTAGTAAGGGTACCAATTACTTTTCACACACTTGTTGATCAAATTTAACAAAATCATAATATAAGGACTTAACACAGTGTCCGATGCATAGTAAGTACTTAAATCATATTGGTTGTGGTAGATCTTTTCATTATCTGTACCAACGACACTTATTATCAAGGGTGTTGTACTCATGAAAGAGAATAGTGCCTAATCCTGGATAGAGGGGGATGATAGTAACATCAGAAGGCTTTCTGGAAAAGATAAGCCCTGAGCTGTGCCGCATAGGATGAGGTCAGCCAAAAGATAGTGAAGTGAAGAACAGGGAGAAGGGCATTCTAGCAAAAGTATTACATTTTCTTTTATGTGTAATTTGTGATACAGAAACTAAGTATTTTTTTGTTTGAAATATTTAAAAACACGGTAATATTTTTAGCTTGTATTACTCAGTCCACAATTCTTTATAATTTATAAGTTAATTTTGGTATCAGAAAAGTTTTATGAAGTGTTCTTTATACCATCTTAATGAAGTATTGATTTTAAATGAACCTTTTATTTTTCTTTGAGAACTACATGATGGTCTTGTCTAATTTTAGGATTCCTTCTGGTCACAGATGGAGGAGAGCCTGGTTATTTCTTACTTCTGTTTGCTTCTTTACAAATAATGTTGAAGCATAGGTTTTATCTAATCCAGGTTTTGTTCTGTCTTTCATATTCGTGTTAGCTACCTTATCTGTATGTGAATAGATATCTAATCATCCTTGGACAGTTCCTGATGAATGCTTAGCTGTCCTGGTAATTTGAGGGTAATATTCAAAAACAAGCCATACCCCTTCCTAACATATATATATGACATGGTGCCATCTCCACCATATGCATTCACTTCTGTGACCCATAAATAAACTAATGGAGTAGGTAGGACAAGTTTTTAAGTGAGCAAATTGGGCTTATAAATGTTACTTGTCTAGGTTGACTCAACATCAGAACTGGGCAGGAAAACCAGGTCGACTTGATTCTAAAACCTCCTCTTCCTACTATCACAGTTATAATCAAGTGTACTCTCTTTGGTCATGTACCTCTTTTTCAAAGACCTCTTATTACCTGTGAAGGTAGAATGATGTTCTGCAGAAGAGTTCAATATCTCTTCTATTTCTTTTGCATTTTATAATCCTTTTGCTATTGCTGATAGACTTAAAGTGCTGATTATTTGAACTTGTAACTAGTTTCATTTCTTTTTTATAATTCAATAAGAACATGTAGAATCCATCATAACATTTACATGATTCTGGATAATCAATTATAATAATATTGAATAATCAATAATCTTGGTCATCCTTGTGAGCTTCCTGAGGATATCTAGTGACTTTTTTTTTTTAAAAGATGAATTTATTTATTATAAAAAGAGAGAGAAAGAGGGAGAGCGAGCTCAGTGGGGAGGGTTAGAAGGAGAGAGAATTTCAAACAAACTCCCTGAGATCATGACATAAGCCAAAATCAAGAGTTGGATGCTTAACTGACTGAGCCACCCAGGTCCCTCTGTGACTTTTTTTTTTGTGGGGGGGCACATTTTGTAGTTTCTCTCACTGAGTTTCCACCTACTAGTAGCTCTTTGGAGAAATGACTGTTGAATTTGCCAGAGTGGATCAAATTGTTTTAAAATTTGCCCATCTTATAAGATAGGTGATTGTGGTATCCAGTCTCCAGATGTTCCCCAATAATGCCTAGTCTCTGTTATTTATGCCCTTGAGCAGTTCCTTCCCACGTGGAATAGGGATGACTTGTATAATCAATAGAATGATGCTGCAAAGACAGAGCATGGCTTACCAGGCTAGGTCATAAAACCCATTACAAACTTTTGTCTTGCCCTTTTGGATCACTTGTTCTGGGAGAAGCCATCTGCCATCTTATAAGTCTTCTCTGTGGAGAGGAGCGCATGGTAAAGAACTGAGGCCTCCCGTCTAGACCTTGTAAGTGAGCCATTAGGGAAGTGAATCCCTCAACCCCTGTCAAACTTTCAGGTGACTGAAAACCTTGACCAATGTCTTGGCTACAGTGTCATGAGAGATGCTGAGCTAGATCAGCCTAGCTAGACTGCTACCAAATTCATGACCCACAGACACCACAAATAATAAATGTTTACTGTTTTAAGACACTAGGTTTGGGGATAACTTGTCATACTGAGCAATAATACTCCTTAGGAATGATTTTAACATTAAAACACATGTGAAATATTAAGCGTTCTGCATATTATTTTGTCTTTTTGAAATGGAATATGATTCTTATTTATCCTCAATCTTATAACAGTGATTCTATAAATTGTTTTTATCATTAATCATTCATGTTTTAAATTTAAAATAAATGAGATATATGGAAAGCATTTATAAAATAGAAGTGTTATAGGGAAGTTCTATTTTTAATTTCTTGAGGAATCTCCACACTGTTCTCCAAAGAGGCTGCACCAACTTGCATTCCCACCAACAGTGTAAGAGGGTTCCCCTTTCTCCACATCCTCTCCAACACACGTTGTTTCCTGTCTTGCTAATTTTTGCCATTCTAACTGGTGAAAGGTGATATCTCAATTTAGTTTTAATTTGAATCTCCCTGATGGCTAGTGATGATGAACATTTTTTCATGTGTCTGATAGCCATTTGTATGTCTTGATTGGAGAAGTGTCTGTTCATATCTTCTGCCCATTTTTTGATATGATTGTCTGTTTCGTGTGTGTTCAGTTTGAGGAGTTCTTTATAGATCCTGGATATCCAACTGGTAAACTATTGATTTAAATTCATTTCTAAACTCTTGCAATGCATTTTTACATATTTATATGATTTCTATTAATGTTAACAAAATAATTTGAAGAGATTCCCCCTTAACAAAAAAATGGTCGTAATCCTTCAATAATACTTCTGTGTTACTGTTTTATAAAATGTGTTCATTAATGGCAAAGAGAAATACAAGAAGAAGAAGGAAGAAAGAAAGATACGGCAGTAAATATTATTAGATCTTGTCTACAAATCAAGAATTGAAAGCTCATCAATTCTAAATAAACTGGTTGTCCATAGCCTAGTAGAGATAGCTTCTAATGTTAAAGGGGCTTCTGTTTAAGTTGCATTGTTGGGATAAGCTTTGTGTTATATAATCAAGAACTATGGCTTTGAAATCCAAGAAACATTAACATTGAGTGAGGAGATGGTATCACAAAATAAGAATCTTTTTTTTTTTTTTAAAGATTTTATTTATTTATTTGACAGACAGAGATCACAAGCAGGCAGAGAGGCAGGCAGAGAGAGGAAGGAAAGTAGGCTCCCCACTGAGCAGAAAGCCCAATGTGGGGCTCGATCCCAGGACCCTGGGATCATGACCCGAGCTGAAGGCAGCAACTTAACCCACTGAGCCACCCAGGTGCCCCACAAAATAAGAATCTTATCATAATCATCAGAAATATATTTTTATAAATCAGCTTAGTATTGTATGGAATATTCTTTTTTTTTAATATAATTTTTTATTTTTTATAAACATATATTTTTATCCCCAGGGGTACAGGTCTGTGAATCACCAGGTTTACACACTTCACAGCACTCACCAAAACACATACCCTCCCCAATGTCCATAATACCACCCCCTTCTCCCAACCCCCCTCCCCCCAACAACCCTCAGTTTGTTTTGTGAGATTAAGAGTCACTTATGGTTTGTCTCCCTCCCAATCCCATCTTCTTTCATTTATTCTTCTCGTACCCACTTAAGCCCCCATGTTGCATCACCACTTCCTCATATCAGGGAGATCATATGATAGTTGTCTTTCTCTGCTTGACTTATTTCGCTAAGCATGATACGCTCTAGTTCCATCCATGTTGTCGCAAATGGCAAGATTTCATTTCTTTTGATGGCTGCATAGTATTCCATTGTGTATATATACCACATCTTCTTGATCCATTCATCTGTTGATGGACATCTAGGTTCTTTCCATAGTTTGGCTATTGTGGACATTGCTGCTATAAACATTCGAGTACACGTGCCCCTTTGGATCACTACGTTTGTATCTTTAGGGTAAATGCCCAATAGTGCAATTGCTGGGTCATAGGGCAGTTCTATTTTCAACATTTTGAGGAACCTCCATGCTGTTTTCCAGAGAGGTTGCACCAGCTTGCATTCCCACCAACAGTGTAGGAGGGTTCCCCTTTCTCCGCATCCTCGCCAGCATCTGTCATTTCCTGACTTGTTGATTTTAGCCATTCTGACTGGTGTGAGGTGATATCGCATTGTGGTTTTGATTTGTATTTCCCTGATGCCGAGTGATATGGAGCACTTTTTCATGTGTCTGTTGGCCATCTGGATGTCTTCTTTGCAGAAATGTCTGCTCATGTCCTCTGCCCATTTCTTGATTGGATTATTTGTTCTTTGGGTGTTGAGTTTGCTAAGTTCTTTATAGATTCTGGACACTAGTCCTTTATCTGATATGTTGTTTGCAAATATCTTCTCCCATTCTGTCAGTTGTCTTTTGATTTTGTGAACTGTTTCCTTTGCTGTGCAAAAGATTTTGATCTTGATGAAATCCCAATAGTTCATTTTTGCCCTTGCTTCCCTTGCCTTTGGCGTGTATGGAATATTCTTAACATGATTCTTCCTTTTTTTGCCCTTGCTTCCCTTGCCTTTGGCGTGTATGGAATATTCTTAACATGATTCTTCCTTTATAAAAGGATTTTATTATCCTTTGCCATCTTTTGAAAAAGTGGTTTATGATATTGGTACAACATAATGATTACTGTCAACCATGACCCTTCATGCATCCTCAGAAAATAAAGCTGTCTCCTTACGGTCCCCGCTTAAGTTTATGAATGCTATTAAAAGCCACATAGCTTCCTGAACTATTTAAAAATGGTGCATATCCATCAGTCATATTTTTTAGATTCCATGCACTTTTGCTGATGAAGGTCATAAACCACATGAGGCAGATCCAGAACTCAGACTCTCTTTTCTACTGGTCCTTTATTCTGACCAGAGCAATTGTATGTCATTATTTCCATCAGACTTGACAATTTCCTCTTGGTAAAGTAAATAAAGCATATGTGTTAAAAACCTCGCTGTGAATCTTAGCATCCATTCTTGTCTTGAGCTTTGACTGCAGGTGTGCTCGGCCTTTTAGCAGGCCTTCCACAGCTGCTGCAGCTGCTGTGTCCTGTCTGTTGCACTCACGCATGATGTAGGACATTAATTGTTTTTGGACAACGAAGGGATAAATGCTTTTGCTATCACAGGTAACACGTGGGAAAGAAAAATGAGTAAGTAGAGTTGTCATGGTATGAATTACTTTCTGTAAATCACCATTTTTATTCATGTGTATCTCTTGTTTTAAAAGAAACATGAGGCATTCCATTCTCAAAATGACTTTGGAGTAGAAGAATTTTTTAAGGGAAGAGGGGAATTGCAATTCTGCCTAACAAAAACATTCTAAGTCTGTCTGTCTCTCTCGCATGCGCTTTCTCTTTTTCTCTCTCTACACGCACACGCACACACTAACTTACTCATTCATCTGGTCTGGACGTTTACAAATGTTTAAACATCCCATTTCGGTCTAGAATTTTTATTTTTTATTTTTTTATTTTTCTTTTAAAGATTTTATTTATTTATTTGACAGAGAGAGATTACAAGTAGGCAGAGAGGCAGGCAGAGAGAGGAAGGGAAGCAGGCTCCCTACTGAGCAGAATCTGATGCGGGGCTCAATCCCAGGACCCTGGGATCATGACCTGAGCTGAAGGCAGGGGCTTTAACCCACTGAGCCACACAGGCACTCCTAGAATTTTTCAAAAGGATGTGAAAGGTAGAAAATTCTGAATACAATTTTATTGCTAAAATATAACAAAAATTTTTCATTATAAGATTAAGGATGCTTTTCATTCAGAGAGCAACATTTAGGACAAATTATAAAAATAAGTACACATTTTGGAAATACTTCAGATGTTACAGTCACCTACCTAAAATTCAGCCGTTCTGTCCTCCAGTCCTCAGCTTCGCCACTCACTAGCTATGAAACACTGGGCAACTTACTTATTATCTCCCTGAGCCTCACCTTTCTGGTCCTTGTAAAGGGGTTTTATGAAGATTATGCTTGATAAAGACTGGTTATCACATGTTATACCATGTGATAGTTGTTTTTGCTCATCACAATGATGTTGGCAGGTGTCACTCAGTCAATAATGTAGATATACAGGGGCGCCTGGGTGGCTCAGTCGTTTAAGCGTCTGCCTTCAGCTCAGGTCATGATCCCAGAGTCCTGGGATTGGGCCCCACATGTGGGTCCCTGTTTCTCCCTGACCCACTTCCCTGGCTTGTGTTCCCTCTCTCGCTTTGTCTTTCTCTGTCAAATAAATAAATAATCTTTAAAAAAATGCAGATACACCAGTGGAATCTATTTGCACAGAGGTTTACTTGTGCTTGTGCCATCTCTAAAATTCCGTTTCTGATTTTGAACATCCATTTTGTGAGAAAAGGACCAAAATAGCTGGCTATTGAAAGCATACAAGAAGAAAATATTTTGGTATTTATATCAAAGAATTGAATGAACAGTGAAAATTTAGCAAATTATGAAAACTGAAAGTCATAAAATATGGGAATCAATTAAAAGAGTTGAGTAACATAGGTAACTTCATGATAAAAGTTTGAAACAAGCATGGATGTGGCAGAATGAGGGGTAAAATTGGAGGAAAGGAGGAGTGAAACAAGTGACTCACGTTTTTAGTGCTTGAGATAAGCTGTTCTTGAAGAAAGATTGGATTTTTTATGTGTTTGAGTTCATTGTGAAACTCAGTCTTTCTGTGAGATATAGTAGAAGTTATAAGCCGATAATCATGTTTATCATTTATAAAATTATTTCCCCTGTATTTTCTTGGAATCAATTACTACAAAATCGCAGGGGATGGTTAGTTAAGAAGTCTTCCTACAGCTGTTGGCCTCTATTTTGTTGCTGTGATTACAGACAGACATATACAAGCAATGTCCTTCTACTCAACAAAGCATCCAACAACTCATCAAAACTGAGCAATGAATCTCTATAGCCTCTGGGTATAATCATCACTTTGTTTAAACTCTAAGGAAGAAACCAGAAGTGATTGCAACATCATTGAACCCCAAACTCTCACCATAAGCTCCATTGCATATACCACCTTTGAGCTCAAGAAGTCTTATGAAAAGAAGGAAATAACAATCACAGAATTCACATTTCACCACCCATGATTATATCATTTTATATCTTGGAGCCAGAGAAATCAGATTTGGGTGAATACAGTATAAAGGCTTTTATGAAGAGGGTGGGAAATGGTAGACACATTCAAATTTAAAGTTCATCGTCTTCTAACAGTATTGTTTTGGCTCCTTTGTCTTTCTAGCATAGAGCTTGCCCTAGTCATTATTATTATTTCATTATACAGAGCAGGAAATTGAATAGAGGAATAGACGAAGCAGGAGACCCTTGCACCCAATTCTAAGCCTTCAGTGTTTTTTCACCAAATCACATTGATCAAGGTCCATTGTGCTTTGTATGTTGCTCAACCATATGAATTTTTCATTGGAAGTTGGAGGAGAAATGATTATGCAAGTCCCAAGAAAACATGATGCATCAGCTAGTTGTAGTTGCTCCAGAATATTTAGAAAAGCAATAACGCTCTTGTATTATAGTTCCTGGCTTGGCACATTGTGTTATATTAATCACATTAAATTAGATGTGGGGAATTTATGAAACAAAGATGATACATATATATGTGTGTGTGTTTGTATATATACACATATCTATAATTTATGCAGTTTAAAATATTTATTTTTCTACCACATTATCTGGTGTTATAAACAATGCTGGGATTTAGATGCAGACGTAGTAATTCTCTTATCATCTAGATAGGTACAAGAGTGCATATTTGTATGTGCCAGAGAATGTGATTTATACACAGTGATTTTTAGTCAATAATGTTTATAATGCAATTTCATGTTAGGCACTGTCACAATAGAAAGTGATGGATACAAAACTATATTGATAAAAGTGTGACTTGGCAAACATTGGAGCAGGGGGAGGAATGATTCATCAATGTGTCTCGTATAGATATTTTTGTATAGGATGGGCTTTGAGGCCCAAACATGTTATCATGAATGTTCTTTTCAAATTATTGTAGTTTTCTTTTACCGAAAACAGATTTGTTTTTTAATTCTAAATTCTATATAAGACCAAAAATAATAAATAAAAATAAATGTAAAGATAACAAAGGTCTGTTTTTACGCAGTGTCTCTTAGGCCCCAGAGAGCCAGGGGACATCCTGATTAGCGATTAGCTTCAGGAGGTTAATGTGATGATAATATATTCGATAGATTGTGAGCAAACAGAATCAAGTTTGACTGACTGAAGGGAGAATATTACAGAGGGACAAGAGTGAACCTCAAGGCCTTAGAGTTTATCACAGGCTCTTAGTTGGGGGTGTGGAAGTGTTGAGAGATGTTTTTAGTTATTACCGTGCCTGCGGAATGCCTCTGTTGTTGAGTCTGTGGAAATCTGGAAAGGAAAACATCCTACATTATGAGAGATCTTCTGCAGAACAGAGAGTTTTCTACCCAAGTCCAGGCATAACCCTTAAGTGAACGTGTAAAGAATCAGTAGGATTTGGGGATGGTATTATCTTCCAAGGAGTGTAATTAGGAATGAGAAATTTCAGGGGAGTATGCTTTTTCTTTTTTTCTTTTTTTTTTTTTTTTAAATTTTATTTATTTATTTATTTATTTGACAGAGAGAGATTATAAGTAGGCAGAGAGGCAGGCAGAGAGAGAGAGGAGGAAGCAGGCTCCCTGCTGAGCAGAGAGCCCGATGCGGGACTCGATCCCAGGACCCTGAGATCATGACCTGAGCCGAAGGCAGCGGCTTAACCCACTGAGCTACCCAGGCGCCCGAGTATGCTTTTTCTCTGTGTAACATTATTAAGGTCTAGCATGTTTATAGACAGAGGCGTCTTTGTATACTTGTTCTCACCTTACAGAATATTCAAACACCAAGGTTTTCCTTGAGTTTTCTGTTGAAAGAGAATCAAGATAATTTCTATTAGTAACAAATATTTCAACCTTGAAATAATTGACAGTGTTTTCCAGAGGAGAATTATAGATTAAAAAAAATCTGTAAAAAACTCAAGAGTATGAGTTTAAGGAACAATTTCCTTAAAAGAAAATATGAAGACAGGGACGCCTGGGTGGCTCAATTGGTTAAGCAGCTGCCTTCGGCTCAGGTCATGATCCCAGCGTCCTGGGATCGAGTCCTACATCAGGCTCCTTGCTCGGCAGGGAGCCTGCTTCTCCCTCTGCCTCTAGCCTGCCACTCTGTCTGCCTGTGCTTGCGCTCTCTAACAAATAAAATCTTTAAAAAAAAAAAAAAAAAGAAAGAAAATATGAAGACAAAGAACTAGATTCATTCCCTACTACACTAGTAAAATGAGAAATCTCATATTTGACTTCATCCATTCTTTCAGCATACATGTTTTCAGCATCCATTGTTTTAGGCACCGTTCTAGGATTTAAGCACCTAGCGAATTTGCATAAATGGCAAGCATGTATTTGTGGTTTGATTACTTACCTAAGAATAAAGGAGACAATAATGAATAATGTCAGGTAGTGCAGTGATGGAAAGTGTTAAATGAGCTGGCCAAGAAGGTACTGAATGGTGATATTTTGAGGAGGAGCTAAGTAAGGGCTGGTACCAGCGTATATGAATACGTGTGGGAGAGAAGCAGTCCAGTAGAGAGATCAGTAAAAGTTCTGAGCATCACTGGTCATGATGAGGACCAATAAAGAGACCACAGAACAAGGGGAAAGTTGTAGACATAAAGTTGGAAAAGCAACCAAGTTCTAAACACATGGGAACTCTATGATAGCCCACAGAGCAACTTTTTTTCAGAGTTACCTTAAAAGCCACTGGAAGATCCCGAGTATAAGAGATACAATCTGACAAATGTTTCCAAAGGATCCCTCTGCATTCTTTGTGTTTTCATGGTCTTGCAAGAGTGGACTCAAACATTATGGATACCGTAGTCTATGAGTGATGAGGGTTGACTTGAACCAGGTGGAAGCACAGAAGTTGTAAGGTGACTATTGAAGATAAAGTCGACAACATGCTGTAGGCTGGGAGAGAGAGAAGAATCAAGACTCTAAGGCTTATGAATCACCCTCAATTTATGGGATGCTTGTTTGAGAAACATTGTATTACAAAATTAGAATTGGTATTATCTATTAGATTTAACTTCTTCAAGCTCTTCCAAATATTGCACTGTTATTCAAGGCAGTCATCCCTAATCCTTTGGGGCATTTTAGTGACTTCTTCTAGATTGGATATCTTTCTAACCTTTGACTTTGGTTTTCCATAGTTTTTTAGTAAAATAGTACACAGGAGGAAGTTTAAAATGCATATAAGAAATACGTTATGGAGGAATGAAGTATAAATAATCGTGAAGTAGCTGAGTGTGAGTTCTAGAAGCAGACTGTCTGGATTTACATGCTGATATCACATTAATGAGCTTTATAAGTTTAAGGAAATTGGTTACTCTCTTTTTCTTCATCTGTAAATTAGAAATAATAACATTCCCTACCTTAGAGGATTGTTGTGAGGATTTAATGGTTTACTACATATGTAATGCTCTGAGAAATGCTTGGCACATAGTAAATTATTAGTAAGTGTTAATGATTTTTATTACCTATTAATACCATTGCTAATAAGAACTGATATGTGATTCAAATTTTAAAAAGAGGCAGCTTCAGAAAAACAAAAGGAATAAGTAACCCTTAAATTGATCAAGCCAAATGAATAATTGAAAGTGAACTCTATATAAAATTAATGAAAAAAAAAAACCCTGAAAACTCAGTAAGTTCGTAAGTAAAAAGTTTGAAATTATATCGGATTATTCTTGCCTAACAACATGTTTTAGATTTGTAACCTGAGAGAAGAAACACATTAGCAGCAAAAGAAACAATTTTTCAATTATAACCTGTATCATTAAACTATTATTATGTTATACATTACTGGTATTTTTTCCCCTGTTTTGCAAATTGCTTTTTGGGAATCCAAATTTAAATATATTTTTTGCATTTTCCAGGATTTTCAGTTTCCTACTGACACACTCAATTCATTGGTGGTACTAAATTGAATAAACAAAGTGAAATTTAATTGCTCACATATTTGAAAATAATTTCATCATTTTGAAGAAAGTTCTTAAGAACAGTTTATAAGATATTGACTAATACGTATAGTATTTAATAACAATTTTATCCTAGCATAGAAATAATAAAGTTGTAGAAAATGAGGGCTGGCTTATTTTCAATTCTATAAATACTTTTTTTTCTTTAGAGTCTAGTTACAGGATTCCAATTGACTGGAGCATAAGTATACAAGAAATATTTGTTGTACCATTAATGTTTGATTATGAATTTCATGTGCTGAATGAAGTAAAAAAATTTTTTGAAAATGCTGTCTGAATCACACAAATGACAGAAAATAATTTGACCTTTAAATTGTAATTGTGATAAATGGCCTTTAGTTTGACATTTCGAAACTGTCAACATCAGGGTCATCTACAAATGTTTATTCAGTATACATTATTTAATGTGCATTGTGATTAGACTTTGGGAATTTCACTTGTAAAGTTGTGAGTAAATATGGTTCATCTCTGGTTCTCTTTTTCTTTTGCTTAGACTGTTCCAATACCTTTTACTCTCTTTTTTTTTTCCTAGAATACAATTTCAAACATGAAATATTCTTTGGGATGTACCAACCTCCCTTTGCAAGCATGATGCTGCTTATGCAATAGTACTCCATTTTACCAAAATTATATACTATATATCTTAAATATATGCCAAATTAACTTTTTCTCCCTCAGTTTGAAACTTTCCTTTCTGCTTAAAGTGATATTCTAGTTGTTAGTCGGCTTTTTGGATATGCTAGGAGTACTCATATGCTGAAAATAGGAACAAAGTGGCTTTGGAGAATAATTAACCTGTAGTAAGAATGACTTCTTGACAGGCTGTTGACAAAAACACTACCACTAAGTCCAGTATTCTCAAAATTTCCATTATGGTATAACCCAGGGCTTTGTAAGAGACTCTATTTTGGGGCCAACTCATGGCAACAGTGATTGCAGAAGTGGTGGTTGGAGGAGGAGCGCCTGGGTTCAGCACAGGAGGTTATGGAAGCCAGGTGACAGGAAAGCAGCCATCATGAATTGGACACGACTCTAGGACTCAACTGACCAGGGTCACAGTTAGCTGGGGAAGCTGACACTAGCTTCTCTTTTAAATACTCTTTGAAGTTGGCATCTGAACAGCAGGCCAGTCCAGTTCCCCATTCTTGTCACTCATGGTGAAGGAACCTGTTAATTCAGTATCTGTACCATCTTATTGGGGCGTTCAGAGCCTGATGATGAGCGAGTCATTACTTCTGGCAGCTGTGAGCACCTCAGTCAGCTGGGGGTTTCACCATCCTTCAAAGATGCCAGCTGAAAACAGCTTCCTTCAGTCTCCGAGTCTAGATTTAATGTTTATCTTCTATGTTCCCAGTAGCATGTTTTTTTTCTGTCTTTTATGGAACTTAACAGAATTGGTTTTGCAAGAGTAAAACCATGTACCTTCAGACCAGGCCTCCATTCCTCCCCCATACCTAGCTAATAGTAAGCACCTAATACTTGTCTTTTGAGTGTGAAATATCTTAATAAAGTGAGGGAAAAACTAAATTTTTTTTCCTGTAGCAGCATTTTTCTATTGTCTTAACTGCTTGTATTTAAGGTTTTAGGCTTCAATAAGCCTACCATTCATGCTAAGATAAATGAGAGGAAGATAAGTCTTTTATTGCTTTATTTCAATAAATTTTGCAGATTCACACCTGATGATTTAATCATCTATTTTTAGGCTTCATTCACTTTCTGCATGCTGGGTGAACAACTTGCTGCTCATTAAACAGATTGTACATTAAAAACTATAGAGTACAAAAGCAGAAATATCATACATTTGGTGATAATTAGTAGTGTTCATTTCCTCACTAAGTACTAGGGCATACCACACTGTTTCCATAGCAACTTCTATTCTGTTCAATTAACTGCCTAATGTGAATATATGAATAAGTTTCTGTGTTTAAGGAAAAGGCCCCCAAACAATGGGGTGATTTAAAAGTTTACAGTTACAGACGTAAGCATATTGGTTTTATGTTATTTTCTACTTTACTTTTGGAAACACATTTTTTAATGTTTTCAGGTTCTGGTCATAACCAGAAAAAGCATAAGGAGTGAATGAATTTAATGAATTTTCAAATGGCCTACTGAACCAGATTCTCCTAGTCCCCAGCTACTCCCTGGTTGTAAATTATGCAAATATACAAGCTGCCTTAACTCTTTCAGGACACCAGGGTACCATTTGGCAAATAGCTACTCCAGGGAACTAATCCATCATGGGGCGGGTGGGGTAAAGAAAGAAACAAAGGCCATTTCATAGCAATTAAATATGTGTTGCTTTAATTTATTAAATGTCCCTGGAAAGCAGGATTTGCATTATGTTAATTTTCCTAAAGAGAAAGCACTTAGATATTTTCAGCAGTCTCAGACTCTGTGGCTGACAGTATTGTGTAGAAGGGACAGCAAAGACTTTGAAGTTCAAAATCTAAGTTCGAATTCTGAAACCATTATGCTAAGTCTGAGACTGGAAACACCAACTCCCCTCATTATGAGGATGGTAATTACATTGACACTGAATAGTTTCTTAGCCTTTATGACCCTGTATGTGATTGTATCAAAGTGCAACAGTTATGTGTTAAGAGCAGTCAGTTTCCCTCTTCTCTTTGGTGGCTCCTCAGCATTAATAATTTTTTACCTTAAAGAAAGTCATTTCATATAGTTCAGCTTACTAGATGGGAGAGAGAGACATGGAGGCACAGAAAGATTAAGTAAGGTATCTGATGTCACAGGGCCAGTGATTGTATATCAGGGCCTATTCCTTTCTCTCATTTTTGCCTAAATAACCTTGCATATTGCAGGGACCCCAAAAATCATTATACCTGCCACATCTCTAGTCATTGGCTGGGTACTGAATGGAAGGTAGAAGAGAACACACTTATGATCTGTCTGTCCTTGGAGGCATGATCTGGAGCTTGGTGGAAAGATTGAGATTAGGCTGGGAGTTAAAAAAAATTGTTCCACTGAGAGACACACCTTGTAGTTTTACCATAATATTCGTCCATTTATCTAACTAAAATAAGAATGGTAACATGTATGTGTTTTTTTTTTTTCAGAAGGGTTGTGATCTTTTGATGTTCTTTGTTAAAAAAAAAAAAAAGTAAAGTAAGTTTACGTTTTCCATGCCTTTATATATATCATTGTCAAATGTTTATTCTTATCTCTATTATCTTTACTGGCTATTTCAAAGAAAATATTCTAAAGTCTATCCTTTATTTTTTTGTTTTTTAAGATTTTATTTATTTATTTAACAGATGGAGATCACAAGTAGGCAGAGAAGCAGGCAGAGAGAGGGGGAAAGCAGGCTCCCTGCTGAACAGAAACCCTGGGATCATGACCTGAGCTAAAGGCAGAGGCTTTAACCTCCTGAGCCACCCAGGCGCCCCTAAAGTCCATCCTTTATACTACCAGTTGTGAAGAGGCTTTTAAGAGCAATATTTCAGGTTTCCCCCCTATTCTATAAAGCTTTGTGTGTAAGCTATATATGGGGTTTTTTTGTAAGCTATATATGTTTATATGTGCCTTACTTTATACTTTATTTTAATAAAACACATATAAATTAAAATAAGTCACATATAAAAGTTTTTGGACAATAGTATATTGAATATAACTTAGAAAATGCAAAGCACACATATTCCATAATTTAAAACTTTTACTAACATTTAGCATTCCACCTACTAAGCACCCAGCAATGTTAGCTGTCATTGCAACTCGTCTTCTCTTATCTTTCATGTAATGATACTAATTTGAACAAAATTACTTTTCTAGATAATTCCCATTTTGATTTAGAGATTTGTATTCAGAGAGAAGTGAAAAAAAAATTTCTATCAGAATAAACATAGTTATTAGGTAAATTGTATTGATTTCTTATAATATGCTAGGCAGCATGTTAAATTTGTACCCATATTACCTCACTGTATTCTTAAAGGTTGTGCTTCACTGTTATCTATTTAGTATCTTAAGTCTAGACAGCAGCTACAGTACTTTTATGAATCTGAAACTTTTTTACTGTTTTTATTTTTTGATTTATTATTATCACTATTATTTTTTAGAGAGAGGGGTGGGAAGAGAGAGAGAATCCCAAGGAAGCTTTATGTCCAGCCCAGAGCCCGATGCAAGGCTTAAGCTCACAACCCTGAGATCATGACCTGAGCCAAAAATCGAGTCAGATGCTTAACCAACTGAGCCACTTAGGCACCCCTCACTGTTTTTTTATTTAAGCAGAAAAAAGTGTTCTAAAGAATCTGTTCCCATTATAAGAATTAGACAAACACTTTTTCTTACTAGTTATTGTTAAAGCCATAGTATACCTAACATATCAAGAGTTGTTCTTAATGAATTAATCAAAATAAGTAATTTTTTCTTTAAAAATTGGTATTTCTCTTGAAGTTCATAAAAATATTCATCAAAGGAAACTGTATTATTCTTGACACTATGATAGAACTTAAACCTAAAAGATTCAAAGCACTTTCCAAATATTAAATAATTTGCTTTGAAAATCTAAAGGAGAAAGTAGATAAACCAGTTTGCATCCCAGAATCACATCTTATGTTATTATTGGGGTTGGAAATTGTGAATTATTGTTAGCATTGAGCAGTTATTTTTTATTTTTTTTTTTTAAATTTTTTTTTTTTTTTTTTTTTTTTTATTTATTTGTAAGAGAGAGAGTGAGAGCGAGCACAGGCAGACAGAGTGGCAGGCAGAGTCAGAGGGAGAAGCAGGCTCCCTGCGGAGCAAGGAGCCCGATGTGGGACTCGATCCCAGGACGCTGGGATCATGACCTGAGCCGAAGGCAGCTGCTTAACCAACTGAGCCACCCAGGCGTCCCGAGCAGTTATTTTTTAAAATGCTTGATAGTTCTTATATGAAGTTGGGTCAAAAAATACTTCAAATGTACACCATTATTTTGTTCATGAAAGAATTTATAAGAAAATTATATATGTTTGCCACCCATTTCTTTTCAGTAAGGATATGCTTAGGTAAGGTAAAATGTGCTCAGTTTATTTTATTTGAAAAACAGTTTTATTGGAGTGCTAGTTGGAATCATGTTAAATTTAGTAACATTTTCATGATAAATCCCATCCTAGAATATGAAATGAGTTTCTGGTTGTTCAAATCTTGCTTTAAATCCTTCTAAATTATTTTGATGTTTTCTTCATATAATCCCTGTCTGTCTCATTAGATTTATTTCTAGGTGTTTAATAGATTTGTTGTTTATGTGAATGGAGTATTTTTTTTCTTACTTCCATGTATTCATTTCTTTGTGTATATTTTAATCTTGTTTCCAGCCACCTTGGCAAGTTTTTTAATTCAGCTTGTTTTACAAGAATCACTTGAGTTTTTGAGAGTTTTCAAATGTTATATGCTGTTGAGCTTAACTGTGATAGGTTCAGAGCAAGTCCTCAGTAAGCAGTGGCTGTTTTCATAACCTGCAGTTCCACTTTCAGACTTCATGGTCTTTATCTATATAACATCCTCTCCAGCATTAATTGCATGCATTTTTATTTTTGTGATTTAATTAATTAATTAATTAAATTGTAAATAGCATTTATTGAATATCTGTGATTAAATGCTACTTGCTTTTATGTAATGGCTTTCATACCATGAAGATTGCCGCAAGGGGACCAATCTGTAAAGTAATCTTGACTTGGGACCACAACTAGTGTAATGAAGATGTTGTAAAAAAAATGTTGAAAGAAGAAATACTCTTTTCTTTGCAGCTTGTTCACTTTTAACCAATGACAATTTTTACATATTTAAGAACACAAAAAGACGTTTTAATATGTAAAACATAAAACTCATGGTGTGAAACTTTGGCATGGATGTCACTTTTTTATTCTATTTTGGAATTGTCTTTTAAGTTTTCTGCATTTTTCTCATTGATGAGCATTCCATATTATATTCTTATGCATCCTATAGTTTTATCAGTAGTTAACAAAACACATTATCTATATGACTGATAAAATTTACTGAGACAATATAAGTCTAAGAAAAGAAATGAGAAAAATCATTTGTATGTAAAGATTTATAAGTGGTGATCTTCATAATATAACCCTAACAAATGTCATTTTAAGGACAAAATTGCCTTCTAAATGAGAGAAGTGGTTATGTAAGATGAGAAATATAATTTAAGTTGAGAAAATATATATAAGTAAAATTTTCTCCTTAGATGTTTATATGACAGCTTTGTGTTAATAGCAGTGGTTTCTTTAGAACAACAAAAAAATAAGGAGATGTTTTCTGATGTCTAAAGCTTTCATAACAGTAACTTTACTTGGGACCTCTTGATAAGTTAGGACTGATTAACTCCTCTAACCTACTGAAGAGGCACCTTAAAACTGATTTGAGAGGAGTTGACTATAAAAATTAATACTGTCTGCTAACATTTGTTGAGTATGTACATTGTTTTAGGCTCTGAGATTGAACACTATACTTGAATAAACCTCATTTCATCTTAAGAAAAATACGTGGGGGCGCCTGAGTGGCTCAGTGGGTTGGGCCTCTGCCTTCAGCTCGGGTCATGGTCTCAGGGTTGTGGGATCAAACTCCGCATCGGGCTCTCTGCTCAAGAAGGAGTCTGCTTCCTCCTCTCTACCTGCCTCTCTCCCTACTTGTGATCTCTCTGTGTCCAATAAATAAATAAAATCTTTAAAAAAAAAGAAAAGAAAAGAAAAGAAAAATACTGTGAAGTTGGAAACAACCATTATTCCTATTTTGAAAATGAGGAAATTAAAACTCTGAGAACAAAATAAATTTTCCAAAGTTATAGAATTAATATAAGGCTGGTACAATACTCAAATCTTAGTTTAATTCCAAAGTCGTCGTCTTGTTTTCTAATCTACTATTTCATTACAAAAGAAGTACTGACGTGATTTTTCTTTACAATTATTGAACTAGTTTGGGTGCCTGGTTGGCCCAGTCAGTAAAGCGTCTGACTCTTGGTTTTAGCTCAGGTCATGATCTCATGGGTTGTGAGACCAAGCCACGGGTCAATCTCTGTGGTTGGCAGGAGTCTGCTTGAAGATTCTCTCCCTCTGCTCCTCTTCCCACTTGTGCACATGCACATACATATGTGCTCTCTCTCAAATAAATAAATCTTAAAAAAAAAAAAATCAACTATTTATAAATATCTAGGAACCCATAAATCAGCTCTATAAATGTTTGACCTTGAGCTATTATTAATGTTTCTGACAAAAATATTTAAACCATCACTAAGATATAAAAGTTATTTATGCTGCTTTTAGTTGTGATTATTTATTAGAACTTTTCAGAGAAAAATATCCCTGTGATCAAAGTATCTGTGATCAGGAAAATTGCAGCATTTTTTCAGTTTTTGATATTCAAACCTAGAATCAAAGCAGTTTTGAATGTGGATAAAAAATTTAAAAAAGTATGTGTATATACATATACACATATATACACACACACGTATATATATTAAGTCATTTTCATCATACAGATATGTAGCAATTGCTATATTCTAGAGATTGTCATTAGGGCTTTAAAATATTAACTTATTTAATCCTCATATTGAGCCCTGCGAGGTAGGTTTTATTATCCCCATTATAAAGAAAAGAAAATAAGACAAAAAACTTGCTCTTGTTTGTGTAACTGGTAATTATAACCATTGGATTTAAACTACAGCTAATTCCAGAATCTGTGTTCAATGCTGCCTCTCACACATTGTCTTCGAAATACCTAATTCAATAGTTCAGTCAGTGTTTTATTTTAAATATATTACATATATTTCACAGCATCCTGTGTTCTATTAAGAAATGGATTTATACTAACTGTATTTCAAAGAATGTAATTATTTTTTAATTGCGTTGTGATATGGCAGAATTGTGCTTTTTAAATAGTATTTCCTTATTTCTTTATTTGACTACTGTCATAGCAAATTTCTGAATTAATTGACATTTTAATTAACAAGTCAAAGGTTCTCAACAGACATTGTTTGATGCATCATAAAGCAACCTTTGTGGTATACTTTGACACCGTTTGTCATCTTATTTGTGCACTAGAGCATAGAACATAATGTTTCTTGTCCATAGGGATTTCTTTAGCAATTGATCATTAATAGAAAAACATAACATAGCTAAGCCTTTGAGAGAAATTAATGTCTTGTCCCAATTAAATGCATTAATTAAAATTACAGGATCTTTGAATGATTTTTATGAATTGTCAAACTTCATTAGTGCAGCCTCTTGCCAAAAATAATGGGGAATTATTTCTTCTGTTTTGTTTGAAAGCAAAGGATGATTTCTTAGAATTTTGCCTAATGCATCTTACCAGCCCCAAGAAAGGATAGGTCTTTGGTCTACTACATCATTATTCTCTCCCAAGTCCAGGGATCTGTGTAGTGTATTTCTTGGTAGCTCCCCACGACCTCACACCTGTTCTATTCTTCATTATCTTCTCTTTGCTGTTGCATTGGGTGTGAAAGTCTGCTTTCTCTGAGAAGCCGTAAGTCTCTTGCGTGTAATGGACCTGCTCAGTCTTTCAACAGAGTCTAGAGAAGACATTGCATGAGCTGCCATCCTCTCATTTACAAATTACCTTCTCAATATTCTGAAAATATTGATTGAAAAATAGAGCAACTTAAGAAGATCTTTACACTATCATATAATCTCCCTGATATGAGGAAGTGGTGATGTAACATGGGGGCTTAAGTGGGTAGGAGAAGAATAAATGAAAGAAGATGGGATTGGGAGGGAGACAAACCATAAGTGACTCTTAATCTCACAAAACAAACTGAGGGTTGCTGGGGGGAGGGGGTTTGGGAGAAGGGGGTGGTATTATGGACATTGGGGAGGGTATGTGTTTTGGTGAGTGCTGTGAAGTGTGTAAATCTGGTGATTCACAGACCTGTACCCCTGGGGATAAAAATATATGTTTATAAAAAATAAAAAATTATAAATTAAAAAAAAAAAAGAAGATCTTTACACTATGTTCTGAACTTGTGACATTTTTACATACTAATAGTTTTGCCATCATACTTGCATGGATTAAAACTTTCCCAGTAGCGATAGAATCAGTGTTATTGTTAGTGCATCACCGTAGAGATGTCTGCAATGGCCAGATCACAGATATCCTGTGAACTTGTGTATTCTAAATCTTGTGTCTGTATTTGAATAGAATCACTTTAAAAAAAATCTTAAACCGGCTCTTTAATGTACTTATAATATTTTCATACTTTAGAAAGGCCACAATATTTATTTGGACCCATGCTGTCTTTTTGTTTGTTTGTTTTACCTCTGCTGTGTTGCACATGGCATGTCCAAAGTTCTTTTAAAGATCATTGAGGGGGCGCCTGGGTGGCTCAGTGGGTTAAAGTCTTCGGCTCAGGTCATGATCCCAGGGTCCTGGGATCGAGCCCCACATCGGGCTCTCTGCTCAGCAGGGAGCCTGCTTCCCCCCCCCACCCCCGCCTGCCTCTCTGCCTACTTGTGATCTCTGTCTGTCAAATAAATAAATAAAATCTTAAAAAAAAAATAAGATCATTGAGGTAATGATATGTGTATTCAGAACAAAATTTTCACATGGGAAATAATTGGGGATAGACAGGTGGCACAGTGGTTTAGAACCCCTGAGGTAGATTTGGGGAAAACACCTGTTGAGGTAAAGTTTGGGATAACTAGACTGTCCCCACCTGGATTGGGATTGCCAACAATCTAGGATCTGTAAACAAACGTTTGTTCACCTTCATATGTGTAAAGGACTATGTGAGGTTTCTTCATTTATTAATTTTTTCAGTTAGCAGTTTAGATAACGGACACTTGTCTAAGTGCAGGTGACTCAGAAATGAACAAGATGGCCCCATTCTGCTCTTGGGCAATTTATAATCTGTAGAGAAACACTGAAGGAAAAACTAAATGGTTCATTCATCCATTTACTTAATATACTTTCTGTTTCTCTGTAACACTCTTTATGATCTGATACCTTGTAGTTTATCAGTTTGTTTGTTGGCTGTCTCCTCCATCCAGACTGGAAATTCAGGGAGGGTAAGGATTTGTCTACTTTGGTCTTTGCTAAAACTCCAACAGCTAGAATTGTGGTTACCTCATGATATGAAGACAATGTTGAAGGAAAAAAGTGAAGAGACACACACCTCATACTTATCTATGAAGTATGAGGGTGCCCAGTGCCAAGTGTAAAGATGAATAGGAACCAGAGGGACTAGGAAAGCCATTGTGAGAACAGGCATTTTACTGAGAGAAGTTTATATGCAACAGCAGACAAGAACTCAGGTGCCTGGAGAAGCAAAAGCAGAATAACAAGCTCACATGTCTGAGAGGAGTAGCTTCCTGAAGAAAATGATGTCTGACTGATGAAAGCAGCAGTGGCCTTAAGGACTCTAGGCTTAACATTAATTCCCTCCTTATCTGTACACCCCATATCTAGCCACAGTTGCACACACAGAAATGTAGCACAGGTACAGTTCCTAGGATGGCAGGGAGGAAGCAGAGATTAAGTCTGGCTGGAGGCATAAAAAAGACAAGGAGAACTGTTTGCTCTAAGCTTTCAGAGGGGGACTCTGGTTATTTAAATGAGTTGAGAGTATTCTCCATGGCTGAAGGAATGGCACAGGCAAAGGTACTTAGATAGAGTCTTTCTGACCATCTTTTTCTGAATTCTTGGGTCTGGGTCTTAGAGTTTGTGACTGATCTGGTTTGTTGATGATTCTCACAGCAGGCACCTCCTCCATTGTACAGATATGCTTCCTTTGTTTCCATTAAATAAGTTTTATGATATTAAAATGTTCCCAAGAAGCAGAAGACTGTAATTGCCAAGTATACTGTACAAAGGAAATGATGGATTTAGAAGGCTAATCATAGAGACGCAGAACAGAGAGAAGAAAGAGGCTTGTTTTGCAACACACAGGAAGAAACAATTCCTTGGTGGGAGATGAGTAATCATTTTGTAGAGGAGACTGTAGAATAAAACTTTCTTTGAAGTGTTCCTGATGAAGAAAATGTAAATTGCAAAACATTTTTGGAGAACAGTTTGGTAAAACCCAGGGATCCTGAAGTGACCTACTGGTCTCACTTGTATTTAGGTTGAAGCATCTGAAATTGCTGATGTTTAGCTGTTCTTAAATGACAACAGTGACAGTTTTATATGGTTTAATATATAGATATTATAATGGTTATGTAGCCCTATATATAATATCCCTATATATAGGCCTGTGTGTACACATATGTCTTAGAGAAATTTATCCATGAATTGTGGCAACAAACACAATTGTATTAGCAAAACATTGGAAATAATCTAAGTGTCATCAAGAAAAGAATAAATTATGGCATAGTCATACAATAAAAAGAGTAAAAAACTAAGTATTTAATGACTGTAGTAAAAATAATAATAATAATAGTAATAATAATAATAATTAGGGAAGTGACTGTTTTTGGTAAAGGGGAGAGCCTCCCCAAGCATTAGAGAGGCTTCAAATGCCTTTGCTGTTACACCAAATTATATTTTATTCTGTGCATCAGCTAAAATCACAGTAAGCTAAACTCATTAGTCTAAAACAGCTCTGTGCCGTGACCAGCTGCAGACTTATAGCACATTTTTCTTTCCTGAAACTGGATAGACAGAAATTTGAGAAAGTTTGAGACTTGAGATTTTATCTCCATTTTATGTCTTTCCATCCTTCTAGAAACACTTGAAAAGCCACGTGACTTGAATCAAGCCGCTGCTTGTTTAGTGCTGCTTCTGATCCTATTCTATTTGATATAAAATGAAGTGAGTTATTAATATTTTATAGCTTATACTGTCGTTATACTATACCACCTCTGAGGGATGGAATGAAGTAATATAGACACACCACTGTTCTTACTAATATTACTACTGTGCTATGTTTTACTACTACAGAAAAATAAAGCCTGCAGTCAGAAAATTGATTTAAAGACACAGCTCTACCTTTCCTATGCCATATAAAAGAAGAATGTGGTTTTCTGCACTTTAATTTACAGTATACATCCCAGCTTCTCCTAAAACAGATGGGGAAATGCAATAATATTACATTCGAGGCCCCCAAGACCAAGGGGAAACCTGGCAGCCGTTCAAAAATAATGACATAACAAAGAGAAGAAAACAGATCCTGATTTTTCCCTGATGTTGGACTCTCCATCACTGGCCAAAGAGTGATTTTGGCCTATTTGAAAAATTATGCCTAGTTGAAAAGGCATACAAAATAAAATCCAGTGTTTCACTTTTGTCCAGTAAAAGTAAGTCCTGATTTCAAAGGAATTTCTTTGGAGCAGTTTAAAAGCCAAGAAGCTGCTGGAATTTATTATCAAACAGAGTCTGATCCTGAATTATGCTATAATTCAGCTGTAGTTAGAGACCCG
The DNA here is from genome assembly GCF_030435805.1 of Mustela lutreola. Lineage (NCBI taxonomy): Eukaryota > Metazoa > Chordata > Mammalia > Carnivora > Mustelidae > Mustela > Mustela lutreola. Next base: position 110,692,751 of record NC_081297.1, read on the forward strand.
ATCTTTATTACTTTTTCAGAAACGTACACAGGCACGCACACATACATAAACACGCCTAATTTTAATTCACTGGGCTCTTGGTTGTAGCTCTGGTTAATTCACTGGGTTGGTGTTTTAAATCAGAAACATCAAAGGTGGTGAACATTGCAGACAAGCAACTTAATAGTAGTATTTATATTTCACAAATTATAGAGTCTTAGAGTATGTTACTGACTGGTTATTAAATGGCAATAGATGGATCAGGACCAATTGATTATTCAAGTATTTCTGCTTCTTCACTATGAGCATGGTTCTCAGTGGAAGAGAGGTCTTCTGAACTCAAGATTGTTTATCCAGTTATGAAGAAACTATGAAAAATCTACAAAACAGGAGGTCCCCTAATAGATGTCATAAAAATTATGGTGACACTTTATTTGTTTTCAGTAATACCTCAGTTTTGCATCATGCATAAAGGGTAGACCTGATGAGACCATCTAAAATTTCTTTCAACTCTATTTTCTATGATGCTAGCATCCTAAACTTCCTACTTTTGATAGCAAGGATCTTGGCTATGGTGTCTACTGAGGAAATAAGTTTTATCATTTGAATTGATTATAAATCCTGTGATTTCACCATAAATTGTTTCTGACATCATTAATTCTTGCAGCAAGTCATAGAGTAAGCCATTTGAGAACTAGGAAATTACCAGGGAGGTGATCCAGATAGAACCAGACTCAGGTGACACACTGTAATCATAGATTATCCCTGGTATCTGGGCTTCCTCAATGCTCTTTCAGCCTCAATTTCCTAAATAAATTTCCGAATGTAATTTAGATTAGACCTTGTTTAAGTCAGTACCTCTGCAGAGAGACCACTGCCACATTGGACCCAGAATGGAAATGAGAAGGTCATTCAAGTCAGTCAACAAATATTTACTGAGCACCTACTATATGGGAGGTATTCCAAGTACTGAGGATAATTTAGTGAATAAAACATAGGTTGTTATTGATCTTAGATTGTTCAAACTCTGATGATATTTGAGTATGTCAATTTCTATGTTGAGTATTAGTAATAAGGTGCAAAGATAATTCGTTAAATACTACACCATGTGTTATATTACTTTTTGTTCCATTGTTATTTCAAGTTTTAATTTATCTTGTTTAATTAAAGGCATAAATTAGCACATCATGTTGTTTGCATCAAATTATGCAGCTGAGTTCTTGGATTTCCTTTGATTCACAAAGTACAATTCAACATGCAAGAGGAATAAATCAGAAATATCTTTCAATTTGAATTTTAAAATAAAAGCATGAAATTCATGTGCCCTGTGACTATACATTTTGTGACCATTTTGTAATTTTATTTAAAATGATTTTGTTATCACAGACTGAATTTGAGCATTCTTCTGTAGTGTGACAAGATCATTTTGCCCAAATTGTTTTCTCTCTCCTATATTTTGTATGACTCAAGTTTTTCACATATGCCTTTGAAAATGAATGACTTAATCATTTAAAAATGATAAGTCTACACGTTTGTTTCCCTTTGCAGTAGTTTTAAGATGACCTTGAAGTCCTCTTTTAATTCACTTTGGGCTCCTTCATGAATCATTTAGCCAGAATATGCCAAAATAAAGGACTTTTTGTTCAGTTATAATGAGAGATGGTGTTTAACTTCTGTGGAATGGCCCTGGTATCCTTCCACCCTGTCTTTTTGTCTTGTAAGATGGTTTCCTTCAGATTTGGCTCATGTTAAACCTTCTGTTTCTCCCCCTCTTTAGGTATTTCCTAAGTACCAGGCTTTGTGTTGGCTCCTAGGGGTAGGAAAGGGAATCAATTAATCACATCCCCTTTGGATGTGATGGCAGAAAAATGTTCCTTACACACATAATCACACGTAGTAATTTAATTTCTTGTTTTAGTATCTTGAAAGAAGAATTATGAAGTGCAATAAGAGTTGTGTTGGGGAATTTACCCCAGGCTGAGGAGGAGGGGGTGAATGAAGAAAGTCTTTCTTGAAGATAAAAGCCATTTAAGCTAAGCCTTGAGTATTTCTCAGTTGGAGAGAACAAAGAACTTAATGAGAAGAATCTCTAATTGCCACTCCTCTCCTGTCAGGAGATATTTCACTTGATGCTCGGTTTCAAGGAGGTACAGCTGGAAGCCTTGTTATTGGGTATGTTGAATTAATCTAATGCATGATTTGAAGAGAAAAGATTTAAGTGCAAAATTCTGATGGAGAGAGGAGCATTCTGTCATATACTATGAACCATTACAGTATTTCTATATGTCCTCGACGTGAGTTTAGTGAGTTTGTTTAGTGAAGTTGTTTAGTGAGGCTTATTACTTCAATTTAAAAATTACCTAAATTGTGATTTACTTTTGTAAAAGGATATTTAGTTTCATGGGTATAGTAAGCCTGAAGATGTTTTTGGAACCTGGTAAACATTGGTTACAGTTAATGACTTAAATTTCTCATGCATGGTAATGTTTAATTGTTTTATTGTTTAGGATAATAAGTTTCATAGAGATGGTTCTCAAAGTACCTATGACTAGGTCACTGAAAGGATTAAGAATCAAACTAAAGATACTGATAATGATAGGCACTGCTTCCAAACTTTCTACCACTATTTAAGTGATGTGATCCAATCGAGTGAGAGACTGAGGATGGAAAACACATATTCTTACAAATTTTAACAGTCATTATAAATCTAGATGAAATTCAGCCGGATGACTCCGATAGTTATTTAAACTATTAGGTCACCTTTTAGACTCATCAAAGTGCAACTATATTGTACATTGTTGATACATTTTAATGAAGAATGCCTGGGACGACACAGGGCCTTTTTTTTTTTTTTTAAAGATTTTATTTGTTTATTTGACAGACAGAGATCACAAGCAGGCAGAGAGGCAGACAGAGAGAGAGGAAAGGGAAGCAGGCCCCCGCAGAGCAGAGAGCCGGATGCCTGGCTCTGTCCCAGGACCCCAGGACCATGACCCGAGCCGAAGGCAGAGGCCCAACCCACTGAGCCACCCAGGCGCCCCTGACACAATCCCTTTGATTCAAATTAATTGTAAGACTTTTCTACATTTCGGCTCTGCTGTTTACATTAATGACCTACTAGCACACATAACTCTATTAATTTCTTAGGAAATTTGAGCCATTAAACCCCAAGGGAATTCCCCATCATGTTTATATTGACGTTAAAAGTTACTGAGGTAAAATTTCAACTGCTTTTTCTCCGTGAGCCCTTAATTCTTCCATACTTATGACTGATCGATTCTTGTGTTTCCTCCACTTTGGTGTTGATTAGTTTGTGACTCCCAACATATTTTCCCATGGTTTTTTCTTTTCTTTCATTATTCATACAGCCTATGAATATGATTGCAGTAGATTATAATATAGCCACAGGGTTTTGAAATATCTTTCAATACACATAAATACACATACTCCCCAAAGGAAAACCTCTGAAACCTAGTCCATAGTTGGGGCAGCCTTTGCACTTAACTTATTGAACCCATATCTGTACACGGTATATATGAGTTTATGAGTAAGTAATGACTGCATCAGATAGCTAGTGTTCTTTCCATATCGTATGGCTCCAGGGGCTAGAATTGGACTATTAGCTGAGCTGGTGTTTATTTCTTAGTCTATTTCACTTACATACAGGAGGCTACAAGGTGGCCATTTAAACAAAAATTGAATTTTTGGAAAGAATGTCTCGTAATTTATGTAGTAAAAGGAAAAGCTGAAGATCTAGGCTTTGAAAAAGAAAGGGTTAGAGAGGCTCTTGGCTTTGTGTAGCAGGAGTTCACATCCCGTGCTTGAGAATATAACTTCAAGGAGAATCTAGTGCGATAGTATTTGGTCTGTTCTCCAGTTGCGGCTAGGGAAAGACAGGTATTAGTATGGAAAGAGTGGCTTTCAAAGCATAGGGTTGGCAGAATGAGCAGAAGAAAGTAGAACGATCCCAGGAAAGCAAAAACAGTAGCTTTCTGCTCTGCTTTCTGGGATGAAGCTCTCTGGAGTGTCCTGGTCTCTAATATGGGAATAATATTACCGCTTACTTCTTAAGTTGCTAACAGTAGTGAAACTAGAAGCACTTAGAACAGGCTCTAACAAATAGTAAGCACTCAGTGTCATTAGTATCTCCATTTTATGGTTCAGAGAGGTTTAAGTAACCTAGCCTAGAGTCACAATAAGGAGTGGTTGATCTGTTGTTCAATCTCTGTCATTATAGAGCATTCATCCTTCACCACCTTGCCATTTTGCTCCAAAGTTCCATAGAGCCTAGTCCTGTAAAGTCAACTTTCTCTTTATTATAGTATTTCTTCTAACAGCTATCATTTTAAAGAAAAGTATGAATTCTACTCCTTTAGTCCCTATCATCTCAAACTGTAACATTTTTTTCTGGAATAGCATATGTTGCTCGATTTAATCTTTGCAGGCTTCCTTAGAGGCCAAAAAGATGATCCCTGTCTTTCAGGTAGTAAAAATACAGTGGAGAGAGGTTAAATGTTGTGGTCCAGTCCACAGAGTGAGTAAAGGTGGCAGCTGAGCTTTGAACTGAGCTCTGCCTGATTCTGGAGCCTTGTGGCTCTGACCCATCTTTGCTGCATCTTGGGAAACAGGAAAGTGCAGTGAGGGTCCTTTGTTCCCTACCAACAGAGAACAAGCTAAGTAAAAATGACATCTGTCCAAAGAAGAATATATAACCAGCATACAGGAAGGATGGAAGCTTCTAAAACAAATAGTGTTTGTCTATGTTTTTAAAATTCCAGACTGTGTTCTAGATCCTTGCAACAACCTCATTGGGCACACATATCTTTATTTTATAGCTAGGAGCATTTAGCACATTAATTTTGTTACTTCCCCAGGACTATTGTGTCTATAGGTGAAGGAACCAAACCTATAGGCTCTGTGAGGATATATTCAATTACCTACTGGTGAGGTCATTCAATAAGTAAGTGTTGAATGCATGAATGTCTTTCAGCCACAATTCCAGAAGTTCTGCACTTTTTTCCTATCTTTTCAGAAGCAATAAAATGTGAACAAAACAGCAATAGTTGAAAACCAAACTAGAGCACCAAAAGGATGTGGGTCTGGAATATGAAGTAAAAAACACATACCCCACGAATGCACCCAAATCCATAGGCTTGATGCCTTGTATTAGAAGATTTAGTCAAACACATGAGTCAAAAATATAATCTTTGATTTTAGAAAAGGATAAGGAATAAATATAAATCTAAGGGTTAGGAAAAGGTAAATATTATGTCCATCTTTGGTAAAAGAATGCTTTGTGAATTATAGACTGTTCAGTGTAATTTCCCCACTAGCTGGCAAAATGGTAGAAACTATTATCAAGCAATCAGTGTTTGTCCATCCACAAATATTATAATCAGCATGGGTCTGAGAAATGAAAGCAATGCTGGATGTGTCTGCTTCTCTTTTATAAAAGAGTTATAGATTTTATACAAGGAATTACAAAGTATTAGTGTTTTTCAAAGGGTGTTCAGTGGATGTTATTAGGATTAATAGCTGAAAAAAATCTATAGTCAAGTAAATTTAAGAAAGTCTAGAACTTAAAAGGTGAAACAGGTTTCTTTACTATGGGACTGCTCAGAGTCTTTGATTTTATTAATTTTCAAGAAGGACTATAGGATGCAGCATTTCTTAAACTAACCCTACCCTGTCCCTTGAAGCTCTTATGTACCAAATTTGCAAAATACTTCAGTTGACTTCTACAAGTCCTCCTGTTTGGACTCTTAGACCACTTGAGGGCAGAGGCTGTCCCTGTTTCTCTTTCTATCACTGGTACCTAACATAGTGCATGATACAGACACAGTACTCACTGGGTATTTATTGACTGAATGAATAAATGATTAAGTATTGAAAGAATCCTAAAGAAAATGATGGAGTATTTAATATCTTGATGATATGAAAAGAGGCTGACTAAAAACTGGATTTAAATTACTCTTGCTCTAACTGTTCTTTTAGATTTGAGAATGGAAATTCTCTATTTTCTAATTAGATTGATAATCAAATTTAAATTAACTGAAAATAAATTTCTTGATATTTTAACGTATTAGAAATATCTTCAGAACAAACATTTTTGTAGCCATGCACCTTTATTGACATGTGCAAAACAGAAGTTAAAGCATCAATTTTTTTGTGTTTCTTCTTGACATGGAATATTGTTGGGAGGAGCTTCCAAAAGGAACTTTTGCCAGAGAATAGTGTAGTACTTTTGTGTGACTACAAAATAAAGCTATATATTTATAGTATGTTTATTAAAGATTATATATTTTTATAATATTTCATACCTAAAATATTTATTTTTTATATTTATACAAATATAATTTTATTGTGTAAAATGGATATGTGTATACATGCATACACATAAATGCATTACTGCTCTTTATATGTGCATATATTTTTGTTTGAAAACACATATATGCATCTATTGGGAAGTGTATTGAAAAATTCTGGTTTTCTGAATCAAGAAAAAACACAAATGTCCCCTGAAGTAAGAAATGTCAGGTAGCCATCTTATTTTATGGTTATTACATTAAAAAAATTAATTCCTCAGAAATTACTTACAATGGGTGGAACAAATTAAAGTTGTATTTTTTAAAAGACTTGTTTTATCTTTTTAAAGATAGTGAGAGGGAGCACAAGTGGGAAGTGGGAAGGAGAGGGAGAAGCTTCGAGCCGGGAGCCCAAAGCAGGACTTGATCCCAGGACCCTGGGATTGTTACCTGAGCTGAAGGCAGATGGTTAACCAACAAACCACCCAGGCGCCCCTTATTTTTTTATTTGAGAGAGAGAGAGAGAGAGAGAGAGTGAGCACAATGAGGAGGTGTAGAGGGGGAGGGAGAGTCTTAAGCTGACTCTGCACTGAACTCAAGGGCTTGATCTCTCGATCCTGAGATCATGACTTGAGCCAAAATCAAGAATCAGACGCTTAACTGACTGAGCCACCCAGGTGCCCCTAATTGAAGTTTTAAAATCAGCTACCACCATCAATTTAAAGTTATGGTTTGTTGCTCAGAACAGAAAAATTTTAACAAGATGATTTCCATTTTTTTAAAATTTTGAATGGAATTTATCTCAGAATTTTCATCAAATATTGTGATATCATAAAATGAAATACTGGAGCCAGAACTGTAGAAAAAAACAGTAGGGTCACATCTGTGAACCAGTTTTGTTTCTACAGATGGATTAGATATTTCTTCATTTTTATACATGAGGTTTGTACATGATATGTCTAAAGGTATTCCTTTGATTTTCAACAACTTTTTTAAAAGTATAACTTACTATACAGTTTACCATTGTATTTGCAGCATGACACTTTTGAGGAAATATATCCACTTGTGTGCGTTGATTACCTCAGCCCATTCTAGAGCACAGCTATCTTCACCAGAAGTTCCTCTGTGCCCATTTGCAGTCAGTTCTCCTTCCATCACTGACAAATTTATTTTCCAAAGTGGGTGCACCATTGTCCATTCCAGCCAGCAATGTGTGAGATGTCCAGCTTTTCCATATCCTCAACAAAATCAGAAGTGTACGTCTTTAATTTTAGCCATTCTCCTGTGAGTAGAGGTATCTTACTAAAATTTTTATTTGTATTGCATAGCGACTAATGATGTTGAGAGTGCTTTTATGTACTTACTTGCCATTTATATGTTGTCTTCAATGGAATATCTAATCAGACCTTTTGCCACTTTTATTTGATTTATTTCTTGAATTATTAGAGTTATTGATATATTACAGATCAAAGATTTTTATTAGATATCTGAGTTACAGTATTTTTACTTAGACTGTGGATTGTCTTTTTACTTACTTAGTGGTGTTTTTTGAAGAGAAAGGTTTTTTAACTTTTCTGAAATTCAATTTAACAATTTGTTTCTTGGATGAATCATACCATTGGTATAAGAAATCTTTGCCTAATCCCAAAGCTAGGGATTTTCTCCTATTTTTTCTGTTGTCTTCTATTTCTTCCAGATGTTTTATGATTATAGTTTGTACATTCAGATATATGATCCATTTTTAGCTTATTTTTATATATGGTGTGAAACTAGAATCTAACTTTATTTTTTTTTCATGTACATAATTAATCATTCCAGTATCATTTATTGGAAAGGCTTTTTCCCTCCCTTGAGCTGCCTTGGTACCTTTGTCACGAATCAATTGACAGGTGTGCCTGGGTGGCTCAGTGGTTAAAGCCTCTGCCTTCAGCTCAGGAGATGGTCTCAGGGTCCTGGGATCGATCCCCATGTTAGGCTCTCTGCCCAGCAGGGAGCCTGCTTCCCCCCGCCCCACCCCTGCCTGCCTCTCTGCTTGCTTGTGGTCTCTCTCTGTGTCAAATAAGTAAAATCTTAAAAAAAAAAAAAAAGAATCAGTTGACATAATTAGAAGGTATATTTCTGGACTTTTTCTTCGGTTTCATTAATATATATATATTTATCTTTACAAAAATAATATCCTGTCTCAATTACTGTGGCTTTATATTGACTTGAAATCCAATAATATAAATCCTTTGAATTCAACCTTCTTTTTCAAAATTACTTTAACTATTCTTTTGCCTTTCATGTTAAAATTTATGATTATTTTGTCAATTTCTATAATAAGGATTGCTGGGATTTTCATAGAGAGTCTGTTAAATTTTATAGAGATCAGTTTGGAGAATTGCTGTCAATTATATTGATTCTTCTAATTTATGAACATGGCATTATCTCACTTTTTGGGGGGTCTTTTAAAATTTTCTCAGTGATGTTTTATAGTTTTCAGTTTACAGTCTTACACTTCTGTTAAATTTATTCCTAAATACTCTATTCTTTTAATCTTTTTGCATGTCATTTATTTTCCTAACTACATTTCAAGATTCTTTTTCCTATTGTAAACAATTTTTTTATATTGATCCTGTATCTTATAATATTGCTACATTATAGAACAAATATCCTAGTAGATTTTTTGTGAAACTCTTAGGAATTTTTAAAAGATATGAGTGTTTTCCTGAAACAGTCTGTATATGCTCCTTGAGAACAGATCCCTGTGCCTTGCATATAGAACAGATCCCTGTGCCTAGCATTAATATGTGCTTGTTGAATGATGGGATGGATTTTTGCATATATTTCTTCAAGGTATTATGGTTTTTCTAACTATAATTAATAAGTATTTTAACTTTATAAAAATGAGATTTACATCTCATTACAATTGAACTGAAAATGGCTTTGTGTTAGACTTTTTTCCTAAGGTATATAGACAATGTGAGGAAAAAAAGGAAGAAAACCCACAATTCGGCAGTAAAATAGATTTATTTTACTCGAGAGCATTTTGGTGATAAGATGCACCTTTTGCTTTTTTTTTTTTTTCCCTCAAAAAGATGAGCATTTTAAGTGAGTATGTGATCAATACTAAATGCATTAAGAATGAATTTCTTACTGTCAGGCTTTGATTCCATGAAAGAAAAATGCTTATGCCTTATCACGTTTATTGCATAATTTGCAATTTATAGCACCAATGTATCTATTTAAGTTTCACTTAAGTGCTGTAAATTACCGTTTAGGAAAACATTGAGTACAAATCTTTTTTATTCACTTAGGTTTTTTTTTTTTAAACTACCAATTTGAGTCATTTTAAACACCTTACATTTTAATAAGAGGATCTTTCTTTTCTTAATTTCTGAGCAAAGATTTTGATTACATAAAACACAAACATCTGTTTCCCCCACAGTATTAGCTGATATAATGCTAAACATATATCATAATTTGACTACTATGTAAGAAATGTCAAAATATACCTCTTCAAGCCAAAGGTGGGTTGATGAAGTTTTCAGTTTGTCAGTTCTGAAACTGCATCAGTTTAGAAATGAAGGACAAAAAGAAAAAATTCAACAAACACAAAGCAAAACATACAAAGCTAACTTTTTCAACTAGTAAGGATTATGCTACCTGTGAAGCAACATCTCTTTTAAGTATATGGAGTGAGCTTACCCTGTGAGTGCATGGGTGTTTCTCTGGAACTGTTCTCAATCAGATGTCTGTTCTAATAGTACATCCAGAGTATAATCCACATTAACTCAAGGGCTTTTACCAAATAGTCTCCCTTCAGTGTCACCACCACTTCCCAAACAACCCATTCATCCTTACCACCTGCCTTGTGTCTTTATTACCATTATTCCCAGAGACACCTATAAGCAATGGGTAAAAACCAGGGCTTTGCAGAGCATTACCTGGGTTCACATTTTGGCTTGCTTATTGACTGTGTAATCATAGGCAATTTATTTACACTATCTGATGCCATGTTTCTGGTCTGCAAAACAGAGACAATAGCAGTACCCACTTCCTTGTGTTGTATGAAGATGGATGTATATTTATCACTTTGGCCCTGCGTATATGTATGTGTGTATAGGGGGATATAACACATCTACATAGACACACATACATATGTACAAATACATGTGCTTGTGTATCTGTGTGTGAGTGTGTATACAGACAGATGGATAGATCGATAGCTATTGCTTTGAGCAGCAGTGTCTTGTACATAATAAATGATTACTCTGTTTTAGCTATTATTATTAAATCTGGCTGTCCTGATGTAGTATTTCTCAGAGTTCCTCCATGCAAACCATTTTTTTGTGTGTTAACACTTTAGCTTGGTACATAGTTTGATGACAATAGACATAATGGAAAACAAAATCAAAATGACAAGCTATGACATCATTCAGAATTTGTCATGTGCCAGTGGCAAGAATATACATAAAATAGCTAGTAATATGTTTAATATTTAATGGAGATTTTTGATCCATATTATTTTAGCAATATAAGAACTGTACACTTCTTTAAATGCCCATGAAAATCAACCTGCTTGACATATAATTTTCCAGTTCTACACCAAATAATTGTGATAATCAATGAAGAATAAAGTTCTGTTTAACCTATTACTGCTTTTATTTCCTGGAAGAGTTGGCTCAATGGTCAGTGGACTGATATCCAGTGTTTCTTCACAATTCTTGAGGACATTTTAAAGTACTTCTTCTTTTTGACACTTTTACTGAGCACTTGTAATTATATTACAGAAATAGATAATTTGACAATATCATTAATGATGACAAATATGATCTAGTAAGAACATATTATTTCAGTAGTACTCTGCTAAAGTCACAGATGCTCACAGTGCTGTTGTAATTGCTAATTCATTAGTTTTGTTGAATTTCAAAAGTAAAGTACTGTATTACTCTACACATCTTTGTTCAAACTTATTTATCAGTTACGTTTGATATCTTAATATTTATATATGTTTATTCAGGTTAAAAAACAGAAATCAAAATGCGTGCTAAAATCTTGTTAATCTGTGTAGATTCTTCTCTGATAACACATTATCTTTGTACAGTAAAAATATTGAGTGACATTTCCTGAAATTGAGTTTTCAACACTGTATTGTGCCCTACATAAGAGTTGTAATTTACGTCCACACTTCTGGAGTGGGGATACTTGAGCTTTTGTGCTTGGTTTATTTGCCCTTTTAAAAAGCTGTAGAAGAATCTGTGAAAACTCTGGACCTTTTCCTCTCCAAAAACTATCATATGATCTCCCTGATATGAGGAAGTGGTGATGCAACATGGGGGCTTAAGTGGGTAGGAGAAGAATAAATGAAAGAAGATGGGATTGGGAGGGAGACAAACCATAAGTGACTCTTAATCTCACAAAACAAACTGAGGGTTGCTGGGGGAGGGGGTTTGGGAGAAGGGGGTGGTATTATGGACATTGGGGAGGGTATGTGTTTTGGTGAGTGCTGTGAAGTGTGTAAATCTGGTGATTCACAGACCTGTACCCCTGGGGAAAAAATATATGTTTATAAAAAATAAAAAAAAAATTATTAAAAAAAAAAAAGTGTGTGGGAACATATGTAAGTAAAATTTTGTATCTAGTTCCTTTAGGTCACTGGATCCTCTAAAGCTCAACCAAGGACATACTCCACAGTATAATTCTTACTGCTTTAAGAAACCCAATTCTAATATTTCTGTAAAGTTAGAGACAATTATCAGTGATTCACAATTTCTTGAATGTAGTCAGTATCACAGAAATCTTACTGCCTTTTGGGTGTTACATTTTTAGTATGATGGGACAAATCACTGTGGGCCTGTGTCATTTCATATTATAGTTTTTTGTGTGTGTATGAGGATTAAAATTTTAAAAAATAATGTATTATTCTGGAAAAAAAGAGCATTATTTCTGAATCTTCTTTTCCTTATCTACAAATGTGTCTTTTCTATCAGGAAATTGTGGGGAAGTCTTTGTTATTGGTCAAATGTTCTAGTATCTTAGGTAACTGAAGACTGTTTAGAGTTCACAGATCTTTAAAGTCATTTATATTCTGAAATTGTTGGCAAATTAAGCATTCATTATTGAACAACTCCTGCATGCTAGTCTCTTATACCTGGCACATTTTTGGCATATTCAATACATGATTATTCCTATTTTGCAGTTCGGGTACCTGAGACTGAGTTTCTTTGAGTAACTTTCCCAGGATTACTCAATCAGTAATTGCTCAGTTACTCAAAAGACAGATGGGGATCCAAGCTAATACAGTCCAAGGCTGACTTTTCAGCCTTGGACTGTAAACATTCCACTGCAAGCTAAAATGATTTGCCTAGAATTATCAAAGGGCTATTACTTTGATAATTTCTTAAATTAGAAGAGAAATATACATCATATGACATCTTGAAATCTTTATACATTTCATTTTAATTCATTCAATAAATATTTAGCTAGTGCCTAGGATTATCTTACTTGACAAATGAGAAAACAGGAACCTATGAGATTAGGATTATAATTGATTCTTTATTAATCATAATTTATATGTCTAATTTTTGTTTCTAATTATCTGTTTTTACAAATTTCCACATTAAATTCTTTTATATATATTCATGCAGACACACCTAGTCCCAAGTGGTTCTAGTCATCTGTGTGGTGAGTTTATTTAGTTAGAGACTGCTTTACTGTGTCTTTCAAATCACATTCAAATTACTAGCAGAACACTGGTCCTTGATTTGTGATTTCAGTAATTTTTCTGTTGAACCAAATGCCTTATACACAGGAGGCAAGGAACAAATAATTGCACAATGAGTGAATGAATTTATAATGCCTAGCTTGCAAAGTCAGATCACTTACATTAAATGAAGGAACACCGTGGTTGAATCTGTAGTATGTGAAAGAGGCCAAATGTCATGAATATTGTCTATTAGAAAAAAAATACTGCACAGGAAAATGATAGTTTCAATTTAATGTATGCTGAGAATGAATTCAAAGACTGTAGAGCAGTTGACTTGTACTAAATAAGTCTAAATATTCTGCTAAAGTATTGAATTATGAATCAAATCCTCTTATTTAAAGATATCTATCGTACTTCCTTGAAGTCTATTCTATCTGGATTAAGTGTTTTTATTTGATTTAGAATTCTGCTTTGATATTCACATTAGATGGGGGATAGAATTTATTTGAAAGAAATTATTTTCAGATTGACTTGATTCATTATACTTCTATTCTTTGTATTACTTGCCATGGTAGGTAACAGTGGGGTTTTTTTGGAAGTAGATTTGTTTTCTGGGTGTTTCCTATTTAATTTCTTAAAGAAGCCAAAACATGTAATGGTCACTATAAAATAAGGATATCTTATAAATGAAGAATTTATTAAGCAGAAATTATATAACTAAAATGGAGTTTGTGAGGATTGAGTACTGACTTACTTGGAAACAATAACCTCAAGTTTAATTTTCAGAATGCAAACAGAGTTTTTTCGGTCTCCATTCTCATGGATCATGTGAAGTGAGAATGCCAGGAATTTTGTAGGAAAGGAGCTATTTTAGTTAGTGTGAAAATGGATTTGAAAAATTTCATGACTATTTTAGGATTATCTTGAAGGGTAATAAACAAACAAACAAACAAACAAAACTTCCAAAAAGTATGCATGCCTTTTGTTCTTCCTGGTTTTTTTGCACTTAAAAAAAAAAAAAAGATGGGCATTTGCACATTGATTCATAGCTTTGCCCAAATTTGTAGTTAGTACCTGAAAGTGTTTTCTTATATTTAGTAGTAATCAACTCTATTTTGCTATATAAATTCTATTTTTTAAAATTTATTTATTTGAGAGAGAGGGGAGAGAGAGAGAGAGCATGAGTACAGGGAGTGGCAGAGAGAGAGAAAGAAACAGACTTCCCACTGAGGAGGGAGCCTGACCCAGGACAGGAATCATGACCTAAGCCAAAGGCAGATGCTTAACTGATTGAGCCACCCAGGTGCAGCTATAATTTCTAATTTTAAAAAATATTTTTCATACTTAATCATTAAATCAGGTATTAATTTATGGGAATATCATTTTTTTCCTCAACTTTTTGCCGAATGGTTTCTCTCTGTGATTAAAAAACTCCATTGATGATGAGTTTTGGTTTTATTGTTCTTACGTATATTGAATCTAAAATTCACTTTTTTATAATCAGATTGAATTGCAAGAGCCTTGTATTAGTATGCTGTATGAATGATTCAGCAGGGCTTAATAGCTAGAATAGCCATTTCCTATGATCCATTGATAGAAGTAGCATTAGTAAACACCACTGATAACCATTAAGAAGATTTTCTTTTTTTTTAATACCCAAAGTGTAACATATATTTTCAGGTTCCTATGTCAGCTTTTAAACATGAAATTATTCTTGAGCCAATGAAGGTATTTGTCTTAGAGAATATTAAAGATGAAATAATTTGTTGAACACCATCCCAAGTAAATCTGATTCACAAATGGCATCAAATTGATTTGAAAGGAATATTTATTCCTGTATTTTTGTGTGGTGTGTTTGTTTTCACCTTCTCCTAAGATTAAGCTATTTATAAAAGAATAAGTGAAGAGGTAGTTGGAGATCCTTTTCTCTTGGGAAGAATTTTCAACAGGGAAGATTCATTTCTCAAACTGTGATACATAGGAGAAGAATTATAAGCAAGTTCTTTTTTATATCTATATATTTTTCTAATCTATTATGTCAATGCCCAGTGTAATTGTGCTTTGTAAAGTGGTGTTTGATATTCATATTTCAACCTTCCTGTGCCAAAAGAACAAGAATTTGGTTAGCCTTAGATTGTGAATATAGGTTTTTATTAAACATATTTACAGCCCCCTATATACTCGTTACCTAATTTTTAACATCTAAATTAATATCTCAAGTCATGAGATGAATCATTATTTCCAAAGGGATCTTAAAATACTATTAAGAATGTCATAAAATGTTGTGCCATTTAGCTGTCTCGGAGAACCGTAAAATCTATGTTTCTGCATAAATGTAAAATGGGCAAACAGATTTATGAGGTCTTCCTGCAGCATTGGCTTTGGGCCATCCTTAGTTCATGTGATTTGGGTCATATTAACTAAAAAGGAGTTCATGATTATTATGGTCTGAATATATCCCCCCAAATTCCAAGGTTACCCATAACCTCCAAGGTTATGGTCATGGGGGTGGGGCCTTTGGGAGGTGATTAGGTTATGATAGGGTAGTTCTCATGAATGGGATTTGTAATGTTTTGAAAAAGGCCTAGAAAGATCCCTTACCCCTTTGACAATGTGAGGATACACGAAGTCTGTAATCCAGAAGAAGGTCCTCACTTGATCATGCTGGCACACTGACCTCAGACCTCCAGCCTCTAGAACTGTGAGAAATAAATTTCTGTTGTTTATAAATCACTCCCTCTTTGTTACTGTGTTATAACAGCCCAAACTGACAGTGATATTCTGTGGCCTGCCTACACAGACAAAGATAATGATACCTGTATTTCTTACCTCTGAATGTTACAGTCTGACTCCCTGGACAATATAGTTTAGGGTCAGCAACCAAATGCAGATAGTTTCAAATCATATTCAAATTTGGAATATGCAGTTTTTAAAAATTCTATATCCATTTAAGCCCCTTCATTCATTCAGTTAATATGTTTTGACCACACACTGTATGTCCTAAGTGATATGTTTGGTAATGAGGCTACATTGGTGACCAAGTTAGCCCTGTCTACACTAAAGGGCAAAACAAATAAATGTTGAATAATTAAGCATTCATATCAACTGTAATAAGAGATGCAAGAGGAGAACAGGTGTGATGAGCATATTTAAGAGCAGAACCTGACCTTTATGGGTGGTCAGTGAAACATTCCTGGGGAAATAAATCTTTAGATTGGGACTTGGAGGGAAAAGGAGTAGGGTAAGAGCATTTCAAGCAAAGAGGGAGTATGCATGAAATCTTCAAGGTATGTAGGGTGTATTTACATATGCTAAAATATTCATGCTGTGCACCGGATGTGAAGAAAAATGTATTTTATATATTTCATCATTATTCGGTTCTCTTTGTGAATATCTGATTGTGTCAGTCTGAGTTTGACCAGAAAAAAAGAAATAGTAGGAGATACATATTAAAAGACTTAAGGCATATAATTGGCTTACACAACTGTGGGGACAGGCTAGGCTAGGTAAGTAAGGGAAATCCACAGGGCAGGCTTTCAAAAACGGTGGGATGGAATTCTCAGCAGGAGCTAGAGCTTCTGTCCAAAGGCTAAATTTTCCTCAGCTCTACTTTTAAGACCTATCAACTGAAAGGCTCACCCAGAATACCTTGGATAATTCTTCTTATTTAAAGTCTACTGATTATGGAGTTCAATCATATCCACACAGTACCTTCATAGCAAAACCTAGGTTAGTGTTTAATTGAATACATTTAATATTAAACAGCCCTTTGAGGTAAACCTCAGCCTCTCATTTAGACAAAAAAATGTGTTCTTTAGACTACCTCCCTTTCAACCTACTTCTGTCTCCATGATGACATCCAGGGGTTGAGGGCTGAGTGTTCTGGGAAGGTTGTGTCTCATGAGATGCGGAGTCAGGGGAGGGTTTTAAAGTTCCCTCTCATTGACCTGGTTGATGTATGCTTTTCTGTCCTATACAACTGTCCTGACCAGTGTTTCTAGACTCTTCTCAGAGGCTAGTAATGTAAACCTCTAACCCTGTCTTTTACCTCCTATTTGTCCCTCAACCTGGGAATTTCCATAGTCCATCAGTCATCAAGAGGGGTTGGTGGTAAACCCAACTAGTACTCAAGACATCCTCTTCATGTGGGAAGTAGATTCCAAATGCTAGCTCTGAGACTGTCCTCTGCCTGCAAGCACTGCACCAGCTTGATGTGGTTGCTCCCTTCTTCAACAGATGGGGGCCAGCAAGGTGACACGCTCTCATGGCCTCTTTCAAGGAGATGATGGGCTATCCTCAGTGCTCCCCACTGCAGAGACAACGCATATCTAATGTTGGTTTTATTTTTATTTTTTTCCTTCCTAAAATCTACCGGGGTTAGAAAGGTGTGGGCTTCCTCTCTTTCTTTTTTTCCAGAACTGTTCTTTTTTGTAGCTTGCAAGCCTAACCCATTAATGTCTTTTGAAAGGTATAATTCAAACATTGATTATATTGTCCTTCACCTGCTCGTGGATTGAGGAGAAAGGACTTGCTTTTCTTCTGATGATAAACTGTTTATTAGTGAAAGTTAAGGAATTAGGGGTGGGATGAGGGTTGTAAAATATTAGAGATGGGAGTGAGAGAAGTGAAAAGTGTTTGCTTAAAGCTTTGCTTTAGAGCCCCAGCATTTAAATGTCAACTAGATAGAAATGGTAATTAGATTGTAAAAATGGTTTCTTACAGTCATAAAAATTCCTAAACCAGCATAAATGAACATGAAGTGTTTCCACCAGTGGTATGAATGGATTCCTAATGATTCATTTATTTTTTCTTAACCCATCCCTACATTAACTACAGGCATTTTCAGCATGAGTTATTGAAGAAGGGGCTTTAGTTCTAACTAAAGTAAGTTATTTATTCAGCAAATATTTATTGAGTATATCTAGGCTCATGCTGTAATATGAAATTTGAGTCTGAATTTATAATTGGCTAATATAATTACAAAGATTTATTCTTTGAAGGATATCATTTTAGATGGATTAAAAAAATAGGTTTTATATATTTTGTGATTTGATGAAGCAGAAGCAGGGCTGAGTGCATGGGTTGCCTTAGAAGGGCCCACACTTAAAAGAAAAAAAACAAAAAACAAGAAAAAACAAAAACCCCACTGTTCGTTCAATGCTCTGCTGCTGCCATCATCCTAAAATTCTCCATTTTTGAACAAGGATCCCCCACATTTTCATTTTGTGCCAGGCCCAGCATACCATGAAGCCAGTTGTGAACAGAGGGATTTGCCTTCTAATCCTGACTTCATTTGCTAGCATTCAGGCAAGTTACTTGACTAAGCTAAACCTCATTGCCTCATCTGTAAAATGGGGACGTACCAGTGCCTATAGAGGATTGCTGAGATGAGTGCCTTGCTTAGCAGCTATGGAGCAAGCAGTAGACTTTGGCAGCTGCTACTACTGTCACTAATACATAAATGAGTGTGTTTTGCAGCCAAACTATGTTTTAGGTCTGAACAACCTAGTGAAGTAGGAAATGAATTTCATTGCCCTAAAGTAAAATAAATATAAAGTCTTTAAAAAAAAATCCGGGACATTACCCTAATACTGTCAACCTCTTTATTTACTAGTGACTGGTTATTTTTTGTACAGCAAGTAGAAAGGACCTTTTCCCCCACAGATTTAAATTAAATTTGGAATTTTTTTTTTCTTATAACTTTAAGATTGCTAAATAGCAATGATTTTCTAAAGGAGAGGTAGCAGGCTCTGATATTGGGCCTCATTAGCATGGGTTTGCTACTTGGGATTCAACAATATTGCTTGTATTCTAAGGAATTAACATTTGATAGAGATTTATAAATAAACTCCAATGAGTAAAAAAAGATGGAACTGATGGATAAATTGGAGTGGTAAATTAGAAGGAAGGAACAAACATAATAAAATAATGTTCCATTTTTAAAAAGTACCCTATTTGAGAAATGATTAGAAGCACAATACCGCACACTTTCAGGGTACTAGAGGAATGGATATATGAACTTTTCTCATAACTGAAGCTTAAGCATTTAAACTTGCAGTGCTTGCTTTAACATATTTTAATGGAAAGGGTTTGTTTCTATGGAAATCTTAAGTATTGCAGACATCTGATTCAGAAAATAGAATGTACTAAGCAATGTGTACCTTTTATTAGTAACTCATGGTTATCCCTAAGAATATCATGCCTTAAAAGTGCTTTCTCTTGGGTGCCTGGGTGGCTCAGTGGGTTAAGCGCCTCCCTTCCACTCCGGTCATGATACCAGGGTCCTGGGATCCAGTCCCATGTTGGGCTCCCAGGAGTCTGCTTCTCTCTCTGCCTTTTCTCCCACTCATTCTCTCAATCTCTCTCTTTCTTAAATAAAATCTTAAAAAAAAAAATTGCTTTCTCTTTGGGAACTCTAAAGGAACCAAGGAATTCTCTACCTCTTTAAAGGAATCTTCCCAAACTCACAGAATGATTGTTGGGAAAATGTTTGTTTTCTTTTTCCTTTTATTAGTTTGTTTTATTTATTTTTTATTCAAGTGTAATTAACATACAGTGTTATATTAGTTGCAGGTGTACATAAAATGATTCAACAATTCTTTTTTTTTTTTTTTAAAGATTTTATTTATTTATTTGCCAGAGAGAGAGCGAGCACAGGCAGGAAGAGTGGAGGGAGAAGCAGGCTCCCGCCGAGCAAGGAGCCTGATGTGGGACTAGATCCCAGGACGCTGGGATCATGACCTGAGCCGAAGGCAGCCGCTTAACCAACTGAGCCACCCAGGCGCCCCTGATTCAACTATTCTATACTTTACACAAGTGTTCATCATGAGAAGTGGACCCTGAATCCCTTTCACCTCTTTCACTCATCCTTCCCACCTCTCTCCTCTGACAACCACCAAATCTCTACACTTGAGTCTTTTTTTTTTTTTTCTTTGTTCTGTTTCTTAAATTCTACATAGTTTCCTAATGACCTTTTAATTGCTGTAGGTGGATCTGTTTCTTCAGCTTCCCTCTTTTCCAGGATTCTTAAATACATTTGATAACAGTCTCCTCATTGTGGTTAAAATTCAGAGAGCTGTAAAAATACAGGAGCAGTACCTCAGCCATCTTCTACCATATGGTACCCTAAGAAGTAGTGAAATCTCCTCCCAGAGAGATCAGAAGTAAACAGAAGGACAGAGAGGAAAGGGAAGAGATGAAGAGAGTGTGCCCAGATTCCTGAACGCTTTCTGGCTTCTGTTTCTAGAGCCTTGAAGGTCCTGCTTCCTTTGAGATTCTTTAAGTATCTAATTATCTTTTAAGTAATTCCAAATCTGTAAAAAATATATAGTTTGAATTTGCATTATTTTGTGAACTGAAGGAATGCGAAATGTGATTGTATCTATATTAGATGCATGAGCAGTTACTATTCAACATTAACTCATTTGAATTTGCCTTTGACTAGTTCTGGATCTCTTTCTCTTTTAAACCAAATTCAGCATTTTATATTTAGTTCTGTTAAATTTCAGTGTTACTGAAGTGATGAATTTGAATATTATAGTAGTCTAAGAGATGATGGTGACCTACGTTAGTGGTAGGACCCTAATAGAGAGTCTGAGAAAATTATGAAGGATAGAATGAGATGAAGAAGATAGAGCACCGTGCAGGGTGGCCTGCCTTCCTTGGCACGTTCTGCAGCCCCCCACCCCGCCCCACCAGCCTCTATCCATCTGAGTCTGAATGGGATGGAGCTATTAGGGGTGACACAAGAGACCCTCAGCCCAACGCACGTTTCAGCAGAACCTGGAGGGAAAAGTCCAATCTCAGGGCCACAATAAAGTTTGCTTTGCCAGGAAAAAAAAGGGGGGGGGGTGGTTAGGGATTTTCTTTTTTTGTTTCTCTGGGGTTTTTTTTCCTTTTTCCCCCCTTTTTTCTTTTTGCTTTGCGTTATGATGCTCTGATCTGACAATTGACATGAACACAAAGTGCTAGATGCTCTTATTGACTTCCAGCAAATGGGATGGGGAAATATAGCAGTTTTTGGTAAAGTCCTTTATAATAATGGTTTTTTTTATTTCGAGAGAATCATTTTTTCAATGTGTGCTTTTTTTTTTCCTTTTTGCCCCGTTTCCTTTTCACTTGCTGTAGATGGCTTATTTTGCATTCATGCAGACTATGTTGCAAGTCTGTTTCATCTAGTAAACTGAAAATTATTGCTTAATCAAAAAAAATGGTGTTCACTGGAAATGATGAGATGAATGAGAGGTTGAATCCTCAGGAGAACTTAGGAGTAAATGAGTAGAGTTTGATGTCATTCACTGAAGATAAAGTACCTACAAGGTGGTGAATAATTTGATGAGTTCCTTTCTGGTCATGTTGAGTTGCCCAACTTGTAAGAGGTAAGTTTATGAGTCTGGAGCTCAGGAGAGAAAACCAAAAGATAGTTGAAACATTCCACAAGTTACCCATTTTAAAAAAAATTTTTTATATAATTTTTAATTTTTTTATTAACATATATTATTAGCTCCAGGGGTACAGGTCTGTGAATTATCAGGCTTACACACTTCACAGCATTCACCATAGCACATACCTTCTCCAGTATTCATAACCCAACCATTTTTTTATTAATAACATACAATGAATTATTTGTTTCAGGGTTACAGGCCTGTGAATCATCAGTGTTATATGATTCACAGCACTCACCATAGCACATATCCTCCCCAATGTCCATCACCTATTTTTAAGTGATCATTCACCCCCGGGGTGTAGAATGAGCCCCCTCAACAGAGGTGTATAGTGTGAGAAGGGAAAGGTAGAGATGCGACCGTGAGGAACACCACAGAAGCAGCAGCCTGAGAGATCTGAGGGGAAGCAGGAAAAGAGAGCATCAGAAAAGATAACGAACATGTGTGTGAGGGAAAGAATGGTCAAGGTGACAAATGGCGTTGAAGTCAAGTGAGATAAGGAGTGATGTGTGCCCATAACTTAGAGTGTTCAGAGGCAGTTGCTGGTTTGAGGTCCAGTACTGTCCGTGGGAGGAAGACCAGATTTTAGTGGATGGAGAAGTAAGAAGCAGTATGAAGTGAACATCATGTTATGTGCCCTTCGGAAGCTCAACTAAGGCTGGAAGGAGAGGATTGATATATACAAGAGGATGTATGGGCGAAGGAAAGGCTTTTTAACAGACATTGCATACTATTCTACTGAAGGAGGAAGGAAGCTAGGAGGTAGGGGGGAAGAGGGAATAACTGGGAGACAGAGAAAATAACAGGTTCAAGAGGTCCGTGTCTGGATTAACTTCTGACAAAAGCTCAAAACACATACTTTCATGTCACTGTGGAGTTATGCAGCTGGGGTGGGGGTAGGAAATAGAGATATTCTCCTTTTCCAGCCTGATGGTGGTATTTCTTTCCCTAAGGAAAGAATATCAGAGTAACAAAGCTGCATTCCTTCCTCTTACCCACACTTCTTCAGGGAAAGTGGGAGGCATAATTTACTTAATTTGTGAATTTGTAAAAAGTAGGTGTTCATAGTTCATTTTCCTCTCTCATTCCGTTGGTGAATTCTCTGTTTCTTTGTTCCTGGGTTGGTAAGACTGCGTGGTTTTGGTTTTCGGTCAGACCTTTCAGTTAAGAACTTTATTCTAGTCTTAAAACTTTGGTCATGGTCTCCAGTGTTAGCTTCACCTGTAAGAAAGATGATATTTTTGGACTTCATTGACTTATTGTTTATTTCTCAAATGGCTCAGTACTCCGGAAAGAGGAATTCCTTATTCTTGGTGCCCCTTATTGATTTTTTAAAGAATATAGTCAACACACAATAATTATATTAGTTTCAGGTGTGTAACTTAGTGATTCAACAAGTTTATACATTATGATATGCTCACCAAAAGTGTAGCTACTGTCTGTCCCCATACATTTCAATTATAGTATCATTGACTATATTCTTTATGTTGTGTCTGTCTTTTATTTCTGTATTTATTCATTATAACTGGAAACCTTTATCTCCTAATCCCCTTCACCCATTGTGCCCACCCCCCACCCTCCTGGCAACCCTCAGCAAACTTTTGTTCTAAGATATGTGGAAAGTGGTTAATAATTGAAAATAAGCTATTTCCACATATATATTCGTGTATATATATATTTATATTTATGTGTATGTGTGTGTGTGTGTGTGTGTGTGTGTAAAGGTAACAAGATCTTGACCTTTTGGGTTCAAGTCTTGACCTTGACCCTTTCTAGGAGGAGAGGTCGGGTATGGAGTAGAATCTGAAGAGACAGCCAAATGTAGACATTTAGAGTACTGATTGGTATTTTACATCCACCAGAGAGAATTTATTAAAATAGTTTTCTCTTTTATTGTTTTCAGAGTGACTAAGGTTATGAGATGAGTTTTTGTGTTTTTTTTTTTTTTTAGTCACATTCTTTATTAGATTTCTGGCCCTGGGATCTTATCTATCTTTAACTTTTTCTGAAGTTAGTTACATATCTAAATATTCCTCAAACTTCTGTCTTTGTTGTAATTAGCTCTAGGATAGCCTGATCACTTCTCTGATAAGCTCTTTACTCTAAACACCTTTAATTTGAAAATATTTAATAATTAATTTTGAAAATGTTTCCTAACCCCATCTCTCTTTAGAGCAATGAAATTTAAAGTCTAAGTAAGAAAACTTCAATTTAGTAAACATACTTCAGATGCCTGTTTGGTGACAGGCAGGCAGGTAACATTTAAGCTGGTGATATCAAATATAGCAACCCTTTCTTGAATAGCAATTCTGACCCAGGAAGTCCTTGACATTCCTTGTGTGTCCTGAGAGTGCAATGGAAAAAGATCATCAGTGCATAAGGACAGTAGCCAGTGTGTATTTTCAGTAAGATGAATGCTTCTTTTATTACAGAAATGTTCTGTTTTAAGAATTTCATTCAGAAGAGAATCTTACCTAGATTGAACCCACTGCATTTGAGTAGCATTGGCAGTTGAGAAGAGGTAAGAACAAGCAGTGTAATATGTTAAATAATCAATTTTTACCCTTATATAGATTTCTGACACAAGGGGTCCTATGCCTCTGGACGTGTTTTCCTTTTTTAGTGATAAAATTTAAGAAAGTCAGGTTTATGGATGCTAAGTGAAGCTTGATGAATTTTGATAAATGTATATAGCCATGTAACCAACACCTCAGTCAGTATACAGAGCATTGCCATCTTTCCAATTTTTCCCACTCTCCTGGAGGCAAGGACACCTCCCATTTCTCTCTTCATAGAAAGGTTTTATTTTTTCTTCAACCTTGCAACAATGGATTATACGTTCTCCTGAGTATAATGTTTTTGAGATTTAATCTATTTACTGTGGATCAGGAATTTATTCCTTTTTATTACTGAATAGTAAGTCTCCTATTTTATGAATGTATTACAGTTGCCCTTTCTCCTGTTGTGTTGGATGTCTGGGTTGTTTCCAATTTTAGGTCATTATGAGTAAGATCACTGTGAATATTTGTGCATAGTATTTTGGGAGACATATGTTTTTATTGTTTTGGATAAATACATAAGAGTGAAAATAATGGATTGGAAGGTAGATATATGTGATTTTAAAAGACACTGCTTAATGATTTTCCACAGATGATCAGTTTTGTTTTAAACTTCTACCAATAATATCTGAGTGGCCCTATTTTTCTGTAATACCTCCCACATTAAATGCTATTACTCTCTTTAATCTTAATCATTCTAATGAGCATGAAGTGATATCCTGTTGTGGTTTTAATTTACATTTCCCTGGTAACTCTAATGAGCATGTTTTCGTGTGCTTATTGGCATTCTGAAACACTTCTTTTTCTGAAACATCTTCTGCCCATTTTTAACTGGTTAGTTTGATCATCACCATCATCATCATTATTTATTTGCAAGTATAACTCAAATAACATGAATATAATATGATTTATGTATTGGAATTTTTTTTTCATTTCATGGTTTGCCCTGTTTTCTTAATGGTGACTTTTGATGTGCAGAATTTTGATGAAGTCATATTTATTATACTTCTTTAATGATTAGTTGTTTTCTGTTCTATCTAAAAAACCATTTCCTAACTGGTCACAAGGATATTTTCATATAGTTTCTTCAATGAGTTTTATAGTTTGACTTTTACATTTAGATTTGTAGTCTAGACTTAATTAACGAAGTTAATTTTACATATGGCCTGAGGTATGAATTAAGTTTCAGGTTTTTTTCTCAAACAGACATACATTTAGTTTAGCAAAATATGTTGGAAAGACTTTCCTTTCCCCATTGAATTATACTGACACCTTTGTCAAAAATCCTTTGGGTCGTTGATGAACTCTCAACTCTGTTCCACTGACCTACTTGTTCTCGTGTATATACCAGACTATTATAATTATTTTAGCTTTATACTTAAAATCAGGCAGTGTTATTCCTTTAGTTTCATTATTCCTTTTCAAGATTCTGAAGCTGTAATTTTAAATAAGCATTACTTTGTACTTACATAGAACCTGTTAATCTTCTAATTTTACGAATGGGTTACTGAAGATATCAAATATGTAAACATATATGCATCTTTTCACCATGCTTCTGAGAGGCAGTGTGACAGGCTATGAAATTTGTCAAGTGTCTTAGAGCCATTCTTTTGTGCAGTGAAAAAGGTTTCCTGACACTTGTGCCATCTGCTGATCGATGTTTTCAACTGCATTATATGATGATGAACTCTTAACTGTCTTTCCTCTCATTGTTCATTCAGCATCTTCAAAGACAGATCTTCCAGCTCAATCTTTAACATACTTCTAAACACACACACACACGTGCACACACACACACACACACACACACACACACTGTTGTTTCTATATCTCATTTATATATTTGCTTCCTATTCCCTTTCATCCTCTCTACCCAATTATCAACTTCAACACTTTTTTCTCCCTTCCCAAGACCCTTTGGAATGATCCTGAAGATTCAGATCTCCTCTGAGTAAGCCTCAGAGAATTCTAAAAATGCTTTTTTGGTCAGGTCATTGCCAATGTTTCAAGCCTCATTAAAGATAATTAATTTTAGTGTTTTTATTAAACTACTCAATGCAGTCTCTAAGCCTAATGGGGAGTAGAACCCATTAACAAATTTGCAAATTATTTTTATAAGGAATCATTTATAAATAGAAAAATTTAACCGCATTGGATATATTTTGTTTCCCTATACTCTGGCCGTTTAGAATGCTCAAGAAACTTGAGAAAACTTTGAAAATGTTTACTACAGGTATAGAGCTATTACTGGCCAAGAGACTAGTGTTATTTTTTGTTTGTTTGTTTCTTTTAGCATCGCTAACTAAGTACAAATCTCTGGTGTTTGAAAGTCAGTATTTACTTGGAAAGAAATTGATTAAGTTATTATCTAGATGTGGAGTCCCTCTTCCTCCATCATGCCTGATTCTAAGTGTCCTGATAGATGAATATCCAAAGCTTACCGTAGTGACTAAGCTTAGCCATCGTGATTATTAAGCATTTTTTTGCATTAAAATCAGAGACTTTTTTCTAAAGTTGGTTTTGTATTTTGTCTCTTCTTAATACAGTTGTTTTAAACCACATCTAAGTGTGTGTGTGCATGTATATATTCCATTAGATATTTATATCTAGTAGTTGGATTATCAGACTTTGATTTGTAAGGCTGTGTTAAGACTGAGAGTCCATGACCACACATAACATCCCTGAGTGCTAAGCATTTTGCATGTATTATTTCATTTTATTATCCTCACTTATAGAGATTATGGAGCACTTACATGGCTGATGTAACTTATCCCAGATCACAAGTACATGGCAGAGGGAAGCCAGTATTTTAATCAGGTCCATCTGACTTCATATCAAGCTCTTACTACACATTACCTCCTATTTCTCTTTTTCAGATATTTATTTCTATAAAACAACTTTCCATATAAAAGCTCTGATAAAGTTTTAAAATCTCAGTTCTTTTCTAATGAAGATTTATGTTATAATATATAAACATAGAGTTGTAAGAGAACAATAATTTTACAAAAGCCTAATTGTGTCTTCATGTCCAAAATGCAATGCTGCCTCTTAGTGGGGTTTTTTTTCCATAGCACTCTCCCCATCTTCATGGCCATTAACCACTATGCATCTTACATTAACTAAACTTAAAATTTTCTGCAAATATTAGCTCGTGCACAATTAATTTTCTTTTTATCTGTTTGAATTTTATTGAGATATAGACATATAACTGTGTAAGTTTAAAATATACAATATAATGATAAGTACAAAATTTGATTTTTCTCACTAACATTTTCTGATGCCTTATCTCTGGTCAACCCAGTTTTCTACTTCTGTACCTTCAGGCTGGAAGAACATGAGCAGCTGAGATGCAGGATTCTCTCTCTCTCTCTCTCTCTTTTTTTTTTTTAAATAATGACTTATAATCAGTTATAAAAACAAAGACGTAACCTAGTGCATCTTCTTTATTTTTTTAAATATATTTATTTGAGAGAGAGAGAGATCACAAGTAGGCAGAGAGGCAAGCAGAGAGAGAGGTGGAAGCAGGCTCCCTGCTGAGCAGAGAGCCCAATGTGGGGCTCAATCCCAGGACCCTGAGATCATGACCTGGGCCGAAAACAGAGGCTTAACCCACTGAGCCACCCAGGCACCCCCCTAGTGCATCTTCTTATCCTAAGTCTGATATTTGATTTTTATTAGGGATATTTTTTGTTGTTTGAATACACTATGTATTCATATGTGAGAATGCATGCACGTGTGTGTGTGTGTGTGTGTGTGTGTGTGTGTCTGTGTGAAAGCTGCGGCAGAGCCCATATTCATCAATGAGTCCTTCAATGTACACTTTATCCTTCCACCTGTGAATCTATACCAAACTCATTTCTGAGAATCCAAAATATAAACACTCTTCAAATATCTGAATCTATAGACAATCCAGAGTTTGGAAAAAAGACCCAGGAAATGCTTGGAGGTAATGAAAGAGACTTAATTAAGCTTATATCTGCCAGAATTTTAAATGGTCTGCTTAGGTGCTCAAAAACAGGCCAAGTATGAGTAAAAACAGCATATGGGAGCATTCTAGCATAGTAAAAAGAAAAAATTATGAGAAATACTGGATTCTTAGGCTCTCCACTGAACAGTAATATAAACTTAGATAGACTCCATTAACTCTCTACCAAAGGCATAGTAATATGCTTGATTTCTTGATTATAAGCCATGCGAAGGTCAGGAACAAGTCTTGTGTATCATCTTACTGCATAATAAAAACTTCAATATGTCATACTCATTTTTGACCATTTCTTCAAAATTATTTCTATACAAAATGTACCATAATCCATATCTTGATTTTTCATTTTATCTCCAGAAGGTTAAAATTTTCAGTGTATTATGAATATTGACTTTACATAAAACATTTATACACTTCTAATTGTATCCAGTGGAATATAAATATCATAGCAAATTGAAACCACTGATACCCATTTAAGTAGTATATGTACACACTCAATTTTAACAAATGGTTTTAAGTTACATTTTCTTAAAGTCTCCCTTCCGGTCCGCTTCTCCCACACAATTATTATCAGTCCACAAAAGTTCAAAACGGCATTAATATATTTATAGATACATGATATCTAGTGGCTATTTGTCCAGTTGATTTTTGATAAGGAATCGGTGAGCAGAGACAGGGCAGAAAGAAATGTGACTAGGAGAGTAGGGTATTAGAAAAACTAGAGGTCAAATAAAACACAGTTGTTACAAGAAATCATTTACCTCAAAGGTATGATTTTGGAAAACGAAGTTTCAGTAGAATGGAGTTAATAGAAGTTAGATTGTGGAGAATATTAAAAACCAATGGTTAATGAGAAGGAGAGGCAGTAGAAGAAAAGAGAAATTCAATGACATTGGGTATGTGGGCATGGAGGGGGAAGGAAAGTATAGCTAACTGCTTTGAGCATTGTGCTATATGATCAATAAGAGGTGGATGAAAAGATTTCTGAGAAGTGATAAGAAACCAACTGAAATTAGAAAATCTGAATTATTGGTGGGCCAGATTTAAATAGTTCCATAGTTTTCTGCTAAAGGGCTCTGCTGAAACCAGGATACTGGGAAGTGGATAACGGGGCTAATTCAGGATTTAAGACTCAAATAGCAGAAGGGTTAAGAAGGTGATGAGATTGAGAGCATTATTAAAGACCTCATCGATAGGATTGAATATGGAAGATTTCAACACACACAGCAGACTATTTCCGAGTATTAACAAGTCTAAAAAAGATAACATTTCCTGCTGAAACTGCTGCTTCTTTTCCAAGCAAAATATGTTATTCTCATGTCTTGAACATCTGCTGCTAGGAGAAA
The DNA here is from genome assembly GCF_030435805.1 of Mustela lutreola. Taxonomy (NCBI): domain Eukaryota; kingdom Metazoa; phylum Chordata; class Mammalia; order Carnivora; family Mustelidae; genus Mustela; species Mustela lutreola. The sequence continues at coordinate 110,722,053 of NC_081297.1, forward strand.
AAAAATCTAAAAGCTCAACATTATATACCAGTGTTCCAGTCAAAGCAGCACTAAAATCTCTGAATGAATCAAGATGAGCTCATCCAAGAGTCCGTTTTAGAACATATCTAGTCTTCCACCAGTGGTTGAAGGGCAATGAAAATTATAAACTAAAAATAACAACCGTATGCAATGCCGTACATGATGTCGTCTGAGATGTATAACCAATGCAAGAGAGCCCAGATTTCTCTAGGCAGTGGCTTTTACGTTGGAGGTTTCAGGAAGGTGGGTTAAGATGTCTGTGAACTTGAAAGTTTTAATGGACTTGCAGATGGTGGTTACCTTAGCAACTGTAGCAGTGCACTGTATTCAGATGTTTTTCTCTGAGAGCTGATTGCAGAAACTCTATCCTGATGTTCAGATGTAGTAAAATGTAAAAACAAATAGGAAGCTAAACTGAAGTAGGGTTTATCATAAAGGTAATTTTTCCAAATGACTGTTGTTAGAGTAGAGTTTTGTTTTTTTTGCAGTTTTTATTTGGTGTAATAATAAAAAGGTGAGTCAGCATTTTAAGTAATGTGTTTATTCTGTACTACTAGAATTTTATTATAAAATTGAATATTTTAGTATTTTCAGAAATTACAGTAGGACTAATTATCACCAAGTCAGCAATTAGACTTTGGAGTGTTATACATTAGTGTTATACATTTGGAGTGTTATACAGTCTCCATCTCTAAGAGTGATGATCATATTGAAAATAAATACCATAAGTAGGTCTTTCTTCTATTTGCCATTCTGAAATAAAATTAAATAATCACCAGTTTTGAGCTGTTTTTTTAAAAATTTTATTTTTATTTTTTTCCTATCATAGAAAAGTGGTCCTCATTTAGGGAATATTTAATATTCAGCTTTGTCAGTTTCTTCAGGGGCCATCAATATCAGAGTAATCTCTGGTGTTTGATAAAATGCAGATTTTCTGGTCTTTTCTCAAGCATTCTGATTCAGTGATGCTGAATATGAATATTTTCCAATTTCACAAGTTTTCTAATACAGATGGTTCCTAGGTAACACTTAAGAAGCAAACTGTCTCAGCTTGATGCCCCAGGGAAGTCTTGGGTCACTTTGACAAATGAGAGACTCCAGAGGAGATAGATAAATTTAGTGTTGATTGTGTGCAGCTTGGGATATAAAAGCACTACTAAAATTTCTAGAAAAGTCATTGCTTAGAAAGGATAATATTTAGTTGCCATTACCGACAAAGTAATTAAGATGCAGTATATCTTTTTAAATGTTTTAATACTTTATAAACATCATTCTGATATAAATATATGTTAAATTCCTGAAACTTACATTTTTTAAATTTCTTTTTGTTTCAAAGGCATTCTTATCTCATCTCTGCTATGTGGGGCAATATGGTGCCACCATTCCATGGTGAAATGATGGAATGGCCAGACAATTATGCATTTCATTCTCAATTCCATCATATAGTAAAAGGATGTTAGGCAAGTTGTTTAACTTTCTAGACCTTCAGTTGTCTCCTTCATTAAAGTGATGATTATCTTAACTATAACCCGGGGTCATTGGGAATAATAAATAATAAAGTATAGGTGTATTTAAAATAATATTCACTCAAAAGTTGCTTCTTTTTCCTCCTTTCCTTATGTAAAAAGGAGCAGTTATTCAGTGTTAGTTTGAGTTTATGATTCATTAGGTTCCGATTGCTAAAATTTAAATAATGAACTATTAGCAATATTAGCAATAAATTGTGTTCTAAATTTGTTTCCTGTTATATTTCTTAGTTATATCCAAGCTAAATATCATTATTTTTATATTGATAATATAATCATTAAATAAATAAAGATTCTGGATGAAGTAATATCAGAAAAAATATTATTGAATCACAATCATCTTACAGACAGATAAGAAATAGAAAAAATTTCGCACAGCGAAGGTGGGATCAATCTATTATTCTGTTTTCCTAGCACCTGCCAAATTGCTTCATACGTGGCTTGAGTGAATAGTCAATCAAGTCTTGGCAAATGAAGTGAAAGCAGATTAAATGGAACCTCAATTTAATCAAGTAGAAAGTTGGCTACTATTATGCATGTACTAAAAGGAAGCAAGTAAAACTATCCTGATAAGGATTACATGAGTGAACATTTGTCCTGTCACATACTTTTTTAAAATTCAAGAACTTTAAAATAGCACAAATATAAAATTATAATTTTGAAGTAAAATAAAACAGTAGCAGGAGAAATCAAATCGCTGGAAATCGTAAGATGGGGCAGCAGGTGGGAAAGCTTGTTAGAAGGGATTTGACCATTCTACAGCAAGTTCTTTTAGAGCCATTAACAACTGTATTATCGTCATGAGTTATGGCTTTAGAATTCAATTAGTGTATGACATGCCCTTGTAAGTGGAATCCCCTGTTTCTGTGCGGTGTATTTGAACTTGCATCTTTAATAATTTAGGTATCACAGTGGAAACTCATGGCAGGATCTCGTATAACCTCTATAAAAGTTTGAATAGTGCTGTTTCCTAGGAGGAAGTATCTAAAATCTTTTAAGATTAGATACTTAGGGCACCAACTTGAAAATAAAATTGAATTTCAAAAAAAAATAATTCATCTCATAAGTTTAATTGAAAATCTTGTGATAGTTATGTTTTGTTTGTGTTAGGTTGTTAATAAAATTTTATATGAATGACCAGATATTAATGACAGTGACCCTTTATGACAAGTGTAATTTTTCTATCCTTGAATTTTCATGTAATCTTGTACCTTTATATTTATTGTATCTTAATACTATTGTTTTCATTTTTGAGTTATTTCTTTATACTAGATTGCTCTGAGATTGTTATCATTTGTGTATGAGATCGTTGAAACTCAGAAAGTAACTTGCTTCAGATTGTACAGCTAATAAATGGAGGAGCTACGCTATGCCATCATATGTGTCAGAATTCAAACCACTTAGGCTCTTACATCATTTCCTTATGTCAAGTTTAAAATTAAACTGAGTCCATTTAAAGATAGGGACTAATACCTTTCTTGCCATGGTGTTACTTTTAGCAATGTTGCCAAATACATGGATGCCAAATGTTACTTTGTACTTGTATACAGCTCTCTCCAATGATACTAGTACACAATTTACTTGGGAAGTTCCTATGCCTAAAATTGTATCTCAATAAACATTAAAATATATATAAGAAAGAGAAGAATGAGAGTACCCAGGGTGCTAAGTGTAAAGTATATCCATTCATACAGTATCTTATTTTGTAGGGATATAATGATCATATTTTAATTTTACATGACAACTAATAAAATATGTTACATTTATGGTTTTACTAAAGGTATAAGGATTTATTTTATTAATATAGCTATTTTGAATGGATTAAGACTCAAGCAACTTGAGTTAGAGGCACTGCTCTATCATTTAATAGCTTTATGGAATTAAGTAAATCATTTTTTTCTCTAAGCCTTAGTATTCTAAATTTGTAATAAGGAAATGATATTATCAGTCCTTACAGGATTATGTTAAGGATCAAATGAATTTGTTGAAGCACTTTACTGAGCATATGCTTTGAAGCTAGCGTTGTGTACTATTCATAGTGTGTCGAATAGCTCCTTCCCATCACCATTGAAAACACCATTAATTTAGCGACTGTTGTGAGCTACAGTAATTGCTTAGAACAAAGAAGCATGTTTAGCTATTTATATAAAAGTGTAGTAATTATATTTCATTAGCTCATTCCATTGTTCATTTTTGGTTGTTTTTGAGTGATATTATGGTATAAGATAATGTGCAAAAACACAATTTAAAAAAAAAGATTTTTTTCTTGCCATTATAAAGCTTAAAAATCTATTGTGAGGCATAGATGTTAATTAAGGAATCACAGAAATTATATTATAATTATGGTAAGGCAAAAAAGAGCAGCACCTAATTTTAAGAACATAGCGACATCGAGGCCTGACCTAAGCCGGAAGGTCAGTGGATAAGCCAGAAGGTCAGTGGAAGTTTCTCTGAGCAAGTTATATCTGGGTTAAAATCTGAAAAATAAAAGTTAACCAAGTAGATATGGTGGAAGAAAAACGGTGACATTTTTGTTAGAGGAACAGCATATACAAAGACCCTCCAAATGACGAAAAGAAAGAGTGTCCAGAGCATGGAGAAGGAGAGGGTAAGGAGAGTTGTTAGGGGCCAAGCCATGGAGAATCCTGAGGTGTGACTTCTAGATTCCTATATTCCACGAGCAAGTACACTATACCAGTGTCTCAGCCCAGGAGCCCAAATATGGAGTCATGAGAGAAATCTTGTCATCCTTTCCCTCTAAAACCCTGTGTCCCTTATAATCCAGTTTGTAATCTGGAAATCACAGTCTATAATCTAGAAATCTATCTGGCTTCAGTTGAATGACTGTGTTGTGAAACTGCCATTCCATGCTGACCCTGAAATCACTGAGGTGGAGGTACCTTTATGACAACCTGTTGCTTATTATGGTTTCTAGTTACCTGCTGTGGACTATGGGAAGTCCTACTAGACTATAGGAAATCCTACTAACCCTTCATACTGTGTAAGTGTAATCTTGGGTCTGAACAAATTATTCCATCCATTCTTCCATACCTAGATTCTACCATCTACCACACACCTGATTACCCTTGGGGGCACCGGGTTCATAGACTTCTTGTCCTTGTAGTTATCCAAACAAAATTACCCACTTTACCTCCTACCCTGTACTTTTACTCTTCTCTTAAACAGTCCTCATGCTTGATGACTTTTGAACCTTTGGAGTTCATTCATTTTCTTTTTCTCTTTGCCCTTTTTAATGTCCATCAAAATAATGAGTATCTGCCTTTTCTTAAAATCTATAATCCCAACTGACACAATTGTTCTACTAAGATAATTGGGACACCTTGCAGGTCTCTGGGGTTTTTCTATAGCAGCACAATCCCCTAGTCCATCTTTAATATCAAGCTTTATGGTACCTATGTTCTCTATTCCTATATATCCCTGTTTTATTTTCTATAATCCTAGGACCTAAAATAGAATTTTGTTTTGAATATGTTATGGCCAATATTTTCTACCCCATAGATGGTTCTAAATGGAGTCCCTTTGTCTTCTGAATCTATAATCTGCCCGCATGCAGACCTTCACAACTAATTTCAGTGTCTATCCCATGTGTTGACAGATGAAAACCAACTACTAGATCACCTTTAATATGGATGGTCTCTCCTTGAGCTGTCATCAGTTTGTCTAGCCCTCCTAGATACTTCATATTTTTTGAAGAAGAAATCATTCAGACACTTGTTAAGATAGTACAGAAGATTTCAATGTGTACTGTTGCAAAAAGGAGAGACATAGGGTTCAATGTTTAATATAGCAACAATGACTGGGGATTTATAGCCAAGGAGCAGGGTGAGTGATGAGTACATGAAGAAGACTAAGAGGAGACATCAGGGGTAGGAAGATTCTTTCTATAACTGGACCAGGCAGACTGAAGGCCGGGATCAAGGATGAGTCCTAGTTGAACAGGAGGCTCAGGGAAGCAACCTGTTTAAGGTTTGATCAGAAAGAGACTTTGTCAATGGCTATTTTTTTTTTTTTTCTATTTGTAGTTTCATCTTTTCCCAGCTGATAGCTTTCTGAACTAAGTGTGGTTTATAGTTAAAAGTAGGGACTTTGGAATCAAAAAGACCAGGGATCAGAACATATACCCACCACTTATTTTACCACCGGAAGGTTAAAATAATTCCTACAGATAAAATAATTCCTACAGATAAAATAGTATCTACTATACAAGATTATTATATAATGTATATAATGTATACAGTAGAAGAGGTATTTAAAGATAAAATACATGCAAAGCATTTAACTCATTGACTGCATGCAGTAATCACACAGTAAATGTAACCTCTTATCAAACCTCTAAATCATCACAGAAGCTCCCCTGGTGAGGTTTTAGACAGGGCTTTGTTCATTTGGATGCCAGTATATTTCCTAAACTTAAAACAATATTTGTTAAATGAATGAATGTCAAACTCACAAACTGTCATTTCATTCATATAGAAATTAAAAGGAAGAACTATGGCAACTATGTCCTGAAAAGATTTGCTACCACTCCATGTAATCTGGGACTGTAGCCAAAAAGGCATCCTTTGCCCATATACCACCGTTCCTGGTACTACGTGAATTGAGAAGATCGGATGCTAACCCTTGCTACGTTTGAGGAAACAAGCTGCTATGTTAGACTCATGTGGCAGAGAACTAAGGGTTGGGGGCCCTCTGGCCAACAGCCAGCAAAAAATGAGGCCCTCAGTCTAACAGCCTAGAAGGAATTGGATTTTGCCAACAACCGTGTGAGTTCAGAGACCGATTCCTCTTCAGTTGAGATGTGACCCTGGTCTTGGTCAACACCTTCAGTGCAGCCTTGTGAGCGACCCTGAAGCAGAGGCCCCAGTTCATTAATTCTGCCTGGTCTCATGCCCCACAGGAATCACGAAACAATAAACATGTTATTTTAAGTCTCTAAGGCTCTGTGGTAATTTGTAACTTACAAGAGATGATTAATACATCAGGTTAGCTTTTGGAAAAATTGGGAGGTTAAATTAGGAGCACAAAGTTGTCTAATCCTAACATGCTTGTGCACATTTTCCCTTTGTACTGCCTCTACCTCAGGCCCCATTCTCCATGGCTGATATCTTCTCAGTAACACATGCCGGGACAACACTGCCCATCGCTGCAGTGTATTCTTTTCTAGTCAGCTAGCTTCTTTTGTAACCATGTCCTGGGATTGGTACTTTAGGTGTATAGCAGAAAGTGGAGGCTACACATGGAGCTTTTGTATCTTTCACAGAATGAGAACTCTAATAAGGGGAATTTTTAGATGAGTCCATGTCTACCTTTGAGTAGGAGATATGACATTTTCCATCAAAGAGCTTAGTATCTAATATAGTCAATAAGGGCTTGAGGGGCATTCATGGCTCTCTGAATTTTCTGTGGGAGCTGTGACCAACACAGAAAGTCTGTCTCTTAGCTAGGTGCTCCCTGAGTTCCTTCCCTCACCCTTCCTGAGCTTAGCTCTGGCTTCCTAATCAACAGCACTGGCTCCATCCTAAAGATTTTTGGCAAGTCGTAGTCCTTGTCCTTAAGATATTTTTTTAAATTCTTAGACAAACCTAAAGTACCCCTTCTCTGTTACCGCTGAGTATGAATCTTTTTCCTGTAGGAAACACATGACATGATACTCTTGTTCTCCTTTCTGACAAGTGGCAAGATTCTGAGCTGCTTTAGTGCAAGGACCATACTTCTTTCTTCCCATTATCTCTGGCGACTATCCTTGCACCTGAGACATGATAGATACAAATGAATTTTCTGGATGAGTAAATAATGACATGGAGTCCTGTGTAGGCATTAGGCTTCCTACATTTGATCCAATCTAATCTAATCTAATCTAATCTAGTTTATAATCTAATGCTGTTTGAATATAACCATGTTAGAAATAAGCATGCTTTATTACTAACTCTTGCTTGATTATAGATTTTGGCTCATGCACATTCTCTGTTTCTAACCACGACCAGTTCAAAATCAGCATATGTTTGGCTCATTAGCTTCATCTCTGGTGATGTAATTGAAAACCTCTTGCTGGTATCCTACTTCTAGCAGCTGGGCTTTTCACCTTCTTGCAGAGCTACATTTCTCTGCATCTGACCCAGTTTCCTTCTCTCAGGGGAGCAGCTCATGTTGGTATCTTTTGTAACTCTCCTGGCCTGGGGGAGCCTGGGATGTATGATTAACTCGCACAGCCTCCCTACCTACCAGTCACCTCTGTCTTAAGGCTTCCTTGAGCCCATTACTCCCCCAGCCCTTTGTGTGACTCGAGAGGCTCCATCAATGTGTCATCATCTACCTTTTCTTCCCTCTCCCTACAGCTGCCCTCAGTCTTGTCTTGGGGCATCTTCCGACAGTGACGGACAGGTCGAAATGGCTGCAACTAACTGACTAAGCACAATAGCTAAAATTAGGGACATTGGAGTCAGATCGTCCTAGATACAAATCCTGATTCCTTGTGAGTTTATAACCAGGACCAAATTGCTTATCTTTCTTTTTCAGTTTTTTTTCATCTGTAAAATAAAGATGATAATGTTTTATTTTATTTTATTTTATTTTGAACTTAAGTTCCCCTTTCTCACATTTTAACCTGGCAGAAATGTCCTATTAATTTCATGTTTTCATTTTTTCAGAATCATGTGCACTCATGGATTTGCATTTCACTCTCATTCCCTTAATAACTCATGTATTCAATAAATATTTCATAAGTGCCTATAGATGGCAGATCCTATGAAAAACAACATGGATAATAAGAGTAGTAAGATGTTATGCCTTCCCTGAAATAAGTTACAGACTGGAATGCAGGTACACAAAGGGCAAAAAGTTAAGAAATAAAAAATGTGCTAAGAGCTTAAGCAGGTTTGGGAACAATTAGCTAGGAATTAAGGGCTTTCTGAAAGAAGTTATCATTGAACAGGACTGTACAAAATGAGCAGGAATTTACAAGTAAAAAAGTAGTGCAGATGATAGTCTAGTCAGAAAACAGAATATGCTTTAAGTTTCTGATTTTTCTATCTTCTTAAGTTAGAAACCATTCATCTTTTCTAATGTAAGCATTTTAAATGTATAAATTTCCCTCTATCACTATTGGAGCTGCATTGCACAGATTTTTCTGTGTAGTATTTACATTATCCTTGAGTTCAAAATATTTCCTAGTTTCCATTGTGATTTCATCATTTTCTTTAATTCAGTTAGTTTAGTGGTCAGAGAACATATTTTGTAAGATTTATTTATTTTTTAAATTTATTAACACATTTTATGGCCCAACATAACCATATGGCCCAGCATATGGTTTATCTTGGTGAATGTCCCATGTGTATGTGGAACAAAATATGTATTCTTTAGTTATTGGGCATAATGTTCTGTGTATATTAGTTAACTCAAGTTAATTGATAAATTTCACTCTCTTTATATCCTTATTGACTTTTTATGAAGAGAGGGGTCTTAATATCTTCAACTCTGATTATGAATTTACTAATTTCTCCCCTTATTTTTCAGTTATGGGTTTATGTATTTTGAAGTTCTGTAATTAGATGCGTGCACATTTAGGATTTTTGTCTTTTAATTAATTGACCCATTCATCAGTACAAAATATCCTTCTTTAACTCCAGTGATACTTTCTTTCTTGAAGATTACTTTGTCTGACATCAATATAGTCATACTTGCTTTCAGTTTGCATATTATATTCTTATTGTTTTCATAGCATAACCTTTACATCTATTTTTCTTTTTTTATTTCCTACCTCTGTATTTTTTCTTTCTTTTTTTTTCAAGATTATATTCATTTATTTGACAGAGAAATCACAAGTGGGCAGAAAGGCAGGCAGAGAGAGAGAGCGGGGAAGCAGGATCCCCACTGAGCAGAGAGCCTGATGTGGGGCTCGATCCCAGGACCCTGAGATCATGACCTGAGCCGAAGGCAGCGGCTTAACCCACTGAGCCACCCAGGTACCCCATACCTCTGTATTTTTTTTTCTATTTAAGGTCTGTCTTTTGCGGAAAGTATACTTTATTTATTTTTAAAGATATTATTTATTTATTTGAGGGAGAGAGAGAGCACAAGCAGGGAGAGCAGCAGACAGAGGGAGAAACAGGCTCCCCACTGAGCAGGGATTTCCCCACGCCAGGCTCAGTTCCAGGACCCTGGGATCATGACCTGATCCGAAGGCAGACACTTAACTGACTTATCCACCCACATGCCCCACAGAGAATATAATCTAATTTTGCCTTTTAATCCTGTCTGTCACTTTCTGCCTCTTATTGGACTAGTAAGTGCATTTATATTTATTGTTTTTATTCTTACATTTGGGATAAGTTTATTTTTATCTCTAAGCTTTCTATTTGCTGCATCCATTCTCTCAGATCTTTTCTTGGTTTCATTCAGATTAATCAAATTTTAACTTTTTTTTTTTTTTTTTTTACTGTTATAGTTCACTTACTGGCTTTTTTGTTTTTCAGTAGTTTTCCAGTTTTTCTAGTGGTTGCTCTTGGGATTGTAAGATTCATCCTTATCTGTCATAGTCTGCTTATGGTTAATATTGTATCACTTCACATAAAATGTAACAACCATATAAAAGTACATTTCTGCTTATTCCTAATCTGGGTGCTATTGTCATGTATTTTAATTCTATAAATATTAAAAATTCCACCATACGATATTGTTATTTTTGCTTCAAATAAACAAGTGCCTTTCAAAGAAATTAATAGGGAAATTAGTATTTTATGTTTATCTGCATATGAGAAATTTCCCTTTCTGTTTATTTCTTTCTGTAAATTTGAATTTTCTATCTGGTATTATTTTCCTTCAGCCTGAAGATTTTCTTTCAGAATTCTTGTAATGTGATGGTCTGCTGGTGACCAATTGCCTTCAATTTTGTTTATCTGAAGAATGTCTTTTTTTTTCCTTAAAATTTTTTTAACAACAGGTTTATTGGTATATACATAAAAGTCATTCCTTAAACTGTATAGTTGGATAAGTTTTGATTAATATATACAGTTCTATACCTACTACAGCAACCCAGATACAGAACATTTCTTAATCCCAAAGACTTTTTTTCATGCATCTTTGAATTCAATCCCTTTCTCCCTTTCTGGCCCCTGACAACAGCTGATCTTTTTTTTCTGTCCCTGAAGTTTTTGTTTTATTCAACAATGTTATATAAATGGAATCATATACTATATAAGATTGTGTGTCTGTTCTTTCCCTCAGCATATTTTTGAGATTCACCCATGTATTGCATATATTACTAGTTTACTTTTATTGTGGAATAGTATTCAATTTTATGAATGTACTACAATTTATTCATTTGTTGTGGATATTTGGGTTTTTCTGGATTTTGGCTATTTTGTATAAAGCTTACATGAACATTTCCAGATTGTTCTGTAGACATATATTTATCTTGATAAAGATTTAAGCATAAGCTTAATAGGTCATATAGAAAGGCATGCTTAGCTTTATAAGAAATTGCCTAAATTTTTCAAAATATCTTTAACATTTTCTATTTCCACAAGCAAACGTTGATGCTTCAGATTTTTGAGAATTGGCCTGCGTTCAGCCATATGTGCACACCTTAGTCAGGAAAGAGTAGAATTCCTTTTCTGATAATTCCATGAGGTTAAAGTCAGTGAGAAGGCAGTAATTCTCCAAGGAAAATAAGACCCTGTAAACAGAAGAATGACTCTTGAGCAGATGAAAATAGTGATATTCTTTGCAATGTAAACCAATGAAAAAATACCACAGAGGTAGAAAGACTGCTGGTTTACTGGATTTGATTCCTTTTTTTTTTTTTTTAAGATTTTATTTATTTATTTGACATGCAGAGATCACAAGTAGGCAGAGAGAGAGGAGGGGGGGAAGCAGGCTCCCCGCTGAGCAGAGAGCCCGATGCGGGGCTCGATCCCAGGACCTGAGCCGAAGACAGAGGCTTTAACCCACTGAACCACCCAGGCGCCCCTGGATTTGATTCTAATACTTCTCCTAGCCTTGCCGGTCATCATTTGCATGACCTTCTACCCCACATTTGACTTCTTTTTGTAACATTTCTCTCACTTCTAACACTTGAGGAGTGAGGTGGATGATCTTGGTGAGATCACGACCATTTTGAGTTTCATCTGGAGCCATGGAAGATGAATGAAACATGTATTGAATGAACAGATTTAAAAGGATATGCAGTTGAAGGTCTTCTTTATTCTATTTTCATATCTTTTGTTCATTCTTATTTTTAAATTGGATAAAGAACTTTTTCCTCTGTTAGTTTGAATATTTAAAGCTATTAAAAGGTTTAAGGTTAGAAATATGTGTGTGCGTGTGCAGTACTTAAAACTAATTGGCAAGTGATTCATGTAGATTGGATTAGTAGCAGTGGAGCCACTCTGGAGTTCATAATATATTGTTAACAGAGCTTACATTTTGAAGCACAAAGGAAATCTGCCTTATCCCAAATGCTATTCAGTCAAGCAGTCCTGATTCCTATTTGCTTGATTTCCAAACTAGTATTGGGTACACATGCTTTGGAAATCCCAGGATAATCCGGTAATTGTTGCTCTTAAATCCTTTTAAAATGTTATGCCATTCCACAAAAATTGCCTCGTAGAAAGCAAAACATATCATCTTTTTTTTCTTTTCCAGAGAAAATGTTCTTGTTAATAGTGTGGATGTTCCCTCCATTGTTAATTGTTAAGGAAAATAATAAAAAGCCAACTCTGGGTATTTGCTCTAATGGAGTGAACCGGATTCCACTTTAACACACTGGGCATTAGTAAACTAGATTAGATAAAGCTGTATGACAAAACAAAAACAAAGACAGAAAAACTAAATGCACTAAAGAAGAAGTATAGGAAATTTTTTATTTCCCACATTTTTTTTTTTAAGATTTTATTTATTTGACAGAGAGAGATCACAAGTGGGCAGAGAGGCAGAGAGAGAGAGAGAGAGAGAGAAGGAAGCAGGCTCACTGCAGAGCAGAGAACCCGATGTGGGACTTGATCCCAGGACCCTGAGATCATGACCTGAGCTGAAGGCAGAGGCTTAACCCACTGAGCCACCCAGGAGCCCCTCCCATGTTTCTAAGATTTATTCATCTGTTCTCTCCATCCTGCCTTACCAGATCAAAGACCCTTAGTCCATCTAGTAATATTCAACTCACATGTGAGTTTCTGGAGTAGTAGTACTTCTTTCTAGGATATTTGAATTTTAAATCTAGTTTATATCTGTGAGATGCAAGATTTTATAGTACTGTTTTAAAAGCTTAATAGCAAATAGTAAGTCATTTTTAAGGTGCAAAAGACAGTGATAACTAGAACAGAGAAATCTTACTGCTACCCTGATGTTACCCTAACCCTATTTCTTGGTTAGTCTAAAGGTAAAGGTTTCTTTGTCCTATTTGAGTATGTATTCCTCAGAAGTCTTTCATGATAATTAAAGCAATGACAGAAATTAGTTCTTGCTAGCTTGAAATTGAAAGGGAATATGTTGGCTAACAGAACTTGGAAATTTAAAATTATGAAATGGCTTTAGACCCATTCCCCAAAATTGTATTTTTAGGATGTTGTCTTTCCAATTCTTATTTTTCTCTGTGTGTTTCCATTGTTGGCACAGGTTTTTTTTTTGGGGGGGGGGGGTTGAGAGAAGAAGAGACATACGGTTATCAGTAGCTCCAGCCAGGTGGACTGCGTCATTTGGTTTCAGTTGGGTCATTTGCTGCCCCTGGATTCAGGAATGGATTTATCCCCTCTGAAATCACAGGTACTGTCCTAAATGATGATAACAAAGATTCTGCCATCATCGAGTTTCTGTCTAGCCACAGATTGAGGAGGTAGAGCTCTCTGTTATTAATAATGGAAATTTCTTACAGTTGGATTACAGTTGCTGTTTTTCCCCTTAGCCTTATGAATTTTCAGTTACAATAACTATCTTATTTCTGATTTTAAGTTACATGCTTTTTCATATGTATTCATTTCTTCATTTGGAATGAGTTTTTGATGTGTTTATCCCCTGTGATTGGTTTTCCCTCCAAAGCTATTACAATAGACAGTGGCTTACAGTCCATGAGATCTGTAATTGGGAGGATATAACTACTTTATAAAAACAAGACAGTTATTATTAAACAAATTCTAGCTTTCATGATTCATACCTCAATTCAAAGGCGATTACCCTGTTGTGTAGCTAAGAGATATGAATTAATAAAAAGTTAATGAAATTTCAGGTAAACCTATCAGTGGCAAACTACCCCAGAGAGCACAGTTAATCATTTTGGGGAACTAAATTAATACAACACATCTCCACTATGAATGCTGAAGAAAATAATGTAATTTTAATAAGTGAGTTAAACTGCTAGAAGTGTATACTGTATTTCCCAAAAGTTGTTCAAAGACTTTGAGATACTTTTCTCATTAAACACAAAAAAGGTTTCTTCAAATTAGGGGCCAACTGCACATGTTGACCTGTCTCTTCTATCTGTTTCTGAGACCGGCTTTGAAACTCTTGTTTTACTGTGCAGAATCTAAGACCTGCTAGTAGTAAGTTACCATGATTATCTTGTTTAGTCCTGATGGGTTTTTCCACTCTAGAAATGAAAATATAAGACAGACTCAGATGAGAAGCCCTGGGAGAGAAAAGTATGCTCTTTTTGCATCCTGATGGTCAGCAAGTCTGTGTATGTGTGTTCTGTTTGGGGTGTTTTATTTTCCTTTGTTTACCTATTAAATTCCTACTCCCTCTCTCAGGGACAAGCTTGAATTCTACTTTTTTTTTCTTTTCCTTTTACTGCCAAGTAGTTTTAATTTCTTTCCCTTGATGCTTCAAAACCCATTCATTTACACCCATGACTGGGTGCCTACTATGTATCTTCTCCATAAGGCATTGCATTTATAAACATCTGGTACCTTTAAGATACATGCAAAAGAGAGGAAAGGAACAGTATTTACAGGTTTACCCCAGAGATATTATGAGCTTAGTTCCAGACCATGCAATAAAGTGAACATTGCAGTAAAGTGAGTCAAATGAATTTTTTGGTTTCCCACTGCATATAAAAGTTACGTTTAGGGGTGCTTGGGTAGCTCAGTGGTTTAAAGCCTCTGCCTTCTGCTCTAGTCATGATCCCAGGGTCCTGGGATCGAGCCCCACATCAAGCTCTCTGCTCAGTGGGGAACCTGCTTCCCCCTTTCTTCCTTCCTGGTTCTCTGCCTACTTGTGATCTCTGTCTGTCAAATAAATAAATAAAACCTTTAAAAAAAGAAGTTATGTTTATGGGGTGCCTGGGTGGCTCAGTGGGTTAAAGCCTCTGCCTTCAGCTCACGTCATGATCCCAAGGGTCCTGGGATCGAGCCCCACATTGGGCTCGCTGCTCCATGGGGAGCCTGTTTCCTCCTCTCTCTCTCTCTGCCTGCATCTCTGCCTGCTTGTGATTTCCGTCTGTCAAATAAATAAATAAAATCTTAAAAAAAAAAAAGTTACGTTTATACTGTACTATAATCTTATAAGGTGAGCAATAGTGTTATAGCTAAAAAAAAAGTACATACCATAGTTTAAAAAATACTTTAATTACTAAAAAATGCTAACCATCATCTGAGCTTTCAGTGAGTTAAAATCTTTTTTGCGGGTGAGGGATCTAGCCTTGACGTTGATAGCTGCTGACTGGTCAGGGTAGTATCTGCAGAAGGCTGGGGTGACTGTGACAATTTCTTAAAATAAGACAACAATGAAGTTTGCCACATAGACTGAGTCTTCCTTTGATATTAACAATTTCTCTGAAACACGTGATGCTATTTGATAACATTTTGCTCACAGTTAAATTTCTTTCAAAACTGAAATCAATCCTCTCATCCCCATTGCTGCTTTATTGATCACATTTATATAATATTCTAAATCCGTTGTTGTTAATTCTATAGTCTTTACAACATCTTCACCAGGAGAAAATTCCATTAAAAAAAGCCAAAACACTTTCTTTGCTCATCCATAAGAAGCAACTCCTCATCTGTTAAGTTTTTATCATGAGAGTTCAGTAATTTAGTCACATCTTCAGGCTTCATCTCTAATTCTGTATGTCTTGATCTTTCACCATGTCTGCAGTCACTTTTGCTACTGAAGTCTTGAACCCATCAGAGTCCTCCATGGAGGCTGGCATCACTCTTCCAAACTCCTGTTAATGTTGATATTTTGACATTTTCCCATGAATCACAATTGTTCTTAATGGCATTTTGAATGGTGAATCTTTTCCAAAGAATTTTTTTTTTTTTTTTTTTTTTAAAGACAGAGGGTGAAAGTATGTGGTAGAGGAAGAAAGAGTCTTAAGCAGACTCCACATCCAGTGCACAGCCCCACTCAGGGCTCCATC
Organism: Mustela lutreola; assembly: GCF_030435805.1. Classification (NCBI taxonomy): domain Eukaryota; kingdom Metazoa; phylum Chordata; class Mammalia; order Carnivora; family Mustelidae; genus Mustela; species Mustela lutreola. The sequence goes on from NC_081297.1 coordinate 110,737,968, forward strand.
TCACAACCCTGAGATCATGACCTGAGCTGAAATCAAGAGTTGGAAGCTTAACTGACTGAGCCACCAGGGGGCCCCCAGAAGATTTTCAATTTATTTTGCCCAGATCCATTAGAGGAAGGGTTACAGAAAGGATGTTGTATGAGCAGAAATAAAAACATTAATCTTATTGTATGTCCCCATCAGAGTTCTTGGGTGACTAGGAGCATTGTCAGTGAGCAGACATATTTTGGAAGGAATCTCATTTTCTAAGCAGTAGGTCTCAACAGTGGGCATAAAATATTCAGTAAACCATGCTGTAAACATATGTGCTGTCATCCAGATTTTGTTTTTCCATTTATAGAGCACAGACAGTAGATTGAGGATAATTCTTAAGGGCCCTACGACTTTCAGAATGGTAAATGAGCATTGTCTTCAACTTGAAGTCACCAGCTGCATTAGCCCCTAACATGGGAGTACCCCCCCCCCTTTTGAAGCTTTGAAGTCAGGCATTGACTCATTTCTTGTAATGAAAGTCCTAGATGGCATCTTTTTCCAATAGAAGGCTATTCCATCTACACTGAAAATCTGTTGGTTAATGTAGCCACATTCATTAATTGTCTTAGCAGATCCTGGAGAACTTGCTGGAGCTTTGCCATCAGCACTTGCTGCTTCCCCTTGCACTTTGCTGTTACCGAGATGGCTTCTTTCCTCAGGAGCCAAGCTCTGCTAGCTTCAGACTTTTCTTCTGCATCTTTCACCCCTCCCTCAGCCTTCACAGAATTGAATACAGCCTTAGGCTTTGGCCTAAGGCAATATTGTGTCTGGTTTGATCTCCTGTTTAGCCCACTCCAACTTTCTCCACATCAGCAATAAGGCTGCTGCTTTGCTTTCTTATCATTCCTGTGTTCACAGGAGTAGCACTTCTAATTTCTTTCAAGAACTTTTCCTTTGCCTTTGCAACTTGGCTGACCATTGGACACAAGAAGCCTAGATTTCAGCTTAGTTTGGCTTTCGACATGCCTTCTTCATCAAGCTCCATCGTTTCTAGCTTTGATTGAAAGTGAGATGTGTAACTCTTCCTTGCACTTGAATACTTGGAGCCTATTGTAGGATTACTAACTGACTTAATTCAATAAATTGTTTTGTCTCAAGGAATGAGAATCTAATTGAATCAATTCAATATATTGTTTTGTTCCCCCAAGGAAAGGGAGAGAGATAGGGAATGATCCTGGAGGTGGAGCAGTCAAAACACATACAACATTCAAGTTCACTGTCTTAACTGGGGGTGGTCTGTGGTGCCCCCAAACAATTATCACTGATCACGGATCACCATAACAAATACTGTAACAATGAAAAACTACAAAATCTTGCAAGAATTACCCACGTGTGGCAGAAATAAGAAGTGAGTGAATGCTGTTGAGAAAAAGTGCTGAGAGACTTGATCAAAGCAGAGTTGCCACAAACCTTCAATTTATAGAGATATTAAAAAAATTATCTATGAAATGCAATAGAGCCAAGTGCAATAAAATGAGGGTTGCTTCTATAGAAATTCAATGGATTATTTTGGGTGCCATAAAGGTATTTGCTAAGTATAGCAAGGGATCACATTACTATAAAACCTCCCTTAAATATGAAACTTCTGCTTACTGAAAAATGACAGGTATATATGCTTCTGACAGTTTAAAAACTGAGGTATTGAGAAATTAGGTAACATGCCCCAAAGTCTGACAAAGGGCTTGTGAATGTGAGGACTCTGTATTTCATTTGTCCAACCCTCTTGCTAAATTGCAGCCTTCTCAAAATTGATTTTTTTTTTTTCCAGCAGTTAGCATTGTGCCTGACATGGAGCAAACACTCAGTAAATTTTGTTTTAATTAAGATATTTATGTTTTGCTTTCATATATTTTCAAACTATCTATGAATCTTTGTTCAGTTTGTCACTATCGAGGACTGAGTCAAACTTTATAGATCCAATTATATGATATGAATCCAGTTGAGCTATATAGAATCTTGAACTTTCTAGACCTCCTCTGGGCATCAGTGGAGACAAATATCCGCTTACACTTGTTAAAGTAACTTGTTTTTATAGTAGTTTGTGTCTTAGAAAGCTGCATTTTGAAAGCCAATAGTTATTTAATAGTTCCTCACAGCAATAATAACAGCCAATCAGCCAATGATTATTCTTATTAGGGTGTGCATTTTTCCTTTTAAATATCCTAATGTATTCCAAACATAACATACTTCAAGTCATTAAAAAGATTTATCTCACTCCAAAACACTTGAAATCACTTCAGAAATGAAATGCTTTTGTGTGGACTCTTTCAATTATGATGCAAAATTAGAAATCCAAACGGAGAGTTAGCTTGTGAATCTAAAACTTTTGAGTTTTCCTGGACTTGATTCTGGCAACTTTACCTGTTTGGAACTCTTGGCAAGTAATTAATATTTTGGATGCCCTACACTTTACCAATCCAGTGAATTAAAAGCAGGAGTGGAAAACTGAGTTTAAGTTTGAATTTGCCAATGTGCTTTGTGATGTTGAAACTTATGTGTCCTCTGTACCAATTTTTTACATCTGGAAAATAGATGTTAATGTGATTGATGCCCCCCATAGGTGCCAATAGAAATTACTTACAAGTAATTAAAAATATATTACATAATTGTAATTTAATGAACAAATTAGTAGAGATGTTGTTCTGTACTTTTTAGAGAAGAAAGACCTGATAGAGTATTTCTGGTATGCACATAGATAAAGATTTGAGTTCTTTGTTTCTGCTTTCTTAAATCTTCGTAGAATTCCACTGACACATTAGAAAAATAACACTTCACGTTACTTATATTTCTAGAAGCAATCTAAGTGTTTTCCATGTTCTAGTTTTTGGCAGTGGATTAAATGAACTAATCTAATATGTTTGGCAAAATTTCTCTGAGTGGGGTTTTCCTTTTTTGGCAGCTAGCTTTAAACATAGCTTTAAAAAATTGTTTCTAAGAATTTTTATTCAATTTTTATTGGTTAGAACTTTTGTACCATGATATTTCTTGATTCCATCCCAAACCGATGACCTTATAAAACAACAAACTGAATTCAAACGCTCTTGAAATACTGTGTCACTTTGCTCTTCTCAGAGAAATGAAGTAACTGAAAATTGTGTGTTTTGGAAATAATTGCTGATGGAGCCAGCTCAGTACCCAACAGAATGACTTGAGTGCTTTGCATTGTGTGAAACATCAAGCCCACTTAGACTCTCTCAGTCATCTGCACACCCTTTGTGATTTTGCATGAAAATCACTAGTGTGAGCCACAGAGATTCCTAGCGTCTTCATTTTTGTTAATGTGGTCTAACCCCACGCGAATGGATGGAAGTAGAGAGGTTGGTTGGTTGGTGTGTTTGTTTAAAGCTTTGACCTCTGCCCTGCCTTTCATTGTCTGTGCATCCTGAATCTTGAGGGAAATTCCTAGTTTCTCTTTGTTGTCTTGTTATGTTTTCCCTCCCTGACTTCAGGGGAACTGGTCAAAACCTAAAAGAATATTGTGTAAATTTTCTTTTCTCAACTCTCCTGAAATCTGGGAGAGGAGGCAAGAACTTTGAACTGATCTTGAAATTACAGCTTAGCAACTGTAGGGAGTTACAACGAGGATCTGATCTTTTCATGGCCTTGGCATCCAGTGTGGTGTAAGGGACAACTGAGGGGCAGGTGCTCCTGAAGGCCTGATGGTTTTGTTTCCTTAGCTGCCTGAAGGAGGTGAGCCAGAAGTCAGGGGCACAGAGGCTCTCTGAAGGAGGAAGGTGTTTGCAGGCTGGAAGCTTTTGTGTGGCATCCTCATTGGTGTGAATCTAGTGATAATTTATTACCCCTATCATCTGGGAGCCGAAAGGAGGTCTCTGTCCCTCTGAGCTCTTGGTACCTGTGTGTGTTTTTTTCCGTCTTTGCCTCCTAGAGGTCCAGGTCCATGCTTTAAGTCCCTGGACCTTCTCACAGAGGGAGGAAACCACAGCATGCAAACTATATTTGCTTGTAGTAAATCAGGAGTCATTACTTGGTTATAGGTAGATGCAGGCATGTGATGTTTAACAGTATGTTTGGGGACACTGCTCTACCAACCTTTTTCTCAGTTCTAGTCCCTCATCTTTAAATATTTTATTTATTTTAATTAATTAACTATAATAAAATTAATTTGAGAGAGAGCACACACACATGCATGTACATGCACAAGTGAGGGGAGAAGCAGAGGGGGAGAGACAGGGAGGGGGGAAAGATTTTGAAGCTGACTCCACCCTGAGCATGGAGACTGCTGGGGCTGCATCCCACAACCCACCATAAGTTCATGACCTGAGCCGAAGCCAAGAATTGCTTGCTTAACTGACCAAGCCACACAGGTGCCCCTAGGCCCTCGTCTTAACCACAGCTCCTGGACTTGGCTCTTTTCCAGGTCCAGGCTTTGGAAAGAGAGGTCTTCATTCCCAGTTTAGGTATCCTCTTCTGGCTGGTGGGAAGCTTCTATCCCAGTAGCTACTACAGAGCCACTAAATGAGCTCTCAGGAACCTCTAGTCATCTGGACCAAGCCTCTGTGCCAGCCTGTAGAGCTGAGGTTCTTTCTCCTTCAGTTTGATCTTCCTGTTTCCTATTCATTGCCTCCTGTATTTAGTTTTCCATTTCTCTGGTGGGCTATTTCTAAAGCCCGCTAGGTCTAGTGACTTCATTCTGTCTTCTCTCTCTCTTTTTCTCCCCTCAAAACCCACAACTCCATTATAAAGCTTTTGATTCTTTTGAATTAAGTCTGTCTACATTTGTCCTTCAAATGTTGGGTTATTTAAAACACCTGTAACTGGTTGAAAGCAAACACTGTTTTTAGCTGTCTTGTGTTTTTTTCTGCTACTGCATTTTATCATGTCTAATTTTGGCCCACTTATTTATTTATTTGTTTATTTACTTGACAGAGAGAGAGAGATCACAAGTAAGCAGAGAGGCAGGCAGAAGGGGAGGAGGCTCCACTGAGCCACCCAGGCGCCCCACTTTGGTCCACTTCTTAAGTCACAGTCTCCTTTTCATAGAGAAGATGTGTGTTCTTATAAAATTAAGCAGTGGTGGGGTGCCTGGGTGGCTCAGTGGGTTAAAGCCTCTGCCTTCGGCTCAGGTCATGATCCCAGGGTCCTGGGATCGAGCCCCACATCAGGCTCTCTGCTCTGCGGGGAGCCTGCTTCCTCCTCTCTCTCTCTCTCTCTCCCTCTCTCCCTGCCTGCCTCTCTGCCTACTTGTGATCTCTGTCAAATAAATAAATAAAATCTAAAAAAAAAAAAAAAAAAAAAAAAAAAAGCAGTAGAGACTAAAGGAAACCCCAAAGAGAGAGAGAGAGAGAGAAAACGCTGGACCAATGAAAGCTATTGCAGGTTAAGTAGTGGGAAGATACCATTCTATGTTTATCATACACTATTTGCCCCTCATGAATTTGTTCCACTTGTAAGAACACTCATCGTTTCCAGGAAACACCAGTTTATTTATTTATTTATTTTAAAGATTTTATTTATTTATTTGACAGAGATCGCAAGTAGGCAGAGAGGCAGGCAGAGAGAGAGGGGGGAAGCAGGCTCCCTGCTGAGCAGAGAGCCTGATGGGGGGCTCAATCCCAGGATCCTGAGATCATGACCTGAGCCGAAGGCAGAGGCTTAAACCACTGAGCCACCCAGGCACCCCGGAAACACCAGTTTAAATGTGCACAGGCTCCCATCAAAGTGAAATATATTGAAAAACCCCTTCTTTTTTTTTTTTTTTTAAACATTTTATTTATTTATTTGAGAGAGTGACAGTGAGAGACCGCATGAACGAGGAGAAGGTCAGAGGGAGAAGCAGACTCCGCATGGAGCTGGGAGTCCTATATGGGACTTGATCCTGGGACTCCAGGATCATGACTTGACCTGAAGGCAATTGCTTAACCAACTGAGCCACCCAGGCATCCGACAAACCCTTCTTACATTAAAACTTAGGAAACAGAAGGATCCCAATCACTAATGAGTTAGAGACCAACATATTTTGGCACCCAAAAAGTGTTCCCCATGAAAGGCCACTTCTAGATAGAATTAAAACAATAGTAAATATTAACCTAATGTCTTAGCTAGAATATATTTAGAGTGACCCAGAGGTGCCTACAACCTTAGTCTTGCTTGTTGGATTCTTACTAACTGTTGGTTGTAGTACATCCTTGTCTATGGATAATTTCTTTTCCAATGGAGTTCATTTTAACCCACATAAAATGCTAAACAATTCAGATCTCTCTGAGCTCAGAGCCATTGCCTTAGGGTTCTGTGGACTAGAGTTTGCATGGAAACAAAACTCATACATACAAATTACTCATGCTGATAAACAGACAAGCAAGTTGAAGGAAGTCACTTAACACAGTTACACACAGTTGTACTTCATAAATCTTGCTCTATGGTTAATAGCCGACTTTCTGAACAAAGTGAGTAAGTGACTCAGTCCTGTGTGATTGTCTGTTTCCGTGATGGTTCCAGAGCCCACAGCTACTTGTGTCTGTGGCTCCAGCTGCCTATAGTTCAGACACCGACTGCCCGCCCTACCGGAATCAGGGTTCTAGCCCCAGCCCCGCATCTACAGTTAGACCAGCTTGGTTTCTTCCACCTAAGGCTATGCTAGGACCAAGAAGTGTCCTTTTCATTTGACTTAAGTGGTATATGCATACATACACATGAATATTTTCACATTCATTTAAGTGTAGAAAATAAAACCACAAGTAACTGGTCACCCTAAAGAGGGAGGTTGATAGATGTATGCATTGGTTTCTGATTCTTTAAGTACTTGTTTTTCTATTCAGTTATAAAAACTATATATCTTCACTGTCAAAAGTGAAGTGTGTTTAGAAATTAACTATCCTCTGTATCTGTACCTGTCTATTTAGTGATAAAGGTTTGAAATTTAGCTTATAATGTATATTTATCTCATATAGTGTTTTTAGAGAGGGAACGATTGCCATCATAAAATACTAGTCTGAAATTTGATAATGTGCCTGTTCTTAATTCCACATTTATGTGAAAGTCTGTGACCCCCGAAGTAGACATGGTGTTTAGTGAAATATATAGAGCATATGAAGCTCATGAAATGTTGAGAAACATTCCAGCTTATTTTGTTTTACTCTTTATCGTGTTTTAAAGTTTCAATCTGTGATCTCCCTTAGATCTTTTCTGTATGACCTTTTGATGTCTTCATTTCCTCTGTTGCACCCTTTTTATCTCTTTCCAATCTAAGATTAATTATGGATACATGCAAGCCAGAAATGGAAATATAACAAATGTGTATAATATCTTGTCGTGGCTAAAGGCATGGACTTTATAGTCAGACACTCCATCTGAATCCTGATTCTAACATATACCAGTTCAGTGGATGTTGTAGGCTAGATAATTATTCATTTATATTTATTCTTCTTATTTCTAAAATGGGGAGGATAATATTTCTAGCAAAATTAAATGCTCAATAGATGTTAGTTGCTCATATTGTTATTATATTATAACATTTTTATATTGACGAAATACTTTATCTTTTTCTGCACGACAGAAAGTATCATTCAATTTTCTGGGGATAAAAAGATATATTTTCTCTGTTTTCTTCTGGGAATATAGTTTATTATGTGCATGTAATGTATAGCTTGTGATTGGCTTTTGGAGAAATTCCAAAGAAATTGATGTTTCAGGCTCTGCTTCTGAGAATCTTGCTCAGAAATTGAGAATATAAGGCATAGAGATGTCAAATCTCCATAACTTAGAAATTTGAGAATCAAAGCTATGAAGCACTATCCAAAATAATACCACATGAATGAGCAGAGAAGATTCAATGCAACTCTACCCTATACTCAAATTTACCCTAAGAATTTAATCAGTCAGCTCTATATTTTATTGTTTTAGGTTGCTAGATGCACGCTTAACTATGCTACTAAGCCCTATGCGCAAAAACTGATTGATAGATCTAGTTCTTGATCTGTTGGACCTTGTTCAACTTCATGTCCTACAGCCTGTCAGATCTCTTTAGGATTGAAGGCACAGCCCCATGTGTGGGTTAGATTACATTCTTACCTATTCCTCCCATGTAGATTTGAATAAGGATACCTTAGAACATTAGTTGCTTTAGAGAGTTCTGTAATAGGACCTAGTAGAATGCATCTGTCCATTAGATATTGAGGAAATCATTAAAATATATTAATCTCAATATCATTTATCTATAGCTTTGTTTATAATAAAACTTCTATATATTTTTAAGTTCCTTTTTTTTTTAAATTTTGGGGTTGGAAGATTTCATTCTCAATTACATTATGTGCTGTCTGGAAGGAAATCCCCCCTCCTTTTGTTATAAAGTAACCCTTACAATTTGGGAATCTTTACCATCTTAGACTGCAGAAACTAAGTTTTTTTTGTTTTGTTTTGTTTTTAGAACAAAAGTAAGTTTTTATAAAGATTATTAAAAGTTATACTTAGCATAAAAAATTAAATATATATATTTGTATTTAGAACATACAGCTTTTTTAGATCACCAGGTATCAGTACTTAACAATATATTTACTTTTCATGATTTGTTTAACCCACAAGAATTTAGATTATTGCTAGGGTATTAAGTGCCATATAAATGTAGATAAATGGCAGGTCACACTTGGTAGTGATTTGGCTTTCCCGTTGAAATTGTAACCACAAGAACAGTAATCCTATCAATAGAACTATTTTGGTAATTGCGGTATTATATCCATAAGTCAAAGGGAGCATCATAGGAAGTATGATTTGACAATGAAATTCGAGGAAAATGTATTCTTTCTTTTTTTAATTGAATATAATTGAAATAAAACATTACATTAGCTTTAGGTGTAGAGCATAATGATTCAATATTTGAATATATTGAGGAATGATACCAGAATAAATCTAGTTAACATTCATTACTATCATGATAACAAATTTTTTCTTTGTGGTGGGAACTTTTAAATATACAACTTTCAAATATACAACACAGTATTATTATTATTTTTTAATATTTTATTTATTTATTTGCCAGAGACAGAGGGAGGAGAGCGAGCGAGCACAGACAGACAAAGAGGCAGGCAGAGGCAGAGGGAGAAGCAGGCTCCCTGCCGAGCAAGGAGCCCAATGTGGGACTCAATCCCAGGATGCTGGGATCATGACCTGAGCCAAAGGCAGCTGCTTAACCAACTGAGCTACCCAGGCATCCCTACAACACAGTATTATTAACTAAAGTCACCATGCTGAAAATATACCTTATCTTTATCATATCACTGAAAAATGACATCTTTAGTCAATGTTCATTAATATATAGTTGATCTGGAACCAAATCTTAAGTAAAAATGCACACATTTAAACTTTCAAAATTAACTTTAAAACTTTGATTTCTATGTTTTATATTATGTCTACTTCCTTTTTTTATTGCTTTTTTAATACAGATGCTCAATATTTTTAAAAATGTTCAAAAAATATTTATGTCTATATGTGTAGTTGTTATTAAATTATTAAAATACTTATTTTAAATTTTTAATTTTAATTAATATAGTGTTAAAATATTTTTAAAATTTGTAGCTGGTAAAATATAATTTTTACCCCAGAAGAAATAAGATTATTAAATTATTATGATATAGATGTTAGCAGTGCAATGAAATTGACCATTACTGAGGACACATTTTTTTTTTAAGATTTTATTTATTTATTTGTCAGACAGAGATCACAAGTAGGCAGAGCAGCAGGCAGAGAGAGAGGGGGAAGCAGGCTCCCCGCTGAGCAGAGAGCCCTATGTGGGGCTTGATCCCAGGACCCTGGGATCATGACCCAAGCCGAAGGCAGAGGCCCAACCCGCTGAGCCACCCAGGTGCCCCAAGGACACCATTTTTAAGTACTTTAAACCATTGGTGATTTTGCAGTAAAGTCCTTTTTCCAGTGTCTTTGTTACTATACCACAGGGTGCCTCATAAACATGAGTAGACACATGTGTGCTGAATACCAGAGCTTTTTTGACCCAGCCATTTTTTTTTTTTTTTAACTTCTGGTTGTGTGTTCTCTCTGCACATTGTGCAGCTTTACTGAATGAAGAAAAATTATGGTAGCCCTCAAACATTGTTGTAGGACTCCCATTTATTTATACCTTGAGAGTATGAGGTTTTTATAAAATTATTTTTTTAGGTACATTTATAGGCACTACTTTATACCTGTGCTGTAGATTTTCAGAGCTGTGTAGAGCTGAGGCCATTATCAAGATTTATAGGCAAAAGAAATATCATTGTACTTTACAAGTACAATATATTTATAAATTATATTTACAGTGTAAAACCTATGACTATAACTTTGAACTTCTTAGAGTTTGTCAGACTCTTACAATGAAATGCAATCTCATTTTTCAAGTTTCCTTCCAGAGTATACAAATCTCGATGTCATCAGTAATTTTTTTTCTAAATGAGAGTTTAAATATTATAATATCTATGGTTTTTTTAAGTAAGTTTTGGATTTTGAGAAATCTAATTGCATTTCCCAGAAAGGAATAATGAGAATTCCTTTTTTTTACACATCTGAGCAGTTGCATTTGTCCAGTCTAGAATACACTCACTGATTTAGAGGAATAGAAGAAATAATCATGAACTTTAGTTTTCCTGCACATTTTTCAGTTATGACATAGAAATTTATAAGTGCCTTATCTAAGCAACTGAAATCATTTCTCATTTATAAGTTCCCAGAGATAAAGAATGACAGATTTATAAATACTGGATGTCATTGGGAAAATGATACATCACTTTCCCAATGACAGAGAATTTTAATTTAAGTAGTAAATTGTGTTTGTAGAAACATGTACATTATATAAAATGTTTATTTAAAAGTTTATTAAAACCAAAATTTTAACACTGTACTTGTACCACAGAGAAAAAGAATGGGTGAGAAGTGTTCTTGTTCTCAAGCAACTTGTGTAATGAGGGGGAAATTATTAATAATAAGTAATACACATAGTATAGGGTTGTACAAAGTATATACTGCAAAAGTAAGAATCACTAATTCTTGTGTTTCTGTAATTTTTTCAAAAGATTAACCTGTTAACCAATTAGCATGTGATTTACATATCACATGATGTGATGAGTACTGGGTGTTAAATGCAACTAATGAATCATTGAACACTACACCTAAAACTATAACAACGTACTATATGTTGGCTAATTGAATTTAATTTTTAAAAAAGGAAAAAAATAAAACTGTTTTATATTCTTGCCATCCTGTAAATAACTAAGTTTATGTATTACATTTTATAAGCTGCAAATATATAAGTGAAAATGAGATTATTTTTTTCCCAAGGTCACATAGTAACAAATCAAGCTCCCAAATTACCCAGTTCATCTCATAGACTAAAATCATGGATAGAACCTTTGACTTTTCAACAGATCTAACTTAAATATAAGCCATACCACTTATTATCTCTTTTCTTAAGAAAACTTTGCTGTAATTTCCATACCTGTAAAAAGGGATATACAACTAACACCTCCCCAGGCTTTGACGAATATTAAATGAGATATGCATGAAGCCGACTTCATCTGTGAAACAGTTTATAGACACCTATGTTGGTAGCAGAAAACTTATAGAACAAGGTTTTAGGAAACTGCCTGTTAGATTTACTATAAGAAAGTACTGTACGAATGACTAACACAACTATGCTATGCCCCTTGCTGAAAATTAAACACATGTCTATGCATGAATATATGCATATATGTGGATGTCAGCAATTATTGAACATCTCTAAATTTTTATGCTTTTAAAAAAATGTAGTAAAAACATGTAACATGAAATCCACCCTCTTAAATTTAAAAATTTTTAACTGTAGTGTGGTATTAAAATTCTATGCATATTATAGTACAACAGATCTCTTGAACTCTCTCATCTTGAAAGACTGAAACTCTATATCCATTGAACAGCAACTCCCAATTACCCACTTTTCTAGTCCTTGTCAACCACCAGTCTACTTCCTGCTTACGTGAGTTTGACTACCTTAGACACCTCACGTAAGTAGAATTGTACAGTATATGTTGTTCTGTGATTGGTTTATTTCATTCAGCATGATGTCCTCACGTTCTGTCCATATTGCAGCATATGTCAAGATTTCCTTCTTTCTTAAGGCTGAATATTTCATTGTATGTATACATCATATTCTTCTTATCCACTCATCAACTGATGGACATTTTGGTTTTTCTGTTTCATGTATGTTGTGAAATGCTGCAATGAATATGGTAGTTCAAGTATCTTTTTGAGAGCCCGTTTTCAGTGTTTCTTGGATAAATACCCAGAAGTGAGATTTCTGGGTCATATGGCAGTTCTATTTTTAAAAAATTTTAAAGGAAACTCCATGTTGTTTTCTATAGTGGTTGCACTATTTTGCATTACCAAGACAGTGCACAGGATTCCAGCTTCTTCATATCTTCATCAACATCCTTTTTTCTTTTTCAATATGTATTTTTTTTTAATACTGGCCATCCTAACACGTATGCAGTGATAGCTTGTTGTGATTCTGATTTGCATTTCCCTGATTATTAGTGATGTTGAGCATATTTTACATAAAGATTGGTCATTTGTATGTCTTCTTTGGAGAAATATCTATTCAAGTCATTTGTCCGTTTTAGTAGGATTATTTATTTACTGTTGATTTGTAGGTATTCCGTATATATTTCAGATATTAAAGCCTGTGACAGATAGATAGTTTGCAAATATTTTCTCCCATTCCAAAGATTGCTTTATGCTCTCTTGCTTGTTTTCTTTGCTGTGCAGAAGCTTAGTTTAATGTAATCTCATTTGTCTATTTTTGCTTTAATTGCTTTGCTTTTGATGTCATATCCAAGAAATCATTTCAATGTTATGATCAGACCAGTCTCAAAAAGCTTTTATTCCTATGTTTTCTTTAGGATTTTTATAGTCTTAGGTCTTAAGTTTAAGCCATTAATCCATTTTGCTTTAATTTTCATCTATGGTGTAAAAGTCCAGTTTTATTTTCTTACATATGAGTATCTAGTTTTCCCAAAGCCAATGTTTTTAAAGATTTTTATTTATTTATTTGACAGACAGAGATCACAAGTACGCAGAGAGGCAGGCAGAGAAGTGGTGGTAGGGGGAGCAGGCTCCCTGCTGAGCAGAGAGCCCGATGTGGGACTCCATCCCAGGACCCTGAGATCATGACCTGAGCCAAAGGCAGAGGCTTTAACCCACTGAGCCACCCAGGCGCCCCCCCCAAAGCCATTTTTTGAAGAGATGTCCTTTCCCCAATGTAGTCTTGGCACCCTTATCAAAGATCATTTGACCCTTACAAAAAATTATTTGATCAAATATGTGTGGGTGTATTTTTGGGTTCTCTACTCTGTTGCATTGGTCTATATGTTTGTCTTTATGCCAGTACAATACTCTTTTGATTGCTGAAGCTTTGTAATAGCTTTTGAAGTCAAAATGTGTGAGGCTTCCAGTTTTTTCTCTTGTCTCAAAATTGTTTTGGCAATTCAGGGTGTTTTAAGATTTCATATTAATTTTAGGAATTTTTTTTTTTAAATTCTTTCTTGGCAAAAAATACCATTAAGATTTGCACTGACTCTTTGATTACTTTGGGTATTGTGAACATTTTAACAATAAGTCTTCCAGGGGTGTCTGGGTGGCTCAGTAAGTTAAACATTTGCCTTCAGCTCAGGTTCTGATCCTAGGGTTCTGGGATCAAATCCCAAGTCAGGTGCCCTGCCCAGTATGGAACCTGCTTCTCCCTCTACCCCACTCCCCACTCATGTGTGCTCTCTCTCTCTCTCTCTCTCTCTCAAATAAATAAATAAAATCTTAAGCAGGTCTTCCAATACATGAACACAGATTGTCTTTCCATTTATTTGTGTTTTCTTTAATTTCTTTCATCAGTGTTTTGTAGTTTTCAGTATGTAAATCTTTTGCCTCCTTGATAAATTTATTCCTGGTATTTTATTCTTTTGATGCTACTGTAAATGGGATTATGTCCATAATTTGCAGATTATTTGTTGTCAGGATATAAATGTGCAACTGATTTTTGTACATTGATTATGTATCTTGCAACTTCATTGCATTTGCTGAATTTGTGTATGTGGAATCTTTATGGTTTACTACATCTAAGATAATGTCATTTGCAAACAGAGAATAAATGAATTTATTTCCAATTTAGATGGAATTTATGTCCTTTTCTTGCCTAGTTCCTTTGGCCAGGACTTTAGACTATATTAAATAGAAGTGACGAAGAGTGGGCATCCATGCCTTGTTCCTGATCTTAGAGAAAAAACTCTCAGTTTTTCATTATTTAGTATATTAGTTGTGAACTTTTTACATATGGCCTTTACTATGTTGAGTTAATTTCTTTCCTGTCCTAGTTTGTTGAGTGCTTTTGTCATGAAAGTGTGTTGCATTTTGTCAAACCCTTTTTCTGCATAAATGGAGATGATCGTGTAGTTTTTGTCTTTTGTTCTGTTAATGTTATTGATTTCCATATGTTGAACCATCTTTGCCTCCCAGCGATAAATTCCACTTGGTCATGGCATATGATTCTAATATGTTGTCAAAGTTTTAATACATGTGAGTATTTTTTTGAGGATTTTTCATGTATATTCCTCAGGAGTATTTGCCCGTTTTTGGTTTTTGTTTGTTTTTCTTGTGTCTTTTTTTAGCTTCATATCAGGGTAATTCTGTCTTCATAATATATCTTTGCAAGTGTTCTTTGTCTTCTATTTTCTGGAAGAGATTGAGAAGATTGGCATTAACTCATCTTAAAATGTTTGGTAGAATTCACCAGTGAAGCCATCGGTTATGGTTTTTTCTTTGATGAAAGGTTTTTGATTTCTGATTCAAATCTCCTTACTATTTACAATCTCCTTACTATTTATATAGTTACCAATCTGTCAGATTTTCTATTTCTTCATGAGTCAGTTCTTCATACATTGTATTTTTTTAAAAAAACTTACTCATTTCTTCTGCCCAGTTTTTAGTTATCCAATTTTTTGGGCATATAAGTGTTCATAGTAGTCTCTCATAACTCTTTTTATTTCTGTGGCATCAGTTATAATATCTCCTCATTCATTTATGATTTTATTTATTTGAGTTTTTTCCCTTTTTGTCTGGTTAATTTAGGTAAAGATTTGTCAATTTTGTCTGTCTTTTCACAAAACCTATTCCTAGTTTTATTGTCTCTTGTTAGTCTCTATTTTTTTTATTTCTGCTCTAATATTATTATTCCCTCTCTTCTGCTAACTTTGAGTTTAATGTAATTTTCTTCTTCTAGTTTCTTGAGGTATAAAATTAGGTTCTTTATTTGAGATCTCTCTTCTTTTTTAATGTAAGTATTTGCCACTCTAAACTATCCTTTTTATGATTTTGTTACTGTTTTATCCTATAAGTTTTGGTAATTTGTGCCTTTGTTTTATTTTCATTTATCTCAAGATATTTTCTAATTTCCCTTTTGATTTCCTCTTTGAATCATTTGTTGTCAAGAGTGTGTTTAGTTTTCACAAATCTGTAAATTTTCCAGTTGTCTTTCTAGAATTGATTTTTAGTTTCATTCCATTATCATCAGAAAAGATACTTGCTATAATTTTAAAATTCTTAAATCTGTTAACACTTATTTTGTAACCCAACATGTGTCTATCCTAGAGAATGTTTCATATACATTTTAGAAGAATGTGTATTCTACTGCTCTTGTGTAGATATTCCATACATGTTTATGAGGTATGTTTCATTTATAGTGTTGTTCATTTCCTATTTCTTTATTGATCTTCTGTTTGGATATCCTATTTATTATTGAAAGTGAGGTATTGCAATCTCCTATTATTATTGTGTTGTCTCTTTCTCTCCTCAGTTCTGTCAGTGTTTGCTTTATTTATATGGTCACTCCGATAATTCAGCCCATATGTACTTATAATTGATGTATCTACCTTTTGAATTGACTCTTCTTTTTTTATAATGTCCTTCCTTATCTGAGGACATTTTTTATTTAAAGTTAATTTGACTGATAAAAGTTGGCTATCCCTGATTTCTTTTGGTTAGCATTTGGATAGGTCTTTTTCCATCCTTTCACTTTTAGCTTATGTGTGCCCTTAAGTCTAAAGTGGGTCTCTTATAGAAGGCAAAAAAATGGATCTTTTTTTGTGTGTGTAAGGACTACAGGATATATCCTGAATATGTGGATTTTTTCCCCCAACTTAATTCATACAATTAGTTCATTTTGACCGCAGCTACTTTTTCCTCAGTGTTAGCATTGCAAAGACATTCAAATTTACTGCAAATTCTGAGTAATTAAAATTTCATTGTACCTCCTCTTTAGATTTAGCTTAATTCTGTCACATATATGAATGCATCTGTATTTTTAGTTATTTTTCTTTGCATCAGTAATTTTTCTTTGAATCAGTAATTCTTATTATTTATCCTTTACAGTAAAATAATTAAACATCACATTCAAGATCTGAAATGCTGTTAGCCTTATTAGCTGCTATATACCCATTTTGGGAAAGTACTTTATAGGTATGTAGCAATTACATAGTACATTTCCTCAAGGAATGCAAAACAGTTTATGACAATTATCTGATTTATGTGAAGTAAAATACTTTTCCTTTATTTAAGATCCCAAAGTCTTTTAATTAAAGGAAAAGTCTCTTCCTAGGCTTTTCTGATTCAGGACAGCCAATCCAAACCAGACCTGGAAACTACTACATTGTTCTGGGGTTCTTTGGGGAAGAAATGGAAGAATAGCACACCTGAAACAATTGTGATTTTGTGCTGTGCTGATAGTTGCCTAAACCATGTATTCTGTGTGTTTAAAGGGAAATGAAACTCAGCTAAATTTTCTGCTGGGCGAATGAGTGCACTGAAGAAAGCAGCAATGTAGCCTATGAACAACCCTTTCAACACGTCGCCTATTTTTGTGTATCCTCTTGTTTTATTTTGTGAGTAAGATTTCTGTAGAAAAGGAAAGACCTCAAAATTATTTCAGTCCTCTTCAATAGTAGTTTTCTACCCTGTGTACTAGCCTATGACTCATTTGATAGGAATTATAAACACACTTTGTTCAGAAATAAGGGGAGTCAAGACTTCCTGTAATTAATATACTTGTACCATTTTAAGAAAAGTATGTGCTGTATATTTATACGTTAAAGCACCAGGTAGTATAAAAATATTGTTGAAGTGATAAGTGATAGCTTTCAGAATTTTGGCATTTAAACCATTTCTTCTACAAAGCATTATGCTGGTAATGTTGTTTAGCAATAACTCTTGATTACTAAAGGCCTATGAGAGTTTTCTTTCTTTCTTTCTTTCTTTCTTTCTTTCTTTCTTTCTTTCTTTTTTTCTTTCTTTCTTTCTTTTCAAATGGGCAGTATTCACATTACACATAAATTGCAGTAATGGAAAAAAATGAAAACTATTTTGCTATAGTCTGGGAGAAATTTTGTTAAATAATGTTATTATATGGGTCGTTGATTTCTTTAGAGTCTTTTGAAGAGCATCCAGGCTATTTCCATGCTTTGTTTATATGGGGAAATGGTTTAAATAAAAGAATGATCTGAACTATTTTTGAATTAGGCCAAATATTTATCTTATGGCATTATTGATAGAAATTTTGTCATGTTCCTTGAAAATCATGACATGTTTATGGGGATAGCAATTTTCTAGCCAAAACCTTACTCATGACATTCAGTTCTCTGACTTAAGAGATGATTGCCCTTTTTCTCCTGCTTTGCCATGCGTACTTGGCATAAGCCTCAATGAAGCTGAGTCCAGATGAACGTATACAGTCTTCCTGCTGTGATGAATATACAGACGTGGCATATATTGTTTTCTATCCTTCAACAGATATATGACTGTCTGTGTACCATGGGCCAAACACTGAGCAGGGTACTAGCATGCATCAGTGACAATAGCATGGTCTTAGCCCTCTTGGGAGATGGAGTGATAGATCAAACCTCTTCCCTCAGTCGCCTTCATTTACCTAGCTCTGCCTCTTCCTGCAGTGCCTATCAGTAAAGTAAATTGAGGAGTCTATCATTGTGTGCCTTAGCCCTTCACTTCTGCAGAATCATGCCACTTAATTGTCTTACTTAGTGGTATCAGCAAGTACTGACATGTTGGGATAGATACAGGATAGTGTTGTGCTGAAGGACAGGGATGAGGAGATGTCCTTATGAAGGCTGGCATGATGCTTAGGCCATGTGGAGTCACGGAGCAGAGATTTAGCAAATCACACTATGTGCCCAGGCCTCTATTGGCCGTTGGGAAATCAATAATAAACAAGATAGAGATTGTCTTTGTTCACTTTACATAAATAAATGTCACATTTCGAATTATGACAGATACAGGGAAGGCTTCAAATCTTCTGGCTCCTGCTTCTTATCAAACCTGCAGGATGGCCAAGTACAAAACCAAAGTATGGTTCCTTGGTTGCTGTATGAGCATGGAAATAGAGGGTTACTGGGCAGATGCTCCTTCTGTGTCCTCATATACATTAAGGGCTTATCTTCTTGGGAGTCCAAACATTATATATATATATATATATATATATATATATATATATATATATATCTCAGTCACAAAAGTTCCCATGATATTTTAATTGTTTCCTTTCTGCCTTTTGCAATTTAGTGAATGGTTTCAGTACAGTGATGAGTCTTTTTCATGTTAGATTCCCAGTGTTTGGGATTTTAAGTAATGATTTTAAGTAATGAATCCATTCATCTGAATATGAAAATGCATATTTGTATTTCTTTGTCTTTTAAGTTTTAAATACACCAAAGAAATTATTACTTTTTGGTATACATTAAATGAAGATAGTAACACTTAGCTCATTATCTTACTGAGTAATCAGATGAGATCCTGTATAGGACATATTTTAACATTATTCCAGGTACTTATGTAATATCTCAAGAAATATTAGATATTGTCAACATTAAATAACCCTACATTCTCAATCTAATGAGGAAAAGTTTGGCACATTTTAAAAATTATTCCTTTTATATATAATCCAGGCAAAGACCCTATATGTAGGGACCTGTATATTTGTCTATAGTCTTGTCATACTTGATCCTTCCTTTTTTCCTTTTTTTTTTTTTTTTCCTTTAAAGAGCAGAGATTGAAAACATTCGTGGTGTCTTGCATGGAAATTAGCTCAAAGATGTTCGATTCTGGAAGGAAACTTTGAAATTATCTTTTGGGATATGTTCAGATTATGAATGCATAACTGGAACTACAGAAAAAGTTAAAAATGTATGTAGACTGCCTTGGGAGGAATGAAGATATCGAGTAATATTTGAAGATTTAAATATTATTTGCAGTAAATTCTTCCTTCAGTGCTGTAGGAATCAGCAATACACTATGTTTGCCACTAGAAGGTGCTAGAGGGAAATGAAACTAGCTCCTATGAATGCTTTGGGGTACGTTTTTCCTTTTACTCTTGCTGTTCTGTCTCTTAGGTAATTTCCTATGCTCAGTGACAGGGTCCCATATGGTTTCAATACGACATCTATGAAGTTTCAGGGATTTGGGCATATGCAGAAACAAAAACAGATTCTTAATCTGTTTATTAACAAGGAAATAACTGGAAAAGTCTTTAGGAAAATAATTGTATGAATTATTAGAGAATGTAATGTTCATGTGATTGATAATATTTTATATGTCTCTTTTAAAATTCTTCTCTCACATCAATTTTATGAGGAAAGTTTGTTTTATGCTAATTTAAACTTCACATTTTTCAAAGGTCATTTTATCCTGCACTCAAAATATGATAGAACTGAGAGTGGTATGTACTGTTGAAAGTATGATTTCAGAGTGCATTTTCTAATCTTGTAAGTAAATTCATTATCCTTAAAGACTCTGCTGTCTTCCAACGTTCCTCAATATAAAATATTACCAGGTGTCCTGTGTATTTTATTCTCATAGTATATTTCAAGACAATTTAAGCATCTAGGAGATGCTGGTATTTAAAAAAAAAAAAAAATCATTGAGGACTTTTCCCTTTTCTTTCCCATTCAGCAGCTATGACATGCTTCCCAGACTCCAAAATCCAGTGGCTTTGGGGGAAAAATGCTTACATTTCTGAGCCAGATAATTCCCCACTTTTTTCTTCTTCTTCTTCTTTTTTTTTTAATTTCATGTGTTGAGTAGAAATAAGATAGTCTGTAGTGCAGTACTACAACTATACTGGTAAGATAAGACTAAAGGCTGGGAAAGTAGAAGTTGCAGAGAGCTTGCCTCCAAAACCATACAATATTTGAAAAGGAAAAAAAAAAGTGAAGTCTCCTGTACACAAATATTTTATTGTATTAGCTTCCTATTGCTGCTGTAACAAATGAGCTACTGCAAACTACAGGTTTAAAATCCAAAATATTTTATCTTAAGATTCTGGAATTTAGAAGTCCAAAATGGATCTGCTTGGGATAAGAATGCATTTTTCTTGGTGTCTCTGAGAGAATTTATTTACTTGACTTTTTCAACTTCTAGTGGCTGTCCACAGTCCTTGGCTTGTGCTTCACTTCTGTCTTCAAAACCAGAAGTGGCTGAAAAGCAGTGGTCTTTCCTATCCTGCTTCACTCTGACTCTTCTGCTTCAGATACCATATTAAAAGACCCCTGTGACTACATCAAATAAATTTTGTCAATGGATTAGCAACTTTAATTTCCCCTTTCCCATGTAATAAAACATATTCACTGGTTCCAGGGATTAGAATGTGGACATCTGTAGAGAGGGGATCATTTTTGTGCCTACCACATATGTTTTGTGCAGTTTTATAGAATTAGAGAACCATGTATATAATTTATATTTTGCATTTTTCACCTATAGTTCTGATTCGCATTTGCACATATTCACACTTTTTCTGTTTTTTTTTCCCACAGTTATAGAATACTACATTGCAAGAATTTATTATAAATTATTTGCCTCCTTACCTAATGCCCATTTCACCTATTCACAAGACATTTATTGTGTACGAATTATGTGAGAGATATTCTGCAAAGAAATATGGATTTAGGGGCGCCTGGGTGGCTCAGGGGTTTAAGCCTCTGCCTTCGGCTCAGGTCATGATCTCGGGGTCCTGGGATCGAGCCCCGCAATGGGCTCTCTGCTCAGCGGGGAGCCTGTTTCCTCCCTCTCTCTGCCTTCCTCTCTGCCTACTTGTGATCTCTGGCTGTCAAATAAATAAATAAAATCTTTAAAAAAAAAAGAAATATGGATTTAGTCATAAATAAGACAAAACCTCTGCCTTTGAGTTTATGAGAAAATGGGAAAGAAAGGAAAGTAAGGAATTAATTAAAAGATTATTAATTAAAATTATGACATAGCATGAAAATGAAGAATGGGGTGCTACAAAAATGAGAATGACATTCCTAATGCAGGGAGTAAGGTATGATTTCATGTGACATCTAAGCTGGGACAGAAAGGGTAGATGGATATATAGGCTTGAGGAAGTGGGACAAAAAGAAGAGCATGAGTGAAGTTCACAAATCAGGAAGCTGCTGGCCCATTGGAAGAATCTGAAGAAGTCAGACAAGTCTCCTTGATGAGGGCAAGAATGGCTTAAGATAAAGATGGAAAGGTAGGCGGGGTCTAGATCAAGACTTAACATGCCAGAGTTAGAATGTTGACCTTTCTTTTAAAGTCAAAGGAAAGCTATTGACTGCTTTTAAGCAAAGGAGAAACACAGTAAGGTTGCATTCAAAATGATCACTGGGGCTGCAACACTAATCATGATATAAGGGAATAGAAGTAGAAAGGGGTAATGGGGGACTGTGTTGAGAAACGTCTATAAGTTTTTTAATGAAGTGGATGGTCAGAGTGGCAGGAATGACTGGAAGGTTGATTGCATTTACTAGAATAGGTATAGGCAGAGAAGAAGCAGTTGCAGTAGGAAGATTGAGCTCACCCTTCAGGACTGAGTTTGAGAGGCTTTTGAGTCATAAACATGGAGGTTCAGTGGAGAGTGTAATAATTCATTTGATGTCTGAGAGTTTATTCTGGGCTAGAGCTCCATCTGTGGATGTCTTTAGTCTATGGAAAGCAAAAATAAGCATAGCACTGAAGTAAAGAGAGGGGAGAAATGGGGTTGTTTCCTATTTCAGGTCTTAAAAGGAATAAATAACATGTTTCCCCAATAACATTTTTGCATAAATATTTGACTATTTTTATATCACTTAGAAGTAATATTTGATTTAAGTAATATTGAAGGTATAAATATTTTAGTATTGAACTGTAGCTTGCATGGCAAATAGGCAGACCACATTAGGGGAAGGCATTCCAGGGAGAATGGCGTGAGCAAGGGCCAAGAGGCATGGAGAATGTATATTGTTCAGCAGAGTTTGGAAGTGTCAGTATGAGGAATGGATACGAAGTTATGCTCAAGTTTTTAGCCAGGGGACTGGTTGTAATGGGTTTTGTTTTTCACGTAAGAAGAATTCAGTTTGCTTATACATGACTGATATTTATTTAATACTTAGCATGGAGCTGTTTGTTCTAAGACTTTCACACTTAATACATCAACAAACCAGTGAGGTAATGACATTTTATATCTTAGATCACTAAGGCACTGAGAAAGTAACTTGCCTTAGTTACATAGCTGAAGTGAGGCACCTGGGTAGCTCAGTCAGTTATGCATCTGACTCTTGATTTCAGCTCAGGTTATGATCTCAGTTCCCTGGTAACATTTAGCTGGGGTTGCTCAAGGGTTCTCTCTCTATCCCTCTCCCTCCATCCCTCCTCCCCCCCAAATGAATAAATAAATATTTATATTTGGGGAGTTGTTATATATTGGGGAGTTGTTGCACTGGGACTCAAGTCCAGGGGGGTCTGTATTACATAGTAGACAACCACTTTTGCCCAATATTCTTATAATTACTCTTTTTTGGGGGAAACTACTCCCTTATTCATTCTAATGAGGGTTGGCAATCATCTCCATTACCATTGGTTATCAGAGTTGGCAGTGAGCTCTAGCTAGCCTCATCAGTATCTTTCTTTAGGATTTCAAAAATTGGAAATGCAGGAGTAGAAATCCTTGGTCCTCTGGTAGCAGAGCTGGTAGAATGTATACTCCAAATTGAGTGACTGTCATTTCAGTTTTGTGGACATGGTTTAGCTAAAAAACCTGATACACTAAGAAAAAAAGGGAAGAGACCTAGTGAGTCTTTTGTGGTTTTGTTTGGTTGGTTGGTTGGTTTAGTGAGTCTTTTGAAGTTTTTTTTGAATCAACCTGTGATTCATTCCATTATGATGGGGGCAAGCATCCCCTTTCAGCAGTTCAGTCATATGAATTAAAAAAATGCCTAAAGTTGTTCGATTTGGTTACCATAGCTTGTGAGAAAAAAATGTTGCATTATTTTTCAACAGGCAATAACATGAAGATTTGTGTTTAGGAAAGTTCACTTTGCAATAACATGGGAAGTATGAGACTTGGGATAGAAATAATGTATTTAGACTATTTCTGTGACCTAGTTAAGTTGGGGAAAAAATGAACTAAAGCATTAGTGGCATTGAAAATAGAGGGGAAACAATTATATAGAGCTTTTTAGTTCAATTATACCTATTTAATTTTTTTATTAGATTGGGAAGGATAAGGGAGGTGGAGGAAATACCTAAGTCTTTAGCCTGGGTGAAGAGTTGAAGGCAGTGATGGCTTGAGGGTAGAGGAAACAGTGAGTCCAGTTTTGTAAATGATGCCTAGGCTTGATACACATAGGTTTAGACAGTTGTCAGTGTATTGGTCTCAGAATGCAGAATGTCATTGTTTATCCTTCCTGAAGCAGCTTTAGTGGCAAGAAAAGGATAGAAGCTTGATTTCATAATTGGAAAGGAAGAGGAAGTCTTCTACTTAAACACGGAAGATTGAGTTCACATGTTTGTTTTTATTTTCTCTGAAATCCAACTAAAATGTTAGCAAAGAATAAAAACCTTCAAGTAAAAGAGATGGGGGAGGATATGAGTGAGATTTATGGAGAAAAAGGAGTCCTAGTGCTCTAATGGAAGGATTGCAAACTGGTGCAGCCACTGTGGAGAACGGTATGGAGGTTCCTCAAAGAGTTAAAAATAGAATTACCAGATAACTCAGTGATTTTACTGCTGGGTACTTACCTGAAGAATATGAAAACACTAATTTAAAAAAGATGTATGTACCTTTATGTTTATTGCAGCATTGTTTACAAGGGCCAAATTATGGAATCAATTAAGTGTCCATCGTTGGCAAAAGGATAAGGAAGATGTGGTATAGATATACAATAGAACATTATATGCCATAAAGAAGAGTAGTATCATGCCATTTGTGACAACATGGATGGATCTAGAGTGTTTTGTGCTCAGTGACATAACTGAGATGGAAAAGTACAAATATCATATGATTTCACTCTTATGTGGAACCTTAAAAAAAAAGAATAAATGAATAAACAAAAAGAAGAATCAGACATATAAATACAGATAACAAACATGGCTGCCAGAGAGGAGGTTAGTCAGGGATTGGCAAAATAGACGAAGGGGAGTAGTAGATGCAAGCTTTCAGCTGTGGAATGAGTGTCATGGGAAAAAAAGGCACAGCATATGGGATATAGTCAATGATATTTTAATAGCATTGTATGGTGACAGATGATAGCAACACTGGTGAGAGTAGCATAACATACAGATTTGTCAAATCTCTATGTTGTATACCTGAAACTTATATAACACTGTCAACTGCACTCCGTTGAAAATTTAAAAAAAAAAAAAAGAAGATACTTCAAAAAATATATGATACTAAAATTTTACCACTCACACCACTTAGAGTCCATCTGATCAAGGGACTAGATCAAGAATGAAGATAGCATGGCATTCATGAATGAAGAGGTCTAGTACATAATAGTGGTGAAGAAGTCCCAGAAAAATGAAGTTGAAGATAAGGGTGATGCCTGTCTACGAGGCTAGTGCATCAGCCAGTCTGAGTAGGAGTAGGAGGGGAGGGCGCGAGAGGAAGGTCTTTGAAATGAAAGAAAAAGTTGAAATGATGGATCATCTATCCTATGTGCTGTACCTCAGAGATTTATAGAAGAATTAGGAATATAGAAAACTATGCAGATTTTTCAAAGAGGCAATTAATTCCAAGAGAAACAAAACCTTGTATAACAGAATAAATGAATTTATGATGTGATACATGACCCAGCAGTAAACACAATTACTTAGTTACTATAATACAAACACTGAATATTGGTTTCTATCCAAACTATGATTGTAGAAAGCTCACAAGGGAGTAAAATTTGGACTAGGAGAGAAGCATCCTCATCTATATAGGAATTCAAGAGATTATTGAACCTTGAAATAGTAAATAGTGTGGATATTGTTTGTACATTTGAGATAAATTCTAGAAGAATGACTAAATAGTTAAAATAATTGCCTTTAAGGAACTGAACTCATTGATGACACAGAGGACTGTTGTTCCTATTAAAATATTTCCAGTAGTATTTAATTTTTTAGAAAGTTTGCATGTAATATTTTGAATATAAAATTATATTTATATAATAGTAATTAAAAATTAGAGCTTGGGGTGCCTGGGTGGCTTAGTCAATTAAACATCTCACTCTTGATCTCAGCTCAGGTCTCAATCTCAGGGTGGTGAGCTCAAGCCCTCCATCGGGGTCCATCCTTGACATGGACCCTGCTTAAAAAAAAAAAAATAAAATTTAGCAAATGGATGCTTAAGGAAGTGGGGATTACCAATGTAGGATGAGAGTAGCTAGAATTAAGCTGTGAGGCTCAGATGAAAGAGAAGTGAGGAACCATTGCTGCATTTAGCACTGAAAGGAAGGATGATTTTAGTATGGAGAGGTATGAATTGATGTCGTGCATAGAATTCAGAGACTGGAGGGGCACCTGGGTGGCTCATCCTTTAAGTGGCTGCCCTCAGCTCGAGTCATGATCCCAGGGTCCTGGGATTGAGCCCTGCATCAGGGTCCTTGCTCAGCAGGAAACCTGCTTCTCCCTCTCCCATTCCCTCTGCTTGTGTTTCCTTTCTCGCTGTGTTTCTCTCTTTGTCAAATAAATAAATAAAGTCTTAAAGAATAGAGACTGAAAAAATTATAAAAGAAGAGAGTTTGAAAACAAGGCAAAAAATGAAAGAACCCACAAATTAAATTTCCTGAGTAGTAAAGTTTGCATTGACATCACCACAGACGATTGGAGCCACTGCAAATTTATATTCTTCTTCTTCTTCTTCTTCTTTTTTTTTTTTTTTAAAGATTTTATATACTTATCTGACACAGAGAGAGAGAAATCACAAGTAGGCAGAGAGGCAGGCAGAGAGAGAGGGAGAAGCAGGCTCTCTGCCGAGCAGAGAGCCCCATGCAGGACTCGATCTCAGGACCCTGAGATCATGACCCAAGCCAAAGGCAGAGGCCCTATATTCTTCTTCTTTACCAAGGCTCCTGGTGCCTTCTCCCCACTCCCCCACAAATTCAGTAGCCTACTCTGCAGCTATGTGCAGGAGTGATGAAGTTGGGCTGTATCAGTTGATGAAAATTTCCAGAAAAAGGTTATGGCCTCGAAATAGAATGAAGAACAGATGGGGAGGGATTAAGGAAGGGAGCTGGACCTTAACTGAACTTGAGAAGAATTGGACTCAGAGAGTACATTCCTATACAGAGGGAGATTCGAGGAGAGGTTCTCCTCACTGCTGCTGAAGATGCTTCCCTGAGTGGGTGACACCTAGCTGCAGGACCTCAACATTGCATCTAAGTTGCTTGATTGTTTTTGTGAAATACTCCCCAAACTTACATAGAACTCAGCACTTCCTGTCAGTATTAATACATGGAACATAGGATGTATGGTGCATATATAAAAGATGTATATGACAGACTGATAGAGAAAATCTGTAGACATCAGAGAAACTAGTCCATGAAGATTTTTATTGTCACATTGAAGACCTTTGGTCTTTAACCTGATTAGCTGTAAGGATCCATTGAAAGATTTTAAGTGAGAAAATAATGTGATTGGATTTGTTTCAGAAAGGTTCTCTAATGTTGCAGAAGATTGTTGGAAAGATCTGAAAAGGGGATGCAGTGATGAGAACACTGAGACTGACACTCCAGTAGGAACAGGAGGAGGCAATAAATATGAGTGAGATGAGGAAGTAACATAATTAGATTTAATGGAAGATTGGAAGAGGGGAGGATGAGTCTGATTCCTTCAATTTTTGGCTTGGGTGACTATGTGAGCAAAACACCATTCACCTATATAAGAATACCAGGAAGAAGAGCATTTGGGAGACAAGGAAAACATTAGTTTAGTTTGAAATATATCAATTCTGTGTGATCTGGGAAACTTCTAGTAGAAATATGCACAAATGTTGTGAGGATGAAAGTTAAGAACCTGGTGCAGAAAATCTAGCCACACGTGTCAAGTTGATAGATTCTCCGTTTTTTACATTTTGTCTTCCATGAGCAAGTCATTTTTCTTTTCTCTGAATTATTGGTTTTTTTCGTTTCTTTGTTCTTTTCCATTTGAGTACTTAAATTGGTTCTGAGACCCAAATTGCAATATGTGTGTATGGAGGATTCTCCTACACTTCCAATAAACAGTTCTTTGATACCAAGAGGACACCAGCAGGGTATCTAAGAATTCAACTCAATTTTAATACTACTAACCCAGAGATAGCATCCAATTCCACAGGTTAAGGGTTTGGGTCCTAGAAAAC
The DNA here is from genome assembly GCF_030435805.1 of Mustela lutreola. Taxonomy (NCBI): domain Eukaryota; kingdom Metazoa; phylum Chordata; class Mammalia; order Carnivora; family Mustelidae; genus Mustela; species Mustela lutreola. The sequence goes on from NC_081297.1 coordinate 110,765,641, forward strand.
TACCCCCTGGCTCAATCACCCCCCAAATCCTGTCACCCTAACACACATACACAACTTCAGATGCAAGAGCCCAGGCTGTTACCTGTACTTCTGACCAGCCGGCTATAGAACTGGAGGTTCCCACAACCCCTTCCTTAGACCTCAAACACCAATTGCAATCTAGGTTGTTACTTCTACTTCTGACTGACCGGCTGCAAATTAGAGGTTCCCATGACCTCCTTTTGGGTTTTGGTAATTTATTAGAGCAGCTCACAGAATTCAGAGAAACACTTCACTTACTAGATAACTGGTTTATTATGACAAGATATAACTCAGTGACAGCCAGATAACAGAGATGCATAGGGCAAGGTCTGAGGAAAGGGCCATGGAACTGTGCATTACCTTTCCATGCATGCCATGCTCTCTCGTTTCCATGTGTTTACTAACCCAAAACTGCTTCTTTTAGGTTTTTATGGAGACTTCATTGCATAGACATGATTGATTAAATGATTGGTCATGGATGATTGTTTCAACCTCTCTCTTTTTTTCTGCAGAAGTTTGGGGGTGGGACTGAAAGCTCCAATCCTGCTATCTATCACACAGTTGGCTTCTTTGAAAACCACCCTTTCTTCCTTAGGTGTTTTCCAAAAGTTTCTCATTAACATATCACTTTCCATACTTATGAAATTTCAAGGATTTGGGGAGCTTTGAGCCGGGCCCTGTGCATGAAGACCAAATACACATGAGAAATGTATTCATTCATAGGACCGAATTATGTATATCTCAGAAATCACAATATTGCAATATTTTATCTTCATGATGAACTTGAAATCATAGGCCATGTCCATTTGTCCTTCTAATCCCCTAGATTCCATGTACATGCTATCCACATGGTAGTTTTTAAGGAAAATCTTGCTGATTGCTCAATCTATACTTGAGAAACACTTGGCATAGAATGAAACTGAATTTTAAAGGATTGTCTGGTGACTCTTATAAAAGTCAGAGTTACAGCAATTAAGTTTGAGGTTTTCAGTTTGCGTATTTGGATATAATTTTGCAGCCTGAGCAGATGATCTACAACCTGGCCTCAAAGATCTGCATGCAGTAAATTGTAAGATGTGCCTTATTTTTATTATTTTTTTTAACCTCCAAATGTGGAAGGGATGAGTCAGCCTATCTTGAATTTTAAACTGCCCGTTTCAGGGACAGTACACAACCCAAAGCCATGCCTTCAGGAAATTACTATTAAAAATATTCTCTCCTAGGCAGGGCTGACTAATATGTCAAGCGTGGCCAGTTCCTTTAAGTAAAAACAAACATTAGGAAGAAAAAAATCAACAACAGAATTACTACTGAAGACAGTGATAAGGTTACTTCCTTCATTTGCCTTTGAAAATCCTGTTTTGTTATGTTTTTTTTTCCTGCTGGCCTTGATGTTTTATAAGAGTCATATATAACTCGTTTTACCAAGGACAAGAGGAAGTTGAATCAATTTTCTCTCTGAAAAAGCAAATAGTATGCAAATTGATACATCAGTGTTAGTGAGTACACTGTGTCTGTGCACTGGAATGGTATCATAAGCCTTCCTTTGCACAGATACCAAGAACATGGTATTATTCATATAACTTCATGTATTTAGACATAACAGGATAAAGAAGACATTGTAGATGAAATAAATGGAAAATTATGCAAAATTTGACAGGGTCTTTTTAAGTCTTGAATAAGACTTTGTTGAAAATGATATTGAAAATGAGTGCACTGGACATTTGTTTATAATATCATTTTAATAATAATAGGAGTGCTAGAAAATGATATTTACCTTTGAATATAAACACTTAGTTTAATTATTCTTAAATAGGATTTGAATTTCAATACACGTGAGTATGTGTAAAGAATATTATTAATAAATGAATTAACCTAAAGGAGAATGCAGGCCATTATTCACAGTAGGAGCTCAACAATGGTTAGTGAATTTGAATGATAAAAAGATAAGAAGGAACACGTTAAACCCTCCTGTAAACAGAAGATGCCCCCTAGCAGGAGTCCATTTTTGTCTTAGGTTAATTAAAGACTTCCTTAGTATTTAGAGTGATTAGTTTTCTTTTTATAATTTTAAATATTCAGTTTCCTGAATTATTAGAAATATTTTATTATTGTTATGAGAAGAAAATAAATTTTGATTTTGGGAAGACAGATCATAAAAACCTACTTCCCTACATGGGATTTTACCTTGAAGTGTGATTTTTCATACCTGCTTGAAACCTGCTTGTCTAATTCCAAATACAACCACTAATAAAATGAAGTACTGTGTGCAATAAATGAGTGAATGCCACTACTTCAGCTTAAAAGTGAAATAAAATCTTTAAGAAGAATTACCAAAATCACAGTAGAACATTTTGGAACACCACCATTCATAGGTTTGACTAGTATGCTTGTACCCTTCTGATGTCTACACTTCCCATCTGCTGTCTGAAGACAGATTCTAAAATGTATGTATCAAGTTTGTTAGCAGTTCAGCTAACTTATGTCTTCTTGTATTGTATCTTCCTTATATTTTGCAAAGACACTTGGGAAAATCTGTCATCATTGTAGTTGACCGACGTTGTACTCTGTATGATATATCCAAGGAAACATTATTCATATCATATGGATTAGAAGCTATTTTTTATTTGTTCAGTCTTACCAAATACTCATATATTACTAAATCAGTTTTCTCCCTGTGTAGATCAACATACACCACACGTCTATAGGGGCAACAGATAAGAAAATCCTTCCTCGAGGCAGAGGCTGTTTTAGTTTTTCATTGCTACATAATAAATCCCTCAAAACTTAATATCCTAGAAAAACAATCATTTGCTTATATTTCTGGAATCTGGGTTGGGTTCAGCTGAATGGTTCTTCCTCTGGTCTTGCTGGTAAGAACCAACGTGGATGCATCCAATTAGACTGGGCGCTGGGATCCATTGGACCCCTGGGACTGCTTTTCTTTCTTCTATGAAATCCCAAGACCCCTTTATGAGGTCCCCCTGGAGGAGGTAGCTATATCTTCTGTGTGTCAGTTCAGAGTTCTCATGAGTATAACAGTTTAGGCTTAGATTATAGTTCGAGTGAAACAGAGATTCACAGGGAGAGAACTCCAACAAGAACATGAACACAGGAATCTGAGTTTCACTAGGGCCACCAATGCCATACTGTTGTAAAGAAGTTAAATTCAATATGTAGTGTATATTCTCACAGCTCTTGGAAGGCATTGTAGGTTACCATAAGAAACTTGGCTCTTTCCCAAGAGAGTGGGGCGGACCCATTGCTATGATTTAGGTGAATGAGGGTCATGATCAAGGTAGGTCTCTTGGGCAGTGATGGGGAGGATGGATTTCAGAAGAACAAGGCTATCAAGGAAGCCAATTCAAAAGTAGTGTAGTAATATTCAGGTAAGACGTGGTTTGAGCCTAAAAATAGGCTGCTCTTTTTTTTTTCCCCCTTCCTCCTAAAATTTCCTTCAGTCTTCGTTTAACTCGGGAGAGGGTACAGAAATAAAGATATGGGGTAAAAGAGAAATTTAGTATGGTTCTTTGTTAACACTATCCACCCAGAGGAGGGAGGCAGAAGGAACTTTTTGTTTTTAAAAAGATCTGTTGACCTTGATGTTTCTTTGGATGTACAGGCAGAAATATGTACTAGTCACATGGCTATGTGGGTTTGGCATAAGAGAGATCTAGAATGGTGATCTCTCAGGAGTTGTTAATTTTGGAGTTGTTAAGATTGAAATGGTTTTTTGAAGCCTTAGGGGAGATTGAACTCACCCGAGGAGCCTTTACAACAGTGCTTTTTAAGGAAGAAGGCAATATATCAGGATTCACTAGGGGTCATTCGCAAACTCTACATTCTAAAACTCTACCTTGCCTCCCAGTATCACAGGGGTGGAGACGGAAGCATGTGCACTTAGAAAGAACTCCCAGGTGCTGCTTTTATATGCCCTCTCTCCCAGGGGATGTGGGCATTGATACTGTTTGAAAAGCTCTCTGGGATATTCTGATGTATGCTCAGGTTTAAGAACTAAAGGCAAATGAAAAGGGAAGAAGGGTGTTTCCAAATCTGAGGAAACAAAAGTCAAGGGACCAAGGTTAGACCTGGTAATGTTATCATTACATTGGGTCAGGAACAGGTAATGAATATTTATCAGCAACTTTCTCAAAATAAGGATAAGATTTATATATGTAATTTCAGGGAAGGGCTCATAGCCATTAATTGGGCTTTTCAACTATTAGTAAACCCTTTGCCATGAGAAATTCATTAACCACTATTTTTCTGATATAGGTGTTTCCAGTATTTCCCATTGATTTGATGATTAAGTCAGTCCATTTTCTGGAAGGGTTCAAACGTTTCCTATAGTTTTCTTTTGGGTGAAAGTCAGTTTCATTACCTCTCCTCAATTCTGCAGCTTTTGCCTTGCTCTTCTCTCTTCTCTTCTCTTCCCTTGATATCCTGTCCCATCCTTCTTAATGTGGGCATCCTTTAGGAGTATTTCCTGTCTTCCACTTATTCTTCTTCCTTAGGTACTTGAATGTATGCTTTAACTTCAGCTTCCTTCTGTGTGTTCTGTAGTTGGTCTCTCATGATAGGCAGTCTAGTCCACTTCTGGATGGGTTCTGGATTCTATCAAACATTTAAAAATGTTTGGTAGAATAGGTATTAATACCTATTCTCAAGTTGTTACAAAAAATAGAAATGGAAGGAAAACTACCAAACTCATTCTACCAGGCCAGCATTACCTTGATTCCAAAACCAGATGAAGACTCCACTAAAAAGGAGAATTATAGGCCAATATCCCTGATGAACATGGATGCAAAAATTCTCAACAAGATACTAGCAAATCGAATCCAACAGTACATTAAAAGAATCACTCACCACAATCAAGTGGGATTTATTCCTGGGCTGCAAGGGTGGTTCAATATTCACAAATTAATCAGCGTGAGACACCACATTAATGAAAGAATGGATGGCAAATCAGATTTAAACTGGTGATTATGGAATTCTCTCTCTCTCTCTTTTGGCTTTATTTAAAAACTTCTTATAGCATTCATCAATCTTGTCGTCTCTTTTTACCTCTTTACCTTTTTAATTGATCAGTTAGTAGAATGAGAAATGCCAAGGGTTGCTCCATCTTCTTTAGCTTATCTGTATTTCAGTTCCTGATCTGCGAATTGGAGAGTTGCAGCCTCTTCCTTTTGAGGTCGTTGGGAGGGTTATAGAAGGTATTACATGTAGGGTACCCTGTACACTGGTAGCCACTTAGTGAATGCTCTATAAATACTAGTTGTTATCACTGGTTCCTAATGACACTTCCCCTTTAATCCAGGTTTGTTAGCATTTCTAAATAAATTTGCCGAAGTATAATTAACGGAAGCTAGACCTAAAAGTGTGCAAGTGGGCACACACACAGGCACACACAGATACATTTTGATTTGGGTGATGGTTACACAAGCATATACATATGCCAAAGTTTATTGAGCTTTGTACTTAAGATGTATGCATTTTCTAGATGTAATCATACCTTAATAAATTACTTGGAGAAAAGAAGTATAATTGGAAGTAGAATAGCAAAGTGGTTAAGATTGTGGGTTCTGGAACTGGGTTTAGGTTCAAGTCTTGACTTAAGCACCAATTAGCTGGGTGATTTGAGATGAATAATTGGCCTCTGTATTTCAGTTTCTTCTTCAGTTAGATGTTGATAAAAATACCTGAGAGATTTGTCGTAAACATTACAGGGAGGTAAGTTAAAATAGTGCTTGGTACATCTTACATAGCACATAAATGTTAACTGTTAAGTATTTTTTGATATATTTTCTTAAAATAAGGACATAACACATTTATAAATATATATCCTTTCCTATGTAATCCCATATCTTTACTTAGTTAGCACCTTTTTTCATGCAGAGAAAAAAGGTTTTATACTTTTTTGTAACCTCTGTGTATATCCAGCATTTAATATGATGCTGCATATACTAAGAAGAAAATCACCATTCACTGACTAAGTGCACATTGACTGGTAAGATCATATGAGATAAAAAAAAAAAAAAGACAGTTTTTATTGGAAAAACTGATTAAATTGAGTGTTACTAACTAGTAGTGAAAATTGTATCTTACTGATTTAAACCAAATTCACCCAAAGCATAACTATTCCTTTAACAGCAAATTTAAAAATGATACAAAAATAAGTTTGTGAGAAGTAAACAGATTTTATTTTAACCTCAACTATTCTGCTCAACCTTTCAGATCCCAGAAAATTACAGTAATAATAAATTGGAATAATGTCAGATGATGGAAAATTCAAATCCACATGGATAATTGTCTCTTATAAGTAGAGAGTGGCTATGGTTCTGGAGCTTTAAACATTAAATCTAAAAGACAAATGTCCTCGTGTTTTATAATGATTCACACAGTGACTTTTTTTTACTATAATTTTAAATTATTGAGGTCAAATTTTAAAACAAAGTGTAACATCTAATTGAAGTCATCTGTATTAGAATAATGTCATCAATGCCTTAAAAGAAAATTTATATCAATTATAAGTTGATAGTACCCATTGCCAATTAATAATATTGTCTAGTCTTTCAGTTATACATTTAAAAAAGAGATGCCACTTTATTTCTAGTTTTTGGTTGGGAACTGATAATTACATTTATTGCCTACTAATTATTTTTCAGTTCCTATGCTTGGTAGATTTTACATGTCTTCTGTTATTAGAACTTTTGCAATATAGTTATTATCTCTATGTAGACTTGAGAAAACTAATAGCACTAAATTTAAAGCTTAAAATATGTGGGGCACCTGAATAGTGCAGTCAGTTAAGTGTCCAACTCTTGATTTTATTTTATTTTATTATTTTTTTTATTCTAAGATTTTTATTTATTTATTTGAGAGAGAGACAATGAGAGAGAGCATGAGAGGCGAGAAGGTCAGAGGGAGAAGCAGATTCCCCATGGAGCTGGGAGCCCGATGCGGGACTCGATCCCAGGACTCCGGGACCGTTACCTGAGTTGAAGGCAGTTGCTTAACCAACTGAGCCACCCACACGCCCCCCAACTCTTGATTTTGACTCAGGTCATGATCTCAGGGTCATGCAGAGTCTGCTTGTCCCCATTCTCTGCCCCTCCCCCCTCCTCTTGTGCTCTCTCTCACATAAATTAATAAATCTTTTAAAAAATAAAGCTTAAATATGCTTCACTGAATCTGTGGATTTTCCCTTTTTCATGTGACATTTCTAATATGCAAAAAACTGATGCCGAATATCAGAATGCTTTAAATATTAAGCAAATAGCTATTTAGAAAATGATTAGATGATATGTAGTAGAATAAAGGACATTATAGAAGTCAAAACATATATTGTTGTTTGGAAGAAACCTGATTTTGCACAAAAAAAATCCATAAGAAAAAAACATGTGCTATATATTGGACTTAGGGTTATTCTTTTACACATTAATTTGAAATGATATGTTAAATAGTTCAGTTAAAAAAAAAAAACCAGAATTACAATGGAATTAGAACACATTATACATTCCTAGGGCAGATTTTCACTTAAAGGAAATATTTCAACCTTTGTACTACACTGCCAAATCCCATTCTCCAGGTAAGATGACATCTAGAGTATAGGATCCATCCATAGTGGACATTTTTTAAAAGATGAAATGGAAGGGTAAGAGGTCTTGAATGTTTTCCAGTGAGGAGAAGCTGCTGTGATTGTCTTGGAAAAGAGAAAGCTTGTCAGTAGGCTGCAAGCAGGCAGAAGTAGAACCAATGGGTGAATAATGCTGGAAAATGAATTATGTCTCCTGGAAGAGAAGCGTCAGCTCTTCCTAGCGCTATCCAACCATGATGCAAGCTGGTCTGCAAAGGAGTGAACTTCCAGATACTGTGAATACTTCAGCATAGTGATAGCATATCAGGGATGCGAGGACTAAGGATTCCTACTTGGGAGAAAAGGACTGGAAGAATCCTGAACAACTTTCTGGCCCTTAGTTTTTCAGATAAAAAGAAGTGGTCAAAAGTTTGGCAGATGGATTGTGTGTTATCAGGGTAAAAGAGATCCACCCCCCCGCCAAAAAAAAAGGAGAAGAAGAAGAAGAAGAAAATCATTAACATGAGAAGTATTCTTTAAAATATCGTTCCTCATGGCAGTAAAGATTGGGACTATCATTGATTTTTGAAATAACATTAACAAGATCCATTTGGCAGAGATGGCAAAAGAAAAGAAAGTGAGAAAAAAATTGAGAAATGGAACAAAACAGAACCTGTATAAAGTATGACACACTTAGCAGTTTCAATTTTTTTTCTCACCTACGTCAATTTCTCCATTACTTTCTATTGTTATATGTATAATAATCTGAGGTTTGGGGCATAGGTTGCTGCTAAAGCTATTAATTTCTATATATGTATATTCTATCCTATGTACTTTTAGCTTTTTGTGCTGTTTTCAATTTTGTTTTTACCATTCTTACTACAATTAGATAACCTTTATTTCACTGGTTTTTATTCTCACTGCGAACATTTCTTCCTCGTTCAAGATCTGTTACATTTGACTCATTACTCAGTCACCTAAAGTACATGTTCTTGTAGTTTGATAAATATCTTTCTCTTACTTTTGTATATGAATAAAAATGTGGCTAAATAGAAAATTATTGGTTGGCTATTAAAATTATAGGCATTGCTCAGGGGTTTTATTTTTTTAAGGAATTTGGTTTTGCAGATGGGCATGATGACAAATTAGTGTCTTTCTTTTTTCATTGGTAACTAATTTTTTATTACTTCATGCTTCTTGATGTTAATTGACCTTTATACAGAAGAAAATCTAAAAATTTTGGTTTTAAGCTCTTAATTAATTTGTTTCTTTGTTAAAAACACAGTGTTCCCTTTTGATGTTCAAATACAGCTTCATGAAGTTTCCTTTCATAATTCTCATTTATTCTTCAGTAAATATTGAGGATCTCATTGCTTATTTTTCTGGTTTCCTCACTCATTACATATAAAAATCTTTGATTAGTGATCTGTTGTGCATCCTCTATATAAATTATCCTCCAGCATAGTGTTTAGCTCTTTGCTTTTTTTTTTCTCTACTTTGAGTTTTTCAAGTCTAACCTCTATGCTACAGTTTTAACCATAGCATGAGTTGTGTTCTTAATTCAGCTGGTACAATTTTAGCATCCTTGCAGCCCTTCCTCATTAAACTAGATTATCTCCTTTTATTGCCTTTGCTAGAGCAACATAAAAAGTACAACATTGTTACAAAATTAAGTGTACACCTCCCATGTGAACATAGCAATTCACTCCTAGGTATTTACCCAAAGACAAATGAAAGCATATATCTACAGAAACACTTAGACTCAAATATTCATAGATACTTTAGTCAGAATTTCCAGACTGTGAAAGCAGCCTACATGTGCATCAGCAAGTGAATGGATGAACAGAATGTGGTGTATCCATTAAATGGATTACTACTCAGCAATTAAAAGAAACGAATGGGGGTGCCTGGATGGCTCAGCCCGTTAAGCGTCCGACTTTTGATTTCTGCTCAGGTCATGATCTCAAGGCCATGAGATCAAGTACCACATAGGGCTCTGGACTCAGTAGGGAGTCTGCTTGAGATTCTCTCTGTTCCTTTCCCTCTGCTTCTCCCCCTCACCCTCCTAGTGCACGCTCTTTCTCTTTGTCTCTCTAAAATAAACAAATCTTTAAAAAAAAAAAAAATCTAACACATACAACAAGATAAATGGGTTAGAGAATATGTTGATTAAAAGAAGAAGTGTGTAAACCTGGTGATTCACAGACCTGTACCCCTGGGGATAAAAATATATGTTTATAAAAGAAGCCAGATATAAAAGAGCTACATGCTATAGTTCCATTTATAAAATCTATTAAGGAACTTTTACATCTTATAATTAAAAAATAAACCGGGGGTGCAATAAAAATTGCAGAACACGGGAAAAGAAACACCATTCTGAAAATTAACATAATGACCATATCTTTATGTCATTTTCTATAGAAACTAGGAGCGTATTTTTAAAACACTAATCATCGCTATAATAGGAGATTGAGGTGGAAACTTTAAGGAGAAATTAGCTGAGATAAAAGGATAGCATTATTTAATGGTGCATATTGATGGATTGGCAGACTTAATATTATTAAGGTGCTTGTTGATTTTACTTAAGCTGATCTGTTGATCTCTTGATCCAAAAATAATCCCAGTAAAGACTCTAGCTGCTTTTGTTGGTGTGTAGAGATAGACAATAATATTATGAGAGATAGATAGAGATAATAATTATTAGAGATAGACAATAATTATTTAGGAATGCAAACCACTTGAATAGGCAAAGGATTTTTAAATGGGTAAATAAAGCTATTTACTTACACTCTTTGATTCTAAAACCTGCTCTAAAGCTAGTTATTCAAACAGTGTGGTACGATGAAAGCATAAATTTATAGACCAGTTTAAGGGATTAGAAAATACAGAAATAGACCCACAGATGGTGAATTGATTTTTGACCAATATGCTAAGGGCATTTGATGGGTTAAGGAAAGATTTTTCAACAAATGGACTTCTAACATCTATAGGTTTTTTTGTGTGGTTTAAAGAGAACCTACTGCTCCCAGGCTGCAAACCCTTTTCTTTCCTTCCTTCTCTTATCTTTTCCTGCTTGGGCTTTAGGCCCAAGTAGAATATGAAAGATTGGAATAAAGGACAGGTGGTAAAAGAAGATGGTGCTAGTATTTACATAATACAAAAGTATCTATCTAGATCTAGTTTTTGAGTTCTTTAGTTTCTGAATATGAGGCTATAAGAGTAAGTGAGAAGCCTCATGTATAGCAAAAGGGCTTCTCTATTTAATAAGGGAAAGTGTATACAGGACACTGACTCTTTCTCCGCAATCTAATTTCTGGGAGCTTGTAGAGAATGGAACTTCCTAAGAGTGTATGTATGTCTTGGTCATGCTTAGGTCTTTTTGTTTATTTGTTTGTTTTGTTTGAAGATTTTATTGTTTATTTGACAGACAGGGAGAGAGAGAGCACAAGCAGGGGGAAGAGTAGAGGGAAAGGGAGAAGGAGGCTCCTCGCCAAGCAGAGAGCCTGATGTGGCATGATCCCGGGACCTGGGGATCATGACCTAAGCCACTCAGGTGCCCAATAATGCTTAGTTTTTGACTAAGTTAGTCTAGGATCCACTACTCAATAGCAGTAGCCTGATTTCCAGTTGGCAAGCTGATACTAACAACAGTAAAATCGCAATTAAAAGAAAATCTGTGTTTGTAGTGCAGCTTCTACCATTACTCTTAGTTGAGATCTAATCTGCATATTTTACCTATATCATATATTGACAAACATTTTCTTATAGAATTACATAGCATATATTTTTGGCTTTGCAGACCATATTTTGTATCACAGCTTCTCAGATCTACCATCATAGCATGAAGACAGCCTTAGTTAATATGTAAATGCATTTACATGAAAACTGCAGGAGGTTCCCCAGAAACATGAAGAGATCCCCATTAGAAGTCAAAACAAAGAAGTCTCAGTGTAAGCAGTGATGTAAGTCCTTCTAAAAGTAAACTTCCTAGCTCATGGGTTGTTAAATAGCCTTTTTCAGCCTATCTACAGGTTTGTATACCTCTGTGCCTGTTTGTGGGTGTGTTTATGTGTATGTTTTATTACATACCTAATACTGTTTCAGGCCTTAGGAGAAATACATAGAAATAAAAGAAATAATTTGTCTTCCAAGAAATGTACATCTGTCTGGAGAAGAAGATGGGGAGAAGACAGAAGATCAGGGCAAGAGAAATGATTATAAATTATCATGTAGTTGGGCAACAAATTACTGCTAAAAAAAAAATGTGACTAATAACTTTGAGTACAAAGTGCCTGTATACCAAGCAGGAGGAGGATTTCTCTGGCTTTGGACTTGAAATTTGAGATAGTAGCCAACTGGGAACTCTTTTTCTCACATACAGCATTTCAGTTACTCTCGTGCTTTGGAAAGACAAAATAATGACTCATTTTTCCAGGATTATTATTTCAACTTCTTAGTTCTGCTAAATGTCATGTATCCTGAATTATTATTAAAGGTTGGAAAAAAGCTAAAAATTAAATAGACACGTTTCAGACTCAGTTGCACTTTAACAGGTATGGTAATGGTCTCCTGAAACTATTTGATGCCTTGAAAATAGTGTCTTGGTATATTTGATATAGACTCTTTTCTCCTCCTCCTCCTCTTTCTCTTCTTGTTCTTCTTTTTTAAAGATTTTATTTATTTATTTGACAGAGAGATAGAGGGAGAGCACAAACAGAGCTGCAGGCAGAGAGAGAGGGAGAAGCAGGCTCTCCGCTGAGCAGGAAGCCCAGTTCGGGGCTTGATCCCAGAACCCTGAGCCGAAGCCAGATGCCCAACTGACTGCGCCACTCAGGCACTCCGACTCTTTCCTTTTCTTAAGTAAAAATCTTTCTGAATTGTAAAATGGATTTATGTGAAATTAGAGTAAGTCTGCTGAATATACATTGTGAAGTTTTATCTAAGAAAAATCAAGACTAGTGGATAAGTCTGTATAGCATTTGCCAGATTAAAATTATCAGTTTAAATTGTTAAACCTAATATTTTTAGAAGGTAGCATGTAAAAAAATAAATGACAGTATTATAAATTTGTTTCATTTTGATATCATATAACAATATGTTAGAAGGACCCAGGGCTGGCACATGCACCACAATGCTTATAGCAGCGATGTCCACAATAGCTAAACTATGGAAAGAACCTAGATGTCCATCAACTGATGAATGGATAAAGAAGATGTGGTCTGTATATACAGTGGAATATTATGCAGTCATCAAAAGAGCCCACGAAGTCTTGCTATTTGCAATGACATGGATGGAACTAGAAGATATTATGTTAAGCAAAATAAGTCAATCAGAAAAAGACAATTATCATATGATCTCTCTGATATGAGGAAATTGATAAATAAGACAGAGGATCATAGTGGAAGGGAGGGACAAATGAAAGAAGATGAAACCAGAGGGAGACAAACCATAGGAGACTCTTAATCTCAGTGAACAAACTGAGGGTTGCTGGAGGGGAAGGGGTGGAAAGGATGGGGTGTCTGGGTGATGGCCATGGGGGAAGATATGTGCTGTGGTGAGCTCTGTGAATTGTGTAAGACTGATGAATCACAGACGTGTACCCCTGAAACAAGTAATACATTGAATGTTAATTAAAAAAAAAAGAAGGACCCAGCACTAGCAGTTCTTACTAGTGATTCTTCAATCAAACACAATCTATGATTCTTTTTTTTTAAAGATTTTATTTATTTATTTGACAGACAGAGGTCACAAGTAGGCAGAGAGGCAGAGAGAGAGGGAAAAGCAGGGTCCCCCTGATCAGGGAGCCCGATGTGGGGCTTGATCCCAGGACCCTGAAATCATGACCAGAGCTGAAGGCAGAGGCTTTAGCCCACTAAGCCACCCACGTGCCCCACAATCTGTAATTCTTGATGGAAAATCAGAGCATCAACTATTCAGTGTTATGGTGGTGTCTCTATAAATCTGCTTGAGCAATTTGGTTGACACAATCAATATACACATTCCATTTCCTTTACTGTTCCTTTACTCATTGTCGGATCTCAGATTTCCATAGTTCTAGCTGACGAAAGATTGTATATCCAACTTTAAAGATTATGGGTAAGATTCCAATTGGCCTTCTAAGTTAATTGTGATATTAGACAAGTGCTAGAAACCATCCTGCATTGTTGGCAATGAACTCTCAATGCCACAAAATGAAGTGGGAAGGAGTCTCCCACTGTAGTCTCACCCAGAACTATTGAAAAGAGATGTTATTCTTTAATGCTGACAGACATGATGAGGGAAAACCTGATATGAACTACATTTCTAAAGAGACTGATTCGGACCCAGTTGTGCTGATGGACATCAGATGAACAGAGAGGAGATGTATAAGGATTAGACCATGAAGGGATCCCCCTGAGACTGGGTTTCACATTATTCTTATTTTTAAATTATTAGAACTTATCATAACTTATCTTATAAAAGATAATGTAATCAGCATTTGCAAAAGATAGAAATATAGGAGGGAGCATTGATAGGACGGATGAGAAAATCGGTGCACTGTTAATGGGTTGAGTTGACAGATTGTAAGAAATTATGGGATTCAATTTAAACATAAATATTTATTTTAAAAATCAATTTGGCCAATTTCAAGAGAGGGGAGACAAAGCTGACTAGTAAATGATGCTTCTTAAAACAGTCAAGCTGGGGCTTTTTGTGTGACTGTAAGGTTAATAGGAGCCACTAGTGTGAAGCAACTGCTTAAAATAGAAACCTTAGACACAATAGAAACACAGTAAAGATGAAAAGAAGTCACATCATACTCCATAATACTTAGGCTGAATCCACAGGCTTGTATTGTCTTCCGTGTGCCATGTTTCAAGAGAATACTCGGTAAACCAGAGTCGATCAAAAGAAGCTGACCGTTTCTTTTCAAATATTGGAATTGCCAATGGAACAGATGCTAGAATTATTTTCTTTCAAATAAAACCTTTAAGGAGCCAACTTGATTCTCCTGGGAAGTCATGGATCCCTGCAATCAAAGAATGTAGTAGAGCGGATTCTTTGGTTTGGTAAACATTAAATGGAATAGCTTCTGCTTTCCTTTTAAAAGTCAATGATGCCATGGTTATTTTTTTCTTTTTTTTTTCTTTTTTATTTTTTATAAACATATATTTTTATCCCCAGGGGTATAGGTCTGTGAATCACCAGGAACTAGAGCGTATCATGCTTAGCGAAATAATGTCAAGCAGAGAAAGACAACTATCATATGATCTCCCTGATATGAGGAAGTGGTGATGCAACATGGGGGCTTAAGTGGGTAAGAGAAGAACCATGGTTATTTTAATATAGATAAAATTTTGAGAATGCAAAAAGAAAGACAGCCGTTGGTAAATACCGAGATGAGTATTCTTAGTAAGCTTTCCACGCTTCCTAGAGTATGTTGTGCGGACCTCAGGTCTCCAGTTAAAGACTGGAGTGGACTTCAAGAATTGTGACGTACAGTGGCACGTGGTAGAATAGCTTATCACAAGGGATACTGTTAGCATTCAAAAGAGGTCAGAAATAGTGGCACAGGGACTTTCCCCCAAATCAGGCAAACAAAAAAGTCAAAACAGGAAACTCACCAAAGATGGTAGTATATCCACTTCAAAGTTTTTCACAAACTAACAGGATTACAGTTCTTTACATTATAGTTCATTAAGAATTGAAAAGGAAGGTGCTTCTGGTTACATGATAGCCCTTCTGATTTGCTTAGTGATTCCTACAATCTCAAGACCAGTTGCAAGAATTGTCTAGAATTCTCTTTTTTGTTTATTTTAGAGTTGATGGGCTAAGGAGTTCTGTTGTTTGGAGTTTCACAAAGATATAGTAGGTCTTAGTTTGAACAAATTGATGCTTTTATTTCTTTAGAATCTACTAAGCCTATATGAAAGTTTAGTTTGGTGTGGGATTGGGGCAAAGTAAACAGGACACTTGATAACAAAAGAGACAAAAAAGATGATGAGTGTGTTACACCCTTAGAAGCCCTTCTGCTTCAAAAACACCAGTCTTGTACAGAGCTGTCTTTGAAAGGGTTCTTTTTCTCCCCCTCTCAAATCCAAATCCACCCCTGCCCAGACACATGTACAGGTACATACATTCTTTTCTTTCATAATCTAGAAATATTATATGAATCTGAGAATTCACGTTGTATTATTAAATCACTCAGTACAAATAACACATTGTTCAAGTTTTTTTTCCCCTCTCACAACTGAGTTTATAGTTAGTTGTTCTGTGACATTAACACATTGCAGTTATTCTTAGTTTGTTATTAAAGAAAATATTGGAAATATTAGATATCTTCAGGGAAAATTAAAAAAAAAAAACAACACATTACCAGATGGGTGAACATTTATCCTTTCCAAGAATATAAAATTTGTGACTCATTTTTATCTTTGGTTTTCCACTGTAAAGAATGGGTGTCAGCTTCCTATGTAATTTTGATTTGTTTATCCAGCAGTTTTGTTTGTCCGTGCAGTTTTCTGTGTGCCAATTGTGGTCGATATTTGGTTTCCATAAAAGGTATGAGTTTTCTTTGAGGCTATCTTTTCTTGCTATTGCCAAACCCACAACTGATGCACCATTACTTTGACTTTTGTTCTTAATTTAAACTTGGCGTGGATCCTCTTTTTGGTGTAAAACATGAAACAAACTCCATTTTGACATGGAATCTGGGGAGGAAACTATTTGCCTGACATTCTCTAAAGGGATATATAGACAGGATGTGTGTGTTGCTCTTACAGGGACAGAACAGCTACCTGAATGTGCCGTAATTCACATGTTCAGGGTTGGCACTGCTTGAAAGAAAGAAAGAAAGAAAGAAAGAAAGAAAGAAAGAAAGAAATCTAAGCAACGTCCATTTTTCTTAGTTTTTAGGTAAAAGTAGATAAATGTTCATCAGAATATCTCAGTTTAATGGAATGGAGAGTAATCCAGGAAAATTAGTACCTTTTTTTTTTTTTTTTTTTTAAGATTTTACGATTTATTTGACAGACAGAGATCACAAGCAGGCAGAAGCAGAGAGAGGAGGAAGCAGGCTCCCTGCTGAGCAGAGAGCTCGATGCAGGGCTATATCCCAGGACCCTAAGATCATGACCTGAGCTGAAGGCAGAGGCTTTAACCCACTGAGCCACCCAGGCGCCCCGAGAATCACTACCCTTAAGCCCAGTGGCTTTTCACTGCTGCGTTTCTACAGGACTAGATAGAATTTAGATATAGACTACCTGCCTGAGTTTGAATCCTAATTGGACACCACTTAGATACCTAGACAAGTTACTTAACCTCCCTGAGTCTTTTATTTTCTGTAAAATAAGGTATCAAAAGTTTTGGTTATCACGGAACTTTCGTAAAGATTAAATAAAGTGACTCAGTACAGTGATTAGTATAGAGTATCATTCTTCTCCTCCCTGTCTCTCAATATTTGAATGTATGAGTTCTATTCCTTTTTTTTTGGCAAGATTTGGGATTAGCATCTTTAAAGAGGTAGTTTTGGTTATTCTGGTTTCATTACCCCACTGCTCCAACTTGCCAACTCATTGACATAGTCTTACACTCCTTACACAGCAAACGGAATAGTAACCCTGTGACTTGAAGGTGTTAATACACCTCTACGATGTGAAACTTTCAATTATATTTTATGAATAATTTAGGTTTTATAAGTTCAGTTCATCCATGTTTTGTACAATTTTCAAGCTGTTTTCTGTAAGACCTATGGTGAGACTAGAAATTGAAAACATACAGAAATAGTAAAAAAGACTTCCTATCAACCTTGACCTGTCACATCAATCCATTTTTTCATATTTATTGAGTGTTTAGAACCTGCAGAGTGGAAAAAACTACTTATCATGTACTTATCATTTTCATGAGCTCCCTGCCTTGTATGTTGTAGACACCTAATGAAAATTTTTTTCAACTGAAGTTTATGACCAAGCTTTTCACAGGAAAGGTTCCTTTTAAAATATTCTTGAAATCTCTTCTTTCTAAAGTAGATAACCAGTCAGAAGTGGAGAAGTAGCAATTGCTGAGCTTAGCAGTAGCCAAAAGCAAACTTCATCCCTAAGTCTAATGACAGCTTCTTGGAAGCAGCTCATGTGCGTTTCTTCTGTCTCTCTTCTTAAAGACAATCCCTAGGTCTGGATCTGCTGCTGATTTTGCAGTTTTTACTGGTTAGGTCATATTGAGAATGATGATAGCATTAAAAATGAAGTGTTGCGTTCTTTTTTATCCATTGCCACAGTTTAGTAAAGGGAAGAGAAGGGGAGATCCATTGGCATTATTCTACAATACCAAACTCACTGCTATTTAAGAAATGGCACCAAAGTTGTATGCATTACATAAGAAATTCTTGTCTGAAGCAAAATTGGTTTATAGATGGGGTGCCTGGCTGGCTCAGTTAATTAAGAATGCGACTCTTGATCTCAGGGTTGTGAGCTGGAGCCCCACATCAGATATGGAGCCTACTTAGAACAATTGTTGTACCGATGAAGATCATTAGTGCTTAATAAGCTAATCACGCACTGAATTATATTTAAACAAGAATTGAATAAGATGTTTTGCCATTCTACTCATAGTTCACTAAAAACGATCTGGATTTCTTTGAATTGATCAGACTCCCATATTTAGTGTCATTAAATTTCACATAATTAACTGATTTTGAGATTTGTTAAATGGAAAAAATAGGGGAAAAAAGGCTGAGTTTGTTTCAGAAACAAAAATTTTAGGTTTATCACTGAAATTATTTAATACATGCTTCTGAATGAACTCTTCAAAGGCATCCCATAGACATCTCATCATTTGGTATCACCAAAACTTTCTGTCAGCTTGATCCATTTCAAGTTCCTTTTTTAGCCACTTATGAAGGTTCTTCACCTCCTCAAGTTGATATTGACAGAGCATTAGGAATACCAAAGTCCCCAGTCACATGAAACCAGTGTCAAATACATTAACCGAATTATCCACTGGCCTAATTACGCGTTTGTGCTCACACAGGAAAGGGATAACAACATATATGAAAGTGCTTTTAAAGCTGTACCCCAATACATTGTATGGCTATTTTCATTTCCCCACATTGCATTATTATGATGACCTTCAATGCTCCTAAAGGACTACCTTACCTAGTCTGGTCTTTTTCTTCTGTGGTCTCCATTCATAGCACATAGTTGTTGCTCTCAATTTCTTTATAGCACAGACATTGAGGTTAATTTATTATCTAATTCTTCTCCACTCAAACTCGGACAGCTGTAGAAAGCAGGTTTCTAAATCACAATTTCTTGTTTCTTGCTGCTTCTAAAACAGGCAGGAAGGCAACCCTGGTGACTAGTAACAGTGAGACCTTGTGAAATCCTCAGAAAATGTTAATGTTCATTTTGGCTATGCTTCCAATGAATTAACTGCTAATGTGAAACTTTGCCTGAATTGCTTGTGAGACCAATGATTCTATGAGGTTTTCCCCCCTTGCTTTGGAAAGAAGTGCTGCCGGAGTCATCCTTATGATTCTGTTATTTTGCTCCTAGTTTTGCACTAAACCCAAAGACATGGTCAGATAATGATTATTGAAAAAATAAACAAAACTCATAGTTGTTGGAATGAATAGAGAATCTTTTATCAGGAGATTGAAATATGATATACTGAATGATTTTTTATCAATGTCAGGGTAAGTTTCTTTTCTGAGTTAAAAAACAAAAATCTTTTAATGTAATTTTTCCTCATTTCTCAGTTAGTTGTGAAGAGGATAGGTAGACCTTCTCAAATAGATGTAAACCTCACCATCTTGATGTATTTAAGTCTCTTCCTTTTTTCCTGAAATCTATCCTATTCACTAAATCCTTTTCTTCCCCCAATAGACGCTTCCTGACATTGATAATGATCTCCTGTGTCACAATTCATGGTCTCTAGTTTACATTTTCCTAACAAGCCTCCTCTAAGATATAAATGAAATGTATGACTTTAAGTTATTATAGACTACAGATATTCTGACCCCTTTACTCATTCCTGCTATGTACCAAATACATGCTGGGCATGTGAAGGGCACAAAGCCCTCTGTTCTCTCTGTTGACAGTTACAGTCTTGAGAAACTATTGGATAATAAGCTTTACTGGGTTGAAATAGTAAGTCAAATTTGAAAGTATTTTAAATATTTGAAAATAAAAAAAAAATTTTAAAAATCTTCATATGTGTAAGGAAAGCATAGGAAAAAGTCTAATATACTTAGAATGGGCTTTGGAACAGAAATATCAACTTTTGAATCTTAGTGCAGTTACTTAACAGGTTCAGATCATACTTTTTGCATTCTCATTTTATTCTCTCTGAAATATAGAGATAACGAAAGTATCATTCTCATGATGGTATGTGAAGACTGTGTGAAATAATATGCACAAAGTCTACCAGCAAGTATGTTCTTAATGCATTGTGCCTTTTATTATTATTAATGTTATTAAAACCAAAAGCTTATGGGAAATTAAATAATGTTATAAAAATTTGGAAACCGTAGGATAGAATCATCTTTCACAATGTTGGCTCAGATGGTTTTTGAAGTTTATTACTACCACGCTTATTTAACTGTCAAATTTATTTTTAAAATTTCAGTTCTCTCTCCTATCTCCAGGAAGCATGTATTTTTATTTTTTCACTCAGTATGTTGTCCTACTTGTTATTCTAGACATGAGAATAAAGGAGTGGTTGGAAATGTCTAGATTATCTTGGCCATTCTCTTGTTACACTCAGTGATGTCCGTAAAACAAGCTTCTTCAGGAGCTGTGTAGTTTATGAGTCTGGAATGTCATGTAAAAAAGAAATATCCATAATTCTACATTTTATGGCTCAAGATTACATAAAGATTCTTGGTTGGCTTTTTTGGGGGGATTGAATATTTCAGTAATGGTTTAAAATTGATATTCTGAATTATTCTTATTATATTATTCTTATTTTCTTGTTTGAAAGTAAGGCTTTCCTAATAATGAAAATGTAGAGGTACTTAGGACGTCTATGAGATACACGATATCCACAGATTCTCCCCATCTATATTTAGTTGGTACATTTTAGCTATGCTATTTATTTAACTGTTCCCTGCCATTTGAAAAAATACATATATTTGGGAGAACTGTCTCATTCCTGAAAAGACATTTCTTAATCATTCAACTTGCTTGAGACTCCTAACTTCACTCGTAGCATAAGATTTTAATCACTACTACCATGAAGAAGGCCTTGCAGTTTTCAAATTATTCAGCATTCATCTTTTACTTCTGTTAGGTGACTTTTGAAAGTTTATACAGCAGGGATGAATTCACGAAGTCACAGCTTTATTTCTCATCCATGTTAAATATTGTCTGAGGCTCCCCTTTGTCTTGGGACTCATGCTGAGGAGCTACTATTATCAAGGCCATGCCAAAATCAGAGCAGATACATAAAGGGAGATTGTGAGAGTCTGGACTGGCTCTTACAGCTTCTGCTCTCCGGAGGCATGAGTCTCATTTCTCTTCCCCTTACACTTCATTAGCCCAGATCAGTCACATGGCCAAGCCTGAAAACTGTGAGATGGAAAACATGATCTTCCTCTAGCAATTGGCCTGGCGGGATGGTAGTTGGGGGATGGTGCTTGGCGGCGGTGTCTAGAATGGTTAATTCTACGGTCTACCACACTAATTAATTACAGTCTACCACGCTACCTTGATATTGCTATTTTTACACATCTTCAAATGTGCCTTTCTCTCTCCAGTTTGAAACCATCATGTATTCATTTCTTAAACATATATTGAATACCAGCTGCTATCTGGTCTCTATAGTAATTGTATACTTTAATATGAAGGATCAGAAACTCAAAGAAAAAACCTGTTGACATTCTTAGCTCTTATTCTCTGTTATGTCTATACATACTGAATAATTTTCATGTTTTCCTTGAAACCTTCTTCTCATTCACTTTTATGATGCCAAATTTCAAATGACTCAAAGTTTTTATGTAAGAGAGATAGGATTGGAATTCTACCTTTTGATTTATTAGCTATGTGATCTTGGTCAAATTATTTATTCTCTCTGACCTTCAGTTTCCTCAACGGTAAAGTGGAGATATTAGAACATTTGGGATTAAATTACATAAAAAATATAAACCCCTTGGTGCAATGTGTGATGTGTTACAAATCCCTGTGCAAGTTATATCTTGTGTCACTGCCATCAGAACTCTCTAAGACTTCTGATTTCACTCAGAATTAAAACTGATGTCCTCTTTTGTTCTGCAGACTCCAAAACAATCTGGCTCCGTGGCTCTCTCCCTTATTCCTTTGCTCCAGATATCTTGGCTTCTTGATAACCCAAAAACACACAAAGCACACTCCAGGTTCGGTGCCTTTGACACTGCTATTCCCACTGGAATGTTCTTTTTTTTTTCAGTATTCATGAAACTTATTTCATTTTATTCTGCTTAAATGCCATCTCCTTAGAGAGGCCTCTGACCACTCAATGTAAGGTATCAATCCTTCTATTACTCTATCTTCTGACCTTGACGTATTTGGCTGTTTTGATTTCTCATCACTTTGGCATTCATATGTGTTTGTTTACTGGCTTATGATTTTTCCTCCTTCTGAAATTTAAACTTTATAGAAACAGAGACTTTCTTTTTTCTTACTGTTCACTTTAGTACCTACAATGGTACCTGGCTCATACTTGGTGCTTCATTAATGATAAGTAAATAAATGTATCTTATAATCATCAATTAAGAGAAAATATACTAAGACTGACCAGAAGGAAAAGAGATAGGGGCTCCATATCTCCTTTTTGTCACTGTATACACAAAAACTGGCCTAGAAAAGATGATTGAGACATAATAATTGAATGTGTGTGTGTGTGTGTGTGTGTGTGTATGTATTCCAAGTCACTACCCAAGTAAATGCAGTCTAAATAGTTAGAAATTACTGGCAATTTCTTTATAAAGAACTATAAAACATAAATGATGATAGTACTTCCTAAAAGGATTTATTTTGCATTTTCTTTCCTATAGAAAGAAACTGACTTATTTGAAATGTAAACTACATAAGCTAACAAGAGAAGTAAAATTGCTCTTTTCCTTGGAAAACAGATGAGGAAAAAAAAAAAAAATCAGTGTTTTGAATCCAGAGCAAAAAACTCAATAATAATGAAGTTAACTTTATGATATTTGAAAAGTTTAATAACCTAAGGTTTTCTACTTAATAAGCTAAGATTTTTCATTTAAGCCAAAGCATCATTTCAACATATAGTCAATATATAAATTGTTATGAAGTCATTTATATTTTTAATTCTAATTCTTTGAAATCCCTTGTTATTTATGATTACCACACATCTCAGTTTGGATTGACCACATCCAACATGTGATCAGTTGCCACTTGTGACTGGTAGCTACCATATTGAATATCACAGTTGCAGTCTAAATTGCCATACTAATAAGTAAGATGATTTCTAGGATGGCACCTTTAATCCACTTGTTTTGTGGACGAAACTCTTGATTTTTGTTGTTGTTGTTGTTGTTTGTTTGTTTGTTTGTTTAGTTTTTTGGAAGTTTAGTATAAAACAATGTTTCATCATTTTTAATTTCCATTTTTGATTAGTAGGAAGATTTATCATAAGTATAGTTTTGAGAGCCATCTATGTACTAGGATTATTGGGGTTGCTTTATAATTGTTCTCAAGCTCTTCACAAAAAAAGTGAAATGTGTTAAAAGGAATATGGGGCCCAGAAGGGTTACAAAATTTGTCTAAATTCACACAGCTTAAAATGGTGGAGCTGGGATTCAATTTCAGAACTATCTTACTTTTTTATTTTTTAAAGATTGATGGATTTAGAAAGAGAAAGAGAGCATGGGTGCATGCACACAAATGAGTGGAGGAGGGACAAAGGGAGAGAGTCTTTAACCCAACTGCCTGCTAAGTGTGGGGCTTGCCCCATGGGGCTTGATCTCAACACCCATGAAATTGTGACCTGAGCTGAAACCAAGAGTTGAAGGCTTAACTGACTGAGCCACCCAGACACCCCAAGAACTATCTTACTTTTTTACTGACTCAGATATGTTTATAGGTCTAGTGTTCTTGAGACTCTAGAGATCTATAAATTGAACTTAATTTAATAGGTAATGAAAATACGTCAACTGAAATAAATGTGAGGCTCTAAATATGGCCCTCTGACTTTTACAGGACATCTTTATTCATAGTAAAGTAGTTGGTCTGCCCAGTACTGCTGGTTTTCTGGATTCTAAAGCTCTGTCGCATAACTTCTGCTTAAAATTATGCTTCAGTAGTCAATGGGTTTCTGCACGTAGCAGATACTCAAAGAGCAAATTGAAAGTGATCATATATATATATATACATATATATATATATATACACACACACACATATACATATATGTGTATATATATATATATATATTTATATATAAATATTTTTTTATTTCCTTCCCAGGATCAGTTATAAGTCCAAAGGAACGGGAACGTTTTTAATGGTAATTTGAACAGTCTGGACTTTTAAACATTATGAACATCAAAAGGTCTCTGGTATAGGGTATGTTCAATGTTTTGAGTCTCGATTAGAACCAATATTAAATCCAGATATGGCAGGAAATATCCATGTGTATGAGGAAAGCAGTGTGTTTTTTAAGTCCTGAGTAGCAATGTAAAAAAACAACAACAACAACAACAAAAAACCCCAAATCTTTTGAATCTTACTCCAAAATAATTTTCCTTTTGTCAGGATTTTAGTTACACATTAAGGTGGGGATGATTTTTATTCTGAGGAAATATCTTGGCCTTGGTCCACTGTCCTGAATGGGGTAGGAGTGGACAGATGGATTTCTGGGGAACCACAGAGCAGCATGAAAGTTTGCTTTGGAGACAGGGTTTCTTGCCATAAGTGTGAATTTCAAAGTAAAATGTTAACCTGCATTAGCATCTCTAAGACTTTACTGTTGCTTTTGGCTATTGTTTAGTGTCACTTGTATTAGCAGCAGCTGAAGAGTTTGAAAAGGCATCAGTAGTCTTGTTTTTAATATTGCTTGAGCTGTCAGTAAGTGGAACTTCAAAGCCATCATTATGAAGAAGTTGTATTGAAAATGAACTCCATTTCAGATGAAATTCTTGGTAAAAGCAAAAGAAACATTATCAATCATATAAGGTCTATTTTGTGACTCTTTTTTAGTGTTGACTTATAGGTTGGACTTAGTATGGTATGATTCTAGGACTACACGGAGCCTCCAAAGGCAGGGAGAAAGGGAGATGATCACAGCCCTGGGCAAGTAGGGTGCCAAAATAAGATCAAGCACAAGTATGATTCAAGAAACTGGGAATACTAGGAAATAGTATAATTAGTTCATAGTGATAGGGTGTTTCCAGATAGATGGACCTGTAGGAAATGAATTATGATACGTCAAGCCCTGATCGCTTTAAAGCAGAAGAAAACACACCCAGCTACTGCTGATTCTCTGACAGAGGTCTTAAGCTTACCCCAGCTTACCCCAGGTGACTAAAGTTGATAGTCCCATCTCTGCAAGGGGTCCAACTGGTTGAGCACATCAGCAGAAAGTATAGGTATGCAGAAAGTGGCAGGGACTTGCCTGTGTAGCGTGAATATGGAATACATTTTAGAAGCAAAGTGCTATTCCATAAACAGTGCATTGCATAAAGTAGAGGGGTTTCTGGGTGCCCATCACTAGATGAATTTCCAAGTATAGTCCTTGTCCCAGAATGGTTTACAATCTTAGGCATAGTAATGAATCAGGGAAACATGATGGGAAATAGGGCAGTACCCCATTTCTGTTTACAGATTGCAGAAGACAAGAGTAGGAAACTTTTCTCCCAATGCATAGATTTTAGGTAATGAAGGAAAATATGGGCAATTTAGGACCCATATGATAGGAAGAGCACCATATCTGGGAAGTAGACCCATGGAACCATAAGAAAGTATCACTAAGGTGCTGAAAATCTGAGCCAAGATTTACTCAGGCACAGAACCTGTAAAACAGAGGTAACAGTGAGTCCTGCTGTGATTGATTACTGTGGACATTGGTTCTACATTAGATCCAGTAGAGAGACAGAAGGTGTATCTATAGATTAACCCCTAAGGTTGCTCCTTAATACAATGTGAAGAAGAAAAATAATTTACCATTTTAAAAAGAAAAAGCCAATTGAAGATTATATTAGTACTGTGTCTGACATGTGGACATACTCAACCTTCCTTTCTTTTACTATTCTGGTCTCTGCTAGGTTGTTGTATGTTAGGGGAATATATAGTGGCACTCTTAACAATCTCATTTGAATTCAAATTCACTTAGAAGTCAAATGTAAGTTCAAAAAACTATTTGAGAATATCTTAGGTTTATTAGTAATAGTAGTTTATTAGTAATAGTAGCAGTAGTGAGAATACCAGCAGTAGTAGTAATATTTTAGTGGTAATGGTAATAGCAGTAGTTTTAGTAGTAGTTTTTTGTTTTTTGTTTTGTTTTGTTTTAGTAGTAATTTTAAGCAGTAGTAGTTTTTTTTTTTGCATTGTTTTTTATTTTTTATTTTTTATAAACATATATTTTTATCCCCAGGGGTACAGGTCTGTGAATCACCAGGTTTACACACTTCACAGCACTCACCAAAGCACATACCCTCCCCAATGTCCATAATCCCACCCCCTTCTTCCAAACCCCCTCCCCCCAGCAACCCTCAGTTTGTTTTGTGAGATTAAGAGTTTTAAGTAGTAGTTTCAAGTTATAAGAATACTTATAACTATGTGAAGTGGTGGAATTACACGAAGATGGTAATTAACTGGATGCCTCAGAGGAGAGAAGAGTGAATAAAATAGAAACCAAGTAACCTACAACCAACACTGTATGGTTTCCTATGTTAAGTGGGAACATGCATAGTCATTGCACGAAGCAATGTAGTTTAGTCTGTGTAACAGAGTAATGGAAGAACTGTGATCCTTTGCTGCTAAGGGGGCTGAGCAAAAGTGGTTCTAAGAGGGAAGGTCATAGTGATAAATACCTACCTCAAGAAATGAGTAAAGTCTAAAGTCTCAAATTAAACAATTCAAGTTCATAGCTAAGGGAACTAGAAAAAGAAAAGCGAATCCCAAAATTAGTAGAGGGAAGACAATAACAGAAAGCGACTTTGTTATAACTAATACCACAGAAATAGAAAGGATTGTAAGAAAGTACAATGGACAATTATATGCCAACAAATTGGACAACCTAGAAAATAATAAATTCCTATAAACATACAGTCTACCAAGACTCAATATGAGAAATAGAAAATCTGAAAAAACAAAAACAAAAAAATTTAATAATAAGGAGCTTGACTCAATAATCAAAATCCTCCCAACAAAAGAAGCCCAGGGCCTGATGGCTTCATTGGTGAATTTTACCAAATATTCAAGGATGAATTAATACCAATTCTTCCCAAACTCATCCAACAAATGGAAGAGGAGTAAACTCTTATAAACTCATTTTACAAAGCTAACATTACACTGATAACCAAAACCAGACAAGAATACCACAAAAAAGGGAAATTACAGGACAGTAACCCTGATGAACATAGATCCAGAAATTCTCAACAAAATATTAGCAAAGTAATCAACAGTACCGTAAAAGGATCATACACTATGATCAAGTGGGATTTATGGGATGCAAGCATGGTTCAATGTCCACAAATCAATGAATATCATACAACACATTCACAAAATGAAGGATTTAAAATCATCATCATCTCAAAGGATGCAGAAACAGCAATTTGACATAAGTCCACACCCATTTATGATTTAAAAAAAAAGTCAACAAAGTATTGAGGGAACATACCTCAATATAATAAAGGCCATATTATGACAAACCTGCAGCTAACATATTCTTTTCTTTATTTAGAGAGAGTGCGAGCTGTTGGGGGGGGGGGTGGGCAGAGAGAGATAGAGATTTTTCTTTTTCCCCTAAGATTTTAGTCATTTATTTGGCAAAAAGAGAGAGAGAGAGCAAGAAGGGGGAGCAACAGAAAGAGGGAGAGGGAGAAGCAGGGAGCCTAATGCAGGGTTCAATCTCTAGACCCTGGGATCGTGACCTGAGCTGAAGACAGATGCTTAACCGACTGAGCCACCCAGGCACCCTGAGAGAGAATCTTAAGCAGGCTCCATACCTAGTATGGAGCCATACACAGAGCTCCATCTTTCAACCCTGAGATTGTGACCTAAGCCAAAATGAAGTGTCAGATACTTAACATATTGAGCCATTGAGGCACCCAGCTAACATCGTATTCAATAGTGAAAAAGCTGTAAGCTTTTCCTCTAAGATCAGGAACAAGACAAGGATGCCCACCCTAGCCTTATTTAATGTGGTATTGGAAGTTCTAGCTAGACCATTAGGCAAGAAAAAGAAAAAAGCAATCAAATTGGAAAGGATAAAGAAAACTATCAAAATTTGCAGATGGATGATAGTGTACAAGGAAAACCCTAAATGCTCTTTCAAAAAGAATTTTGGAACTAATAAATGAAGTCAGTAAAGTAGTAGCATACAAAACCAATGTGTGAAAATCTTTTGCATTTCTATGGTGTATTAATGCACTATCAGATAAATTAAGGAAACAATCCCATTTACAATTCCTTGTATAATCCTATTAAAGAAACACTGCACTAAGTAGTGGGAGGATCACTTACCAGGCTGCTGTCTTAGAACTAGGACAAAGCCATTAAGCCCTAAGATAGGTGTGAGTCCCTAAGCTCCTCAGAGCATCCCACTGACCCCATTCTTGGGATAAAGAATTAGAGAAGATCTTTAACAGGAAAAGTAGGAGTGGATACCATGTGGTCTGGTCTGGGTTTGGAGTGTCATACCTAGATAGCACTACAGACCTTGGCAGTTTCCAGACACCAGAGAGGAACTTACAGAATTTTAATGGAGTGATAGAGGTTTTAGTTTTGCAAGATGAGTAATTTCTAAAAGTCTGTTGTACAGTATAGCACCTAGAGTTAATAATACATTGTGCATTTAAGAGTTTGTCAAGAGGATAGAGCTCATGTTAAATGCTCTGACCACACACATGCACACACATGGACACACACACACACACGAAGGAAACTTTTGGAAGTGATGGATAAGTCTATTACTTGGTGGTGATGGTTTCATGGGTTTGTGCCTATGTCCAAACTCATCAAGTTGTATATATTAATTATGTGTAATTTTTGTATATCGATTTTATCTCAATAAAGCTATTTTGAAAATAAAAGAAAAAGGAAAAGAAAAAAGAAAATTTCCAGGAAGCAGTTTCAAATGTGGAAGGCCCTGAGGGCTGGGCCTTTCTTGCCTAGTTTTAAAAGGTGGTTTTACCTACTATAGCTATTTAATTATGGGAAAATAATTTTTTCTCTGCCCTAAGTCATCTTTTCTTTTCTAAACTTGTCCTCCTGATGTTGTTAACTCTTCTCACAGGTGAATGAATGCCTTCTGAAATGAATGCTGAATGCCTTCAGCATTTTAGATGCTGCTCTTTTCTGTGTGTGACCATTTGTGCACAATTCACAAATTCAGTTATACATAATATTATTGGCATTGTTTATGTGTTTGTATGACATTCATATACTGGATAATGGGATCTATTGAAAATCAATAAAATCACCCCAGTTGTCACTTATCAAGTGCAAATATTACCACATAGGCTGTCATAGAGATTTGGTGTAAGATTTAAGACCCACACATAGGACCCTAACCATTTTGTAACTGGGACCAGTCATTAATGATTTTGAAAGGAAGGTAAAAAGAAACTGCCTATATCTATTTAGGGATCCAAAGACAGATTTAACCCTGAAACATTTCAGGATCACTTTAATAAATTTCCAAAATAGGTTTCAGCTGCCTTTAAGTTGAGATCTCAATGATTTAAGCATGACATTAATTTTTTTATTACTTAATGGGATTATAGAAGAATATTAAATTGGTTTTACACTGATTTTAACCCCAATAAAATATTTCATTGTTAATAGAATTATCGCATTTTCTTCTTTATTTTCTTACAGGATGTCTGTGCCTCTGAATTATCTACAGGACCTCTCATTTTTAAATGGCATAACTGGGTGCATAAATTGCTATATATCCATGTCCGTGTATAGGTGACATTTGTAAAAGCAAGTCTGTGTCATTGTTTTGGACACTATCCCAGCTCATGTAATATATACCTCATCCAGGAAGTATCTGGGTATGCACCAGCAAGCCAGTCCTCCCTATGCCCTCTTGTAAAATCTCTTAATGATGTGTTGTCAGTTATGGTAGGTTAAGAAACCTGTTTAAAACTTTTCATGAGCATAAAACATTACGAAGGCTATTAAATTTAAAAATGGTATTTGGAAAGTGGAAATCCCTAGAAATCCTAATCCTTTAAACTTTCTTCTTTACTAAAATCCTTTTGGAATAGCATAATATTTTTATACCCTGGGTTAAAGGAAGATTTCTGACAGCAGTCTTGCTGTCAGACCTGAATTTTTCAGACCCCAAAGTTCTCTGCCCTTTCTGAGGCCCTCAGCCACAAATCCCTTTCTCAGCCACTTTGGCCTCAGCTCTATGCTCTGTTGCCTTTCTAAATATCCGTGTTGGCTACTTGCCCCATAACTCCAAATTTGCTCGCTGATCAAACTATCAAAAACTAATTGTGAGAGGGCCTGTGAATCCTAGGTACCATGACAATCACTAAGGTGATGAACATACATGATGTATTTTGAGATGCCTTTGAAGAGCTCATTCTCCTGGAAGAGTCCAAATTCCAAAGAATGTGATAGTTGCTGCAGACTAGTAAGAGTGCAGAAGCAGCAGCAGCTTAAACTGTTTCAAGAATTCAGTTAAGATGATTTTTAAGCTACACTGCCAGGAAATCAAAGAAGAAAAGGGCCATCCACGTAAAAGAAATGGCATGAAGAACCATATGCAGTTCTAAA
Organism: Mustela lutreola; assembly: GCF_030435805.1. NCBI lineage: Eukaryota > Metazoa > Chordata > Mammalia > Carnivora > Mustelidae > Mustela > Mustela lutreola. The sequence goes on from NC_081297.1 coordinate 110,796,166, forward strand.
GGAACATGGGATATTGGAGGAGCAGTATGGCTCAAGCCTAGAATTTGTGTGGCAGGTAGTAAGAGCTGAGTCTTGGAGAAAAGGAGACTCAAGTTCGGCTGACAGACTCAAAGTAGAAAGAAGACAGTGAAGCCTTGAGGAAACTCACTGGATAAGAAGAGAATATTAACATCAGAGAATGGGAGAAGAAGGAGAACCAAGAGTAAATTATAACATAGAAATGGGAAGAGGGGCGCCTTGGTGGCTCGGTCAGTTAAGTGACTCCCTTTGGCTCAGGTCATGATCCTGGTGTCCTGGGATCAAGTCCCACATCAGGCTCCCCGTGCAGGGAGTCTGCTTCTCCCGCTGATCCTCTCCCCTCTCATGCTCTCTCTCACTCTCTCCCCCAAATAAATAAACAAAATCTTAAACAACAACAATAACAAAAACAGGAAGAGAAAAATGCAACAAAGAAGGAAGGAATCCGTGGTGAACTTTGAAGGAGGCATGTGAAACCAAATGTGAAATGACTGTTGAATTTCAGAGCAAGACCTATTCTGGCTGACTGGTTGGGAGAGAGCAGTTGTTCTGGTTGAGGAATTTAAGGAATGTGAGAAAGAAGAGATGTTGAGTGGTCTCACATCTTGAAGGAGGAGAGAAAGGAAGTGACAACTGAACACTTACCCAGGCAGGCTTGTTTTGTTGCTGTTGCTCCCAGATAGATCGCATTTATCATACATTTATCATATCAGATCCCACTTATCATACAAGAGAAATGATGGAGCTAGAAAAATGGAAGATAGTGAAGACACAAGACATGGAAAAAATTACAACTGGTTTTAAGGGGGATGTAGAAAATCTGTCAGTTCCTTTTCCATATCAACATTACCCATTTCCTTCTCTTCATTTTCTTGCCCAGTGAAACTTAACTCCCCTTTTGGCACAACTGTAATCCACCGACAACACTCTTCTTCTTATGTCAGTTTCAGAACCTGGCTTCCACTTTCCTTAGTGGTTGGCCCATTTCATTCCCTGTTTATCATGGCCTAATGCATATTCATCAAATCACTGTCTAATATAGATAATGGCCAATGTACTGTTTTGTTTGTTTGTTTGTTTACATTCCAAGAGGATGATTGTAGCAGTAAAATATATTGATAAGTGAAGAAAGGAAAAAAGGGGATAGCTACATGGTCTCAAGACAAGACACTTCAACACTCTGGGCTTTAGGTCATCTCCTATTTTTTAAGACTTTATTATAATTTTTTAGGGCAGTTCCAGGTTTATAGGAAAATTAAGGAAGGTACAGGAATGGCCCATACGCTCCTTGCCCCCACACATTCATAGCATCATTCACCAGAATGTACATTTTTCTTTTTATATCAGGGATAAACCCACAATGACCCATCATAATCACCCATAATTAATCCATAGTTTGCCTAAAATTTCACTCTTGGTATTATACGTTGGAAAAATGTATGTTACATATCCACCATGAAAACATACAATATAATATCACTGCCCTAAAGTGAAGTGCCCTCCATGCCTTGCCCTATTCATTCCCCTACCCCCTCCCTACCGCCTGATAATCCCTTAACTTTTCATTGTCTCCATAGGTTTTGCATTCCTGGAATGTTATATAATTGGAATTATATAATATGTGGACTTTCTGAATTGTCTTCTTTTACATTGTAATATGCATTTAAGTTTTCTTTTTTTGGTTAAGACATTTTTACTGATTTGTCAGAGAGCAAGCAAGCACAAGAAGGGGGAGCTGCAGGCAGAGGGAGAAGCAGGCTCCCCGCTGAGCAAGAAGCCCAATCTAGGACTCTTTCCCATGACTTTGTGATCATGACCTGAGTCGAAGACAGATGCTTAACTGACTGAGCCACCCAGGCATCCTGTATTTAAGTTTTCTTTATGTCTTTCCTTTATGTCTTGATAGCTCATTTCTTTTTACCACTGTATAATATTTCACTGTATAATATTTCATATTACAAGTTTCTTTTTCATTCACACATTGAAAGATATTTTGGTTGCTTCCAAGTTTTGGCAGTTTTGAATTAGGCTAGTAAACATCCACATGCAAGCGTTTGTGTGAACATGAATTTCCAACTCCTTTGCGTAAATACCAAGAAGAGTGATTACTGACTGCATGGCAATAGTATGTTTAGTTTTATAATAAGCTTCCAAACTGGTGTATCATTGTGCAGCCCCAGCAAGTGGCAGAGTTCCTGTCGTTTCACATCCTCGCCAGCATTTCTTGTTGTCAGTGTTCTGGATTTTGGCCATTTTTTTTTTTTTAAGATTTTATTTATATATTTGAGAGAGAGAGTGAATGAGAAAATGAGCTATGAGGGGGGTGGTTGCTGGGGGAGAGAAATAGTAGTAGACTCCCCGCTGAGCAGGGAGACCGATGTGGGGCTGGATCCCAGGATCCTGGGGATCATGATCGGAGCTGAAGGCAGATGCTCAACTGACTGAGCCACCCAGGTGCCCCTATTTTGGCCATTCTGGTACATAGATGGTGGTATTTCCTTATTGTCTTAATTTGCATTTCCTTGAGAGCATATAATGTGGAGAATATTTTTATGTTAATTTGCCATCTGTATATCTTCGTCGGTGAGGTGTTTGTTAAGGTTTTTGACCCATTTTTTTACTTGGTCTTTTTGTTTTGTTTTCTTTTTTTTTTTTAAGATTTTATTTATTTATTTGACAGACAGAGATCACAAGTAGGCAGAGAAGCAGGCAGAGAGAGAGAGAGAAAAGGAAGTAGGCTCCCTGCTGAACAGAGAGCCTGATGCGGGGCTCAATCCCAGGACTCTGGGATTATGACCTGAGCCAAAGGCAGAGGCTTTAACCCACTGAGCCACCCAGGTGCCCCTGGATTTTTGTTTTCTTATTGTTGAGTTTTAGGAGACCTGTATATATTTTATATAACTGGACTTTATCAGTTTTTTTTTTTTTTTGAAGATTCTCTTAAGTCTGTAGCTTGCCTTTTTTGCTCTCTTGATATTGTCTTTTGCAGAGCAGAAATTTTTCATTTAATGAAATTCAGCTTGACAATGATTTCTTTCATGGGACGTATCTTTGGTGTTGTACCAAAAACGGCATCACCATGCCAAGGTCATCTAGGTCATCTTTTGAGAATTTTGTAGTTTTGTGTTTTTGTGTTTATATCTGTGATGCATTTTGATTTCATTTTTGTGAAGGATGTAAATTCTCTGTGTCCTACTTATAAAAGTGACTATATTGATTAGGTTCTACTTAAGATGTAATGCAGCTTAAAAATATGAGGGTTCTAAAATTAGTAAATTAAGAATTTTACTAAAAGGGAAGAAAAGACTATTAGGAGGTGTGGTGGAAAGTTAGAGAGGTAGGTTCAGATTTTGGCTTCTGGTGTGGTAGTTTTATACTCTTACCTAAGTTCCTTAAACTCAAGAAGTCTCAGTTTGACTTCTCCATAATGAATAGGTGTCGAATTTCCTATAGGACTATTGTGGGAACCACAGGAGACAATCTCTGTAAAGTAGTTAGTGCAAACTTGGCACATGTGGGTGCCTAATAATATTTGAGACTCACTTCTTCTTTAAATTCATTTTGCTCATTGATACTGCTTTGCTTGGGAAAATACTATTAGCAGATACTGAATAAAAATTTACTGTGAATTAATATATGTTCTACATGACTTATTGTATCTAATCCTCATTAAAAAACAGATATTTTCATTGCCATCATACAGTTAAGGAAGCAGCATAGAGAGCTTAAATGGTCTGCTCAAGGTAACTCCTATAGGAAAGAAGCAAGCTCCGATTTAAATTCAGGCAAATCAGTTCCAGAGCCTTTGTATTTAACTACCACATGTAGTTTCTGTGTATTTATGAAAAAGTTCTCAGTCAATTCTGTGTTTAATACAAATTACATTTGATACAAAGCCCAGCTTTATATGGCTTCCAAGCTTTCAAATATAATTTCTAGGATAACTTTAGACATATGTAAAATGCACAGTTTGTTAGTAATAACTAACAGAAGAGCCCAGCTCCCAGAGTGGTCATACCATTTGTCAGAAGCATTTTCTGATAGTGCAGTAGTTACTGTATTTGAAAAGGGGAATGTTGATCTGTTTTGTACAGTTAGCCAGATAACTACTTTGACATCTGAAACTTCTTCTGTACATTTCCTTGTCCCAAAAGAGTAAATAGTACATCCACATCAAAGAGAAGTCAAAGGAAAGTTTGAGGAGACATTCTGATCATGGGTTAATAGATAAAGATATTGCCTTCTTGTAAATTAGTAAAATCAAACTTGAATCATTATAGTGATTTAATAATGTTCTCAACTAGAATGGCTTATTTTGTAATTAAATTAATGTCTCTGACATTAGTGTTAAAATATATTACCATTTTAGAAAGTCAGCTGACTCAACAATGAAGTGATTTTCAAAACAATTTACCATCATTATTATTAAACATTAATTGACCATACCCTATATTGCTTTTGATCCCACTTAACTTGATAGTGAATATTGTTAATTAAAAAAGCAAACCTGTCAGTTCCTATTTTGAGGTAGTAAATTATCATCAGTACGTATGTCTAGTGAAATGAATGTTGGACCAATAACTGGGATATTTGAGTTACTTTCTTTTAAAACAGAGCTAGAGAAATAAATAAGAAGGAGAAGTTGCCTTTTTAGAGAATGTGGTGGACTTGAATTTGGGTATGTTGTATTTGAGATACCAGTAGGCATAGGAAAATGTAAGATGCATGACAGCTGTGAGGACTAGAGTTCTTGATTTTGTTTTGTTTTTTCTTTGGGGGAGTGTGGGGGGAGCATTGGAGGGTATTAAGAGCCTGAGGATAGAGGTGGTGTTCTTTGTTTTGCGAGAAAAATAGTGGCACTGAGGAGAACAATCACAGAAGTGAAGAAATCAGAAATGAGGAAGCTAAAATGCCTGTGGGAAGAGAGTAGATTTTCAGTTTACAATCTTAGAGATGGGGCATTTCTAAATGAAGAGAAGTCTGAGTTAGAGACCTCCGGAGGTTTGCTGCTGAAAGTAGCCTTGGAGATGGATGTTTCTGGGGTTGAGCATGTCACGGAATCAGGCCAATCAATAATTTGTCCTCCCAGGTAACAAGGGGAGTGTTATTTAGTAGGGACTTTTGTCTGAACTTCTCTAGATATCTTGAAAAATTGACCCAGAAAGTTGACTTTGATTTTGATACACCTTGTCCCAGTAGTTGCCAAGAGCTTCAGATATGAATAGTTAATGGTGTAGCCAAGCAGTCACACTTACCCTCAACTTTGAGGAGCCTGTCCACTCATTCCTTAACTTTTATCTGAAGTCTTAAGGCTTCACCATTTGGATTTAGATTAATCCAGAATGTGACCAGGTATGAAAAATTTATACCATATATTCAACATTGATATCTATTAATAATAGCTAGTATTTATCATCCTTTTAAGATGCATCAGGTATTGTGTTAGGGGTTTTGCATGATGATCTCATTTAGAACTTACATCAGCCCTGAATTTGGCAACACTATTAGTTCCACTTGCAGATGGGGCTTGGAGAGGTGTGTAAGTTGCTTGAGGTAACAGTGCTAATTCATGACAAACCCAGTATTCAAATTTAGGTATGTCCGATCTATAAGTTATACTGATTCTGTGAAGTGTTTTCAAGAACTTTGCCCCATACTTTCTGAGCAACACATCATAAAACATAAAAATGATTTCAAAAGAAAAGTAAGAGGAGATTGCTTTAATTTTGAAATCTTTTAGTTAATTAGGAAAAAACAAAAACTTGCCACCAAACTAAATATTTTTATTCATAAACCTTTGATTTTAACTCGACTTGCCACTCATTTTGTGGCTGTATGTTCTTCTAGAAGGAAATTTCAGAAGCAAAGCTTTGTTAAGTGTAATGATAGTGTTAACATTGATGGTGACTTCGCTGAACAAAATTAGTAAGGAGATGCTGGCAGGTAGGGAATTTTATATTACTTGAAAACTAAGCTGAGTTTTTCGGTTTGGTTATCCTTTTATCTTAAATTTCTTCTTGGTTTGAGAGGTTCTATTTCAATGGATAAACCTCACAGTCACATGAGAAGCTGTTTTAAAAGGAAAATCCTTGATGGTTCAAGCAGTTGGAATCCGTGTTGAATTCTTACTGAGGTTTAGGATGACTGTTGATGGCCAAAATGTGCTTGTGGGACACACATGTTACATGATAGTACCCAGACCTGACTTAATGCACTAAACAGATTGCTAGTCTTTCCTACCAGCTGTTCCTGTCTCCTTTAGTTGTTTGCGTTATAACCGTTCATGAACAACAGATAAATTTAAATGTTTCAAAAGCATATATATTAGATGAAGACTTGTAATAGTGAAAAAATAGGCTAGTTTCTGACCTTCTATCATCCCAATTTTTTAATCATCTTTAATCACAGAAACAGGTGAATGTTCCTATTAACTACAAAGACATCCAATAAAATAGATATTTCATTATATGATATATATCTGGTTGGCGTTTGAGTAACAAAACAATCAGAGATTTCTTTTTTCGTAAACTGTTGATTTTTTAGTCTCATCTTATCAGAAACCCCTTTGCCAAAGTCATCAGTTTTATACTGTTTTCTCTAGTGATAGTGTTCAAAGATAAGAATGTATTGAAATTACTGTAGACAAAAGCAGAAAGGCTTTGATTGTTACTGCCTAGATTTCAAAAGAAAAGCAACACAGATGACATCTTATATTGGAAAAATTGTATACTGTCTCTGTTATTTGGCGTGGGTTTTTGCAAGATCTTCTACACATTTTAAAGAAAAGTCACTGCAAATCATTCTGTTCATTCTGTTCAATCCTCCTTATCAAGTACCTACTAAGTGCTGGGAACATTTCTATATACTGAAGGTATACAATCTCTGGCTTGGTGAAGTGGAAAAATAATTCTTGTCCTAGTAGAGTTTTAAATTTAGTAGGGGAGTAAGATAAATAAAGTAAAATATGTAATATGTTAGACACTGGTAAGATCTTTGGGGGAACAACGGCAGGAAAGGCAAGTAGAGATGGGTGTTGAGGGACATGAGGAGGTATACTTTTAATAGAAAAATTCTCATAGATTAGTTTTCAAATATGTATTTTGACAACTTCACATGCAACTGTGCCTCATATACATAGTATATAGCTTGATATTTTACCAACTTGATTTTTTAATTACACTGTATCTTATTTTTAAATATGTCAACCAATCCCTGCTGTCACATTAATGAATAAAAAGCAGTAGCTTTCACAATGATAAGAAATTGGCCATGGGTTAAAAACGCTTGAGTTCATATAGTGTATTTTTATTAGTATTACAGGATCATTGTGGATGAATTCGGTTTCCTGGGGGGATCAAATAGCAATTTCTAGTTGTGATTTTTATGTTCAGGTGAACAGCATGCACAGTTGCCAAGCTATAGAGGCTAGGAAAGTAAACATGTCATCTACTTAGATACTCAGATGGTAAAATTCTTAAAAACTGCACTAGGTCTATTAAGAAGTACTTTCTGTTATCCAATCATTGCTCTCCTTTCCTCCACTTCCATTAAGAGATAGAAGGGACATTTGGATGTCTTCTTTGCAAAGATTAACTAGTCGGGAAATGACAGATGTTGGCGAAGATGCAGAGAAAGGGGAACCCTCCTACACTGTTGGTGGGAATGCAAGCTGGTGCAGCCACTCTGGAAAACAGTACGGAGGTTCCTCAAAAAGTTGAAAATAGAGCTACCCTATGACCCAGCAATCGCACTACTGGGTATTTACTTTAAAGTTACAAATGTAGTGATCTGAAGGGGCACATGCACCTGAGTGTTTATAGCAGCAAAGTCCACAATAGCCAAACTATGGAAGGAACCTAGATGTCCATCAACAGATGAATGGATAAAGAAGAAGTGGTGTGTATATATATATATATAATGGAATACTATGCAGCCATCAAAAGAAATGAAATCTTGCCATTTGTGACGATGTGGATGGAACTAGAGGGTATTATGCTGAGCGAAATAAGTCAATCAGAGGAACGCAATTGTCATATGATCTCTCTGATATGAGAAATTTGAGAGGCAGGTGGGGGATTATGGGGAGTAGGGAGGGAAAAAATGAAACAAGATGCAATCAGGAGGGAGGTAAACCAGAAGAGACTCTTAATCTCATGAAACAAACTGATGGTTGCTGGGGGGTGGGAGGATGGGAAGGGTATGTGTTATGGTGAGTGCTGTGAAATGTGTAGTAAGCCTGATGATTCACAGACCTGTACCCCCGGGGCAAATAACACATTATGTGTTTAAAAAAAAAAAAAAAAACCTAACAACAAAAGAGATAGAATGGACTTTGTTAGCCTTCATAAGTTAATGCTGGTCATATCCTTGCTTACTTGTTTGTATAATCAGTACACAATCAACAACATAGACTAGCTACATTTGGGATAATATCCTCTTAGAGGATATTATTTTTGTATTACTGCTCCAAAATGCTTATCAAAAGCTGGAGTGAGAAAGAGTATTTATGGAAGATTCTTTGAAGAAGGTAGACGTCATCCATTCCTGTAGACTGGGTATTACAAACTGAAAGGACTAGAAAGACCAAGAAAATATAAAAATTGAATGAAGGCAACCATGGGACCTATGGGCTGCTGGAGGTCACATGCCCATTAAGGGACAGTTACTCTTCAGCATCACAGAATACTCTTGCAGGTTGATTCCTGCAAGCAGATGATTGCTTTGAAACTCTGCATTTAAATAGACTATAACCTCCCTCTTATTAAGATAGGCTGGCAAAGACTATATACCCAAACCACATTCTAATCTTTGTTAAAATCTAATATCTGAATTGTAATGTATTGTGAATCTGACAGTCTCCATTGAGAAAGTTAAAAGATAAAGATTTGTGAAACATATGATTCTGTTTACTGTATTTACAGTGTCCTCCTATGAGGACCTCTGGGAGAAATTTCTGTCTGGTCTTAGTACCAAGATTAGTTGTGCTTCTACTGTGAATAAAAATAAGTAGATTTGCAAACTACCATTCTATATCAGGAACTGATGGCTCTGGACATGGATATTCTATTTAAACAGTCTATTTGCCTCTTGCAAAAGTTAATTTGAGTTCATGACCAGTCTCTAGGAGATGGATTTCATCTTACAATACATAATTGTCTTTAACTTCACTTTTGACTTATCTTTCTTATTTTCATGTTCCTTCAAATTAATTTCTTTATTCATTTATTTTGAAATGTATGTCTTGTCTTATTTCATGTAGCTATATAGACTACCTTAAAATTTTTGGCAACAGATAAAATTAAAAATAAATCAAGAAACAGATTCCAAGTACATGTTGCTTGAAATATTTCTTTCTCACGATAGCATTGCACTCCACGTATTTTGAGGTAGGTCACAAATGCCAATATTTTGGGGCCAAACCTAACTAAATAATAATAGCAAACTGTTACATTTTAATATTAATTGTTGATAACTAGATGGTCCTTATAATGTGATCTTAAATAAGAGCCTTGTTCACTTCGGCAAATGTGCTAAAAGAGGTAAATTTACATCTAATGCTGGGAGTGGCATGTAAACAGAGGTTTGTCTTTTTACATGTGATGGCCACTAGTCCTTGTGGTAGCTTCATATGAATTAAAAAGAAGATATTTTGTCCTCCCAAAGAATACATCTGAAGATCAAGACTTGTGCTTTTGTCATCCGAGCATGACAAGGATTTTAGTCCCCATCTCTCTTGAGCCAGGAACTACTAGGGCAAGTACAACTTGCTGGACCATTCACAGAGCCCTACTGGTGTGTTACATGTGAATTTCACCTGCCCTATGTGTCTTGACCACTGAAAACCAAACTAAAGGCTGTTGAGGTAGATTCCAGGTTGGCAACATTTTATAACCCTATAAATAAAAATAACTAGCTCTTTCACAGAAAAGGAAGGTAAGCAATAGGATACATATGTCATATTACAAATTAATCTTTTGATATGTATTGAAATTTTCCTGTATTTTATTTTATTTTATTTTTTAAAGAGTTTATTTATTTATTTGACAGACAGAGATCACAAGTGGGCAGAGAGGCAGGCAGAGAGAAAGGAGGAAGCAGGCTCCCTGCTGAGCAGAGAGCCCAATGCCGGGCTCGATCCCAGGACCCTGAGATCATGACCTGAGCCGAAGGCAGAAGCTTAACCCACTGAGCCACCCAGGTGTCCCATTTTCCTGTATTTTAATAGCTAAATCCTTTCTGTGGGTCACAGACCTTTTGAACATCTGGTGAAAGCCGTGATCCCTCTCTAGGAAGACGCATGAGGGATAAGCATATAGACTTTCTACTGAATTTCTGCAGGTTACCAAATGTAGGGGACCAATTCCAGCTGTTGTTACCAAGTGCTTCATTCATTCAACCATTTGTTCAGTAGAAGAGTGATGATGGCCTTAAGAAGGTACGGTACCTTTCTAACCTTATGCCTCAAAGTCACCAATCCCTAAGCTCACTAGAGTCCTGCTCTATGATTGCATCACAGATAAACATGGCTTCTGAACCAGTCTAAACAAGAGCAGAGAGTTTTACACTCTTCAAACAGAGGTTAATAGAAATAAATGTGAGGATTCTTTTCCTTATCCATTTGGCCCAGTTCAGATTCTGTTTAGCATATTCCAACGTTTAAGCATATATTTAATAGGAAAGCAAGGATTGTGGGGCCTGGGTGGTGCAGTCTGTTAAGTGGCCATCTCTTGGTTTTGGGTCAGGTCCTGATCTCAGGGTTGAGAGATGGAACCCTGCATGGGGCTCTGTGCTCAGCAGGGCGTCTGTTTCAGATTCTCTGTTCCTCTCCCTCTGTCATTCCTACTCATTTTCTCTCTCTCTCTCTCTCTCTCTCTCTCTCTCTCTGTGTCTAAAGTAAGTAAACAAGTCTTTTTAAAAAGTAGGAGGGCAAAAGATTAGGTGATCCATGATACATTTATTCCATGAAATATTGTGTGGCCACTTAAAAGGATGTTTGGAAAGAATTATTAATCACCTAGTGGAAAAAAATCCTTTATCAACCTGTTAAGATATAAGGCTGAGGATGGCTGAGGATGTTAAGAGTTTAATCAGGATGATTGCAAGTTGTGTTTTTTTTCTTTAAATAAAAATATCAAAAATATTAGCCATTATTTTTGGTAAAATTATAATTTTCATTGTTTTACACTTTTATTTTCTAAATTGTTGCAATAAATATGTATTATTTTATATTAAAATTGAGGGGGAAAGTTCATTTTAAAATGACAGAAAGTAGTTTGCTAGAACAAGGAAGATATATATATTAGTAAAGTAGAAAATTGTTGTCTTTAAGCAAAAGAGTTCTCAATCCTAGCTAATAAATGTGTATGTAATTACATAGTGTCAACTGTTCTCTTTGGGACAAAGAGACAGAATCAGTTTGTCTAGTGATTTTTGAGATTGGATGTCTCAAAGACTAAATTAAACTATAATATTTAGTGCATGTGTTGGAATTGGTATTTTCCTCAAATTATTAATAAAACACATAACATTAGTAGACTTTGAAAATGTAAATAAAAAAAGAAGTCTCTTAGGTACAAGCCTGGGTCACTCTGTAACAAAGTGAGAATGTATTATTGAAGTTCATACTTAAATTTTGTTTTTGTATGTACTCTTTTAGGGCAGTTGGTCACATCGTTTCTCCTGCAAGTGTCAGTTTTGCATAAATGTTGTGAAATCACTGACATTTGTGGTTTGGGGTTGTAACTTTGTCACAACCCTAAAAAATCACACCTAGAGGGTATAAATTAAATTTTTGGTTTCTACCCTTGAGCTGGGTGAAACCAACACTAAAATAACATCTCAAGGGGTATAAAACTAACCATTCCACTAAAATGGACATATTCTCAAGTTGAATTCTATATGGCCTATATGTAAACTCAAACCTTCCAGGAGTGCTGAAGAAGAGAACTTTATAAACTGTTTTAAACAGCCCATTGGTAAGAACTATGCACAGTTCAACTACCATGTATCAAAATTCCATGAAGTTCTATGTGAATAAATATGAATGGTACCTCATGGAATTGGGCACATCCTGGATGTTGTTAAACAGACAAGGAAGACTTTATTCATAACTATTCCAATAGGAGACATGACTATTGCAGTGAGGCTCAAGACTATACAATAGAAGAGAGAAGCGTTTAGTGCTACTGAAACAGTTTGCTTTGAGCTAGTGGGAAAGTTCTGGAGGACATTAGTGGAGAGGCTGGTCAATGTGTTTGTTAGCTGATGGTGTCTTTAAATTAGATTGCTACTCCTACAGAGGCTGGGAGATTGAGACTCAATCCTTCTTTGTTACATTTCAAAGGGAAGGCTCCCAGGTTCTTGGAAAATATATTCCCAAGTAGTAGAATAGCCTAGAGGCCAAGGGAAGAGTTACCTCTTAAACGGACAGAGAAAGAATTGACAGTAGCAAGTATTAAGTAAATTCTCCAGAAAAGAGAAGACAGAAAAAGAAATCTGTCTAAAGTTTAATCAAATTAAGATAATCCTTAAGGCCCTCTTGGTCACATTTATTTTCCTTGTGGGTAATGTGGAGATAGAAAGTTCTCATCATGAAAACTGACTTGCAACCTTGACTCTTGCTTAGGTATATTTTTTGAGTGTTGGTTCTTCTTATTAGTTGTTTATACTGCATAAAAATTACCACACACTTAGTGGCTTAAAACAATATATTTATTTTTCTCATAGTTTCTGTTGGTCAGAGGTCTGCTTAGGATCTGTGGAAATCAATGTGTTGAATAGGACTGTGTTTTGTTCTAGAAGCCTGACGAGGGAAGCATCTGCTTCCTCTACTTGCTTGGCTCTTGGCAAGATTCTTGGCACTTCTCTGGGGCTGTAGGATCCATGCCATCTTGTTTCTTCAAAGTGGGAAAGGGGAGAGATACTAGGGCAAATTGGTTAGCAAGAAGTTTTGCATATTATAGTGTAATCCTGGGAAAGGTGATGACGCCTCATCACCTTTGCTATAGTATAGTCTGTTGGTTAGAAGCAACTCACATGTCCCATGCACACTCGGGGGAGGTTTTTACACAAAGGTGTGAACCCCAAGAGGCCACCCTAACAGTCTATGCGCCACTTCCCTCATTTGTAAAACTAAAGCAATTTCACTAAAAATAAACTTTTAGATTCCTAGGAGTACTCCAAGTTGCATTTGGAACAGTTTGGGGAGATGGATAGAGGTGTTAGCATCGTTATAGAGCTCTGGTCCCTATGTTTACTTTAACCTAAGCAGCATGTTGAGATTCTTTATGAAATTTGTCTTGTCTTACCTTTTCTTTTCTTTTTTAATTGCTTCCCCTTCTCCTTCTCTCTCTTCTCTTCTCATTTTCTTTTCTTTTTCTCTTCCCATTTCTCTCTTTCCTTCCTTTCTTTCATGAAGCTCTTCTGTTTCCTTAAAATATAATTTTAAAATACATTAGACCAGATAATAATTATGATCACCTTAGTTGGAAAAGCTATGACTCAAATGAAATTTAAAATGAAAACTTGCTTCATAAATTAAAGCTTAGCCTCATGAATTTGACCATAATTATGATGTGACTTGTCCTAGGAAGAACTTAAGACTCTCTGTCTTGAGCAAACAGCCTTTAAGCCCGTAGCTCACCCTGCATAGAGACACATAAAGACAACTTAGTCAAACTTTTCTGCACAGGTTTTATCCTCTGTACATGCCTGAAAAAATTTTTTAAAGATTCTATTTTTTTATTAGAGAGAGAGCAGGGTGAAGGGTGATGGGGAGGGACAGAAGGAGGGGGAGAAGCAGACTCCACACTGAGCAGGGTGCCCAATTCGGGGCCTCGATCCCAGGACCCTGAGATCAGGACCCAATCCTAAGGCAAAGCTTAACTGACTGAGCCGCCCAGGTGCCCCGCCTTGAGGTTTTCATAGCTGTATCTTCTCCAAAGGGATCATCTCACTTGCAACAGGAAAGCCTAAGAAAATCCTAGTGGAGCTTAAAATAGTATCCAGATGAAAACAGACCAAGTCACATGTTGCTATTATTCTAGAATATTTATGACTTAGTTGAGCTTTCCCCATCTGAGAACAAACTTGAAATTTTCCTCCTTTTATTTGCAGTTATCTTTTCCATCTTAGTGTGAAGATGGAATATATGCTGACGCAATGTTCCAGGCGGTGTTTACAGACTCTCTGGAGGTGAAGTGGAGGTGGGAGGGAGCAAGAGAGGAAGCAGTTCCTTAGCGATTGTTTTTCTCATTATGTTGTTAGACGGCCCATCACAAATTACCCATGGAAAATATTTTTTACATTCATTTATATCATCAAGTCTTTCTATATGTGACTGTCTCTCTGTTTTTCATCTTGTAATATTAAGGATGCCCTTTTACAAGGTGCTGTATTAACTTCAGCGTTGGCTATAGATTCCAGCTGCTGTTTAATGTTTTACTTATTACGACTATTGGAGCCAATCCTCTCCTTTGTACTTGTAAAGTATAAACACATGACCTTCTTAGGTCTGGTAGGAGAACCTCCCCAGATGGAGTGCCCGAAGCTTGCAGTTATGAAGGAAGAAGAGCAAGTGTAGATCTGGTGGCTTCTGATGGCCAGCATCTGACAGCCACATTCCGTTCCCTCAGGATGTGCTGGGAACATGATCAGGCAGTAATGCACTTAAGTGAATCCAGCAGCTGAACCTACCACAGAAGAGTTTGGTACAAAGCGGGCATATGGAGAAGAGAAGACCACAATGTGATCTTCCAAGGAACTCAACATCTAGTTGAGTTGGAGAGGTGTGAACTATGCAGCAAGAAAATAAAGTGGTATAGGACTGAAAATAATAGGCAGATTATTTTAAAGTCAGGAAATGGGGCAGGCTTCATGGTAAAAAAGGCATTTGATCTGGGTCGTGTGGAGTATATAGGACTGAAAATGGAGTTTATAAGGGTGAGACTGTTTTACATCAGAGGAAATCATATTACTAAGGGAATATCAATTAAGGGTATAGCTTATTGGTAGACACATGCACTTTAATTTGCCTGGAGTTCAGATTCCATGTGGCTGAGAGTGGTAAGGACAGAGGGAGAGATGAACCTGGAAAGGTAAATAGAGGCAAATCATGGAGGGCTCAATTACCAGGTTAGGATTTGTTGACTTTTTCATGGGTGTGTGTATGTAGGGGCAGATTGAAGTCAAAGTGTAGTAGTTAAAATAACAGATTTTGGGATAAGAATAATTTGGTTTTCTGTTCTGATTCTGCCACGCACTGATTATGTGAAGCTATATATATGCCTCTGACCTTCAGGATATTTTTTTTTTCATCAATAGATGAGGACAGTAATGCCAATTTAAGAGGGAAATTCTGAGGATCGAATAAGATTATACACGTTAAATTCTTAGGCTAGTGCCTGCCACCCAATAACAATACTCTGTGAGCTATGATTATGCTAAATACAATATGATTATGCTAAATAGAAGGATGTCAATCCCACAGAGTCAGCACAGCTACTCTCTTCAATTGTGGATGTGAATGTAACATTCCCTGTTTCCCTGTTCACACTAGCCTATTGCTAAATGGATTAGAACACTGGGCTTGGCAGGGAGTCCAATGATCTCATGGAGAAGAACTCAAACTAAAGTCATTTAGGATGTGCAACAGAATTATCAGTGAAGGAATAATCTAGAAGGACCAAAAAGCATAGAGAAACTAAAGAATATAGAAGGACTGTGGAATTCAGCCTAGAATGAATTCCTTGAGGTGGCAAGGCTGAGAGAGGTTTTTTATAGGAGCCTGCCATTCTGAATTAATAACAGCAGGAACATAAGATGGAGGAACTGATCAACATATAAAGATATACACCTTGAATGGAGGCTCAAACTATATATTGGTTAAAATCAGTATCTGAAAGTGTTGGTAGATGGGTAGATAGAGCTATCAGAAGTTAGAGTATGCATGGAACACAAAACCAGGACAACGTAACTAAAAGAACAGTAAAACTACTATCATCTAAGGCAGAAAGTTAGCTGCTAAGGGCATGTGAAGGTAGAGATACAGGTGAGAGTCAGCACTAGAACTCAGCTTATGCCAAAAAGTCCATTTGGTCATGAAGCAATTCTTTGAATTAGTATCTTATGTTACCTAAGGTATTGTGTGGGTGGAGGAGCAGTAGGCTGGATCAATTTAGGTGGAGTTGATGTTAGGAGATAGATCAGTCAAAGAATCTTAGTATCAAGTCATAGACTAACTCACAAAAGCAAAATGGAAATTAATGAGGATAATGCAAGTTCAGTGAATCAGTGGGGAGCTAGAGGTCCAGACTTGGAAATGGACAGGAACCATAGGCACAGCAGAGCGCTGATCAGCCGGAGCCAAAGTGAAGGTCATGTGGTTTTCACGTCTCCACTCTGACCCCTAGCTGCCCCCATATTAATTATGGTATCACTTGCTATTTTAAAAACGTTGGAGAGCCTCAGATTGGCCTGTGGCCTGAAGAAGGTAATGAAGATATTACTGTTTTGGTTTCCTTAGTGGGAAGTAAGCACCATTTCTCAAGATAATATACAATGAGGGGAGATCCCCGAAACAGAGATTGGGATGCTAATTGGAAAAGAGTTGGGGTTTGGGGACGCCTGGGTGGCTCAGTTGGTGAAGCGGCTGCCTTTGGCTCAGGTCATGATCCCAGGGTCCTGGGATTGAGTCCCACATCAGGCTCCCAGCTCAGCGGGGAGCCTGCTTCTCCTTCTGCCTGCTGCTTTCCCTGCTTATGCTCACTCACTCCTTCTCTCTGTAAGCTTATTAATATGCATAGAGTGCTGGATATGTGTGAGCTATTTACTCTGTGGCCTTTCTGATGAAAGTTATAATGGTGGTACTAATGGCATAGTACCTTCGAGAGGCTTTTTATCGGGCACTTTGCAAAGGACAGACGTTGGAAACTCAAGAAACCAGTGGTCATCCCTCCTCCCCTTTTACTTCTGGTACAAATCCCTTACTAGAAAACCCTATGTATATTGAGATGAGGCGATGTTTTGTCATATTAAACCTTAAACAAGTTAAGGCTTAGCAGAATCTGAGTGATCTTTTTTTGATGAGTGTAGATTTATAAGAATTTTGGCTTGGAGTCTGAGATCAAATTCTCTCACCTAAGCTGTGGGAGCCCATGAAATCTTTCCAGTGAAAATCATTGCAGTCGAGATTTTGCCAAATAGTCTCTTAAAAACACACACACACACACACACAAACCCCTCTAAGTGATTCCTCAAAAATAACTGAAATTATCTATTTTGTTATGCTTCTAACTGCTGTGTGGTACTACTTATTTCTATTTGAAAAGTAGATGATAGAGAATAAGATAATTCTGATTCCATTGAAATAAGAGAACACTGGTATTTTATTTGCTTCCCCCCGCCCTGAGTTAAAGCTTTGTGTTTTTGGATTGTTCATCAT
The DNA here is from genome assembly GCF_030435805.1 of Mustela lutreola. Lineage (NCBI taxonomy): Eukaryota > Metazoa > Chordata > Mammalia > Carnivora > Mustelidae > Mustela > Mustela lutreola. The sequence continues at coordinate 110,813,624 of NC_081297.1, forward strand.
ATACTCCTTTGCCTGCTATCATTTCCAAATGTTGACTATTATACATGTATTTTAATATTTTTCATATGTCATTTTAATGTTGTTCATATGTTAAAACTGCAGTGACTTTTTTGTCCTTGTAACACTAGGATAATTTAAAGAGAATGTTTTTTTGAAACATCATTTTATTTCATTGTAAAATGAGCCAAATAAAACATTTTTGTTCATTTGGGCAGTAAGTCAACAGCCATGTATTTCAAACAAAAAAAAAGTGTGATTTCTTTTAACATTTTGAAGCAGTTCAGATGGAGGCAGCATATGAGGTAGACCCTTGAGAAAGTTCCTGTTCAAGCTGATGTTACAAGTTAGGGGCACAGATGGAAGGATTATACGAAAGAAATCTCTGAATCTTTAAGTCTCTGCTCTTTCCTAGCCCCACATTGCTGGCTTCTGTCATTTCTAATGGCTCAAGGTCCGTCTTTTCTAATCCTCCTCATGGTGGAAGTTAGGTCTTAAGAGTATCACGTGTTCTTCTAAGGGATGTCTTATCCTTCAGGCTCTCAGCATACATCATCCCCAGTTCTGTTACCACTGATTGTTTCATTACTTAAAAATATCCAGGAAGAAGAGCTTTGAAGTTTTAGAACTATGCGTTACTTTAGGTTGGTTAAAAAGTACTCCCTTTATTCCCCCACCTGCTTGGACTGTGACTTTCTCAGGTTGAAGAGCTGATGGACACCAGTGGCAACTAAGGAGAAGCACAGAAGTTCTTATTTGTGTGGCTCATCTGTCACACGTGTCCTTTAGGACCAAGAGCAGCTTTGTAGATGTTTGAAGGGAACCTTATGCATAGACAACTGATGTGATCAACATATTTTACTGGCATTGCTGTTTTGATGACATGTTCATTGTCTAATGGGTCTGAAATCATAAGCCTTTACCTGGTAGTGATTCCTGGAGCTAAGTTAAGTAGTTTTTATAAAGAAACTTTCTTTTTTGTTGTTGTTATTTATCAGTCTTTGGGAGACTATTTATCTATATGTGATTTACCAGGTGGTATTAATATGGAGTATACACAAACACACACACACACTTTAAAATTATTCATGGACTTATCTTGATAATACTTAGGTCTAGATTTAAATAGTATGTTGTTGAAGATAATTTCAATATCATTATAATGTTTATTAGCCCCATTATTTTGAGGCAAAAAAAAAAAAAGTAGTTGAGATACATTGTATGAGAGTTAAAGAATTTAGACTCTGCTCACATTGTTCAAGTCCTGATTCTAGAAGTTATTAGCTCTGTGACCCTGGGGAGGACATTTAACTTACCTTGGTGGCCTCAGCTATAAAATATGGATAATTCTCCTAGAATTATAGACCCAAATAATGTCCTGACTATGGATTTCTTGGAAGTATTTTGCATGTATTTATACATCTCTCTTTTTTGTTGTTGTTAGTAGAGAGTATTCAGAATTATGTTGAGATGTTTCTAGTAAAATTAGAAATCCTGAATGTTTGGAAGCAATATCAATAGGTAAAATTATTCCACATTCTGTTGTCAGTCTGTGATAGACTTCGCCTTAAGTAAATACTGAGTGTGGTCAGCAGATAGCATGCTAGGAAGACTAGTCCTGTGCTGATCTCCCTTGTGTGGTCTTGGCCAAGTTTCTTATTCCCTCTCTACCCCTGTTGCCTCATCTATAAAAATGCTCACTTGGATTACATGATCTCTAAGGTGTCTTTCAATTCTAAAAGTCTATGAATCTTCCAATATACTTTGACATAATGAGTTTTACACATGGACTATCTTGAAAGCATTTAGGTTTTTTTTTTTTTTTTAAAGACTTTTGCAGGTGTTTCCTCTTCCTCTTCCTTCTCACCTCCCTTTTCCTTCTCCTTCCTTCTATTATGTTTAATCCGTAGAGATTCCAAATATGACTACTGCCTTTAGGATGGTGAAATCATAGGACTTCCATTTCCAAGACACACTAGTTGAGATTCCATGAGATGAAATCCTTATAGTAGATCAAAACAAATACAAAATTTAATATTCTTCCTCAGTGGTTCATTATCTTCTCCATTCCCTTGCTCCCTGACCTCAGCCCTTCCTTTTCTTTCCCTTACCTCATATGTGGTGTCCTCTTCTGTATCTTTGCCAGCTAGAGCTCTGGCAGCCATTAGAGAAGTGTCCCTCTTACCTCGTGCCCCATTCACAATAGTGTAGTAACAAAAGTCATGACCATATTACCCAACTTATCTGATGGTTTATCCCCTCCTTTCCCCTTCTGTTGTCACAGTGTTAGTTCAGGCTCTAAGCATTTCTTGGTATGCTTTATTCCAATGAACCTACTTCCCTTATTCTGATCTTAACCCCCCAACCTCCCCTCCAATATATTCTCCATTTCTCTGCCGGAGTAGGATTTCCTGAAACATATATCTGATTATCATATCTATCCCTTAAGAAATTTTTTTTTTCTAGTTTCTTACTGGCTCTTCATCAAATGCTTCTTGCTTAAGTTGTCACTTGGTTTATTAGTCATTTGGCCGCTCCTTTTCCTCCAGCTATGACTGAACTACTTTCTTTTTTTTTTTTTTTTTTGGTCCTTTTTTTCTGGCACCTACTGCCTAACTTTCTCCTCCTGTTCCCACTGTTTGGAGAACATTTCTTCATGTGCGAGGTGATTACCCATTAGCTTTTCAAGATTCAACAAGTCTCTGTTTTGCATATTATAACTCTGAAACTTCTTTTACTACTACACCAGCTTCCACCAGCAGGAATAAGCTTGTTTTTGGTACCCCTACTGTCATTCATAATAGAAATAACCATAGAGGAAATGATAGCAAATTTACTCACAAAACTGAGATGCACAGTGGACCCATTCTTTTTCTCTAAGCAGAGTTGGTTTCCTTCTTAAAGGCCCACACTGGGGGGAAAAAAAAATAGATAAGCTATATAACGATGGCTATTTAGGCGATTCTCAGCATCTCTAGGAGAATGTATGTAATCTTGGATCACTCAGTCATCTGCTCCCATTCTAGGGACAGGGTTTCCTAGATTAGTCTGAGTATAAGGTGATTAGGAGTGAGTGACTTGGATAATCTCATGGGTAAAAAGGTTGGGGTTCTTGGGTACTGAAGCTTCTGGTTTCTCTGATCCTAAAGGAGTACCTTTGTTCTCCTGGCTCTTAGTCTTTGCAGGTGAGGACAGCTACTAGTGCACTGGGTAGACTAACTTTGTGATTTGGATAGAACCTACTTTGCACCCTGGTTGACTAGACCTTGGCTTATCTTAGTGGCTTGCTGGCCTTTGAGACTTTACAATGTCTTCTGTCTGGGTCTGGGGTCCTGGACATTGCCCCTAACCTATGGGATTTACCACCAAGAGGCCCTTAGTGGCCCAGTAACTTAATTCAGAGTCCAGGCAATGCAGGTACCTTCAGGAGTGCAAGTTAGAGGCTCTATCCCTGACTACACCACTCTGGGCAGCCCCTACTGACTGAGGCCCACTTTATCTTTATGCTTTCCTCCATTTACTTCATGTTTTATTTTTTTGTTTGTTTGTTTTGTTTTATTTTTTAAATATTTTTATATATTTATTTGACAGAGAGCATCCACAAGTAGGGAGAGCAGCAGGCAAAGGGACACACAGAATCAGGCTCCCCACTGAGCGGGGAGTCTGACTCAGGGCTCGATCCCAAGACCCTGGAATCATGACCTGAGCCAAAAGACAGACACTTAACAGACTGAGTCACCCAGGCGCCCCTTACTTCATGTTTTCAAAGGCATTCTTATCTACCATCCCCCTCTCCACATATACCCTGTTAGTGTCCTTCCCCAAAGGAAGAGAAAAAAGGGCAGCAATCTTGGTATCAACTTACTGGTTTCTTGGTTTCTCTAGGACAACCAAAAGTCCTCTTTTCTAAGGATCAGTAAAATCTTGGGCAAATAAATTAAACTGTTAGGAGCTTCATTTTCTTATTGTTTCTTGAACTAAGTAGTTTTTAAGATCTCTTCACCTCTAACTGTCCCCAAGTCAGGATCAGCTCCCCAGCTATTGATCTAGATTGATTTTGCCAGCGATCTATCTAAAACCGTGGTATTTAATACCAGGCTTTATATTTTTCAGAACATAATGCAACAAGGTCAGAGATATTTAGATTTGAGTAGTGGTTTGCTTTCATTTTTAAAGTGTGAACTTGGTATAAATTTTTAACTTCCTTTTACTATGAAATGAAAATAATAACCCTTTTTCATACTGTCCATGAGGGTGGAGATTATGTATATACAACAGCTAACACAAATGAACTAGATGCAAAATAAACAGTATTTGCCACTTTAACTCTTTTCAAGTTTAATTTTCAGAGGCATTTAGTGCATTAGGATTGTTGTACAGTTATCACCTACATTTCTGCAGTCAATTTTTAAAATAATTTCTGCAAGGGGTGCCTGGGTGGTGCAGTCAGTTAAGCACCTGACTTTTGGTTTCAGCTCAAGTCATGATGTCAGGGTCATGAGACCAAGCCCCACATCAGGCTCCGTGCTCAGCATAGAGTCTGCTTATGACTTCTCCTTCTGCTCTTCCCCCCACCCTGCTCTCTCTCTCTCTCTTTCTCTCTCTCAAATAAATAAATAATCCTTTAAAAAAATGATTTCTGCAATTCTTTTTTTTTTAAAGAAGGCATGTTGTTGGAGGAGGGGATGGAGGGGCAGAGGGAGAGGGAGAGAAAGAGGATATTAAGTAGGTTCCACACCCAATGCCAAACCTTCTCTGGGCTCTATCTCACTACTCTGAGATCAAGACCTGAGCCCCAAATCAAAAGTTGGATGCTTAACTGACTGAGCCATGATTTCTGCAATTCCGACGATCTTATACCCTCTACTGTGTATTCAGTCTGCAGTTCTGACATAGTCTATCATCAATTATGTATTCAGGAAAATTAGGTTTTTCTCACTTTTTTAAGTGTGTTCACCAGGATACATGTGATTTATTCAGTTGGAGGGGGCAAAAGCGGTATTTAGCTTATATAAGTTTCATGTATACAGCACTATAATTTGTCTTATGTGCATTGCAGATTGATGATCACCATAAGACTGTACCATCCATCACCGTAAAGTTGAGCCCATTTATCTGTATCACTAAGCCACATCCCCTTCCCCTCTGGTAGTCACCAATCTGTTTTTTTAATCTATGTGTTTTTGTGTTTGATTTAGATTTCATATATAAATGAAGTAGTTCAATACTGACTCTATTGACCTTTCTCATTTCATTTAGCATAATACCTTCAGGTTCTATCCATGTTGTTGCAGATGGCAAGCTTTCCTTCCTTCTTATGGTTGAGTAGTATTTCACTGTGTTTGTCTGTCTGTCTATCTCACATCTTCTTTTTCCATTCGTCCAGCATTGGATACATTTTGTTTCTATATCTTGGCTGTCATAATGCAAGGAATATTAGGTGCACATGCCTTTTCAACTTACTATTTCGTATTCTTCATATAAATACCTAAAAGTGGAAGGGCTGGATCAAGTGTTCTATTTTAACTTTTTGAGAAACCTCTGTACTATTCTCCATTACAGTTGCACTAATTTATGTTGCTACCAACAGTGTGTGAGGTTTTTCTTTTCCTTCTTCTTCTTCTCCTCCTCCTACTTCAACTCCTCCTCCTCCACCACCTTCTTCTTCTTCTTCTTCTTCTTCTTTTAAGGAGAGATTTATTTATTTATTTGAGAGAGAGGGAGAGGGCACTAGGGAGCATGGGGGTGGGTGGAGAGGGAAAGAATCTCAAGCAGACTCCTTACTAAATGTAGAGCCTGAGGCAGGACTTGATCTCACCACTCCAAGATCTTAACTTGAGCCAAAAATCAAGAGTTGGATGCTTAACTGACCAAACCACCCAGGCACCCTGAGGGCTTCCTTTTTTCCACACCCTTGTCAATACTTGTTCTCTCTTGTCTTTTTGATAACACCAATTATAAAAGGTGTAATGTGTTTTCTCATTGTGGCTTTGATTTTCACTTCCCTCATATTAGTAATATCGAACATTTCTTCATGTACCTGTTGGCCAGCTGTGTCTTCTTTAGAAAAAAAAATTTTTTTGAGGATTTTTATTTCCAAGTCCATTAGGGATATTGGCTTATAATTTCCTTTTTTGTAGTGTCCATGTCTGGTTTTTGTATCAGGGTAAGTCTGGCTTTATAAAATGAATTTGGAAGCATTCCCTTCTTTCAAATTTTTTGAAAGAGTTTCAGAAGTTTAGATATTAAATTTTTTAATGTTTGGTAAGTTTCATCAGTGAAGCCATCTGTCCCTAGACTTCTGTTTGTTGGGGGGTTTTGATTACTGATTCAGTCTCTTTGCTAATAATTGGTTTGTTAAGATTTTCTGTATCTTCATGAGTTAGTCTTGGTAGATCATATGTTTCTAGGAATTTATCCATTCCATATAGGTTGCCAGGATGTAATTATCTTAGTATTCTGTTATTCTCCTTTGTATTTCTGTGGTATTAGTTGTATCTTCTCTTTTACTTCCCATTTCATTTATTTGAGCCCTCTCTTTTTTTTTTCTCTTGGTTATCTTAGCTAAAGTTTTTCAATTTTATTTCTTTTGAATGAGCCAGCTCTTAATTTCATCAATATTGTCCATTGTCTTTTTATTTCATTTATTTTCATTCTGATTTTTACTGTTTCTATCCTTCCACTAACCATGGCCTTCTAATGTTCTTTTTTCTATATCTTTTAAGTATAGAGTTAGATTGTGTATTTCATATTGTGTTTTGAGGTAGGCCTGTATTGCTATAAACTTCTCTTTTAAAATGGCTTTTGCTGCATCCTATCCTATAGCTTTTGAACTGTTGCATTTCTATTTTCATTTGTATCCCAGATACATATTTCTTTTTTTTTTAATTTCTTTTTTGGTCCACTGGTTGTTTAGTAGCATGTTCTTTAACCTCCACATATTTGGAATTTTTCCAGTTTTCTTTATATAATTGATTTCTTATTTTATACCATTTTTGTCATAGAAGATGCTTAATATGATTTCAGTTCTTTAAGACTTGTTTTTTGACCTAGCATGTGGTCTATCTGGGAGAATGATTAGTGTGCACAAGAGAAGAATGTGTATTCTGCTCTCTACCCTTGTTGTTTGATGATTTTCTTTAGTGCTATTTTTAGATTTGTTTCTTATTCTCTTTTGTGTATTTGCTATAGATTTTTGGTTTGTGGTTACCATGAGGTTCACATATAACATCCTGTGTATGTAACAGTCTGTTGTCAGTTCATGGTCTTTTCAGTTTGAGTGCATTTTAAACTATATTTTTCCCCCTGCAAGTATTCTTTTTTTGGATGTCATTGTTCTACATCTTTTTATTTTGTGTATTCCTTAAGTAATTGTTGTAATTATATTTATTTTTTACTATTCTTGTCTTTTAACCCTCATGTTAGCTTTGTAAGTGGTTAATCCACTATCTTTACTACATATTTGCATTTAATAGTGAGATTTTTATTTTTATTTTTTTTTGTTATTTGTTAGTTCCTTTCTTTTTAGTTTAAGTCCATTTAACATTTCTTATAAACACAGTTTAGTAGTGGTGAGTATCTTCAGTTTTTGCTTGTCTGGAAAACTCTTTATCTTTTCTTCCACTATGAATGATAATTTTGCTGACTTTCACTATTTTAAAATTCTTTGTTCTTTTTGCTGCTCTGATTGGGTGATTTCCACTATACTATCTTCCAGGTTGCTGATCCATTCTTCTACTTTATCTAGTTCCCTACTTTATCTAATATGCTGTTGAACCCCTCACGTATGTATGTATGTATGTGTGTGTGTTTACATATTTATTTATTTATTTATAGTTCAATTGTGGTACTTTTCAGCTCTCTGACTTCTGTTTATTACCTTCTTATGTTTTACATTTCTTTGTTCAAGTTCTCACTTTGTTTATCCATTCTTCTGTGTGTGGTGAGCATCTTTATGATTATTACTTTGAACTCTTTATCAGGTTCGTTGCTTTTCTCTGTTCCATTAAGGTCTTTTCCTAAACTTGTTCTTTTTGTTTGGAACATTTACCTCTGTGTCCTCATTTTGCTTGACTCTTTGTATTTGTTTCTATGTATTAGGTGAAACAGCTATCTCTCCCAGTCATAAAGGAGAGGAACTTGTATAGATGAACCTTTTCATGCAAATTTGTCCCAGCTTTTGGTTGATTCTTGGACCTTTATGATTATCTAAATCTTGATGGGTCCCCATTGTTGAGGTTATTCCAAGACCTGTCAGTGTCCCAAAGGAAGGGGACTCAGATAGTGCCCAGGCTAATTGTAGGCCAGATTCTTGGACAGCAGTTTTTAAGATACGTAAATACAAACTGTCCAGTGGGCTATAATTGTAAACCATGCTGACTTCCAGAGCAGGAGATCTGGAGGTATGCCCTGAGTGAAAGTTGCAAAAATTGTGGCTTTAGATGTATATATAAGCTCTCTTCTTGGAGGTATCAGTGAGCTTTGGTGATGGCATAATAAGACACTAATATGGGGTTTTCTTGCTCGTGTCTTCTGAGGGCATCTCTGTAGCCATGGGATGTGTGGCAAACCTGAATGTTGCCCCTTGGTCTCCGTGACAAGAAAATTGGCTCTTTTCATAGGAAGCTGGAGTTCTGTTTCAATCGGCCATTTATACAGTGCACTGGAGTTGGTATCTTGCCAAGGGCTATTTCTCTGGTTATTTCAGAACTGTGGGTCCCATAAATGCACTCCCCTTTGGCCACCAGAGTCAGGCAGTCAAGAGGCATATCATGTGTGGCCGTGGCACTCTGAGGCTGGGTACTCCCCAGCCTGACTAGGATGGGACCTGCTGCCACTGTGTTACATGGGGATACTTGGCTACCCAACTGCAGAATACAGACTTTTGATTAGGGTCCCATGCAATATCATAACTGTGTGTATATCTTAGATATACATATAATTTTTAAATTTATTTATACTTATTTAATTACAATTACAGTCCATTTGTTTGTTCCAAAATGTCAACAAATTAATCTTGGTGAATGCTGGGAATCGATGTCAGAAAAATTTGATGACACAATTAATGTGCTAACAGGTTTTGTTCTCACCGTCATATCCACTTGCTTTCTGAGAGGTATAACTTAGTTGAAGCATGTCAGACTATGGGTGAATAGCAGTTTTATAATAATGAACTTGTGCTCTTATGGAACATCAACAGTAATGTCATGAAATGGCTTTTGAGGACTTGAACTTGGCAGCCATTCTGAAAATTCAATTTGGCTTGCCGAGTATAGGAATAGGCCAAAAGGGAAAAGGGTAATGCAGGAAGAGACTGGCTATATTTATGGGTGGGCTTTAGAAATGAAACTGTTCCCAACGCAGAAATGGAACATAGAACTTAACTCCCAAAGCTAATAAACTGAAGCATTCACATCTACAAATCACACCAACTTCAGTTTGGCTATTGTTGTAGGAAAGTGTTTTCTACTATGGTATAAAGTAGATGTACAGTGGTCTGATATTCTTGGGGCTCATATTTTTATTGAAGGAATCTGAAAAATATGATGGTTACTAAATACTTAATGAAGTAATGAGAGCTTTTGCACCCTTCCTGCCTAAGTCATTGGCTTGATAGTAGCCTTAGTTTTATAATACTTACTAAGAAAGAAAATAGACATTTTTTTCACTTGGTTTTTAAGTACAATAGGAGCAACTATGGTCTATTAACAATTTATTATTTAACTTAGAAGTAATTATGTAACTGTACTTTTAAAACATGAAGAACACACTCTGACATCTGTTAAATTGCCTATATATCTGAGTTTGTACCAAAATAAGTTGTGAAGAATTAATTAGGAGAATATTTTTCAGATCTGCTTTTTAGTAAATACAGATATGTGAGATGAAACACATGAATAGAAAACCCCTTATTCATTTCTGTGCTTTTTATAGAGGTTATTAGATTTTTTTCTTTAACGTTTCTTTATTCCGGGCGCCTGGGTGGCTCAGTGGGTTAAAGCCTCTGCTTTCGGCTCAGGTCATGATCCCAGGGTCCTGGGATCGAGCCCCACGTCAGGCTCTCTGCTCAGCAGGGAGCCCGCTTCCCGCCCCCCTCTGCCTGCCTCTCTGCCTACTTGTGATCTCTGTCAAATAAATAAAATCTTTTTAAAAAAAAGTTCCTTTATTCATCTAGGATGGTCCTCATCACTTTTTAGAACATTATGATTATTCAGTTTATTCTATAATTTTGTTAAAGAGGAATTAGAAAAAACATGATAGCCATCTTTCTCACCAACCCAATACCTGTTTCTTTGCTTTGAGTATTAGAGCATTAGAGTAACTGAGTATTAGAGTCTGAAAAAAATTATTCTCTAATCAAGATTCTAATCCAGACTAACCTTGAGTACAGCACTTAATCCTACAGGATCTTAATTCCAACAACAATAACAAATTGATATACCCTCCCTCAGAGTTTGGTGGTTGAGGATTCAGTGAACTAAGTACATGAAAGCAACTTGGCAGAGTGGCTGTCACGTAGACATTAGTCAGTGGCAGTTCCTTTCTCCCAATTATATGATCATGTAACATACTGAATATGTCATTTCTATCATCATATAGAATACATGAAACAAACTGTAAACAAAACTAAACCTTGACTGAAAGTGGTTTTGGATATGTATTGATCTTAAATTATTATGTGAATTTTAATTTCCTCTCCTATTTTCCAAATCCACAGTCTTACCATTTCTTTTTATCTCTTTTGTACATACATAGATCCAGAAGGTGAGAAGGCTGGCTGTTCCAGAACCTCTGGAAATTTCTCTCTCTCTCTTTTTAAAGATCTTATTTATTTATTTGACAGACAGAGATCACAAGTAGGCAGAGAGACAGGCAGAGAGAAGAGGAAGAAGGCTCCCCGCTGAACAGAGAGCCTGATGTGGGGCTCGATCCCAGGACCCTGGGATCATGACCTGAGCCGAAAGCAGAGGCTTTAAGCCACTGAGCCACTCAGGTGCCCCTGGAAATTTCTCTCTTGATAGTATGTGTTTACAGCACTGATTTTCAGAAACTTAGAAAACATTAGTATTTTTAAAAATTCTTTCTTTAGAAAATAAAAACTAAACTTGGAATATGTTTTATACTAAAGCTCTAAAAAAGTAATGAGCTCCTTACAAAATTGGAAAACTGAGTATATAAAATTAAATTTTACTTTCTTGGGTTTTGTTCTTACTAATACAACTCGGTGTGCTTTTTCTAAGTTGTTCCCTAAGACTTCCGGATATTACCTGGAAGAACTGAGTCCTGCCCCTCATGTTCTAGAGTTACTCCATTCTCTAGCCTTTTGTGTGTAGCACCCTTTCATCTTCCCCCTTCAGTGATTTCTAAATGAAAAGGTCCTTGTTTAAGCTTTCTTTTCAGTTAGTAACTTTACTGAGTGAGAGATGCCAAGTCTTCTGTCTCTCACTCTATAGCACTTTTGCTTATAGTTGTTGCTAACTGGATATTTAATGAGTGACTGGATGGATGGTTATTTAGTCTCTCAGGGTCCCCATTTTGAACATCCTTGAATTGTATCTATAGAGATAAAAGTGGCCAAAACCACTATTTAAAATAATCCACCTTTTATTTTTTTTATTTATTTTTTTTAAGATTTTATTTATTTATTTGACAGAGATCACAAGTAGGCAGAGAGGCAGGCAGAGAGAGAGAGAGAGAGGGGGGGGGAAGCAGGCTCCCTGCGGAGCAGAGAGCCCGATGCGGGGCTCGATCCTAGGACCCTGAGATCATGACCCGAGCCGAAGGCAGCAGCCCAAACCACTGAGCCACCCAGGCGCCCCAATAATCCATCTTTTAAAAGAAGCTTCCGTCATTAAAGTATTGCATAAATATAAGAATATGGGAAAGGATTGTTGCCCACAGGGCTTGGGATAGGTCTTAATGCTACCTATGTCACCTTTTTCTTCTCTTTTCTCTTAGCCCAAACATAGTCTAGATGTTCACCAGTTACTGGACAGGAATAAGCTAAAAAGATTTGTATAACTTTTTATAGTAAATGTAATCAATTTTCCCACAATAATTGACTCTAGAAAATGAAACATAGGAGATTTGAGAAGTTGTTTATCAAGAATTTTAAAGATTTTTTTATTCACTTATTTAAGAGACAGAATGAGAGAGGGGGACAGAGAACACCATCAAGGGGAGCAGCAGGCAGAGGGAGAAGCAGACTCCCCAACTGAGCAGGGAGCCCAATGCAGGACTCACTCCTGGCAGTCTAGGATCATGACCTGAGCTGAAGGCAGTCACCCAGCCAACAGAGCCACTCTGCTGCCCCAAGTGTGTCATGAATTTTATATTACGTTAACTGTGTGGTTTACATTTATAGCTCAATCAGTGTTATCTGTACATTTTTAGGAAGGAAATAAGGAAAAAGAAGAAATGTGTTTGCTAGTATTCTTAGGTATTCAAAAATGAAACAGAACCCTTCTCTGAGATATTCAAATAATTAGTTTCTAAAAATGGATCCTAGGGTAGTGTAAACGTCCTGGAAGTAAATTATGTTAATGAAGCCTAAAAGAACTTTAAAAACTACATTCTCCTTATGCACTTAATACTTGGAAACTTCTTAATCATTTAGAAGGTTACATTTATTATATAATATCTATGTTCAATGACATTTTAATAGCAAATATCACACTGCCTAGCTTTCTTGCTTGCTTTATTATTTTATGTTTTAGCCAGTGAACCTGAGGAATTAGTTACTATCTTTCTTGATTTTTTTTTAGTTATGATAGAATTCAGAATAAAAAAATGCTTTATTGATGTGAGCTGTTTATTCTTTATATTTGAACTCTGTCATTTAAATTGGGTTAAATAGCTAATTTCCATTTCACAGCAAAACCACTGTTGTGTGGCTTTTTCCACGGTGAATTACAAATCATTTTGGCTTTAATGTTTGGCAGATATGTACTTGGTTTTTGTATCAGATCTGTTTTTGGTTGGGTTCCTGGTTGCTCCAATGCAGCAAAAATTGAATTGCCAAATATTTTTATTGGCTTGTCACCTTTGCTGTTGTAAAAATATTAAATCAAGGATCTATTAAAACCAGATTCTCAAATGCTTGACTATTCAAACTGTTCTGCTCAAGATTGATCCAGGTTTTGCCTTCTTTTTCAGTTTAATTCCTCTTTCTGTTGGTCTGTTTTCTGAATTTCTTACTTATTTTACACATTTCTATGTATAAGGAACATGATTTTGTGCCAATTAATAATCCGATCTGTTCTCAATGAATGATTGGTTTAAAATATTACATGATTTCATTAATTGACTGATAACTTTTAGAATGAGAAAGTATTTTAAAACTTAAGGCAGTCTTACAGATCAACAAGGGCTTGAACAGATTTTCTTTTCCAGGTTTAAACAGTTTTTTTAAGAAGTAGTTAAAGTAGAACTAAGAAATTTCAGGCACAATGTCAGGAAATGCTTTTCTTAAAAATGTTTTATTCTTGGGGCACTTGGGAGGCTCAGTTGGTTGGCATTCCAACTCTTGATTTTGGCTCAGGCCATGATCTCAGGGTCATAGGGTTGAGCCCTGCATTGGGCTTCATGTTTACCAGGGAGGCTAGTAAGGCTCTCTCCCCTTCTCCCTCTGCCCCTCCTTACTATGTACTCTGTCTCTGTCTCTAAAATAAATAAACAAATCTTTTAGAAAATGTTTTAATTCTTTTCACTTAACAAATATTTCTGCCTAGACAGTATGAATAAAAGTAGGCCAATATTCAAATTAAGGTTTCTTTCTAATTGTCACAAATTTTCTTTATCGTAAATCCATTTTCTCATTTTAATTCAAAATACTTGCTCATTTTAAAATGTGCAAACAATGATAAAACATAAAACAAATATCTTTATAATCTGACTCCCCCGATACGACTACTGATAATAAATATTCCAAGCAATTAGAATTCTTAAATGCAAAAATTTAACCTTTTCAATTTAAGAGATTTGTCTCAAACATGGCATGTAAACATGCATAGTGGATGAGTTTTTAAAACTGTAAGAATAAAGCATTAACTAGTATTGTGGTTTTTAGCTACTACTATACATTTCTCTAAGTATAGTTCTTCACCCTCTGTTTTTATTGTCCATAAATGTCTACTCATCATTTACCATTCTTCCATTTTTTTTTAGTATCACTTATTTTTTTTTAAAAGGTTTTATCTGTTTCTTTGAGAGAGGGAGAAAGCAAGAGGAGGGGTGCAGGCAGAGGGAGCTGCAGATTCCACGCTGAGCAAGGAGCCCTTCTCTGTGCTTAATCCCAGGACCCTGGGATCATGACCTGAGCTGAAGGTAGACTCTTTTTTTTTTTTTTTTTTTTTTTTTAAGATTTTATTTATTTTATTTGACAGAGAGAGATCACAAGTAGGCAGAGAGGCAGACAGAGACAGAGGGGGAAGCAGGCTCCCCGCTGAGCAGAGAGCCCGATGCGGGACTCGATCCCAGGACCCTGAGATCATGACCCGAGCCGAAGGCAGCGGCCCAATCCACTGAGCCACCCAGGCGCCCCTGAAGGTAGACTCTTAACCGACTGAGCCACTCAGGCTCTCCTCAGTATCACTTATGAGCGATAATTTGCATAGTTCCTGGCCACATTTTCTAGTATATAAAAGCTCCTGACCTCTAGGATATTATAATTTAATTACAAAAATTAATTATAGTTATTCATATTTAAGGGAGCATATGATAAAACATGTATTAAGAGAAGTCTTTCCTGATCACCACCTCTACCAAATCTCAGCCAGGTTATTTAGTTTTATGTCTTAAGGAATGTTTCTTTTTATTAAAGCACTTTTGTTGGTTTGATGCTAGGCTTTCTTTAGTTTGATTAAATAATTCTTTCCAGTTGTCAGAACAGGTTCACCAAAAAGTCTTTACAGTGCCCAAAACATAGTAGGTTCTTAATAAATATCCGCTGACGGAATGACTGACTGTGAAATGCAACATAAACACTTGGGAAAGCGAAGGTTAACGGGTTTGGAATTGTCAAGGAAGTTCCTAGTAAGTAAATGGCATTTGAACTGGCTCTAGATGACAAGGACATGGATAAGTGGAAAAAAGGAAGAGAGACATTTGGTGCGGTGATGAAAAATAAGATAACACAAAGTTAACCATTTTGAAGTGAACAATTCAGTGGCGTTTAGCACGTTGCCAGTGTTGTGCGGCGACCAGCTCAATCTAAGGTTTTCAGTCACCTCAAAAGGAAACCTGTAATCATTAAGCAGTTGGTCCCCATTTCCTCTTTCTTCCCAGCCCCTGGCAAGCACCGGTCTGCATTCTGTCTCTATGTGTTTACCTCTAATGGCTATTTCATTGAAGTTGGAATCCTAGGCTGTATAAGCTTTATGTCTGGCTTCTTTCACTCACCGTAATGTTTTCAAGGTTCATTCACATTGTAGCATATATCAGTGCTTCATTCCTTTTTATGGCTGCATATTTTATTGTATGTATAAACCACAATTTGTTTTTCCACTCATCTGTTGATGGACCTTTGGTCTGTTTCCACCTTTTGGCTATTATGAATAGTGCTGCTATGACCATGCACGTGCGTGTGATTTTTTAGTATCTGTTTTTAATTCTTTAGGGTATCTGTCCAGGAGTGAAATTGCTGGATCATATTTTTATGACATGATAGTGATTTAGGGACAAATTATGATGTACTATTTATTTGATATACTAAGAAAGGATCATTTTGTAAATATTAAAACTGTATTCAGTTTAAATTTTTGCATTAATGGAAAACTTGTTTTTAAGTTTATGATTGTTTCTTTCATAAACCTTTTTCATTATAATTGTTTTCTACTGTGTATGAATTTAAAATTGAAGTTTACTTCTTGTTTTATTTGAACCCTTTCCTTTTTATCTTTATAATACTCTAAATTGGTCATCAATTAGGGTTATTCTTAGGAGATGCTGATTAATTCACCAATGAGTCCTGATTCCATTGTCAACATATTTTTATTTACCCTCAACCTTGACTTGACGTTTCTTCATAATTTTCAGCAAATTTGTAAACATAAGCATAGAAAAAAAATTTTCCATTCTCCTTGGATTCCTTCATTCCGTGAAATGTGTATTTTCCATTGTTTTCTTTTACTGCCCCTAGCCTGAAATAACAACCCATATCCTGTTGCTAAACTCCACGCAATTGAAATTCTTTAATTGGAACAAACGTCAACTTCCAGTTCTAGGCCTTTGACTTGCTTTATGCCCTCCTTGGACTGGAAATATCTGGAAATCCTATTCTGATGGAATCCAACCATTTAGTCTGTCAAACATGATGATAAGTAACTTAAATAATGAAATGCAATTTAATAAGTATCTTCTTTCTACCCTGATTTCCATGATCACTTCAGAGATCAGAGATCTAGTCCCAGTCAAATACTGAGGAACTTTATTTCTAATATATTAAAACCCACATTTGATCACTGAGTAAAACTCAAGAATTGATACAGACAATTTATGTAAATAAAAAGTCACTGAACTCTTATAGATCTTATAGGTAATGGGATTCTCTCAACCATTGGCACCAAGGCAGTTTATATACAAGCAAGGAACCTGTGTGCATTGGACATCTTTTGTTTTCACCTGCCCGACATTTATTGCTAATTCTTTTGCTGATAGCACACTCATTTACTTTTGGAAACTAGCCACTGCAATTAGATACTGTCTTGGTGGGATGATATATCAAGGTACTTTACTTCTCCTGGCTGAAGGATAGGAATGTGACCCAAGTTTCATGAATCAAATTTCTTTCATAAGAACATGATCTTTAAGCAGAGTAAAAGACAAATCTGGAATTGATCTTAGGAGGCCCTGAAAGCGCCCATTAGTTCCTGCCACTCATGTCGCCAGGCTTCATTGATTAAGCTTTTCTGTCAGTTTGGTTAGCAACTAACTTTGCATCCTCCTTCCAGTAGTTACAGTCACACGTGAAGGATCTATTCTTAATTCTAAAGCCATCCCACAGAAAGTAGCCTGGGAGATAGAAGAACACATCCAAACAAAAGGGCTTAGAGAAGACAGAACAGATGTGTATCCTAAGCGATGGTTCAAAAAGAAGCATAAGGATGTGACTGGTCAGCAGCCACATGGCCAGTACTAGATTGGTTCATGTGACTAATATAATAGCAAGTACTTGAAAGATTAAAGTCTGGTGCTAATCAAAAATATTTCAGTAAAGAGTCGCAAATTTTAAAACTCCAATGGTCCTCATATCATTCAGTATTTTTTTTTTTTTTTTTGGCATCTAATGTAAATGCATCTAAGTTATTTTTAGAAGTAGATCCTTTTTCTTGCTCTGCTCTTTATGGTACACTACAAAACAGTGGTTCACAGGATAAGGTCCTGAGATCAACGGCATTTAGGAACTTGCTAGAGAAGCAAATCCTGAGGACCCAGATCAACCATTTCAGAGGCCCTGGGGGTGGGCCCTAGCCATCTGTGCGATAGAAAACACTCCAGGTGATTCTGAAGCCAGACAATGTTAAAGACACCGACCTAATGTCATGCAAGAGGTTTATGAACAGTCACAAGTCTGATCTTTCAGAGGTGGTGATGTGTCAATGCCCAAGAAGACGCATGGCCTTTCATAAGTTGAAGGAAAACTCTGATTTTGGGAGAATATCCCAACAGCTCTTAGCATTTCCCTTCCTATGACAGATTTCTCAATCCTTTGGGAAGCTGTGGTCTCCAAGTCAGATGTCCTGCTTTCTCTGCCATGGTCTGGCATTGAACTCTACTTCCACCAAACTCTACACCATGCAGATTAAAAGAGAAATAAATAAAGTGACACCAAAGCAATGGAAATCTTTATTTGAAATGTTATACCAAGAAAACAACAACTGGGAGAGGAGGCTGAATTCAAAAGGATGGGCTGGGTTAGAGCCAATAAAAACAACTGATGTGTGGTAAGCAGAGGCAGTTACAGAAGGAGGGGGGAAGAAAAGTGGGTTCTGTGAAATGGACTAAGAAACTGTGGGGAAGCAGTGTGTAACCTGAGAATGGGAGTCTTCGCTAGCACAGGCCCCCTTTCCTCCTTTATTAGACAGGAATTGCCCATTAGTACGACTCACCTGTGATTAAAAACCAACAAGAACCAAACAGTAAAACACTGGAGGTACAAGCTTTCAACCAACACCATCTCTGTGCTGCCTTGTGATTGGAATGCTGCTGCTGGTTCTGTGAATCAGGGAGGTCGGAAACTTCAAGAGTGCCTTGAGTGCGATCCCCACTTTGGGAAGAGGAAGAGAAATTTTTATTTTCCCAGAGAGCGGAGATGCACGCAGCAAGATGTACTAATTTTGCTCTCATTTAAGGTGGCACTGATAAGGGAAGGGTCCTTGAAAGCTGTCAGGGACGGGAACTGTGAGGCACATCCCAGTAGAGCAGTGTCATGGACAAGGTGCTGAGCCCTGCTGTTGGAAGGATTACACATTGCTTGAATTTTAGTTCTGGCTCTATTCACCACCAGTCAGATGTTCTTCATTATTTCGAAGTAAAATTCTAGTCTGAATAAATAAGTAATGCAAAAAGCAAATAAATTGCAGAGAGTAATTTTAGTCATAGCTTACTATTTAGTTCAGTGCAGTCTTGTTATTTACGGCATCACAGTTTCTTCTATTGTCCATATAGAAGCCAATGAACATCTGCCTTGAGCAGGACGATACGTGAGTGGGCAGTGATGCAATCACTTTAAAAATCCAAGTGGCGAAACTTGAATATCTTATTCTAGGAAGACACAGCTATGTGGTGATGCTCCTATTTTCTCTGCTAGGATGACGGCATATGTATTTTCAGGAGCATACAATAAATATTCGCCTTTCCTTTTAAATGTTTAAAGAGGCTATTGGTCTCTACTATGATTAGCTGGGTTAAATATAATGCATCAGAAAAATCCTGACATGTGCCTTGATGAACAGCTTTCTAAATTGTTGTGTGTATGATCTCTAGTAAGTTGCAGCTTTTAAAATTATGTCATAGTCTCATATAATTATCACTTGATTTTAGAACAGTTTAGTTTTAATAGAGTGTGGTCATGGCTTCCTGAATTGTCATAATTCATCAGATCTTTTTTTCTCATACCTCTCATCTCCACATCCTTTCTGAATAGTACACTGTAATTTTTAGATTGCCAAGTATGATCTATCACAACTAGTACTTGGGTGTGGTACTTAACAACTTTTAGATATTCCAATAAAATAATAATCTGATGTCTAAGGAAAACTGGATAACTTTTTATTGATAATTTATGGTATTTTGGAACCTCTTAATATTTAAGTGTACACCAGGGTAGGTGAGAAATTGAAATGCATTAAATTATATATTGAGCTAGACTCATATATCAAGTGATTTTAGAATGCAGGGAATAAAAGCAGGAGTATTGAGGAAATAGAAGATAGAATTTCAAAGGCCGGAAGAATCTTGAGGGAAGAATAATTAAGAATGGATAGGTGGAGATTCGTGGATAATTACCAAGATGTGTTAGGGGGAGATGAATGTGATATTCGTGCGAAAGGGATTAAGAGTAAAAGCTGTTAAATATACCAGAAACAGAAAGTCTGGAAGCATAGAGATACTTATTATATCATCTAATGTATTCATCTAGATTTTCAGAGTTGTTGACTATCCCCCAATGTGGTCGATATGTAAATAAATGTGTTAGCTCCATCAGAGAAGGTGTATGTTTGTGAAGAGAAGGACTTTGTCAGCCTTTTAAAAGTGAATATACTGGGGCGCCTGGGTGGCTCAGAGGGTTAAGCCTCTGCCTTCGGCTCAGGTCATGATCTCAGGGTCCTGGGATGGAGTCCCACATTGGGCTCTCTCCTCAGCAGGGAGCCTGCTTCCTCCTCTCTCTCTGTCTACCTGCCGCTCTACCTGCTTGTGATCTCTGTCAAATAAATAAATAAAATCTTAAAAAAAAAAAAGTAAATATACTGGAAAATCACTGTTCTCATTTTCAGAAAAGAGGTGGTACTGAGTCAATATTTTCAGATAGGTTCTGATGATGGAATTTATTTCCTTTTGCTTACTTTCCTATAAATGAATACCTATCATTCAGGGCACTCCAGAAATCCTGCATCTTTATTTGGGGCAAGTACCAATGACTGGAAGAAGGAAGGTGGAACCACCAGGTAGCCTCTGACAAGCACAGTTCTCTGCTTCACACTCATACCCCAGCTGTGGGCCCCACACTGGCTCAGCTCTCTTTTTCCTGCACCCAGCGCACATGGCAGGCTTCCACTCTCCCTGACAGGAGCATTGTCTTGTTCTACTTTGCTTTATGTTTACTTTATAATTATTTGCCACCCCTCGGCCCCCTTCCCTAAGCCAGGATTGGAGAAAAAAATAGATTTTTATATTAAAAGGCAAATATGTAACAAGTTATTTGAAATAAATAATGGAGGTGTAGGGTTTTATGTTTCTTTGCTCAATTCTAAGCATCTTTATGATCCCTAAACGATGGACAAAGTGCTTGTTTTTCAGTGAATTTTTAAAGCTTAAAGTTGAGAGAGAGAGAGTGGTCAAGTTCTAAATATGTGTTTCTTGCTGTGAATTCTTGCTAATTAACAAGCTGGATCTGGTGAAGGTGTACCCGTAGAGCTGATGTTTTACCTCCTACCGTCAGACTGTGCTCACTCCTTTTATTTTCATTTTTTTTTAATCCTTTCCTTTTTAATCTGTTATCATGCTCTTTGCATCTTCTGATTGGCTCTTTTTTGACTCTCGTTTACCGTAGACATTTTGGGGATCCATTTTTTGGAATTTATGTAGGGTCTCAAACGCCTAGGAAGAAATGGCCCCAGGAAAACGTAAATGGGGCAGAGAGAGAAGAGGCAGATTTTAAAGCTCATGAAAATGGAGCTCCCTGTTTAGCATTGCCTGAAATCGCTACCCTCTTTAAGATTTACTGGTAATTTCACACTTACACTGAGTAGTCTGTGAAGGAATAATAAGCCTTATTCTTTGCCAGAGATGCTTTGTTTAAATCAAATCCTCTGGAGAAAAACTCAAGAGGAAAAGCTGCTGAGTTTACTTAATATTTAAAAAAAAAAAAAAATCTCTTTCTTTCTTTATTTCCTTTTATTTTCCCCCTGTAAAGTGTCCTTGACAGCATTACTTGTTGATTAAAATGCTCTGCAAAGTTCTAGTACTCCTGTTAAGACCACACTCTGCTTTTTTACTGCAGAGGCAAATGTTAACCTCTCCTGAGGTTTCTCCAGCAAAGCATTTTCTCTTTTTCACTGCTTCACGTTGCCAGATGTGCAATTAAATGGTCATTTCACCTTTATTATAGTTTTCATGGTGTGTTATTTTCATTATTTTTCTTGTTTATGTACACTGTAGCAGTTATGGTCTCCACATGCTTGCTATGTAAGATAGTTCTTAAAACCTAGCTGAGGGATGCAAGCTGGTGGGGAAAACCTCGGCACCCGTCTCCCATTTATCTTCGTTGAACCCTCAGCGGTAGATTCAACTGGGGAAATGGGTTTCTAAGAATCTTCGAGAGATCAGGCAATATTTTTGCATATTTCCTAAGCAGTATGAAGAGGCCTACATCCGTAGAATCTGATTTTATCATTTAGTAGCTCCAGGCTCTTCAGAAAGTACTTTTTAAGTGAGATGCATTAAGCAGGTGAATTAGTAGCTGAGGTGCAGTGAAAGAAATATGTGTGGAGACCAGGCTGTGTGTGTGTGTGTGTGTGTGTGTGTGTGTGTGAGAGAGAGAGAGAGAGAGAGAGAAAGAGAGCAAGACAACAAGAAAACACAGGGGCAGGAGAAAGTTAAGGATTCCTTTTTGATGAATATAAACAAAAAGCAATTTCAATGAAAATGGGAGTTTAATAATTTAAATAACTCTTAGTAATACATACAATTGAATTTATTTTTCCTAATGTTCTTCTCAGAGAAATCCCAAATATCTTGTTTCATGAGAATCTGGAGTATGTACGGTAGAAAATGCAAATATGCCATTATTCCAGAAAGAATTACAGAAATTAAACTTGGAGCACGCATGTACTTTCAGGCATGGTTCTTAAAACTGTCCTATGAAAATGATATATTTCTAATTAACAATTTTAATGTTTAATAGGAAACAGGGAAATTGGCTTTATGGGAGACGAATCTGTCCTATCCAATTAGAATTATGAAGCTTTCCATTTATGTTTCTTCAAAGAGTTTTGTTCTGCTTTTTTTGCCCGTTTTTTGTCACAAAGTGTGGGGAGTTGGCTGTGTTGTGCCCAGGATTGAGAGTATGTGAATGTTAACACCATTTGTTTTCAATGGCCTCATGTAAAAATTAACACTTCTGTTAGGAAAGGCAGGAGTAAGATATTTCATTTGCAAGAATCCAGGTTAATATCTGATGGAGTCCATCAGCAAGTGTTTCCAGAAGAGGAGACAAATAATAGACTATTTTTCATCTTTGACATTTTACCTTGTATCCTACCTGAATTTGAGAGAAGAAGCTTTTATTCTATACATTTCAGAAATATATGTGAGGGATTTTAGTTTATTTGTGATAAAGAATATGAAAATCAATGTACCCATTAATAGCCAGATTTAATTAATGAAAAGTCATATCATTTTAAAAGTTAGCAAATGGCTTATTGTCCTAATTCTATATTCCAGGTTCACATGCTATGTGTTTTGTACCCATTGTTGATAGATTTCAGCCCATCTCATTTCAGCAAATCTAATGGTACTTTATTTCATTTTATTTTGGCTGTGCAAATTTCCTCTATATTCCTAAAATCCATTGCAGGCCTTTCCAGTGACTTGAGATGGTATCTGTCAGTGATAGTGGAATTGATTGATTTCAAAAGCTTCTTGTTGCTATTATAGAACTTGGCAAAGAGAAAGCTCATGGCAGCAATAGATGTATCTGGGAACTTTTTATGAGACCAGTGGGAATCTTCTAAATATTTTTAGTGGTTCCTCCTCACCTCACTCCCTTTTGCATTTATGCCTGAACTGAATACTAACATAACTATGGTATATATATGCTACTCATCCTGAATGTACAAGAGTTGACTAATAATGAGAATTTTAATCTGACGTTACTTAGAGTTGAACTTCCTCTTGTATTAGATAAAAATCTTATTTATCACCAGCTAATAAATAGCAGATTATCAGCAAAATTTTCTTCATTCTCACTTCTTTTAAGTTTGTAGACTTCTCCGATTCATTAAAAAATTGTACCTATTGAATAAGAAATGTAGACTAAAATTTTGGGTATTAAGCTTAGTTATCTTTTTCTCTATTTTCATCCTTGCCCACCCTTTAAAGCTTAGAAATATTTTGTGGAAGCATTGTAGGGATATAAGAAACAGAATGTTGTAAAAATGTTTAGCAAGCATATATGAGTGCAAGGTAAAAGATTAAGAACACAAATAGAAATCGTAGTCTTAGTCTAAAATTTCAACTTTGCTAAAAATAAGAAGCTCATTCTATGTATCTTATCTTGATGATGATAAAAAAGTTCTTGAATTAAAAATCATCTTTACAGAAATCTGTCATACCTTTTCAACATTACGCTTTTCTATTCAGTCATTTTCACTGTTTAAGCATTTAGAACAGGAAGGAGATATTTTAGGTTGACATATATGTTGTTCATAAAACCAATAACCAAAGAATATGTAAGAAAGAGTTAGACAGCAGTCTCTATTGCTGTCAGAAATCATCCTTTCATTCTGAAATTTCAGTAAAAGGAACCCTTGAGACTTAGCTAATATCGAAGTGAATAAAATGTATATCTGGACATCAACATTTGATTGAGAAAACTAATTGGCACAGAAAACAGATGGCGAAGTAGGATAAAAATAATGTCAGTAAAAGAAAATACATAAAGAAGATTATTCTGGTGAAGGCAGATAAGAAGGAAGAGGAAATCCTCAAATTTATTCACTCAGATTTTCTCTTCTAGGGATGTATTCAAAGCTTGCTCCTATTAATGGTCTATTTTCTATATATTTCTGAATCTAATGGATGAGATAGATATTCCTGACAGATGAACATGGCTCTCAGTTATTGGCCTCATCTTATTTCTGGGCAATTGAAAATCGGGTCATTGTATGTAGCTGAGAACATTGGGCCCTGCCATACTCCAGATGTAAAAGGTACTACAACCTCAAGTGGTGGCCCAGGATCACTAATTTTGCTCAGTGGATTAAACAGATGCTTAGAACACATACAGAATTTTGTGTTGCTGACCAAACAGCTGAATAATATACTCAGAATAGTAGGAGGTTAATCAAGAGACCCCATGTTTTTCTTCTTACACATCTAATCCCCCATTCTCTTTTCCGTGCTTTCAGGTAGGTTGCATAACAAGTAGATCTTGCCGAATCTCTCAATATCTTCCTCCTGCTCCACTCCTTGGCCCCATGCACAGAGCTATTTTGAAATATCCCCAGAGTTCTCAGTAAAATGTTGCATGATTCGATAAAGACCACCTTTGTGAAACTGTTGATTTGAGTGGGTTTTCTGGGTGGTCTTGTAGATTGGATATGAATGTTAGCATATCTAAAATTCCCTTTGCTGGAACTAAGGGAAATATCTTCTGATCACAGGCAGCAATTTATTTAATTCAGTTTTTTAGTTGAAATCACAGGTGATTGTATTGCTACCCTGTGTTAAAACATAAAAATAAGTAGCTTAAAAAGAGAACTTTAGAAAATATTTCTTGTCAGTTCTTAAAAGAAATCTGAGGCACCCTCAGTTTTTTTTAAATAAAGCAGAGGATAGTTAACACTTTTACTCCGAAAGAGTAAGGGCAGTGGTTATATTACATGCCCTGGGGTGTTTGGGATGTAAGAATATTGCGGTATTCCAAGTGATATTCCTACAGATTCTTCACAACTACAGTGTACAACCTTTGCAAGCAACATTTTTATTTTTACCTTTTAAGCAGTTATATTTTGATGGGTCATCCCTTTTTATTTTAAGCAAGTGTTATTTATATATAATATTCAAAACTAGCTGAAAGTAATAAAAGTGGCAAGGGAACAATAGTGAAAAAGATACTTTTATAAAATAATGTTTTATATATTGTTATGCCCAAAATTATTTGGCTGCACTTCCCAGGAGCAAACTCTCATGAATTGGATTAAGAGATGCCCTTATTTGCCTTTATAACACAATGTATTTTTGTACATGCATGCCAACAAGAACAGTTCTTTCAAATATAACTATTTTAAAAGTTGTCAATGTCCTTTTTGAATGTTTTTTTTTAGATTTGTAGGGTCTACTGCCTTGTTGGAGCACTGAAATTTATCTGGCAAGACTATCGAAGAGATTTTGTTTTAATAAAATAGCTGTCCCTTCTCCAGATGTATGTATTTTTGATTCCGGGGGATGATATTCTAAAAGGGAGAGTCTAACATGCAATGCCATTTCAAAGCTCACTACATTTGCTTTTCATTATACTTCATGGTTAAGCAGCCTTCTGAATTTGATGAATTTTATTTGCTCAATTAACTATATCAGTAGCATATTGTAAGGAAGCCTGTAAAATGGTAAATGTATGCCATAGAGCAGATATAAGCAGCTTCCACCTTTCCTGAGTTGTTCCTCATTTGAATGGGCATCGTTTGCATTTTCAAATGTCCATTAACTGTTTTATTATTGGCTTCTTTATACTCATCACTTGCCTTTATGTTTTAGACAGCTGGTTTACCTTCTTTTCCCATTCTCAGTACCACAATAAAGACATATCTTGGCTTATTGCCCCCTTAAATATACTATACATCTAATACTTCTCTATGTATCAGATTTTTCCCAGATCCCTGAAAAAAAAATGATGCCAATAGGGATTCTGGCAAGAGATATTCTGAAATAGACCTCAGTGTTTTAAGTGTTTCAAGACAAGTCTGGAGAATAGTTTTAACTCCATGATCACTATATCTTATATTTTTTATTATTTATATTTCCTCATTAGATTTGGAAGACAATCTAATTCAGTCAATCAAACACTTTGCAAGCCATCAGTACAAAATATTTCTTCCCTATGGTTTAGTTCTTAGCTAGATGAAGAAAACTAAAAAAAACCAGTGGAAGTTTTTAAGGTCTAATGTGAAAAACTAACCCAATATGTTTTCAGGATGGATTTAAAAACAAAACAAAACAAAAAGAAGAAGAATGTAACACTTTACTTAATGCTTCTAGACATTGTAGACTAAGAGGGATCTGATACATTGTCATACCTGAAACAACTAGAAACTGGACAAGAGTGTGTAAAACAGTATTATTCAGCCTCTGGACAAAACGTAGCACAGCTCTGTGATTTCTGAGAGAAGGATAATAAAAGGAGAATCCTATTGTTGTGTCAGCTGAATTTCTGGAGATAATCTCCAGATCACAGGGTAGAGATGGAGAAAATAAAATTCAGGAGTCATGCTGAGTTATAGAGACTGAAATCAAAGTTCAGGGTAGTATAGAGGTCTGAAATTTTTCAGACAATGTACTATAAAAGAAAAACTGTGGAGAGAGAGAGAAAAAAAATGAATGGGAGAGAGAAAGAATGAGAGAATGAGAATGGACACTGAAAACTTAGATGTTTCCCGCAGTGTTTCACAGAGGAAAAAACTGTGCATGTCTGAGAGGACACAAGCAAAGGCCAAGGAAAGAAGCATCAGAAGCCATATGATAAACAATTCCTACAACTCACACAAGTCTAAGAATACTTGGGATTTCCCCCAGTGAAAGTAGAGAAACCACGTAAGGCGTGAGGCGTTTGTTAGAGTTCAAAAAAGTTTATTTCTTTAGGAGTGGTATTAAATTAGTTCTAGACAATAAGCTTCTCTGTGCTTTCTTTAACATAGCTTATAATAAAGTTTCAAAAGTGACTTAATTGTATACTGTTACAAAGTCAAACACACCTTAAAATCCAACACACAACAATGTATAATTCAAAATGTCTAACATGCAGTAAAAAATTACCAGGCATGCAAAAAGTAGTGTAACAATGATTCATATCCCGAAGCAAAAAAGATCCATTAATAGAAACACCTCAAGATGACAGAGATGATTAAATCAGTGGACAAGAATGTTAAACAGCTACTATAAATATGCTCTGAAATTCATGAAGGTAGAAGAAAGCATAAATATGATGAGAAGACAAAGGGCGATTATCAGAGATACTCAATGGAACTTCTAGAGACTAAAATGTATTATCTGAAATAGAATTCACTGGATGAGCTTAACAATGGATTAAATATTGTAGAAGTAGACTGGTGTACTTGAAAATATAGAGGCAGAAGCTAATTGAATGCAAAATGAATAACAGAGTTAAAAAGATTTAAAGAATAAACAGGCAGGCACATGGGTGGCTCCGTTGATCAAGTGGCTGTCTTGGGTTCAGGTCATGATCCCGGAGTCCCAGGATGGAGTCCCGCACCTGGCTCCCCACTCAGGGGGGAGTCTGCTTCTCCCTCTGACCCTCTCTCCTTTCATACTCTCTCACTCTCTCAAATAGATAATATCTTAAAAAAAAAAAAAGAAGAAGAAACAGAGTATTAGTAACCTATGGAAGAAAACCAAATGGCCCAACACATGTGTAATGAGAGCCGCAGAAAGAGGGAAGTAGTCAAATACTTTTTAAAATA
This sequence comes from Mustela lutreola, assembly GCF_030435805.1. Classification (NCBI taxonomy): domain Eukaryota; kingdom Metazoa; phylum Chordata; class Mammalia; order Carnivora; family Mustelidae; genus Mustela; species Mustela lutreola. Next base: position 110,841,256 of record NC_081297.1, read on the forward strand.
ATTGTCAAAAATTTCTCCAATTTGACAAAGCTATAAAGAAGTTCAATGAACACAAAATAGAAGAAACATAGTAAAAAGGCGTGAAAGGGAAAAAAATTAACAGAAGCTGAATAAAATAGTCACAGTACATAGGAACAGAGATGAGAATTACAATGGACTTCTTAGAAGCCATGCACGCTGAAAACAGAGACATCTTTAAAATACTGAAAGAAAATACTGAAGGAAAATTTCTAACTTAGTTTAAAAATATTGAATTGATCCAAAGAAGGCAGTAAAGGGGAAAAACAATAAAGAACAAATAGAAGGGCGCCTGGGTGGCTCAGTGGGTTAAAGCCTCTGCTTTCGGCTCAGGTCATGATCTCAGGGTCCTGGGATCGAGTCCCGCATCGGGATCTCTGCTCAGCAGAGAGCCTGCTTCCTCCTCTCTCTGCCTGCCTCTCTGCCTACTTGTGATCTTTTTCTGTCAAAGAAATAAATAAAATTTAAAAAAAATTAAAAAAAAAAACAACAAAAAAAAAAACCAAATAGAAAAATAATGGCATATGGTAGACTTAAACCAATCATCTTCATAGTTACATGAATTTGAAATGGCTTAAATACTCCACTTGAGAGGCATAGATTATCAGACACAATAAAAGAACAGGGTAAAATATGCTGTCACTTTACATGTAAAGATACATACATATTCAAAGTAAAAAGATGGAAAAGTTCTACCAAACAGTAATCAAAAGAATCATCATCCATTGTGAAAATAGACTTCAGAGTAAGAAATATTAACAAATAAAATAAAGACTTTTCATTAAGTATGTTAAAGGAGTCAATTCATCAAAGGGAAATAATAATCTTTAATGTACATAAGGCCAATAATAAAGCTTTAAAACACATAAAGCAAAAACTGACAATATTGTTAAAAGACAATATTAAGATAACAGATGGGTATAAAGAGCTATGAAGGGTCTGGGATTTTACTCTGTTTACAAGCCAATAAGCTAGCATGTTGCATCTTCATAAAAGATGCTGAAACACACTACCTGTTTGTAGTGCAGAGGACATTGCACTCCTCCCTTAGAGACCAGGGTCAATTTATTACTTACAGTAATAGCAATAGGAGAATATCCCATCTTCTTGTGCAAGTTCCTCAAGCCCCATTTCCTACAGGACAATGTGATAAGGACCAGAGGATGTCTGCACATGCCTTGAATTGGGTTATAGAAGAGAAACTTTGAACCTAAGAAGCACAAATCTTTTATAATTAGTTGTGAGCAACTGACATTTTTAGCTTGTGGGAGGCATTATCTTTTTTTGTAACAGGCAGTAAATAAGACTACTCTTTACTTCAGAGGGAAATGCCCACCATTTTTATCTTTCAAGCCTATTTTTTTCTATCTTCCATGCCTGTTTGCTTGAAAACAAGAAAAATTCTTGAAAACATATTTCAGCATAAAAGTGAAGTCAGTTATGGTGTCTGGTGCCAAGACTAAAAACGTGAGAAATATATGGATCATTTTCTCTTAAGAACCTTATATAAACTGGGAGAAAATGTTTTTAAAGTGTCTATCTAAGCAAACATGTGTTTCCAAAATATGTAAAGAGCTATTGAAACTCAATAGTAAGATTTAAAAAAAAAGAGCAAACATTTTAAACAGACATTTCAAAGATGATATATGGATTGCATGCAAATAAACATGAAAATACACTCAATGGAAATAAATTATTAGAAAAAACTTAAATTAAAACTGCACTAATATACCATTACACCTCACTAGAATTGCTAAAATTAAAGTTCTGCAATATGAAGTATTGATAAGCACATGGAGCAACTAAAATTTGTTTATAAATTTTAATTTGTTTAAAATTTTATAAATAAAATTTGTGCTTATTGCTAGTGGTAGGTCAAAATGATATGTTTGAAAGATGGTTAACAGTTTCTCTATACAATTGAATACTTTACTTATCAAATATGCCATCAATTTCTTCCCAGTTATTTATCCATGCAAACATATGATAAATATCACCACAAAACTATTCAAATATTAGTAGACCTTTATTCACAATATCCTCCGACTGGTGAATGCATAAACAAGTTGTGCTATATCCACACAGTAGAACACATCTCAGCCATACAAAAAGAAGACTCCTTGATCCACATAACATGGATAAATCTCAAAAGCATCATGTGAAGTGAAAAAGACCAGACACTAAAATACTGCATAATTTCAATTAAAAGGAATCCTAGAAAAAATAAAACTAATGTCAGAAAATACTTTTTTGGTTGCCTGGGTTGGCAGGGAGAGAACTTTTTAGGATGAAGGAAATTTTCCATCTTACTGTAGTTCTGGTTACATTGAATTATTTCTTTAGAATTGCTGGATTTTACGTGTAATTTTTATTTCACGGAAATGTGACTCTCTTTATTTTAGCAAACCTCCGAATTGAGAGGCCAATTATATTTTATATTTTGTCCATTTATAAGCATGTTCTTAGTATTTCTTGGTAGTTGGTTATTTTTTCTTTCTCTCTTTTTTATAAATAAATAATAGCAAATTGCCCATTTCATGAAGTGTTATTATTTATTTTTAAATTCACTGATGTTATAATTCAGCTAGGTTGTAATTTTCTTATTGCCTGAAACTCAGCTTGGCTTTAAAGATTTATTTATTTATTTATTTATTTATTTATTTATTTATTTGACAGACAGAGATCACAAGTAGGCAGAGAGGCAGGCAGAGAGAGAGAGGGAGAAGCAGGCTCCTTATTGAGCAGAGAGCCCCATGCAGGGCTCAATTTCAGGACCCTGGGATCATGACCTGAGCTGAAGGCAGAGGCTTTAACCCACTGAGCCACCTAAGCATCCCTCAGCTTGGCTTTCTTTAGATGGTAGTATATTTCAGGGAAAAAACAAATCATCTATCTTTTTTAAAGTTTTCAGTCTTTTACCCTGAGCTCAGTTCTGTTAACCTTTATGATCAGGGCCAAATTTCTCACTTAATGCTTCTTTAACTTACCTTGATAATTTTTAAGGTTATTATGTTTTATAACGTTAATAGCCAACATTTACTGAGCACTTACTATGTGCTCAGATCGTGTACTAATGACTTCATATATTTAATTCTTTTAATTCTCAGCAACATTGTAAAAGGAATGAAATTATTTTTCCCATTTTATAGATGGTAAAACTGATGTATACTAACTTCCAAATTCATACACTAATAAGTGGGGAAATAGAGATTTGACTCTAGGCAGGACAAATTTTTTTTTATAAATTTTTTTTTAATTTTATTTATTTATTTGACAGAGAGAGATGACAAGCAGGCAGAGAGGCAGGCAGAGAGAGAGGAGGAAGCAGGCTCCTTGCTGAGCAGAGAGCCCGATGTGGGGCTCGATCCCAGGACCCTGAGATCACGACCTGAGCCGAAGGCAGCGGCTTAACCCACTGAGCCACCCAGGCGCCCCTAGGCAGTACAATTTTAATCTGTTTCCTGAACTGTCAATTTACAAATCATCTAAAATATAGACCTTAAATTTTAGTGTATAGGAGAATCAGTTTACTTAAATTCTATTCTCAGATTTTTCCCTTGCCCTTATGATCCTTACGTGGTGGGTTTAGGATGAATCCAGTAATCTGTATGTTTAGCAAGCACTGTAGGAGATGGTTTGTTGAACCTGGTTTGATAAACCCCATTTTCTGGGGTATCTGGGTGGCTCAGTAGGTTAAGCATTGGACACTTGGTTTGGGCTCAGGTCATGATCTCAGGGTTGTGAGATCAAGCCCTACTGTGCTCAGTGTGGAGTCTGCTTTTTCTTTCCTCCCTCTTCCCCTCTCCTGCTCCTCCCCTTTATCACATGCTCACGTCCTCTCTTTCTCTCTCTCTCAAATACATAAATCAACTAATTAATAAAAACCATTTTCTGTGACTTTAAGCTAACTGTTGAACTCTTCCAGGCCTTTGTCATCACCTACTCAAAGGTCATGTTTTTTAGGAGGGAATGGGATGACAGTTCTTGGCACACCAAAAATTCTCTAGAATAAATTAGTTTTTATTGCTCTTGGTGATAGATGTTATTTCGTAGAATTGGTCAACAGTGACAATTGTTTTCAAGCCTATATTTCAGTGAAATGATATTATCCAATAAGCAAAAGGTGTTTCAAAGTGAAAAGACATCTTACTGACTGTAAGCACTGTTCTTATTGTTTTTGCTTTTTTCAATTTGATTATATACAGTGTGTTCTGCTCTGGCATATGTTTCTAAAATACCAATTAGCTCACCTGCAATTGGTAAATAGAATCATGTTAGTGTAATGTAGAAGTTGCAAAGCTTTATATGTGATTTATGCCCCCAAGTTTTCAGAAAAGTCAGAATTGAATTATAACCTTGAGTGGAAAAAGAAGGCCCCCAGCTTTGATCTAAATAGTCAGTGGGAGCCCTCTTGGTTTTAAGAAAATTTTTTTAAAAAGCCAAGTACCAATATCAGGGGCTCCATGACCAAAGGAACATACCCCTTGTCTTAATGTGGCTCTTAAATATTTGCAGTTGCATTGCCCCCCACCCTGTGCCCATTTCAGTGGCAAGCCTGTTGGCTCAGAGTTTGCCTTCCAGCTGGATTTTTCCTGCCAATTCTTTTTTTTTTTTTAAGATTTTATTTATTTATTTGATAGACAGAAATCACAAATAGGCAGAGAGGCAGGCAGAGAGAGCGGGGGAAGCAGACTCCCCACTGAGCAGAGAGCCGGATGAGGGGCTAGATCCCAAGACCCTGCGATCATGACCTGAGCCGAAGGCAGAGGCTTTAACCCACTGAGCCACTCAGGTGCCCCTTTTCCTGTCAATTCTAATTAACATATTGCCAGTCATTCCCCCTCAATTGTGGAGCATTGTTGTTTGCTTTGTTTTTTGTTTGTTTGCTTGTATGCTTTTAGGCTCTGGGGTGACCTTCTTGCTTGGGTGGTCCAGATCATCTTCCAAGGTACAAATATTATGTTTGCTAGTGATCTGTTCCCAAAGTTGCATGTTTTTGGTGGTCTTCCCAGAAGTTATTTTCCCCCCAAGTTCTATTATTTTGGGTATGCCATTTTGTTTGCTATGTGGGGATTGCAGGATGCATGTGTCTTCTCAAATACTTTAAATCCCATTTTAGGAACATGAGTATATCCTGCTTTGCAATATCTTTCAGTCTCTGGAAGGGATGGTGTATTAATGGCTTGTTAATTACAAAGTAACTTACTTCCTCAGAGTGATCATGTCTTTCTTGCCTCTGGTGTTGTGTTTGTTTCTTACAATACAATTGAGTAAATCCCACTTGAGTTACTTTCTTTTTTACAGTTGGCAAGATTTCTAATTTGTATTTGAGTTTCTTCCATGTTTATATCAAAAGAAGATACAAATTCAACATTAATTATTAGCTTTTATCTGTAAATTACTGCTTCTTACCTAAAACTACAAAATAATTTATAGAGTTGGAAGTAGTAGAAAAATAATTTCTTACTATAAAGAGATTATTTTCTACAATAATAGTTATGATTCTTATAATTGCTATTATTTATTGAATGTCCATTAAATGTCCACTCATTTTTCTAGGAACGTCACTTGTAATATTACTAATTCTTAAAATATTTCATGACTATAACATAGATTTTCTAAATAAAGAAAAAAAAAGGAGTACATCTGTGTCTTAGAATCTTCAACAAAAACTCAAGGGATATGAAATTAATTCCTGTTATTAGGTAATACTATTGAAATTTCAACACCATCACATAAATATATTTACTAAATGATGGAGGAATTTATTGGTATACCCACTGTCTAAGTGCAGCTACTTTAAAGACATTATTGCACACATCTCAGATATTTCTTAAAAACTTACCCCTTGCTTTTGTTATGGATTTAGACATGTTTTTACCAGAAATAGAACATAATCAAAATATAATAAAATAATTTTATGGGTAGAAGCAGCATTGTTCATAGTCACTGAGTATATATTTGGATATTTAGTACATTACGATTTCAGTTTGGACCTAAAGAGCTTGAATAACAGTGTTATTTTAAATTGTTTCTAAGGTGGTTTCTTAAGTTACTCTAAAGAGTACAGGCTCTTGCACTTTTTAACCGCATGACTTTGGTCAAATTACTTATACGAATCTGAGTCTTATCCTTTTTCTGTAGTGGAGAGAATAAGTGTGCCTATTCTTGCGTGGTCCCACTGGTGAAATGTGAAGTAACTGCTATATAAAACATTCCACATACATGTTAGCTGTGAATATTAATATCATTATTGTTATTAAATTTAGAACAATAATTGCTATGTATCTAGTGTCTTGCCATCCACATTTACTGTATTTTCATAACCTAGGCAGGTATAGTCTACTGAGTGATTTAACACATTTAGCAAGTTGCACTGTGGCATGAATTTAACCTGATTTCATGGGATAAAAACAGAATGAGCACAGTGGTTCATGGCTGTCAGTAGTGAAAAATAGCTGGAAATCAGACAAACAGCTTCATTGCTGAGATTGTTTCCGGGCTAAAAGTTCTTCCAACAGCTGTTTGTTTTGGCCATTAATCCTGTCCATTCTCTCTTTTTTTTTTTTTTTTTTAACTGGGGGAAATACAGTTTTCTTTAAAAAGAGAATGTAGACTGGTTATTTCTGAAGTCAGGAAGAACTCCTGTCCTTCTACTATTGTGGTCTTTTGGCTGCCTTGACAGTTGGACTGAAGATTTTTCCTTTTGTTTCTCTCCTCTTTTTTATTCTCAGCTCTCAGATTCAGACTGCTGTAGTGGGAGGAAAAAATATAACTAGGAGCTCTTTAATCCTAGAGAAGGAGCTTTGTAACAGTTACCTTCAAGAAAAGTTTACTCCCCAAAGGAGTATTTAATATTACATAGGCACTGACTCACTGAACAGAGAGAGAGCGAGGCTAAGAGGGAGAGAGAGAATGATGAAAATATAAGCCATTTGAGCCAGCAAGAAAGAAAGATACTTAACTAAAGATGAAGGGAAGTTTTGCCTCTTCCTGGAAGTTATATTATTAGGGTTTTTTTTTTTTTTCTTTTTGAATCATGATGACCGCTAGTTTTGTTTAAAGTATTTGTTCTGGAAATACTAAAGTTGGAGTCTACCAGACTGAGGTTAGAAGCATTTTCTTTGGCAGCAAGAAGATACTTTTATAGAAGCCATGCCTGTACTTGGGGTTGCCTCAAAATTGAGACAGCCAGCTGTTGGGTCAAAGCCTGTTCATACTGCTCTTCTGATACCAAATCTTGGCGCTACTGGGTCACAGCCCTATTCTTCAGGACCTTTGGAACTTACTGAAACAGAGAGCTCAATGCTTTCTTGTCAGCTCACATTAAAATCAACCTGTGAATTTGGAGAGAAGAAACTCCTCCAAGAAAAAGCTAAAGAGACAGAAGACAGTAAGGTTAGTAGCCGAAGGTAACTTGCAGACCTACAGAGCTAAAATGCAGATTTCCTTGTAGGTGGAATGTAAATCATGTTGTGAAATGGGGAGTGGTAGAGGAACACCGGTATAAAAAAGTAAGTAGTTTGTGCAGCTGAAAAGCTAAATATTTAGCTTATGTAAAAGTGTATTGATAATTTATGGTTATAGCAAGTCATTGACAAATTGCTCTGAAAATGCATGTTTGTTATCAGTACTATTTATTGATGAATTGCCTTGTTAGTCTTAGACAGCCCTTTGTTACTAATAGCCATAACAGTCACAAATATGAGAAAAAGGGACCTATTATTCATGTATATTAGAATGTAAAAGAAGGAGATTTATCTGTTAAAATCCATACAGATGCTGTCACATTTTCTAAATGCCATTTGTATTTTAAACATTTTCTGTTTGAATATATGTCTCTTAGACTTCTTAATTCATTGCTCTGTGAACAAAAATGAAACATTATTTTCCTTGATATTGCACATTTGTCTGGATTTTCACTTGTAAATTGAAACCCTACTGTTTTACTTATTACTGACATCTTTTTCAGTCATTTAATTTACGATATTTTCTGAGCAGTGGTTCGTAGCTCTTGGTTTCTAAGCCATACTGCAGTTGTTTTCTCCAGATGCACACTTGCATGGCCTTTCAGTTGCTGAACTTCAGGGAGCTCCATTTGTATCCTGATAAACATCACCTTTTAATGCAGCACTAAGTATGACGTCAGGCTTTCCAAAGTTGCTGTTCTCACTTCTGGTTAAGGGACTGCTTTGATTTTACTTTCCCACCCAAATGCAATTTTAAAATAATTTAAGAAAAAACTTTGTATTGAAATCCCATCTACAAGTTAAAAAGAGAGCCCTTTGGTCTGAAATCTCCATTCGTGCAGCTCCACCTGTTCAAGTCCTCTAAGGAACAGCCAAATGCAAATTTTTCCCTAAAGTCTTTGCTAGCTGCCTCTTACTCTTCTTTCCTCTCTTGTGATTCTCTGGTTGTAGTAATAGTTAAAGCACACTTATTTACATTGTATTTTAATTATCTGGATGATTTATTTCTATTCTCCCTGAATTGAAAATATGCAGATGGCAGGGTCTTATTTATACTGTGACACAGCTTCCGCTGCCCCGTGCCTTATGCCTCAGAATTAAACAGTAGTTGAATGGATTAATAGATGAATGAATGAATCAATCAATCATCAATCATCAATCAATGAAGAATTATTCTGACAAAGATTTAGTTAAGTTCATTAGACTTTTTGGATCATTTACTCTTAAAACAGAAGGTGCGGAGTGAATGATTTTTAAAGTACTTGTAGCTCTAAAGTTATATTATTCCTTTTGTATTTTGAGAAAACTTTAGACAATCACACAAGAAAAATCAGTTAAAAGATAATTACTTGGGGGTGCCTGGGTGGCTCCGTGGGTTAGGTCACTGCCTTTGGCTAAAGTCATGATCTCAGGGTCCTGGGACCAAGCCCCACATCGCACTGGGCTCTTTGCTCAGCAGGGAGCCTGCTTCCCCCCTCTCTCTTTGCCTGCTGTTCTGCCTACTTGTGATCTCTTTCTCTGTCAAATAACTAAATAGAATATTTTAAAAAGTTAATTGTAGGCTTATAGTTCTCAGTCTAATGTAAGTAATTCAGGGTAAACGAAAGGAAGGATAAATTATTAACAAAAGACTAAAAGTATTTAACTTTATGCAAAAAATTAAAAGCAAATGCCACAAAGTTCTGTTTTAATGTTCCATGTACCTACTACAACTTGTTGGGATTAGATCGAAAGAATAGGTAGACCCTTTTTCTCTGCTGACCATGCCTCTGATCTGCAGGTTTAGTCAAACTTCCATTTTGCTAAACGGCCTTGGACCAAGACTTTTGCATCATAAATACTGTTTGCAATAGAATTTTGGTTCATCTCTTTGGTTAACAAACATATCAATCACACATCTGATATTCCAATAAGACTCTGTGGTAAGCAATGTTGTAGTTAGGGGATGTTTTTAACATGCCACTTGGCAGATTAAAAAACTTTTTCAAACAAATTTAAAGAATGCCTTGTCAGCATTTCAGAATATTTTTAAATGTCAAAAAAGTATATTTAAAGATTTTTATAAACTCTGAAAAAATAAAACTTAAGAAAATAGCAGACATGACCAACAAAGTTGCATTAGAGATAATCAGATTTTACTGCAAATAGTAGGAAACTCAACAATAAGATAAACAGCACAGGCGTTTATTTCTTTTTCTTTTTTAAAAACTTAAATTCAGTTAATTAGCATATACTGTATAATTAGTTTCAGGTAAAGTTTAGTGATTCCATTCATTGCATATAACACCCAGTGTTCACTACATCAAGTGCCCTTCTTAGTGCCCATCACCTAGTTACCCATCTATCACACACCTCCCCTCCAGCAACCCTCAGTTTTTTCCCTAGTTAAGAGTCTCTTATGGTTTGTCTCCCTCTCTGATTTTGTCTTAATTTCTTTTTCCCCTCCCTTCCCCTATGATCCTCTGTCTTGTTTTTTTAAATTCCACATATGAGAAAAATCATATATGATAATTGTCTTTCTCTGATTGACTTATTTCACTTAGCCTATATTCTCATGTAAAGGATATCTGAAAGTAAGCAGTCCATAGCTGGTAGGGTGGCTTCTTGAAATTGTCAGGGAACCTGTCTTTCTTTTGCCCATCAGTTTGTGGCATCTGTCTCTCAGTCTTGAGTGGATAATTGAGTTTTGCTCCTTTAGAAAGACACACTCTGCTTCATTAAAGGTTCTTCCACATCCAGTTGGCCTGTTTACAATTCCAAGGCCTATGTAACCATTCCAGTCTTTAATTGTTGTCGCCTTTTCTTCTATTGTAGTTCTATCTATATTTCTCTAGCTGTTTCTTGTTCTGAATTCTTACTTTCTTTGACTTTTCTAATGTGTCTCTTCATATGATTGGTTTTTCCATTCTTCCTGGGTATTCATCCAAATAATGAAGAGTCACTTTGCTTTGGAAACTGAGAATCAAGAGATTAAAGTTAAGAAAGGGGCTTCTTTTTTGTCACAGCTCAGCAAATCACATGCAATTAAGCATTCCCCAGCCTCGGTCCAGCTCGGTCCGCCACCTCACTTTTCCTCCTCCTTTTTACTGTCATTTCTCTCTCTTTACTGTCAGTTTCGGGCCCACTCATTTTTTCCCTCTTTGATTACCCATGCAAACTGAAGATTCTTTACATTATTATAGAAAATAATTTTGAGTACCTACTTTGTTCTTTATAGGATATTTCTTTTTTTTTCTCATGACATTTCAAAGAGGGCTTTATTATCCACATTTACAGAGAAATAAACTCAGATAGAGTGGGAGACATTCATAAGATGATCAGATGGTTAACCAGTACCAAAATCCAGAATTTGAATCTAGGTTTGCTCCTACAAAGCTTTTGTTTGTTTGTTTTTGTTTATTACATTATACTTTCTCTTCAAGATGTAATTGCAGTATTTTTTTGTAGCTATATCTTATCCCCCAAATCTCACCAACTCCTGAGTCAGTTCAGAAGTTAAAGAAAAGAATAAACAATTTGTTGTGGAGGTTAAAAGGAAGAGAAGTTTACATCCAGTTAGGGAGGTCTGAAGGAAATTCTTGAAAGAGTAAAGGCCTCCTTGACCATGTTAGTATGGACATTTGTTTCATTTTCTTACTCTACCAGTTGCAAGGAAAATTAAGGTAGAGATCTGTTCTTAATATTACATTCATAGTGTGTTAGCACTGCTGTTTTAAAAACAGAAGATACTTAAACCTTAAGTTGAGTATTTTTTTTAAAAAGTATGAATAGCAATATAGAGAAGCAAATATGTTGTATGAATAGTATTGCTATTGAGGGCAATATTTTTGTCGATTTTAGGGATGAGAGAAATCCTTTTTGAATGGAGCCTTCAGGAGAGACTTCACCAAGTAGTTGGTATTCAATGGGCAGATAGGACTCAAGTATAGAAAGGACAAAAGTGTTTGTTGAATGAATGATTGACAGAGAATGCCCAGTGAGTAAACCACTATAATTTGAGGATAATGTTTATGGAAAGGAGCAGGTTTAGGTCAGGTTATGCGTGGAAGCAAACTTCATTAGATAGACATTGGAGAAGGCTCTTAATGTAAGAATGAGACAAAATTACACAATAATGTTATTTAGGAGAAATCAGAGCAGAAAAGGGGTACTAATGTTTATAGAGGCTTGTTATATGCCTGATAGTGGGCCGGACAATTTATGTAGTGTCCCATCATTCCTCACAATAGCCCTATGTTATAGGTACTGTTATTACCCTCATTTCATAGATAAAGAAACTGAGACAGAGAGTGGTTATATTACTTACCAATATTTCAGTGCTAAAGTGTAGTAGAATAGAGATTCAGTCCAAGGCTGTGTGCCTCTAGAAGACATTACTCTTATCTAATAACACTGCAGTGAAGACTTTGCTGTGTCAGTGGGAGAGAACTATTCATTGACTTGATTCCTATATAGACTAGTAAGGTTTGTTTTAAATATTTGATTAGCACTGCTAGTGAATCGCAAATAAATCATGGTGTGCTCAAGTGCCTAGAATTTTCAGAAGACAATTAAGTTGACACATGGTCTCTACTGAATTTTTCAAATAACAGAAATAAATAAAAGAAACCCCATGATAGAATAATAGCAGCAGATGTCAATAAAGTAGATGACTGACTCTGGCCTCCAGCTGTTTCCTTCTTGGAGAAGATGCCTGATTGCTGAGGACTGTCGACACTCCTGTTGGCTCGCTCACATGGTAGCACTTCCAAAGCTTGCCAGACCTACAGCTGCACAGGTCAACCCTTGGGTCTCTCTAGATGTTCCGCCTTCCTTGCCTGTTTCTGCTGTGTTTGCACATTTACTTGTTTGTACTTAAAGAACCATGGTATTTCTTTTCTGGTTATGGCTCATATTCTGTGTTTCACGGTTAAACTGTTAATGGTTGTTTTAATTGTTTTTGCCTTTGTGGTAGCAGTGGTATAAACAATGTTGTAATGATCTTGAGTTTTAACATTTTCTCTACTGACAGAATGCTAAGCTTTTGAATATCATACATTTATTTCTCTTGAGTAACTGTTTGTAGAGCTGTAGCAATTTAATACTGTTTGTTATTTTAGTTTGTGCTTTACAAAGTCCTTAAAGAATTATATCTCATGTTTTCAAGTATGAAATTACCAAATATTCTTGGGTAAATTAAAAGTGATTAAATATTATTGAAAATCTCATACAACTTTTTTATTGTTTTTCTTCAACAGTCAATATTGTATGTATATTTGATGCCCATTTGCCCAACATGTTCTTCTGAGTTTCTTAAACTTTTCTACTAGACATGTTTCTTTTCTTTGATATAAAGGAAGGCAATAAATATATGTAGATATATAAAACAAATAGATATGTCACTAATATTTTTTTTAAAGATTTTATTTATTTATCAGAGAGAGAGAGGGGGAGAGAGCGAGCACAGGCAGACAGAATGGCAGGTAGAGGCAGAGGGAGAAGCAGGCTCCCTGCTGAGCAAGGAGCCCTACGTGGGACCCGATCCCAGGACACTGGGATCATGACCTGAGCCGAAGGCAGCTGCTTAACCAACTGAGCCACCCAGGTGTCCCGATATGTCACTAATTTTTAAGCACAATTGCTTCATGGTTGTATGCTGTGACAATTCCAAAAATTATCTTCAATCTTGAACTTAATGCATTAGATGGGATAGTTAAAAGAACATCACATTAGAGCCCGGAGATTTGACTTAAACTTCTCCTAGAACCTGAAAAGTTAAGTCACTTAAATTCTCCAAACTTCAATGTCTTTATCCTTGGAAATGAAGTTAATAGCTCTTGATAAAGGTTTGCTGAAGGTAACATTTTTTATCCACTCCCTTTCTTCTTCTTCCCAATTTTGTCCTAGCAGTTACCTCTTCTATCTCATTTTTTCAATCTCCTCCTCTCCTCCAGTGGATCCTTTGGACCAGGAATTTTCAAACTTGGCACATTGTGGACCTAATAATTCTTTGTTGTCTGGGTCAGTCTTACTATTACAGATTATTTAGCAGCATCCATGCTATTAGTGATTACATGCCAGTAGCATTCTTCAGATGTGACAAACAAAAATGTCTCTAGACACTGTAAAACATATCCAGAGAGAGGGCAAAATCAAACCCAGCTGAGAAGCAGTGCTTTAGATTCAGCTTCCAAAATTGCTCAAGTTGTTGCTTTTTTTTTTTTTTTTGCCATTTTTTATTGAAGTAAAATTGACCCATGTTACCTTAGTTTCAAGTGTGTAACATAGTGGTTCAACAACCCTGCTGTTTATGCTGTGCTCACCACAAGTTTGCTATCATCCAACACTACACAATGCTATTACAGTATCATTAAATATATCTCCTATGCTGTATATTTCATCCCCATGACTTGTTCATTCCATAACTAGAAGACTGTACCTCTTACTCCCTTTTACCCATTTTCCCCATCTTTCCACTTCCCTTTTCTCTAGCAATCATCAGTTTGTTCTCTGTATTTATGAATCTGTTTCTGCTTTTTATTTTCTCTTTTGTTTTTTTGCCTAGATAAGTGAAAGCATATGATATTTGTCTTTCTCCAGCTGACTTATTTCACTTAGCATAATACCTTCTGGGTCCACCCATGTTTTGCAAATGGTAAGAGTCCATTCTTTCTTATGGCTGAGTAATATTCCATTGTATATATATACTACATCTTCTTTTATCCATTTTTCTGTCAATGGGCACTTGGGTTGTTTCCATTTCTACACTATTGGAAATTATGCTGCAATAAACATAGGGGTCCATCTATCTTTTCAAATTGGTGTTTTCATATTCTTTGGGTAATACCCAGTAGTAGAATTACTGGATCGTATGGTCTATTTTAATTTTCTTTTTAGGAATTCTGTACTGTTTTCCACACTGGTTGTACCAGTTTACATTCCAATCTACAGTATAAGGGTTCCTTTTCCTCCACATCCTTATCAACACTTGTTATTTCTTGTCTTTTTTGATAATAGCCATTCTGACTAGTTTGAGGCAATATCTCATTGCTTTTGGATTGCATTTTCCTTATAATTAGGGAGGCCGAGCATCTGTTCATGTGTCTGTTGGTCATCTGTGTGTCTATTCAGGTCTTCTGCCCGTATCTTTGTTTTTTTTGGTGTTGAGCTGTATAAGTTCTTTATATATTTTGGATATTAAACCCTTATTAGATACGGTGTTTGCATATATCATTTGCCATTCTGTAGGTTGCCTTTTGTTTCAAAAGTTTCCTTTCTTGTAGGTTTCCTTTACTGTGAAAACATTTTTAATTTTGGTGTAGACCCAGTAGTTTTATTTTGCTTTTGTTCCACTTGCCTGTGGAGATGTAGTTAGATACATGTTGCTAAGGTTGGTGTTAAAGAGGTTACTTGCTGTGTTTTCTTCTAGGAGTTTTATGGTTTCATCCCTAATATTTTTTAATATTATCATTATTTCCTTCAATTTGTTTCAGATGATCATCCATCAATAATTTGCATATATATTTCTTGAAAGGTTATTATGTGTTCAGTGCCACTATTCCAGGCTTTGTGTTTGCTTTACTTTTTCTGATTTCTGACTCCTATTCTGTTTTCCGAGTGGTTACAAATAGCTTTTGAAAAGACATCTTTTTTTGATTAACATTTTAATTAATTACTTAATTAATTTTTAGTCACATTTTAGCTCTTGTTTTCATCCTGTTTGCAGCACTTCACATCTGCTGACCACAATTCTCTTTCTGGAATGCTCCAATATTTAATGGCCCAGTAATCTTGGTGAGTCAATTAGTACTTAAGCCTTAGTTTCTTCATTTACAAAATGTGGCCAATATAAACTACCTCATAAAATTAGTGTGAAGAATAAAGGAGATATTGCATATAAACTATATTCCAACAGAGCATCCAGTATGTACTTGTTAGTCAACTTACCTATTATATAATATTATAAAAATATCTGAGAATTTACCACAAAAGCTAGTGATAGTAAAAGCTGATTGTACAACCAAGAAGGCAGTGACTAATTCTCTCTGCACAGGGAAAATAACAGTCCTGACATTTGTTGACTGGTGGCTTTGTTTAGCCAGATATATTTTGGGGAGAAAACCCACATTTTAAGTAGACAGGTATTTACAAAGATGTGTACTATTGTGCTGTGTTTGGAACAGTATACATTAATTACTCAGTAATCCTAGAATGTAGGATGCAAGTTAAAGAGATGAAGTTGAGTCGAAGCATTGGGAAGATGGCTGTTAGATGTCCAGTAAGATGTTTGAACTTATTTTGGTGGGAAGGGGGAGATGCCAACATGACACGAATAAATCTATATTTTAGAAAGGTGATGATGAAATGAAACATGGATAGAATAAGTGAAGGGAGAGAAGCTAAAAAGTACAGAAGTGAAGAAAAGTGTGATAAAGCAAAATTTTTACTAAAAGACCCAGCTATAGAGCAATGGAAGAGGGACAAGTCTAGTAAAAGAAGCATTGGATGTTTGGGTACATTTATTAATTACTAGTAATCCACAGAATTTTAGGTCTTGATGGTTACATTTTTCTTCACGCAAAACTTATAGTTTGGTTGGAAATGATAATTTGTGAACTTAGTAGCAAGTATCAATTAAAACTAATGATAATTACTAATACTTTTTGAGCACTAGTCACATTCTATAGCCTATATCCAATTTATTATTATAATTAAACATATATAGGAGTTGAACTCAGATTGGTGCTAAAGTAGAGCAGGAATTTCAACCTCAGTGTGTTTGACTCCTATGTCAGTCTCCCTCTCCATCTCTCTCACAACAATTTAAAAACCATAGTCAAAATCAATGTTATTCACTTATCTGTGTGGACACTTAGTCACATAATGGGGGGGAACTATGGATTCTTGCAGGAATCATGAATTAATCTTTGACAAGATTCACTTTTAATGTGTCCTCTCTCCCAGCCCCCACTGCTGCTCCATTTTGGCTTTTAAAAAGTACTTTTCTTTGAATTTCTAGTCTCTAGGACCAATAGAGAAATTCAATATCTGTGGGAGAGTTCATTAATTGGATACATGGCAGGATTTCCCCACTCTTCCCAGTAAATGAAATGATTTGTTAAAAAGTGTTGCAATTCTGTCTGCAGATAAAGTCACCAGATGAGACAGCATCGGTAAAAATTTAGCATTTTCCTGATAAAATAATTGATGCAGTCTCCATGAAAGAAAAGAAAAGAAAACAAACAAAACGACAGAGCATTACTTTAAAAATTTTTTTTAAATTTTATTTCTTTATTTGACAGAGAGAGAGATCACAAGTAGGCAGAGAGGCAGGCGGTGGTGGTGGGGGAGCAGGCTCCCTGCTGAGCAGAGAGCCTGTTGTGGGGCTTGATCCCAGAATCCTGGGATCATGACCTGAGCCAAAGGCAGAAGCTTTAACCCACTCAGCCACCCAGGTGCCCCCAGACCATCACTTTTTGTTTTATTTCAGTGTCATAAAGGACTCTCATAAAACTGAAAACCTGAGGTGGACAGGTTACAGTTTTCCATCAGGAAATTTGTAAAATTTTATGAGCCATCAACATGGCATTGTGTTCAAGTAATGCTAACTTCTGTAACAGATGAACTCAAGGTCTCAGTGGCTTAACATTGTAGGAATTTACTTTTCATTTATATTTACCTGTTCCATACAGTGAGGCTTGATGAACTATGGTCTATAGACCAAATCTGGG
Organism: Mustela lutreola; assembly: GCF_030435805.1. Lineage (NCBI taxonomy): Eukaryota > Metazoa > Chordata > Mammalia > Carnivora > Mustelidae > Mustela > Mustela lutreola. The sequence goes on from NC_081297.1 coordinate 110,858,453, forward strand.
CTGGCACCTGGTTTTATTAAGTGAAGTTTTATTGCAACACTGTCATACCATTGGTGTGTGTGTGGCCTGTGGTTGGTTTTGTGCTGTAATAGCAGAGTTGAGTAACTATAATAGAGTCTCGCCTGTAAAGACTAAAATATTTACTATCTGACCCTTTATAGAAAAAGTTTGCTGACACATGCATATGGTAACTCAACCAGATTCCTTCCAGTTTGAGGTTCCATCATCCCACCTCCAACTAGCCATCAGTGAAAGAGAAAAAAATGGAAGATTGCATAAGAGACTGAGAAATTTCACATGTCACTTCCATTCACTTCCATTCTGACCAACTCAGAGTAATGAAACCTATTATGAGACAGGCTAGGAATTAGTCTACTTGTGTGTCTCAAAATTAAAGGAAATGGTTTATTAGCCAGAGACTGCCTAATTTGTCAAATTTTCAAGATTAAGCAAAAATTTACCATATTGGGGCGCCTGGGTGGCTCAGTGGGTTAAAGCCTCTGCCTTCAGCTCAGGTCATGATCCCAGGCTCCTGGGATCAAGCCTCGCTTCGGGCTCTCAGTCTGTCAAATAAATAAATAAAATATTTAAAAAAAAAGAATTTACCATATTAAAAATATTCTTGGGTAATCCAAAGTATCTTTCAGGTTGTCCTGAAATATAAGGATGTGTCTTTAAACACAACACATGAATACGTGAAGGGCCATAATTGCACTCAAGTCACTAAGTGTATAGAGAGAAAATCTTGCAGTTAATTTAGCTTTTTAAAAAAATAGACTGGGGGGGCGCCTGGGTGGCTCAGTGGGTTAAAGCCTATGCCTTCGGCTCAGGTCATGATCTCAGGGTTCTGGGATCTAGTCCTGCATCGGGCTCTCTGCTCAGCAGCGAGCCTGCTTCCTCCTCTCTCTCTCTCTCTGCCTTCCTCTCTGCCTACTTGTGATCTCTCTCAAAAAAAAAAAAAAAAAAAAAAAAAAATAGACTGGGTACATTTATACACAAGTATTAAAAAATTCACTGTGGTCTCATGACTCCTCTGGTTTCTCCCCACCTTGCAGTTTTGATAACCACCTTCAGTTTCTCCTGTTCCAATCTGCTGATCCAAACTCCCATCCTGAAAGCAACTCTATCTTGGTTATGTGCCTTCATTTCTATTTGCTTCATTACTCAGTTTTTAGCATTCTTCTTTTGCTGGATACGGAAGCTCTCCATTAGAGCTGGGAACCAGAAATCCAAGGCAGTATAAGATGTGAATTCTAGAAGGGTCATTTAGAGAATCAGGATGGACTTGGACATAATCCCAGGAGGGAGGCATTGGCTGGCTTCTAGCTGTGGTCCAGCTGGTGGCTGCCTAGTTGTGTGAGGGAGTATCTGCTCTCTTGGCCTGAAGACATGATCCAGCTTCTGTCAACACATTACAAATTTTTCCAAAGGGGACCTAGGGGGAATGTGTAAATGGTTCATTGACCAAACCCATCACCATCATTGAAAGAAGCAACTCAAGGTAATCCTTTCAGACCATGGTATGCAACTGTAAGAAACAATACATAAAACAACCTCTTTTCAAATTCGAGATAAATTTCTATATGACTTAATTGGTCTTTAAATTTAGTTGTGCATATAGGACTACTTCTTTTATTTTTTTTATTTTTTTAAGATTTTATTTATTTATTTGACAGAGAAAGATCACAAGTAGGCAGAGAGGCAGGCAGAGAGAGAGAGAGGAGGAAGCAGGCTCTCTGCTCAGAGAGCCTGATGCGGGACTCGATCCCAGGACCCTGAGATCATGACCTGAGCTGAAGGCAGCGGCTCAACCCACTGAGCCACCCAAGCGCCCTATAGGACTACTTCTATTCAGGTTTCTATTTCTCTTTGCCAGGGTTTACTGTTTAGCTTTGGATCAATTTAAATTGCTCACTTTTTAGACTTTAAAAAATACACAGACGTTATGTATTTCTCTTCATTGTCCCTGAATGCTAATATTTTTAATATAATTTTGTTGTGCTTTTTTTTTGAAAGTTTATTGAATTTCTACAGTGATACTTTTGCCAGAACCTTTTGTTATTACTTTGACCCATATATTTTGGGGGGTTGTGTTTCACATTTCCTTTCTCTTTAAACCATCTGCTTTTTATAGCTGTTTCTTCCTTCCTGTGGCTGACTTTTTGATATCCACACTGTGTGTTGCTTTCTTACATTGAACACAGGGTTTATCATCTCCAACAATATGTTCTCTCTGTTGTTTTCCTCTGATTCAGGCTAGACCTATTCTATTCTAAAACCAGGCTACTATTTCACAAATGTAAACCCCTCCAATGGCCACTTCTAGATATACATCGTGGATCCTAGGTAACTTTTCTTGTCTTTGTTACTCATTCATCCAATCATTTAGTCCATCATCAACTATTTATTGCATACTTGCCATGCCCAAGGCAAAATGCATGTGTGTGTATGCACGTATATATTGGTATATGTGTGTATGTACCATGATAGGGTTTATGGGAAATATGCTTGCAACAACTGGGACTCTTTTAGAAATTTATATTCATTCTTTTTATGGCAGTATTACATTTTTAATTAATATTACCTCAAAAAAACCAAATAATTACAATTCTGATTTTCAATAATCATTACTTTTATTATACATTTGGGGTATGTTTGTTTAATTTAGAATAGATTTATCCCCTGCAGTTGTGACAATCAAAAATGTCCCCAGACATGATCTGTTCCCTGGGGGAAAAATTGCCCCCAGTTTAGAATTACAGATTTAGACCCTGCTTTGTTTGAAAAAAGGATTTAGTAGAATTAAAAAGCAGAGACAACATAGAAGATTTCAAGACATTTGCAAATAAAATGGGATTATAAGAAGAAAAAAACAGAAAAAGATAATGGTAGAGGAAGGGCTGCAATATAAAAATATACCAAATTTGTGCTGTGATATTTTGTATCGTAGCTGGAGGTCACCTACACATTTGAATCTGAGCTTTCAAGTTGCTCATACATAAAAGTTAAGCAAGTGCTGTTTTAATCAGTGCCTAAAGCACGAGCTAATATTTGCTCAGGAGAGTCACATCTTTGTTTCTACGTGTACAAAGAAATATTTCCTATGGACATTTATAGAGACATTCCTATGTAATTTGAATAACAACTTTCTCAATATTTTCTTTACAGATTTTAGTTCTTGTTTTCTGTCCTCATCAGTACCTTCTATACAAAACCATTAAATAAAAATTTTGATCAAGTTTACTTAGGATGACCAGTTGTACTGGTTTTCTCGAGACTGTCCTGATTTTATCAGCACAGATCTCTTAATTTGGGAATCTTGCTGTCCGGACCATGCTGGGATGGTTAGTCACCCTAATTCTGAATCAGATGTTCTTGTTTTTCCTCTTTAGTTTTATTCTGGCTTTTTATAATTCTCTAATTATTCATTTCAAATCTGTAGTTGAAAATATATTTTTGATTAATCATTTTAAAAATATCTCCTTATTTAATTAGCAGTTTGGTGTCAGACGTTGTCAGTTCTCTGTTCGGATATAACAACATATATTTTCTTTAATGGCAAGTAATCTCTATGTTGTGTTTTTCAAACGAGTGATGTTTTTAATGAGGTTCAAATATTTGCATCTCCTCTTTCCTTATCCATACAATTTTAACCAGTGTTGACAATAATGAATGTATTCTTCCTTCTGTGTGGAGGATGTAGAGTTGTCAATAAAACAAAGGTAGCCTGTTGCTCTGAGTTCATCGGGTGATTTCCAGCATAACTCCTATGGGCCCTGAGTTGAATGGAGTGATACCTTGAGGTATGTGCAGTTAGTTCTTTCGAGACCACAAAGAACAGGACTTCCAGCTTCCTTCAGTGGCTTGCTTCTCCTGTGTAAGACAGACAGGATGTGGTCTGGGAGAAAGTCCGCACTTTAACAATAGACCATTGACAGAATGTTTGGGAAGCACAAAAAGGAAGAGAGCATCTGTCTACACCCAGAATTATCAGAGGCATTTGTGTGTGTGAGAATCTTGGGTTTCAGAAATGTTTTTTTAAGGTCATCCGTTTTCCTTCTCTGTTTTTATTGGATGAGGACAGTTGCCTTCAAGATAACTAAACATTTTAAAATCAAGGGAGGAATTGCATCTCATTTTGTCTCATTATCCCAGGCAGAAAATTAATTCCCTCAGGCAAAAAACGTTTTGTTTAGTCCTTATGTATGGCCTATGTGAACCAAGCTGAGAGAATTGGAAGGGAGAAGATAAAATCCAACTAGAAGAGAATGCTGCAGAGAATTCAGAAGGAAAAAAGTCCTTCTAGGTGAAGAGTGATTCAGGTGCTGACTTTATCTGCAATTCCTTCTGCTTGCAATATGAGAAAAGATGTTACGTGGAGCATGGATATCACAACACTGATATATCCCTTTTTCTTCTCAAGCTTTGAAAAAGAACAATCCAATTTTAATCAAATTTACCATTTTAAGAAGTTGCAAGAAAGTCTTTGCCCTTTTATCCCTGTGCTCATCCTGTTCCTCTTGTAGCTTATTTGTTCCAGAGGAAAGTTCCCATAGACACCACCCTGTCACAACATTGAGTTGCATGAACATATCCATTTGGTGCAGCTGCCATTAAGTTGAACAGAGAGTTAGAGTGAGTGCCAATGTCTGCCTTGTCTTCTGCTTTCTTCTTTTCAAAGGCGGTTGTGTAAAGCTTTTGTTCAAATGTCTTACCACCTGGATCCTCTTGTGCATACACTGCTCCTCTCCAAAGGACTTGGCAGCCGGTACTTCCTGTTGTGCAGCAGGCTTTCATTTGCAGGACATCTGTAAAACCACAACACGAATAGTCAGAATTGCAGAAGCGGCCTTCTCATGAATGTAGTAAACTTCAGAGCAAATTCTTCAGCCAGGAGAAAGTGCCCCAAAGAGCAGATGTGATTTAGGATGAGTAAGATGTAAGTCAAGGTGCAGATCTTTTATTCTCCACCAGAAAGCAATGCTTTGAATTCCTGGCAATGCAATTATGTAATGACTGTGTGTGTGTGTGTGTTGTGTGTGTGTGTGTGTGTGTGTGTGTGTGTTTTGCAAACTGTGTCGCAGACAGGGAGGTAGAAGGAACCGACTTGATTGTGTAACTTTATAAATAGAAACAGCCATATTGAAATAAGACTGCTCTGAGTTGAGCTGGTGAATTTTGCTCCTTACTGAAAACGGAGGCTACTGAACGAATATAAGATCCAACCTGTGGAGTAATTTCTCAGGTTTACCCAAGAATGTTTAATGGGAAAAATCAGTAAGAAGTTCTTACCCTCCTTGCATTATACTCCCAAGTATTTTAGTCCAAATAAATCAAAACCATTTCTCTGTTGGAAGTAGTCAAGTTGGAGACACACAGGAACTTTGTCCTCTATTACAAATAATGAATAATGAGCTCGTACTATTTTTAATACAGCACATAATTTACTAAACACTCGGAACGGTTTACCCTGGCAGGGGCATAAAGAATACAGAGGTACTTACCTTATCATGTGTTGAACAAAATGTGTCCTACATATGCCAAATGTTCTCCAATAGTAGGTGATTTCAACTCTGCTGTTGCTCTTTATTTTAGAGGGCAGAATCCAGGTAAATAGAGAAAAATCTCCTTAAGAAAGAACACGAAACTTAGTCTTCCCAGCATGATTCCATTCAATTTGATATATACTCCAAAAGACTAAAAGACCGACTGTGCTATGTTTGCCAGTTTTTTGAGGTTTATAGATCATAGGTTTTGAACTTCTCAGAGTGATTGTATGACAGAAGTGTTTTCTTTGATTTTTGTGGCTATAAAAGTGATACTAGTCCTTCCTAGACACTGTTAACAAATTAATCTTCCCTAGCAAAGCTACAATCTTGGTAATTTCAAGGTTCTCTGTAATTTACTGAACTGAATTTTTTCACTTAAGCCCTTACTTTAAGAGGAGGCCAATTTGACTCATGGTTACATCCATTGAGATCTCTAAAACAGTGTCTTTAATTTTTTTTTAATTAAAGTATAGTCAACACACATGTTACATGAGTTTCGGATGTACAACATAGTGATTCAACAGTCTATACAATGCTATGCTCATATGTCGTCGCCACCTGCCACAATGACAGTACCATTGACTCTATTCCCTATGCGGTATCTTTCATCCCCGTGACCTCTTCATCCCATCACTGAAAGTCTGTACCTCTCACTCCCCTTCACCCATTTGCCCATCTCCCCATGCCCTCCCCTCTGGCAACTAGCCAGTTCTCTGTAATTTTTAATCTGTTTCTGCTTTTCTAGTTTGTTTCCTTGTTTTGTTTTCTAGATTCCACATATGAATGAAATCATATGGTCTTTGTCTTTCTCTGTATGACTCCTTTCACTTTATATAATACATCTAGGTCTATGCATATTTTCACAAATGGCAGGATTCCATTCTTTCTTATGGCTATACCACAACTTCTCAAGCCATTCATTTATCAGCAGACACTTGGATTGCTCAAGGGTCTGAACTTTTGCACGTAATGCTGAAATTAACCTGTAGGGAGGGGAGATATCTTTTTGAATTAGGGTTTTTGTTTTCTTTAAGTAAATATTCACTCCTGGAATTACTAGATCATATTGTTTGTTTTTAATTTTTTGAGTAACCTCGGTACTGTTTCCCACACTGCTTGCACCAATTCACATTTGCCACATCCTCACCAACACTCGTTATTTCTTGTCTTTGGACACTAGCCATTCTGACTGCTTTGAGGGAATATCTCATTGCTTTTGATTTGCGTTTTCCTGATAATTAGCTATGTTGAGCCTCTGTTTATGTGTCTGTTGATCATCTGCGTGTCTTCTTTGGAAAGGTCTTCTGCCCATTTTTAATGAAATTGTTTGGTTTTCTGGTGTTGAGTTGTGTAAGTTCTTTATATATTTTGGATATTAAACCCGTTTCAGATACATCATTTGAATGTATCTTCTGTTACTCCATAGGTTGCCTTTTTTTCATTGATGGTTTCCTTCACTGTGCAAGCTTTTTTTTTTTCTTTTTTTTTTTTTTAAATTTTGGTGTAGTCCCAATAGTTTAATTTTGGTTTTGTTCCACTTTCCTAAGGAAACATACCTAGAGGAATGTTGCTCAGGTTGATGATAAAGGGACTACTGCATGTTTTCTACCAGGAGTTTTATGGTTTCAGGTCTCTAAAACTATTTTGGTCTTTGAAAACTGTTTTGAGTTTGTTTTCATGTATGCTATAAGAACCTAGTCCAGATTCATTCTTTTGCATGTAGCTGCCTAGTGTTTCCAGAATCATTTGTTGAATATAACATAGTGCCTTGCACATAATAGGGATTTAAACTTAACAGTTGGACTTAAAAAAAAAAAAAAAGACACTGAATTTTTTATAATTTTATTCTTTTGTCTCATGATTTACCTTATGTATGTATTTCATGAAGAACTATCCTAAGATCCTACTTATGACTGGATATAAATTTTGGCTCTTCTATTTTATTATATTTCTGCTATTTCAGTGATTCAAGGTCAAAATCTTCATAATTTTTTTGTCTTTTTTTAGATTTTTCTTTTTTTATTTACTTATTTGAGAGTGAGAGTGACAGAAAGAGAGAGAGAAAGCGAGAGAGCAAACGAGTGGGAGAAGGGTCAGAGGGAAAAGCACACTCCCCACTAAGTGAGAAGTCCAATGTGGGGGTTCCATCCCAGGACCCTGGGATAAGCCGAAAGCAGATGCTTAACTGACTGAGCCACCCAAAATCTTCATAAATCTTCATAATTTTGGCTTCAGTATAGTATACTAGTCCCTCTTGAGCAAATCTACCCTAATTCAATGATGATTTCCTGAAATATTAAATATTACTTGTGGAAGAGATAGTGGAGGATCTTCTAATGCAAGTATCTCTTTTTTGTACATTGGTAAAATTAAGGCCAGCAAATTGAATTAGACTGTTTTAAAACAGTTTCATCTTAAAAAGCGAATATAAAAGCTATGATCTGAATGTTCTATTTGTTCATAACTATTACTTAGTTATCTTACAAACCTTCTTAGGAAAATGAATGTAACTTTTACATTAAATCCAAGACTCATAGTCTGTCTTATAGCAAGCCAGCCATAGCCGTGTGCTAGAGAATCAGTAAGGAGATGGAATGTGTTCAAGTCATGGTCCAACACCTAAAAGCTTCTTGGCATTCCTCGATTTTCTTGTCAGTTAGAACATAACTGGTGAGATCACTTTATTCAGTAACAATGTCCCATGTGCTATTGCCAGGGTAGGTTTGTGGATGTTGATAGAGTTTTCCCTTGTCTAGGGTGATGTATGGTCTGAATCTTCCTTTAACTAATCTCAAATCCATTGTAGTGTAGTAAATTCAGCCAAGTGCATTGTAATTTATATGTTTTATTTAAAGGGCTTTAAGACACACTACTTCTTAGATGTACAAGAAAATATAACTCAGTATTTTCTACAGCGTATCTCTTCTTGCTCTGAAATGCCATTCGTGATGGTGGTTGTGGAAAAGGAGATTGGTGAGGATGGAGAAAACAAAATTGGACTTTTTGATGTTGTTTAATAAAGCCTTGTTAAATAACTGCATAGTAATTTGAAGGTCAAACTTCTTATATGTGCTGTTTCCTTTCTTAATGAAGTTTCTCATCTTTTTTCTCATTTATAAAATGGGGTCTGTGGATGAATCGAAGCAATGTGTTTAGGGAAGTTAGTGTGTACTCAAGGTAATAAGGTATGGAGAAGGAGCCACTTGGGTTTGCGTGCTGCCATGTGGGTCCTTGCTGTTCAGTGCTGAGATAGCGCCATATGCCTGGTTACTGGGCATGCTATGCTGCTCTCTGCTGAGACTTGGGTTTTGGGTATTGTGTGGACGCCCACTGGTGGCTAACATTGCCCAAATTCTGCATCTACCTTGTCCTAATGCCAGCTCTCTTTGGGTACAATAGTCCTCTCCACATTTTTACATAACCCCATAGAGATATATAGAAACTGCTGGATTCATATATATAAGAAGTGCTTTCTCAAGGCCCACCTGTCTAACCATGTCCTGTTGCCATTTTCCCTTTACTGTGGCTCTTCAAAATGGACAAGGGACACTGTGCATTATAGGTGGGAAGTGAGACACAGATCCTCTTAGCTTTCAATCTACCTGGATATTTTTCTTGTTCAACACCCCTGTGGCTGTTCCTGGGGATATGGGGACAGCAGATTCTTTCTCAGATTCTAATGGCATTTTATCTTATATACAACCCTTCTGAATCTCCTGTCTTCCTGCTATTTGAACTTTTATTTATCTCACCATCACTGTTAGCCTCTCTGAATATACCTTCTGTATTCTCTGTGCTGTGTTTCAACATATAACTCTGTGGTCTAGATTTTCATTTGAAAGGTAAAGGAAAGCTTTTGCAACATGGAGAACACTTTATTTTGTTGAAAATCCTGACTTTCGAGACTATTTTGTCACTATGAACTTAAAAAAAAAATTGATATAAAGTTGAGCCATGATTTTTTGTTGTTCTTATGGCCTGAATTCTGTATTCTTGAAATAATAATTGTCATCGTTTCAATTGGATGGAGGAACCAAAAATCAACTAAGAAATAGAGATAAATAAGGAAAAGAATATGATGTTTTAATATCTCAAAAATATGTTCCCTCCTATATAAATATAGAAATATATACATCATGATTTGATGAAATTCATAGCTTATTGTATTTTTTCCCAACTTTCATTTTTTAATACTGGTCTCAATGTCTATTATGTAACTCATGAAAGACTATTACTAATAATGACTATCACTCATTAAGTAATACTCGCCAGACACTGATGGAGATACTTTAAATGCATTTCCATTTAGTATTTGTGTATATTATTAGTTGTGCTTTACAGACAAGGAAACCAAAACATAAAGGAGCCAGGTGACAAAAGTAAAATGACCCAGCTAATTCTGCCTTTTATGTAATTCCTCTGAAGTATGTGGAAGAATAAGAACTATTATGGTAGAAGCAGGAATTGAGTCAAAGGGCAAGACTATAAAAGAAATGATGACTTTAAGGAAATAAAAGCTGATACTTGAAAGTATGAATAGATGTGGCCTGTTCATCACATAATTTAAGTTAGCAGTGGACTAACTGATCTTCACAATGGAATAGCTGTCCTAAAAGTTTCTATTATATTTAAGAAACATAATAACATGATATCACTCACTGTTTTAAAAGCACTTAATAAAATATTTAGCTTGTTAGAAAACATTGTAACTTTTATTTTTAAATTTTTACTGAAGCATAATAAATACAAACAATGAAGTATACATGTTATAAATGTATAGCCCATGAATTTTCAGAAAAAGGACATATCTGTATAAGTTGCTCAGAGTAGGAAACAGCCATTGCCAGCATCCTAGAAATCCCTCCCCCTTGAGTTCTAGTGGTGGACATCACTATCCTAATTTCTAAGAGTATATATTAGTGTTTGCCTGTTTTGTCCTTTATATACAAATGAAATTATGAAATACGGATTCTGTTCTACTACATTTGTCCATCATTATCATTGCATATGTTTGCATATTGCTGTATGTGGACTTGACTGGTTTATTCTAAAGGATTCATGTTATTCCAGAGCATGTGTTTCTGCAAAATTTATTTTTTTAACCCTACCATGAATGTAGCCATTTAGAAGGTTTAACATTGGGGGCTTTATGAATAATGTTGTGAAAATTCTTGTGCATGTCTTTTTGTGAACATATGAAACAGTGTCTATTAGGTAAATACCTGGGAGTCAAACTGCAAGGTCACAGACAATGCACATGCTCAACTTTAGTGGATACTGTTGTGGTTTTCCTAAGTGCGCATACCACATTGCTTACCACCTTGCATATATCTCTGGCTTTTCCTCGTCTCTGGTCACAATAGGTATCCTTATTGATTGGTATGAGGCCACAGATTTATAGTTTCTTCTGTGTAGTGGGGTTGTAGTATTAATATACATTTTCCTGATGGCTAATGACATTGATAATCTTTTCATATATTTAATAGTTCATTTAGATATCCTATTTTGTGAAGTGTCTGTTAAGGTTTTTTGCTCACTTCTACTGAGTCAATTGTTTCTTCACTTAATGGTCTAGAGAATGGTCTGACAGTAGGTCCTTTGTTGGATACACATTTTGTCAATATCTTTTTCCACCCTGTGGATGCCTTTTCACTCTCTAGGAATGATTTCTTTTGAAGAATATAAATCCTTAATTTAATATAATCCCATATGTCAGTTTTTCTGTATCTTATATAAGACTGCCTATTCAAAGGATACTGAGCTACTCTACATATAAGAAAACATGATTTGAGATATAAAATGGAAAATGCATAATATATTTGATAGCTGCTTTTATATATTTAAGATATTAAATATACTAAAACATGCAGAATTATTCATGGTATAGAATTGAGATAACCAGGTCCGTATTTTTAATAATTAAAGTCCATTTTATTTTGTGTCTTATTATCTTTGAATCCATGAAGTAATCTGATGAAACTTCTCATCTTAATGTAGAAACCCAGACAGAATCCTTCTTGTGACCAGGGATTAGTGTCTCAAAAATTATGTTTTTTCTCATATTCAGGTAAAAACGGCCTCTCTGTAACATCCACTTACTGGTTCTACTTCACTAATGTATTTTTTCATTTACTTATTTATTCAACAGACATTATATGAGTCCTATCACATGCTAAACTTTATAGGTTTCAGGGGCACAAAGGTGAATAAGTCTGGAGGAGATCAGACATGGGGAAGCAGGCATGTGAAAGGATACTTTCAGCTTTACAAGGAGGTGGGGATGTGAAAATTTTATCCTTCATTTAGAACATAAGGCTTTATTCTGTACATGATATGGAATCTAAGTTCTTTACTGTCTGGTTATTCTGCTTTTGGTCTAGCCTAATTAGTTACTGACATCTAAAATTAAAAGTTAATAGAAGGCAGCAGTTCTGTGAGGTTTTACCAAGAAAAGGACCATGATTCTATTGGTTCTTACACTGTATCCAGCCTGTTTCGTTGATTCAACCTAAAGCAGTTTTATCTTCTTTTTAGCAGTGCTTCATTTTGTTTGTACATACTAAAGTTGAATTTGAATAAATCCTCTAGATTTATTTTATAATTAGTGTCAACCCAAGTGTCCTCCTACATTTTGAGTTTGTTTGTGGATATACCAAAATTACTTGTTATTAGAAACCTTGCTTTCTGAGAATATTTAACAATATAGGAATATATTTTTAATACAAAGATAAATGAACAAAATAGGATATAAAGCTGTATGATCACTATAACCCTATTTTGTGTGTGTGTGTGTGTGTATATGCATGTGTTTTCTATATTGAAATTAAAGATAAATGCACCAGGGTTACCTGGGTGACTCATTTAGTTAAGCATCAGACCCTTGATTTAGGCTCTCATCATAATCTCAGGGTCCTAGGATTGAGTCCTGTGTCAGGCTCCCTGCTCTGGGGAGTCTGCTTGCAAATTAAAAAATATATATATATATTTTTTTTTCTTAATTTACTGTAATATATATATACATATATATATGCCACAATGTTCATAGCATTTTTCTTCAAATGATAGCATGTGGTTTAAAATATATATATATATAAATATATATATATTTTTAAATTTACTGTAATATATATATACACATATATATATATGCCACAATGTTCATAGCATTTTTCTTCAAATGATAGCATGTGATTTTAAGTCCAAGTATGCTATTTCCACTTTGTTTATCAGTCATGCTAGCTCTTTCTAGTATCTTTTATTTATTTATTTATTTATTTATTTTAATTTTATTTATTTACTTATTAAAGATTTTATTTCTTTATTTCACAAAGAGAGAGAGATCACAAGTAGGCAACCAGAGAGGGGGACAGAAACAGGCTCCCTGCTGAGCAGAGAGCCAGATGTGGGCTCCATCCCAGGACCCTGAGATCATGACCCAAGCCAAAGGCTGAGGCTTAACCCACTGAGCCACCCAGGCACCCCTCTAGTATCTTTTCTAATCTCTAAACTGAATGGGTTACCATCTAAATTTTTTTTTTTAAGATTTATTTATTTATTTGACAGAGATCACAAGTAGGCAGAGAGGCAGGCAGAGAGAGAGAGGAGGAAGCAGGCTCCCTGCAGAGCAGAGAGCCCAATGTGGGGCTCCATCCCAGGAACCTGGAATCATGACCTGAGCCGAAGGCAGAGGCTTTAACCCACTGAGCCACCCAGGCGCCTCCCATCTAAATCTTTTAAGTGTAAGCATCTACTGCTTAGGAATGCTAATTATTATATCTTTTGGATGTTCCCTGAAATATTCAAAGTAGACAGTGTTCTGTTATTCATCACTCTTTAGTTATAATTCTGTAAATACCTTTGAAATTATGCAACTCTTCCTATTGTATAGGCTGAATTTTAGTATGTTTTTGTGAAAAATCAGTGAAATCATCCCCAGAAATTTTTTCAAAATCAAACTATCTATGTCTTTGTCACTCCCTTGGCTGCCAATTTATTAACACTGTCACAAAATGAAAAAGTTTAATTTGTTAGAATCTGTTTTCATCAGTCGGTGATATTTCTAAAGGACATTACATTATTCTTCTAATTTCTCACAGAGTGTTAATTTAGTGACATTGTGATATAAAAATTCTATAATATTTTGCAGCGCCTCCCATCAAAGCAGAGTACTAGAGTCTTTTTACCTCCATTTTTGAATCTGGGCTGCCTTGTAATTTGCTTTGAGCAATAGAATGTAGTTGAAGAGACACTGGCAATTCTGAGCCTAGGTTTCAGGAGGCCTGTAGCTTTTCCACTTGCTGATCTTGGGAACTGTTATGTGAGTAAGCCTGGGATGGCCTACTGGGTAATAAATGGGCACGTGACACAAGACCCCAACCAACAGCTAGCTAATGCTAGACATATGACAGATTCAACTACCAGCTCACCAGCATTCTGCAGATACCTGTGTGAGATTGGCCAAATTCAAGTGAATGACAGCTCAACTGATTATAGTCTGAACTGTCAACTCTTAGTATCATGAGCCAAAAAAAAAAAAAAGTTGTTTTAATTCACTAAATTTTTAGTAGTATATTTTATAGCAAATGCCAACTCACACAGATGTGTACTGGATTTTCGTAATAATACTATGAACTTTATTTGCATGTACATTTTATTATTAAAATTTAATTTTCCATAAGTTTTAGAATATTAATTTCACATCGGTATAATCTCTCAAAATACACTTTATTCTGGCACCTATGCTATGGAGTGAAAAGGGGCACTATATAATTATTTTTACCTCTGGATATATGTTAAGAATTTTACAGACCATGTTCTTTGTTCTCTGTCATAAAACAGTAGGGCTTTCAGGTCCTGTTATTTGTTCTTGTAGTGCATAGCTATTTAAATCTGAGCATGAATACCACTTTATGAGGTGATAATGGCAGGGTGAAAATTTGGAGGAAATACTGATAAATTGCTCATAAATTCTTAATGCTGGCTCTTGGTATCTTGTGAGCCTTGAGGTCTATTTTCTCATACTAGAGTTGTTACCTTTGTTTTAAAGTATAAAAATAGACATTGGAAATTTAGATTATTTGAACTAAGACTATATTTGGCTTATTAGGGGCTCAGTATAATCTTTCACTTAAAAAAGTTTTTAACTCCGGAAATAATTTCAAAATATTCGCTTCAATTATTTTCTAGTGGGGCGCTTGGGTGGGTCAGTTGGTTAAGTGACTGCCTTCAGCTCAGGTCATGATCCCAGAGTTCTGGGACTGAGTCCCATGTTGGGCTCCCAACTCCATGGGGAGTCTACTTCTCCCTCAGACCTTCTCCCCTCTCATGCTCTCTCTAACTCTCTTTCTCTCAAATAAATAAAGAAAATCTTAAAAAAAAAAAAAAGGAATATTTTCTAATGGAAAAATTTCACAGGGTTTTTAACTGGTGCAACAAAAAGTAAATTAATAAAAATAATATTCTCACTATTAAATTATTTAAATTATTCTCACTATTAAATTATCTTTAAAAAAAGATTTTATGTATTTATTTGACAGAGATCACAAGTAGGCAGAGAAGCAGGCAGAGAGAGAGAGGAGGAAGCAGGCTCCCTGCTGAGCAGAGAGCCCATTTCGGGGCTCGATTCCAGATCATGACCTGAGCTGAAGGCAGAGGCTTAACCCACTGAGCCACCCAGGCACCACTCACTATTAAATTATTTTACAGTGTTTGGGAATACATAACATTAAAATGTTAGGCTGAAAACAAGGAAAGTATAGCTACTTATCCACTTCTGTTTTGTAAATAGCATTAAATATTTGAATATTAGGGAATGGCATTTTTACAAATTTCCCCCAAATAGTGTGGAATTCTGTGTTCTACACTTTGAATGGTTTAATTTGGCAATAAGAAGTGATATTTTCTGAAAATAAGCTTTATGGATCTTGACTGGTTCTAAATTTTTACTTACTTGGGACAATGAGAGGGTAAGAAAGATTAAATTCTAATTGTTTAGACTTCATTTAGCCTTGTTGAATATTTAAAACTATTTTTCTGGCTTTGTGTGGAATAAATCTTTAACTGTTTTAGAACAAACACGTTTATTATGATAATCTGAAAAATGAGATACCAGTTGGGAAATCCAAACCTACATGTTTCTGATACACTTGGGGAGGAATTCAAGCATGAATGTTGGAACCAGACAGTATTACATACAAATCCCAGCCCTACCACTTTTTGAGGGAATAGCCTTGAATATTTAACCTTTCTGAGTGCCTGTCTTTTATCTCTCAAACGGAGGTAATAATGTGGCCTTTATGGAGTTTCTTATAAGAATTAGATGTCTCTTTTACAGTACCTGAATAAAGTGGGCCTTTAATGAGTGATAACTATTGTCAGGTACTCTAAGATTTTGATTTCAATTTTCTTTGAAATCATATGATAATTGTGGAAAGTCTTCATTTTCTTTTCTTTTCTTTTCTTCCTTTCTTTTTTTTAGTGGTGATGGTTACATAAAATAGGGAGGTCAAAACTAAAAAGTTTCAAAAATTAAAGTCTCATTAATTCAGCCACTCAGATGAAAATGCAATCAATTCTATTTCTTTTCATATATCCAGCAATACTTGTAATGCTGAATGTTCAAGTGTCATCATTTTGGTTCCTAACAGTTCCTTTTGTCTGAATTTTTAAACTATTATCTTTAGTTATACATGACATTTCTTGGATTTTTTTCAAGGACAAGATGAAACAAGGTTTTGGGGAAAAAAAAGTCTGCCTTGGATAATATTTTCCACAAAAAAATTAATCATATTTGAATGCTCTTGCAAAAAATTTCATTCAATATTCAGATATAAAAGCATACCTTGAAACTGGGGCTAATAAAAATCTATATTGCATAGATGAAATCTATAGATGACAATGACCTCCCATCCGTACTTGTGTTTACGATCCCACAGTAGTTGCTTATATTTTTATGACACGAAGTTGATGAGCTTCTTTATTGTTGTTTTGTTTGCATATTTGTTTTTGATATCTTTGTAAGGATACAAATTACATGATTGAAAAGAAAATTCACATTAGATACCAAACGTTGCCCCTGCAATTTGCCAAGAATAAAAACACAGTTTGCATTTGAGACAAAATACTATCCATATTTATTTCATGGACTTAGGAATTTCAAGGGGTCACGTCTATAGGAGAGTTCCAAGGGAGTTAGGAATCTGGCCTGTGATTTTTACTTTTGGCAGTGGTTTCTAAAATAAAACACAATAGCTTATAATATTTCAGAAAGTTATCCATCATCCACGTTGTAAAGTACATTGCAGTATTTAAGCTCTGGAGTATGGCTTGAAAAATTCACTATTCATGGGAGGTGGAAAACATGAAAAGAAAATGAAAATGGGAGACAGGAGGTTTAGGGAAGATTGGATTCCATGTGAATGAAGAATTTGACTCAAAGTACATATGTTCCAAGAAATGTTTTGTGAGGACTGTGTTATTAATTAAGTTCCAAAGGTTCAGTAATACCTAAGGTTCTCAGGAAGTATAATGTGTATAGCTGCCATGTTAAAGTTAATATCTAAGACTCTAGCTGTTTATGTACACAATTTTAATAGAGATTTACCAGAAGAGTCAGTGAGAAAGCAGCTCTGTTGAAGAGAGATGGGGAACTCACAGCCATATTTTATTACCACTATCTCATTGTGGTTTTTCCCACTGTGGGAATTCGACTTCCAGAACTAGGGGAGCCTCTTTTCTTTCACTGTAGTATGACCACTTTTCTTCAGGGAAAGCAAAACTCACAAATCAAAAGTTTGCTCATATTAAACCCCAGGAAAAAATTTAAAGGAAAATCCTGCAGCATAAGCATGTCTATCTGAATAACAATAGTTGCTCTATCAAAGCCCAAACCAGTCCAAAACTATCTTATAAAATCTCATTAACTATACAATTTGCATGTGGAGTGATTAGCAGAGGAGACATTGCCTTGGATAATTCTATTATGGTTTTCTATTGAGAGAGATACAAGTTTCTTTTGATGATTATCAATCCATGGATTATCATCCATTTGATGATAAGATAAGGGTTTGAGATTATAAAACTTTTTATGTTTATTGACTGGCATATGTTGACAAAGATTTCTTCTAGTTTATTTTCATTACAATTTTAGAAAATGTGTATGTGTCATTCACTATAACGTACTTTTTAGCCACCCTAACAATGAATGAGAAACCCAAGTCAGTTTTATGACTGCTTGCAATCTCTCTTCAGACTTTTCAAGAGAGAAGAAAAAATTTTCAGTTAGTTGTCATTTTCTTTAATTCATCAAACTCTTTGCATATTTTAATCATGCTTATAAACTTTCCTTGAGAATCTCTTATGCTCCCAAGTTACTACTTTAGCAATTATATTGTAAGTCCTTGGAAATTTTTACTCCAGGTGTGTCTCAGAAATAACCCAACCTATTACTTCAGTCTTAAAATTACTCAGTTTTGTCTAAGAAAAATGCATAGTCCCATGAGATATGACTTTTGGCCCCCAGGGCAAAGGTTGTGTAAGAGAGTGAAAATATTTTAGGCTTAAAGAAAATCGGATGTGACTCTATTGGAAAAACAGTTTTTTGAGTGATAGCAAAGGCTATATTGAGAACTTTTTTGCTATTTCTGCTTTTCAAGAAAATATTTAAAATGATACTTTTGCCTTGAATTTGAACTTTGACGTGCCACATATTTCTTGTATTTCTTTTTCTTCTTTTGCTCACACTGTCACCATTTTCACTTATCTTATGCTTAATTCTATTTCAGCATAAGTTAGATCAACTTCTATTAATAAGTAAAGCATATTTAAAATATTTCTGTATTTATTAAAAAGAATGTGATTGATTATACATGTACTAATAATGAAAGAGACAAGAAAGTGGAAACAGTAGAGTACGATGGGTAGTATACTTCCATGATGGGTAGTATACTTCCATTTTTACAATCAAATACGCACAAAATATATGTATATGTATGTGTACATATGCATTTATTTATGTGCAGACTAGCCTTGGAAAGATACATATGAAAGTAGTAACATCCCACGGAGGGAAGGGAAACTGAGAAACTTAGGGATCAAAGATAGAGGGGTGCTTACTTTATTGGTATATATCTAGAGATATATGAATATCCAGTATACACATAAACATAAACACACATATATGTACACATTCAGCACACTCATTTTTATAAAGTATATAAATATATATTGCATATATAAAACTATACACATTCGTATATAAAACTATACATATAAACAGACATATATATGTACTGTGTATTATTAAACATTTTATGTATACTATTTAAAAATTAGAGAATTAAAATATAGCTGAAGTTTAAATAGTAACTTTTGTATCCTTTTCTATACTTGAATGAGAAATAACCATTTCCAGGGGTGCCTGGATGGCAGAGTTGGTTAAACATTCAACTCTTGATTTTAGCTCAGGTAATAATCTTGGGATCCTGGGATTGAGCTCTGAGTTATGTTCCATGCAAGTATGCTTGGGATTCTCCCTCTTCCTCTGTTCCCCCCACCCCCACCCTGCTAACTCTCTGTCTCAAATAAATAAATAAATCTTACAAAAAAAAAAAAAAAAAGAAAGAAAGAAAGAACTATTTCCAAAATAGTGCTATACCAGAATTGACAATCATAAGTATTCAAACAAACAAACAAACAAAATATTTATTTTTCTAATTGCTAAATAATATTTCTCTTCTTAAAAAGTTTTTTCTTGGTATAGGCAGAAATTGCAGTTATTTAATAAAGCATTATTACTTTGGGATTGGAATAAATTGGCATTATTTTATTTGAATAAAATGCAATACTCCCAAGTCTGTATTTGACATTTAAAATACAATGAAGTTAGTTTTTACAGTCAAAATATTAGATGCAGATGTGAGATGCCTAAAGTCAGGTTTAAATTTTTAAGTAGAGCTCCATATGGGTTTACAACCAAGTGGGAAGGGTTGCTGGCAGTGTCTCATACAATTTTGAATGGCGGTGAATTTAGCATTTCAGTAATCCTTAGTCAAGCTGTTTTAATTGGCCCATTAAAGGGAAGCGAATAAAGGGCTTGAAGATCAAAACTATCCTTCACAGAGTGGGTAAACGTGATCATTTTTGTCTGAATTATTTGGCTATAATGTACAATATTCATTTGATATATGTTTGTGAAAAATGATAGTCACTTAAAAGCAGAATATTGGAAAATCCCATTAATCCCTTTTTTTATAGATTTTTTTTATTTGAGAGAGAATATGTGCACATGTTTGCATGGAAGTGAGTGGCTCAGTATGTTAAGCATCTGCCTTCAGCTCAGGTCATGATCCCAGTGTCCTGGGATCGAGCCCCACGTCGGGCTCTCTGCTCAGCGGGGAGCCTGCTTCCCTTCTTCTCTCTCTGCCTGCCTCTCAGCCTACTTGTGTCTACTACTACTGTCTGTCCAATGGATAAATAAAATCTTAAAAAAAAAAAAAGAATGAACTTCATTCTACAGAGTTTAAATATAGTGTACGATAAAATATATAATAGTAAACAAGCTTAGAAAACTTATTTAAAATCTCAGGAAACCTCCTCTAAGATTCTGAGTTGTTCTGTTTATTTTTGTTTTGTTTCCATACTCTACTCCCTCCCAACCCCAACAATTTAAAACTCAATTGGCTTCTATGATATTTGGCCAGAAGGTAATAGTAACCCTAAGGTATTCATCCAATTATCTACGCAGCAGGTTGCAAGTGTCCAAGAGAAACCTTCCACCACGTTTCATTTGTTATTTAACCATCTGCTTTATTTTTTCATGATACAACATGAAGCTTTACTTGCTAAAGCATTTCTGAATGTGTTCTTAAGACAGATATCCAGGACAGATTCATGGAAACATCATTTCAGATATCTTAGTATTTGACTAGAACATAAATGGCATTAATTTAGCCCATTAAAGATCATGCGCCCTAATCATGACCAACACCATATAACAGGAAGACGACAAGTCACAAACCCTCTAGATAGGGTTGATTTACTAAGGAGTTTCTTTTCTTTTTCTTATTTTTTCAAAGATTTTATTTGTTTATTTGACAGAGAGAGAAAGAGTGAACAAGCAGAGGGAGTAGCAGGCAGAGGGAGAGGGAGAAGCAGGCTCCTGAGAAGGTCACCCACTGAGCCACCCAGGCGCCTCTGAAGTTCATTCTTTTAAGCCATTGGAAAACTAGTCCTTCCCTTACCAGGCTACTACCAATGTGCATAAACATTGGGAAGGATTTCAATCATTTTTGTCAACTGACATATAAATTGTATTTGTCTGGAGTGCCTTTAAAATATACAATTGATGGTCAAGAAGGAGTTCCACACACAAGAAAGATAAGGTTCTGCTATCTCATTTCTGACATGTTTTCTGATTTTTGCAATAGATAATATTGTGATGATTGTTATTTTAAATAATGGGCAAATACAGCTCTTCTGAGATTTCTCCAGATGTGGGACACACATTAAAATGAATTATATTTATGTTCATGGGTCTTTGGAGGAGTACCAAAAAAGTAACAATTGATTTTCTTTTGCATATCATCAAAATGATGTTTTTAAAGTGCTTTTAAGTTAAGTGTATAGAAAAGAGCAGTTT
The DNA here is from genome assembly GCF_030435805.1 of Mustela lutreola. Taxonomy (NCBI): domain Eukaryota; kingdom Metazoa; phylum Chordata; class Mammalia; order Carnivora; family Mustelidae; genus Mustela; species Mustela lutreola. The sequence goes on from NC_081297.1 coordinate 110,879,639, forward strand.
ATCAGCTGTCCCTGACAAGGCTTTTGTCCAAAGGAAAATTTGGTGTGACATTTTAATTTTCTAAAGTTTCATGACAAAGGTAATGAGGTATCTGGCCTTTCTTGAATTAGTTCTGCTTGTCAACAAGATGAATTTGTTTAGCGTTTTGTAATGCCAAAGGAGTTGTTTGTGGGGAGGTGAAGAGAAAGTTGGAGCATCTTCTAAAATCAATGCTGAATCCCTTGTGGCCAGCTTATGGAATATGTAGAATAATTTGAGAGTGTTTACTTTGGCTTGATGTTCTGTTTTTGAGATGGAACCAAGAGCTAAAACATTTATTAAGTTAATAGTCTGTCCTGTAATCCTTCCTAGCAGGGCCCAAGGAGTGTATCAAACAAATGATAAAATGGTATAAAAAGAGATTATTATTCTCTTTCTGTTTGAATAATAATAATGAAATGAAAATAAATGAAAGCCCAAAGGGAAAGCATTGCTTCATTAATGGTGATATGAGACCTTTTTATTTTTTCCCAAAACATTATTTTGATTAAACAAATAGCTTATCTCGTGTTTCCATATAAATCAGGCAGAGGTTTCTTGGATGAAGCAACTATTTATTTTAAAACTTGAATGGGGACAGGATGAAGGAGGATACTGTCACCCTCAATCGGAGAAGGTCATGAAACCTTTGCCTTCTTTTTTCTCTCATCTTGATGAAAAAATATCTTGATGATAAAGTATTCCATTTCTCTATTTCTATCCATATTAAACACTGCATGTTACCATTCTGAATTCCCTTTCTTCTTTGTTAATGAAAACTTTTTTGCCAGTGACTTGATGAACTGCACGCATCTACTTAAGGAATTGACATCTTGAAAATCTTTGTTAAATTATTTGCAGCTGCTCATACCAAATACAACAGGTTTATATTTAAAATGGAAGGGCTGGGAGTGCCAACTGTCCAAACACTAGAGAAACAAAATGTAAAGTATAAACAAATAATACTTCTGCTAAAGATAGGTATATCAGAATACATACTTGTTTGACAAGGCTAACTTTTAACTTATTTTTGTAAGGAATGTTACAGTGAATCACCTATATTTAATGTCATAGAAGCTCAGGGCTCTTCAACAGATGTCAGGATATCTACGGGAAAGACCCCTGGCTACTGGTTAAACTTTTTTTATTTTTGATCCCTTCGTAGTTCCTTCTTGACAGTCACTATTCAGTGGACAGTTTTTTTAAGTCTTCATAATTAGGTATTGCATTTTTTTAAATGTAAAGAATAGCATAAGTGATTCTATTGAACATTTTAGATATTTCTAAAATCTATTGGTTTGGGTCATGACATATCTACTCAGAAGGAGGGCTCAGTAGTTTCCCAATGCATCACAGTATAATAATGAAATTTGTCTAAACATACTTTGTTATCATATGGCTTTGAGTCCTTTTCATGTCAATTAATTCTTATTTTAAATACCTATTTTAAAGTATCATGTGTAGTCTAGCTAATTTCCACTCTAAGAATTTCCCTGGTACAACGGAGAGGAGGACCTTGCTGTCCAAATGCCACTCTCTATGGTAAGTATTTATAAAGCTTTGTTGTAGAGAGTTATAATTTCTGAGATGTCTGAGAGAGCAAAGGTTATACAAATTCTTGTGGCTAATCTGAATAGAAGTGGACTTCTCTCAGAAATACATTCCAGTGGCAACGCTGCTCACCTCTTAAGCAACCCTTTCCTATCTGAAGTGCCCACTGCCAATCCACTATATATCATATTACCCTTTTAAAAATTTCCTTCAGGGGCGCCTGGGTGGCTCAGTGGGTTAAAGCCTCTGCCTTCGGCTCAGGTCATGATCTCAGGGTTCTGGCATCGAGTCCCGCATCGGGCTCTCTGCTCAGCGGGGAGCCTGCTTCCTCCTCTCTCTCTCTGCCTGCCTCTCTGCCTACTTGTGATCTCTGTCAAATGAATAAATAAAATCTTAAAAAAAAAATTTCCTTCATAGTATGTATTTCAATCTGTAATTCTCTTATTTATTTGTTTTTTCAAGAATGCCTCTACCATGAGGGGGAAAGACCTTACCTGTCTTTTTTTTGTTCGTTTTATTTATTTATTTATTTGACAGAGAGAAAGAGATCACAAGTAGGCAGAGAGGCAGGCAGAGAGGCAGGCAGAGAGAGAGAGAGGAGGAAGCAGGCTCCCTGCTGAGCAGAGAGCCCGATGCGGGACTCGATCCCAGGACCCTGAGATCATGACCCAAGCCGTAGGCAGTGGCTTAACCCACTGAGCCACCCAGGTGCCTAGACCTTACCTGTCTTATTCTTGTTCAACCCTGACCCCTTTATGTCTTGAGTAGTAGTATCTTGAACAAAGTTAGTGCCCAGTAAATATTAATTCAAATAAAAAATGAGCGAATGTATGAATGAGCTAACTTAGGAGTAACCCAGAGAAGATTCAGAGCATTTACTATTCTCAGTGATTGGCATTGCTGGCATCAGGCACATTTTATTATTGATTTTAATTTGCTATGAACATTAAATGTGTCATTATAAGATCTAGAAGAAAGGCATTTGTATTGTCGACAAATGATGGATTTAGCTAGAACGTGACTAGTTCGTGAGGAAATTTAGAATGTTTATTTGCATTAGGCTATTCTGTAAAAATACATGATGAGACTGTAATTTATTCATTCTGCAATTCAAAATTCTTTTGTAGTTATTATAGATGAGTCTGTATTCTTTTCTTTTTTTCTTCAAGATTTATTTACTTAAGAGAGAAAATGAGCAGGGGGAGGGGCAGAGAGCAGGGAGAGAGACTCTCAAGCAGACTGCCCCTGAAGTGGGGAGCCTGACGCAGGGCTCCATCTCATGATGCTGAGATCATGACCTGAGCCGAAATCAAGAGCCAATGAACCCTTAACCAAAAGAATCGTGCAGGTGCCCGAGATCTGTATGTTTTTATCCTATTTTTATTTTATTTTTCTCTTAAGTGAGAGGAAAAACTGAAACATTTCCAATGAGCAAGAAAGAATAGTTGTTTTCCTCCACCCTCATAATGTCTGTATCACCACTATTTCAAGTCCTTTTCCAACAAACACAGTGGAATTTGTTTTTCTTTTCTAATCTTCTGTTATTACAAATATATTTTCCCAGGGAGAATTTGCAGTTCTTTGGAACTATGACTCTTTGTATGTGAGATGTGCTAATTAGTTAATGTTTGATCCTGAAAATGTTCTTTTGGTAGTACTAATAAAAATTTTGTTTTGCTTAAATTTTTTATGTATTATAATTTAAGAGAGTAATATTAAAGAATAGTATTTAGGGATGTTTATAAGTTATAAAATAAATTATTTAACAAGAAACTAGTGAATGAACAAAACTTCTACTATATAACTCTACAATGTAAGACAATTGATTGCCTCTCCTCTTCTGCATGCACTTTTTGTCACTCTAATCTGTTCATTTGGGGCACCTGGGTGGCTCAGTCATTGGGCGTCTGCCTGTGGCTCAGATCGTGATCCCAAGGCTTTGGGATTGAGCCCTGAATAGGGTTCCCTACTCCACGGGGAGCTTGCTTCTCCCTCTCCCACTTGTTCTTCTTGTGTTCCCTCTCTTGCTGTGTGTCTCTTTGTCAAATAAATAAATAAAATCTTAAAAAAAAAGAAAGAAAGAAATCTGTTTTTTTAATAGCCACTATCCATTTCTCCAATTTCCCTAAGTTTTGAGATCTCTTACTTTGTGTATAGTTGGTAATCAACATATATCTTTTTAAATTCATGGAAAGAGAACCAGCTGCTTTGGGATTATGGCTCATTGACCTTCATTATGGGATTTTGTCAGCCCGCCACTAAAACAATATTTGATAACATTTTTTCTATTATTTGTTTATCAAATATATTTTATATAATGTTACTAACAAAGTTCTGAGCATATGGTTTGAAGGCACAAAATATTTTAACTACAAAAAAACAAAAATCCAAATCCATAAGAAAAGTAATTTTTGAACACAGTGAATTGAAATTGATCACATAAGGCTTAAGTTCCAATTAGTATGGTTTTGAGGATTCATACAATGATACCAGATGTAAGAAAGGAGTTTTTAAAAAAGATCTTGGTACAGTAGGAATGAGTTAGCTTAAGTGACTACTGGCTCATGCACATTCCACAAGCCTCCTGGTCTCTGCAGCCACAGAGGCACTTTGATTTGAATCAGAGAAGCAAGATGATCCAACAACCACAGGATGCTGAACAAAACATTTTTTTTTCCTATCCCACATCAAGACCAATAATTAAGATTTTACACAATTTTAATTACTACCACAGAAAAATGTTGAGAAATGACTCGAGAAAATTTTGCTGTGTTGGTTAGTTGCAAGAAGTTTGCCTTTTGATTAGGATTTAAAATATCATAAGTTTGAGGCATAAATGATATATCAGTACTGTATATTCTTGAATAACTCCGTGAATAACTCTTGAATAGCTCATTTAATAGTTTTAAATGGAAATAAATTCTTTTTATATTCCATCAAAGCTTTAGTGGCTAGCTAAATTATTTCATCAAGTAAGAGAAAACATCTATCCTCAATGAAGATAATGTTTTGTAAACCTCTCACTTACACTTACCTTCCTTTTCAGTAGAACTATGGAAAGATAAATTTGTTCTTTAGAACATGCAGATAACTTGGTGTGAATTAAACTTAGTAACAGGACAATCAAAACAAGCAATAAATAGAACAGTTTAAAAGATAGCCGGCATTTAGAATGATAAATGCAAATACTGAAGGTGGAAGTAGATGAAGTCTAAGATCCCATAATTATTCTTTGTTCTGGTTGACCACTGTATTTATTCCATATTGATTCCCATTAATCATTTCTCTGTAAGTGTGTCTGCATATCAAAGCTGAAATACATATACTGGACTTATACATTTTAAAAACATGTAGAAGTTGCTATTAAAATACAGGTTAGTATATAAAGTCCTAAGTTATTATTTAAACTAAGTGAAATTATGTATAGCTGAAGCTGATAGTTACAAGGAGGTCAGTGTTGAATGGCCCTTGAAAGTAATGAACAGATGGATGTGAGGAAAGGAGTAGAAGATGTGGTGGTTTTTTTTTTTTTAAAGCGGGATCAAACATGTAGAATGTTCTAGAGCATAAGAATAAAATGCGACCATTTCTGAACGTGGTTTGCAGTCCATTCCTAGATCCATAACACTAAACCCTTGATGAGACCCACCAGTGTAATAAAAATGAAAACACTAAGGTAATTAGTTTGAGTAACTGTAGTGTAGCGAAAAATATTTCTTGGATGACCACAGATAATAGGAAGGTACTATTGTGAGCTCATCTCTTAGGTCAAGAACAATGTAAAAGGTAGCCTGCAGTTCTGGACTGCACTGACTTAGTAGACTACAGGGTGCTGAGGCCACTCAAGTTAGGACACGTGTAGGTGAGGCACGAGGGAACACCAGGGAGGGGAGTCTGCTCACACCACATACCATGCTTCACCTCAGTCACCAACTTTGCACTGTGGATTCTTTGGTTCTGTGGTAAACCAAAGTCATTTTCTTTGAGACTTCAAACTTCACAGAGAACTATTAAAATTAGGTAGAATTTGAGCAGAACAAACAACATGCTGTGATCTCTGGACTGTAATGAGGAAATAAACAGAGCCAGGGGATACATTCCTATGGACTAGATATAAATATAGGTCCTCCTAAGAAACGCAACTCTTGGATGAAGCCTGGTTAATTTAAATGATTTTATGAGTGCCATACACATCACTCTGTGAAAACTACTCTTGCACATTAGTACAAACCATTTAAAATAATCATTTAAGAAGTGTGAGAATGTTCTGCTTACTAGCTGAGAATGTGGAGTCCTAATTAATATGGTGGAAATAAGCCCAAGTGGAAAGAAGCTGGGCTTTGGACTGGAATGATTGAGTTCCTTAAGTTTGCCCCTTATCAGCCCCGTGACCTTGGGCAAATTGCCTAACCTCTGTAAGTATCAATTTCCAGCTGTTACAGGATTCCATTAAATAATGATATAAAATTCTTGACTTATAGTAAGTAAATATCCCATTTGGGGCCATAAATGTCAAGTAACAATAATATTGTATTGAAAAATGTTATATGTTCAATATTGTATTGAAATATGTTATTGTAGTGATGGTTTTTATGAAACTGATCATCCAATGCAATGGCAGTTTATGTCCATGATCATTAAATAAATGAAAATTTATCTTAATAGAAATGATCCTGATCATATCAGCCATTTTGAACATAGCATGTCACCCCTTAATCCTGAGAATTTGTGGAAATGCCATTTCTATTGGTAGCTTTCTTCCCTTACCCTCGACCTGGTTAACTCTTACTCATTTTCTGATTTTAGCTCAGACTTTACTGCCTCAGGTCCCATGACCACCTGTCAACACTCCTGAAGTCAAATCAATTTCCTTTGCTTTGTACTCTCTTTTGATAACATGTTATTTTCATCCAGAGATCTTATCTCATTTTTAAAAGTTTTATTTAAGTTCTAGTTAATTAGTAATTAATTAATTTATTAGTAATATTAGTAATTAGTAAAATTGGTAAGTAATTAATCATATTATTTTCAGGTGTACAGTTTAGTGATTCAGCACTTACAACACTGGTGCTCATCACAAGTGTACTACTTAATCTCCATACTTATTTAGCCTAACCTCACAACCGTCTACCCTCTGGTAATCCTCAGATTGTTCTGTGTAGTTAAGAGTCTTATTTCTTGGTTTGTCTCTCTCTTTTCCCTTAAGATCATTTGTTTTGATTCCTAAATTCCACATATGAGTGAAATCATATGGTATTTGTCTTTGTCTGACTGACTGACTTTGCTTAGCATAATACTCCCTCGCTCTGTCCACATCATTCCAACATTTTTAAGAATATATTGATTATAGGGGCGCCTGGGTGGCTTAGTGAGGTAAAGCCTCTGCCTTTGATTCAGGTCATCATCCCAGGGTCCTGGGATAGAAACCCGTGTCTGGCTCACTGCTCAGCAGGGAGCCTGCTTCTTCCTCTCTCTCTCTGCCTTCTTATAATCTCTGTCTGTCAAATAAATAAATAAAATCTTAAAAAAAAAAAGAATATATTGAATATAATTATTTGTTGAATGTTTTTTTCCCATTAGGCCATTAGTTTTATGGGTACAAAACCTGTGATATTTTTGCCCAACAATGTATTTCTATATGTTTAATATATACTAGACATACTATGTAACATATTAATTAATGTAAGATGCATATCTTCAATTCTTTTTTTTTAAATCATACATAAAAAATAAGTTTAAATAATATGTCACATAATTACAAGCAGAACATTTATTGAATTTCACTTGATGGTGTACCTATTCTTTTTTTATTAATCATTTTTATTAATATAATGTTTTATTTGCCCCAGGAGTACAGGTCTGTGAATCTTCATGCTTACACACTTCACAGCACTCACCATATCACATACTCTCACCAATGTCCATAACCCAACTAACCTCTCTAACCGCCCCTCTCCTGCAGCAACCCATAGTCTGTTTTGTAAGAAAAAGAGTCTATTATGGTTTGTCTCCCTCCTGTTCCCATCTTGTTTCATTTTTTCCCTTTCCTACCCCCCGAAACCCCCCACTCTCCCTCTCAAATTCCTCATAACAGGGAGATCATATGATAATTGTCTTTCTCTGATTGACTTATTTCACTCAGCATAATCCTCTCTAGTTCCATCCACGTCATTGCAAATGGCAAGATTTCATTTCTTTTGAGGGCTGCATAGTATTCCACTGTGTATATGTACCACATCTTCTTTATCCATACATCTGTTGATGGACATCTAGGTTCTTTCCATGGTTTGGCTATTGTGCACATTGCTGCTATAAATATTTGGGTACACCTGCCCCCTTGGAAAACTACATTTGTAACTTTAGGGTAAATACCCAGTAGTGCCATTGTTGGGTCATAGGGTAGCTCTATTTTCAACTTTTTGAGGAACCTCCATACTGTTTTCCAGAGTGGCTGCACCAGCTTGCATTCCCACCAACAGTGTAATAGGGTTCCCCTTTCTCTGCATCCTCTCCAACATCTGTCCTTTCCTGACTTGTTAATTTAGCCATTCTGACTTGTGTGAGGTGGTATCTCATTGTGGTTTTGATTTGCATTTCCCTGATACTGAGTCATGGTGAGCACTTTTTCATGAGTCTGTTGGCCATCTGGATGTCCTCTTTGCAGAAATGTGTGTTCATGTCTTCTGTCCATTTCTTGATTGGATTATTTGTTCTTTGGGTGTTGAGATTGATAAAGTCTTTATAGATTGTGGATACTAGCCCTTTATCTGACATGTCATTTTCAAATATCTTCTCCCATTCCGTCAGTTGTCTTTTGGTTTTGTTGATGGTTTCCTTTGCTGTGCAAAAGCCTTTGATCTTGATAAAGTCCCAATAGTTCATTTTTGCCCTTGTTTCCCTTGCCTTTGGGGAAGTTTCTAGGAAGAAGTTGCTGCGGCTGAGGTCAAAGAGGTTGCTGCCTGTGTTCTCCTCAAGGACTTCGATGAATTCCTGTCTCACATTGAGGTCTTTCATCCATTTGGAGTCTATTTTTGTGTGTGGTGTAGGGAAATGGTCCAGTTTCACTATTCTGCATATGGCTGTCCAATTTTCCCAACTCCATTTGTTGAAAAGACTTTTTTCCATTGGATATTCTTTCCTGCTTTGTTGAAGATTACTTGACCATAGAGTTGAGGGTCTATTTCTGGGCTCTCTATTCTGTTCCATTGATCTGTGTGTCTGTTTTTGTGCCAGTACCATGCTGTCTTGATGATGACAGCTTTGTAATAGAGCTTGAAGTCTGAAATTGTGATGCCACCAACTTTGGCTTTCTTTTTCAACATTCCTCTGGCTATTCGGGCTGTTCTCTGTTCCATACAAATGCTAATATTATTTGTTACATTTCATTGAAAAAAATCGATGGCATTTTGATAGGGATTGCATTAAATGCGTAGATTTCTTTAGGTAGCATAGACATTTTCACAATATTTGTTCTTCCAATCCATGAGCATGGAACATTATCCATTTCTTTGTGTCTTCCTCCATTTCTTTCTTGATAGAATTTCTTGATAGTACTTGATAGTTTTCTGAGTACAGATTCTTTGCCTCTTTGGTTAGGCTTACTTCTAGGTATCTTATGGTTTTGGGTGCAATTGTAAATGACATTGACTCCTGAATATCTCTTTCTTCTGCCTCGCTTTTGGTGTACAGAAATACAACTGATTTCTGTACATTGATTTTATATCCTGACACTTTACTGAATTCAGAACTGAGTTCTAGCAGTTCTGAACTGGTCTTTTGGGTTTTCCACATAGAGTATCAGAGAGTGAGAGTTTGACTTCTTTGCCAATGCCTTTTATTTCTTTTTATTGTTTTATTGCTGAGACTAGGACTTCTAGTACTATGTTGAATAGCAGTGGTGATAATGGACATTACTGCCTTGTTCCTGACCTTAGGGGAAAAGTTCTCAGTTTTTCCCTATTAAGAATGATATTCACTGTGGGTTTTTCAGAGATGGATTTGATGATATTGAGTTATGTACCCATAATCCCTGCACTTTAAAGAATTTTGATCAAGAAAGGATGCTCTATTTGTCCAATGGTTTTTCAGCATCTATTGAGAGTATCATATGTATCATATCATTCTTGTTCTTGCTTTTATTAATGTATTGTATCATATTGATTGATTTGCAGATGTTGAACCAACCTTGCAGCTCAGCAATAAATCCCACTTGGTCGTGGTGAATAATCCTTTAAATGAACTGTTGGAGCCTATTGGCTAGTATTTTGGTGAAAATTTTCACATCTGTGTTCATCAAGGATATTGGTCTGTAATTCTCCTTTTGGGTGGGGCCTTTGTCTGGTTTCGGGATCAAGGTAATGCTAGCCTCATAAAATGTGTTTGGAAGTTCTCCTTCCATTTCTAATTTTTGGAACAGTTTCAAGAGAATAGGTATCAACTTTTCTTTAAATGTTTGGTAGAATTCCCCTGGGAAGCTGTCTGGCCCAGGCTCTTGTTTGTTGGGAGATTTTTGATGATTGCTTCAATCTCCTTACTGGCTATAGGTCTATTCATGTTTTCTATTTCTTTTTCATTTCTTTTTTTCTATACTTTCCTCTCAGGACTGCCTTTGCTGTGTCCCAAAGATTTTGAAGAGTTGTTTTCACTATCATTTGTTTCCATGAATTTTTTTCAGTTCTTCTTTATTTTCCTGGTTGACCCATTCATTCTTTAATAGGATGTTCTTTAGCCTTCATGTATCTGGGTTCTTTCCTCTTGTGATTGAGTTCTAGCTTCAGAGCATTATGGTCTGAAAATATGCAGGGAATGATCCCAATCTTTTGGTACCAATTGAGACCTGATTTGTGACCCAGATGTGATTTATTCTGGAGAATGTCCCATGTTCACTAGAGGCGAATGCATATTCTACTGCTTTGGGATGGAATGTTCTGAATATATCTGTGATGTCTATCTGGTCCTGTGTGTCTTTTAAGGCCTATATTTCCTTGCTGATCTTTTGCTTGACTGATCTGTCCCTTTCAGTGAGCGGGATGTTAATATTCCCTGCTATTATTGTATTATTGTTGATGTGTTTCTTTGATTTTGTTATTAATTGGTTTATATAATTGGGTGCTCCCATGTTAGGGGCATAGATATTTAAAATTGTTAGATCTTCTTGTTGGACCGACCCTTTGAGTATGATATCTTGTCCTTCCTCATCTCTTATTATAGTCTTTGGCTTAAAATCTAATTTATCTGATATAAAGATTGCCACTCCAGCTTTCTTTTGATGTCCATTAGCATGGTAAATTATTTTCCACCCCTTCACTTTCATTCTGGAGGTGTCTTTGGATAAAGTGAGTTTCTTACAGACAGCATATCAATGGATCTTGGTTTTTTTATCCATTCTGATACCCTGTGGCTTTTGACTGGGGCATTTAGCCCATTTACATTCAGGGTAACTATTGAAAGATATGAATTTAGTGGCATTGTATTGCCTGTAAGGTGACTATTACTGTAGATTATCTCTGTTCCTTTCTGGTCTACTACCTTTAGGCTTTCTCTTTGCTTAAAGGACCCCTTTCAATATTTCCTGTAGGGCTGGCTTGGTGTTTACAAATTCTTTTAGCTTTTGTTTGTCTTGAAAGCTTTTTATCTCTCCTATTTTCAGTGATAGCCTTGATGGATATAGTAGTATTCTTGGCTGCACACTTTTCTCATTTAGTGCTCTGAATAAATCATGCCTGTTCTTTCTGGCCTGCCAGGTCTCTGTGGATAAGTCTGCTGCCAGTCTAATATTTTACCACTTTATGTTACAGACGACTTGTCCCGATCTGCTTTCAGGATTTTCTCTTTTTCAGTATGACTTGTAAGTTTTATTAGATGATGGAGTGTGGACCTATTTTTATTGATTTTGAGGGGGTTTCTGTCTTTTCTTGTTATCCAACCCAAACTTTATGTCTATGACAATTTAGCAAAAAAAAAAAAAAAATAGAATAAGTATGTTACTATAAAATAATATACAGTACTAGTATGAATAAAAATTTCTAATAGTCATCACAACTCTATTCTTTTCAGTCAAGAATATATAGAGATCAAATTATATAATTTAGGTCATCAAATAAGTCAGAATAAAGCCTAGAATTTTTTTTTTTTTTTTTTTAGGAAATTTCTTGCAAATATTCTTAAGGAAAAATTAGATCTTTATTAGTGAGAGATTTAGGAATCAGAATTAGGGAGAAATATTGGGACTGAAAGTGAGATATTTAACAAGTCAGTAAGTTCATCATGGTGCTACTGTTGTGATGCTGGAGATGTGTGGATGGTGAGTCTACCACACACTGGGGAAAGGAGAGCGGGTAGAATGAAAAAAATGTTTTAAAATATTTAAGGAGAATTAGGAAGAGGAAGACTGAAAGTGGGATGCCTGGCAAGAAGAAGCTAATTCATGAGGATCTAATAAACCAAGAGAGGAAGAGGGTTTAAATTAAATTCTGAAAAACACCTGTCATTTTTCATGAAATTCTCAGATATTCATTATCCTTAACTTAAACGCAAAGTAAGAACCTATGTAAACACTGCTTCCTTTCACTATTTTTATGTTACTTTAGGAAGGATTCTGTTCTTTGAAAACAAAAGGGACAAAAATATACTCCTCTGTATATGTATCTTCACACATGTGTGCATGCTCACACTGATAAGAGAAAGATGGAATAACCTTGCCATGAAAGTAACTAGCCCATGGTAGGTTCATTTATGTTCATTTATGTTAGCTTTAGCTGTTGAATCCAAGCACTTACAAGGGTGGTGAGAATTGAGAATGAATATAGCTAACTTTACTGAGGCTTTGTTTAAAAAAAATCTTAAAAATACTTTATTGCTAAAGCTGTTCGATAGTATTTTACTCACAGTAGAATTTCTTTCAGAATTGGAAATTCTTATACTTAACACAATAGAAAAAGGAAAGAGAAAAAAAATTACTCCTTGATCCATGGGCTCAAACCCCGCTGTAGTTTTATCAGCTAAGTTTATGTAGTATTCTGCCTCTGTCATTCCAACATCCTTTATAGCGTCTCCACGAGGACTAGATTCCATCTCAAGAAATCACTTTCTTTGCTCATCCATAAGAAATAACTCCTTGTTCATTGAAATTTTATCCTGAGATTGTGGCCATTCGACTATATCTTCAAGCTCCACTTCTAATTCTAATTCTCTTTCTATTTCCACCACATCTGCAGCTACTTCATCCAATGAAGTCTTGAACCTCTCAGAGTCATCCGTGGGTGTTGGAATCAAGTTGTTCCAAACTCCTGTTAATGTTGATATTTTGACCTCCTCCCATGAATCATGAATGTTTTTAATGGCATCTAGAATGGTGAATCCTTTCCAGAAGGTTTTCAATTTACTCTGCCCAGATCTATTCAAGGAGTTATTATCTGTGGCAACTATAGCCTTATAAAACATTTGCCTGGCCGCCTGCCTTCCTTCCTTCTTTCCTTCTCTCCTTCCCTCACTTTTCTTCCTTTCTTATTTTTCATTTTTTAAGAATTTTAATTCTAGAATAATTAACATACAGTGTTATATTAGTTTTAGGGGTACAATATAGTGATTCAACAATTCCATATATTACTCAGTGCTCATCAAGCGAAGTATACACTTAATCCTCTTCACCTGTTTCACTCATAACCCCACCTTTGAAATGTATTTCTTAAATAAGACTTGAGAGTTGAAATTACTCTTTGATCCATGGGCTGAAGAATGAATCAACTTTGCTAAACCTTAATAGCTCATAGTCAATTTAAATACATGAAATACATTTCAATAAGGGATAAGTGCATAGAATTTTATATAAAAAATAACTTCTATAAATCAGTATGTAAGCAGAGAAGAAACTCTAGTAACAATTGCATTTGAGATTTTCCTAAATCAGAGCACACCACTCATGATGGTTTTGTGTATGATATCAGCTTACAATTTATTGGTCATTTTTTCCTCTAGTATAGGAAGAGATTGCTATTTCTTTAACTGAATATTAAATAATGTAAGCCTATGTTTGAGGCATAGTATGTTTGAGATATCATATGGGGGGAAAATACCCTGCGTATTGCTGCCAAAGTACCGTGGAATTTGTGTTAACTTAAGTATATTGTAACTTTTAGTGCTAGACTTCTGAAAAACAAAAACACTCAGAGAATGAAGAGACCAATGAAGATAGCAAGATTTTAGCTGTCACCAAAAAAGGTAAAAGGAAGGTTTTGTTGTCATCTTTGTTTGTTTTCATATAGAACTAATAATTTTTAAAGTATGTTTTCCCCCAAAAACATTTTTTGGAAATCCTCTTAATTTAAAAATTTAAACTAACAACAGATTATAAACATTTAAATTGCTATTCACGAGCATGCCACCCATGGCTGCTTCAGGACCTTTGTACGTGTTGCCCTTCTACCTAAAGTATCTAGTCCTTCAGTGTTTATAAGCCTCATTCCTTTATTTCATATAGTTTTTGCTCAAATACCACCTTTTCAAAAAGATCTTCTCAGGTTGCCTGAGTGGCTCAGATGGTTATGTGTCTGCCTTCAGCTTAAGTCATGATCTCAACCTTCTTGGATGGAGCCCTGCATTGGGTTCCCTTCTCAGTGTGGAGTGTGCTTATCCCTCTCCTTCTGACCTTCCCTCCCTGTTAATGCTTTCTCTCTTCCTCTCTCAAATAAATAAATTAATTAATTCAAAAAAGATTCTCATTTGTTTATTTGAGAGAGAGTACAACAGGAGGAGTGGCAGGCAGAGGAAGAAACAGGCTCCCTGTTGAGCAAGGAGTCCAGTGAGGAACTTGATCCCAGAACCCTGGGATCATGACCTGACCCAACAGCTGATGCTTAACAAACTGGGTCACCCAGGTGTCTCTAAATAAATAAAATTTTGGGAAAAATAATCATCTCTGACTACATTTCTGAAAAGAACATCTTGCTACTCATCTAATTATCCTACTCTATTTTTCTTCATAACATTTATCAATGCATTGTAATTATCAATTAATTTTCTGATTCAAATGTTAGTCCTATGAGAACAAGGAGATTGTTTCATTTAATGTCATGTTCCTCATTACTAAGACATCAATTAGCATATCAAATCGCACAATAAACACTAAATGAGTGAATTTTTGAATAAAATATTGAATATAGTAAAAATGAATCAAGTAATTATTTGATAAATATTATTTTTATTATATTCCTGCTACATGAGTTATATATTTTATTGATTGGAAATATTTAGGCTGTGTACAAATTACATGCTACGTAATACATTTCAAGCATTATTAGTGAGTAGTCCGCAATGTGCTTTTATGTCTCCATTCACATTCTTGTGCAAAGTCAATATTAATGAGTTTTCTCGAATGTTCTTTGCCTCAATTTCTATGCTCCTTTATTAATAAGCAATAGCTATAGAGATCCATCATGATTTCCTCTTCACCCTTGTAGTCATTTTAGAAAAATATGGCATATTGGAGAAGCAACTTAGTATTTCAAGTTCTAGTCTTTTTCCAGTGCATAGGATAGACTGAGAGTGGTACTATTAATCTGCTATTGTCTTTATTTCCATCAAACTGTTAAAAGAAATAATGTATATATGAAAATAAATATAGAAATGTAATTGATTTATGTTTCTACTAGTATTTTATTTTCATTGTTTTATATATATATTATTTTATTATATCATAAATGGTTTCATAGTCAATTGTTTTAGACATGAAAGTTATATCACCAAAGTCGAAATTAACATTCCTACCGTATTTTATGATTAAAGAAATTGGTCATTGCTCTTCCACCTCTTCAACACTGATTGAATGAAAGATGATGTAAAATAAATAATCTACTTAGCTCTGATTTTACAAACACTCAGAACACTCATAGCATTCAGGGCAGGACGATAGGGAAGTGGGATTAACATAATAACGGTTTGGGATTATGCATGAAAGAGATGAAGTAAATATCCTGTTTCTTGAGGAATCGGTTTTTATTTTTTATTAATGAACCTTTAACTGAATTGAAGAGTTTTTCATAGTTTTTGATAATGCATACATACATGCATTTAATTTAGTGGAAAGTGTCACTAAGTATGATGAATGTATTTGTAATATCATTTCAACATAAAGGGGGAAGTTTTTTCCATTAAAAGAAACTATAAAAGACAAAAGAAAAAATCATAGTTAAAAACAAATGTGTTTTTAATTGTATTTCCCATGATAAATATAAGATATATTGATGACTTATAATCCACTTTTGGACTCTTAATATAAAAGTTAATCTGGTGAATCAGTTTGTCAAGTCTTTAGGATTTGATTGTCTAGATATTTTTTTTCTGCTTTTTGTGTTTCTTTCTTTTTCTTTTCTTTTTTTTTTTTTGAGATTTTATTTATTTAATTGACATAGCGAGAGAGGGAACACATTGAGGGGAAGTGGGACAGGGAGAAGCAGGCTTCCCACTGAGCAGGGAGCCTGATGGGGGGCTTAATCCCAGGACCCCAGGATTATGACCTGAGCTGAAGGCAGATGCTTAATGACTGAGCCACACAGGTGCCCTAGCTTTAGTTGTTACTGATGAAAAGTTATTTTTATTCCCTCAGTTCTACATGAAAATGATCATAATCTTCGGTATGCATTTTGAAAGATAACAGAATGGACACTTTTGTTCTTAATAACAGTACTTAAAAATTGTCTTAATTTGGCAATTTGCAGAAGATGGTGGAGTAGGAGGATCCTAAGTTTACCCTCTCCCTTGAATATAACTAGATAACACTCCCATCAGTATAAATAACCCATTAAATGACCAGAAGAATGGCAGAACAAATTCTTTACAGCTAAATGTAGAGAAGAGGCCACACTGAAGAGGGTAGGAAGAGCAAAGACATGGTTGGAAGCTAAATGGACCCGTGGGGCTGTTAGTGGGTTGGAGGGATGCCATGGATGCTGAGAGGGGGGAAAAACAGACCCTCACACCAGGCATGGGAAATTCACATGAGGAAACAAATCCTAAAAACATTTAGCTTTGGAAACCAGAGGAGCCAAATTTTGTGATTTCTTAAAATCAGCAAGAGTTAACACCAACAGCAGAGCTCTAAAAATTGGCAGAGGGCTCAGGAGAGTGGGGAAGGCGGGAGGAAACTGAGTCCCCACCCTTAAAGAGACAGCACTACAAACAGCCTTATAAATATCTGGCATAGAAGTAGCAGGTTGAAAATGTCTGAGGTATTTGGGAAGAAGATTTATTTACTAATCTCAGAGTGTATACTGGAGGGGCAGAGATCCTTGGGAGACTTCTCCAGGAACAAGGAAGCTGGTTGGTGCATTTCTCTTCCCTTCCTCCCACACAGACACCTACACTGTACCATGCTACCATGCCACATTCCCTACCTCAGTTGCTAACAGCACACCCATCCCCTGTGTTCTCCTGAAGACACACTTCCACCAGCCTTGCCTCAACTTCAGTCCCCTCGCACAGCAGAACTGAACAAATGTTGCTAACACTGTACACCCCACTCCTGCATGCTTTTATGGATCTGCCTCATACAACTCAGGATGCCTTGGTCTCCAGAGGAAGCAGATCCCCTCCTGCAGTGGACCTTCATGGACCTTGCTGACACCATGACCTGTCCCCCATGTTCTCCTACAGACCTGTCCCCTTCAATATGCCCTTGACCAGAGGCCATCCAAAGCTGTTCCACAAGCCTGGCAGTATGCAAGCAGTCCCAACAGGGACCAGCACTATTTCAGAATGACTCGTGCCATATGGATATGGATAATAACCACACACACCAGTCCAACTGTGTTCCAGAAGTGGGCTGGGGGCAGATATCTGGTCTGATTGCAGACTTCGCCCGCCAGCTAAAGTTTCTCATGGAACAACACAGGGAACGTGCCTTGAAGTTTGGTGCTACTGTATCTCTAGAAAACACCTTATCTAATGCAAATTAAACCCAGGGTGGTCTCAGATGGGCACACTAACAACTCAGGGACCAAATCCTGCCCACAACAGACAAAGACAGCCAATGCAGACTAATGGACTGAGGGTAAATCAGCTCAGCTACAACAGGAGGCTGCTTGCAACATACAGAGGAAAAATGCCTGAAGAGCCAGGTTCTGGTGAACAAGGGATACTGCAGGACATCATAGGACCTCTTCTTCATCAGACCACTACTTTCAAGAGCAGGAGACATAGCTGACATTCTTACCACACAGACAGAGAGTTAGACAAAATGAGGAGGTAGGGAAATATGTCCCAAATGAAAGAACAGAACAAAATCACAGCAAAAAAAGTAAATGAAATAGAAATAAGTAAAATGCCTATAGAGAATTTAAAGGAATGGTCATAGAGATACTCACTGAACTCAAAAAGAGTGGAGGACCTCAGTGAAACCCTTAACAAAGAGATAGAAAACATAAAAAAGAAACAATTGAGAGATGAAGAATTCATTACTGAAATTAAAAATTCACCAGATGGAATAAATAGTAGACCAGAGGAAACAGAAGAATGGACCAGTGACCTGGAGGACAGATTAATGCAAAGGAACCAAGCTGAATGGGGAGAGAGAGGGATAAAAAATGGCTAAGTAGTAAATGACTAATAATAATAAATGACTAAAAAATAAGAATGAGTAACTCAGGAATGGTGTCAGGAAATTCAGTGACACCATCCAGTGTAATAACATTTGCATTATAGGGATCCCAGAAAGAGAAGAGAGAGAAAAGGAGGCAGAAAATTTATCTGAAGAAATAATAACTGAAACCTTTTCAATCTAGGGAGGGAAAAAGTAATCCATATTCAGGAGATACTGAGAGCCACCAACAAAATCAACCCAAGGAGGTCCACAGCAAGACAAATAGTAATTAAAGCAGCAAAAAGTAGTGATAGAACAAGAATTTTAAAAGCCAAAAGAGAAAAGAAAACAGTTATATACAAGGAAAACCTCATAAGGATATCAGCTGAAATATCAGCAGAAACTTTGCAGGCCAGAAGAGAATGGCATGAAATAGTCAAAATGCCAAAAGAAAAACAAAAACAAAAACAAAAAACCTGAAGCTAAGAATTCTCTATCCAGCAAGGCTCTCATTGGAATAGAAGGAGAGATAAAGAGTTTCTCAGACAAACAAAATTTAAAGGAATTATTTACCACTAACCCAGCAGTATAAGAAATGTTAAAGTAGACTCACTGAGTGGAAAGGAAAGATCAAAGTAAGAAAAGTAGGAAGCACAAAAGCAGTAAAATTAAGAATATCTATAAATATCAGTATAGGGATTCACAAAATAAAAAATGTAAACTAAGACACATACACCTCAAATGTCAGGTGGAGAGGAGTAAAGGATGTGTTCAAACTTAAGTGATCATCAACTTTAAACAGATTGTTATATGCATAAGATATTATGTACATACCTAATGGTAACCACAAGTCAAAATCAATAGATATTAAAAAAAAACCAAAATAAAGAGAAAGGAATTCAAGCATATCACCAAAGAAACCAGCAAACTCTAAGACAAAAGAACAAGAGAAGAAAGGAACAGAGAAGAACTACAAAAGCAATCAGAAAACAAGTAACAAATGGCAATAAGTACATACCTATCAATAATTACTTTCAATGTAAATGAACTGAACATTCCAATCAAAAGACACAGAGTGACAGAGTAGATAAAAAGAAAAACAAGACCCATCTATATGCTGCCAGTGAGAGACTCACTTCAGACCTAAAGGCACATGCAGATTGAAAGTGAAGGGATGGAGAATCATTTATCATGAAAATGGAAGCAAAAAGAAAGCCAGATTAGCACTACTTATATCAAACAAAATAGACTTTAAAAGAGAATGTAACAAGAGACGAAGAAGGACATTCCATAATTATAAAGGGAAAGATCCAACAAAAAGTTATAATAATTTGAAATATTTATGCACCCAACAGGGGAGCACTCAAGTACATAAAGCAGCCAATAACAAACATAAAGGAACTAATTAGTAGTAATACAATATTAGTAGGAGATTTTAACACCACACTTGATCATCATTGAATAGATCATCTAAACAGAAAATCAGTAAGGAAACACGGGTTTTACAGCATACATTGGATCAGATGGATTTAACAGATATATTCAGAATATTCCATCCTGAATCAGCAGAATACATCTTCCTTTCAAGTGCATATGGAACATTTTCCAGAATAGATCACATATTATGACATAAAACAAGCTTCAATAAATTCAAGAAGATTGAAGTCATTTGATGTCTTTTCTGACCACACCACCAAGAAACTAGAAATCAACCATGAGAAAAAATCTGGAAAGAACACAAATACATGGAGGCTTAAAAAACAGAACAAAACACAAAACAGTCTACTAAACAATGGTTGGGTCAACCAAGAAATCAAAGAGGAAATAAAAAATATACGGAGAAAAATGAAAATGAAAACACAGCAATCCTAAAAGTTTGGGATACAGATAAAACTGTTCTGAGAGATGTTTATAGCAATACTGGCCTACCACAAGAAGGAAGAAAAATCTCAAATAACTTAATCTCACACCTTAAAAAGCTAGAAAAAGAACAACAAACAAAACAAATATAAGGAAGGAAATAATAGAGATCAAAGCAGAAATAAATGCCGTAGAAATTAAAAACAAAGACAAAACAAAACAATAGAACAGATCAGTAAAACTAGGAGCTGGTTCTTTGAAAAGATCAAAATCAATAAGCCTTTAGCCAGATTTAAAAACAGAGAGAGAGAGAGAGAGAGGACTCAAATAAACAATATCACAAATGTAAGAGGAAAAATAACAACCAATACCACAGTAATTCAAAGGATTATAAGAGATTTTTGTGAAAAATTATATGTCAGCACATTGAGCAATCTAGAAGGAATGGGTAAATTCCTAGAACTATATAACCTACCAAAACTGAATCAGGAAGAAATAGAAAATTTGAACAGATCAACTACCAGCAATGAAATTGAATTAGTAATCCAAAAAAAAACAGAAGTCCAGGACCAGAGGGCTTCATAGATTAATTCTACCAAATATTTAAAGAGTTAATACCTATTCTTCTCAAACTATTCCAAAATATAGGAGAGGAAGGTTTCTAACTTCCTTCTAGGGGGTCAGCATTACCTCGATATCAAAACCAAGTAAAGACACTACAATAAAATAAAACCACAGGCCAACATCTGTGATGAACATTAGTGCAAATATCCTCAACATAATATTAGCAAATTGGATCCAAAAATATGTTGAAAAAATCATTCATCACAATCAATTGGGATTTACTCCTGGGGTTTAAGGTTGATTCGTTATTTACAAATCCATTAACACAATACATCACATCAATAAAAGAAAAGACAAAAATCATATCATTTCAATAAATGCAGAAAAAGCATTTGACAAAGTATAACATCTATTCATGATTAAAACCCTCAAAAAAGTAGGCTTAGAGGGAACATACCTCAACATAATAAAGGTCATATATGAAAAAGTCACAGTTAACATCTTACCCAGTGTGAAAAACTAATAGCTTTTCCTCTGAAATGAGGAACAAGACAAGGATGTCCACTGTTTACCACTTTTCTTCAACATATGCTGGAAGTTTTAGACACAGCAATCAGAAAGGAAGAAAAATAAAAAGTCAGAGTCAAATTGTAAGGAAGATGTAAAATTTTATCATTTACAGATGACACAATACTATCTATATACAGAAAATCCAGAAACTCCACAAACAAACAAACAAACAAACAAAAAACTACTAGAACTGGGGCACCTGGGTGGCTCTGTGGGTTGAGCCTCTGCCTTCGGCTCAGGTCATGATCTCAGAGTCCTGGGATTGAGCCCTGCATCGGGTTCTCTGCTCAACAGGGAGCCTGCTTCCCCCTCTTTCTCTACCTGCCTCTCCACCTACTTGTGATCTCTCTCTGTCAAATAAATAAATAAAATCTTAAAAACAACAAAAAAAACCTACTAGAACTGATCAATGAATTCAGTAAAGTCTCAGGATACAAAATCAATATACAAAATCCACTGTGTTTCTATACACTAATAATAGTAACACAGAAATTAAGAAAAAAATCCCATTTACAATGGCTCCAAAGTAATAAAATACCTAGGAATAAACTTAACCAAGAATGTGAAAGACCTTTACTACGGAAACTATAAAACACTGATAAAAGAATTGAAGACAGCACCAAGAAATGGAAAGATATTCCATGTTCATGGATTAGAAGAACAAATATTGTTAAAATGTCCAAACTGCCCAAAGCAATCTGCACATTTATTGAAATCCCTATCAAAATACCAACACCCTTTTCCACAAAACCGAAACAAATGTTCCTAAATTTTGTAAGGAACCACAAAAGACTGAATAAAAAGCAATCTTGAAAAAGAAGAACAATACCAGAGGTATCACAATCTCAGATTTCAATGTATACTTCATAATCAAACAGTATGATACTAGCACAAATATAGACATAGATCGATAGAAAAGAGTAGAGAGCCCAGAAATGAACCCACCATTTTTTTGTCAATTAATCTTCAATAAAGGAGTCAGGAATATGTAATGGGAAGAAGACAATTTCGTCAACAAATAGTGTTTGGAAAACTGAACAACTACCTGCAAAAACTGAAACTGGACCACTTTTTTACACTATACACAAAAAATTAGCTCAAAATGAATTCAAGACCTAAGTTGAAACCTGAAACCATAAAAATCCTAGAGGAGAGCACAGGCAGTAATTTTTCTGACATCTAACATACCAACATTTTTCTAGACATGGTCTCCTGAGGCTAGGAAAAGAAAAGCAAAATAAACTATTGAGATTATATAAAAGTAAAGCTTCTGCACAAAAAAAGAAATAACCAACAAAACTAAAAAGCAACCTATTGATTGGGAGAAGATAACTGCAAATGATATGTCTGATAAAGAGTACTAATGATTTTTTTTACATATTTATAAAGTTATACAACTTAACGCCTATAAAACCCCACACACCAGTTAAAAAATGGGCAGAAGACATGAGCAGATATTTCTCCGAAAAAAACATACAGATGGCCAACAGACACATGAAAAGATCTTAACATCACTCATAATCAGGAAAATACACCTCAAAAGCACAATGTGATATCACCTCACACCTCTCAGAATGGCTAAAATAAAAAACTCAAAGAACAAGTGTTGGCAAGGATGTGGAGAAAAAGGAAACCTCACACAGTGTTGGTGGGAATGCATAGTGGTGCAATCATTGTGGAAAAGTATTGATGTTCCTCAAAAAATTAAAAAATAGGATAACCATATGAGCCAATAATTCTACTACTGGGTGTGTACCCAAAGAATATGAAGACACCAATTTGAGAAGTTAAGTGCACCCCTATGTTTATTACAGCATTGTTTACATTTACAAGAGCCAAAATACGGAAACATCCCAAGTGTCCATTGAAAGATGAATGGACTAAGAAGTGGTGTATATACACAGTAGAATATTACAGCCATTAAAAAAAAATAAAAATGGAATCTTGCCATTTGCAACAACATGGATGGATTTAGAGGATATAATGCTAAATGAAATAAGTCAGAGAAAGACAAATACCATGCTATTTCATTTATATATGATATTTAGAAAATAAAACAAGTAAAATAAGAAAAAAAGACAAACCAAAAAACAATCTCTTAACTATAGGGAACAAACTGGTGATTACCAGAGGGGAGATGAGTGGGGGATGGATGAAATAGATGAAGGGGATTAAAAGTACCCTTGTCATGATAAGCACTGAATAATTTATAGAATTATTGGATCACCATATTGTTCACCTGAATCTAATATAACACTATATGTTAACTGAACTGTAATTAAAATTTAAAAATAAATAAAAAATAAGAGAATTGCTAAAAAAATTGTCTTAATTTGAAATGTCTGATTTGAAATATCTCACAAAATGTTTAGTACTCTCCATGAATATCTACATCCCTTCCTCAATTAAAATTGGAGGTGTTCACTTGGATTCATGTTTAGCTTAATATAAATTCAGATAGTTAAATATGGAAATATTTATAGATACATGCAGGAAGTTACCTGAGAATTTTTAGTTACTACTTTACATTCTTATAAAATCTTGATTTGTTGTACCTTAAGTTTCATAGGAAAAGCCAGAATACTTTAAACTGTGAAAAGTTTACAGTATATACATATATATATATGTAATGAACATGTCTCTTTTATTTTGTCCCCCCCAAGCTGATTCCATTTCTATGTCATGATCCTTGGGATTTTAATTCCATTGTTAATTATTTTTAAATTAGTAAATGTATTGAACTTAATAATTCCAGTGGGTTTTGTTCACTTGTATTTCTTTTAACTCTTAATATATCAGAATAAATTTTCTACTAATTCACTTTAATGCTTAGTATATTCATGAGGCTTTGCATGTTTGGAAACACTTTTATGTTGCCTTCACATGCAATGAATAAGAAATGCATATGATGGTTCTAGAATAAGAAATGCATATGATGATATTGGAGCTCTTGTAGTGCCATAAAATAAGAAAAGCAAAATGTGTGTATCATTTGTGGGAGTATATCCAGGTGGCATACAGAAGTCAACTAAATGTAGCTCCAATAGTCAAAACTGAAGTAATTTATGGGATGTCTGGGTGGCTCAGTTGGTTGAGCAGCTGCCTTTGGCTCAGGTCATGATCCCAGCGTCCTGGGATCGAGTCCCACATCGGGCTCCTTGCTCAGCAGGGAGCCTGCTTCTCCCTCTGCCTCTACCTGCCATTCTGTCTGCCTGTGCTCGCTCCCTCTCTCTCTCTCTGATAAATAAATAAAATCTTAAAAAAAAAAAAGAAGAAAGAAACTTAAAAAAAAAACCTGAAGTAATTTAAAGAAGAAAAGTAATACCATAGGATAGCCCACAGAATAAAATAAATATCCATGAGCATTTACTGATACAAAGAATTGAGCAAATAAATAATTGGGGAGAAGAGACAACCTCCTGTGTGTAAGACTGCCAAATAAATTATGTAGATACACCACCCAAAATTGGAAAGCGTAACTCCCACCTTCTTAATCACAGGCTAAGTAGTCACTACTTTCTGGAGAGTATAATATGGAAAGTAGTGGTGAAGAGAGTTAGGAAAACTTAACAGTGTAGAAACCTGTCAGACACTACTACTTCAGCCATGTGACTAAGGTCAATATTAAAAGTGCTAAATCATGTTGGTAGTACTTACCTTTGATGTGATATGGGTAACATAATGCTTTTACTTCTGTGGTCTTCCTCCCCCAAACCTGTTAAATGAATATAATCATGAGAAAAACATTAGACAAATTTCAGTAGATGGACAGCCTATAAAATACCTTACTAGTGCTCCTCAGAACTGTCAAGGTCATCTAATTCAAAGGGAGTCTGAGAAATTGGCACAGGCAAGAGGAGCCTAAGCCAACATGCCAACTAAATGTATCATGGTATACTGAAAGAGATCCTGGAACAGAAAAAGGGCATTCGTTGAAAGCTAATGAAATCTGAATGAAATATGGATTTTAGTTAATAATAATGTAGCAAGGATGCCTGAGTGGCTCAGTTGGTTGAACATCTGACTCTTGATTTTAGCTTGGGTTGTGATCTCAGGGTTATGAGATCAAGCCTGTCTTATGGCTCTGCATTCAGTAGGAATCTGCTAGAGATTCTTTCCCTCTGCCCCTCTTCCCACTGGTACTCCTCGCTCCCTCTTTCTAAAATAAATAAATAAAAATCTTTAAAAAAAAAATAATGTAGCAACACTGATTCATTAAATGTAACAAATATCCATAGTATTATAAGATGTTAATAATAGAGGAAATTGGATGCTATATCTATGGGAACTCTGTGAACTATCTTCTCAATTTTCTGGAAAACTTGTAAAAAAAAAAAAAAAGCTTAATTTGATCTGACCTTGATGTCTCTGTAGGATGGAGCTTAGACATGCTGATTATATTTGATTTATTTTAATTGTGTAATGGTTTTTAGAGTTCTCATTGTTTCTCTTCTCTGCTCTAGAAACAGCTTTGGCCATCAAATTCTGACCTGACTGCTTTCTGAGAATGGCTGAGAAAATTTAATGTCTTTGTAAGAGTCATACAGTTCAATAAGGAGTTTATAGAGAGAGATACTTCCATTGATAGATTTGTTTCTAGTTGAACATATTTATGTGTATGTGTACACCGACTTTGTCCCAGACAAAAATTTTTTTTCATTTTACTGACTCTTTCAAGAGGAAGCAACTCTCAAAATGAGGAATGTAACAGTGCCTTGGAGGTTAGTTGCTCTATGCCATCACATACAGTTGATGCCAGAGGAACTATTTCTAAGGTAGTAAGGGAGAATTACAAGAGTCCAGATTAACCAAGGGAACTTGGAAAGTCCCCAGGCTCAAAATTTCTCCTCAACACTTTTGGGGAGCCATAGGGATTTAGTAGGCATCTAAATCAGCTCTCTGAATAATGCAAGATTCATGTTCATAGATTTCATGTTGAACAGGAATTAAAATAATATTTGACCCACAGGGCTATATAAGCTGAATGAGATCATGATGTGAAAAATATTTTACTACTATAAAGTGCTCTGAATATGGATGTATATAATTATCGTGTGTAATTATAAGAGTTCACTACTTCAAGCCAATTTGGTTCACTGTTGGTGAGCTATAGCTTGTTAAAAAGCATTTTCTCATGTTAAGCCAATGTCTTCTTTTACATAATTTGTAATACAAAGCAGGTGATAATGGAGTCCCTTGGGTGTGGGTTCCAAAGCTGGCCCTCCTCCCTGCTAGCCAGGACCTTGGATAAATGACTTGAGTTCTGTACTCTCTGTTTCCTTACTGATACATAATGGCGATAATGTCTCCCTTACAGGAATACCATAAATGTGACCACATTTATAAAAATGTGCCTAGCTCAAGTGCCTTATAAATGATAGCAGTTATTATTATTAATATGAGTTTTCCTTTTATGATTCTGCAATGGGTAAGAGTGAATAGGAGTACCAAGCCTTCCCAACTTCCCAATGGCACTTCATAAAAACCTGTCTTAATCTCCATTTCAGAGTAATAAAGATGTAACAACTGGCATAATTCTGTGCCTCTCGTTGTATTTCTCATTCTGGGAAGACATCAGCAAGGAGCCTGAGGGAGGAAACCTTTCTTTAGCAAATAGCAGATGTTTTCTAGTGGAGTCACATCCAGTAAAATGTGATTCCCCCTCACTGTGAGGACATCAGGCAATTCCGTTAGCATGCAATTATTTTATAGAGACTCCTCATTAAGTAGAAGGAGGATAACCCTAAAAAAAAGTAGGAATTCTTTAATGTTCTCTACCTATCGCCGCTGTGTAGCACTCCTCAGCCTAATTCCTGGACAGCTTCGTAGATACTATCTACATAGCATAAGAACTGCACCCTTAGAATCTGACCAGTTCTTTAATGCTGTCTTCACCCACCTGCCAGTTAATGATACGGTCTAATTATTTTTAAGGCAGAATATGTAGATATTCGTGCTTTCATCTTCCCTTCAGGTTTAACTTAGTGAATCTCAGGATAAATATGAGTATATTGTGGACATGATGTTTTTCAAAGGAGGTTTTTTAAATTTTTTTTTTAAGATTTTATTTATTTACTTGAGAGAGAGAGAAAAAAAAACAAAGAAAGTGAGAGAGAGACCATGAAAGGGGAAGA
Source organism: Mustela lutreola (assembly GCF_030435805.1). NCBI lineage: Eukaryota > Metazoa > Chordata > Mammalia > Carnivora > Mustelidae > Mustela > Mustela lutreola. The sequence goes on from NC_081297.1 coordinate 110,906,909, forward strand.
GGGTCAGAGGGAGAAGCAGACTCCCTGCTGAGCAGGGAGCCAGATGCAGGACTTGATCTGGGATTCCAGGATCATGACCTGAGCCAAAGGCAGTTGCTTAACCAACTGAGCTACCCAGGCACCCCTAAAGGTGTTTTATTCTAGCGATTTTGACCTTAGGAGCTAGCTTTAAGATTGGTCTTTCTCCCTACCCCACTCCAGTGTTGACAGCCGTGTGTTCCCAGGTGAAATCTCAAGTCACTACCATGTTTCCAAATGCTTATTAGCTCAGCTGGAGTCTTTCATGACGTTTATGTGAGGATCAGATTTAATCATCCATTAGCATTCATTGAATATGGCTGTCAGTCATTAACAGCGTTCCCACTGGTCAGCCAGCAGTTTGGAATTGTATTGGGTTAAAAAGCTGCTTTCTTCGAAGATGTTTATCAAGAGAGTGTATTTCACATTAAAAAGAGTTACCTTTCTTTTTCTCAATGATGGTCTTGACTGAATTAGGTTTTTGCTGTGATCTTTAGTTAGTTACTTGTTTTTTCTGTTTTTCCTGACTTTCAGTTTACCACCAGGAAATAAGAAAGCACAGTTCGAACTGAAAGTCTTTCCTAGGAAAGATGGATTATACTTTCCTGCCATTATTTTATAAAAGGTATGAAACAAATTACATTTGGCCACCTAAAATGTTTTTCCGGTAATTTTATAGTAATTTAAAACAGAACCCCAAGTAACCTTATGGGAGTCCTAGTATTCAGCATAGCTTTGATCTTTGTTTATAGGTCATTTAAGTAACAAAGGCAGAGCTGCTTTCTAAGACTAGTTTGTTAAATTAATAACTGGGTGCCTTTTAGCTCAGTGCCTAAAAGCAACTCCATGTCTTAATAAATGGCAGCTCTGATTATTTCTTTATTCCTTCAATTCTCAGATTCACCATCAGTTTAATGAAAATTTAGAGGGAGGAAAAGAAATGTTGACAGTGCCAAATTATTATGAGATGTGCCTCATTTACAGAAATGATAAATTATGAAAAATATATCTTATCCCAAGTATGATGATAAGGTGATAATGCTGATAGATGGAACATCTCTGGAATCTTATCTTCAGTGTTGGAAAAAATTGCATTCATGGAACATAACATCTGCAATAGCCAGTGTATCATGTCAAATTTTGTGTCATTTGCTATAAGGTAAAGGAGTCTAACCATTTAAGTATTTCACCATTGTTTCTGAAAATATGAGATTATTCCTATAGAGATTAAGAAAAAAAGCAATTAAGGATGTCTGGGTGGCTCATTCAGTTAAGCGTTTGCCTTCAGCTCAGGCCATGATCTCAGGGCCTGGGATTTAGCCCTGCATTGGGAATCCCTGCTCAGTGGGGAGTCTGCTTGTCCCTCTCCTTCTGCCCTTCCTTCCTGCTCATGTCCTCTCTCTCTTTCTCAGATAGATAGATCTTTAAAAAAAAAAAAAGAAAGAAAAAAAATAATAACAAACATTCTAGGAATTAATAAGTGTTTTATTATAGTAAACTATGACTGGATTTCCCCATTTATGTCACAGAGTTGCAATGGCTCTCTTAGAATTCAGAGAACAATCAATCTAAAGTCTAAGACAGTCAAGCAGTTTGCCAGCAATTGCACTGCTACTGGTTTTTTTTTGTAGCTATATACGTAGATATGCTTTTTATTTTCAGGAAAGAAATGACAGAAGCTCACAGCATTACCTTGTGCAGAATAAGTGCTCAATAAATGTGTGATCGTTTGTTGTATAATAAGCGTTCACATAGAGATATAAGTGATGTTGGTCATATATGGAGATTGCTTGCTTTTTATAGTTTGTATCTGCCCCAGAGGACTCGTTTCATGAATCAAAAATGTTTGAATATGCTCTGATCTCCAATTCAGAGTAACCGCTAATGTTCATTCTAAATTTATCAACCTATGGTGATTTATTTCACATTAACATGAACTTAGATATATTGTAGGGATCAGATTCCTAAAAGAACATTGTTGAAGTAAAATATGTCATCCCTTAACTGTCTTCTTGCTTAAGACCAAATTTAATCCAAACTGAGCAAAAGTTCTAGTTGCAGGATCTTTCTCAACTTTCTTGACAATGGAAGCAATAAATATTTTCATTTAAGAATACTTCTATTTAAACAAACAATAAAATTTTTTGTGAATTCCCCCTCCCCGTTAAATACAACATCGTTTTTCTATATAACCCAAATATCTATTCCTCATTCCTGTTATGAAATCAGGCACCAAGTCCTGCTTATTTTATGTCTTAAGCATTTCTTCAGTCCACCCCCCCAACTGTCCCTATGATCACTGCCCTAGTTCCAGTCATTATCATTTCTCATCAGTCCTCTCTAAAGGCATGTTTTTGATAGTCTCAATGCAGTCTTAGACCTCCCAACCAATCTTTCAGCTGTTGCCTGCGAGATGTAAATTTAACTACACCACATCCATGTAAATGTTCCCTATTGCTGCAGGGTGAAGTCCCATCTGCCCAAAATGGCATGTGGGGATGCCGTGACCTGGTCCCCGTGTTCATTCATATACAGCCTCAATTCTCTGCTCTAATAACACTGAATGGCTTCTCCTCACGCAACCTGCTGTTCAGTGATTACATTTTCCCAACTCTTTTGAACTTCTGTACCTCCCCCTACTATCATCACAGTGGATGTGTCTCTATCTCAGACTTAAGTTATGTTGAATATACATTATCCATCTCTTAGTTTAGCACATTAGATTGTAAGTCCCTCAAGGATAGTGACGGTGCCTTATTCATATAAGTTTTACATATATATATATATAACTTATTTCAATTAAAAAATATCTCAAAGTAGATTTTGTATTTCTATAGTGGAAGGAAATTCTAGTCTTCACAATGCTGTAGGGAAATATGTCTAATAGTTACGCCATTCCTATGCATCTGTTGTCTTCTCCACAATATATAAGAAACAGCTACTGTAAATTTAGTTTGTGTATAGATACATGTTGTAGGTATCACTTTTACCCTATAGCTGTCTGAAGCCTGGTTTGGATAGCTATTCAAAACTTAAACTAGTGGGAGGTGAAAATAAGAGGAAAACCTAAGAATGATAAATGAATCTATCTAATCTTCATAATATTTAATTATGTCTATATTAGTCCCATATGGCTTCATTTTATAAATTCTTGTTCTAAACAAATTATATAATTAAAATTTAATCAAATCTTACTTCTTGGTTAAGTATTTTTAATGAATGAACTGCATGAGAACTTTGCTATTTGCGTCTGTTTTTATTTCTTTAATTTTAAAGAAATTATGAAATAAAGATAATAAATATAATTGTTATGCCTTAGCTCATATCTTTCTCATATCTAGTTAGCCATGGTTGGAATTTTTGAAAAAAAAATTCTAGGGATGCGTGGGTGACTCAGTGGGTTAAAGCCTCTGCCTTTGGCTCAGGTCATGATCTCGGGGTCCTGGGATGGAGCCCCACATCGGGATTTCTGCTCAGCGGGGAGTCTGCTTCCTCCCTCTCTCTCTCTCTCTCTCTCTGCCTGCCTCTCTGCCTACTTGTGATCTCTGTCTGTCAAATAAATAAATAAAATCTTTTAAAAAAAATTCTATTTCTTACCTTTCCTTTTTAATTTATACAATATCCATTTTGCTTTGGCATTTATAAGTTCTTCTTACGGTAAATAGCCTGCTCTATTTTGACTTAGAAAATATCCCTAAACTTCACTATATAAATCAGAAGATTAGTATTTTAACTATGTGGATGACTTTTTGCACACAGTGTTCATTGGATAAATCCAAAGTGTCTTAAAGAGCTATTTGTAAACTGTAGGAAAGCTGTAAGTTCTTCTAAAAGTAGCTTTAGGTCACACTAAATCTGAAATGCCTGCAACATTTCAGAAACTAGCTCAAAGGGAAGGAATTGTGCCCAGCATTCTAATATAGAAAATTATGTAACAATTTAGACACAAGATGATTCTCCAAAGCAGCTGTGGTTAATCGCATAATTTCTATCCTTTCTTAAGCAAGATTATCCCATTTTAGTAGGACTCCCTATTAAGCTAGTGTTTCTAATGAAATATTAGAACTTTTTCTCAGTATTACTGCTTTAAAAATAGGTAAGTGACACCAAACAAATTAACAAAATAAATCAAATATATTTTCCTGGTAGTTTATACAAGGTCTTCTCTATCTGTTGTGACTCTATGAATTTACTATCAAAGGTTATTTTGATATTAACTCAGTAACTATTTCTGTAGTGAGCATTGTTTTCCTATTATGTTGAACTCAAACTATGCCATAAAATGCCTTGTCTCATCTCCTTCTTTATACTCTTGGCAGATAAATATAAGTCTATTTGGGGTAGTAGCCATTTTACTTTTCTTCTCTCAAATGTAGGTTTTTTGTTTTTGTTTTGTGCAGTCCAGCACATTTCCAGTGCTTTTATTTTGTGGCTTGTTACATTTTTTGAAACAGTAATGACCCAAGTTAAATGATATAATATGATATATTATACTGTATAAAACATATAATAAGTCACAATCAAATATAGCAATTTAATAAATACTCCTTCCCTTAAACAGGTCAGCAGCTATAGGGATGGCATTGAAGCCTAATGCAGTCTTTACAATCTAATGCACTTCTGTTAACATTATGCTGCCTTCCAGGGATGAACAATTTATCATTAAGTCCATTTGTTCTTCTCCACCTTAATGTGTCATTGATCCCTCCATTCTCTCCTCTTTGCTGCTCTGTGACCAATAACTTTGCAGATGTGACTTCCCCTCTTACTAGTCTAGCTGAAGCCTTTGAGAAGGCAAATCAGCCACTCTGTTGGTCTCATGGGTTTAGAGGAATTGGCCTACACACAAGTTTTTTCAAACTTATCTGACCATAGAACACTTTAATGATGATAATTTCTGGTCAGAGTACTATATTAACAATATTCCCACAGATGATAGGGAGAAATGATCTAAGCCAAGATTAAAATAAAAAGCATAAGTGGTTTTATTAATTGCTTGATAAATTATCAAAGTATGACTTATATTTAATGTATAATAAAGATATGGAAGTAGTAAGCCCGTGACATATCCTATAGCTACCAAATAGAAGCATTCTTAAAAAGGTGAGTTGATGAATGCTGTCCAAATCTTCTTGCTAATGAAAATAATTTCTTTGTGCATCAGATAATCATGAAAGCTCTACAGTTTTAAAAAAAAAAAAAAGCTCTACAGTAAGACTCTGAGTTTAAATTTGGCTTTACAATTCATTATCTGTACGATTTTGAGAAAACTATTTAAATCTATTAGGCCTCACTTGCTGTACCTCAAAACGGGAATAATATTGAGCAAATAGATGTGAGGTGCTTAGTACAGTACCCAGTAATAAGTGAAAATATATATTACCTGTTATAAAACAAAAGGAGAGAGAGGTGATAATTAATGGTTAGACAACTAACTTTGACATTAGTGAAGTAATTAAAGTACCAGTGCCCATAAGTGATGAGTTTCATGGCAATCATTCACTGACATTCAGTGACAACTATTAATATCTCACTGGATGTTAGTTTATTAAAGAACAGTGCTTGGAAATACTGACACAGTTATAAGATCTTTCTCTACATTTAAGTATAGTGTTTTTATTCCTTACATGGTGTGAAAATGTAAAATAGGATTCAAAGGAGTATGAAGGTACTAAGAAATGAAAGTTGGTATCTAAATACTAACTAAATGAGCTAAATAACCAATTATGACTAACATCATACCACAAACTTTCTTTCTTTTTTTCATAAATTTCCTAACTTCAAATTTTATGGAGGTCCCGTCTATCAGATGAAGTATTTTCTTAGGAGTTTACTCTTAAGTCACCCTTTATTTGCTATCCAAGAGAAAGTTTTTCCTGAAGCATGAAACTCAGGAGAGTGACTAAGGTTGTTGAAGAAGAAAAAAGAAGAGACCCTGTTGAAGTCCATACTACTAATGTATTTCTATTAGAACGGAATTGCATAGAGTACTTATAACGACACTGTCTTAAGCAGATATTAAGAAAGAAAGCATCTTACCAAAATGAATTGATAAAAATAAAATCTATTAGTACTAAAAAAAAAAAAATCAGAGAACCATCCTAAGTAAAAGGGTAGAATCAAAATTGTGTCAGCAAGCTTAATCAAACTTGCAAAGGATGAGGTTTGCTCAAAGATAAAATCCAGAGTTCAAGATCATGGAGTTAGAGGGCATAAAAAAGAAACCCTTTAAGGTTTTAGAATAGTGACTTCAGCAACTTCAATCCAATTTTTTCCCAGTGACCTTAAAAGCAGTGAGTTTCTCAGAACTGGAGAAGCATCTTTAAAGTGTTTTTAAGAACATCCTTTTAAGTGTTGTATAAAAATGAAAACTCTAACTATAATCATAAAACTCTTTTTGAGTCACATTAATGCATTCTTAAAAAACAAACCATTGACCAAGAACTGCTTATTTCCTGCAGAAAATGTCAAGGAAGACATAGGAAAACTTATTTTTGCTCATCAGGGCTGTTGTCTTTCTTGAAGTTCTTTACCTGGTTTCCTCTTTCAAGTGCATGATTTGACCCGAATTCCAGAACTTCAGCTTTGTCTTTACCTCCTGACTTCCAGAAAGGACAGGAACTTTAGTCTGTTGACTTTAGTACTTTGCCCCAGTATTTTTCCAATTAACTAACAAGAGAGTGTTGTCACTGTGCTCCAGCATGTCAATTATGAACACAACCTGGAAAGGTTCCTATCTCTAAAATAAGATTCAAAATAAGGCTCATAAGCCAAGATAAAAGTTAGGGAAAATAAAATCTGTTATATATTTTTAAATCTTGCTCTACATCATAGTTGATGTGAATATAAAAATTACAATAATTTGGGCTCGGAAAAATTTACTGCTAGTAAACCAGGCTTTAGTATTAAGGAAAAAGAAAACCGATTCTCAGGACTTCATTATTTTCATCAACCCTACCAATTACAGCAGTAGAACTAGAAAGAATGTGGCAATATGTATCATAGGAATTATAAACTCAAATGTCTACAATGACCAGAGAAGAAGAGCAAATGTATACAAAAGGCTGAGTATAAGAAGACAACAAGGGATGGTGAAGAGAATTGGCTGACTTGTGTAGGCTCCCAGCTCATTAGTGGCGTTCAAGAATGTGGGCCCAGTGTTGCTAGAACTTCCTAGAAAGTTCTCAAAATAAGCTAAAAGTCTGAAATCTTATGTGAAATATTCTGAGTTTTAAAGACTAGCTAAAATATTTTTAAAATACTGTGCTTGCCAGATAAAGCATCTTGGGAGGGCTTAATCCAGTTTTCTACCTCTGCTCTGGCAGACATTTCTCACATATTCTACCTTCTTGTCATCAAATGTCCCATGTATAGAGGAGTAACTCATTAAAATATTAGCAAATTAGGACATGTTTGAAAGAGAAATAAGATAATGAGTTCTGAAGAAAACAAATAAGGAGATATATATAGCTATGAAAGATATATATATATAGCTATATATATCTCCTTATCTGTCCTATATATATATATATATATATATATATATATATATATATATATATATATATGTCCTGTGTGTGTGTGTGTGTGTGTGTGTGTGTGTATTTAAAGATTTTATTTATTTATTTGAGAGAGACAGAGCGGGGAGAAGCAGAGTCACCTCTGAGCAGGAGCTGGACTCAATCCCAGGACCCCGGGATCATGATCTGAGTTGAAGGCAGATGCTTAGCCAACTGAGCCACACAGGAGCCCCTGGACAGCCATATTTCTTGAAAAGCATATATTTTCACAGATTTATCCAGTTGGGGTCCCACATAGCTTGAACCCCAGTGACAAAGTACAATGAAGAGAATGGAGATATCAAGTATGAACAATACCAGCAGTAGGAATAAAATAGGTGAGAAGTCAGCAGATACTTGCTGGTTTATCTGGGGCTGACCAATTTTAAAATAGATTTTAAAAAGAAAGGAATTATGGTGTGTGTATATTTTGTGGGAAGGAAGGAGAAAGGGAAAAGTAGATTATAGGTGGTATAATTTTCAAAACTTGCCAGTCAGTCATTTTATGGTAATCACTAAAGGGAACATTTTTTTTTTTAAATTCTTGGACATAGTTTGGCTATTGTGGACATTGCTGCTATAAACATTCAGGTGCACGTGCCCCTTTGGATCACTACGTTTGTATCTTTAGGGTAAATACCCAATAGTGCAATTGCTGGGTCATAGGGCAGTTCTATTTTCAACATTTTGAGGAACCTCCATGCTGTTTTCCAGAGTGGCTGCACCAGCTTGCATTCCCACCAACAGTGTAGGAGGGTTCCCCTTTCTCCACATCCTCGCCAGCATCTGTCATTTCCTGACTTGTTGATTTTAGCCATTCTGACTGGTGTGAGGTGATATCGCATTGTGGTTTTGATTTGTATTTCCCTGATGCCGAGTGATATGGAGCACTTTTTCATGTGTCTGTTGGCCATCTGGATGTCGTCTTTGCAGAAATGTCTGTTCATGTCCTCTGCCCATTTCTTGATTGGATTATTTGTTCTTTGGGTGTTGAGTTTGCTAAGTTCTTTATAGATTCTGGACACTAGTCCTTTATCTGATATGTCGTTTGCAAATATCTTCTCCCATTCTGTCAGTTGTCTTTTGATTTTGTTAACTGTTTCTTTTGCTGTGCAAAAGCTTTTGATCTTGATGAAATCCCAATAGTTCATTTTTGCCCTTGCTTCCCTTGCCTTTGGCGTTGTTCCTAGGAAGATGTTGCTGCGGCTGAGGTCGAAGAGGTTGCTGCCTGTGGTCTCCTCAAGGATTTTGATGGATTCCTTTCGCACATTGAGGTCTTTCATCCATTTTGAGTCTATTTTTGTGTGTGGTGTAAGGAAATGGTCCAATTTCATTTTTCTGCATGTGGCTGTCCAATTTTTCCAGCACCATTTATTGAAGAGGCTGTCTTTTTTCCATTAGACATTCTTTCCTGCTTTGTCGAAGATTAGTTGACCATAGAGTTGAGGGTCTATTTCTGGGCTCTCTATTCTGTTCCATTGATCTATGGGTCTGTTTTTGTGCCAGTACCATGCTGTCTTGATGATGACAGCTTTGTAATAGAGCTTGAAGTCCGGAATTGTGATGCCACCAACGTTGGCTTTCTTTTTCAATATCCCTTTGGCTATTCGAGGTCTTTTCTGGTTCCATATAAATTTTTGAATTATTTGTTCCATTTCTTTGAAAAAGATGGATGGTACTTTGATAGGAATTGCATTAAATGTATAGATTGCTTTAGGTAGCATAGACATTTTCACAATATTTATTCTTCCAATCCAGGAGCATGGAACATTTTTCCATTTCTTTGTGTCTTCCTCAATTTCTTTCATGAGTACTTTATAGTTTTCTGAGGATAGATACTGTGTCTCTTTGGTTAGGCTTATTCCTAGGTATCTTATGGTTTGGGGTGCAATTGTAAATGGGATTGACTCCTTAATTTCTGTTTCTTCTGTCTTGCTATTGGTGTAGAGAAATGCAACTGATTTCTGTGCATTGATTTTATATCCTGACACTTTACTGAATTCCTGTATAAGTTCTAGCAGTTTTGGTGTGGAGTCTTTTGGGTTTTCCACATATAGTATCATATCATCTGAGAAGAGTGATAATTTGACTTCTTCTTTGCCAATTTGGATGCCTTTAATTTCCTTTTGTTGTCTGATTGCTGAGGCTAGGACCTCTAGTACGATGTTGAATAGCAGTGGTGATAATGGACATCCCTGCCGTGTTCCTGACCTTAGCGGAAAAGCTTTCAGTTTTTCTCCATTGAGAATGATATTTGCGGTGGGTTTTTCATAGATGGCTTTGATGATATTGAGGTATGTGCCCTCTATCCCTACACTTTGAAGAGTTTTGATCAGGAAGGGATGCTGTACTTTGTCAAATGCTTTGCTATAGCATAGAAAACATAGAATATACTCTCCAAATACAAGATAAGTATTTTGATTAGAATTTGCCTTTATATTATTTTGGCTTTGATTGTACCTTGTTAATGTTCTCAGCTCTATTCTCAATGCAAAATTTACTTCCAAGCTTTATATAAAATATATTAACAGTGTATATTTTTTAAATATTTAAAAGTGTTTCCTTTAAGCAGGCATCATGATTTGTTTCAGGTCTGCCTTCCTTCCATGCTACTTTGTCCCATACTATACATATAGTGTGTGTGTGTGTGTGTGTGTGTGTGTGTACACATAGTATTTTAAAATTTCTGTCTGGAAACATTTACCCAAATGTTTCTTTTTAAACAGAATATACAGATCTGATAAAAGGAGTCATATGTCTTTCTCCTTTGTAAAGAAGTCATATAAAAGTATAAATTATGATTTATAACCACTGAAAGTGGGATTTAATTTTATTCTGACCTTTTGAGGCAATGTAATTTGTCTTTTGATCTCAATTTCCAGTAAAAAAGGAAAAAGGAACACCCTTTTATGACTTTTTTGGGACAATGGAAACATGTCAAAAACTGAGAAAGTGCTAGTGTTAGAAAAGTAATGAATTAAGCAATATATGGTAAAGTTGGACTTCTAATTTTGTCATCATTGCTGATACCAGTAACCATGATTTTTTTCAAGAGGCAGATCACTGTAGCCCCATCCTCTAATTCTTCAATTCACAAAATTCATCTAAAAGATGAATTATGGATGTATGGGTTCACTGTAGGTAGTTGTATAATACTTGAATCTGCCTGCATGTGGAAACCAGGTTCACAGTGGAAATATTGGTGTAACAAAACAGAGCACCACTAAAGGATTCCAAAATAATGCCCTTGATTCTGAGTCTCTGTTTTCTATTAGACATTCAGTTCACATTGCTGTTTGCCAGGCTCTGCCTTAGGTACTGGAAATAGGTAGTTGAATAAGACTACGTGTTACAAAGTCAAAATATAAAGGGGATTAGCAGATAATACAAATGATTGATGTGGGAAAAGTTCATGACATGATTCCACTTGGTTTAAGTTTGTTTTCTCAGTTTTGACAGATACATGAATATGGAAAACTATTTCTCTACTAAACAAAGTCAACCTAACAATTGCACAATGGATAGCAAATGGCCTCTGCATCTATAGGGGATGTACTTGGTAATGAAGGGGGATATGGGGTTTGGAGGGAACATGCCTTCTCTAAAGGGGGGACTTTCATTCGGTATAAAACTTCAGACCAAGTGATGCCAGCCATGCTAGTATTTTAAGGGAACCAGGAAACCCAGTGTTTGGGGAAATCTGCTTTTTAAATGTTATCTTTAAATTGTGTGGGTCAAATAGAGTAAAGCTGTAGGTTATGGCCTACAGGAGGCCAATGAACAGCCACAGAAATCCCATTTAGTCTCAAATTGCTTATACACCAGAAACTCACTGATGAAATTGTGGTCAGTGGGCCAGTGACCAGAGCATCACCTGTGAACTTCTTAAAAATGCAGAATCTCAGGGGCACCTGGATAGCTCAGTTGGAAGAACCTGTGACTCTTGATCTTCAGACCATGAGTTTGAGCCCCATGTTGGGTGTGAGATTACTTAAAACAATTAATAAATAAAATTTTAAAAATACAGAATCTCAGGCTCTGTCCCAGGTCTTCAGAGACAGAATCTGCATTTCAGCAAGCCCGGAGGATTTCTAGGCTCATGAATATTTGACCACCTCTGTTCTAGAAAGGCATAGAAAAAAATTGATTTTTCTCTAAAGGTTGTGACTTTGAATTGTAGGTCTATCCTTTTTTTTTTTTCTTCTTGTGCTTGTCTCATGCCCATTATTGATTATCATTGATACTTCATCTAAACCCTCATGAAAGTAAATCTGAAACCATTACAGGGTGTTTCATTAAATGACTAATGCATACTGTCATAGCACATCCTTCCTTTAATTTGATAGAAGGTTTAGGGTGGGTTTTTTTTTTAAGATTTTATTTATTTGAGAGCATGAGGTATAGAGAGAACATGAGCAGAAAAAGGGACAGAGGGAGAGGGAGAGGCAGTTACCCCAATGGGCAGGGAATCCAATGCAGGACTCAATCTGGGACTCCAGGATCATGACCTGAGCCAAAGCCAAATGCTTAAGCAACTGAGCCACCCAGGCGCCCCGAAGGTTTAAGTATTTACTGGCATTCTCCTTGTAGTCTTAGAGTTCCGACCTCATTTTTTATTGCCCTTTCTTGCCATTTTGCTTCATCTCTACTTTCTCATATCTCTTACACCCAGGAACAAAGCAGCCTTTTGCTAGCTGGGCCCTTTGTTGACTTTGTCACAGCAATTCAAATTTTAAGTATTATATATTATATATATTATATATTAATACGTAGCAGGGCTACTTCTAAGTATTAATCTGGATATTGTGGCTCTTTATTTTATATCTCCATGAATGGTACATATAGTTTTTATCAGCTAATCCCGTGTTCCTATTTCCTCTTATTTTCTTTTATATTGGTATATTATGGACATGGGGTATTTGCAGGTGTGTGGGGGGTATGCATGTATAAATGTCTGTGTTCATTGGTATTCATGTTATTCAAAGCCCTGCAGGGATTGTACAATTGTATGGAAGCCTCCAGAGAGGAAATCTGTGTATTTGTTATGGATTCTACTCTTGTGGAGCTCAACTTGTTATTTTACACACATTTGCTTCTTCATAGCTCTGTCTCCAAGTAATCCACATCTGACCTAATACTAGAGTGCTTCAGATCATCAATAATTTTTATTATAAGTACCTATTTTCATATGGCACTTCATTTCTTTTGAGATTTATATTTCGTTTATTTCTTAAAACAGCCATTACAGATTGGATAATTCTATTACCATTTCAAAGAAGAGAATATGATGATTATGGGAGTCCATAGACTTAGTAGACTAAGACCACACACTCTTGGCCTGATACTGGATTTCTGGCTCTTGGTGTTTTTTTTTAATCGTATCATATCAATCTTTCACAATATGATAAAGGAAGCTTCTCATAATACATTTGCATTTTGACTCTCATCAGGCTAGTCAAACCACATGAATATCATTTTTTTATTCAGTTAAAAACCTGTGAAATATAAATTAAAGCATAAAGTTACCAGAATTTCCTGACAGATCATACATAGAATAAGAGTAAGAGGGTAGTCAAGGATCACACAAAGGTTTTAGATTGACCAGTTGGAAGGGTGTAATTGCTGTGAAATGAGATGGGAAAGAATGTACGAGGGGAGCCAGTGTGGGTGAAGTAGGGATCAGCAGCTCAGTTGTGGAAATGTTAAGTTTGAGATGTGTATTAGGGTTCTTGAGAGAAATAGAACCAAAGGGGTATGTACATAATGAGATTTAGTATATGGCACTGGCTCATGATTTTAGGAGTCCGGTAAGTCCCACACTGCCTTCCGCAAGATGGTGACCCAAGTAAGCTGATGGCTTAGTCTGAAGGTCTGAGAGCCAGATGGCCATTGATGGATTCCAGTCTGAGTCTGAAGGCCTGAAACACGACTGCTAAGGCAGAAGATCTGTGTCCCAGCTTCATCAGTCAGGCATAGAGTGAATTCAACCTTCCTCTCCCTTTTTGTTCTATTCAGGCCCTCAAAGGATTAAGTGATGCCCATCCACTTTGGGGAGGGCCATAAACTCAAAATATCACTCTTATATTCAAAACAAACTCTCAAAACACAAAACAAAACAAAACAAAAAACAAACTCTCATGTTGTCTTTGGGAAAACCCTCACAGGCACACCTAGAAATAATGTTTTAACAGATACCCGGGCATCTTGTGACTCCAACCACCTGACATATAAGATTCACTATCACAAGATACTTTTTGGATACCTAAATAGTTATATTGGGTTAGGAGTTGGAAATAGACATCTGGACTTCAGGGGGAGGGTGATAACTATAGTTAATCATTTTGGAGTAATAATGTATGGGTAGTACTTAAAGCCATGAAATCTGACAAAATCTCCAAGAGAATGTAAATTGAAAAGAGAGTAGGTTTAGGTACTGAAACTGGAGGAATATCAACGTGTAGAGGTCAGAGAGAAGAAGAAAAAACATTAGTGGAGACCAAGAAACAGCAGCCAGGGCTACAGAAGGAAAACCTAAGAATGTGTTATCCTGGAAGCCAAGTGAAGAAGGGGCTCAGGGAGCAGAACACTGCTATATCAAAAGTTGCTGACAAATCAAGTAGATGAGAACTGAAAATTGGCCAGTGAATCTAACACTTGGAAGTCATTACTAACCTGGACACAGACAGTGTATTGGGAGGGCTAGAAGATGGGGTCATAAAATGCACTGGCCAGGGCTTTGTGAAGATTAAATTCTGGGGATTCAGGTTGATTTGTCCGAAGCTTCTTGAGGAAACAGATTTGGACTGATTCTTCCTGATGGTTTAATGTGAAATTTGGAGCAGGGAAGGGTATAGAGTCTAAAATTTTAATAACCTTTGAATCATGGGTTATGTGAGGCATATTTTATGAGGCATATTTTATGTGTTCAAAATTTTAAAATCTGTATACTTTTTTCAAAACACACTGTTCATTCACTAGTTACCAGAGACCCCTAATTTAGTCCACTTACTTTCTATTCCTCAATCTCTTTTTCTTCTGTGTGTTCGAATAATTCCTTGGCTATGTACTAATTCTCTTTCTTTTCTTCGGCTACTCTTGAAATTTTGACCATTGTTTTGCTCCTTTCAACTCCAAATCTGCTAAATAGACTTCTCAGTAAAAGAGTCTATTTTGTTCTCATCTGATTTCTTCTAGCTTAAAATCTCATTAAGATTTCCATACAGGATGGGCCTGGTGTCTGCCTTTTTGCTTTTGTATGGAAAGAGAACCTGGCAGTTCTATTGCTTGATTCATTTGATCTTTTTCACTATGCCATCCTTATCTCTGCTCTCACAGCCTAGTCATCTTGAGAGCAAGAAAAGTAAAAAATTTTGGTCATAAAGGAAATTAAACAACATAATGTCAGCCTCTGAAAAACCTACCTGAGTCCAGCACGGAAAATGAAGCTCATGGGAAGATTGCTCCCTCTGTATAATTCCCCAAATCTAGACTATCTTTGTCATAGATCCTTTCTTCTCTTGTTCTCTGAGTCAACCATAATTACTTGTTTGTTTGTTTTGCTATATTCCTTGTCTCTGCTTCAGATTCGGATTTAGCTGAAGCTTCCCTTTTCTACCATTTTCAGCTGAGCTACATTAGTTCCTTAAGGAGGAGAGCTTCTCTTTTATTTCTGTTTGGAGTCCCTGGATTTGCATGAATATGCAGCTCTGAAATTCTCCAGTAATGTCTATCTGAGTGCCACATAGAAGAGCTGTCTCGATTTAGCAATACTCGTCCACCATATGAATATACATATGGCGCCAGGAGAAGAAGGGATGGAGCTGGATAGTAAGTGATTTCATCATAACTGTCCTTACCTTTATTCCTACCTCTGAAACAAGTGATTTCTATTTGTAATATTATTTCTGGCATTATATTTTGGTTGTTTTAAGTTGCTTTAAAAAATTACCTCTGACATTTTGACTTGATATTTTATTGATGGCAAGATTTCTTTGAATTATCTTTCTTACTTAATCTACTTTAATTAAGGTGGTGCTACATCCAAAATTGGCTTTTGGATGATGGTGCTTACTCGGTGAATTGGTTCAACTAAATTAGTTCCACAACACTGTTAATTTAACTAGCTGATCAGCCATTAGAATGAATGAACCATTTTGTTCTTTTTCCATTGTGTAGACTATGAAATGGGGGCTGTGAAGAATGCAGTAAAGATTATCCCAAAAGGTAGGTGGTCATGAAAACCAAGTGAAGAGGGAATAGAAAGACACAGGAGTACTTGTTAAATTTACTTTAGAACTACTGCCATATTTCCTTAATATTTTTCCTATCTTATTTTGTGCCGAGAGCCAAAAGTTGTTGTCATGACTATTTCATTATACTTCTCTCTACTCTAATTTTCCTTCTACACTTTATCTGCACAAGAGTCAATGTATGTTTTCCTTCTGTACCGGTCTTGCCATATAGCTGCATTAGTTTAAGCAAGCACCTCATTTTTAAAATACTAAGAAAAA
The DNA here is from genome assembly GCF_030435805.1 of Mustela lutreola. Classification (NCBI taxonomy): domain Eukaryota; kingdom Metazoa; phylum Chordata; class Mammalia; order Carnivora; family Mustelidae; genus Mustela; species Mustela lutreola. Next base: position 110,922,996 of record NC_081297.1, read on the forward strand.
GATCTAAAAAAAAAAAAGTATAAATTCAATGTGCAAATCAAGGAATGAAAAGTTCTTTCCATATTTACTGCTCAGTGATAGTAAAGTTAATATGCTCTTCCCCTGATCTCTGAATACCTTTTGATGTTCCTGAAATTATTTCACTAAAAACTCACCTTTTGGCGTAACAAAATGTTACTTATGATCTTTAAATGCCAACTAGAATCTGAAAATTCAGATTTAAGATGAATAAATGTAGTATGAGCTGTAGAAACTACTTTGGGGGAAAACTCCCAAAATATATAATTTCTATTTATTTGTTTTACTGGTAGTGTACAGGTGGGAAGAATGGTTTTCTTTTCCATATATGTCTTTATATAGCCAATGAATCATTTTGTTAGAAGGAAATTCTCTTTATATTTAAGGTCATTTCCTCAAATACTATTTTTGTAGGAGGGAAAAAAGTACTGAATAATTTTAAAAGTAGAGAGGCTTTCAAAATGTATAAGTCAAATTATAAGATGACAAAAACCTGGAAAACTTGAGTGATTTGTCCAGATTTGGTGCCATAACAGTTTGCATATTTTTCCTTTTTCACATCGACTTCCAAATACATTCAGCTTTTATTTTCAGTTTACATATTCAGTTATATATTTATATTCACTGGAATTCTATTTCCTCATTTAATGCATTTTCTCACTCTTGGAGGTTTTTTGAATTAATTGTAATGCAACTCAGACTCTAGAAATAATATGTTTATCATTTACAGCAATAGTAATTATTTCATTGTTTAATAAAAACTGTATTAACTGTGGCTGGCCAAACCCATGAAAATGTAAACACAAATATTACCACAGTGATTTGCTTTTTCAAAATTATTTTTTTGAGTTTTTGTTTACTCATTTCAGTAATCTCTATACCCCATGTAGGGTCTGAACTCATGACCCCAAGAAGAAGGTATGCCCTTCTTACTGAGCCAGCCAGGCATGCCATAGTAATTTACTTTTGTGTTTTGATCACAAAGGAAACTTTCTGAGCTAACTGGAACATTTGGATTGCTATTAAATACTAGAGTACAACTGTCATGAGGGCGTGTTGGCTGCCTTCACTTCTGTGAGTTCTTATCCCACAGTCTACTGAGTAGGTAGCATGCCATGAACCTTGCCCACTCTGGTCCCTTCTGTTTAGATAAAGAGTGGACTTTTGGTCCAAGCTATGCTGATTTTATTTCTTCTGCCTAGAAATTGCAGACCATGAGTGTAAATAGCTAGCTATATGTATTTGATATTAGCTCAGAAATCTCAGATGTGGATTTGCTATGGACACGCAGAACAGAGGAAGCCAACTTAGCCATACTAGCAAAGAATGAAGTGGGGAAAACAGTCATGAAAGACATTAGAGACAGAGACAGAGAGATGGAGAAGAGGGGAGTGAAGGGGAGAATGTGGGGAAGAGAAGAAAGGAAAGAGTAAGCTTTTTTCCCCAAGGGCTTTCCAATTAATTTCAATTATGTGTTTATGGGTTTTCCAGGCCCAGCACACTGTCCTTAGAACAGACAAACCTCTGAATCTTCAAAATAAACTCCCTTTTCAGCTAAATCTTTGCATGAGTTTACATTTATTGCAATCCACATAAATCAGGATGACCATCAGTACTGCCTGGAAGGAACACTTACTGGAGTATTGGGCTAGCTTTAAAGGATTCATAAATAATGTTGAAGCAGTGTAGCAGAGTATTAAAACTCTGAGCCAGACAACCTGGATTCAGATCTGATCTCTAACACATACTAGGTGTCTGATTTTGACAAGCTTTTTTTGTTTGTTTCTTACTTCTTTTTCTGTGTAGGATAGAGTAAAAATATTGCCTACTTCACAGGGTTGTTGTGGGGACTTAATGATTTAATTCATATAAGGGCTCACATGAATGTTTGGTTCACAGGAAATCTATCTAGATGTTAGCTATTAAACTATTATTTTATAACATTTTATTAGCTGGGAGTAAAGTAGCTAGCACTATATAACTTTAAGGAGAGTAGTTCTTTTCACAGTGCTGAATAGCTAAATAAAGTTCGTGGCCTATGTATTGAACACATTGATTGCCACATAATTTTTTTCCATAATATTCTGGAAAGCCAAAAATAAACCACCCCCATGTAGAAACTATAGAATTGTGGTTAACAGTGGTTTTTGGCATATTTTCTTATATTTTATCCTCATTTTAAAATAAAATGAGGTTTTATATGTAAGTAGCAATCACAGATTATATGTTTATTTGTCAGCAGGATGTTTCACGATAACTTATTTTCAGAATTACTTGTTTCCACATAGACTACTAATTACATATTGGAAAATATACATAAATAATAAAATTGCCATATTGTAAAAATAATAAAATTGCCATATTGTAAATATAATATAAAACCAACAGCATAGCATATGCATCTAGAAAGTATTAAAGCTGACATATTGTTTACGACTTCTTATGGGCTAAATATATTGTGTTTCACTGAAAACTGGCAAGTTTTTATTTATTTAGGTGGTTAGTTATTTAAGAAATACAAAATGTTTTCCAAATGGGCATCACATCAATATATACATAAATGTGTTTGTTAGAGGAAGAAGAAACAATGAAACAAATATTTTTAAGAGAGAGAGACTGCAACTTAAAATATATTATACACACACACACATACACACACAACTACTTAGGCACCAGAGGCACACAAGAATCTATTGTAATTATATACATACTGTGTGTGTGTGTGTGTGTGTGTGTGTGTGTGTGTGTATAATTACAACAGCATAGCATATGCATCTAGAAAGTATTAAAGCTGACATATTGTTTACGACTTCTTATGGGCTAAATATATTGTGTTTCACTGAAAACTAGCAAGTTTTTATTTATTTAGGTGGTTAGTTATTTAAGAAATACAAAATGTTTTCCAAATGGGCATCACATCAATATATACATAAATGTGTTTGTTAGAGGAAGAAGAAACAATGAAACAAATATTTTTAAGAGAGAGAGACTGCAACTTAAAATATATTACACACACACACACACATACACACACAACTACTTAGGCACCAGAGGCACACAAGAATCTATTGTAATTATATACATACTGTGTGTGTGTGTGTGTGTGTGTGTGTGTGTGTATAATTACAATAGATTCTTGTTATTCTATGGCTTCTGGTGCCTAAGTAGTTTTAGAAATTGGATCAATTTCATTTTATAATAATATTTGGATTTTATACTCTTTTTCTGAAAATAATATTCATCATAAAAATGTATGCTTTTCTTTGATAACTGGCTTAGGTATAGCTAAATGACCTTGATTAATAGATGGATTTTTCCACTGCCTTACTATTCACAATATTTCAGAGAAACACTCAGCTTATGATTCTAAGAGATTTTTTTCCTTTGCATACTTTATATATCAGATTGCTCCTTCTGTTTAATAACAACATTTTACTCTTGCCTATGAAAATAGGTTGAACAGTTTGTATTTAAAGAACTTGAAAGGAAAAACAAACCATAAATTCCATAGTTCAGTGGAAAGAACATAGATGTGAAAATAGGCAGACTGGATTCAAATAGTGACCGTTTGTTGTTTGGCACTGCTCAAGCTACTGAAGTTTTCTTAGTTGCTATTTCCTTATCTGTAAAACTGGGGTAATAATATTTGCCTTGTAATATCACTGTGAGCATTACATTAGATACTGAACATAAAGCCCCTAATATAAGTCCTAGCATGTAACAAATGTGGCTCCAAATGTGGCTACTGTTGTTACAAGATTTACATATTTAGGTATAGAATTTTGTAACAGTTTGATAATTAAAGATGAAATAAATTTTAAAATAGGAAATAAAAATCAGTAAATGTGTCTCAGAACATATGTGGCTGAAAAATTTTCAAGGACATTATTCTTTCTTGATTTTGGTAGAACATCAGTTCAATATAGAGAGGACTGTTTCCATCTATATAAAAACTGTTTCAAACTGGTCAAGGTTGATCAACGTAAATTGTGATAGAAGGAAGGAACCCAAGAGATGCCAACTCCGTATGTAAAAAGAGAAATCATATGATAAGGATATTTTGGTACTACCTGCTGGAGTTTGTAGTCACAGAAGGAAAAGCAGACCAGCTTGTTCTCTTTTAAGTAGAAGTAGTTCTTTTCTGGAACATTTTATTGGAACACACAACATACTTATGTCTTTCAAAAATCAGCTACTGGCATGAAGTTCAGTCACCTTTTGAATGCATCACCCATTCTCTACTTTGAGTCAGTGGAAATGGAGAATTTACTTTTATTTTTCTCATACAAATAATTTTTCATGAAAAATAAATCAAAAAAATAAATTCATAAATAAATAAATAAATAAATAAATAATTTATTTATTTATTTATTTATAAATAAATTTATGAATAAATAAATTTAAAGATTTTATTTATTTATTTGACAGAGATCAAAAGCAGGCAGAGAGACCGGTAGAGGGGGGTGGGAAGCAGGCTCCCTGCTGAGCAGAAAGCCCAAAGTGGGGCTCGATCCCAGGACCCTGGGATCATGACCTGAGCCGAAGGCAGGGGCTTTAGCCCACTGAGCCACCCAGGCGCCCCTAGAATTGTACTATTTTGCTATTAAGGCCTTCTTAACCTATGCTCTACCAGGAGTTCAATGATAGGAAATATGGAGTATTATGTTTAACAGATTGCTAAAAATGTATTATAATCTAAAACTCTCTCTTGCATATGCATAAGTTTGTTTGCCCTGAACTTCAGCAACCTGCTCTCATCTGTCACAAGAAGCATTATATCCTTCTATCTGGGAAACTGCAGTTCCAACAACTGTCTCTACATATGAAATGAATGACACAGAAAGCCCAGGACACCCAAAAAAGTGACCTCTGTAGAAAAATAGAGCTAAAAGCTCACAGGCTGTACCCTATCATATGTGTCCAGTATGCTCCCTGAGAGCTCAGGAAGAAAATGTGCAATTCCTCCAAGTCCATATTGCTTGAAAGCTGGTGAATGGAAAAAACCCCCCAAACCAAAAAACAAAACAAAACAAACACAAAAAGAGAAATGATAAGTAAACCTTGGAGAGAAAGCCAGAGAGCTACATACTAAGGATACAGATAGATGCTAACAAGTAGAGACAAATGACAAAAGAGGTAGAAGGAAAAACCCCCAAATTTCTGTATTTGAGATAAAAGTGAATTGCCATCTTTTTATACTTTTATCAGCCAGTTATATAGTACCTAGGAAATAATATATGCATAATAAACAGATTCTGAATGAATGAAGAATAAATGAATATCCTTAGGGAAGTGGGGTATCGTTTTAACCAAACATTAGCTGAAGAATAATTATACAGCAATGTGGCAGGGAAGAGAGCTGTAAGCCATCTTGATGAGAAAAGTGTTCCAGTCACTTAAAACTTGATAAAAGAAAATCGGATGCGTAATCAGTCCTAGATTTTGGAAGATCTAGAATTCCCTTGAGGAAATAGGATCAAAATCTGGCATTTTCATAAATTGTGTCTAAACTATTGACTAGTGAGAGCATGAAATTTTGCTACCAAGTCAAGTTATAAAACTATTGATCTATCATGCCCAAATTAAGATTTTCTATCGCAATCTTGTGTCTGTTTCTGTTAAAAGATCAACTAATGTCATCAGATTATAGAGTACTTTGGCTTATTATCAGTTTAGATTCAAATAATTGCATCTTCTTCCAGTGGAGTTTGGCAAATGCTGGTCCATCCTATAGACAAAGACACCTATCATTCCAGAAACACTTCTCTAATTTCTTGTTAACTTAAAAAGTATCTATAGACTGATAGAGTCAATATGTACTTAAGTATTTGCCAAAAATCAGTCCTCTGGATGTGAATAATATATTTGAAGTGAAAATTATTTATAATACCCACTGTAAATTTTGTATTCCATTATGAAATGTTTTAATTTTAACATAAAACTAATGTTTTAAGTCACATGTTGGTAGATGAAGTTGATCTCCATGAGATGGACCATGTTAACCAAAAAGATTCTTGTATGACAGATGACCACAATTTTTTGTAACTCCATGGTATTCATACTCCAGTTTCAGAAACATAGGCTTCCGTAATAAGGTAGTTTCATGTTTATATCAAGACTGCCTTTTACTTGCTATGTCATTCTAAAAAAAAATACCTTAATCTTAGCAAGGCTTGTTTGTCATCAGACGAGAATGAGATCTACACCATTGAGTTTATGGAAACCATTGAGGCAACATGATGTAAAACCTTAAATATAGTACTATTAGGGATTAAGTTGTGTCCCCTGAAAAGGTATGCTGGAGTCCTAACCTATTGTACCTTGTTTTGAAATACGGTCTTTGTCAGTGTAGTCAAGTTAGGATGATATCATACTGGATTATGGGGGCCTAGTCCATATGGGATTATTAGTGAGCCCTAATCTAATGACTTGTGTCCTTTTGAAAAGAGGGAGATTTGGATACAAGCACACGAGGAAAAGACAGTGTACGCATGGAGGCAGAGAATGAAGTATGGGCCTATAAGCCAATAAATAATAATCCAATTGCAATGATATGATACTAATTTGAATTGACTTGTTCCTAGTAAACAAAATCTTATTGCTAGATATATCTTTTAATTTGTAAGTGCTCACAAATCAATTGCTCAGTATGTCTCACTAGAATTTTTCCCTAAGTCCACGTCAAGCTAGTGATCTGTAAATCCACATTTTTCCCAGTTTTGAAAATTGGATCAGTCTCTCTTTCTTAAAGGTGTGTTGTTGTCGTTGTTATCTCTATACTGCTTTAATTTTTTTTTTTTTCCAAGAGCTCTGGAAAATCACTAATGTGTACTTGAGGATTTTAGCATGTTTAAAGTATCTAGAAAACTTTTCCTGGAGTTTCTCTGATCTTCAGTTATTTCGGTGACCCTTAATGATGCTATTTCCAGATTGCCCATAATATTTGAGTCCCTCTTGTTTGGTAGAATTTCTTACGTCCATTGTGACATGAAAAAATGTGCATAGTGAAGGGAAAAACAGTTAACATTGCATAATTGGCTCCAAAACATGTCGTATATGGCTATGTGTCATATATACATATACTTTTACTTCATATATCATAAACATAGACATTCTTATATTCAGAGGAGAGCCATTTAGCTAAACTAAAGGAAGGAAGAAACAAAAGGAGAGTTCAAATATGTATTCCAATAGTAGGCCACTTACAGTGGTGTGCGTGTTATGGGTAGAAAATTCTAAATAGTTCCTGTAACATTTACTCCACTCAGTAAACCACTCTAAGTTTAATATATCTTATAATAATAATGAAGATTGTGATGATGGTCGTAGGTAACATACTAATAATGTATGAGGCGTTTTTCTAAGAGTTTTATACGCACTGTATTTACTCTGTTTCGTTTTTTCTTGAAGTTTTCAGGATAGTTTGACCTAGGGAGGTCAAATTGGATTATACACACACACACACACACACACACACACACACACACACACATACCATTCTTGGTAGAGAGGCTGGAAGGAAAACAGGAGTTGAGTGTTTTTATCTACTCTCACTTAAGTTCTGTCTTTAGAATGTAACTAATTACAGTGTTTAAACAATTCTTATACTGGGCTTCATCTTTTTTTTTTTTTAAAGATTTTATTTATTTATTTGTAAGAGAGAGAGAGTGAGAGTGAGCACAGGCAGACAGAGTGGAAGGCAGAGGCAGAGGGAGAAGCAGGCTCCCTGCGGAGCAAGGAGCCCGATGTGGAACTCGATCCCAGGACGCTGGGATCATGACCTGAGCCGAAGGCAGCTGCTTAACCAACTGAGCCACCCAGGCGTCCCTGGGCTTCATCTTTTTATGGAGGATTTTGAAAGTTTATGTTTCCTGAGTGAAGTGCCTCTTCTTCTTTTCTGTTGATTGTACGTACACTTTTTCAATCTGATGGGGATCTTGGGTTTCTCACACACCTTTTTTTAAGCACTGTGCCCAGTGTACAATATAGAGCCATTGAATTTTGACTTATTTTTCTTAATTTTTTGTGATTCTTAATCATATCCATAGCACAAGTCCCCCTTCACCTCGGAGCCATGACATGTTAAGGAAGCCAAGTTGAGGTTTTATGATGCTCTGCTTTTAATTGAATGAAAATTTCAGCAGATGTTTAGCTGGTTAATGCTTCCCATAATTTTTATATTTTGTATCTATGCCAACTTTTTAAACTGCTTCAAGAGAGAATCATCCAACAATCTCTTCCATAGGCTAATACTTCTTGGTCTTCTTGACATAAAAAGATCATGCCTTTGATTCTTATGGAGGGCTTTAATCATTTATTCACTCATCAAGCAGTTAATCAGTCAATCAGTTGAGAAGGTATAAGATGTTTTTAGAGGTACACAGATGACTTATACTGCTTGTACTTCAGCTGGGCCTCGGAGTTTAGCAGTTACTTTGATACCTTAGTGAGGAGTGCTCTCTAGTGTTTTACTGCAGATGTTCTTCTGTCATGAAATTGCAAGATAAATGATTTTGCTTTGATTTAAAAATTATACTGGAAAGACAACTTCTTGTTCAGGGATTCCATTAAAATAAATTATGGTCACAGGCATGGATTAAATTTCCTCAAAGGATTAGTTAGTGCCTGGTGGGATAACCTGTATGTCTTGCTCCCCCCCCCGCCCCCCTTTTTGCATGAATATAGAGTGACAGTCCATAGGGTTTTGCCTCATCCATTGTGGACTAAAATGAATTGCTTGTAAAAAGCTATTTTCAGATATCTGTTCACATTCATAAAACAGACATTTTTAACTCAAAACTATTAATGAAAACCCATTACCATGCAAACAAATGCATAAATGTTTTGTCTTTATTTTATGGTCTCAGTGTTTTCCATTTTATCCATAATGCATGTGTTATAGCATACATATTATTTACAGAATAGATCATTTAATGGCTTTTAAAAATCCACGCCAAATGCAGCTCATTAATTTCTGAGATCATTGAGTTTAGTTATGTAATGTAAGTTTAGGGAGATAGGTTGCATCTTCTTCATTCAAGTTGAAACAATCTTGAAAACATCATAACAAAATCTTAATGTCTTCCTTCATGCTTTACAATCCTCCTATCTTCCTGAGCTCTGCAAAAATCTCTCCACCCTGGATTTACTTCCTGACCAGCTGCAAGTTTTCATTGACTTTTACCTCCTCCCTGAGCTGAATGGCTTAATTTCAATGTGTAATTAATTTTCATTTTTAAATGCAATAATGGACACATCACAGCATTTCATATTACATACTTTAAGAAGAAGAATGTAGCACTAAATTGCTGTTTGTGTGAATGATTGAATTAAACCTAACACATCTATAACAGTTACAAATTCTTCCTAGCATTGTATAGAGCTACAGAATTTGTTTAGGGCTTCTCTGAAATTTCCACTTGTATGGCCCTCTGGAGAGTTGTCAAATAAATAACAGATGTAGAGATTATCAGTTACTGTTGAACGTTTGACAAAAACACATGCAAGCCAGGCATTTCCCACTGGGTCTCTTCATGTTTAAAGAAAGAAAAGGTCTTCCAGCCAGAATCAAGTAATTCAACTAAATAGTGTATTCTTTGTGTCTTTTAATGTAACTATTGCCATTTTTTATCTGCAAAAATTTGTCAGGATCAGGAGGGTAAATTTTTTATGATCTTTGGCGGTAATTATCTCCAAGCAATAATTAAATTGACTGCAATATTATCTTCTCTAGTAGAACTGTAGCAACAAAAAAGTTGTAAGATTGGTAAGATACTTACTGTGGTGTCATGCGTTCCTCATTCATTCATTTTACCCCATTGACATTTATTTATCCCATCAGTATTTATTCCTATGAGCTAAACCTTGTCCATGCCACTGGAGATACAGCAGTGAACAAGACAGAATGATGAATGACAGGAAGCTTCTCTAATTGAGAGAATGGAGGGAATTGGGAGACAAGTTAAAAAGTAACATGTGGACTTAGTGATAGAATTGCAGTAAGGAAAGTGTTCTATCACAGAATTTAATGACGGCGTCTCTGAAGTTGTCCTATTTGAGCACAGAGATGAATGAAATGGTTATGTGGACAGTTTACCCATGGAAGACCATTATGAGCAGACGGACCAGTGAAGGCGATGCTCCAAAGCTAGACTAGATTTATAGACGTCATCTATTGCACAAGTTTTCTTAATGTAGGAAATAAAGAAATATCTATTATTTGAAAATCATGAGGAAAATATAACTGATCCAGTATTTCATTTAGAGAAAAGGACAGAGCAAATCCAGAGGACTGTTACGGAGAGAAAGACTAAAGCCCCTTTCTGATTGCACCTTGTGGGAGTCTAGCCCTTTCAACTGAAAGGCCCAGAAGCAAGGAAGAAGAAATGATTAAAATCCCACCCGGAGAGGAGCTCATGGTGTAGAGATTATATTAGAAACAGAGTAAAGAAGATCAGGCATTAGTTGAAAGAGAAGGAAGGCAGGTTTTCCATGCATTTTAGTGTATATTACCGCAAGAGTACAAAAAGTACAAAATCTACCTTCCACCTTTTTTTCTGTTGTATCAGGAATTATTTTAATCAGCGATTGTTCTTGGGTGGTAGGTTGGCATCTTATGCAGTGGGTGTGTCCCCCCTTCTGTGGTCTCCTATCCTGCCAGCTCTAGTTTCCATCACTTAAATCTTCCTTCAGGGATTCAGAATACCACACTTATTTTCCCTCCTGCTGCAGGAGTCATTGTGGCCTTCTGCTCTTGCTAACACCTGGGGAAACATTCCCTGCTTCACCTCAAATTCATGATTGTTCCATTGTTTTTGTCATCAGTGGCCACAAATTTAGTTCCTTCTATGTAAAACATCAGGAGTGGGTTCCATTTTCCTGACTGGACCCTGTCTCAGTACAGTGACTTTTTGCATCTAAGGGCTGGCTCAGTTGGTAGAGCATGTGCCTCTTGATCTCAGGGCTATGAGTTCAAGCACCATGTTGGATGTGGAGCCTACTTAAAAAAAAGTAAGTTGAATAAATAAAATAAAAATAAAGGCAGTGGTCAAATGGATCCTTTTAATTGATAGTTTCTATTCTTTAAGGTAGAAAGCATGGAATGGCATTTTGTAGAACTTCCATTCATCTATAGATGGTCAACAGCATTATTTTCAGGCAGGAGGATCAATAAACTATATAAAGCACAGATTGAACTAATCAAAATCAAGCATTAGCACTTTATTCCTGAAGAGCAATATTCTGGCATCTATCCTTCCATATGGAATGGTCAGTTGTGATATTTCTCTCTTTTCCCTGGACCCTAGGGATCACTTCTACTTTCATTATTAGAGTTCTTCCTAAATGAAACATATTAAACATCACTTTGTGACCCTTCCTTTGGACAAGCTTTCATGGTGGAGGCTATTTTCTTTGAGGAACCATATTAGCTTGCTTATAGCCACTGATCTATAAACAGAAACCATTCGGCTGAGTGTGGTTATAATCTGTATTATAGAAACCTTTTATGCTGGCTAGTCCACAGCTATTAGCTACTGATTCTGTTAGCACATCCACATCTAAGTTGAGTTACTAGAAAGTGTATTAGGTAGGTTTTGCTACAAAACCAACAGACTCTAAACTCCCTATCTCAATTTAACAACTGTTTACGGAGTCACAACTTAGTGGATTGAAGATTGGACTGGCCTTATCAGGGCAGTTATCTCTGCTCCTCGTGCTTTCATGTTTGGGGTTTTCTTCCAGCCAGCCAGGTGACTGTTTCTAAGGGTTGTATGGCTCTCGGCAAGCTGGTGTATGTATGATGGCTTCATTGGATACAGCTGGGGCAACTGGGGCTTCTTGCCACATGGTCTTTCCTCGAATTCTCCAGGATTATTTGCATGGCAGCTCCGAGTTTTAAGAGTTGCAAATAGGAAAGACCCATTGTACAGTGTGCCTTTCTATTTCATTTATATCTTTCTGTACAGTGTGCCTATATCATGTTGCCAAAGTCACATTGAACAAAGCAAGTCAGATGGCCAGTCTCAATTCAAGGAGAGACAAGTAGATTCCATACCATCATGAGAAAAGTGACAACTGTGACCATTATTATGAGCTACCAAAGAAAACATAAACAGGGGCGCCTGGGTGGCTCAGAGGGTTAAAGCCTCTGCCTTCGGCTCAGGTCATGATCCCAGGGTCCTAGGATCGAGCCCCGCATCGGGCTCTCTCCTTGTTGGAGAGCCTGCTTCCTCCTCTCTCTCTCTCTGCCTGCCTCTCTGCCTACTTGTGATCTCTCTCTGTCGAATAAATAAAATCTTAAAAAAAAAAAAAAGAAAGAAAACATAAACAATTGGTCTGGTGATTTATTCAAGCAAGGCGAAAGAATGAGTCAGAGAACTGGCTTAAAGGGACTATATAAGAAAGAAGGGTATTTTCAAAGACAATAGCATAGGGGAAGAAGGGGAATCTTTAGTGATTGAACTAGGGTTAGAAACTTTGGTTTGGAATGAAGTGTGACTATCAGTGAAAGAGAACAATCAAAACAAATATTTGGTGTCAATGGCAAAAAGAAATGGGTGCATGGAGAGAAGGTTCTTAATCATGGATTAGTCTGAGATGAGAGTCAAAGTGTAGTAAAAGATTTCTTGCCCTGCTAATTCTGAACCAGGAAGCCACATGAATTGAGACATTGTTCAAACCAAATGAAGGAAACAGATGAATTAGTCTACTTATATCATTTTATTTTATTTTAGAGAGAGGGAGTGCACATGCAAGGTAGAGGGGCAGAGGCAGAGGGGGAGAGAGAATCTCAACCATATACCCCTATGGAGCCCAACGCAGGGCTCGATCTCATGACCCTGAGATCATGATCTGAGCTGAAATCAAGTCGGATGCTTAGCTGACGGAGCCACCCAGGCACCCCAAGTTAGTCTCTTTAGAACTTTCATACCAGAAGGCTTACATCAATATTGTTCAATTAGACTTCAACTTTTGGGGGATAGGTAGAAAAGGAGACTTCATCTATCAAGGTCAAGCTTATCTTACGAAAATGCTCACACAGCATCATTGCAATTCTGCTTAGGTGGAAGTGGGACTGGCAAGGACTGAATCATGTCAAATCAAGTCATGACTTTCTGCCTTACTTTTTAAATCCCCTGCTTTATGAAAATATATAATTAAGAAAAATGCTCTAAAGTCTGGGGGCAGCCTGGGTGGCTCAGTGGGTTAAGCCTCTGCCTTCGGCTCAGGTCATGATTCCGGGGTCCTGGGATCGAGCCCCGCATCGGGCTCTCTGCTCAGCAGGGAGCCTGCTTCCCTCTCTCTCTCTCTGCCTGCCTCTCTGCCTACTTGTGATCTCTCTCTGTCAAGTAAATAAATAAAAATCTTAAAAAAAAATGTTCTAAGGTCTGTAGTTTAGCTTATTTTTTAAACTAAGTTACCTAGCAACCACTGAAGAACATTGTTATGTATTTCAAGGCAAAATAATCATGTTAATTTAACGAACATCTGTTTTCTTATAAGAATAGACATGTTTTCATCAAGACCATTTGCATATATACTGTGCTTAGTGTCAATTATACTCCCTTTGCTTAAATTTTTCAGATCAACAGAATTCTGGCTTTCAGAGAGCCACTGTTTATTCAATGTAAAAACTCAATTGCGCTTTGATTATCTGATGGCCTTTTGTCACAATAGTTGATGAACACATATTTTCCATATTATAAGAATGATATACTGTATTTTAACAATAAAGTAAGCTAGAGAAAAATGTTATTAAGAAAATAACAACAACAATAATAATGTTATTATCCATTATTATAATAATAACTAAGCCTGGGTGGCTCAGTTGGTTAGGCATCCAATTCTTGGTTTCAGCTCAGGTCATGATCTCGGGACTTGAGATGGAGCCTGTGTCGGCCTCTGCACTTAGCGTGGAGTCAGCTTGAGATTCTCTCTCCACCTCTCCTGCCCCTCTCTCCTGCTTATGTGTGCTCTTTCTCTCTAAAATAGATCAATAAAATCTTAATTCTAAAAAAAAAAAGTCATAAGGAAGAGCAAATACATTTATAGTACTATACTGTATTTACTGTAAAAAATATGTGTATAAGTGGATCTGCATAGTTCAAACCCATGTTGTTCAAGGGTCAGCTGTATTGTGAAAATAAGAACTTGCTGAAAGATAAATGCAAATGTTTGAACTACCTTTTATGCCCTGGTACTCAAACACTCAGCTCGTATAGCCAAATAGTTGTCATCATTTTGGACTTGATTTGCAACCATAAATCTAAATGTTAGCCATCAGTGTTTGTCACAAAATGTTATATTTTAAAATAATTATGCTTGGGGGGCACCTGGGTGGCTCAGTGGGTTAAGCCTCTGTCTTTGGCTCGGGTCGTGGTCTCAGGGTCCTGGGATCGAGCCCTGTATCGGGCTTTCTGCTCAGCGGGGAACCTGCTTCTCTCTCTCTCTCTCTCTCTGCCTGCCTCTCTGTCTACTTGTGATCTCTCTCTCTCTCTGTGTCAAATAAATAAAAATAAATCTTTTAAAAAAATTATGCTTGGATGCTGCTTGTCTTGGGAGAGAAAAGATTGTCAGAAAATGAAATGACATTAGTGACCACTTTTTCTTATAAATAGGAAAAGTATAAGATCTTCAAAAGTCACCATTCTGGTTCTTTGTGGTATCTGCTCATACCTTTGTCAATAAAAAGAATGGAGCACTATATGTAGTTCTGAGTAGAGAATTTTAGTTAGAAAAAATGGCTTTCTAGAGATCTCATTATAAAAATATGAAAAGGATTCCCAGTCTCAAGAGTCAACTGCCAGTGAAGAATCTGAAATTTAAGGGTTGGGTTATGTGAAATATTCAATAGACATTTTGACAAAGACTTAACCTTCAATTTAGACTGCTTTGAGAAAAGACATGAAGGTTTTGGGTTTTGGTGTGTGTGTGTGTGTTTCTTGTTTTGTTTTGTTTTTGGTCATTATACATCTAGTAACTGAAGACATGTATCTTTAAGAAATGGAGTCCTATAAATGTTAATTTTTATTCAAATTATGATTCAGAATTTTAGTTTAGTAAATGTTCTTCTGCTAAATTAATACCAACTGCAAATAGTTGCTGGAGTCATAGCGATGAAGACCCACATTTCATCTTTCTTATCCACAGAACAGTTGGAGAACTGTAGCCATGGGGCAGTGGTGCCCTTTATAATTTGACAGCTCAGAATTAGGTATCCTTCCACACTCAGAGAGACTGGCAGTCTGGGGTAACCAACAAATTGTGCCTGTCATTAACCCAAATATATTATAACCAAAAAACAATGCTGTTTTTAACAGCTGCAGCTTGGGACTGACTTGAGAAGGCTTGTCTAACAATTTGTTTTTTTTTTTCTCATAGCTAAATTCCTTTACCTTGAACTTAATGAACCTTCTAATGTGAAAAGATGAAAAATCTACTAGAAAACATAGGGTTAAAGTGACTTATTCTTGGGGAAAGCAGTTATTTTATGGGCATATAGAGGGCATCCCAAGGACAAACACCTTGAAAAATGCAAAGTCACCTTTTTTTTAATATTTATACCAACAGGAAGATAGTGTGGTAATGTTGAAAATGTATGGGTATTAGAATCAGTTTCCAGCCTGGCTCTTTGACTAACTCTTTATTGACTTTGGGCAAGCTGGTAAACTGATTTGATCTTCCGTTGTCTCCTATGGAACATGAATATAGCAATGCCGATGTCATAGGGTTCTTTGGAGGATAAATGATATAATACCCGTAAAGTGCCGGCACATAGCAGTAAGTCCCATACTGGGGTGAGGTGCCCATCGTGACTTCATGGGAACTGTGCAATTAGATCAAAGCTGTTTCTCTGAATCTTCGTGTCAGTGAATTTGAAGGGCAGGAGTTTCTGGTCATTTGCTTAAAGGAAGCTGCTGCCTCTGCCAACCCTGAAGAGATTCCTTAATTTAGCCATCAGTTCCAATTACCTGCTCTCCCTGAAGATGTCAGAGTAGCAACTCTGGGATAGATCACTGCCTCTGTGTTTGAAAATCTCTGAGCTGTGACCACTGTTTTGCATTTGATCTTCTAATTGTTTTTCTGTTTCACTGGGCTCCTGTGAACATCCTACTTCTCCTCTGATCCTTTGATCTTTTAGTTATTCACCTACCTCTGCTCTGCTCCTTCTGGGAGAATCTCTCATCATGTTTATCCTGACTTTTGCAGTTCCCACGTGCCTGCTCTCTGTTGTTACCCTACGAAAGTATTGGTCTGACTTTCTGGACCTCAAGGGGCCACTCCCAAGTACTTTGCCCTTGCGGCCGTGTGCAAGCTTTGGCCCCTACCTTTGTCCAGAGTTGGCTTTACTCTTGTCAGCTTGACATATGTTCCTCAGCCTATGTGTGGTCCAAAACCCTCTTGTTAACTTGTGGCTCTCTCTGTGGGAATGATAGTAAATAATTAGAGTTCATACTGCTGATGTAAATTCAAAGTCAACTGCGTATTTTGTTTCCCCTTAGAAAACCAAAACTTTCTCTCATAGTATTTTCACAGATTTTCTTGGAATACCTGTGAGGTAATGCTTTGAAATCAATTTTAATTATATATGAGATATAATTAAACAGAATTTTAAAATATAAAATGAAATATAAATCACATAAATATAATAAATTAAATAATATATACTTATATATAAAATTAAAATATAAAAAATCTGTAAAATTAATCACTCTCATTCCAAATACTAGTATAACCTGTTTTTAATTCTAATATTTTTTATATGCACATCTCAAGATTGTTTTATTTTCTACTTTGTTGCATCCTGCTTTTTCATTTTGCTATACAAGGATCGTAATCTCCATTTTTTATGCCTACACAATATTTTATAGTGTGAAGAAATCATATTTAATAATAATCTCCCTATTATTGGATATTTTATTTTCATTTTAAATACCATAATTAATATTATAAATGATATTTTCTTTGCATATAGATCCACCTAAAAAAGAGAGTAAAGGAATGTCACAGGAGTATATGGCAAAACATAAATCCAATTTGAGAAATTAAAAAATAAATTCTCTATCATTGCAGAATTCCATCAACTTGATTATGAGAGTGTAGATTCTGAATTTTTAAAAAACATTATATTTTTACATAATTTTAAGCCATCAAATTTAATTTAATACCCAAATGTCAGATGTTTAATACTTAGTCATGTTTTCATCATTGTTGAAAAAAAAACACCCAAAATATTATACCAAGTTTCAAAGATCCCAGATATGGAAATTTGACAACCTGTGCCCACACCCCAGGACTGGTAGTAACAAACTGCATAGAGCTGCTGGGGGTCCAAGCTCAGAGCTTCTGAAAGAGGAGAGAGAGGAGTTCCTTGTGATGATGAGCTCATGCTCAAAGAATCCACATTCAGTCAATTAATGAAAGATAATCAAGAATAAAGAGAAAGTCCTTGCTAAGGTTTGTGGGTCCAGGGCAATGGCATCTGGAAGGGAAATAGAAATATTGGGAGTGGAAGTTAGCCCTCTATTGGATGCACAGTTGAATTCTTGGACATAAGGAAGGTGTTCTTCAAAGAGTCTTTGGCTATAAGGAGAAGGTAATTAAATTAACACTAGCCTGTAATAAACTCCTAGATTTCCGTGGTTTCACACGATAGCTGTTAATTTGTCATGCACATACAGACCAAGGGTTTCCTGGTTTTGGTGTGTAGAGTTGGGATTTTTTTTTAAAGATTTTATTTATTTATTTGACAGAGCGAGATCACAAGTAGGCAGAGAGGCAGGCAGAGAGAGAGAGGGGGAAGCAGGCTCCCTGCTGAGCGGAGAGCCCGATGTGGGGCTTGATCCCAGAACCCCAAGACCATGACCTGAGCTGAAGGCAGAGGCTTAAACACTGAGCCACCCAGGCGCCCCAGAGTTGGGATGTTCTGTTTTGTGGACTCACACAGAAACTCAGACTGATGGAAGCTCTGCCATTTTCATTAGGCAGCTTCTACATCCTGCTTAGTATGGGTTTCTAGCCAACCTGGGGAGACAAGGGATGGAAAATAGGGTAAGGAGTATTGTATGGGTGAAGCTTGGAGAAGAAGCATATCACTCCAGCTCACATTCCATTGTTGAGAACTAGTCTGCATGTCCTCACTTAACATGTAAGGAAAGAAGTCCCTGTGTGCTTGCTAGAGAATATTCTATGCTATGGAAGGTAGAGTACAAATTTTGCCAAACGGCAGCTTGAATGTAGTAAGTTCCCTGACAAGAGTTGGCTGTGGGGGAACTAGCAGTCATGAAGAAGTTGGAAGTGCATTCCTGGCCAGGTCAACTCTTCATAAAACTTGAGGAGTAGTTGCACAATCGTCAAATAGAGGGCTGAAGTATTATAACTTTTCTTGGAACAGACTAGATAATACCTCATTAATGAACAGGGAAGAAATTCAACGTAAGTTTATTTTATGGAAACAAATTAGTTTCTGTGTGACATTAATGCATTTAAAAAACAAAGAGTAGTCCCTCTTACTATGCATGGGCAAAATTCTTTGAAATAATGGTATGTTTGTTTTGGGGGAATATGGTTTCGAATGTAATTCATGGATAACATGTTATTGATTATAATAACGATGCCTTAGAATGTGTAACACATTGTGCTTTTGCAAATGCTTTCTCATACCATTAATCCTCACAGTAATCCTAGGAGAGAGGCTGGGTAGGTCAGGATGTGATCCTTGCATCAAAAAGGAGGAAACTCAGGATCATCTAGTAAGTGTTGGGACTGGGAATGGAGTCTCGGATTTCTGACTCCAGGCTCTATCCTCTGGGCTCTGAAATCCTTCACAATTTAACTTTACCTTTCTTTATCTCTCTTTTATCTTTTTATTTTTTATCTTTTCTTTTCTATCTTTAACTTTCTTCTTGGAAGGTTTAGGAGCTAAAGAACATCAACTCAGATCAGCCTCCCTGCTTGTAAGAAGTTTAACTTCAGAGTCATCCGTTTTGGGTGAATGTTTCACACAACATTTCACATACCTCTTAAGGAGCAACTTCAATCATAGGAATAGGTTTTATAAGGAAACAGACTGTAAAATTTGGTTTATGGTCTTGAACTTAAAATAACAGCCTAGTTAGAATTTTTGGTTTTTCTCTGCTTGTACTTGCATATAGATACAATATAAAATCCTATAGTGAGCAATCTTTGTTTTTGGTTTCTTTTTTCCACCTTTTTCTCCATTTTATTTAATGCAGTACAATAATTTGTAAGGGATGCAAATGGTATTCTTAGCGATCTCTCAATTGGGGCTCATTTAAAAATGAAAGAATTTCAAGATGAAATCGGGCGGTTTTTAAGGTGACTGTTAATGTGGTGGCTTCTAAAGTCTTGATACCCTCTTAGTGGTCGGGAGCCTGACTAATGTGGTGGTTTCAGTCTGTCAGCAGTTTTCCTTTGCTTTGTGACAAAGCGGCATAGTAGCGACCACAGCGACTGTTGGGCTTGTGTTATGTGGCTCGAGCCCCTACCCGTGGTGATGTGGAGCTATAGCATGTCCCTGCAGGAGGAGAAACCACCTGCTGGAAGCTGATGAATAATTGGGTCTGATTGTAATGTAACGTGGCTCCATCGAGTCATTTTTTTTTATTTACTCATTTTATTTTTTCATCGAAGTGTCTTTAGAGAAAAGCACGCTAGATGACAGATCTCACCATGTGTCGCATTTGTTTGCGTATTTTATCATCATTTGTCATCGTTGGGAAGCATTTCCAGTATTTATGAAAATAGAATATATTCTAGTAAAGCTCAACAAAATCTTCCAAATAGTGTTGCGTTTGCTTAGAGCTATCTTAAAAAAGGAAAGAAAGATGTCAAGAGAACAAATATTTTGAAAAGTATCCTTTTTTTCTCCCCCAGAAATCTTACTCCTGCTGCCTCCTGAGGTCTGGCTGGATGTATTATAACCCCCAGGGTGATGCATTTGTATTTCCATTACTTTCCACTGTGGCTTTTTAGCACAGCAGGAAGTGTGTTCTCTCTCAGCTTCCAAGTTCTGTGTTTTCAGTCTAAGTAAATGCAAACCACTCCTTCTTCATTTCTTTCTAAATAAAGAAATGTGCTTTATTTTTTAATTTGGAAAAAAAAAAAAAAAACCTTTGAAATAGATGCCTACCTTTATCACTCATCATTTAAAGGATTTAAAACATGGGAATGAATGGTTTGCAAAGGGCATTTTCAAATCAGTATTTTATGGGCCTGGTGTGTTTTTCTTGGTAGCAAGAAACATATAGGAGATAAGGGGAAATGCTGTATAAACCATAAGCCTTTTCTGCCTTTCCCTTATGAAGAATAGCATCCTCTTTACAAGAAAATACAGTTTAAAGTGTTAGAAATAAAAGCAGTTCTATCTGTGAACAGGGTTCATCTGTACCAAGGGTTCTTGAATACTAGCACACATCAGAATCACCTGGAGGTCTGTTTAAAACTCAAATCACTGATCCCACTTCCGGGCTTTCTGAGTCAGTAGATCTGGGTTGAGGACTGAGAATTTGCATTTCTAACAAGTTCCTAGATGATTATGATGATGTTGATCCTGGATCATACTTCATGAAACTTTGGTTTACACTAAGAGTTTCCCTCAAGCCTATTCCTCACCACTTATTACTGGCATGTGATTGGAGATACCCAATTCAGAAGCCCAGAAACTGAAATGCTAAGACATAGACATGTTTATTCTCTCTTCACTTCATGTTTCATGGGCACTATTTTCTTTCTTTTTTTTTTTTTTTAAGACTTTATTTATTTATTTGACATATAGAGATCACAAGTAGACAGAGAGGCAGGCAGGGAGAGAGGAGGAAGCATGCCCCCTGCCGAGCAGAGAGCCTGATGCGGGGCTCGAACCCAGACTCTGGATTCGTGACTGAGCCGAAGGCAGAGGCTTTAACCCACTGAGCCACCCAGGTGCCCCATCATGGGCACTGTTTTCTTAAGCATTTCCTGCCACTTGATTTGGTCTTTGAAAGGGTGGTTGCTAGTATTTACCTTGAATTCATTTGCATTTTCAATTTACATCAATTACAGACTGAGATAAAAGAATCTCAAGGAGCATGACTTATTTCTCTCTAGAAAAATGTGAGTACTCAAAGTCCTCCTAACTGATTTCCTAAAATACTCCTTGGTACACTTTAATATGCAGATTTTAGCTCATGTTGTCACCTGCATTATTACAATTTTGCAAGCTGTTAGGATGCATTCCCCATAAAACATTCTATAAATGCCAGATGTTGTAGCAGTCAGATAAAGGAGGTTTTTCACCGTATTTTGA
Source organism: Mustela lutreola (assembly GCF_030435805.1). NCBI lineage: Eukaryota > Metazoa > Chordata > Mammalia > Carnivora > Mustelidae > Mustela > Mustela lutreola. The sequence goes on from NC_081297.1 coordinate 110,944,321, forward strand.
GATGGATGTCAGATACAATGGAAATAACTGTAGAGGCTAGAATTAAGCAAAGCTTGTAAATGAAATATTACCTTTGTTTGGGCTGAGAGTGTGGATTTGAGCCAGAAAATCTGGGTCCTGTGCAACATTTACTTTTGTAACATAGGGAAAACACTTCTCTGTTTCAAGATCCTCATCTCAAATGGAATGATAGTATCCTCTTAGGGAGTTTTGAGGATTGAGTGAGTTAAGTCATTTTACATGTTTAAAACAGTGCTTTATTCTCAACACTATTACTAATAGACATCATCTTGGAGAAAGAATTCTGCATAGCCCACCCCTCCCCTTTTTGTCATACTGCTGCTAGTAGTGGAAATGCAATTGAAGTCAAGTGAAATAAAATTTAAATTAAAACCATAATTGGGTGCCTAGTTACCTTAGTTTGTAGCGCATGCAGCTTTTATTCTCAGGGTCATGAGTTCAAGCCCTTTGTTGGGTTGGAACACACACACACACACACATACACACACACACATACACGTTAATACCAGAATCATGCTACATAATCTTAATATTCAAGTCCTTTTTCAAAAATTTACAAAATGTCATATAATCTGTAGAAGAAAAGATCATTAAAAATAGGCACTGTGCATTTAAGACAGGGTAGATGGTTCTTCATTATATATTTACTTTCTGGGCTAGTGTTTGATAGATTGTCCAAACCAAAAATGAATTGCTCAGGATGATTAATACCTAAGGTTAGGGGAGAAAAATGGACTCGAGAGACAAAGTATTCTTTACATTTGGAGTAGGAAAGATTAGAGAGCAATACATATGGCCTCAAGTGAATGGTGAGGAGTCTTCACAAGAGTGTGGGAAGTGATGATTTGGACAAAGAGTCCAGGAGCTGGAATGCCACTCCATGGGTGAGGTGGGGGAAAGACTAGGCAGGCATCATTATGGAGAAGACCTAGTAGTTTCTCAAAATTGGCTAACCTGTTCCCTCCGCCTGCCTTCCTTCCCTCCTCAAGGACAAACTCTGTGCCTTTTACTTTTTAGTGTTGCTTACAATACCCAGCGGAGCACTGCTCAGTCAGTGTTGGCCAGTTTGATTTGATCATGGGTGCCATGGTTCATATTATGGCCTTGGTTATTTTTTTCTATAAAGAAACCACAGGTGAAAGAAGTCGGAACATACTGGAGTTCACACAATAAGCCCTATCCATTCTTTTCCTATCAGCTTACCTCGAGGTCGTTATCTGTTCATCTAAAAATGTCCTATCCACAGTGTGAAAATAAAGAGATTTCATTATAGTCCACACTAATAATTTGTGGCTATAAATGTAAACAGATATATGCAGTTGTAAGTGAAAATATCAATATAATTTTCATTCCAGTAAAATCTGAAATTTGAATTAAGGGGTACATTTTACAGCTACATATCGAGGAAATGTATCACTGGGATGCGTAGGATTCCATGTGCCAGATTTGAAAATATTGATGGTGATTACTTGTTCCATCTGGCTTACAGCCACAATAAATACCGTGGACAGCTTAGGTGTATTCTTAGTCAGGAAGTTCTCTCTCAAAGAACTGGGAAAGTTAAACGCAGTATTAATATAAAGTGACATTTATGCATGTATTTGAAGCTTATTCATGTTTACTTAAGACTGGTAATCCCTTCACAGGGAATATATTATTGTTAATACATGTGACAAGGATTAAAATTTTAATATATTGGCCAGCACTAAGAAGTTTTCTCCTTTGCACCTAAAATCAAAACTTGTTTAAAAAAAATTAAATAAATATTTATATTTTCTTAAAAACAAAAAAATGAAGGCATTTTTAGAATTCTTTTATATTTGCCTATCAAGGCCACTACACACAACTGTGCGACTCTGAGTGTGTCATTTATATGGGTGACATAAAGACGGCTATAAAGGCTATAAGCCCGGCTATTTTTGGAGTCCAAGTAGGAGACTACTAATACTATAATTTTCTTGAAGTTTCCTTCTGCTTCTGATTTTCACTGTATTTTAGTCTGACTTCTTTTTTGTGTTTATCTAGCATCTATATTTTATTTTAAATGATCTCATCAAACATTTGGTAACCTCTAACTCTTTCTATGAAGAGAGACAGTATAAAGCTGTGCTCTTACAAACACACAATTCTTGTCCTCTAGAATTCATTATAGGCTATCCACAGGCCAGCTGGTTGATTGATGGGTCACCTTGAACTTGAATGTCTCTTGGTCTCAGGGATGACCACTGTTGTCAGAGAAAGATTTCCATTTCTGGCTGGATTGAGGGTGGGGGGTATATAATCCTGCATTTCTGAAAAGGGGGAAGACAGTTGCTGAAGTCGCAACATCAGGATGCATAATTTCATTTAACCTTCTGTTTTCATTCCTATGCCTCCACCCTCCTGTCTGCCTAGAAGCTCAAATCTGGCTTTTCCCTGGCCTACATTTACTGGCTCTGCAGAGCATGATGGGGAGGCAAGTAGTCCTACATCTCTTGACTCTGATTCACCCCACCTTCTGTTTGGTCTGATGCCCGCACTTCCTGCACTCCACTGGAGTTCTCTGGGAAAATCTGTTGACATTGCTCTGCTATCTCCCTCGGCAGGCTCCTGGTGGTTTACTCTTTCTTTATTCCTCTTTGCTAAGTCATTTATCATTCTTTCATCTGTTTTCCATATTCATGTATTGTGGTCATGGGAAATAGAGTTTGAGTTTTGTTTTCTTCCTCTTGCTGTATTGAAGAGATTTCTAGAAAATACAGGGCAGAAAAGTATTTTCTGTCCATCTGGAAAGTTGAAGTCTTCCTCTAGCCTCTTAAGTAAGCTCCTTTTGTGCGAGTTTTCTCTGATCTCCACCAGCCTTTCTAGCTGCACCAGAGCTACAGTTTAGAAATATGAGGCCCCCTGGGTGGCTCAGTGGGTTAAAGCCTCTGCCTTCAGCTCAGATCATGATCCCAGGGTCCTGGATCGAATCCCACATCAGGCTCTCTGCTCAGCAGGGAGCCTGCTTCCCCTACCCTCTCTCTGCCTGCCTCTTTCCCTACTCGTGATCTCTGTCAAACAAATAAATAAAATCTTTAAAAAAAAAAAAAAAAGAAATACAGCCATAACTGTCACGTTTATAGTCCCTACATATAAATAAGCTAAAGTTCACCTAAAAGCATTGATGCAGCTATCAACTTTATATATAACCGCTCCCCTCACACATTGAGTCCTAGTCTCTTACCCCTAATCTTTCCATATGCCTCTTCCCCATGCTCCGACCAAATGGAATTATTCTATATTCAGTGAATTCAGTATGCTGTTTCATACCTCTGACCTTTTTATGTTCTGTTATACCTGTATCTGCTGATGGAATATGCTTTCCCCTTTTTTTCTGCTTAATAAAGCCCATCTTTTTATGTGGCTTTCCTCAGTCTTCATTCTTCTGGAGCCTTCACAGCTGCACCTTCCTTTTTCCTTTCTCTCCCCGCCTCTCCCCCCCCTCCCCACCCTTTTGGCTACTTTTCTTTAAACCAATTCGCTTTTAAAAAGAATAGATTGGCTTTGTTAGTCATCATACCATACATCATTAATTATTGACTAACTTAGCATTAAAAAAAAGAAAAGAAACAAACAGTTAAAAAACATAAGTTGGCTTCATAAGGAAATTTCCTTTTTGAAAGTAAGTGGCAGCTCTTAGGTGAGTTTTAAGTAGGAATGTAAATTACTTAATCAGTTTTGCATTTTAAAGCAATCACTATTTATACTGTATAGAACAGTTTAAGGTTTAGTCTGCCTACACTCAGACTGTTTTTAGGACTGGTAAAGCAATTTGGGTGAGAGATGATGAAAAGCTAAACCAAGGTGATTATAGCAGTAATGGAGCAAGGGTCAAGAGGTATTAAGGAGATAAAATTAACAGAACTGGGTCAGAGATTGGATGTGAGAAATAAAGAAAAAGTTAAGGGAAATTATCAAAATGAGTTTTATGTTTACTTTAGAATTTACCTACCTTCATAGACATTCACTAATTTTCTGGAGTTGTTGGCTCATTAATAGTCAATTTTAAACAAACATTTCAACTTGAAAATTCTTTTTCTAATATGAAGTTTTATTTCTTGCAGAGTCTCCAAAAGATTTAGATGTTAAAATAAATGCTTTTCCAATATTTATTTGTTGCCATAATTAAAATTTATAAATTTAATGAACCTCTACGAAGTTGTTTTATACATTTTATTTTATTTATTTAAACTAAAGAAAAACTTTTTTTTTTAAACAACTTTTATCATTGAGGTATAGTTGACATGCAATGTTATATTAGTTCCAGGTATATAGCATAGTGGTTAGACACATCTATACATTACTCAGTGTTCACCACCATAAGTATAGTCACCATACAATATTATTACAGTATTACTGATTGTATTACCTATGCTACACTTTGCATCTCTGTGACTAATTTATTTTGTAACTTGAAGTTTGTACTTCTTAATCTCCTTCACCTATTTCACCCATCACCCAACCTTCTCTCCTCTTGCAACCTCCAGTTTATTCTTTGTGAGTTTCTGTTGGTTTGTTCATTTGTTTTGTTCTTTTAGATTTCACGTATAAGTGAAATCATATGATATGTGTCTTTCTCTGTCTGACTCATTTCACTTGGCATAATACCCCCTATATCCACCCATGTTGTCTCAAATGGCAAAATCTCATACTCTCTTTATGGCTGAATAATATTTCACATCTTCTTTATTCATGCATCCACCCATCAATAGAAACATGGGTTGCTTCCATATTTTGGCTATTGTAAATAATGCTGCAATAAACTTAGGATACATATATCTTTTCAAATTAATGATTTCATTTTCTTTGAGTAATAAACCAGTAGTGGAATTACTGGATCGTATGGTATTGGCTCTAATTTTTTAAAACACCTCCATTCTATTTTCCACAGTGATTGTAACAATTTACATTCTCACCAGTTGTGAATGAAGGGTCCCCTTTCTCCACATCTTTGCCAACATGTTATTTCTTGTGGTTTTGATATTGGCCATTCTAATGGGTGTGAGGTGATGTTTCATTGTGATTTTGATTTGCATTTCTCTGATGTTGACCTATTTTCATGTGTCTGTTGGCCATCAATATGTTTTCTTTGGAGAAATGTCTAGTCAGTTCTTCCACCCAATTTTTAATCAGTTTTTCTTTTATGTTGAGTTGTGCAAGTTCTTTATATGTTTTGAATATTAACCCCTCATCAGACACTAATTTGCAAGTATCTTTTCCTATTGATTAGGTTGACTTTTTATTTTATTGATTTCTTTCACTGAGCAGAAGCTTTTTATTTTGTTGTAATTCTAATAGTTTATTTTTGTTTTTGTTCCCTGTGCCTGAAAATACATATCCATAAATATGTTGTTAAGGACAATGGTGCAGAGATTATTGTCAGTGCTTTCTTCCAGGAGTTTTATGGTTTCAGGTCTCACTGTTAGGTGTCTAAACCATTTTGAGTTTATTTTTGCATATGATGTCAGAAAGTGGTTCACTTTCCTTGTTCTGCATGTAGCTGTCCAGTTTTCCCAGCACCATTTATTAAAGAGACTGCCTTTTCGCCATTGTATATTCCTACCTCCTTTGACATAAGTTAATTGACCATATAAACATGAGTGTATTTTGTTGTCTTGATCTATGTGTATTATTTTGTCCTAGTACTGTATTGTTTTGATGACCATAGTTTTGTAGCATATCTTGAAATCTGGAATTGGGATCCTCTAGCTTTGTACTTCTTTTTCAAGATTGCTTTGGCTTTTTAGGGTCTTTTGTGGTCCTATCCAAATTTAGGATTATCGAATTTAGTTGTATGAAAAATACTATTGGTATTTTGATACGGATTACCCTGAATCTGTAGATTGCTTTGGGTAGCAAAGTCATTTTAACAATACTAATTCTTCCAGTTGATGAGCATGGTATATTGTTCCATTTGTTTGTCTTCTTCAATTTATTTGCAGTTTTCAGAGTATAAGTCTTTCATCTCCTTGGTTAAATGTATTCTTAGATATTTTATTCCTTTCATTGCAGTTATACATAATAATGAGAAACTCCATAAAAACCCAGCATTTTCCTTGATGTAAAAATGAAATAAACCAGCTGAGTTCAACGATTTACGTGATAAATCTTTTACATATATTGTGACCATATCAGTGTGACCAAAAACAATAAATGAGTTCCCTTCTTAGTAATACCACATAGTCTTCAGTATTGAGATGTCTGTAAGGGTCATGAGATTAGACTCCATGGATCTCTTGTTCATACCAGTTCTGTAACAGCATCTAAAGTTTCAGTCTGTGATTGACTTTTTATCAAAAGAGAATGTTTCATGTCTAAATTCCATGTTGTAATTTCTCAACCCCCTTTATCCAGTATTGCATACATTCATGAATTTTTGAGTCCTAAAACTGAGATGTGCAAAATTACAGCTTTTAAAAATAATAAATGTATAAATTTACCTCTACTACTCTTTATGTACAGTAGCAGAAAATTTATTGCTCCCAGTGCAAAATAATTCAGTCGCTTCTGATTTGAAGTTCAGTCTTCGAGGAAAACCTTCATTCAGTTCCAGATTCTTCACCTTCCTTTGTTCATCTTTTCTCCCTGGAATGATTGGTTCTGGGAGGGTTGGTAAGCATGGTTTCTAGTTATCATGGCGCCAGGATGGGACATCTTGCCATGGATACTAGTACCCACCAACACCCGTCTGGTGAGTGCTAAAACTTACAATCCCTGTCAGACTTGCATTGTAACTGTACTCACATCTCCCCCCACCTCTTCTAACTACTTTCCTGTATTAGAACTATGCATCCTTCCTGTCTTATTCCAAGTGCTCTCTAGGATAACTAGCTTCCTCTTTGATAATTCCATATGGTTCTCAGGACTTTAGAAATAAAATGGATGCTTTTCTATATTGTTTTGGTAGACCTTGTCTACCAAAGTCCCTTCTCAGGTCCAAATGATACTATGAAACTCAGCCGAGACAGTTGGCCTATTAGGTAAGCTCTCAGGACCTTGCCTTCCTTCAATTCTCTTACCACTATAAGTTTTCATCTTTGTGGGAAAAATACTTATGTCACAGTTACACTTCCCTAATCTACCATTTATTTGTCAATTTTATGTACTTAGTCTTACATAGCTTTTGAAGATATAGAAGCCTAGTTATTGCCGTTGAATTCATTGGTTTTCAACACAATTTCTGTTGTGGGTTAAAACATCTTATATGACTTCTCAAAGCCAATAGTTTGAAAATATCAGAGAGCAGTGCTTTGTAGGAATATATAGCTGCTGCTTGAATGTTGGGGAAAAAACTAGTTGTGTAAGTAGGTGCAGGAATAAATCTAGCTCAGCTAACATTTAAAAATCAATTGATGACATTTATAATATTTTCAATCAGGTTATAATTTTGTATCTTTCTATTAAAGTAGACTCTTAAATGAGGTCTTTTTTTCCTCTAGTCTACTTTATAATTTCTGATCATTTAACACTCATTAAAAATATTGTATTTCTTTGAAACATTTATATACCTAAGAGTAGTGCATGTAATAACAAAAAGTCATAATTACTTTTCTATAACTGTTAGGTTACTTATAAAAATATACTCATCAAATACCAAATTAAATATTGGTGTAAAACTTCAGGGGCAGTTTGCTGTGATATACAAAGGCTATGTGTCACATTATAGTAAAAAAAAATAATACTTTAAACAAATGCTTAGGACTCTGTGGAGAATCAAAGTAGATGTTCTTCTGCTGTTTTTTTGCTGTGACAAGTTCACTGGACAGAAGCCATATGGGCACATTTATTTCCTTCTATTTGAACCAATTACCTTATAATGAGAATTAAGCACTGTAGGAGAAATATTATAAGAGCAAATGACTAAACTAAGAGATCATTAGGTCTTGCAGCAGTTTTCCTTAGTTAGGTTAACTATATTTGGGCAGGTAACTAGGATTTAAGGATTTGAAAATTATAATAGCTCATAATATTAATAATCTCATTATAATATAGTATATATTAAAATAGAGAATAATAATATTCAGCATTTGACAAATACTTGTTAAGTGAAAGGCTGTGTTCCAAAAGTATAAATTAATCCAATCCACACAATAATCCCATTAGTGGGTAATACTATGATTACCATTTTACAGATGACAAAAGCTCTGACACTGAGAGAAAATGATGTTCAGTCAGTGCCCACTATGAACATTACGTGACAGAGCGGAAATTCCAACAATATAGAACGTTCCTCAAAGGATACATATATTGCATAATAGATCCTAAAATTCATGCTGATTAATATGAGATATAAATTATGCCACCATACCTTTGATTTTTATCATATTTAATTACGTTAAATGAATATATATATATATATATATATATATATATATATATATATGATTTTACCTGAACTTCTAAGTATCGTTTGGTAAGTCTAATCTCATTAATTTTTCAGAATTTCCTAAAATATATTTACCATATGAGATGACATTTATATTTACAATAATGGAGTTAAAAAGGTGAGGAAAACTGGCTTCAGATGTTTAGAGATAAATTTTATTTAAAGCTTCAGCCAGGCCTTGATGACTAAATATTAATTTATGATTAATTTGATATTGTGCCCAATTATATCAATTTGTTCACTAAAAACCTATAGTTGTTACTTTATAGCATAATCCTACAGAAATCATTACCACTCATTTTGTAGCTCATTTCAAGTGAGGCCAAGGGATTACATATTGTGATTTATGGGTGTGTTGGGGTAGGGGGCAATGAACCAAAGGCAACCTGGAGTTCAGATAAAAAATCTGGACACGATTTTACCATTCTGTTGTATTTATTTATTTATTTATTTATTTATTTTTATTTTTTATTTTTTTTATAAACATGTATTTTTATCCCCAGGGATACAGGTCTGTGAATGGCCAGGTTTACACACTTCACAGCACTCACCAAAGCACATACCCTCCCCAATGTCCATAACCCCACCCCCCCCTTCTCCCAACCCCCCACCCCCCAGCAACCCTCAGTTTGTTTTGTAAGATTAAGAGTCACTTATGGTTTGTCTCCCTCCCAATCCCATCTTGTTTCATTGATATGAGGAAGTGGTGATGCAACATGGGAGCTGTTGTATTTATTTTAAGAGTTGATTCTAATATAACAGTTGACAAGGTTGTTTGTATCCTCTTTTATCAGAGTTGTACAATAATTTTACTGGTGAGTTTTGCATATATTTATATACTCTGTGCCCTTTGCTTGAAGACTATCTTCATTAGATATACCTCATGTTTCAACCACTTTTTTCTCCAATATATATATATATATATGGTTTTCAACAACAAAAACAAGTTTAAATATGATATTAAAATATATTTATAAGTTACTTTGTAATTGTTTCATATTTCATCTAGGTTATAACATCTTTTTGAAAGGTACTAATTTGCTTGAAGGGGCTTAAGTATCTTTTACGCATACTAAGGAAGAATAAGTACAAGGTCTTTTTTAAATGGAGATTTATCTTCAGTTTATTTATATAGTGTGAATTGATTTTGCTGGGTGCAACTGAAGTCAGAGATTATGGTCTACACAATGCTTCACATATTAAAGATGCGAGACAAGTCAAAGCACTTAGGCTTGGGAATCCTCTGGAAGAAATCCTGGACCAAGTAAAAAACATTTCATGAGCTAAATCAGAGGCTTTTCCAGGCAGTCTTGAAGCCAATCAGCTAGTGTCCCATCTGTTTTCTCACCTAAGTTCCAGAAGTAATTTGGATAGAGGCTAAGACACTGGTGGAATGCATTAGGAGAATGAAAGTATTCTTATTTTCATTTCTAATACATTCCATTCTGTGTGTATTTGAGTGTTTTGTGCATGATTTAGTGCCTTCGTAAAACAGAGTACTTGCAACACAGAACCTGGCGGCCGTGGATCACAATGGGGGCGTTGCAGACCTGAATGAGAACACTGCAATCTTGGGATTAGATTCATGCCTCTGAGTTTGGATGGCAGACAGATCCGTGGCCACAATGAATCAGAAAGAAGTTAGGAGGAGTCAGAGACATGAGTGGTGTCAGAAGCAAGGAGTCTGGGTTGGCAGGATGGTGGCTCAGGGGTTGAGTGTCTGCCTTCAGCTTGGATCATAACCCGAGGGTCCTGAGATCAAGCCCGATGCGGGGCTTCCTACTCATTGGGAAGTCTGCTTCTCCCCCCCACCCCTGCTTTTGCCCTCTCTCTCTCTCTCTCTCTCTGATAAATAAGTACAATCTTAAAACAAGAAAGAAACAAGGAGTCCATTTTCTTTCAGTCTTCTGCCAATCCTCTCAAATTTGTTAAAGTCTACAAAATTAATTAATAAATTAATTAAATTAATTAATTAATTTAATTAATTAATTAATAAAACAAATTAATAAATACTTGCTGGAAAGCCACCATGGCTAATACAACCAGATGCCATAATGACGATAATAAGAGCAGACATTTCTTCAGGTCTAGCTCTGTGAAGTGCTATCTTATTTAGTCCTGACACAGTCTCGCAATGTAAGAATTATTATCATGCTTATTTTGCAGATGGGGGAATTAAGGTTTAGAAAGGATATGAAACTTGTCCAACATCTTGGGTTGGTGGCTGGACAGAGGGCGGTAAGAGGTCTGCTAGGCCTAAAGCCAGGTGTACTGTCTCCAGAACTCCTTTTCTTCATCTTCATGGAGTGCTTTAAAGTCAGCTGGTCCTTATAACTTACTCCCTATGGGGATAAGGGCACAAATCAAGTCTGACTCAACCTAAAATTTGTAGTAGGAAGGCCAACAGTTAATGCTATCATTTGAATGATGTATCGATAAGGGGAAAGTCCTCAACGTTTTGGATTCTGAACAGTATATCCTTGTAAAAATATATTTTTCTAGTGCAAAATAGAAAATACAAGTAGAATAAAATTTTGAGGAAAATGATTTCCAAGTAAGAGTATCGAAGAACCATGTTTTTGTTTTCTAATTTGGCAGACATGTACGCCAGTAACTTTTCTCCACTAATATCTTTGATATAAAGAGGATCGTGAACATAGGGAAAGGAGGTATAATATTCCTGCACATATTTTTTTCTTATCCGGTTGGATGCTTCCAATTATTTATAGTCTTTTAGGAAATTGAATCACCACTATTGCATTAAGATGCTACTTTATATTTTCTAAACTAAGGAAGTACTTTCTCTGACTTCTAAGTTTTATTTTGGAATGTTTGTATCTAGGATCCATTAAAAAAAAAAAAAAACTTAACAGTCCCACTATTAGGTTTTGGTCCTATGAAATTACTAGGGTGTTAAGTGTGCAAAGATACATTTTAAGGATGTCTCTTACAACTTTAGATGCAATAGGAACATATTTAAACAAATTAAATATCTTTCAACAAGAGGATTGATATTATGTCCAATATAACATCAAAAATATTGAGGTACATATAGGTAAAATGGCTGTAGCAGTGTTATTAAAATATCATTATGTAAAAAGTTGAGAAGCAGAGAATGATATGTGAAATTTGAGCCATCTTTGGTTAAAAATCCTGTCGTGTGTCTATGTATGTGAAGGTATGTAATGTGATGTCATGTGGTGAAGTGTGTAGTCATGGAAAAAATTCTAGAATTTTTCATACCAAAGTATTCAAAAGTGAGTAGGGGTTGCAAGTTGTGGGGAAACTTTTACTTCTTAGTTTCTACACTTCTGATTTATTTTGTTTCATGTTAAAAGCATGTATTGGTCTTGTTAAAAACAAAAAGTAATAATTTTTTTAATAATTTGCTTTGCATTTGGTGCTTATGACTGAAAGATTCAATTTATCTTTCCAGTCTAATTTGTCCTAATTTAAGACTTGCTACCTTAACTATAAATTTTTCAACTGTGTCTTTGATTCCTTTGCCACTCTGCCTTTCTTTATCTGGTCACTTCTCTGCGGGAGGCCCTTCGCTCCCCCCCCATTTTTTTTTTTTTTTCTTAAAGATTTATTTATTTATTTGAGAGAGAGAAAGAACTGGCTGGCATGCAGGAACCTTGCAGGGGAGAGGCAGAGTCTTCAGGTAGACTCCCTGCTGAGCTCAGAGCCCGAGTAAGGGGTTCCATCTCAGGACCCTGAGTTCAGGACATGGCTGAAACCAAGAGGCAGAAACTTAACCGACTGAGCCACCCACTGCCCCTTGACGTCACTTCTTGTGTCCAGGTTCCACTATGTTCCCAGTTCGTGTTTCTGTAGCACATTTTTGTATGTATAATTCTCAGTCAGGTCCTCTCCTCTATTGTCATTTCAGATATTGTGTTCTTCTTAGTCTGCCTTTTTATACACTTACTAATATATTTATAGGAGCCACCCATAAACCTGAAACATCTTAAAGCTTATTTATTCCCTTATAATTAGATGACCTTAGGTGTCTCATAACATTTGAAAAATCAGAAGTGTTTCAGTTTGTGAAAATTGTTAACAATTCCAGCTTTTCTCTATGTCCTAATTTACCATGGAAGAGTCACCTCTACTTTATGCCAGACTGCCAACCTTGTAATTTATAATCCACTCCTCGATTCTGTTTTGTAATTTCTATGTAATAACTGTATTTGCTTCCTCTATTTTCTTATATAAACACATTTCAAGAGGCTTAAATGGGAGATGACAGTCCAAGTAAAATATCTTTTATTGCAATTTTTTCATAGTGATTATTTCATAGCATGATGCCAAAATATTGTCACATACAGTATCTCACATGACAAATCCAATAAAGTCTTGGAGAAACAGAAATGTTCATAATAGGTTCCTGTATAAATCAGTCCAGGTGGTTTCCTTTTACAAGGACAGGCAGGATTATTTTCAGTATGACAGCACCAAGGGAAAGAGTGAAAACCCAACTGATTTGCAAACAGGAGTTTCCTCAGTAGTCATCCGGGAAGGGAGTTTTGCTGTGTCACAAGTGACGAGTCCCTGGTTTTGAAAGAGAGTGAATCATCCTCCTTTGAAACAAGAGATAAGTGGGAGAGAGAGCTGTATAAAATTATTTTACAACTATTTCCTTTTGAGCTATGACTTCTTAAACTGGAATGTGATCCAGAATAGCTTCCCTTTGAATCCAACATTTGTCTTAAGCATTTTTATTGTCTCTATTTTCTCTCACACCATCGCACTTCTTCTCTCCCTCTGTTCAACAGATTTATACTGACTGGGCCAACCACTACCTAGCAAAATCGGGCCACAAGCGGCTGATCAAGGATTTGCAACAAGACATTGCAGATGGAGTCCTGCTAGCTGAAATCATCCAGATCATCGGTAAGACCTGCCCTCTGGGGAGAACTGTGGAAGTCTCTGCCCCCACCCGCCTTGGTGAAACACAATTTCAGTTGAATGCATAGGAACTCTGTCCGTGAGTCTCTGAGATCCTTGTAGCTCTCCCAGGGTTTAATTAAAGGGTTTAATTAAAGGGTTTAATTAAAAATGTTTATGTGAGAGTGTTTGAAAAAAGCAGTTGGGCTATACTTTTAAATGGCTAGAACTATATCTTTACATACACTGAACTGTCAGAAACGAACGCTTCATTAAACCATATGTCTCCCATGCGCGCATTTTGTTAGTTAGAGCGACTCATATACTCGGAGATTCCTTGAAACTGTATCCTGATCCAGCAGGGACAATTGTGAAAGGTTTCATGTCAGCAGTCATTTGGCACGGGCTAAAGAATTAGCAGCAACTTCCTTCTCACTCACTTTTTTTTTTTTTTTTTTTTTTTGCCTGATTTGTGCATATGGAACTGGCAGCAGCTAACAAGTGTGTCCTCTCGTACATGGCTTGGGAGATAGAGTGAATGTAGCAGCAGCATTGTGCTTGTTTTGTTGTTTTGTTTTATTTTGTTTTGTTTTTCTTAGTCTCCTTTTTTTGTGTTTCACTTCATTGCTTAAGCATGTCATTCTTTTTTTCTCTCTTTTATTTTATTTCTTGGCTTTAGCAAATGAAAAAGTTGAAGATATCAATGGATGTCCTAGGAGTCAATCTCAGATGGTAAGAATCATATTTATTCTAAAATATAATGCTCATCTTCACTTCCGGTTAAACTACCTTTATAAATGGACTAGAAATTTCTTTGGCATGCCTTCCTGCTTAAGAAATCATTTGATCACATTCTATCATATGTATTTCTTTGGATGCAATTTATGAACAAGTGATAGCATCAGCACAGTTGAATATGTGTAACTCCTGAATAACTTATCTCCAGGTGTTTTCTCAGATCTTGACTTTTTGTTGTTATTCTGGTATCTGAATACTTTAACACTGGTTTTGCTGGCAGTGAATCCCATTTCCAATTTTAAGTGGAGTCTTTTTGTCTGAACAACTGGTTTGAAGAACAGAACTTGCCATGTGCATCTTAAAATATATATAAATGGTATTTTCTTTGTTCATAACAGAGTCCTGTGTTAACACATGGACTCTTAAGCACTTTTGGAAATGGCTCCAAAGGCATGCTGCTGGAAGTTTTCTGAGGAGTGACTGATCGTGAGATATGATTCACAGCATTTTCCAGAAAGCTGTTGATCTAGAGGTGTGTCTTCCCCAGCCCTCTTTTTATCTTTACCAAATGGTAAAGCTTAAAGTTTTGTAATTAAAAAAAATAGATGGATAAAATGCTAAGATAAAACTCCTTGTTCTCTAAATTAAATAGCCACAACTTAATTTTATAAGAAAACCTGAAGTACGAATGCCTTCATTAAAATTATGTCCGTGGATATAATCAAGAGTGATATACAAAATCCATAAGATGAGGCTTCCTTCAAGACTTTTTAGCACCAAATATGCATTTTAAGCGAATTGATGAGTGTTCTTAATTGTCAGAGATTGGAAGAGTTTAAAAAAAAAAAAAGTGAACTCTTTTGGTATGCTGACTTACTTTTCTTAAGGTCAGAATACTGAAATCCAAAACAATAAAAGGAATTTATTCTTGAACAGTGACTAACTAGCACATCTGGTTGTGTGTGTGTGTGTATGTGTGTGTGAGTGTGTGATTAATAAATGTTCTAAGAAACTACTACAATATCATAAATTCTATGTAACTGTTATGAAAAAAAATCGCCATAAAAAACAATTTTCTGTAAAATACTTCAGTTTTAAGGAAATTCCTGATCTAATTATTCTGGGTGCATTTGTGACTCTCTGAAAATTAATTATAGTTTTACTGAAAGTAATTGTAACACCTTCAGACCCTCCTAAAATAATCACTGTGTGATATTGTAAAGGAGATGTAACCTCTTTGAGTCTCAGCTTTCTCATCTTTATAACAAACCTTAATTAGGATATGATAATGATATATAACCACGGACATTCTTTACTACCTAAACTGATATGGAAATACATAATAGTGCTGTTACAAACTCTATTTGGATGCATTCATGAATTAACACCTGCTTAAAGATCTTTAGGACTTTAGCTTAAAGAGCTCTATAGTCCCTGAGTATCATATATTATGTTTCTTAAACTCAACACTTGGTTTTTCTTTTATTATTGCAATTATATAGAAGTTCTAGATACTAAAACACATCTTCTGTGCTGTCATTCCAATTTGATTCTGATTACAGAGAGTCCAGTAAACAACCATGACGGAAGGAGGGGAGAAAGGAGCATCTCCAAAACTCATAACTATGGATAGGAATTTAGTCCTAGATATTTATCTGAAACATCTGTACCAAAGATCTGCAAATCTGTGAAAACATTCTCTTAAGTATTAGACTCTGTTAATTTTTTATTGCATCCTACTCCTTATTAGCTCCCAAATGTCAAATAACATCTAGTATATGTGTTATGTTAATATTTCTGCTTTTGATTTGACAAATAAAACACAGAAAAACCAAAGCCTAAGAAATGTAAATGCTGTGAAAAAGGTAGTTTTTCCAGCCACATGGTGTTAGTCAGAATCTCATTGAATTTTGAGTAGAGAGTGACTTGTATCCTCTCATTTTTTACATTAAAAAAAATACATTTTTTTTCTGATGTGGTTGAATTTTGAATCTGAAATTGGCATGCCCCCCATGTGTTTATTCAGAATAATATGTATGACAAAAATGTAGCTTTTTTGGTTGAATTATTTTTGCCTCTGTTCTTAAGAACTGGCATTGGTACTATATTATTAATGAATAAAAATTCCAGGTTTTAACTAAGATGAGGAAGTAGAGGAAAGAGAGCATGAGAGAGCATGGCTAGGATTATGAATTTGATACATCTATTCCAAACAAGATGTTGCCTGCTTCTATATTGCTTAACAACCAAAACGGTGAGTTCTGTCCTTACCCACAGAACTCCTTTCACTACACCCTTTTGTATTTCTCATCTTCTGTGATCTTTGCTTGCTGTTTGTGTTTAATAGCAAAAGGTAAGGTAAAACTAGGTGTGCTACTGTTTCTAGTCACCAATTGTCTTTGTTTTTAAATTTCAAATTTGATAACCTTTTTGGACTGTTCTAAGCCTTTAAGAATGTAAGTTCTCTCATGGCATGGATCCATAATACATTGATAAATATTCTGATGAATAACAACCAGGTAATCCATACTGAGCCAATATTTGCTGAGCACTTGAGGGACAAGATGTAGGGATATTTGAGATCAGAGGGACAAATATTGAAATAAATAATACCAACAATGTTGCAGAAGCAAAAACAAAAAGTACTATGAAGGGAGTGAGCTTGGTGCATACCTCCAACAGATAGAAGACTGCTGTGGTGTGAGGACAGTGAGTTGTTTGGATGGGATGATGGAAGCCTGATCATCTAGGGCCAAAGTAAGGAGTTTGTATGTTATTCTAAGTTGGTTGGGGAGCATTTGGAAGACTTTTAGAGCTGGAATGAGGCATGATTTGATGTTAATATTTTAAAATAGATCACCCTAGGTGCTTTCTGGGAATTGTAGAGTATGTGTTTTAGTCTCCATTTGGTTGTGGGAGGTGAAGAATATAGGAAGTATAAAATGATCCTGCATATATGGCCTGACAAGTTTTGTTAGACATGAAATTGTGTTTAGAACACAACTAAAGGTAGAAAGGGGAGGATAACAAATTCAAATTTTGAAAGTAGACTTTGATCTATCCACTGGGACATCAAGCAGAAAGGTGACTTCAGCCAATTAGGTGTGTGTTCCTAAAGGTGACAAGCAAGGTATTAGAAAATACCTGGTACACAGGTAATGACTGAAGCCATGGAAAAAGATGAGATCTCAACAGAAGGCCTGTATAAAGTCACGAGGGAAGAAATCTGAGGTTCTCACATTGGGGAATACCAATATATATGTGATGAGCAAAGGTGTAGAGTCAAGAAAAGGAAAGATTGGTGAGAGAATGATGAGCCCATCTTTAAGAGGGTGGATCCACAGATATGGTTTGTGGATCCTTAGGATAGCTATGGTAACTTAAACTAGAGTATTTGGACTAACCCAGGGAGATGGGGCAAAGTAAGATGAGCAGAGAGTGGCAGATACTGTCAAATGCTACTTAACCAACTAGTTTGTGTGTTGGAACGAAGAATTTGGTTCTAGCAATCAGACAGACATTAATGACCTTTATGCAAATGTCTTCTAAAGGGTAACCATGTATTAAAGAGTAATAGAGGTACACATATCCACTGAGCCTTGAATAATCTTTCTAGGAGTTTTCCTATTGAAGGGAAAAATTATCTATGTATACACACATATGTATATATATTTGTACAAATATATATAATTGTTTGAGAAGAAGGAAGAGTGAAGGGAGTTTTTGGAAGGAGGGAAATTGGTAGAGAAAGAAGAAGCAGCAAGGAGAGAGGAGGACCCAGGGATTGGGGAGACAAGAGATGATGCTAAATCCTAAAGGAAGTGGCAAAGGAAGAGATTTGAAGTCTGTGTAGAAGATTGGAAAAAAAGGGATACATTTTCCTTTGTTGATACAATGGGATATGATTGTGTGAAATATGGATATCTGAAAATGGATTAAATAGAAATTGAAGGAATTCATCAATAAGATATCTTCAGAGTCCTAGAGAATAATAATATGCTTTTTTATGGGATTCTCTATATTACCTTATAATATAAAGAAAAATTCAATTATATCTCGAAATGGGTAAAAAAATTTAACAATAAACCTTTCAAGTTACATAGGCCAACGAACACATATTTAAGAGAAATATGAACTTGCCTTGTACCAATTTATTGGCATAATTATTGAGAGATTTGATTCATGTTTATTCTAAGTCTCAAAGTCATGGTTATGTTTCTTAATAAACTTGAGACTAAACTCATTCTAAAAAACGGAACTCAGTTTGAAGGAGCTTATTCAACACTATATTTAACCTTATCCAGAGATGAAGTTACTGATATGGGTTGCACCTGTTGAGTAATTTCTAGGTGGGTGGTATCAGAATTCAAAATATATGCAGCATGCCACACTTTGGTGAGATTACACAAGGAAATAAATTAGTAAACTATAAATACTCGGAATGTCCAGAATGCCCAGTAGATTAAAAATAGCAGAAAAATGCCCAACATGTATTTGAAAAGCAGAGGCACAAGTGCTAGGTTCTTAGACAAAAATGTAAGACATGTAGGGGAAAAGTTGTTGGGAAGACAAATTTTCCTTTATTTTAAAATAGACTATTACATTGAAAAAGCTTCACAAATGCATAGAGGGATTAGGAAATTTTATGATGTGAAGTAAACCAAGATTTTGATCATACTGTAGAGTTGAGGATCTAACAATTGGGGTTCACAACTCATCCTTCCTTCTTATTGGCTCCTCCCATGACCTCACTGTAATAGCTCAGTTATGTTTCAGCCACAACTTTCAGTCTTACTTTCCAACATATCACGTTGTTTAACATTTGCTGATAAGAGGATTTGGGGAAATCTTATGCCTCTTAACCTTTTTTATTCCTTGAATGTAGAAAATTTGGTTTAATTCTCCATTTCCAAGTCCCACGGGATTATGACTTCCAGAATAATATAATTATGGAGTTTATAGACCTCTTCATTCCATTTCAATAATTTTATACTTATTTGGATGGTGAAACTGTTCTTCCTAGTAAAAGTATTTTATGCTTTTATCAGTATTCTGTCTTTTAAAGTTTTGATTCTTTTAGCCACTGCTTGTAATTGCTTCGCTTTTAAAGGATCTATTTAGGTAAGATAGGAAGATGAGGTTTCTGACCAAATAGGGAAGAGATAAAATATTGGAATGCTCTTAAAGGTTTAATAAAATCTTATAAATGGCACACTGCAGGATTCTAGCATTATGACTCAGAGGAGTGGAATATTGCTAAGTTAGTCCATTCACATGATCCCCTGCCATTTTTGAAACTGTTCATCTTCTGGAATGGCTAGAAAAAGATAGCTTAATGAAGACAAATGCTTTACTACAAATATAGTTCGGATCTCTAATGGAATGCTAAGTAGAAATTTCTATTTTGTAGTTTTCATCATAATTTCATTATTTTCATATGAGTTCAAACTTTAGAATAATAAGCGTAAACTACTAGCATCAATAAATTTATACTTATTAGAATATCACCCTGATTATTTTTAAAACTGTATTTGTCTCTAGAAGTTGCTCTGTATTACTAAAAAAGTTCAAAAAAATAATTGAAATGATATGGAAACATTAAAAGAAGTATGTTAAGTTGGAAGGACAATGGTCACTGGAAAAATCATGGAAACAAATGATAATGAAAATACAACGGTTCAAAACCTGTGGGACACAACAAAGGCAGTCCTGAGAGGAAAATATATAGCGGTACAAGCCTTTCTCAAGAAACAAGAAAGGTCTCAGGTACACAATCTAACCCTACACCTAAAGGAGCTGGAGAAAGAACAAGAAAGAAACCCTAAGCCTAGCAGGAGAAGAGAAATCATAAAGATCAGAGCAGAAATCAATGAAATAGAAACCAAAAAAACAATAGAACAAATCAACGAAAGTAGGAGCTGGTTCTTTGAAAGAATTAATAAAATTGATAAACCCCTGGCCAGACTTATCAAAAAGAAAAGAGAAAGGACCCAAATAAATAAAATCATGAATGAAAGAGGAGAGATCACAACTAACACCAAAGAAATACAAACTATTATAAGAACATACTATGAGCAACTCTACGGCAATAAATTTGACAATCTGGAAGAAATGGATGCATTCCTAGAAACATATAAACTACCACAACTGAACCAGGAAGAAATAGAAAGCCTGAACAGACCCATAACCAGTAAGGAGATTGAAACAGTCATTAAAAATCTCCAAACAAACAAAAGCCCAGGGCCAGACGGCTTCCCAGGGGAATTCTACCAAACATTTAAAGAAGAACTAATTCCTATTCTCCTAAAACTGTTCCAAAAAATAGAAATGGAAGGAAAACTTCCAAACTCATTTTATGAGGCCAGCATCACCTTGATCCCCAAACCAGACATGGAATTCTAATTCCAATTCTAATTCAGACTTTGTGACCCATTCAGTGAATGCTCAGTCTCTGCTTATTTCTGCATTGAGGAAATTAGACCAATGGAATGCTGACTTGCTAGATTTATTTAACAAAACACCAATGACCATGGTTTCTGTTCATTATTTTATCTTAGAGATATGTTTGGGTTTTCACTCTCTATAGCTTTATAAAAGTATCTTCATAGTAAGTAAAATAAGATAGTTCTTAAAATGTATTAAGTCCAATTTACAAAGAAAGACAAAAGTATCATGGGAGTCATATTCTTATTGGAGTTGTCTGGTTTACCATTAAGATATTAAATAAATGTTGAAAATACAAGAATGTTTTTCTACATTACTTTATATTACAGAATAAATAGTTTAAATGTGTTCATGAGTATCAATATTTATATTGGTTCATGCTATTATTAGGACAGATAGACACTGAAAGGAAGTAACTAGTTTTGAATTAGATTCAGAATCTGTGTAATTTCTTTCTTTTTTCTTTTGGAGAGAATATATATATTTTTTCTTTTATTTGAGGAAAAATAGTAAGTTTTATATATGCATGTCTAGTAACCATTGTGAGCCATAGTTATTAATAAATCCAACTATATATTGGATTTCTTAAACATTTAGGATGTTCTTTATCCATTTTTAAAAGATTTATTTATTTATTTTAGAGAGAGAGAGAGAGGAAGGGGAAGCAGGAGCAGAGGGGAAGAGAAGAGGGAGAGAGAGAATCTCTAGCAGACTCCCCACTGATCACTGAGGCCCAAGTCAAGGCTTCTCAAAGGGCTGATCTCAGGACCCTGGGATCACAAGCTGAGCCAAAATTAAGAGTTGGATGCTTAGCTGACTGAGCTGTCCAGGTGCCCCATCCTGATATTTTTAACTTAAATGCTGTAAATTCTTTCCCACCACTAGGTCATATCCCAGTAAAGAAAAAGTGCAATCATACCTATTATTACAAAGTATATTTTGTAATAATCCTTTCATAAATGTAGTCTTTGTTACCTTCAATAATTTAATCTCTTTTAAAATGTCTTACTGTTCCATATTTTTCAGTCTCTTTTTTGAAATTTCATAGAAAATGACCACATACAATACTCAGTGATAAACTATATAACAGAACAATTTTGAAAAACTGTAATTTCACAGATAATATACTAAGATATGAGGCCATTTTAAAAAAGAATTAAGACATTCTTAGCTTAAAAACTTATGACAAATAATGCACAAATTACTTCTATAAAAAGAGAAAAGGGAGATGAAATAGAGAGTCTTGTTCATTTGATCTCAGTATAATCACTTGAAAAGTTTATCTTGGATGAGATAAATTATTTGAAAAATCAGTAGAAATGTCCAAGCTAGTTACTTTATGATATTATATTTAAATGATTTTAACATAAATTGAGTCAAACTGACTCATTGAAGTAGATTCAGATAAAAATTCATCAAATACCCTTGAAAAATCATATTGCCCACTTGTTTATATTCGCTGTGTTTCAAACGTAACAAAAAATATTTTGAAATCATATCATAGAAACCAAATTGTAGAGCACTCAACAATATCTGCTTCACTTATTTAACCACTTTAATGATTGAATGTCAGCCATGTATGTCTGGTGTTGTGCTGAATGATTTGCTTGCATTTTTCATTTAGCATCACAGCAAACCTACAAAGGAACAGGGTCTCACTGAACAGGTTCAGGAAGAACCAGTATTGGTTCTCATGTCTCTTTGAGTCTAGACCAAGTTGCTTTTTAACTTATTAATAAATAAGTTTGACAAAAGAAGTCAAGTCTCTGGATTTTTATCCTCTCTTCTACCTCCCTCTCCTCTCCCCCCGACCTTCTTACTCCTTTCTGCCACTTCCTTCTTCTTCTTCCTTTTTTTTTTTTTTTTTTTTTTTTTTTTAAGATTTTATTTATTTGAGAGGTGCCAGGGTGGCTTAGTGGGTTAAGCCTCTGCCTTCGGTTCAGGTCATGATCTCAAGGTCCTTGGATCAAGCCCCACATGGGGCTCTCTGCTCAGCAGGGAGCCTGCTTCCCCCTCTCTCTCTGCCTGCTTCTCTGCCTACTTGTGATCTCTCTCTTTCTGTGTCCAATAAATAAATAAAATCTTTAAAGAAAAAAAAAGAAAAGAAAAAAAGATTTTATTTATTTGAGAGAGAGACAGAAATAGAGACAAAACAAGAGCGAGGGGGAGGGGCAGAGGGAGAGGGAGAAGAAGGTTCCCCACTGAGCAGGGATTTCCCCAATTTGGGACTCCATCCCAGGACTCTGAGATCATGACCTGAGCTGAAGGCAGATGCTTAACCAACTGAACCACCCAGGTGCCCCCCCTACTTCCTTCTTCTTTGATATTTTGGTTCCTCTCCCTTCCTTCTCCCACCCATGCAATATATATTATTTATTTTTTTTAAATACTATACTGTTTTTTTCCTATCTATGGATATAAACTTTGGTTAGATTGGGGAGGGTGTGGGTGCGTGAGATAAATAATAGTGTATAGATTGTGATGAAATTTGCATTTGCCAAAATAATTTCATCACAAAATAGCAAATTGGCAAATATGTAACTTTAGTCCTCTATATAAATAAACATTATTTAAGTTCAAGCCAAATTTATAACTTCATAGTAAAAGAGTAAGATTCTTTGTCTTATTCTCTGAAACAAACTGAAAAGCAGGAATTCATTAAAACCCAAGGAGTATATCTTCAAGTCAATGAATACTAATGTAATTTTTTATAATTTAATATTGATAATATATTAGTAATTATAGCTTATTAAGGTTAGATATCTATAATTCACAAAAATATTAAACAATGTTCACTATTCTCTAATTACCAAGTCAGTTAAAATACTATAGTAGAATTTAAACAAAATTAACTTTTATCTGATAAAATACTAATGACTTTCCATATCTATATCTATATCCATACACACACATATATATATATACACACACACAAACATCTATCTCTATTATATATATCCATCTATTTAAACATACACACATAGATTCTATTACAGCATAGATTTGTTTATATAAAGCATTTCTAGTATAATATATATTAGATATATCTACATATGCATAAGTATAAACACATACATATACACAGATGCCTCGTATAAACACCTTTAATTCTCATATATTATGTGGAAAATATTTTTAATCCTATTTCATAGATAAGGAAGCTGAGGCTTCAGGGGAATAAAAACTTTCTCAATGTCTTACATTGTATAAATTACAATAGTAGGAGGTAAATCACATTTTACTTGCCTGCAAAACTTAATTTTTATACTCTACTGCTTAATTAATAAAGTAACTCCTTGCAACTAACCACAGACCAATTCAGCACAAAAACAAACTGCAAAGTGAAACAAAATTACTGTCTCCCTCCTCTCCCTATCCCACAACACAAAGTAACTTGAGACGGAAAAGGGAAATATGTGGCTTAGTATAACAATGACATTACATTGCATGTCTTATCCCCTCCCCGAAGGCTTAACAAATCAAAATCCAGAGCACAAGGTCTAGAAATCTGCATGCTCACAGACCCCAGCTAACTCTGTCTTGCTAAAGTTGTGTAATCTACTGCTTTTTGATTAGATAATTATATTCATTACCTGTGGTTGGCGTTGCAAATTATCAAACAACTGGGTGCTTAAAACAAAAGAAATTTAAGCTCGCACAGTTCTATTGGCCAGAAGTCTGAAATCAGTACCACAGGACCAAAATCAAAAGTATTTTCAGTTCTGTGCTCCATTCAGAGACCCTGGGAGAAATTCATTCCTTGCCTATTGTAGCTTCTGGTGACTGCCAATATTCTTTGGCTTATGGCCACATCAGTCATTCTATATGTTAATATGCCAGGGTTAAAAGTGCATTGGATATTTGAGATTTAATTTGGAAGAATTTAATCTTGAACTTAGAGAGTGTGTATAGAACAAGTAAATCTTGCATACTATTTCTGTCTTTACCTTCCCATTATACAGTTTTGCCTTTACAAATATTTTTTGAGCCCCTATTTTGGCCAAGTACTCTATCAGAGCTGCCTTTCAATCATGTAGAAAGCTTGATTCAGAGGCTCAAAATGTCTGTCAGAATGTCTAAATTACAATGGTAGGAAGCTTGGTGTGGTGGAGAGAGCATGCTCACTGGTGACAGGGTTGACTTTGAAGACTGGCTCTGCTACTTATTAATTGTGTAAGTTTATAAAAAGTACGTTATGCAGAAAAATAGTATAAAAATTTACCAAAGATGATGGTGAAGATGAAAAAGATTTTGCATTTGGGCTTAAAACTCTGCATGAACTCCCTGTGCTAGGTTGTTGAGAAGTAGAGGGAAAAGTAGCTTCCCAACCATTCTCTCTGCTTGCATTCTTGATATGTAGTATAGGGTTTTTCCAAATGCAGCTTGTTCACCTACTATCTTGTGAAGGTAACGTGTTAGGAATGGCTTTGTTAAAATACATTAAAGTATAATTTTGAAAAGTCAGAGAGCACTGCAGATAGTATGAGTAGAAATCGATGTGTGAAACTTTAATCGATAAATCTGTGTATGAGCTCTGTGATTATATAATAGAGATGTCTTCCAAGCATCACTGACCATTTCTTCTTTTGCATAAAATACACCATTAGCTACCTGGGCTTTGAGATCAAGCCCAGACTCCTACCAGGGCCTGAAGGATGTTCCCCAGCCAGCCTCTATGGGATAGATTCTGTCTTCTTGTCTCCTGCCACTAGATTCTCCAGATTTCAAGATTCTTGTTCCTGGCATCACTTCTGGTGATCTCACTTCCCACTTTGGATCTTGAAACTGATTGAAGGTTTCACCTTTTGGGGTAGCCTTTTTTCACATTGGTAAACAATGAAGGCGTGAAGAAAGATTTAGGTGAAGTTCACCCTCAACATTCTGAATTCTTTGCTGGTCCCTTAACTTGGGATGTTTCTCGACCATCACCAGTTCACATAGTGCTCCTTCCCTGGATTCGCCTCATGCTACATCCTCTTATTTCGTAAGCTTTCAGGGACTAGCTCAAGCTTCCTTTTAAAGAGAAAAATGTGGAGGTTAATAACATGCGCTCCGGTTTTGTTTGATATATTTTCTCTGTGTGACTTTGAGCATGTCAATTTAATTCTCTGATCAACATCTTCTTCATTGTAAAAAAAGTATAGTAATGGCAACCTTGGATGAAAATATCTTTGTAACTATGTTACATAAGTCTTAGTTACTAACAACTTTATTATTTCCTAGTTACTTGACCTCTAGTCCAGTGTAGACCCTCCTTCATGCTTCTCCAGAAGTCCGTGCTTCTCTGACTATAAAATTGCTTGCACTACATTGGAAATATCTCTCTGTCCTACAGAACTATGTATTTTTAGAGAAATGGACATGCCCAATGAGCAACTAATTGTTGAATGAGTGAACAAAAACCAAAATCAAAAACTTTAATCAATGTAAAAATACTCTGCATTTTTTAAGATCTCTAGACAAATGTATATCTGATTAAAATCTTAGGCTAGGGTGCCAGGGTGGCTCAGTGGGTTAAGCCGCTGCCTTCGGCTCAGGTCATGATCTCAGGGTCCTGGGATCAAGTCCCACATCGGACTCTCTGCTCAGCAGGGAGCCTGCTTCCCTCTCTCTCTCTTTGCCTGCCTCTCTGTCTACTTGTGATCTCTCTCTGTCAAATAAATAAATAAAATCTTTAAATAAAATCTTAGGCTAAAACTTATATTACTATTTGAATTCTATGATAGAATGGGGATTCACTCAAACTGAGCAATTTTACCTATTTTTTTGGTTGAAATTACATTTATTTAAATTATGCGCTGATATTACCAGCACACATTTATAATGAAAAAAGTAGGACATGTGCTTAATCAAAAATAGCATAAGTCACAAGAGAATCTACCATCCAGAGATTTTAAAAAAAAAGCTAAATTTTGTTTATATTCTTTTAGACATTCTCTATGTATGATTCATAACCACATAATCAAGTATGTCAGGCATGTTCTAACCAGGATGCATTGTATCTGTAGAGAGAACTCAGACTTTGAGGTATTATAGCTGCTACCTGATTTACTATTATTTCACTTTTTATATTACAGTGGTTTTCAGAATTCAAGGGCAACAAAGGCTTTTCAATTGCAGGCCAAATTCAGCTCTCTAAACATAATTGCAGAAAGTAGAGACTGGCACAGTCTATTCTCAGACATCTTTATGAGCAATTTTGCTGTTGGTTGCTCTGATAGGCATGCCCAATCCTCCTGCTGACACTTGTCTAACTTACCAAAGTCAGACTAACCTTCAAGTTTTAATGATTCTTCTCTGATGCTTTTCCCAGATGTGTAGTGAAAATTGATAAATCCATTCTCTCTGTGGCTGTATTGTTTGTAATTCTTTTTTAGAATTTCTCATATTATGCCTTATGTGATAGTGATTTATCAGTCTTTTTTGTCTCCGGCTATTTTACAAGCTCACAAAGGCAAAGACTTTATAATTCATTTTTATATCCCTTCACCGTCTAGCAGAGCTCTTTGCATATAATAAACAGTCAGTAGTTGCTGAATGAATTTATCATTCATTGTTAAAATGATGGTGCCATGGTTTAAATTTAATCACAAAATATAAGGTTCGTATTAATCATACCAGATATTTAGGACCTAAATATAGCTTTCATTAAGTATCCATAAGTTAAAGTGAAAGAAACATGTGAATGAACAAGGTATAACTTCATTAACACTGTGAAAGATGCCTCTAGTCACATTTTCCAAAACAGGTTGTACTAGTTTTATAGTAAAAATACTAAGACTAGCTGTCCTAAAACATGCAGCTTAAAGTGTATGAGTTCAGTAAAGAACTGTGCTCATTAAAAATTCTCTAATTTTTGGAATAGTTTATTCAACAATAAGATGAATAAATACAAATATTTCCAGTATAATCTTCTGTGATTAGTATGTTGAGAATGTATATTGACCTTCAGGTTTAAAAAACTTTGAAAGCACAAATTCAATGATGACTGTCTGAGTTTTCGTAAATGTAGATAATGAAAACACTTATTTTCCCTGTTTGAAACCCCGTTTGTGATTTAGCAGTATATATATTTGTATTTAGCAAGTTCATGAGAGTCAGGATAAAAGTACAATTATGAGATTAGACATTAAATTTAGTTTTGAAAAATCCCTTTCATTTTTCATGAGAGTGTGGAAAATATTAGAAATGAGTCAATACTCTTTAGAAAATATGAGAATAATGGCTGTGTCTTGAAATTTTTATCTGTGTGCTGAGCATAATTCCACACATAAAATAAATTTAATAAATACTTGATGAATGAATAAATGAATAATTTAAACAAAATTAAATGGTAGTGCTCCAAAATACTATTACACAAATAGAAACTACTGAATTCCAAAACTATGAGCCAACTTCTATTGAATTTGTGTCTTTGATAAGGAAAACACACACAGCAGTCCATTTTCATGTGAATTTGAGCAAAAATGTCTTTTTGTTTATACATTGTGATAATTATAGATATTTTCATAGAATACAAAAGCCTCAAGTCTCAGTGTACCCAGAGATTTTCAAAGTTCTGACTAGATGTTATTGACTGGATTTAGAACTTAGAACCTGGATTTCAAACTTAGAAACTTTGTGGGTTTTTTTTTTTTTTTTTTACAAAGTCAATATTTTTATATATTTTGTGTAGCCATGCTTAAATTTAACAGGAAAAGAGAGGCAAAGTGGCTGCGCCAAGCCAATAAAATGTAAGCCACATATAGACCCAATAAATTGTGCATGACATCAGAGTAGGGACGTAAAAGTCCTGGGAGTGACTATCCATGAGCTATGGATGTGACTGTGACTTGAGCCATGTCAGAAGCATGGTGCCCACAAAATGGAAAATGAATTTCTCTGGATCACTGCTATGTAGCAATGTATATATAAAATACCACAGGCATAAAATATAAAGTGCATGAATTCTATAGTATCATGGTCTTCCTTGACCCCTCACCTTTGATTATTATTAATGCCATATCTTCCAACTAAATTTCTTCAACTTCTACCCAGAATCTGAGTCACTTCACTGTCACCATGATGGTCTAAAACACCATCATCATTCACTTAACTACTTGTAACAGTCTCCCATTATGTTTCTGTACTTCTATTCTTGTATGCCTTTATTTTTGATAAAATAGGGGGCTGATCGTTTTATTTTTATTTTTAATTGAAGTAAAACACACATATAAGAGTGTAAAGTACTCTAATAGGAATTAAGGTAAAACAAACATAGAAAATATATAAAGTACTCCAATCTTAAGTATATAGCTGATTGATTTTTTTAATATGTATATACCTGTATAGTCACACTCAGATAAAACAAAGGACACTTCCAGCATGCCCCTTCCCCATATACAACTTTCCAGACTATAACCTTCCAAAGTTCATCACTATTCTAATATTTTCAGTGTTTAATTTTGTACATCTTGAATTTCATGGACATTGGGAATAAAAAATATAATACTTTTGTTGGCTTCTTTAGCTCATCTTTATATGAGATCTTCTCTGGAGGTCAGTTGCTTAGTCTGTAAATAGGAAGGTAGACTGACATTGGGAACTAAAATTTGAAAACAAACTGAATTTCAGCCCCAAACCACAGAGTTTCTGATTTTTTATTATTATTATTATTATTATTATTTTGGTCTGGAGTCTGTCAGGGACTCCAGAGTGGTTTATTACTAAAAATCCCAAAGAGAATTGAACTTACAGGCTCTGAATCAAATGATCTCTCTCCCTCCCTCTTTCTCCCTCTCTCTCTCTCTCTCTCTCTACTTTCTACTCCCTCCTTCTCTCCCTCTCTCCCTTTCCCTCTCCTCCTCCCTCTCCCTCTTTCTCCCTCCTCCTCCTCTCTCTCTTTCTGTGTCTATCCCTGAGCCCTCTACTCCTTTGCATAGGGATGGATTGGCCACCAATCCAGCCATTCCATCCACCAATCTCTATCCTTCCTTAAGTGTGCACAGAGCGCCTGTCAGATACCTTAGGTTGCTGAAGGTACATGAGTGAACAAAATAGAGTCCCTGTCATGCAGGGGCTCGGTCTCAAAAAACCCATACCTGAATATATAAACAAATATTCTTGAATATACTGTCAGTATATTTTCTCTACTCCATTAAGGCTCTAATAGGAATTATTTTATTTTCACAGAAAATAAATAAATATTTATTTATTAAATAAATAAAATTTATTTAATTTTATTTTCCCTAGTTTATGGTGCGTGCTAGGAGTTCTTTGTCTTTAATACCCACTCCAGACACTAGTTTATTTTTTTAAACGGTTTAAATGGTAGCCACAAAAAACAATCTGACAATATTATTATAGATGCTATTTGTTAACCTTTTTTAATGGCAAGCATTAAAAAATATTCAATTCAATTCTCTTGATATTAGACCACAATAATTATTTGGTGTGTTTCTCTTATTGTATTTAATGGTCCTAAAAAAAGTTTAAAAGAACATTTTTTTAAACTTATTAATTTGAGAGTGAGTGAGTGAGCACAGGCAGGGGCAGAGGGAATAGGAGAAGGAGAAGCATACTCCACTGCTGAGCAGAGAGCCCAACGTGGGGCTCAATCCCAGGACCCTGGGATCATGACCTGAGCCGAAGGTAGACATTTAACCAACTCAGCCACCCAGGTGCTCCTAAAAGGACATTTTAGATGAATGCAGTAGAACATCCTGTTTTTCCTATTTCTTTTATTTTCTCCTTATTTTCTTCCTTATACAGTCTTACTTTCTAGTAGCAAAGTGAAAGGTGAAGAAAAGAAAAGATTTAAGCACCATAACCTTATTGGATATTTAGATACTGATGGGCAAAACAAGATTTGTTTGGTCATATTATATTCTGTGACTTCCAATTTTCTGGTTTTTGGGGGTTTTGTTTTGTTTTGTTTTGTTTTAGTAGAATGATTTCAATAAAACAAGTTTTCTTCTTAGTAACACTTATTTTGAAATAAATAAAAATCATTTTCCTCAAAGTAAATGTTTATATCTTAGCTGCAATCATTTTTAAACAAAGAACATCTCCTTGAATATTAGTTTTGCATAAAATTATATTTACAAAGGAATATAAATAATTGCCCACTGTATAAGGACAGATTTTGAGTCTCCTTTTTTTCTTTTTCTTTTCTTTAAAAGACATTTTGTCCTTTCTGTGAAGCTAGGCTAGAGAGGACATTGGCAGAATTTTGTATGTTCTTATGCATAGCTTTGGATGAGAATTTAATGGGATAGAAAACAATATCTTGCCAAGTATTAACTTTACATCTTCTATTTATTTTAGAATTTCAAGATTTATGGAATACCAGAACAACCCAGGGAGATGACTCATAAAGAACTAGAACTTTCTAGTTTCTTATATTCTTTTAAAGAAGTCTTAACTGTTTAACTTCACCATATAACACCATACATCAATATTGAGATCAACCTGTGAATTAACATAAATCAATCATTTAGAGTTTTTGGGTTTTTGTTTCTACCTATTACTCTAAATGGTTTCAAACCGGTAATCATATCAAAACCAACTGTTTAAAAGCCATGGCATCACAATCTTAAATTATAAAGATAATATCTAAATTTAATTAGAGGAATATATAACTGTTAATGTACAAATACACTTTTAAAAATAAAGACTTAGTTATAGTTTAAGATGAAAATACGCTTTATTTGTTTCATATCAACCCTCTGGCATAATGACCAACTATTACTGGTTGAATCCCAGTTACCCACATCCTAACATTCTACAACATGCATAAGCAGGTCTCCTCCTGTATGGATGCTTTCATTGAGACCTAGTTGTGAAATACAAAATCCAGTTTTATGTTAAGTAGGTGGGTTGCTAATCTGTGAGAATGCCATTCTTCATCAGGCCTTTATGAATTGTTTGTGACTACCAACCCAGACAATGCAAGCTTTATATTTGTTCTACAATTATCCGAAATAATTCTAGTTAAACTCTGGTAAAGATTTCTAGTATGAAATGAATGTAAAGTATTCATTCTTTCCTTATCTTACTCTCTGGTTTCATTTTAGCTCATTTGTTTATATAAAAATAACCCTCTAAGTTGCCTTTTCACTGCTTTTCATGTTACAGATTGAAAATGTTGATGTCTGCCTTAGTTTTCTAGCAGCCAGAGGAGTAAATGTTCAAGGTCTATCTGCTGAAGGTAAGAAAAGGCACAGTTGTCGCAAATAACACCCAAGTTTATAAAAAAAAAAAATTGTTTTTGTATTATAAGAAATGTGAAGTGGGAGTACATAGCTTCTTAATGCATGAAGTCAAGTTTCCAAAGTAATAGAAACATAAATGTAATGGTTATTAATGTATGCTTTTATTACTTATATATGTTCCATATTTTGCCAAAACTGTTATTTTCATGACTGAGTGTGTGGGAGAGGGGTAGTTTAACAAAACATTTTTATGTTATTATCAGTGTATAGTATTTTTAGAGTCTTAAGTAGAGGGATGGATGATACATAGGTAATACTGCATTATAGATAGACTAAATTCAGGAAAAATAGTATAATTAATCTGCAAATATTATTTTGTCAGTATCATATCAAATTGGTAGTCCTAGTTGAAATATTTGGTAAGTTTAAATAAGTCGTCATGAGTTCTGAAATAATTAGCAATTAAAATATTTATAGCTGTCATATGTAAAAGCTTTAAAGTCATTAAAGATTTAAAGGATCATTACTAAAATTAAAATACAGAAAACTGGAAAAAGAGGGATTTTTTTTTTAAATCTTTGTCTTTCACATATAGTTTTAGGAAAACTTTTCAAGTACTATAACAAAATCTAGTTGCTAAGGCTATGAAGTAGCAAGTCTTTTGAGATCCACAATAACGACTATTTTATTAGAATATTAACTTATATGCTAAAATTCTGCTAGATACTGGTATATGCTGCAACAATTTAGATTGGTTAACGTTTCTACTTTAGTCCCTTATTCTGACTAGTCTTTTCCCCCAACACATACTAGAAATATTAGACAGGTCTAAGTAAAAATTTTCTGTCACTGAAAAAAGAGGAATTATGTGGCTTCTGAAATACAATGAACATTTAGTAGAATTACTAGGTTTTCCCAATTTTTCTTCTATATTCATTTTTGTTTGAAATTTCCTTTGTCTTTTACACTTAAATGATATGTTAATTGCACATTTGGGGGCCAAAAACCTTAGGTTCAAACCTAACTGAGGTTCTGTAACTTAGAATAAAAGTTGATAAAATTCCCCAGGAAAATATTTTACTTTTTCAGTGGTTAAAAGTAAGTTAAAAATGTTACCTTTTGTTCATATTATATCTCTGTTTTCTCATATGACATTCTTTAATAAAAGAAACCCATTGATTTTCATTTATCTTCTAAAAATATGTAAATGCTCAAAATAATTTTCTAAGTTAATAAAATATGCATAGTAAGAAAACAAGAAATTTTAAAAACCTTTAAGATCATCTAGATTTACATGAGAACATTAATACTTCCTTACTATAGCTTCATATTGATCAGACTAACTCTTCTATATTATGACAACTGTGAGAAGGTTTGGGGGGGCATCTCATTTTCACTTTAAATGAATAATTCTACTGCATATATGGTGTGACATTTATAAACCATCAGAGAGCAAGAAATCAGAATAGTTTGTTAATACCCTAAACTACAAAAAGGAAACATAAAACCTTGTCTTCACAAGAGGATGTATTTTATTCCCAATATTATGTTTATTTAGTATATAATTACAGTTTTCATAGCCTTAGTTCAAGTTTTACTTCCATTTCTCCAAAATTTTAAATTATGACTACAAGTAAAAGAAAGCGAAGTTCAGATTGTAGCTTACTTTGGGTGTTTAAATTTTTATTCAGTGTAAGAAGACTTTAAGAGCTCCATGTACTAGAACTAGGATTTACGTTCAAGTTTATTCAGTTGTTATGTAAAGACATGAATAAGCTGATCTTTATTATTTATTAATATGTAATATGAGTCAAGAGAAAAATTGGACCATTAAAATACTTATTATATGTACTTTGGGGATATTACATGTATAGTCATACATATAAATACATAAACATTTTAATAAATTGATTGTTAGGTGATTTAGGAGGACAACTATAAATTTAGTTGCCATTATAAGGTGCACCCATGCCATCCTTACTTAAAATGTAGGACAACCAACATTTAAGTGGCCATCTTTCTCCAGTTCTTAGCCATCACTGTGTTGGTAGCAGCTGAGACTTTGTGAGGGAGGTAGAATGCTGAATCATATGATTAGCACAAGACAGAAAGCCCATCCATTTGTGGGAAGAAGAAAACTCTAGAAAAATTGCAGTTGACGATCAGCAAAGAGCCTTGCTCCTACATGTTTTGTTCTCTCTACCTTCCGTCCCATTACTCTGTCCCTGAAGCTCCAGGCTCTTTGGAAATGTATCATGCTTCAGTAAGTTCAGATTTGCTGGAATCTGTGACTTCGAGACTCGAGGTGCATTTCTATCTCCCCAGATTTAGTCTAAGAGAATGGCAACTGGAATTGCGTTTGTGACAAATAAATAAATAAATAAAAAGGAAAACTGCATTCATTTCATATGCTACTGTTTTTATATTTTCCCTTTGATGCAGAAATAAGAAATGGAAACTTAAAAGCCATTCTAGGGCTGTTTTTCAGTTTGTCTCGCTACAAGCAGCAACAACACCATCAGCAACAGTATTACCAGTCCCTGGTAGAGCTTCAGCAGCGGGTCAGCCACGGCTCCCCTCAGGCAGAAGCCAGTCAGGCCAAAACCCAGCAAGATATGCAGTCCAGGTAAGGAAGGGAAGCAGGGCGTGTGTGTAAAACTAACTTGTCTGGACGTAAACTGTTTTTTGTTTGTTTGTCCTTTTGTTTTTTTAATGACTTACTGTTTGTGAGATTGGAAAACATATTTATGTAGCTGCATCCGTGTTATGATGTAATTTGACCAATGTCATAGACGTTAAGACCACTTTTTCTTATGGTTGGATGAGCAACCTTTATTAATTTGAGGTGAGTTATTTGCTTTCTAAAGATAATGGTGGTTTGTATCAAAGTGTGTGAAATGTATTGATTGTGAGTGACGTGGCACCGTTGTTTCCTTCTTCAGATTTTTGTTTAGAATGGGCTGTTGAGTCCTACTCTCTGGTTGTGTTGTTATCTCTTAATTGAGGCTTGTGTTCAGTTAATTAAATCTGTTAAAAATTTTGGGTCTGTTAAACTTTCGGATTTGAGTGTCTGCGGGACATACTGTTTTTAATGTGTGATTGTGTGCATGTGTGTGTGTGTGTGTGTGTGTATTTTTAAACACGCATGCATGTGTTCATCTGACTTGAGTCTGTTGGTGCATTGTAGACACAGCCTGGGTGGGGTGCTAACAAATCATGGCAACTTCCTTCCCTTTTCCGTTAGCACTGTTTTCCAATTTGGGATTATATCAGTCAGGGATCAACCAGAGATGCAGAATCAGGAAGGGATTAAGAGATTTACTGTGAAGAATTAGTTTACATGGTCCTTGGGACTAGCTGAGCAAGTCTGAAACCCTAAGGGCATCCCAGCAGGAAGGGCAGGCTGAAACTCTCTCAGCGGGTGCCAGAACTTTCATATACAGGTAGAATTTCTTCTTCAAGGAAGCCTCCATCCTGCCTTTAAGACCTTTCAAGCAGGGAATCAGACTTACCCAGATTATCTAGGAGTTTATCCTAGAGCCCAAAGTCAGCTGCTATGGGCTTTAACCGCCTCCACAAAATACTTTCTCAGCAGCACCTAGATTACTGTTTGATTGAACAAGTGGACTGAGTAAGCCTGGCTAAATTGACACATCAAAAAAAAAAAAAAAATGATCACAGAATGAAATGAAACTAACAAGTTTCCTGCGCACTGCTCATTTGGTCCTCACCAATGACCAGAGTATTGGGTCATTAGCTCTATTGTGTAAATAGCTGATTGTTTTTTCTTCAGAGGGAGAATGTCTAATATGCAAATATTCATCATCTTTAAGAGTATATATACATATCAAACAGATGTAAATATTTACCTTTTTCCATCTTAGAAGACAAGCGTGAAACCTAGTAATGCTCAGTATGCCCTGAGTTTATTTTTGGTATTTAGTATTGACTCACAAAGTTAGAGTAAAATTTGAAATTACATTCACATACCATCTCCCCTGCCCCCACTTACTGTCAAATATTCAACAGTTGAGAATTCCTCTTCTCTTTCATCTGCCAGCCAGCCCTTTCTTCATATTAAGCAATACTTTTCTCTGTATGACCAAGTATCCGCTATTCATTTGGGCGGATTTGACTCACTAATGAATTATGAAGTCAATAAAGAAAAATTGTAACTTTATCAAAAAACATAGAGTATACTGCATGGTTCAGGGAGTGATAAAAGATGTTTCTCATTAGTCAGTAATGCAGATATGCTTTTCTTCTTAAAGCTCGTCCTGGCTCTTTGTGATGTAAGTAAAATCATACAAAAGTCAAAGTGAAAACAAAATTCTCCACAGGGGAAGTTCTTTGGATTTCTTTAAGAATGGGGGAGAGGAAATATCTTTTTTTTATTATTATGATTATTTGGGGGAGATGGTTGTTAGAAAGAGATCCAGATTTTGAAAACTGCCAGAAATAATATTTCCTAGAGTTTGGTTTAAGTTATTTGAATTGACGAGAAGCAAGAATAGTAGCTGAGAAAACAGAGAGAGTTAAGTGGTATTATACAAAACATGTTAACTTTGGAAGTGATACGCAGTATCATTTGTCTTTGCTTTACCTCAGTCTATTTCTGTATCTGCCATGTGGAATTTCTTGCCTAGAATTTCTCAGTGGTTATGACCCTTCTGGGGAGATTGTTTTTCTCATTCTTGCTAGATATGCAGGGCTGTTATGGAACAATATTTTATTTAAAAATATAAAGCCCTATATATAGTAGGGATGGTAATTTTATACCATTTTGGAGAGAGCAATTTTATTCTTTTCATTGGAAGATTTTGAAAAGTATTCTTTTCACCAGTGTCCTTTGAGACTGAGGTAGACTCTTAAAGAATTTGCCTTGTGATAAACTTAATTACTTTTAATTACTTTGTAGACTGATAATGAGTTGACAATGTGGAGTACGTGCTGTACTACACATAATAGTTATGATCCTGATGTACAGGGGTAACATGTCTTCATCTTAATAGAATTTATTATCTGTTTTACAGAATATTATATTTCAAACATTAATACTTATTTCTGTTTACATAGATTTGGTACAGAGAAACAGCCTATGAATTAGAATTTATGTACAACAATCAATGTATGTTAACTATTTTTCAAAAGCCATAGTATATACATAAGAAAGGATGTTTACTTTATGTCTACATAGTAAAACAAAGATAATTAATGCAGAAAAAAAGAAACCCAGTGACACATTTATCTTCTTTGCTTCAGATGTGACTCATAAGTTATAAGCCATGATTTATGAAGACTTTCTGTTAATTCTAAAGCTCTTCCCAAGTAAATAGCTTAAATGACTGGTTGCTATATTATTCTAGATATTTTGCCAGAAAACATTCTTATATTTCTTCTCTGTCAACTCATAAAAAATTTTAAGGGCATATGATTTCAGTTCAATAAGAGTTTTGTTTTGTTCTTTTTATTTAAAATAAATTGATGTAATTATATATATTCCCACAATATTTATTTTATACATTAGGAATTTCTATTTTGCAAATAATTCCAAATGTTTTCAGTCATTTGAAACTTCTTTCATTTAAACAGACACTTAGACCTAAACGTTAACAAGTACACAAGAGAGAAAATAAAACATGGACCAGGAGCACCAGAGTATGCCTAACAAACTCTCCTTTACTGGTTTCTCAGCTCTTTCTCCACTCTTGTGTATATATATTTGTGGATATGTAGGTACATATACATGAGGACATACCCACGCGCGTGTGTGTGTACACATGTGCAAGTGTGTGTGTGTCCTGTTCCAGTGGCAACTAGAGCTCTAGTTACTCAAAGTTTGCCTCTAGAATCAAACTGCTGGCACCTGGATCTGAATTTCAACACTTTCTCATTGTTGGGCCTCAGGTAACTTACCTGACCTCTCAGTGCATCAGTGTTCTTGTTTGTTAAAAGAATTAAAAATGGCATCCATCTTATGAGGTTGTTTTTGGGTTCCCTGAGTCACTACAATATAAAACATTTTGAACATACTAGGCACACATCACTCCCTGTTCAAAGCCTTGCAATGGTCTCAAATAGCTCAGGCTTGCTCCCACCTTCAGAGACCTGCTTTTGCTGATTCCTTTGCCTGGAACACTCTGTCTGCTAGCTGCTTGGTTAAATCTCTCACTTGCTTCACGGCAATGGCCCACATGTTATCTTGTCACTGATGCTTACCTTGACTAAGACCCTTTTACTACTACAAGCTGCCCGTGTTCACTCCCTGTTGTACTTTGCCATACTTTTAATTTTTTCTTACCTTTAATCAACCTTTAATCTCAATGTACTTATTTATTATATTCATTGTTTATTATTGCCATTTTCCTATAAAAGGTAGGCACTATTAATATAGCAGTATTTTTTATATTTTGGTCACTGGTATAGCCCAAGGGATAGACACAGAGCATACACACAATTTTCAACAGTTATTTCTGCAACAAGATAATGTAAGAATTAACAAATTTATATTATGGCTGCTTCCAATTTTAAGTAAGAACATGCATATTTAAAATTGTAAGTGATTCATAGTGAAAATTGTGTGTATTTATAAAATTTATAGATTACAAGACCAGTGCTCTAACCATTGAGCTATGGAGCCTAAAATTTACAGATTAAGTTAAATTATTAAAAATAATTAAATTTGTTCTTGATGTTGGGGGTGGTCATGTATTGAACTGCAGTTAGTTTCAAAATGGTATACAGTGGAGATTATTATTATTATTGTTACTGGAATTATCCACTTACAGTATCTGTCTTAAAATAAAGCTGGGACTCAGGGAGGGAAGGAGAGAAGGAGGCAAGCAGGAAAAAAGAAAGAGACAGAGAGAAAGAAAAAGAAGAAGAGGATGGAAGGAAAGAAAAAGGAAGGGAAGAAGGAAAGAAGGGAGGGAAGAAGAACGAAAGAAACTTTTAAAAAGTCATAGATTAAAGGTCCTTTCTTCAATCAACTGGGAAGATGTGAAAATGTTTTAATATAAAGTGATAAAAATCTTAGTTAAGAGTTGAAATCATAGTTATTTTCTCCAAGTATTAACTAAGAGATGGGAAGTATTATTTCTTTTTTTTAAATTTTTTTTAAAAATTCATTTATTTGACAGAGAGAATGAGAGAGAGATCACAAACATGCAGAGAGGCAGGCAGAGAGAGAGGAAGAAGCAGGCTCCCCACCGAGCAGAGAGCCCGAAGCGGGGCTCAATCCCAGGTCCCTGAGACCACGACCTGAGCTGAAGGTGGAGGCTTTAACCCCCTGAGCCACCCATGTGCCCCAATTTCTTATTCTAGAAAGCAAAGTAGAAATAAATGCCATATTTTCCAACTCAAAATTCATTTGATCAATAAATATGGTTTGAGCATCAGGATATTTCTGCCAATCATACTTTTCCCTGTGTTGAGTTTTGACAATGAAAGTTCTATTTGACATGAAAGGTAACAGGAAGTTTAATTTCACCAAACTCTTTCACAATGCCTGGCACATGAGACCAACCTACAATGAGCAGAATGCATGTCCTGAATGGATAATTTTCTTGAGTCTATCTGGTAAATAATTATAGTGAAAGAAAATTATATACTGAAAATTCGTTTTTCTTATGTACTGCTCAGTTATATATGAAGTATTAGCATGAAGGCCTTTGTAAAAGATGATGATTTTTATTTGCTAAAAGCTTTACAAACAAGTAGTTTTTCCTTTAAAATGTGGACCTTTTAGCTTAATTGTTGTTCAGACTATTAAATAGTTTTCCTTCCTATTACTAAATAGTGAATTTTACGAACTCACAAATAGTGATTATTGCATTGTGTGAACAAACATGTTTATGTTTTATAAAAAGAAAACATATAAAAAGAAAAGAAATTGATTATAAAGGTAGAGACAGGTAAGAAATTGTGTAGATCATAGAAACATGAAAGTCAGTAATGTTGATAAGTCTATTATAACTGCTATTTTCAGAATTTGCGAGATTATGATTTCCACATTTGCCCTTCTGCTTTTTATTTGTAGGAGAAAATCAAATATGCATCCACTTGCAGTTTAGATGAACTTTCTCAATAAGGACTCGCAAGTCAAAAAGCAACATCTATGGACACATGTTCTTTGAGTGACTTGTCTATTTCCTCTGCAGTCCCTTGCCAAGGTTCCCGTGACCCCTGCCACACACATTGCTCTTAGAACCCTCCTCCCATTAAGGACAATTGCTTTTCTCTTTTCCAGGAAACATCATTTC
The DNA here is from genome assembly GCF_030435805.1 of Mustela lutreola. Taxonomy (NCBI): domain Eukaryota; kingdom Metazoa; phylum Chordata; class Mammalia; order Carnivora; family Mustelidae; genus Mustela; species Mustela lutreola. The sequence continues at coordinate 110,984,274 of NC_081297.1, forward strand.
CTTCTGGGGGATTCACTCAGAAACTGGGACAGTTTACAGCTTTTCAGCCTGGGGTTATAAATCTTGCAAAGTATATGAGGAAGTTTAATTTAAGATGACAGGAAGGCTCTGGTAATTTAAGCCCTCATGAACCTGGCTTCAATTAGTTTCTTAACTCAGCTCTGTGTTGTGGCCTATAGTGTGCTCTTCAACAAAGTCAGTGAATCAATTAAACTTTAAACAAAACAAAACACAAAGGACATTTATTAATTTTTTTTTAAGGCAGGATTTTTTTCTTTCCTAAAGAAAAAGAACTGAGGGGAAGGAAATTGCTCTTCAATTTGAAGATTTAGGAAACCAAGAGGGCATAATCTTAAAAGAGCATATATACACAACATACATGCTTTCCTTATGTTCTGTGCTTTTATTTCACCATTTTAAAAGCTTGACAACTACTTATACTTCTATTGTGATAGATGAAGCAGCATCTATATAATTTTAGTTATTTTAGAGTCAGACAAACATGGGTTTAAATTCTGCCTGCCAATCCCCAATGGTGTGGCATTGGGCAAATGATTTTAACCTGTTCAAATACCAGTGTTCTTACCTCTACAGTCAGAATGGAGATAACTTCCTCAAGAGGGCATTGAGAAGACCTCACAGAGTAATACATGTATAAAGTGCCCCCCATAGCACAACACTTATCACGTAATAGACACTCAACCCAGCCACTTTTACCTTACCTTCTACTCCCTTTACGATCACGTCACATGTATAATGAAATATTCTGACTCATGTTAGAAACCTCAAGTCAGCCTCATCCTTGGTCCCTACTTTCTCATTTTCTCTGATCGGTTCTGTCCATTCCACTTCTAATGTTTATTAACTATATAAAAGTAATGCACAGTAATAATATCCTCAATATTAAAAATAACAGCCTAATACTCAGACGTTTTCATTTGCCAATCTAGGTACACAGAGGTAAGCCCTTCAATTATTTTAGGTGTTTACTTTAGTAGTCTTCCCATGTTGCCAATTAAAATACTTCTGCCTCTAGGTTTTATTCATTAATTTGATTATTATCTTTTGATTCACATACTCCCCATCTCTTCCATCTCCCATTAATGTGTTCAACAAATAAATATTTATTAAGCACTTAGTATGTTCCAGGCACTCTTCTAGATAGAGCAGAGGACAAAAGAGACTAAGGAATTCTTGCCCTTGTGAAGCTTACATCCTATTGATGGGAGACAATAAAATATTAAAATATGTACCACTAACTGCCCCACTGATGCTGGAGAAAAGTAAACCAGGAAAAAAGGAAACATGATGTGTAGAAGCTATATTCATGCAAATTTAATTTGGGTTCTGGGAAAATCTTCACTTTGATGACATTGAGGAGAGGAGGTGAGAGAACTAGTTAGTGGTTGTGGTTATGTTGTGGGAGAGAATTTCAGGCTGATAGAAGACAAGAGCTGAGACCTTGAGTTTGGAGCCTGTCTGGTTTATTTTAAGAAGAGGAAATACCACAGTTGGGATGGATCAGAAGGAAGGAGGCAGGAGAAGAGTAGGATTAATTCTGAGCAAGAGCAGGGAGACACTAATATACCCTGTTGCCATTATAAGGACATTGGATTTTACTCCAGGAGGGATGGAAAGTTACCATGTACCGTGAGGAGGAACCTAAACAGGTATAAAAAATCAAAGGGTCAGGCTGGCTGCTCTGCTGGGAATAGAATATAGTGAGGAAGAGGTGAAAACAAGGGGTTGTGGAGAAAAGCTTGGAGTACCATATTGGAAGCCGAGAGAGGAAGGTCAGTTTGAAATATATTTTGAAGACATTATCAGTAGAATTAGACCAGACTTGCAGTGGGATTGGTAAACAGAGAGGAGACTCTTCATTGGAAAGATGATGTTTCCATTTACTGAAAAGGATAAGAATGTGGGAAGAGCAGGCTTGGTATGGAGAAGGTCAAATATTTACCTATAAACGTGACAATTTTATGGTGTCTGCTACGTATATCCAAGTGGAAAGACTAAGAAGGCAATTGGAATTGCAAGACTGGAGTTTAAGGGACAGATGAAGGCTGTAGACAAAAATTCTGGAGATACGAGCATATAGAAATAATAGAAACTATGAGACTAGAGGTGATGAAGTCACCAAAAATATGTGTATAGTTGGGGAGAAGAAGACCCGAATTAGGGTCAGAAGCTCACTTGTATTGAGACAATGGGTGATAGCAGAACTCCTAGAGGAAACTTAAAAAGTGAGGTGGTCAGTAGTGTATGGACGGGTCTTTCTGGGAGTGCTACCACATAGTTAAATTTCACTCTTTTTAGTTCTTTTATTGGTTAACTTTATAAATTTATATAATGAAATAACATCTTTGTTCTTTCTCAGTAGTATATCTCTTGCCATTCTGTGTTATAAAATATAGCTATTGGCATTTCTTGTTCTCCCCTCATCCACTAACAATTTCCAATCTCTGTCATCTGCACTTTCTTAAAATTAAGGTTCATGTGATTTACAGATTGATTCTAAAAGCTTTCAAACCAATGGAGTGTTTACCTATTGGCTATTAGCAATATGTTCTGTAGAATCAGGATATATACACTGTGATTCTTTCCTGTTCAAAGACTTTCTTGAATGTCTATTGAACGTTGGTATTTGTTTGAATGCAATCATAAACTGATCAATAACTTAAAGAATTGACCAGCGTTCATTTGACGATGCTTTAGAGGGATCAGTCAAGGTATATTGAGGAACCCGTCTATGCCAGCATCATTTTTCTGGGATTATTCAGTTATTGTAGTTAAAATTGCTTCTTGTTTATTTGGATGGTTAACTAATTGGTTTCCTTATTTCTGGCCACGGGGTGGTCATTGATAGTGTTTGACATAGATATTTGATTAATCTCCTTTTTATAATCTCTTCATTTTCTCTTCAATATCCTAGTCCAGCTTCCCTCCTATTTTTCTAGACTAAACCCTTCCTCTGTGTACACCAGGATGAAACTCCTCTCCTATGTGTTCTCCATTAATTCTATTCCATTTATTTTCAGTTTTTCAAAGTCTGTTGAAGTCTCTTGTCTATTGATGTCACTTGTTCTCAATCCTGTCATTCTTGATGTTGGAAACTTAAACTTTAATTATTCCCCTTTCAGCATGTTAATAGCATCATATTAGGAAAAAGAGAATAATGTGAATTTGAGTCTCAGAAGACACAGACAAAATCATTTTTGGTTCTCTTAATTTCCTTTTCTTCATTGAAAAAATAAAAGTCAATTAACTGAACTTAATTTCTTCGGGTAGAAAATAAAAATATCACAATTATACTCTAACTTTTTAATGGAACTGGGAGAATATAATATACATTTTAAAGTATTAGACTGCTACTAATTTACAAGTTAAGACTTGTGTTTTTGGACACAAATGTCTATGTAAAACGATGGTTAGTCAGTATTTCATCATTTGTTCTTGAAATAACCAAAATGTGATTCATGTATAATCACAATGACTCAGGATAACTAATATATTTTATGAACATGGTCTCCCAAGCACTCGACATTGTTTGGGCTCTATTTGGTTTTTAGTATTTATGGTACACTTTCTTCTCAAATAGAGCACTGACAATGTAGGCTTGGTTATTATACCTTCAATCTTGTACCATATGAAATTACTTTATATTAATCTATTTTCCAATAGAGACCGTATTCTGCTTACTGACTTAACAATAGAAAATGCAAGTCTTACAAATCCATAATAGTCATGTCAGTATGACCACTGAACTATTTTCTTGCAGTCAGAGCTATGTAGAAAACCAAATAATAATTGGAATGACAGGACGAACTCATAATTGGATTTTGGGGACTTGTAACATTTCTGTAGCTGAGACAGTCTCACCCATGAGATTTTAACTATTGGTCTAGGATCCCTTTCCTTCATAAAGCACACTGTCAACATTTGCCTCTTAGCATCCATTTCCTGTGCTGCAATTTCTGACAGTGTCCCCAGTCTCTCCCTTTCTGATTGACCTCTCAGTCTGAAAAGATGTATAAATAGAATCAGCCTTCCCTCCCTGGCAGACTCTAGGCCAAAGCTCAGCATCGAGATGTTTTGAAACCCCAGCCACTCCTTATTAGCATGAAACTGAATACAGTGATGATTGCATTTGCTCTGCCATAAATTGAGGATAGTCCAATTGTTAAGACTCTATAAAGTAGACTCTTTCATAGATCTTCAAATACTGCATAGACATGCATTTATATAATTATTTTGTAAGTATAATAATTAAAGGCCATTTTCAGGAACTTGTGTACCAAGAAATAGGCATTAAATTTTGTGTTTAGTACAACACTTTTTGTCTTTTGAAAGTACTAAATAATTCAGTGTTTTCACCAACCAGGATAGTCTTTACCAAAGCTTGTTCAGACTTTTAGCTTAACAAAAAAACTTTGTCTACTAGTATTCAAGGTCCAGATATGGTATTGGTTGATTGATTGCATTGCATTAAAATAATCTTTTGTAATGGAGCACTCAATTTATTGTGATGCAATTTTACTCCATACTGAAATTTTTAAGTTGCAAAGATCCATGGAGCAGGGTAATGCTTTGAGCTATTTGTAAGTAAAAGCATTGTTGGAAAATTTCATTTATGGTAAGACTGTGAAAGAAATATGAGCCTGGTTTCCTGAGTTGCCCTTTATCTGAAAATTCTGCATTCCTAAAAGAGCATGAGACTTTGATGCAGTAATATCTTACATAGGCATCTCCCTCTTTAGTTACTGTTTTGAGATCCCACAAAGACAGACCATGCAGGTGGCCTTATTAACTGTCAGTTGAAATTTAAGATAACACAGAGGTTATAATATATTTACATACCATATTTCACTAATGGGATAAGTTATCACAGTAACCTGTCTCACATATAATCAGGATGATATTTCAGCCACCCAGCTACTAAAAAGAAACACATGTGGATGAAAGCTGAGTTTCTGACTCATTTATGGATTAGGCAATAACTGTTTTCAGTGAAGTCTCAGCAAAATTTAAGTATAGGGACCGTATTTTTATCACGTACTCTAATATGCATGTAGCTGTTGCAAAACATCTTAAATATTTTTGAAGGAGCATATTTAGTGTTGAGGTGTAAAAGATATTTTTGCACCAGTGGTTGAACACCTCCCTCTTTCTTAGAGCTATTAGCACATCAGTTACCATTCTATAACATTGCACAAGGATCCCGCAAAAGGGAAAGTCTTTACACTAAACGAAGAATTTGATTCAGAGAATTCTTTGGATCTTAATTCTGAATGTATGGTTTTCTATCTACCCTTACAATTATAGGATGTATAAGGGAATATATTTTAATTTTAAAATGTTAGTGGGTGTGCTTTACTATTTTCAAAACTTCTTACTTTGTTGTATTTGTTATTTTGTCTAAACATCTTTTAAGACTTTCTTCTCATATACTTAATTATAGTATGTGTTGGGTAACCTCCTCCTAATTTTCTCTCAAGCTATTTTCAGTATATTTGGGAGGAGAGAATTTCTACCTTTTTAACATGGTATCAATAGAACCATAATTGAAAGGTATAAATTGTCCACTAAAACCCATAGCCAAGAAATTTTTTACCTTCTATTTTGTGATTTCTTTGTATTTCTCTTTGGTTCCTTAAGAATAGTGCTGTTAAAAGGACAAATGTGATATTATGATTAAGCAGGTTTTTCTCTTTCTTTGGATATCAAAAGCACTAAATGTCTGACTGTAGAGGGACTCTGTGTAGGGACTTCTACTCATAGTATGTTTGTGTGGCTCTAAGACTTTTTTTTTTTTTTAAGATTTTATTTATTTATTTGACAGACAGAGATCACAGGTAGGTAGAGAGAGAGGAGGAAGCAGGCTCCCTACTGAGCAGAGAGTCCAATGCGGGGCTCGATCTCAGGACCGTGGGATCATGACCTGAGTCGAAGGCAGAGAGGCTTTAACCCACTGAGCCACCCAGGCGCCCCTGTGTGGCTCTAAGACTTAATGGTAAATAGATAAGAGTGGAGTAAAGGGTTTCCTAAATAACTTTTTATACAATTTCTTAATATAGATGAGGAGTTAAAAGAACCTACATAGACAAAAAATTGCCTTTAGATTCTACCTTGTTCTGATAAACATAGTTTATTCAATTATGCTTGTATTAAGTACATACACTTTAAGAATAACTTTTGTGTCTGATTTTTATGTTTTGATGAGTCAGTCACTATACAGTCAGCGAATACCATATGGAAATGAAATGAAATATTTGAATGAAAGACGATATTGTTCCTAATGATTCTTCACATATTGCATTAGAGCCCAGTGTTGTTTTTCATCAGTGATTTGAAAGTTAAGCTATGACCTTTCAAAAAATAAAGATCTAGCCCTCACTGCGTGCCAAAATTATGCTAGATTTTTGGTCCAGATATGGTGATGTTTCTACCATTCAAATTGCTGACAGTGTAATAGAAGACCTAGATGTTTAAACAGGTAGTTCAATCAGGTATACTACTGATGAAGTTCTAGAACCTAGGTGAGGTTCGGTGGGCTGAGGTCCGGAGCCGATGACCAAGAAAGAATTCTTGAGACATCTTTGGTGCAAAATGGTGGTTTATTAAAGCACAGGGACAGGACCTGTGGGCAGGAAAAGCTTCTGCCCGGGGTTGTGAGGGATGGCAGGTTATGTACCCTGCGGTTGGGGGAAGGTGAGGGGAAGGGAGGTTTCAATGGAGTTTTTATATGTTAAAGAGGGCCTACAAGGTGCCTGGAGGAGGCCTTGCCCTTGTGGCTTCATCAATGTCATCTTTAGGCCAGCCATTAACATCAAGATAGTTGGGAGATTCTTGGGGTGTTATGATCCTGCGATCATTTACATTCCCTTCTACCTCAGCCTCCTCCAGTTTCGTTTATGATGGGGAGGGAGACATTAGGTCTTGAGGAACTGAGAGTTATTTGCCTCTGGAAATTTGTGCTATTGATAAGGTAACCTCCCTGTTTGTAGATCTCCAGGACATTTGTAGAGCAAGAGAGATTCCTGTCTTGCAGGATTGTGATCTCTGCAAGTTAACTATTTGTTTATCGTTTATGGCAGTCAGGGGTGCCTGAGGAATGCTACACACATTATGGAGGGGAGCGGGTGGAGAGGGGGGTGCAAGGCACCAGCATTTGCTTTGTCTTCAGCCAGCCTCGTGCTCCCTCATCACTACCTAATCCAACAGAGTTACTTAGTGACAGCAGTCAGAGGAGAGAGCCTAGATGAGGGCACTCATGAATTAAATGCCATTTACATTCAGGAAACTCCAAGTATTTGGACAAGGAAAAAGTGTAAATAGAAGTGTGTTCTGAGTATCCATTGTTGTTCGAAAAGAAATACCCCAAATATAGTTGTGCAAAACAATAACCATTTGATTAAACTCATGGATTTTGTGAGCCTTGGAATCAGACAGGGCCCAGTGGAGATGGCTTGTCTCTGCTTACAGTGTTTGGCACTGGGAAGGGTGGAGTGGCTGAGGTGTCACAGACTCCTGGGGGGCGGAATAGGTGTGGAAGAATCCACTGCTAGGGTGACTTTTCAGTCCATGTGTCTGGCAGCTTACCCAGAATAGCAACCACACAAAGCTTCTCCAACATGGCAGTCACAAAAACGTGGTGCTTCTTACATGGTGACCTATTGGTTGATGGAGTGACAAGCCCACCCAGATTCAAGCAGAGGGTCAGTGGAATGAAGATTTTACCTCTTAATGAAAGGAATACCGAAAGGTATATGATAGCTCTGTTTTTAAATTGCCACAGGGTATGATGACAGGTAAGACTAGAGACAAGGGCGAAGGTCAGTAAATAGAGGCTTTGGTTGTTATGTCTAAGAGATGGGACTTATTTCCTGAACGTAAAGGACGATTGTTTTGGAGATTTTTTTAGCAGAGGAAAGATGATGCCGTTTATAACTTAGGAGCATAACCATGGTGACAGGATAGAGGAAGGATGTGCTTTGGGGAGAGGAGTAGGAAGGGTACTGCAGCTAAAATGGTAGGAAAGTGAACAGAGTAATGTTAATAGGCATGAGTTTCTGACTAGGAAAATGAACTTGGGGACTGTTTGGAAGTAAGGGTGAAACATTTATTTTGGTTTCATTTTTTATTTATTTATTTTTTTTACTCGTTGGATAGTGATACTTTTCAGTAAGGAGAAAAATGATGCAATGGTGGAAACAGATGAAAAGAAGGAGGTGGAGGAAAAAAAATTCACCTTTGGGTTTCATGAATTTGATAATTTAATGGGAATTCTAGATAGTGGTGTCTAGTGTCTCTGGAGCCCAGAAGAGAGGTCAGGGCCAGAGATACAGACATGGGAAAGTTGTTTGACCCTGTTTTTTCTTTGTTTGTTTTGTTTTATTTTGTTTTTGTTTTAACTGAAACAGTAGAAGTGGAAGAGATTACTGAGGGAAAAAGTATAAAGCTGGGCAAAAAAGGGAGGTCTCAGAGCAGAATTGTAGCAACCGAACTTACTGGTAAAGTGAACAAACAAGAGAATGTTCTTTTCATTTGTTTTATAATACATTCAGACTTACAGTAGCTAGTTCAATATCTTCTTCAAGGCCAATTGTTTTGGTGTTGTTTTGAGGAATGTCTCATTTTTTGAGACATTTTATCCTTGCCTTTCAAATTAGATGTAAAACTAGAGTACAAATCTAAAACAAGACACTGGTTGAAATAGTAAAATAAATATACTATATTTTATAAGCATATCAAATTGTATTTTCATCTAAGCAGTATATTATATAACAGAAACATTCAATAAATCTGTATTTGAGACACTTTTTGAATTATGTACATTGCTGAGAATTACAGGTTCTGAAAGTCTCATCCCATGCAAGCTGCTTTGGGAATGGTGTTTCATGGATGTCTTACTGGGACCTGTAGAGATTCATACTGTTGAGTTCAGGAAATGAGAAGAGTGTGTAGTATCCAGGGACGTTGGAGGGAGAAGGAGACTTCATTAACTTTGCTTTCAATAAATCATTGTCCCAAGGTAATTATAAATCTAGAGACTGAGAACCAGAATTGAGGCTCAACTACTGTACCGAGAGGTCCATGCTTGTGGGATTTGGAGTAATCTAAAACAGAGTAACCTCAGAAGTGATAGGTGAGAACCAAAGATGTGTTGGGAAGACCAAGCACAAGAGAGCAGAGGAATTATAGGGATTGAGAAACGTAGGAAGTTATGTTGTATGAATTCATCATATTTATAGAGCTTCCTGTGGGGGCTAGTTCATTCAGGGACTCTCAAATGTACATCTGAATCCCTCTGAATTTTCCTTTTAACTGTTATAACGCTTATGTAAGCCAGACAGTCTTCTAAGTGATTTACAGCTTAAACCCCATAAAAACCTTGAGGTAAACTGAGGGTTGCAGGGAATGGGGGGGGGAGGGCTAGGGAGAGGGTGGTTGTGTTAGGGACATTGGGGCAGGTATGTGCTATGGTGAGTGCCGTGAAGTGTGTAAGCCTGACGATTCACAGACCTGAACCCCGGGGGCAAATAATACATTATATGTTAATTAAAAAAGATGAAAAGCAACAACAACAAAACTTTGAGGTAGGTATAGTTACCATCCTTATTTAACAGTTGAGGAAATCGGGACAGAGAACAACAAAAGCGAAGCTGGTATTCAGGTAGAGCAAGCAGCCCGACTCTAAATTCTGTGCTACAAACCAATGTATTAGATTTTTACTACTGATATTTTAGTTTAATAATTCATGGAAGAGAAAGATTCGATTGTACCACTTGTACACACCTGCCTGATATTTTTATATTGCTCCTTTCAATGTTGCGGTAAATTCATTTTCCATTGAATATAAATTACACTTTTAAGAAAGAAGTTTGAATTATTGTACATGGTTTTAAGGGTTATACTTTCCATAGTGAAACAAGCCTGGCATGTATAAATCTAATTTTTCCAAATGGACTTTTTCTAGCATAATGCCAGTACATATAGGCAGGCAGTCAATAAAAGTCTTTCATGATGAATTAATTTCCTGACTACATCAATAAATATGTGCTTATTAGAATAAATAGAACACAAAACTGAATCAAATTTCACAGTATCTTTACCACTTTGCCACTTTGAAAACCTTAAGGATGTGAAGTCAATTTCTCATTTATTTATTCATTCAACATCCAAAAGTGTTTATGTACTTTATAAGAGAACCATTACAATAAGATCATAAAATGATCTTTACCTTAGCTGCACTGTAAAGGTGGGTTTACTCACCACAGAATATCCAGCTTCCAAGTATATCCTGTTACTTTATTCACTCTGTGACCGTAACATAATCTAGAAGTCGAGTCTTGATTTTTTTTTCTCATCAGAAACTATACCAAGGATGTTCAGTCTCCTTTTCCTACTCTGCCTCTAGGTAACTATCCTGTGCCACTCAAGCCAGAGGCCCAGGAGCCATCCTAAATTCTTCCCTCTGCTTCAGTTCCTACGGCTACCATTATAACTCTTCTCATTTATCATTTACTTCTATATTCTCTACTTCTGTCTTCTTTCAGACCCTCACCAAATGGTGCCTGAATTATAGCAGCAATTTCCCATTTGGTCTCCTAAATGGGAAATTTGGTCTTATTAAATGTCCCTACCTACTTCCTTCCCTAGTTCCTCCTTTATATATCTAAGAGAGGATCTCTTCAGTCTGAGAATTTATCATTTATTCTGCAGTCAAAAACTTTTGGTATTCCCTACTGCATCGGGACAAAGGTCCAATTGCCTAGCAAGTTGTTGTGGCTCTCCAGGTTCTTACCTGGGCAAACAATAGGTGTTAAAAGGATATTTGTAGAATGAATAAATAAGAAAAAAAAAAGTTTTTAATTATCATAATAATTAAACACGAATTGAGACAATTCAAATATCCACTGTTTCAACTGAGATTTTTTCAGAAGAAACTTGGTAGTAGCTAATGAAAATAAGGAATGATAGATTGTGTGAAGCTGAGATATTATGTTTTGTTGATTTTTAATGATTCATGTGTGCGTTATGTCTGGATCCAGTTTGATTTTTGAGGATAAAAACTAAGGAATGAGATTATATACTTTTACTTCTACATGGAAGTTCACTGCTAGAATAACTATAATAGAAGTAGAATCTTTTTAAAAAAATCCTGTACTGAGCCACTCAAGTCTTAATATTTTGATGAGACAATAAAGAAGAAATTCAAATAAGTTTTCATTCTCATTCTAATTCTTTTGATTAATAAGGATTGCTTGAATCCTGGCCATGGATTTTGAAGCTACCACAGGGCTTATGAGGAAAGAATTCTGTGATTGATTGATTAATCATCTGTGCAATGGACATGGAAGCCGTGGGCTATAATTATTGTGTCAGTTTCCTAGCCCCGATTAAATGTTGCTTAAAAATTCAAAAGAGAGCATTTACTTGGAAGATTTTTGAGGAGAGTTGCTTAAATACTGTGAAAGTATCTTACTCTTTCAAACTATCTTATTGCGTATTCTTGATTTCTTTATAAAATGATCTATTGAATGAAATTATTAATATTATCTGTCTGAATGCTAAAGAGTACCTTTTGAAGTAGACTTATTTGATATTAGAAGAGTTGCTATTTTATAACAGTATTGAAATAATAATAATAATAATAGTGACTTATTATGTCTTCGAGGTATTCATAAATCCACAGGACAATGAATTAATAGAAAAAGAAGCATTAAAATACTGCAATTTGTTATCAATATGCAACAAAAAACGATAGTATAGCAGAATATAGCAAAGATTGTATAGAATCTAACAGACCAAAGTTCAAATTTTAGTACTGTTATTTTTAAGATGTATAATGTATACAGATAAGTTAATATATAATATCTTTGGTTTCATATTTCCAGTCAGGAACAGATGTCATCTTTGTAGCTCTATTATAAGGAATAAATGAGAAAATAAATAAACTGCAGATCACTTAATAAAGACACAATGAAGATGAATGCTTTTTTTTTCTTCCTTTAATATACTTCTGATAAACCCTTTCTTAAAACAGTCCCCCTTGCTTAAAAGTTGGAGATATAATAAATCATTGTTTGGTAATACTAGTTAGTAAATATAAATCAATTATTTAGTTACTGAACACATTATAAACCCATGAAAGGAGCTGAGAATGCAAAGTGGACATAACATCATTCCTGTCCTTGTAAATAAAACAATCTTCTCAGGATGCAGATATTTATGATAAATTCCCATATTAACCTAATAATTAGAGGAGAATTAAGATTTGTGGACCAGGAGAGGACAATTAACTCTGGGAAACTTGAGAAATGCTTCAACCAGAAGGCGAGATTTGAGCAGGATTTTGAACTAGCAGTAAGATTTTATAATGCAGGGAAAGGAAGGACTGGCATTTCAGATGAAGGAAACCTAATGTGAAAAGCCATGGACCCACAGGAACAGAGGCCGTAGGCAAGAAGCAGAGGTGTGGTGACAGTGGAGAACATGGGGTGGAAATATGCTGAGTGGATGAGGCTGTAAGAGTCTGAGGGGACGTACTGAAATATTGTAAACAAAATCACAGGGCTTGGATTTTATCTTGTGGACAACATCAGTCAACAGCAATTTCAAAGAAAGCAGTTGGCATTCATTTTTCCTTGGGAAAGTGCATTCTGTTGACTGAGAGGAATGATTTGATTTGTCTGGGAATAAAAATGGACTGAAAACAGTGAGACCAGTGAAGACGTATTATTAGAGTCTGTAAGAGAGATGACACAAAGGAAGAAAAACAGTAGGTAATGATCCAGACAACTCCTTATTGTTCAGTGGAGAAAATGGTGACAGTCAAGTTATGTAGCAAAGTTGGAGAGAGAGGATGGTTTGAAAGAAGGAAAATGAGTTGTTTTGAAAGTTTTTGGAATATCTGGGAGAAATCTAGGTGATCTGGGTATAATGTTTAGGGATCTCAAGGTGATATTTAAGAAAGAGATTGAGTTTAGGATTGAGATTTGAGTATAGAATGTAGATCTGAGATAGAAAGAATAGAGGGGTAGATCAGCTGTTGCCTAGGATTACAATTTTGAAAATACTCATGGTAACAGTATAACAATTAAGTGGGGGGGGGGGTGGGAGTGAGTCAACAGTTACTTGGGAAGTAGGAGTAGCCGCAGAGGTAGCTGTTGCATTAGAAAAGCTAAGTGAGATAAGGATTTGTAAAAGGATGATATCAATAGTATCCAGAGCCCCTAGAGCATAGATGATGAAACATGACTCCTGAGATGTTTAGATTACGCTGTTTCACTTTAGAAACTACAAAGTTTTTCTTGTCTTCCATTTTAGGGAAGTAAAAAAGCACTCTCAATATTTTACTTTATCAAATGAGCAGATACTTTTTGATAGAACCCACAAGAAGTCTCAAAATATGCATTTCTTTTGTGCTTCTGTTTCTGATATTTTTACCACCCGTTAGCTAGAAGGAGTCTCATTTGGCAATCTTTCCAGGGAAAAAATACGCTATCCTCAATCCAGATACTTTGAAAATTCCTAGTTTATTAGTGTTCTGATTCTATTTATCTTCCCTGTCTTGCCTCAGAGCTGTGTCTACATGTCTCTTGTGTCTGTTTTACCAATAAATTGCATGAGCTGTACCACCTCACCTACTCTGTGACTAGACTGTAAGTCTGAAATGTGGGATATAGTATTGCAAGCAAATATGGGGGAAAAATAGTGGTTTTCTACTGAGTGTGGAGACAGGGCCAGGTAGAAGATTAAGAAAAACAAAAGGACCCAGAGACATTGTGGGAAGTGTTCTGGGCTTGATTTAGTGCAATAAAAAAGGAAATTGGAAGAGAACATAAATGTAAATGGATTTGTAGAGGTTGAATCAGAGTGACAACCTACTGACAATAATTAAAAGGAAAAAGAGAAGAGTCAACTACTGAGGTTTCATGCCCATTGGACTAAAGAAAATGATGATCCTGTGAATAGAAATCAAGAAATTAGAGGAAGGATCCGATTAAGACTAGGGGGTTAAAAGAAGGAAAATGGTGTTTATAGTGGTGACTCTGAAAATCATAGAAGTGGACATCTTTTCCTCAGTTGATATTGGCAATTGGGAGTGTGACTCACATATTAACACTTGTGTATAGTAGATTTTACTTAAAGTCTGAGGTAAAAAATGAATTGCTAAGCGAAAGAATGCATACAAGTGTTTGAGGAAAGAGGACCTATGAAAAATCATGCCTTAAAGAGCTCAATAAAGGAAAAGGACTCAGTGAAGGAAAGAGAAAATGAATGAGAATGATGGACAAATCAAGTGAGCTCACTGGTATTACCATCTATGAAAGAGAGAGATTCACAAAGGCAGAGGGAGCAATATGGGTCAGATAAAAGATGTTGGAGTATGGTGGAATTAATTAAAGTCCTGTGTTCTTCATGCAACAGTTTAGCTAGTGCAAGGGAAGCAGAACAGAAGCCAAGTTTCAAAGGATTAAGTTATGAGAATTTGGAACAAAAATCTAGGCATTGTGTAGAATATTGTTCTCTCATAATAAATTAGAAAACACATGTGGGCCATAAAACCAAACTAATTTTAGCAAGTCAGTTGACCTTTCTAGGTTTTCTTCCCCTACCCCACTTCTATCCTGGAAATTACTGAACTTCCTTAAAATCATGCAAGAAAATGCTATGAGATGGTTTCTGTTCCCTGAAAGAAAGTACATTATTTCATTGTCATTTCTCCAGCTAATATTTGTGTTCAATTTGTAGAATACAGGGTAAGGCATAGTAGTGAACCTTGAGGTAGGTCTCTTTCTCTGGATTAACAAAATAGATTGAGAAGTTCACACACAATAAATATTTCTTCACTTTGAGTGCTTGTATTTGAAATTTAGATTTTAAATTAATATCTCATTTCATTCAGACACTTTGGTTTTTATTTTTACATTATTCTCTGGTATCATTGTTAACTGAAGCAGTTGGGAGAATTTTCTCAGTGTCCAATGTAGTTAGGATACAGAATTTATTATATGCAAATAAATAATATATATCGAATGTGAGAAATAAGTGTTCTGAAAAGCTTCCTAGCTATGAGGATATATTCCTTTCTGTCCAGGCTCTTTTTAAGGGCCTTCGTGCTCCCTCAAATTCACCTGAAAAGTGATTCTCCACTTAGGCATCAATCCATGACCAATCGCAGGATATGTGAACATGTTTCACATCTAATTGGGTCTCACCGTATGCTTCAAAACACTAATTTCAGAACACTCAGGTAATTCAGGAATTAGTTTAAGTGCAAAATTTCATTTTTGTTTGTAAAATATTCGCTGATCTTCGGAACTTGGTTTAAATAATGCTTTCTTTTGTGTCTTTGATCAAAGATTTTGATTTAAAAATTATTAAGAACTACAACTCAAGAATGCCCAGAAACTGTCATTAATAGTTGTTCAGTTGTTCAGTTGGAGAATTTGACTCCAATTTATTCCATTTAACTTTTACATAGTTCTTTCTTTGGAAAACCATCTTGTTTTGTTCGTTTCCTTAGAACTTTCTATCCAGGACTCGAGATCAAACAATACATTTGTCAGAAACTAAATATTTTAGTCATTTGGTTCTGGAAATAATATTCAAGTGAAAGCAGCAGATTTGAAGAGTTTACTAAAGAAAATAATGACTCTCATGCTCTTTCTGTTCATTTTAACCTCTTTGAGAAAGAGCTCATTGTATTATGTAAAGTCAAACTTCAGCTTTCCTGAAATTTTTCCAGTTATTTACAAAGGTTGAATTTCTTTATGAAATGAAATCCTACTCAAAATAATATGAACACTATCACATGGCCATAATTTTAAAGTCAATGATGACACACTTAATTCCAAGGGATGCCCTGCATTGTTTCATAGTGTGTTCATTTATCAAAGGTCACAGTATATATGTTGCATTATCATAATTTTCTAATTAATTTATCCTTTATACATGCTTATACATGTTCCAATCGCATTTCATTAACTCATAGTTTTCTTGTAATGTTGTGCTTTCTTTCCATGTTCAAAGAATCTCTTTAATTCAATTTCTCTGTTTCTCCTCATACAGTCTGGCAGCCAGATATGCAACTCAGTCTAATCACAGTGGAATTGCAACCAGTCAAAAAAAGCCTACTAGGTCAGTTAATATCTCTAATTTATTGCTTGTTAGTGATGATAAAGTAACTGCCCAGTGATATTTTGTCCTATCATACTAAATTTTTTTCATAAATTACATACTTCTGGATGAAAAGTTTAGAAGACTGAATTCCTCCAAGTGGATTTCCATATGCATTCTCCGGGATGAGCATGTCTGTGTTAGATCATTAAATGGGTTCTGACTTCTTCTGTTTTAGTTTTGTTATATATACTGTTATGACTGGGCTGAAGTCTAGCTTCTAGGCTTAGAGAAAGTCAGGGAAAACATGCCTTTGAAGGCCCCATTCCTTCCAGGCTACAGAATCTGGAAGTTATATGACAAGAATGTAATTGTTTTTGGAGATGGGCATACATTAATTATTGCACATTTTGAGGCAGAATTGAGAAATACTGACAGTTTTTTGTGGGAAGGTTAGCACCAGGTCACCAAGTTAACCTGGATTGTTCCTTTACGTATAATAGTATAAAGTTTTGCTTCTTTATGACATACATATTTTAAAGACAGTTTGTTATAGGAAATGATTGTATGATGTACTGTTTGGAAAATACTGATAGATAAATGTATATTGAAAGTGTATGATTTATTAAAAAAAAATGTTAAGTTGCTAGAGGCATGATGGTACAGCTGAGTAAAGCCACAGCATATGTGTTTTGCACCCTTGATTATTATGTGATTATATGTGACATCTCCCTCACTGGTGGCTTCCTAATCACTGCTCTGATAATGTATCATATTGTGCAATGTTTGACCACAGGGACTGCTTATGATGCCTTGACATGAGGTATGTGCTTTTTCTCTTGCCTTGGTTTTCTAAGTTATGTTCATTTCCATAGTAATTAAAATGATTCTGGAGAGAAAAATTTAAAGGGCATTTAATTTAAAGTAGGAAAAATGATGTAAATTCAAATGTGCAAAAAAACAGTGACCTGCCTTGTACAGTTTTTTATTACTACTTCTAAGACTCATGCATAAAAATATATTTTAAGTACATTAATTTAATAGAACATTTCTCTCTCTCTCTCTCTCTCTCTGTCTTTTGTTGGCTTCATTCTCATTTCTCTTTTTATTACTTTGATGAATGATCTGGAGCTCTGGCTGCCTGTCAAATTAGGGTAATGAGAAGAGCAAATGGATTTTTTAATTTGTTTTAATTTGTTCTTCTGAGAACTAGAGATCACTTGCCTTCATGGGTCACAATAAAGATTAAAATGCACTTTAATTGCTTTCTAGAAACAGGTCAAGTCTCATTGCAAGCAGGGCAAGTTCTGTGACAAAATTTGTTTATACGTGTGAGTTTGGAATGAACTTTCTAAGTCTGTAGCTGTGTCTGCAGAGATAGTTCTTGGATTTATTATGAGTGGGGCATTTGGCCAAATTAATTAATTGAGTCATTTTTCAGAGTGCAGTCATTGGTACTCAAAATTCCTGGTGTCTATGGTTTTGTGCTATACTTACATACCCTGTAGATCCATCTGAGTAAAAGTTAAATGCTGGAATCATTTGGAAAAGTTTCCAATCTTGTACATGGCACAGCTTCTAATTGGCAAAATAGCTGAAGGAACTATTTATTAGCCATATGTATTTAAACTCCAGAATACAGTCAATATTTTGAAACTAATAACTATTCCAAGAAAGCAACACTTCTGTTTTTAAGTTGGAATTTTTGTTTTCCTGATGTTCATTCCATGTTGCAATACCTGTTACTATTTTAAAAAATAACTATGAGTGTTAAAAGTTTGATTTCCTAATAATTTATGGAAATAATATATTAATTATGAAAGTGAGTTAAAATATGAATATAGTAACAACTGATCTTGAAATTGTGATATATTGGGCACAAATATATCAGGTATAAATGCTCTGTCATTTTAAAAACTTAGTATAGAGAACAGTAAAAATTTCTGTGCTTCATTTATAAGGCCTGGAGTTTCATTTCTTTTAAAATAGAAATTATCTGAGCAGTACACAGTGACATTCACATGGTGGCAGCAAATGCTAGCAAAGAGGCTGACATCCTTTAGTACCATGTTGTTAAATATGAATTAGAAGGCCAATATTTGTTCTTAATTACTAGTTCTTAATTTATCCAGATTGCTTACTATACATATATAATATGTTAACAGGGTAGAGTAAAATACAGTGATTGTATATTGTAGGCACAGTTCATGAATAATTGATACTTGAAATTTCAAGATGGAAACTGCTTAAACAGTGACAGGAATGATCCACACTGATACTTAATTTTAGTCTGCATAGAATAACTGCAGATCACAACCTAACGTCAAACTTTCCCTAATTTTAACACAGTTTGCCTATTATTTCCTCTCGTCCTGTCTTTCATCCCCAAAGACTGGCTGAAGTCACTGTCCCTGTAGGTGTATTTTACATTGCCATTCTGTTAACAGAGATTCTCTGCTTCTGAGACCTGCATCCTTTCTTGTCATATCACCTTTGTGATCAGCTGGCCCCACTTGTAAGATAATTAGCTAATGTTTAGATAATTAGCTTATTTCTGGCAAAATGATTAAAGAAAAAAAAATTTTTTGAGGCAGACCTGTAAAATACAAATTAACTCATCACTTTGGTCTCTGCATCATGCTTGAATCGGAATAGCTTACTATCTTAGATATGCAATAAGCATTTGCTATTAGCAATTTGTTCAGTAACTTTTTTCTTCTTGTTATTATCAAGTTGACTTAGGAAACAGCTATCTAAGAGGAAAACAAATGTCCCATACATCAATAAGAACCACTTAACAACAAATGCAAATAGGTGATTAACACCTCGAGAACACAGTACATTTGTGTTATTTCCCTTGCTTTTCATGTAATTGTTATAGTATTTTTAAGTCAAAGTGCCATCCCTCAGAGGTGTTGTAAGTATGGCTTTTTTAGTTAAAGGTTATTTTATTTCTAATTGCTCTACATTCTTAGTATCATTTGAGGGCATGTTTATTGAAAAGTGAAATAAGATTTCTCTGAAGATTCTAAATTCTTGTGTTTAGCTTATTTATCACTTAAACCACCATTTTCTACTAAACAGATTTTAGAACATCGTATGTTGTGCTTTTTCCACTAAGGCTTCCCTGATCAGAACCTCTTACCCCTTATCTTTTTGTAATATACAAAAATGATGTAATTTTTCTTATATTATTTCAGGCTTCCAGGTCCCTCTAGGGTGCCAACAGCAGGCAGCAACAGCAAAGTCCAGGGAGCCTCTAATTTAAATAGGAGAAGTCAGAGCTTTAACAGCATTGACAAAAGCAAGCCTCCAAATTATGCAAATGGCAATGAAAAAGGTAAGTGTTGGCCTATTACATCATTATGGCACAAGTCTAACGCATTGGTCTTATAAATTACATGCTAAGTCCAATATTTGAACAGTGTTAATGCCTTTTGGAATGGAGTTGTTATCAGTGTGGTTTCATGTTTTCTAACTGCCCCCTCCTGAATTCCAGTTTTCTTCAGGGCTTTTTTTATCTGAAGAATATTTTAAGAGAGTAAACTCATTTATTTTAAAGTGGTTAATTATAAACCTGAGCATAAAATCTGTTTCCCCAAAACATTTCCTCCTGGTTGCATATAAATAGCATTTCCTTTTATCTTTTTAAGTTTTAGGAACAATTATTATAAAATCATAAATCTGTATTAGGTTTCTTTGAGTCTTTAGCTTCAGTTGACATAAATGCCATAAGTGTTCTGGGAATCAAAACTTGAGTTGTAATTGGGATGGGTATTTCATCTTTAGGAGCAGGACACAGAAATAATGTGATCTTCGTTTTCTCTAAAGAGACAAATTATCCATGTTTGTTTTATTTTCTCGATTAGAGTACAGGATAGAAATACCAGATCACAAAATCATTGGGGAAAAAAGACACTTAGTAAAAATCTGTGTTAAAGGCAAATTATATTTTAACCAGATGATACACAATTCTCTGTGTTGTGCACAGTGTACATTTAATGAGTGGCTTGCTTGATACATTACACTGTGGAGCATGGGTTCATGTAAGAGACTGTGCATTTCACATCTAAACCATAAGAAAATCAAGAAACTATACTCTCGTAGGCACAGTGACTGTGTAAGGGACTAAGGCCTGTGGCTGGCTTTTGAGGTAGTTTCGTCAACTTCAAAGAACTTTAACTTCACTTTATAGTATTTAACTTTCTATGCAACAAACAAAACAAGAAGTTCAAAAGTAACAAACATGCTTAGTTAGTAGAATAGCTGGCAAATTCAACCAGGTAGGAACTTTTTTGCTCAAATTAGATCATTTCAAATTGTTTCATACAGAAGATGTGATCTAACAACCTTCTCTAATTTAGACATGAATTGACAGATAATCTATGAATCAGACACTTTAGTCAAAGTTTCTCTTGCTTTAAAACAGAATTGGACAGAACATAAATCTCTGAAGGCGAGGCAGTGTCTTGATCCCTAGAATATTCTCTGCTCTTGAGTGGAGTGGGAGGAAAAGAAAATAATGTATAATTGGAAGTCAGGAGTTTTTCTTTGAAATTTAAAATAACACCTCTGATTTAGGAACCTAAGAAATTTTACTGGACACTTATACTTTTTCTAAGGGAAAGGGAGACAACACTTACAAAAGCTTTCTTCTTTGGTTTGTGACTTTCCTAGGAAGTGTCATACAAAGTCTGTATGTGCTATGAAAGTCTAAAGGAAAGTTCATTTAGACATACAATGTGCTGGATGGACTGCTCATATACCCAGTTTAAATGCAGGATTCTACAATTATGTAATATTTTTGCAAGAACTATTAATAACATTGGCAAAGAGATTTAGAAATGCTTTAGATAAATGCAAGCTGGTGCAGCCACTCTGGAAAACAGCATGGAGGTTCCTCAAAATGTTGAAAATAGAACTGCCCTATGACCCAGCAATTGCACTATTGGGTATTTACCCTAAAGATACAAATGTAGTGATCCAAAGGGGCACATGCACCCAAATGTTTATAGCAGCAATGTCCACAATAGCCAAACTATGGAAAGAACCTAGATGTCCATCAACAGATGAATGGATCAAGAAGATGTGGTATATATACACAATGGAATACTATGCAGCCATCAAAAGAAATGAAATCTTGCCATTTGCGACAACATGGATGGAACTAGAGCGTATCATGCTTAGCGAAATAAGTCAAGCAGAGAAAGACAACTATCATATGATCTCCCTGATATGAGGAAGTGGTGATGCAACATGGAGGCTTAAGTGGGTAGGAGAAGAATAAATGAAACAAGATGGGATTGGGAGGGAGACAAACCATAAGTGACTCTTAATCTCACAAAACAAACTGAGGGTTGCCGGGGGGAGGGGGTTTGGGAGAAGGGGGTGGGATTATGGACATTGGGGAGGGTATGTGCTTTGGTGAGTGCTGTGAAGTGGGTAAACCTGGTGATTCACAGACCTGTACCCCTGGGGATAAAAATATATGTTTATAAAAAATAAAAAATTAAAAAAAATAAAAAATAAAAAAAAAATAAATTGGCCAAATTTGAAACAAAAAAAAAAAAAAAAAAAGAAATGCTTTAGATAATCTAACACTTTGGTTTCATAATGTATCGAAATTTTTGGTCATGTGAAAAGTTTTTCTGTATTTCTGGTGTCTAAAAGTAAAAACCTAAAGGTAGACAAGGATTTCTATTTTTTCATAGCCATTCAACTTCTCTGATGAACAAAATTAAGAAGTAGTCATCTTTACAATACCCACAAGGTGGAGACAGACAACATACATTATAACGTTTTTGATTCAAAAAAGCAGATTTCCTTAGGTCCACATCTACAGCAAAATACCAGGGTTTTCATTACTTTTAATTCCCAAATAACTAAAAATTCAATAGAATTGAAATATTTATAATATATCCAATATAGACATTAAGTGTCTGAAAACTGCCGATAAGAACTGAAGCATAAACTGCATCCTATGACTGTTACATGGCATTTTCTATTAACGTGGAGTTACAACTTTAGCAATACAACCAATATCAATGTTTCTAAATTACCATGCTATTTTGTATTTCTGAAATATTATCTTGGCACCTGGGTGGCTCAGGTGGTTAAGCATCTGGCTCCTGATTTCGGCTCAGGTCATGATCTCAGAGTCGTGAGATGGTATGTCACATCAGGCTCCGCACTCAAGGTGGAGTCTGCTTGAGATTTTCTCTCTCTACCTCTCCCTCTGTCCTTTTTGCCACATGTGCACACACACTCTCTCCCTCTCTCTTAAATAAATAAATAAATAAATAAATAATCCCTTAAAAAATTATCTTAAATTATAAGAGCAAACAAAACAATAATAAACATCACACACAAAACAATTTATAATTTACTCTTTAGCCTATTAGAATGGTCTTTTTGGATAGGAATGTTTTATTAATCTTTTTGACATGGATATTTATAGTGGTAGCACAATCTATATAAAAATAGAAGATTCTTCTACTGACAAGCTGATCTCTGTCACAGACTGGCCTGCGTACATATCCTAGATATGATCAAGTAAGGTGAAAACTAAGTCAAAGTTTTCATATGTCACACTATTATAATGACAGAATTCAGAAAGTACTAACTTGAGTATTCTAATCAATTGCTATTCCTTTTTTAGTTATTAGAAAGTACAACATATAAATTTAATGAATTAAGATGTTTTACTTGAGGGATTAACCACATTGTCTGCAGTGTGTTCCCCGAATGCTTCTACGTGGAAATATACTTTCTACTTTCTTTAACAAGTCTTGGGTGATGTGTTATATGAACCACTTGAAGAATCTCTAGAACATGTGATAGGAAATAAAGATTTATTCACAATGAAAACAGTTTCATTTCCCTATTAAAAAACATACTGTTGAAATTACAGTAGCTTTATACCGTATAGCATTGTAAAACTAAATTATTTTCAAGTTGTGTGACTGATGAAAGGAAATAGAGAAATCACAAACTACCACTTCGAAAAATCCATCTAATATCATCGTGTTACTAATACAATTCAAGAACTAGGGTGTTTATTTCACCCTTTTACCAAATGAGTTCTAATATCAGTGAATGGAACCATAGCTGCTTCTTTGCAGAAAAGGCCGAAAAGAAACGTTGTTACAGTCAGAGGCCATGGGGGGCACCCTTCTGCTGAAATAGAATGTCGGAACAGATTTTTTTTTTTTTTTTTCCACAAGAAATGGTGATGTGAGGATATCGCTGTTTGTGGAGAATTTATTCTGAGAGTCTCCAGTTTCTTCTCTCGGTGACCTACCATTCAGATACTGACAACGAGTAATATGTTCTGATGCCAGCATTTATCAGTTTGCCTATATATTATGGGCAAGATGTATGCTTTAAAGAAAAATTAAATATGTGTTCCCTGGAAATCAGGGATCACTGAAAAGAGTGCCCTGGTTCGTTTATATCTACACTTTCCATGTTTGAAGCAGCTTATCCTAAGAAATCATTCTTGTTGTACAAAATTTGGGTATTAAATATTTTAAAAAGCTACACAGTTTCATATTATTAGGAATGTAAATATCGCTAGATTTACTTGGAATTCAGTATCTGAATTATGCTCGGTAAACACTTGTTGCTTGACAGAGTTTGTAGCGGAGAGTTGTTTTTTATGTTGCTAAGAAACGTGCCACGGTACTGGAGGGCATTTTGCCATCTTTTGATTGTTTCTTCCAAGTGATTCTTACATTGCACCTGTACATCTACTAGGGAGATGTCCTTTCTGTTCTCCTGGGTCCTAAGAAAGTGTCTTCTGCTGTGGAAGGTTCACTTTCCTTTACACTCAACATAGATTGAAAAGGATTGATACTGAGAATTTGACAACATCGCTGTTAAAATTTTAAAACTATAAGTTTAATATGAATGTCGCATTAGTCATGGAACTTTGACTGCTAAAATGTAGCTTTCTGATTCTTAATTACCTTCTTTTTTATTGCTGTTGTTGTTAATTGCTCTGAAATTACTGTAGTATCAAGAAACTAAACTGTTTATTTTCTTTTTGAGGCAAAGCAAATATATTTTACTTACTATATTGCTTTATTTCCTTGAGACTTAAAAAGCCTAAAATAAATGTCAAATGAAAATTATAGGCTAAAATTAGGGATTTTCATGAGATAATGTAAGTAAGTATGTATGTTAGTTGATACAATTAAAGAGACCTGAAAGTAAACTGAGGGTTGCTGGGGGTAGGGGATAGGGTGACTGGGTTATGGACATTGGGAAGGGTATGTGTTACGGTGAGTGCTGTGAATTGTGTAAGCGTGATAATTCACAGACCTGTACCCCTTGGGCAAATAATACATTATTTGTTAATAATTTTAAAAAAGAGAGATGAGAATATATGTTGTTTGCTTATGTATAAATGCTTACATGTTGAGGTGTGCACGAATTATACATGCCTGTACATAAATTACATATTTTTTTCCAAAAACTGGCTGGTGAGTGAAAGCTTCCCTAAATTTCACGATACTCCACAAAGTGGTACTGTAACATTGCATGAGCAGAACGGACAGCTCCCCTAGGCTCCCTGTAATCCCATTCCGTGTTCCTGTTAGGTCATCCTAAAGTTGACAATTGAAACATTGCACGAGTAATCATTCATGGAAGGCCATGTGCTCAGGGGAACAAGGGCCCAGTTGGTAACAAGACATATTCGGATTTGAATGCTACATCTTTTTAAATTAAAAAAAAAAAAAATTAATCCTTTAAATGGTTCAAATGTATTTTGGTGTGTTCTTGTGAAATGAGAATCTAAGGTGACTAACTGCCATGGTCACATCAATAAATCATTTCCTTCCTTTCACAATGACCTGTGATACTGAAGTTTCCCTGTGTTTAGCAGGGATCAGAGATAACAGGGAGTACAGTGTCCCCTACATAGTGAATGCTTGAAAATACATGGTGCTATTGTCATCATTTTTGTTACTTGGTGTATTGTTATTCTGTTGTTACTTTTTTAAGTTGAAAGCTGGTTTGCTTGCCTCCAAGCACCATACTATTCAGCAAGGAAGAAGAGGTAAATAGGTTGAAGCCCATCACTGCGTCCTTTCTCAGACTAATGGCACTGTTGGCAACATGGCACTAAACTCTAAAGCTAGCTAACATTCCACAGAGAAATGTCCTTATCTAAACTTTCCATAAACCTGTTGTGACTATTAAATTTGTCTATGTGTATTAATTTTACTAGAACTAGATTGGCATTTTTTCCAGGTCATCAACTGTGTGTGTGTGTGTGTGTGTATGTGTGTGTGTGATAAGATAACTAAAATTTAACTCTGTCAATTTATATATTTTCTAAGCATGAATTAAAATTTATTCCTATATCAACTCAGAAGGATGATGCAGGTAGGTTGCCCAAGGAGATAGTATATAAGGTACTAAGTAGAAAGGGTCTCCTATCATATTCTCCCCACTTATATTTGGCTCATCGAGGAAGAGGGACACGGTGCTTCAAGGAATTACCCTTAAAATAACTTCACTACTGTGACAAAATGTGGCTTTCTGGAGAGCCACACCAGCAGAATTTCTGGGTAGGCAGTGAACACATAGAAACAAGAGAGATCGAAAAGCCTCCAAAATTTAGAGTCAGAAAAACCTGAGCTCCCATTTTGATTTTTCTCTTTTCTAAGTTTTTTATTATATGTGTGAATTGGAACAAGTTGCTTTTGCTTTTTAAGCTTCAGTTTTCCCATTTATAATAAGAGAAATAATAAGTATATTGCAGATTATTAAGGGTTTAAGTGAGATCCCCTGTATGAAGAGCTTTCCGTGTGATACTGTGGATCAAAGTGCTTGGGGAACAAGTAAGCAGTTGATAAACAATATTATTTGGTTGTAGCAGAGCTGATGATGGGGTATGTGGAGGTGGAGGAAGAGGAGGAAGGAAAGGAGAATGAGTGGAAGAAAATTTCTCTTTAGGGTCTAGAGACCAGAAGGCACGGCTGAAGGCAGAGACAGGCTCTGCAAATTCAAGGCAGATCCATTGCTAGGCTGCCTTTAAAAATATGTGCATTAGATATCTGGGCATTTCCTCATACCTAGATAACAACTCATTCAGTCAGAACCTGAGTTTTCAACATTCAGGTAAATACCTGTGAGACCGGGCTACTTAACATTGAACGTGGAAATCAGAGAGACTAGAATCTGTGGCAGTACCTACTTCCGAGGAGCTGGCGGGCTAGCTTTTTCTCCGCTGCTGTCATGCACGCTTGACTGTGAGGAGTGCAAGGTGACTCTTATTATTCCAATGCCTTTGTGATGTACAACAACTATGATTTGCCCTCTTAATGAGACCTGAAGCACCTCACTGTTGCTCAGTAAGACAGGCTTTGGACAGATTGAGAGTGGAGCTTCCAGAAGTAGTTTCTATGTGGGTACTCACCTGAGAATGCTTTTACACTGTTACTGTGACCATGGCTGTGGTTTGGATGTGGATGTCATAATGTTGAGTCTCTCCTGACTCATTTCTGAGAGTAGTGGTGTTGAAATTCCTCTTCTGCAATTGAACTGTTGTGGCAGTCTATCTAGCTGATGGCTATACACTTCAGAAGCCTCCTGCCATATTCTCTTCCACCTTTTTCTCATTCCCATGAGAGCTCCCAGGCCCACAGAGATAAGAGTCTCCTGACTTCTTAACCGAGTTGCAATTGCGGATACACAGAAGCTCCACACTAAATAGGTAGCCATCAGGAAAACCTGATGGGCTTCTTTTGTTTGAAGAGCCTCTTGCCACAAACTGTCAGGCATCCAGTGAATTCAGAACTGGATGAGGCTCTGAAAGTTCACAGGGCAAAGAATATTCATGCTGCACAGCTAGGGAACATTTAGAAATTCAGCCCCATTGGGTACTGTCATAAGAAACATTCTTGAGAGTCGATACTGTCAGCAATTGCCAGGATTTCTGAGTCCATTCAACCTTTGTTATTCGAAACCTGGTTTGTGACCAGCAGCATCCTCTTCCTCTGGAGCTTGTTAGAAATGCAGAATCTCAGGGCCCACAGCAGATCTGCTGAATCACAATGTGGTGTGTAGTCCATGGGCCCTCATATCACTTACATGCACAGTAAACTTTGAGAACCTCTATTAAGTTGAACACGTAGAATGTCAAACAGTCTGTGCACAATCATAATAGGCATGGTCTTTGCTTTAATGGAACCTACAGTATAGTACAAAACAGGCAATTTTACCAGAGTTATAATGGTTATAGGAGAGGAAATAATAAGCTATGGAAAAATGCAAAGGAGCCACTGAATCTGGACTTGATACTGGGATGATCAGAAATGGGGGTAGGGATAATGCTTTTGGTTTCTTTTTTGGTTTTTGGTGGGGGTGGTTGTTGCTGTTTTTTCCGAAGCAAGTGAGGTCAAAGTTCAGACCTTACCAATAAATGTGAAATATTCTGAAGACATATTTGGTAGGCATTTCTTTTTTTTTTTTTTTAAGATTTTATTTATTTATTTGACAGAGATCACAATTAGGCAGAGAGGCAGGCAGAGAGAGAGAGAGAGGAGGAAGCAGGCTCCCTGCTGAGCAGAGAACCCGATGTGGGGCTTGATCCCAGAACCCTGGAATCATGACCCAGGGGCCCCTGGTAGGCATTTCTAAGTGCAGGTAGTCAGTGTGTTCATTCTGCTACTGCGAATGATTCAAATTATGATGAAATGTTACCGGTTTCTGGAAGGGATCTTAATGTGTAAGTGAAAAAAATTTAGAATTACCTGTATTTAAAAGAGATTGAAGTACCCATATTTAAAAGAAATTGAAGTAAAAGATTAAAATCCATTAATAGAGAGTGAATGTATTTGAGACATTGGGTACTTTGAAGCTTGTTGGATTTGTTTTGAACTGTTTTCCAGAACACTTTAATGTTTATGTACAAAACTAATGGATTTCTACAAATATTCTAGAAAAGGACACAATTACAGAATTAACATGAATAAAAATCAATTTATCATCATAGGCTGTACACTTTGCATATACCATGTAAGCATTTTGACTTTTCAGTAAACTATTACATTTTCATGTAGAGTATGTATGTACAGTCTTATACTAACTTTTGCCAGTTGAAATATGGAATTGTAGAAAAGCAAGGAGTATTAGAATTAAAGTTGTATACAATTTTTGTAAAAATTATTTTTATTAACATATAATATATAATTTGCTGCAGGGGCAGGTCTGTGAATTGTCAGGCTTACACACTTCTCAGCACTTACCATAGCACTTACCCTCCCAATGTCCATAATGCAACCACTCTCTCCCTACCCTTCCACCCACCAGCAACCCTCAGTTTATTTGTGAGATTAAGAGTCTCTTACAGTTTCTCTCCCTCCTGATTTCATCCTCTTTCATTTTTTCCTTCCCTTCCCCTCAGACCTCCTGCCCTGCCTCTCAAATTCCTCATATCAGAGAGATATGTCTTTATATCTTCCATATATTATATGGAAGACATATCAGATATGTCATATCAGATAAATGTCTTTCTCTGATTCACTTATTTTGTTCAACACAATACCCTCTACTTCCATCCACGTTGTTGCAACTGGCAAGATTTCATTTCTTTTGATGGCTGCATAGTATTCCATTGTGTATATATACCACATCTTCTTGATCCATTCATCTGTTGATGGACATCTAGGTTCTTTCCATATTTTGGCTATTGTGGATGTTGCTGCTATAAACATTCGGGTGTACATGCCCCTTCGGATCACTACATTTGTATCTTTAGGGTAAATACCCAGTAGTGTGATAGCTGAGTCATATTGTAGCTCTATTTTCAACTTTTTGAGGAAGCTCCGTGCTCTTTTCCAGAGTGGCTACACCAGCTTTCATTCCCACCAACAGTATAGGAGGGTTCTTCTTCCTCTGCATCCTTGCCAACAGCTGTTGTTTCCTGACTTGTCAATTTTAGCCATTCTTGCTGGTGTGAGGTGGTATCTCATTGTGGTTTTGATTTGTATTTCCTTGATGCAGGGTGATGTGGAACACTTTTTCATGTGTCTATTGGCCATCTGGATGTCTTCTTTGCAGAAATGTGTATTAATATCCTCACCCATTTCTTTCTTTCTTTTTCAATTTTTTTTTTTATTTTTTATTTTTTATAAACATATATTTTTATCCCCAGGGGTACAGGTCTGTGAATCACCAGGTTTGCACACTTCACAGCACTCACCAAAGCACATACCCTCCCCAATGTCCATAATCCCACCCCCTTCTCCCAACCCCCCTCCCCCCAGCAACCCTCAGTTTGTTTTGTGAGATTAAGAGTCACTTATGGTTTGTCTCCCTCCCAATTCCATCTTGTTTCATGAAATCTTGCCATTTGCGACAACATGGATGGAACTAGAGCGTATCATGCTTAGTGAAATAAGTCAAGCGGAGAAAGACAACTATCATATGATCTCCCTGATATGAGGAAGTGGTGATGCAACATGGGGGCTTAAGTGGGTAGAAGAAGAATCAATTTTTTTTTAAGATTTTATTTATTTATTTGACAGAGAGAGAGATCACAAGTAGGCAGAGAGGCAGACAGGGAGAGAGGAAGAAGCAGGCTTGCTGCTGAGCAGAGAGCCTGATGTGGGGCTTGATCCCAGGACCCTTAGATCATCACCTGAGCCTAAGGCAGAGGCTTAACCCACTGAGCCACCCAGGTGCCCCCCTCTGCACATTTCTGAATTGGATTACTTGTTCTTTGGGTGTTGAGTTTGATAAGTTCTTTATAGATTTTGGTAACTAGCCCTTTATCTGTGATGTAATTTGCAAATATCTTCTCCAAATTCTGTCAGTTGTCTTTTGCTTTTGTTGACTGTTTCCTTTGCTGTGCAAGAGCTTCTGATCTTGATGAAGTCCCAATAGTTCATTTTTGCCCTTGCTTCCGTTGTCTTTGGGGATGTTTATAGGGAGAAGTTGCTTCAGATGAGGTCGAAGACGTTGCTGCCTGTATTCCCCTCAAGGATTTTGATAGATTCCTGTCTCACATTGAGGTCTTTTATCCATTTTGTGTCTATTTTTGTATGTGGTATAAAGAAATGGTCCAGGTTCATTGTTCTGCATGTGGCTGTCCAATTTTCCCAACACCATTTGTTGAAGAGACTGTCTTTTTTCCATTGGACATTCATTCCTGCTTTGTCGAAGATTAGTTGACCATAGAGTTGAGTGTCTATTTCTGGGCTCTCTACTCTGTTCCATTGATCTGTGTGTCTGTTTTTGTGCCGGTATCATACTGTCTTAATGATGACAGCTTTGTAATAGAGCTTGAAATCTGGAATTGTGATGCCACCAACTTTGGCTTAATTTTCTCATTTCTCTGACTACTTGGGGTCATTTCTGGTTCCATACAAATTTTAGGATTATTTGTTCCATTTCGTTGAAAAAAACATTGATGCTATTTTGATAGGGATCATGTTAAATGTGTAGATTGTTTTAGGTAGCATAGACATTTTCACAATATTTGTTCTTTCAATCCATGAGCATGGAATGCTTTTCCATTTCTTTGTGTCTTCCTCCGTTTCCTTCATGAGTACTTTATAGTTTTCTGAGTACAGATTCTTTGCCTCTTTGGTTAGGTTTATTACTAGGTATCTTATGGTTTTGGATGCAATTGTAAATGGAATCGACTTCTTAATTTCTATTTCTTCTGTCTTGTTGTTGGTGTATAAAAATGCAGGTGATTTCTGTGCATTGGTTTTATATCCTGATACTTTACTGAATTTCTGTATGAGTTTTAGCAGTTTTGGAGTGCAGTCTTTTGGATTTTCCCACATAAAGTATCCTATCATCTGCAAAGAGTGATAGTTTAACTCCTTTGCTAATTCGGATGCCTTTAATTTCTTTTTGTTTTCTGATTGCTGTGGCTAGGACTTCTAGTACTATGTTGAATAGCAGTGGTGATAATGGACCTCCCTGCCATGTTCCTGACCTTAGCTTAAAAGCTCTCTGTTTTTCCCCATTGAGAATGATATTCTTCACATGCTTTTCATAGATGGCTTTGATGATGTTGAGGTATGTGCCCTCTATCCCTACAATGTGAAGAGTTTTGTTGAAGAAAGGATGCTGTACTTTGTCAAATGCTTTTTCAGCATCTATTGAGAGTATTGTATGGTTCTTGTTCTTGCTTTTATTAATATATTGTATCACATTGATTGATTTGTGGATGTTGAACCAACCTTGCAGCTCAGGAAGAAATTCCACTTGGCTGTGGTGAATAATCCTTTTAGTGTACTATTGGATCCTACTGGATAGTATTTGGGTGAGAATTTTCACATCTGTGTTCATCAAGGATATTATTCTGTAATTTTTCTATTTGATGGGATCTTTATCTGGTTTGGGGATCAAGGTAATGCTGGCCTCATAAAATGAGTTTGGAAGTTTTCCTTCCATTTGTATTTTTTGGAATAATTTCAGGAGAATAGGTATTAATTCTTCTTTGAATGTTTGGTAGAATTCCCCTGGGAAGCTGTCTGGCCCTGGGGTCTTTTTTATTTGGAGATTTTTGATGACTGCTTCCATCTCCTTACTGGTCATGGGTCTGTTCAGGTTTTCTGTTTCTTCTTGGTTCAGTTTTGGTAGTTTATAGGTTTCTAGGAATGCATCCATTTCTTCTGTATTGTCAAATATGCTGGTGTATAGTTGCTCATAATATGTTCTTATAATTGTTTGTATTTCTTTAGTTTTGGTCATGTTCTCTCCTCTTTCATTCATAATTTTATTTATTTGGTCCCTTTCTCTTTTTTTTTTTTTTTTTTTTTGATAAGTTTGGCCAGGGCTTATCAATCTTATTAATTCTTTTAAAGAACCAGCTCCTAGATTTGCTGTTGTTTTTTTTTTTTCCTACTGTTCGTTTGGTTTCTATTTTATTGATTTCTGCTCTGATCTTTATGATTTCTCTTCTCCTGCTGGGTTTAGGCTTTCTTTGCTGTTCTTTCTCCAGCTCCTTTAGGTGTAGTGTTAGGTTGTGTACTTGAGAACTTTCTTATTTCTTGAGAAAGGCTTTTATCGCTATATAGTTTCCTCTCAGGGCCGCCTTTGCTGTGTCCCAAAGATTTTGAACAGTTGTTTTTCATTTTCATGAATTTTTTCAATTCTTTAATTTCCTGTTTGATGCATTCATTCTTTAGTAGGATGCTGTTTAGCTTCCATGCATTTAAGTTCTTTCCAACTTTCCTCTTGTAATTGAACTCTAGCTTCAGAGCATTGTGGTCTGAAAATATGCAGGGAATGATCCTAATCTTTTGGTACAAGTTGAGACCTGATCTGTGACCCAGGATGGGATCTATTCTGGAGAATGTTCCATATGCACTAAAGAAGAATGTGTATTCTGTTGCTTTGGCATGGAATGTTCTGAATATATCTGTGATGTCCATATGGTCCAGTGTGTCATTTAAGACCTATATTTCCTTGTTGATCTTTTGCTTGGGTGATCTGTCCATTTCAGTGAGGTGGGTCCCCTACTATTACTGTATAATTATCAATGTGTTTCTTTGATTTTGTTGTTAATTGGTTTATATATTTATCTGCTTCCATGTTATGGGTATAGATATCTAAAATTGTTAGATCTTCTTGTTGGACAGACACTTTGAGTATGATATAGTGTCCTTCCTCCTCTCTTATTATAGTCTTTGACTTAAAATCTAATGTATCTGATATAAGAATTGCCACCTCATCTTTCTTTTGATGTTCATTAGCATGGTAAATTATTTTAAACCTCCTCACTTTCAATCTGGAGGTGTCTTTGGATCTAAAATGACTTTCTTGGGCGCCTGGGTGGCTCAGTGGGTTAAGCTGCTGCCTTCGGCTCAGGTCATGATCTCAGGGTCCTGGGATCGAGTCCCGCATCCGGCTCTCTGCTCAGCAGGGAGCCTGCTTCCTCCTCTCTCTCTGCCTGCCTCTCTGCCTACTTGTGATCTCTCTCTGTCAAATAAATAAATAAAATCTTTAAAAAAAATAAAATAAAATGACTTTCTTGTAGACAACATATCGATGGATCTTGTTTTTGTTTTTTTGGTTTTTTGTTTTTCCATTCTGATACCCTGTGTCCTTTGAATGGGGCATTTAGCCCATTTACATTCAGGGTAACTATTGAAAGATATGAATTTAGTGCCATCATATTGCCTGTAAAGTGACTGTTACTGTAGATTGCCTCTGTTCCTTTCTGGTCTACTACGTTTAGACTTTCTCTTTGCTTTGAGGACCCTGTAAAATATTTTCTGTAGGACTGTTTTGGTGTTTGCAAATTCTTTTAATTTTTGTTAATCCTGGAAGCTTTTTATCTCTCCTTCTATTTTTAATGACAGCCTAGCTGGATATAGTATTCTTGGCTGCATATTTGTCTCATTTAGTCCTCTGAATATATCATGCCAGTTCTTTCTGGCCTGCCAGGTCTCTGTGGTTAAGTCTGCTGCCAATCTAATATTTCTTCCATTTTATGTTAGAGACTTCTTATCCTGAGCTGCTTTCAGGATTTTCTCTTTGTCACTAAGACTTGTAAGTTTTACTATTAGATGATGGGGTTGGACCTCTTTTTATTGATTTTGAGGACAATTCTCTATGCTTCCTGGATTTTGATGCTTGTTTCCTTGGCCATATTAGGGAAATTCTCTACTATAATTATCAATGTGTTTCTTTGATATATACATTCTGCCCCCCTCTCTCTTTCTTCTTCTTCTGGAATCCCAATTATTCTAATATTGTTTCATCTTATGATATCATTTATCTCTCAAATTCTCCCCTTGTGGCCCAGTAGTTGTTTTTCTTTCTTTTGCTCAGCTTCTTTATTCTCCATCATTTGTGCTTCTATATCACTAATTCTCTCTTCTGCCTTATTTGTCCTAGCAGTAAGAGCCTCATTTTTTATTGCATCTCATTAATAGCTTTTTTTGATTTTAGCTTGGTTGGATTTTAGTTCTTTTATTTCTCCAGAAAGGGCTTTTATTTCTCCAGACAGTATTTCTCTAATATGTTCCATGTCTTTTTTGATCCCAGCTACCCCCTTGAGAATCATCATTCTGGACTCTAGTTCTGACATAGTACATATGTCCATATTGATTAGGTCTCTAGCCATTGGTTCTGACTCTTGTTCTGTTTTTTTTGGGTTGTGTTTTTCTGCCTTATTATTTTATTCAGAGAAGAATATATGAAAAAGGGAATAAAATACTGAAATGGTGGGAAAGATCCCAGAAAAATATATGGTAACCAAATCAAAAGATACACTAAACCAGGAGGAGAAGAAAGAGGGGAAAAAGAAAAATACAAAATAAAAAATTATATGTGTGTGTGTGTGTAGAGACACACACACACACACACATATGTATTAGGCTGTTGAGTAGAATAGAGCCACCCACTTGATTTTGGGTGTATTCTGGTCTCTTAGAAGAAACTAACTTCCAAAATTTTAAAGAAAGAAAAATTTATATGTATATATATATAAAGAAGGGTAAACACAATGAAGGGATGGAATATGATTGTGAAGATGATAATTAAACAAAGATTCTAAAAAAGGAATCAATAAGATAAGTTGGTTGGAAAAAGAAGAAAAAAAGAAGGGATAAAATAGAACTATAAAAATGAATATTTTATTTTATTTTATTTTATTTTTTTTTTTTAAAGATTTTATTTATTTATTTGACAGAGAGAAATCACAAGTAGATGGAGAGGCAGGTAGAGAGAGAGGAAGGGAAGCAGGCTCCCTGCTGAGCAGAGAGCCCGATGCGGGACTCGATCCCAGGACCCTGAGATCATGACCTGAGCCGAAGGCAGCGGCTTAACCCACTGAGCCACCCAGGCGCCCCTAAAAATGAATATTTTAAAAGGATCTTATTTTTTTTTTAAAAGGTATTATTAAAATAGTTTTAAAAATTAAAAGAGGAGGGGTGCCTAGGTGGCTCAGTGGGTTAAAGCCTCTGCCTTCGGCCCAGGTCATGATCCCAGGGTCCTGGGATCGAGCCCCACATCAGGCTCTCTGCTCAGCAGGGAGCCTGCTTCCTCCTCTCTCTTTGCCTGCCTCTCTGCCTACTTGTGATCTCTGTCTGTCAAATAAATAAATAAAATCTTAAAAAAAAATTGAAAGAGGAAAGAAGAAAAGTTTTAAAAAATAGAATAAGAAAAAAATAAAATTATTTAACTTTGCAAGACTGAAGGATCATGGGGAAAAGGCCATGAATTCTATTCATTGCTTTCCCCTAGCTCTAGAGTTCCACAGTTCTTGTCTATCAGTCAACTTGGTCTTGGCTGCATGTTCTTGCTGATCTTCTCGGGGAGGGGCCTGTTGCAGTGATTCTCAAGTGTCTTTTCCTGTGGCGGAATTGCACCACCCTTTCCAGGGGCCAGGCTAAGTTATCTGTTCTGGTTTTCTCTCAGAGCTTTTCTCCCCTGAACTTTTTCATTAAAGCTCTGGAGGACAGGAATGAAGATGGCGTCTTCCTAATCTCTGGCCCAGAGGAGCTGAGAGCTGGGGGACCCACTCCTCTTTGCACCCTCAGAGTAAAGCAATCAGTTCCTCCCATCTCCCTGGTCTCTGGCTGTGCTCTGTGCTCACCCCGCCTGTGACCAAGCGTTTCTCTCTGTGGCGCACAGCTACATTTAGATTCTCCAAATCCAGCAGATTCCTTTCACACGCTCCTGTGCTGGTCCTCCCTGATGAGGATGAAGAGGATCTCTCTGCATTTTCCACTTGTGGGATCCCTACTTGAAGAGCAGAGGTCCAAGTGTGCCTTGGATAATGGTTTAACACTGAGTTGAGATCTCACTCTTTGGCTCCATCTTTGTAGCTGGCTTCCCTGCTCTGATACCTGGTAACTCTGCCACACTCAGACATCCCCGGTCTTTCTGTGACCCCACAGGTCCTGAGACAAGACTGTCCCCACTAGGGCCCCACCCTTGCTTAGCCTCTGGAGCAACATCCCTCAGTGGAGCAGACTTGTCAAAGTTCTGATTTTGTGCTCCATTGCTCCACTGCTTGTCCCGAGCCGGCCCCTCCCCCCGCGGATTATCTTCCCATTGCTTCAGATTCACTTTTCCGCCTGTCCTACCTTTCAAACCGCGAGAAAGTGGTCGATTTTCTGTACCTAGGATTGCTGCTCTTCTTCTCTTCTATCTCTTGTTGAGTTTGTAGGTGTCAGATTGGACTGATTACTATCTAGCCTATCTCCTGAAACCTAATGATATTTCATTGGGTACTCCTCCACCATCATCTATAATCTCTAGTATACCAGTTTTTAAAACAAATATTAAGGAGGGCTCTTGGGATGAGCATTGGGTGTTGTATTTAAGTGATAAATCACTAAATCCTACACCTGAAACTAATATTTTACTGTATGTTAACTACTGGAATTTAAATAAAAATTTGGCAGAATAAATTATTGAATATAAAATGCATTTGTCCATTCTTGTTAACATAAAGTTCACAAATCTTATGTCATTTTAGGCTCACTTAGTTTAAAAAAGTTTAACTCACACAAATATTCAACTAATAATTTAACCTCTTTGTGTGTCTCTAATTTCTTTATTTTCTCTTTTTGTGTATTAATTTCCTTTCCTTTTTTTTTTTTTAAATATTTTATTTATTTATTTGACAGACAGAGATCACAAGTAGGCAGAGAGGCAGGCAGAGAGAGAGGAAGGGAAGCCGGCTCCCTGCTGAGCAGAGAGCCCAATGTGGGGCTTGAGCCCAATGTGGGGCTCGATTCCAGGATCCTGGGATCATGACCTGAGACAAAGGCAGAGGCTTTAACCCACTGAGCCACCCAGGAGCCCCTTAATTTCCTTTTCTGAAAAATTGTTAAGAGTAGTACTTGGTACTGATTGGTTTGATTACCTATAATTTTTCATGCATTTTGAAGAAAACATTTAAAAATAATAACATTGTAGTATATCGTTGTGAATATTTAATGAAATTAAATTGGCTCTAATTCCTGAATATTATGGAGAGGATATTATTTATAAAATATTTCCATTGAACATTTCATCAAAAATAGCTCTGCAGGCACCTGGGTGGCCCAGTGGGTTAAAGCCTTTGCCTTCAGCTCAGGTCATGATCCTAGGGTTCTGGGATCGAACCCCACATCAGGCTCTCTGCTCTGCGGGGAGCCTGCTTCCTCCTCTCTCTCTCTCTCTCTCTCTCTCTTTCTCTGGCTGCCTCTCTGCCTACTTGTGACCTCTGTGAAATAAATAAATGAAATCTTAAAAAAAAATAGCTCTGCATCTATTTACCAATATCTATTCTGTAAACAGTGCTAAATGACGCCTCTGTTACCTAGATATCTAATTTTGTCATTGATCATTTCATGTTTCCAAAAAAAAAAAAAAAAGATGAAAGAA
The DNA here is from genome assembly GCF_030435805.1 of Mustela lutreola. NCBI lineage: Eukaryota > Metazoa > Chordata > Mammalia > Carnivora > Mustelidae > Mustela > Mustela lutreola. The sequence goes on from NC_081297.1 coordinate 111,021,756, forward strand.
GGAGGCATTTACAACAGATGAAGTTTAAGGTAAATGACCAGAATTCTATTGCTCCCCAATGCGAATTAACATTTATACTGAGGTCTTTAAACTCCAAGCTCAGTTCTTTCTATTCTATCCCATGTTATAAAATCCCTCTTTGATTTAGTTTTTTATACTTAAAAATGAGACTTGTAATCAGGCATCAATCAGTGTTAGAACCAAAGAGTCATAGAACAGTTCATACCATAATGAGATTTCTGAGCAAAAAGTAAGTAAACACATGCATTATAAAGTTCTTGTAGAAAAAGGCCTTATTTCCATAGCCCCACAAAAGTAGCTTGAATTTTCACTAGTATTTCAAGTTTGTTCAGATCACTTCAGGAGGCTACAGGTATGCTGGTTAAGAGCACCAGCTCTAACTTGTGTTCAAATCCAGGCTGGGTGACCTTGAACAAGTTCTGCAGTTTTTCTTTCCTTCGTTTTTTATTTCTAAAATAGGGATAAAATATCAATACCTACCTTGTAGGGTTGTTATATGGATTTGTATAATATATATATAATATATATATTATATGATGCATATATAATATAAATATATCTAGATATAAATGTATATTTTATATAAATACATAACATATATATAATATGTACAACAACATATATGTATTATATCTGACCCATATTAGCCTAAATTTCAATTTTTTTATAAAAATCAAAGTTAACAATATTAACTAAGAGCTAAGTCCTAATTCATAAGCACATTCAATCAGATAACAAGAAGGTAGTTTCTATATAAGGTCAAATAATTTCTTAACATTTATTTTATTTTTTTTATCTTAATTATTTTACAACATATTTTATATGACTATGCAGAATCAATTTATTGCTCTGAGGTACAGCAGTATTTGGAAAAAATATAAAGAATTGTTTAAAGGAAGGATAACATTTTGTCTTTAGATATCTCTGACTATCTATCTAATATTTATGATATCTATGATCCAAGTTCATCTAGGTAAGAGTAATTTTAGGAAGGAAAAAGCAAAAGTTGTTTTCCAAAATCAGTGGCTCTCAGGTCCTGAATTTTTGATGTACAATATGAAAACAGCCATATCACCAACGTGACTGATGCCATGGAGCAGGCTGTGTTCAGCTCACAGGAGAGATCCTTAACTGTGTCTGTGGTTAGAAGTACTCAGGGGTATGATACACATGATCAAATATCATTAACCTGTTCTTTATTATTTTGTTTTCACATCCAGATTCCTCCAAAGGACCTCAGCCATCTTCAGGTGTAAATGGTAACATGCAACCCCCTGGCACAGCGGGGCAGCCCCCCGCGTCTGCCATCCCTTCTCCGAGCTCCAGCAAGCCCTGGCGCAGCAAGTCCATGAATGTCAAGCACAGTGCCACCTCCACCATGCTGACCGTGAAGCAGTCCAGCCCAGCCACCTCCCCCACACCACCGGCAGACAGACTGAAGCCCCCTGTATCAGAAGGGGTCAAAACAGCCTCCTCGGGCCAGAAATCCATGCTTGAAAAATTCAAGCTGGTCAATTCCCGGACTGCTTTACGTCCCCCTCAGCCTCCCAGTTCAGGGCCCAGTGATGGGGGGAAGGATGACGATGCCTTTTCTGAATCTGGTGAGACGGAAGGTTTTAACAGTGGTCTGAATAGCGGTGGCTCAACCAACAGCAGCCCCAAAGTGTCCCCTAAATTAGCCCCTCCAAAAGCTGGAAGCAAACATCTCAGCAATAAAAAGTCTTTGCTACAGCCAAAGGAAAAAGAAGAAAAGAACAGGGACAAAAATAAAGTTTGCACTGAAAAACTGGTCAAGGATGAGAAGGATCAGGTGACAGAGACAGCTCCGAAAAAGACTTCCAAAATTGCAAGCTTGATCCCAAAGGGTAGCAAGACGGCAGCAGCCAAGAAAGAAAGCTTAATCCCTTCTTCCAGTGGCATTCCAAAACCGGGCTCGAAGGTGCCCACAGCAAAGCAGACCGTTTCACCTGGCAGTGCAGTGAGCAAAGAGTCAGAAAAATTCAGGACTACCAAGGGAAGCCCTTCCCAGTCCTTACCCAAGACCATGACCACTGAGAAAGCAAGCACATCCAATTGCCCTGCTCCTTTGGAAGGAAGGGAAGTCAGTCAAGCCCCTCCCACTGGCTTCTGTGCTGCACTGGTGGCACAAGGTGGTGGGCAGACCACGGGGAACGGTGCTGTCCAACTCCCTCAGCAGCAGCAACACAACCACCCCAACACCGCCACGGTGGCTCCGTTCATTTACAGGTAAGATGGCCGCTGTGCGTCCACGGTTGTGAACTCCTACAGCTCTTCCTACTCCGCGCATCATAATGAAGGTTACTAGAGCTGTGTTTTACTTTATCATTTTGGAACACTTTGGTCTGAAGATAAAGGGCTAGGATTTAATGTTTTAAGAAAAAAAATCTAGTATGCTCTAGTCCTATTCTTCCTCCTCTTCCTATCTTCTGTCCTCTCCTTCCTTCTTTGTAGGCCTTCCTCTTGAGGCCTTCAGAAGTTAGCTTACTTGTTCTCAGAGAAGAAGGAAAATCCAGATGCCATGATTCTCTCCTGTGTCTATTACCATTATGACTTCTACTGCTACTTTTATTATTAGTATTTTAAAGTAATTCTCAGTTTTATAGAGTTCACAGATATTTTTGTTTTCACCCTTGAGAGAAAATATGTCATGATGGTTAAAGGGGCAGGCTCTGGAATCAGACACCTGTGGATTAAAGGTCCTGCCCTGGTACTTACCAGCTGTGTGACTTTGAACAAGTTACTTAATATCTCTTAATCCCATTTTCTACAGTTGTCAAATAGGAGTAACAGTACCTACCTAAAAAGCTGAGAAGAATAACAGTGTCATGCATATGTTTATTATATATTCTGGTACACTGTGTTTGTTAAATGTTGTTTTTAAGGCATTGCTCTTCCAGCTTAAAATTTATATTACTTTCCTATAGCTAATCATAAGTTCCTAGCCCCAAATAATCATCTACATAATTCTTATAATAGTGCTTAATTTATTAGTTTTTGCATTATAATTCTTTATTTTATAAGATTTAAGATATGTCAATATATGCTATATTTTAAAATACTCATTCTACTCATAAAAATAGCACATTTTGTCTATTGTGTGGTTTGTTTTCATTGATTAGAAACATGTCAGTTGCTGCTTTATCTCCATTTTTATTCACTGCCTTTTCAGTGAGGAAATGCGTAGGGAGGAATAACATCTGACCTTTCCGCAGGTTGGAAGTTCGACAACAGGAAAGAAATTTTCTGAATAGGAAGTAGGACCTGCTATAATTAAATAAGCATCAATATTATATAGCTTAAAAGCATATTAAATTTGTTAAATGTATGGGTTTTTTAAGTAAAGAAAATAATTATAAGGATTTGTTTTCCTTCAATGAAAAATGTAGGTGCTTTTCTGGTGCTTCATGTACTCAGCAAAGCAAGTTTCTAATTATTGCATTTCAGCTCTTTTTTAGGTCTGCTTTTCTGCCTTTAGTAGCAGTGATTCACTTAAAACCTTTGTCTTTGGATCATATGGGAGTCAGCTCTTTCTAAGTCCGGAGTCCCTATCTGACAAATGAAAATTTAAGATGTCAAATCATAATTCACATTCCAAATATGTAAGAAAAAAAAATCACAAAGTTTTAAATATGCCATACTCAGCCCACTCATGCATCTCTAATATATTCTGTAGAAGCATCAGTCATTTCAAATCACCACAAATGAGTTTCACAGGAAAGTGCAAATCTAAGCAGAAAGACTGTACCTGCCAGGTTGGCAAGCATCTTCCTGGAAGTAGCAATAGCATTGTTTGTTTCTTTGTCATAAAGTATCCAGCGGAGGGGCACCTGGGGGACTCAGTGATCAAGCATCTTCCTTTGCCTCCAGTCATGACCCAGGGTCCTGGGATTGAGCCCAGCATCCAGCTCCCTGCTCAGTGGGAAGCCTGCTTCTCCCCCTCCCACTCCCCCACTTGTGTTTCCTTTCTCACTGTCTCTCTCTCTGTCAAATAAATAAAATCTTTAGAAAAAAAAATAATAAAAAACAAAAAATAAAATAAAAAGAGGAAGGAGTACAGCTTACAGTTTCAACCGTGGATCAGCTGCGTGTCCTTGCCAGGTTGTCCAACCTCTGAATTTATCCTTTTTGAAATGGGGATTATAAAACCGAGGTAATACAGCCAAGTAGCTAAGAATATAGGCTGTGAAGTCTGTTGGTTCTGTCATTGTTCAGAAACAACATCTTGCATTGTTGAGAAGATGACCCCAAGAGCCAGTTTGCCTGTGTTGGAATCAGTTTGCCTCTGTTGGTCATTTATTAGCCATGTGACTTTGGGCAAAATATTTAAAGATTCTGAGCCTCGATTCCTAATCTGTAAAATGGGGATGATAATAGACATTGTCTCATAAAGCTATTTTGAAGATTGAATTAATATTTATACAGGGCTTGGAACAGTACCTGCCACATGGTGAACAATCTTGCCCAAATTTCAGTTTATAACCCTATAAAGGGTGGTGGTTAAGAATATACACCTTATTTAGGTGTTTTAAAGATTAAGTAAGGCAACCCCATGTAAAGACGTTAGCACGGAGCCAGGTTCAGAGTGAATGACTTACAAATATCAGCAATTAGTTGTGTCATTATGAATAATATAAGGTAATTGGAAATAAAACCATCTAATAAGAAAATTTCATATCATAGTCTATATAGGAGGCAATAATTGCTGGGAGTCTTCTATAAATTAAAAATAATTTTATAAATGATAATATAAATCTCCTTAAGGGAGAGTAGTTAACAGTTAAGCTTTTTTTTTTTTTTTTTTTTTTTTTTAACAGTTAAGCTTTTTAACTGTCAGTGAAAGCTATTTATATCACAGAGTCACATAGTTTGGATTATATGACCCCCTGATGTACTTTGGACTCTGCCTGCTCCAAGCCCATTTAAGAATTCTTCCTTCAAAATGTCTGACAGACTTTCTAGGAGTTGCTAATTATTTGATAAGATAATAATAATAATTAACTACTTTATAATGTTGTTGAGTAGGTAGTGCAAGTCTGTATGTTACAAGATTTATGTTCATTCTCTCATTTAAACTTTTTATAACCTCATGAGAAAAGAATGTTATCTCCTTTCTACAGAGGGGAAGAATCAGAGATTTCAAATCAGAACAGGACTCATCTCTTAAAGTCACAGGACTAGTAGGGTTTGCCTGTTAACCCAACTATACGTAGACCTCTAGTATGCCCCTTCTTTGCTCATCAGTTCTTTCTCTGTGTATAGAAATATGAAGTATTATTATAGAAAAATTCTGGCTGCCAAGATGTGAATAATAGATTGTAAAATTTCTAATAATTCATTTATGATGGGAAATGCTTAATTGGTTGGAAGTAATATAAATTTAGGATACCTATATTGGTATGTATGTGTTTAAATATACATATTTTTGACATTTAGAGATAATTAAATAACTTCTATAAAATGGGAATATAGATGGCTGATGGTAGTATTTTTCCCTTTTTCGCAGCCCAGTGAGGTCAGGCTAGGTTATTAATTATTTCTTCTGGGACTCTAATATATGCTTCATAATACTCTTTCTTACAAATTGAATGTCAAGAGTTCTATAAATATAATGTTGAGTCCTGGAAGTTGATGGATTTCATATTAGTCCTACTTCCTATATAATGCAAGGATGTTCTATATTAAGGTTTTGTAACTCATTTGTCACTACAATGTGAAAAAAGTCATTTTGAACTTAGTATATCTTTATCCATTTAATGAGTGGAGATAACTGAAGTCAAAGGTGAAAATTTTGAGAAAGAATATTTTAATTTAATGTTAAAAGTTCCCAATATTTAAACCTATTGGAATGGAATACGCTACCTTTGTAAGTATTAAGGTAACTACCAGAGATAATTTAAGAAATGATAGAATGACAGGTTGCCATAGTTTAGGTAAAGGAAAAGCACCAAATACTTTTTCATTTATGTACTCATCACTCATTCTGCCAATACTATGGCATAAGAGTTATGAAGGGTCTTTTTTTATTTTTTAAGCCTCTGCCTTCAGGAAGCTCAGTCTATGGGAGATAATTATAGAATATAATAAAAACAAAAACTCATTGCTCTTATGGAAGTATATGCAAAAAATAGTGTAGAATGGTTTTCCTAAGTCTTACATGAGGACGGAGTCAGCGAATGTATCCAGAGGAGTTAAGACAAGAGACAAGATTTACAGCATGAGTTAGAATTCGTCAATGTTGTGGCATCATCCAAATTTGACATTCTATAATTTTACAATCCAAGCCTTATGGAACAAATAGTAGGCAAATTAAAAAGAACTGGGCAAACACTAGTAACGGAGATACTACAGAAACTAGAGGTTGCGATGCATGGTTTTTTGTGTGGGAGACTAAGGAAGAAAATTTAGAAAGAATCCATATTTTGTTCTGCAGTTCAGCCACTCTGTCCCTGTACATCTCTTTTTCAGCTACTCCTATTGACTCTTTCCCCCAAACTTACCCTTAACTAGGTATTTTTTTTTAATTTTTAATTTTTTATTTTTTATAAACATATATTTTTATCCCCAGGGGTACAGGTCTGTGAATCACCAGGTTTACACACTTCACAGCACTCACCAAAGCACATACCCTCCCCAATGTCCATAATCCCACCCCCTTCTCCCAAACCCCCTCCCCCCAGCAACCCTCAGTTTGTTTTGTGAGATTAAGAGTCACTTATGGTTTGTCTCCCTCCCAATCCCATCTTGTTTCATTGATTCTTCTCGTACCCACTTAAGCCCCCATGTTGCATCACCACTTCCTCATATCAATAAGTCAAGCAGAGAAACAGATAACTATTATATGATCACCCTTAACTAGGTATTTATCTCGATTTCCACCCTCCCTGTCCTGGTCCAGGCCGTCATCACCAGTTCTTACCTACCTTTTGTTCTATTCCAGTAATATCATTCACACAGCAGGGACTCTCACCTTCTGAAGTATAAATCATATATATCATTCCAGTCCATGAGACAATCTATTGAATGTCCATTATACTTAAAAAAAAAAAAAAATGAAACCCAAACACCTTGCCCAACTAACCTGGCCCCTGTCTAGCCCACAAGCCATAGTCATACCATTCTCCCTGTAGTGCACTGAGCCCCTCCCTTCATCCTGTGTCTCAACAAACTAACCTATCCTGTTTAGGGGCCATAGTCATGGGCAATCTCTCTACCTATAATGACTCTCTTCCAGAGCAAAGCAGGGTACTTCTTCTTATCAGCTCTCTGTTTACATGCTACCTCTTCCCAGAAGCTCTCTCTAGACATCTGGTTCAAAGAAACATTCAGTATGCCTCTCACCAAATCATATGACATCATCCTCTCATAATTTTTTGAAAATTTTTAAAATATTTTATTTATTTATTTATTTATTTATTTATTTATTTTTAAAGATTTTATTTATTTATTTGACAGAGAGAAATCACGAGTAGATGGAGAGGCAGGCAGAGAGAGAGAGAGAGGGAAGCAGGCTCTCTGCTGAGCAGAGAGCCCGATGCGGGACTCGATCCCAGGACCTGAGATCATGACCTGAGCCGAAGGCAGCGGCTTACCCCACTGAGCCACCCAGGCGCCCCTTTATTTATTTATTTGAAAGAGATCACAAGTAGGCAGAGAGGCAGGCAGAGAGAGTGCAGGAAAGCAGGCTCCCTGCTGAGTAGAGAGCCCTATGTAGGGCTCAATCCCAGGACCCTGGGACCATGACCGGAGCTGAAGGCAGAGGCTTTAACTCACTGAGCCACCCAGGTGCCCTTCCTCTTATACTTTATTCACGGAGTTTCTCATTATCTGTTATTATTTTGATAACTTATCATTAAGTATGATTTCAGCCATTTCCAGCTATAATGTAAGCTCGTTGAGTGCAAGTGTTGTCTTTTTTATTTAGTAGCATAAGGCCCAGGATAGACCCAACCCACAGGAGACACCAAATAAAATTGTTGAATGTGGCACCATCAACATGGGTTGAATAGAATAGAACAGCTAACAAAAATGTGCAGTGGAACAGGGAAAATTCTGAAACCTCGTCCTATAAATGAGATGCTTAATTGACATATAAACAGCTTTGAAATATTTAAAGAATAAAATATCTTCTCTTCAGAACATTCATTTACTTATTTTTTTCCCTTCCTTTAATGACTACTTACTAAGTATCTACTACACAGGAGGCATCAAGGATAGAGTGAAACACACACGTCCGTATGTCATTTTCCTTTCATCGTCCATAATACAGTAGGCAAAAGACTGTCTTAAAGATCACTACAGAATGAAGCAGGAAGTGTAAAGCTCTCTAGCAGTGAACCAGATTGGATACATTGAGACTTCAAAACAAGGCAAATTACTGCTAGCTGTTGGAATCAGAGATAGTGGCACTTGAGCTGGGTTCTGAAAGATTGATTTAAGCATGCAAAAATGAGGAGTACAGGGAAGGAATTGCAAGACTGAAGGAACCATAAAAACGGGATAAACACCAGATGCGTAGGGTAGTCAGTGAGTTGAATGGATTTTTCTGGAAAAGGAAGGTTGATTGGAGCCTAATTGTAGTAGAAATTCTTGAATATCAGGTACTTAGACTCCTCTGTGTATGTGTGTATGTGTGTGTGTGTGTGTGTGTGTGAAGCATGGTCAGAAAAATTGATGTGTCTTCAGTGTGTAAAATAGATTGTTAATGGAAGAGGACAGCTTAGTTTATACCATGTTTAATGGCTAGAGGAGGGAGAAACTTCCAAACTTTCAGAGATAGCTTTGTTAAGACTTGAATTAAAGGTTCCAATTACAGGAAGAAAGGAAGGAGAATGGAGAATAGTAAGAAAGGAAGCTTCATTTGTTCCTGGTCTTTCTCCCTTCTTTCTTGGTGTTCCTTCTTGGTCTACCCTTTATGCTGCCTTCAAACTTATTTTCCTCTCCTGGAATTCAAAAATTGTTACCCAAGCTCCCTTCTTCCCCTGTGTTATTTTTCTTACATTGCTTTTGTATTCATTATTTTAGAGCTATATTCCTCATGGTTACAACGATAGATGGAGTTAAATAGTAAAGTAGATAGGCAAAGAAGGGGAAAAGAGAGACCTGTACATTTTTCCTAAACCTCAAGCATTTGAGCAACCAGCAATAAATTTAAAAACAGCTATTAACCAGATTAATAAGTTGTTACTTTGAGGTGTTTATTCTTTTCCTTATTTTCTGACTACTCGTGGGAAATGCCAGGAAAATAGTGTGCATTGGACATAAAGCAAACATCTAAAGGCAAAGGGAAGCAGAATCAGGAGTGCGGGTAATACACACACGCTTGTGTAAGCACGTGCGCACACGCACACACACCACACACACACACACACAGAGCCCAACCCTTAGATAAGCCAAGACGTTGTTGTACAGAGAAGAAAATCATCATGCATCTCAAAGCTATGAATTAAATATAAGAAGAGACCCTCTATACACACTCGATTTGTAAAATTAGGTCACTAAAGTCTGAATTTAGAGGTTTTCTTCTTTCAGATATCTTATACCATAGCATCATGGGTTCTCAGGAGAAATTTTTGTTGTAACCAGTTTTTGCAAGATTTCAGATTTGCCTAGAAAGTGACATGGAAAATTGACACTTGAATATACTAAGTTCTGAAAGGTAAAGAATGCAAAACATCAATTTTGAAAATGCTTACTCACGGGGTTTTAAGTTTGGCTAATTTGTTGAACCAGTAAATTGAGTAGGAGGAGCTGTGAATTTACCCAGATTGAAATGTAGAGCAGATAACCATCATGCAGTAAAAGCTTCTGTGAGCCCTGCAGCTACCATTACAGATTAGGCTGCAATTGTGGTTTTATGTGAACTGGACATAATTGGTCGTCAGGACGAACTGCAGCTTATTGAATGCTTGCCTTGGCGAGCTGATCTTTTGCTAGATTCGATATAGATCGGTGCGTCGAGTAGCAGTTGAAACTCCCTCACACAGCAGTATTTTGAAGATGGAATACAGAGACACCACTAGAAGAAGGCCTGTTGTGTGGGATAGTGCTAAGAGCTGGCATTCTCTCAGCAGAAAAGCTTCATCAAATACCTTCTGTAGTTAGCTTCCAGGGTTTACTGCCAGATTGCCCAATTGAACCACTGCTGTTTCTTCTTTCTATATTTTATGTGCTCTTGGAAAAATTTTAAGCTTACAGAAAATTTGCAAGTACAGTACAAAGAAGTCCCACATACACTTCACTCAGAGCACCCAGAGACTTTATTCAATTTCACTGATTGTGCCAGAGAGATCCCGTTGACGGATTCAGGATGACTATTGAATCCGGGTGTCCAGTTTTCCTAATATCCCTCAATCTGGAGCAGTCCTTTGATCTTTTCTTGGCTTTCGTGAAGCTGATATGCTGAAGACAGGCTTTTGTAGAATGTTTCTTAATTTGGGTTTGTCTGCGATTTCCTCATGTTTAGCTGCATATTCTGTTTTTTGTTTGTTTGTTTGTTTTTTGTTTTCTAGAATTTGTCACAGAAATGCTGCTGTGTTCTTTCCATTGCACCCTATAAGGTAGCAACAATATCTCTGCTTCCCATTTTGGTGGTGTTAAATTTTCTCCCTTGATGAAGATAATGTCTGTCCGGGTTTTTCACTCTAGAGTTACTTTGCCTCATTTGTATTTAATAAGTATTTTTGTGGGAAGATATTTTGAGACTCTTTATGAAAAGTCTATTCCTTGATCTACTTTTACCTGTAAGGCTTAGCATCCATTGAGATTTCTTGTGGAAATTAGTATTTTACTTTAATAGAGGTCAAATGATTTCTAATCCTGCACATTCCTTGTGCATTTATGCCTTGACTTTCTTTCTTAAGAAAGAGATACGCTTTCTCCTTCTCCCTTCTTCTCTCTTCAAATTGCGTGGTCTAATGGATTCCGATTGTATTCAGTGGATTATAATCCATTGACATGACTATTTTAATGCTTAAATTTTCTCAGATGTCACTACTGGGATCCTCTTCAAGCTGGCTTCTGTTCTCATTATTCTTTGAGAGCTTCATTTCTTTTTGGCTCAAGGAGTTCCAGGCTCATCTTGTCCTCTCCCTGTCTTGGCAGCAGCTTCTAATAAGGAGTCCTGATTTCTTTTTGTAGAGAGTGATATTTAGAAACCAAGATCTCACTCCTCCCAATATATGTGTGCTCCCACATACACACTTATATCATTATTTTTCTCAGCATCTGTGAGCTATCTATGATATATATACACAAAGACAGACAGCCCTCAACTTACAATGGTGTCAAAGCAAATATGCACTCAGTAGAAACCATACGTTGGGATTTGATTTTTGCCCAGGCGACTGATATGCAGTACGGTCCTCTCTCTGGTGATGCCGAGTAGCAGGAGGAGCTCACAGCCTGTCAGCCAGCAATCATGGGAATAAAAAAACTGATGCCCATACAACCCTTCTGTCCCCATACAACCATCCCGTGTGTCACTTTCAGTATAGTATTCAATAAATTACATGGGATATTCAACACTTTGTTGTAAAATGGGCTCTGTGTGAGATGGTTTTGCCCAGTGGAAGTTAATGTAAGTGTTCTGAGCACATCTAAGGTAGACTAGGCTGAGCTATGGTGTTCGGTCTCTTAGTAAATTCATTTTCAACTTACGGTATTTTCATATTTCCAACTTACAATGGGTTTATCGGAATTTAACTCATAAATTGAGGACAATATGTATTTTCCCTTCCTCTACTTGTATTTCCTTTAGTCAACTGAGAAACCTGGTTTCCATTATTCTCACTATGTTTTCTTTTCTTTTCTTTTTTTTTTTTAAGATTTTATTTATTCATTTATTTGACAGAGAGAGATCAGAAGTAGGCAGAGAGTCCGGCCGGGGAAGGGGGGAAGGAGGCTCCCTGTTGAGCATGTAAGGCTCTATCCTAGAACCCTGAGATCATGACCTGAGCCAAAGGCAGAGGCTTAACCCACTGAGCCACACAGGCACCCCCTCACTATGTTTTCTGATTTGCTCAACCCACCTGAATCTAACATATCTCCCTTCCACTCTGAACTGCTTTTTACCCTGACAGATTTCTGTCCTTGGCCCTGGTTGTCACCATTCCGCCTTCCCACTGGGAAGGAAAGAAGAAAGCAGAACCATTGGTGGTTTTGGAAAGATACTTTTCTTTGCCTTTGTTGGATTTATAAATCAAGAACTGTAAGAACATTAATTAATATTGCTACCTCAGACCAGTTCTATTTGTGTTCATATTTGTGACTAGATCCATGTTAAGATGAATGCACAGGAAGATATCTCTTTTTTATTATTATTATTTATTTACTTGACAGTCAGAGATCACAAGTAGGCAGAGAGGAAGGCAGAGAGAGAGGGAGGGAAGCAGGCTCCCTGCTGAGCAGAGAGCCCGATGTGGGGCTCGATCCCAGGACCCTGGGATCATGACCTGAGCCAAAGACAGAGGCTTTAACCCACTGAGCCACCCAGGCACCCCAGGAAGATACATCTTGATTCATATAAATCAATAAGTAAACACCCATATTTATGAAATTTGAAATTTGCTAGTTAATGGTATCTAGGCTTATTGTTGAATTCTTTTAAGTGGTGTGTATAATAGCTTCTTTTTCTCAAGAGTAAAAATTTAAGGTAGTAAAGAACAGAGAATAATATTTCAGGTAGACCAATAGATATTGTCACATTCAAATATTGTGTGTTATTAACTTAGTGAGTGAGGTATGTGTCAGCGAAGGAGAACTTAAATGTACTAAAATAGTGTCCAGGGGCATTTGGATGGTATTAAACTGGAGGGTAGCAGTTAAAAAACAGTATTTAGAGGCAGCCAGTTTCAAATACAGAATGACTGTCAACCAGCTTGATCCATAGACAAATTATTAATCTCTAGAAGCCTAAATTTATCTATAGTACCTACATTATAAGTGTCTTGATCTGTTCAAACTGCTATCACAAAAATATCATAGACCAAGTGGCTTAAACAGCAAATATTTATTTCTCATGATTCTGCAGGCCAGGAAGTCTGAGATCAAAGTGCTGGCACATTCCATGTCTGGTGAGAGCTTGCTTCTTGGTTCATAGATGACCATCTTCTCACTCCGCGCTCATATGGCAGAAGGGGCAATGGAGTTCTCTGAGGTCTCTTCTACAACAGCACTAATCCCAGACATCAGTGCTCTACCCTGAAGACTTAATTAGCCCCCAAAGTCTCCATCCCTTAATACTATCATATTGGAGACTAGTTTTCAACATAAGAATTTGGGGGAAGAAACAGACATTCATTCCATAACAACAGGAATACCAGGCCTAGTATTTAATACATAGTAAGTGCAGAGACAGGAAAGAGCTTTTATGTAAATCATCAGTGAAGTCTAGGTTTTTCACCACTATCCCCTTAGCAACAGATACTAACACTGAGAGCCTGGCTTATTAGCACTCTAAATGAATTAAATGGTGTTTTTTTGCAGTGTTGTATTTTACAGTTTTAATGGGTGTTTGTAACATATTGACCATGTTGTAAATGCAGTTATTAGTCTGCACAGGACATATCTTCTAAATATTTTAAAGGAACATTATGACACTTACTTTTTCTTTTTCCAATCAATATGAGGAAAATGCAGTATCAGTTTATGTGGGAACAGTGGATGATGCCACTTTAGTATCGATTATATCTGTCAAGATGTACCCTTTGATTGAAGAGCACTATTGATTCTGAACTCTTCAGAAATTGTTTCATGAAGCAACCCCAGATCCCTTTATTTTATTAGAATGAAACATGCACAAAAAGAGAGGACATGTTGGGAGTCTTCAGAGATTTAACTGAACTTCTTTGATCATTTGTATAAAAGTTAAATCTTTACCAGTTAGCGGTGATTGCCCCTCCGGAGACTGGAGTTAAAATCCAATTCCACTCTAACAAATACAAGTGGAAATCCTGGAGAAATGAATGGCTCATAACGTACGTATGTAAAACAGAGATCTGGACCCATTTACAAGTCCATGCAAACCAGAGGTGACTTCCAAGTCCTTTTTATAATTATTTAAAATGTAACCTTTCTATGTTCCTTTCCTTGATCAACCTTTTTCCAATGATAGCATTGCTGATGTAGGGAATACCATGGAAAATACACCAAAGAACTTGAAAATAAGGTAAATAAGATTGCCTCTTGTGACTTAAAATAAAAAAGGATAATAAAGAGGGAATCAGCCAGAAACACACACTGACAGATTCATATAATAAAATAAAACAAAGGTTCCTAAGAGAAGACTGAGCTGTCAGAAGCATGCATACTTTTTATAAAAGAGACTCGAGGTGCCTGGGTGGCTTAGTAGGTTAAGGCTCTGCCTTCGGCTCAGGTCATGATCTCAGGGTCCTGGGATCGAGTTCTGCATCGGGCTCTCTGCACAGCGGGAAACCTGCTTCCCTCTCTCTGCCTGACTCTGCCTAATTGTGGTCTCTGTCTGTCGAATAAATAAGAAAAATCTTAAAAAGAGAGAGAGAGAGACAGAGAGACTCAGACAGGGGTGTGGAGACGGTTGATGGTACAGAGTACCAGGTCTCACATGCTGAGGAAGATAGCCACAGTCAGCTCCTGAGCAGTATTTTTTAAGATCTGTTTGTTCAGAGCAAAGCAAAATTTGTACTCTCAAAACACGTTCTGAATATGCTTTTGCTCCATGCAGATTTTTCCAGAGGGGGATACTGTGAGTCTTTGTAACTAACATGACCACAGGCATTCAGGCTCCTATAACAGCTGCTGATCTTGTTCTAATAAGAACCAATTGGCACTGGGCTTTAGACAACCATCACAGTGAACTACTTAATGTGACTCAGCTTCTGAGATATGTCTGTGAATACTGAGTCTGCAGGACTAGAGGCTAATCCTGGCTCACAGCCAGTTTACCAAGGCACCCTGCCTTCCTGGCAAGCAGCCAGTCAGCTTTCCCTGGGGTCTCCCATCTCACTATATACTCTCCGTTTAAACTACTTCAGTGAGTAATAAAAGTCCTTAGAAAACTTCAGAGGATTTTATCCCTTCATTCATAGACAGCTGGCTAAGGATCAGGTCAGGGAAGGACAGTGGCCAGTGAGAAATGAGCCCATGTAGAGGAGCCAACTATAGTGGGCTTCAGCAGTGAATAGCAAGGGGTATCAATAGACAGGGCTATAGGAGAACCTGGGAGCCAGAGAAGAAAAGAAATGGGCTATACAGAGAGCCAGATACATTCCCCACATTTTAATGTCGTCCAGAATCCTACATGCCTCAAGAGAATGCCTTTCCAAACCCTAAGTAATAATAACGCTTGGGTTCACAATTATTTTTCAAGGAGCATATTTTTCTTTGATTTCATACATGAGCAAATTGAGATTCAAGTAGGGTAGGTACCTTAACAAGGTTACATGAGTTAGTAAGTAGGTAGTTAGAGAGCCAAGTTTTACACTGAAGCCCAGTGCATGCACCCTTATACCATGCTTCCTTCCACGTGCTTTGCTCCAGTGATGCCATTTTATCGTCACTACTAGTAAGATTTTTTATTTATCAACTATTTCCTGAGTGCAGCATATTGTGAGACTAGGGCAAGGCATTGGGATACAATGAAGAGCATAAAAACATTTAATGATTGGGAAAAAGAGAACAAAAGAGGAGAAAAGTAGCATTCCTAGAGAATGGGGTACAAACTGGAAGATTTTTGTAATAGAAGCCAGGGTAGGGCAATTTCATGAAAAGACTAATGGTCTTCTGTTCTAAATGCTGCCAAAACATCAAGGAAGGTGAAGACTAAGATGTGTTGATTTTAGCAACATTGAGGTAAACTGGCCTTTATGGTACATCCTGTCACTTGGATACTATATTCTCTTTCTTAATTTTGCCATGCTTTTTATAATCAGTTTTAAGTTAGAATAAAATAAGGATAGTCTGCCAGAAATCAACAGAAACCATTTGTATAAATTCTTACATAGCTCTTTCTTTTCTGTATCAATCTCTGTATATACACATATACCCATACATACAGCATAAAGTTTTCCATGATTTCTTAAAATCCTAATGAGCTCAGAGTTTTTATATCTGTCAGATCAATTCAAAGTATTTTTGATGATTATGCTTTATTTCCTTTCAAACAACACCAGGATATAGAATAAAAATAACATATTAATTAAAAATTGATTCAGAAAAAAACATACTGCATTTTCCTTTCACATATAAATATTCTCTATAGATGTTTTTAAAAGTGAGAACTATTTAGTGAGCTCTTGCCATGGTCCAAACCCGGTCATACAAATGGGATGCCCAGCAAATGAGAAGTCTCCAAAGGACACAGTCTAGCATACAATACTATAGTGCCTTGCCTTCACTGTGTCTTAGTAGTTCACAAGGTAGATTTTTTTAAATGTGGTGATTTGGATCGAATATATGTAGATTTTGAAGCTGCATCAGGAAAGATCATGCTTCTTAAAACATTTGCCTGTGCATAAAAGGAAGGAGCAATGTATGAAGTAAGATTGGAATGTCAGAATATATGCAGTCGGTCTGTTGCATGCTTTTCATTTGGTTAGACCTACTCTCTACATGTTACTCACACATACAAATACATACCAATGCATACACACACACATAAACATAAAATATACAGTAGATGAAATTTTAATGAGAGTTTGGTTTTCATTGACCTCAACTTTTCTGAAATTTGTTTTTACTTATACTTCCAATTTTAGGATATATTTTCTAGAATTTTCATGGAAAAATAATTTTAGGGGTGCTTTCAGTACTTTTATTGGTTTTTCTGACAAGAACACAACTTAGCCAGACTTTTTTGTCTAAAACAGCAGAAAAAAAAGTTCAATCTTTTCGTCTTTTACTTCTCCAAAATACAACTACTGGTAATTATAAGCTTTCAAGTTTAGGAAAGTCTAGGAAATATGATTTAATATCTCACTCCTACTTGGGTTGTATATGAAAAGTATAATAAAGACTATCTCTAATAGATAGTTTTGGAATGTCTCCGTCATTAGGAAATGCTTACTTACCTTGATAGAAAACTTTTAACATGTTGATTTCTGCTTGTACAAGAGAAATTTGAGTCACTGGTGAAAACAATTGCTATATGTTTCTGTCTTTTTGGTTAATTTCAGATCGCATTCAGAAAATGAAGGTACCTCTTTACCATCTGCTGACTCCTGTACCAGTCCTACTAAGATGGATTTATCATATAATAAAACTGCTAAGCAGTGCCTAGAGGAGATATCTGGTAAGTGACCTGATTGATGGGTAGGTCAAACCTCAGAATTTTTGCAATCTCTCTGTAAGTGTTTTTATTAAGCGTTATTGTGCTACTGTTTTTTCTTAAGCATAAATGGACTGTGTACATCTCATACTTCAGAGATTCTTAGATATTTGGTTACTTTGCTCAGGGTGATCTCTTTGTTGTTCTGTGAAGAATTTTTTAAAGAATGGTAGTGCTTTTAGAGGTTGAGATCTTTAAGTCATTCTCGCCTTTAGTCAAGTTCAGACGAGATCGGGCGCGTTCAGGGTGGTATGGCCGTAGACTAGTCAAGTTCAATATAAGAGAAGTTCTAGAAAACTTTCCATTGTTAATAAGACAGCCCTTGAATATATTTGGAGATTTAAAAAATGTTAAGGATCAGATGTTAATGCAAATATTCCATGTCCAATATAACCCTCTCTTTTTTCAATTCTATACAATTTAGAAAACTCTTACATGATGGCTCCAAATGTTTATTTAGGAAAAAAAATCTAATTATGGAAATATTTCATTATATAGAAATAATTAAAGAAAAAAAACCCATTTCATACCCAGACACAATTTGTCAGACTTTTAAGTATATAAAACACACTTTTCTGTGTTAGTCCAAGGTTTTTTTTTCTCCTAGGGCCCAGGTAAACATAGGCATATGTGGAAAACCTTTGGTGTAATTGTATTATATAGGTCCATATTTATGAGCAACTAAGAAAGCTCTTAGCAAAATATGTGCTCCTAGGGGAAAAAGAGTTTAAGAACATTTTATCTAAATGTAAGAATTCTTAGAAGTAGTGGTATATCTGTTATTCCAGTAAGTTTCTGGTCAGCCCTGGTAAATTCTGAAAAAAAAAAATAAATATTTAATATAAAAAAAGTTGCTATTGTACCCCAAAGATTCAAAGAATTGTCCTGAAGCTCATACAAATAACCATATCACAAATTTGGGTACTAAAGAGCTTCTCCACTTTGGTGAACTTGAGTACTTTGGCAGGCTGCAGTCATTAACACAGTATCCTCCAGTAGATAATGACCACATTGATAACACAAACAAGGGGTCCTTGTAGAATTATCAGTGGCATCATCAGGCATTAGAAGTTTGTGTGAAGATTACAGTGGGCCAGTACTGAGTAAAGGTAGAAAAGGTGATGGCAAGACATAGCAATCAGGATGGTATTTGCAGATTTTTCAGTCGTTGCGGGAAGCTTTGGCTTTCCCATAGCTCCAGGTAGTCTCGTAATCAGAATGATGATGGATATATGTATTGTGACTAGATATTTTAAAAACTTAATATGGCATGAAGATTCATATACTTCAGACATTTCTGTATTCATGAATGTCTTCAATTATGTATCAAGATACCTATGAAATACTAGAGCTCAAGTACGTAAGATGAAATGCATTTAGTACAGTTTGACTTCTAATTTTTATGGGAATTTCACAAGGAACATTGTTTCTTTGAAATTTATATATCACTGAGTATCTCTATTTACATAATCCATATTTGATTTTTTTCTCTGGTTTCTTATTCTGTCTACTGCTTGATCATTTTTTCACATTTTCAGCTAATATTTCCATTTAATATTCTGCTGTTTTAAATATAACATTTAGAAGTGAAATATAAACTAAACTTGAACACAACATAATAACTTAATGGATTTATTGGAGGTATAATATTACTTTGCATTTTCGTTAATTATATAAAATTATAGATTTGAGTCTGTGATCTAGATAGGAGTATAATAAAGAAAACAGCAAATAAATGGTGAAATGAGTCTTATCTGTGTCATTTCTGTAATTTGTTTAAAATGATAAAATAGTGGGGCACCTGAGTGGCTTAGTGGGTTAAAGCCTCTGCCTTCGGCTCAGGTCATGATTCCAGGGTCCTGGGATCAAGCTCCACCTCGGGCTCTCTGCTCCATGGAGAGCCTGCTTCCTCCTCTCCCTACCTGCCTCTCTGCCTACTTGTGATCTCTGTCTGTCAAATACATAAATAAAATCTTAAAATAATAGTAAAATAAAATGATAAAATAGTAAAAAATTCTCGGAGGCAAACTTGAGATTATCTAGAAGAGGATATTCATTTATGATTAGTAAGCTATAAATTGAGTGCTGTAATTGGAAGAATCTAGGCGAGAGTATACAGGTAGACCAGTGATGAGAGGATGATTAGCATACCCTGGTCTTTCTTCCAATGATCTTCTCTTCTTATCCCTTCTGAGTTACTTAAGCTCATGGTCCTACCCTCCATGCAGGCATCATCAATCAGTCTCTGCAGCTTCCCCACAGACTCACTTCAAGGCATCCCAATCTTGCTGATTTCATCCTGGCTTTTCAGTGCTCTTTCTTTTGGTCCAACTCTACCAGTGCTTCTACTAGAATTTCTAAATGCTGATTTAAATATGGATCCCATTTTAAAATTCTATTCCTATTGGGTCTAAATGGTGATCCCACCGCATTTCACTGACCCGCATCAAACTCTGTATATTCTTTCTCCATCCTGCCCGCCACCCCAACTCACTGAACTCCTGTGGAACTGAATGCAGTTTGACTTTTGCATATACCCTTTACTTTTGCTCCCCTCTTACTTCCTTTGATAAAGTCACAGTCCTGGTTATGTTCAACCCTCCACCAGTTCCGTAGCAGCACTGAATGAACCTGGAGGAAAACTCGTCCCATGGTGATGTGATTCACTTTATATTTATGGCCCCCAACATTTAAAGAATATTTAGTGCTACCTAGCAATCATTTTGTATTTCTTCAGTACATTCATTCTTTTTTTTTTTTTTTGTCATCTGAGAACCCTCTCAAGCTCTTAGATGACAATTTTATACCTTTTCTTCTCAAACTTACCATTCCACTTCTTCTATCCTCTCCCTTAACTGATGACCTTGATGTTGATTTCATTGCAAAAAATTAAAGCAGAGAGATAAGAATTTCATACATACCTGCTACCACATCTACCCCTGCTACCACATCTACAACATTTATTCACATTCTTTCCACCTTTCCTCAGATTACTTTCTCTTCTACCTCCTTAATATCGCCCTCTGCTCCAAATCATTCTCTGTAGTCCTCAGGGTGCTAATTATCTCCTGTTTTAATTTTTTAAGAAATCAAAAACAGAACTTCTCTTGACCCCTTCCTTTCTTTCTTTCTTCTCCTGATTTCTGTTGTCCCTACTGTATTCTGGCTGCTAGAGAAACCACAGACCACAAAAGTGCTTGAAATCATTGCTGAGCCCACAGAATATTTCTTCAAAGACAAGATGAAATAAGGGACGTGAAATGTTCTAGGAAGTAGAAAAATATACTTCCGGCCTCTGCGCTGCCATCATTTAGCTGAATTGTTCCTTGGTTTCCTTTGTGTGTGTGTGTGTGAGATGACTGTGATGCCTAATAAACTCACAGGACTGTTGTGAGATAGAGTTTTATTCATTCACCCATATTTTCAGTAATCTTCGCTGGGTACCTTATCCATGCTGGGCGTTGCAAGGATTGGGAAAACAAACATGACTAACACATGAGCCCTGTTATGGAAGGGTAAGACACAAAAGTTAACATCACAAATAATTAAATTACTAGATGCCTGGGAGCAGCTAAGTTAGCTGTGAAGAGTTAGATAGGGCTTAAAATCATATTCCAGGAAGAAACAACTTCAATGAAAACAATTTGAAAAAAAGATTCTACTTATTAATTTCATTTATTTTTTTATTATAAAAGTGGGAAATTTTCTTAAGTTCACTGGAATCTTGGTAGTTCACTGGTTTTTTATAACCAGAAATTTCAGTGCTATTGTTATTGTTGAATTCTTGCTGGTAATGGTTGGTGCGGGGGCCTCACTGGGGACTAATTCTGTCCTGCTCTCCAAGAGAAGTAGCCCTAATGATATAGAACTCTGATGGATTTAGTCTTGGCAGGCTAAGATCCGGTTTTGAGAATTTTTGAAGTCTATGCTATTTGAGGGAGCATGAAAATAATATAAAAATAGAAATATAAAATTACACGTAGTGTTTTAGGAAGAAGCATAAGCTGGTTAGAAGATCTGTATCTTAAGAACCATTGGCTTCATAGTAAATATGCCTTGATATCCTGGTATAGTTTTGGCTGACCAGCATCCCTTACCCTATCTGCTAATAATAATGGCACCTTAATCTTATTTTTTCTTCTTCTTCTTTTTTTCTGGTGGGGGAAACCATTGCCCTATCAATCACTGCTTTTGTGGTTCAAGTAAAATTGACACAAGCAGATCAAATCAGAACAACCTTTTCCCTTAACCACAGTGACCCTTTCAAGAAGGACATGTGGCCCAATTCAGGTTAGTCAGAACCAATGAGAATAAATCTCAGAACTTTTCCTAAGGCTATTAGAAGAGAGACGTGGTTTTTCCAGTAGACCCAACACTAATCAAAAGAAGCTAGGACCTTCCGGCAGTTACCTTCACCTTCAAGTGAAATAAACATCAAAAAACGGAACCAAGAGCAGGAGAGAATGAGCTCAAGGTCATTGTAGGTAATGTCTGAGCCCCTGTGCACAAGCGATGCCTAAAATTATCCATCCCCCTTCCCTGCATTCTTCTGTTTTGTTCCCCAGGAAAAATCCCTTTTTATGCTTAAACAATGTGAAAAGCATCCCTATTGCATGACCTGTAAGAGGTGTGACATGTAAAGATTCATGATACCATTAAGGAGCAGACTTGAATGTTTCACACTGAAAAGCAGGTTTACTAGATTCATGAAGTTAGCCAGGAAGCTTAGCTCTTTACACTTTCATTTACACGGTAATTCACATGAAGTTACAAAAAACACTGTCTTTGTGATTAAATGGTAGTAGAAGTTAAAATGGAGTTTAAAAATGGTGTGAAGAAACATATCAGAAATGAATGACAATAAAATGGCATACGGGAGAAAACGCAAGACCTTTTCAATTTGGTGACCTTCTATCCCTCAGAATTCTTTGTGTATATCATTCAAGTTTCCTATTACTTGTCATTTTCTTAGGGGGGAAACCTAGGGACTTTTTACCCTATCTAATAATGGGGGGGGTTCCATTAATTATTTCAGTCAGGTGGAAAATATTAAATAATTTGTGGCAATGGGTGAGTGAGCTTCTTGCCTATCCTTCAAGATTCATGCCACAACTTCGATACTCTAAGTCCAGCCAGAGTGGTGGCTCAGATTTTACTGCTATGGCTTGGCTTTCATTCTTACATTCATTGACAGAAAGAATGTGACCTCAGAGACTATCCCTTTCATGATGTGCCAAGAGAGCTTGCCAAATGTAAAGTGAGCTGTGTTTTTTAGTCCACTGGAATCATTCAGAAAGGTTTTTAGGTGTTTTTTGTTTTGTTTTGTTTTGTTGCTTTTTGTTTGTTTGTTTTTGCATAGGTTCACCCTTGCCCCTTTTTTTGTGCCTAAGGCTTTTTACCAACATGTATAACATCTGTTTAATGCATTTTTTAACCTTTATCTAAAATTTGTACTCACTGAAAAACATTGAAAGTGCCAGACTGCCTTGGTATTAGCAAAGCTGTCATGTCATTTGTGAAAAGGTAATAACATAATTGAATGAATTTGGGAAATCATTTTAGAAGTGAGAATTTAGATGAAGCAGGATAAGGTAATGGTTACATGTGTTTTCTTTTCTGACTTATCAAACTTTGTCTTGAATATTTCCTGATCCATGAATCAGGATAGACCATGTGATTTAATTTGACCAATGAAATGTGAGTGGAAAAATGACGTGGGCCATTCCTGAACAGAAACTTTTAAGAGTCAGTTTGCTTGGATCTCTCATTGCTTGTTCCTCTGTCATAGTATGAACATGTCTGAAGAATCTTCCTCCTCTTTTAGCATAGGTCTTAGTATTAGGGGGAATTGGATTAGAGTTGCAGCCAACAGAGTGGATGTTCATGTGAACAAAAATGCATCTTTGTTTTTGTAAGCCACTAGAATTTCTAAAACATTTGTAGATTCAAAATAACTTAGTCTAAGCCAGAATTTTTCTACCTCGGCAATACTGATATTGTAGTCTGCATAATTCTTTGTTGTGGGGGGCTGTCCTGTCATTGTCGGGGTATCAACACCACTGGCCTCTACCTACTAGGTGTTAGAAGCACCACTGCCCAGATGTAACAACTGAAAATGTTTTCCGATGTTGCTGAGTGTCCCCTAACCCAGTTGAATATCCTCAACCCAGTTGAAAAACACTAGTCTCAGGCTAGTAGTTATCAAAGTGGGGTCCCAGAACCAGCAGTATCTGCATCACCAAAATATGTTAGAATGCAGTCTCGAGCCCCTTTCAGACCTACTAAATGAGTAGGGATGGGGCTGGGGCCCAGCAAGCTATAACTCAATGAGTCCTCTGAGAGTTCTGAAGACTAAAGTTTAACCACTGGTTTAAGCTGATTGGTAACAAGCTCCTTTGTATAAGAAGAGGACATAATTATTGTTTTCACTAATTTTGATGTCTAAAGCATAAGAATTCCCTTTTTTATGAATCTGTGAGACTCAAGAGTACGCTACGTGTGTATTTTAGTGTAATACATGTCAGAGAAAATAAAGTTATATAGCATCATCAAATCTACTGTAGTCTTATAACCTGGTGATTTACTGGGTCGCAGTAATTCCAAATGAAAAAGAAATGTATTGCTTAGGAATCCAGAGGGGAGTGGCATTTTCATCTTTTAAAAAAACACTTTGTAAGATGATGTTTTTATAAGGATAATCATCAATTTCTATCCTCAGTTTCTATGATTTGACATTTGTACCCTCATTTAAGCACACTGCATATAAGAAATTAAGAAATTTATTTTTAAAGACCAAAGAATTGAAAATCAGTATTCACATTCACAGATTTGTTTGCTTAATTGCAATTTCTTTTCTGCAAATAATTGTAAAAAATTGCCTTTCATTTAATTTCCTTTTATATATGTGTGTGAAACAGATCTAGCTATGATCTTCCTTGGGGCTGATCTTAAGAATTAATTAGCTTTGCAAAGAAGATTATTATCATATGTAAAGGTATAGGCACTGTATATTATAATGCTAATTTATATAGTTAAGAAATTGAGCATTTCCCTTAGTTGAGGTACTCAATATGAAGTGAAAGCTCAGAGGTAATTTGATCTTATTAGTTCAGAAAATGATAGGGACTTATCAGTTGGAAAGGCACCAATATTTCTATGTATTTCTCCACTTTCCTCTTTTTCATATGGAATGTTTATGGGCAGAAAACCTCAAAAAAAATTTTTAATACTCTTCTCCTTAGCTTTAAATAGTACACGTGGTCCCTACTAACTTAATAAGCATTTTAAAAGTTTTCCTAAATTTAGAATTTTGGGGTGCTGGTGAATATACACAATCAGTACAGGATAAATATAATAAATTGTCTGTTTTTATTAAAATAATAAATAACAAAGAGCTAGTGCTTCTGCAATAGTAGACTAGAAAAAATGCTCAGTATCAAAAAACACAATTTGTATTTTATATTTTTTTGTCACATACTTATTTTCTGCATTCTTGGACATCAACTTTTAATTATGCTTTGAGTGAAAATATTGGGGAAAATCCTCTTGAGTTATTTTCTTTGCTAATTTTTACAGGAAGAAGTCTTGATTTTTTAATTGTCCTGTTAGGATTTTACTAAATAGCTAAGCATAACAAGCCCTTGACAGATGAGGTGAAGTCTTTCCCTTTAAAGCATTATCTGCCAGCCAGTGGAGAGTGTCATGCTACGTTTTTTAGGTCCTTTACACTCTTGAATTTGATTTGTGCTTTTACAGCACAAATCCCAACATTCAGAAGGCAGATCTGCCTGCTTCAGCTGCCTGCAGCTATAGAGAATTAGTCTGTCATTCTCCGAATCAGAGAATGTGTGAGTGTGTGAGAGAGTGTGTGTGTGTGTGTGTGTGTGTGTGTCCGCATCTGGGGCTGGGTGGCCAGGAGTGATTTAAATGTGCAGAGGGCTAATAGTGTAGCCTCTCGTTCGGGCTTGGCTTTGAAACCTGTGGCATTCTAGGCTGGACAGCCGCTTTCGTGCTTCTGTTCTAATTTAGCAGGATGTTTGCTGCCATGGCAGCCAGCAGCATCCACTGCAGCAGCAAAGAAGGGCCATAGATCTGAGAATGCAGGTGGAATACTAAAGCCCCAGACGCTCGTGCAGCACTGGGCTTCGGTGCTAAATTTCTGCTCTTAGGAGGCTCCGATGCGGAGGCTGTATGCGTTGCAACGTGTCAGCTCATCTAGAGTCAAGAGCTGCAGACATAGATCAGTGAAAGGCTGGTGAGAAGTAGGGGGGAAAAAAGGAAGAAAGAAAGAAAGAAAGAAAGAGAAGAAAAGAATAAAACAAAAAACCGGGAGTGAGATCTCTGGTGCCTCACGTTTGGGAACACAGAAGTGATACAGGGAAATGTGGACCCATCGTCCTGCTGAGACACGTGATTGGATGAAGACTGGAAAACGTAGTTGGCTTCCTGTGCTACTTTCAGCTGGAGCAGTGTCTTTGGTGAACTCTTTTCTGCTTCAGATACACTCAAGCAAAATGCTTGTAAGTACTGCTGATTAGAAAGAGAATGTGGCAAGCTTGATTGTGGGCAACTGATTAATTGTACCATCGCTCTAGAGTCTTATGTGAATGTTGGCACCTGTTGGGATTTTTACTGAAGTGCATGTGTTAATTAAAACCAAAAATGCCAGTTGCTCTCTCTGTGTAAAAGACAATATGAGGTCCAGTTGAAAAGAAGAAGCCCCTAGAAGAGCCATGCAGCGGCCGGCTGAACTCTCTGTGTTTCGGAGCAAAGAAGTAAGGCGAAGGGGAGCTTGCCTTCAGAAGCAGAAGTCTCTGACCAATCTTGCCCTCACCAGCGAAGGGGAGAGGAGACCCACTGTGCGCATTTCCAACTGGTTTGGAAATGCCGCAAAGGCCAGCCAGAGAGAATCAGACTATGCGGAGAGGCGTTCGCTGTCCAGATTTGTCTCGCGCTCTGTCCAGTCCCTGTACCACACCGGCGGCCCGGGGGCCTGGAGCCTTCTGCCCGCTAGCCAGTCAGGCAGTGAGGGCTTGGAGGGCTGGTCTTCCAGAAAGGGCTTGGAAGGCGAGAGTGATGAAGATAGCAGGTCTGAAGATGAAAACGTGTCCTCCAGGCAAAGCAGCATCAGCAGGAGCTGGGCTGAGGAGGAGGGAGAAAGCTGCCTGCGGGAAGGCACAGCTCATCTGGACGAGGATGTGATCCTCACAATGCTGGGCGACCTGGAACAGGCACTTTACACTGACTTGTTAGGTAAGTTGGATTTGTTCCCCCAGAAGGAGGGGATTTTAAGAAGCTGCCCATTTGCATTGGCTAAATAGCTTCCATTCTTCTGATGGGATTTTTAAAGCTGGTGACTCAAAAAAAAAAAAAATTAATTACTTGTTGCCATTATTTTCTTTGTAAAGCTGAACTTTTCTCAAAGTCTATTTGGAGAAAATAGATAGCAGCAATCTGCCCTGGGCACTATTGGCCTCATATCTGGGACATTCTAGACATCCATAAAGGAGTGGTTAATGTTTTACAATTGCAAACATGTTTGTTACTTAGTAATTAATGGGACTTATTTATTGAATTTTTCTCAAGGTGACCTCACCACAAACATGCAATGAACAGTGAAGGGGAAATGTCTTGGGGAAATGTTTTGTATAGTCAGTTTCTTCTGCTGCCTCAGTGGTATCCAAATAGATGGTCTTCGTTTGTACCTCAGTGACAAGCACCAGGCATGCTAGTAACACTTTCAGAAATTTAGAGGCCTCTTTTGAACAGCTTTACTCACACATTGCTTTTTGTGTGTGTGTGTGTGTGTTTGGCAAAAAAATTCTCCCAAGTGTGTACATTATAACTATTTCAACTACTGTGTCAATGACTGTGAACTATATTTATACTTTACAAAGTAGGCCTTTTTGATGGCCTAAGTCTAGTAACAACTTCTCACATAATCTGTAATTAATAAACTGTGAAGATATCTGGAGTAATTCTTCTATTTTGTTTCAGTTTGGACTTTGCTGCCTACCTAAGTAGCCAGCCTGGGTCCATTTTAGTTGCTGTGTCTCACTGAGTGTTCTACCAAAGTGCATTTCCATCACAGGGTGTCTTCTGCAAAAATCCATAAGTTTCAAACTCTTGACCACATTGTATTTTGTTAATATGTATGTTTACAAGAAAATTTCATAAAAGTCTCCCCATGTTTGAAAGATTTAAACCTGACCAGTGATCTCTTTGTTTCTGGGTAGCTGATGCTAAATGTGGATGTGTTTTTATTCTCAGTGTAATCTCTCCTGTTACCAGATGTTTGATGAAGCTTTCTGGAATCTTAGTGAACCAGCTTTAGAAGAAGAAAGCTTAGAGAGACAGTGGCAAATAGTGCTTGATTTTTCATGTCTGTTTGGCTTTAGATGAGTAATGTTTCCACAGGCATAGGAATAGTGATTTCTGAATCTGAATCTGAATGCACCAGGTGCTCAGATGTAGAAGATTGACTTCTTCACCATTGTGTGGTATCTGTGATGAACTGTTTCTCATGAAAGTCCTCTATGCAGTACAAAGGCAGGGGAGGGAGTCTTACTTTTTTAGGATCTTTTTATTCTTTTGATCCTCTAAACTGCAGGATCAAATAATATTCATCTTTTGCCTTGAAAGTAGTAGCATTTATCTCGTTCTAAGTACCTTGTATATAAGTACTCTCGAAGATATGAACAGAGAGCAGTACCCTGCCAGTATTTGTTGGTTGCTCTGCTAAATTATACCATGCTGAATGTGGGTGTGTATGTGACATATGCCTTTTTGTGCATAAATAACTTGGAGCACTACTGTCAGAGGGTAATCTCTCTATAGAAGTCTGTATATTCCGTGGTTTTTAAACTGAGCATCTGCTTATTATATTTATGGGATTATTCTTTTTAAGGCTTCCTCCACCCAACTTGTGCCAGTATTCAAAATGCGAGCAAGGAAGTAAGGAAGAATTTATTCAGATAGTTGTGACATGAATAATCATATCAGGATAATGAAGCCCTCCAATGCAATTGCCTCAATAATGATGCATGTTAAATTGGCAAATATATCCAAGCCCAGAGCACACAAGAATTTTAGGATTTCTGCCACATGCTTGAATAGATTCTGCTTCGGACTCAAAATGGCCTCTTCCAGGTTAATTTTTAGGCCGGGTTCCTAGAATTCATCTCTTTAGTCTTAAGAATCCTAATAGATTAGACTAGAGTCTGTGCTGCAACTATATAGGAGAATATTTAAAAGGTAGTTGGCTGTGTTTTGGCTATTTTCTGCTCAAAGTATCTATCTTAAGAGAATTTGAAAATTTCCATCCAAATCACTGTTGGGGACATCTGTAAAATTAGGGTTCTCAAAATAAATCAGGCAGCTGTACTCTAAATAATAACATTTGCAAAGTAGGTGATGTAGAGGACATAATTCTCTGTGAATCAGGTTCATTCATATATAATTTGACTTCCTATTAAAAGATGACAGTGCTGGCAGTGTTAATTACAATGTATATAATTAAAGCCTAAAAAGTACGAGCAGGACCGCACAGATTAAGTGGCCCATCTACCCCTAAGCAAAAATGTAAAAGCTACTGGTTTTCCCAAAAGAGGCCTCCTGATTATCAGACAGGATAGTAAGGGCTTACACACATTTTCCAAAATGGCATATTCTGGAATTCACTTTAAGTTTTTAACTTAAAGGAAACTGTAAACTGCTTTCTCATTGCTTATAAAGTGTCTTCTGTAAGTGGGGCAAAGAGTAGGTCTCAACTGAGCCTTAATGGATTTGAGAGTTTGGAAGTGAGAGGAGATATAACACTGAATGAATTTATCATATGTATTTTTCTCTGCTAACTTTTATTTGTCACTAATGTGTCATTTTACTTGTGCTTTTACATTTGGGCTTTTCAGCTGAGGCTCCCATCCCTCCCCCAATCTTCTAGACATCATTTGGATACAAATTTATAGGATGTTTCAGATTTGCATAATCCTAAAGGGGTTTGTAAAGTGTATATAATTGTATTTTGACTTTTGTGGGTCATTGAAAACATTCACTGCTTTAGATTTTGGCTTGGTTGTCATCTTCCATAACCTGAATGAGGCAGGGATTATGTTTTGTTCAATTAAGTACTGGGAGGAAAATATCTGTCTGGTTGTCATGAACGGTACAGTGCCATGTGAGTGAATATTGTGGTGAATAAAACCAAAGGAGGAAAGGAGCTTGTGGTTCTGAAATCGGAGAGAAGCTGTATAAACAAAAATGTATGCAGTTGGAAAAACCAAGGACCTAAGATGGCTTTTGGATTGGAAGAAGGATATTTATTTATTTATCTATCTATTTATTTATATTTATGTATTTGAGAGAGAGTGTGCATGGGGGTGGGGAAGGGCAGAGGGAGAGAATCTTCAAGCAGACTCTGAGCTGAGCAGGGAGCATGGCTTTGTGTGGGGCTCGATCCTATAACCCATGAGATCACAACCTGAGCTGAAACCAAGAGTCCAATGCGTAACGACCTGAGTCACGCAGGAACCCCAGAAGAAGGATGTTTAAAAGATGAGGATGTGAGAAAACATTTAGTGAAATGGAACTTCTGAAAATACAATGTTCCTATAATTTATATTAAGAAGGTACTGAAAATAATTCAAATATCATGCTAGGCTAGGGACAAGTGATTGAAATGCAACTTGATTACAGTGTAAGAGTTCTCACAGAGGGAAGGAGGCCAAGGACAGGTGATGTGTAATGGTATATATTGTGACCTTGTGTAGGGTCAATAACTGTATTCCCTCCTCCCTACTGTAAAGGTCATCTCAATACTTCCCGCCCTTAAGACTTCTCAGTTCTTACCATCGCTTAGAATCTTATATTCTAATACTGGCTCTAGTGCTTCTCCAATTTTGTTTCATTCTGCACTATTTCTTTTACCCACTTGAACTAAAATCTCTCCGATCACCTCTGCCTTTCCTTCGGCTGTAATGATATCCTACTCTTTAAGATTTTCCTTACATGCTCCTTCTTTATCTTCAGGGTTTTACCAGGTTGTTTAGAAGTAAAAAGTAGGCTTCTTTCTAGCCATTTTTTCAAATATGCTGTTATATTTATGAGAAGGGTGAGATGAATTTCTGGAGAGATTATTATTAGAATCTCAAGGGTTATTAACAGCTTTGAGTTTTAAAGTGATGTTAATTTATGAGGTTAAGGATTGCATGCCTTTAAATAGTGTAGGAAAAGTTTATGCCATGTGCATGAGTGTACAATACATATTTTTCTATCTTGATTATATATTAAGCATTTTTTATACTTTCTAAGGTTGAAGTAATAATGCTATTTTTAAGCATATTTTAATTGTCCAAATATTTTGTCAATTAAAAAGTAGACATTTACAGACTGGCAGCAGAATGGTGGATGTTTTGGCAACCACTTGGGATGAGGAAAAATGAACAACAGAGTGATGTTTGGCTGAAGAAGAAAATAGAGGAGTGGGCAGTTGGTGTGTTCCAGTCTCTGAAATTTAGTGGCTTACAGAGTAGCTAGGACCACTCGATGGAAATGAAAGGGAGGCAAATTGTCCATCCTCAGAAATGTTTTCACATTTAGACCTGTCCAAGAGTAGAAGGAGCCATCTCTTCCTGAGAGGATGCCTCTCCAATCTTGGAGGTTTAAGGCAGACCCATGGCTATCTCCCACGTGAGGCATAGATGAGTTTCCTCACTGGCTGAGAGGCAAGGACAGACATTCTCTGAAATCCCTACCAACGCTATGCTGATATTATACATGTTAAGTGAGTGCATTTGCTGTATATATATATATATTTTTTAATCTGGCATGAATTCTGTAGAAGAAAATGAACACATCAAATATCTACCAATATTCTTGAAACAGATTGTAGATATACATCTTCCCCTGTGTGATGGCTTTCATATAGAAGTTTAATATATGCTATTTTCTAACTTCACTTTCCCTTTTGTTTTTCCTTTCCTTCCATTCCCTTCTCTTTCCCCCATCCCTGTCCTTTACTTTCCTCTCTTCCCCTCTCCTTCCCATACCTTCCCTCCCCTTAGCCCATCCATTCCCTACCTCCCTTCTTCCCTCTCTTCCTTTCTTCGTTCATCTTTCCTTTTTTATTATATTAATTACTATATTAAATGTGATTGGATTAAAACTTACAATTAAAAACAGAGATTATCAGAATGAATAATATAAGACTGAAATTTATCTTGCCAATATGAATACATACTTTAGAGTCACAAAGAGTTTAAAAGTAAAAAGATAGAAAAAATATACACCATCCAAACACAAATCATAAGAAAGCTAGTGTAATTGCATTTCTATCAGACAAAGTAGACTTCAAACAAGAAATATTGTCCAAGTTAGAGACAGATACTTTATAATGATAAAGTATTGAATGTATCAACTGACAGGGCAATTCTGAACATAATACACCTAATAACAGAGCTTTGAAGTCCATAAAACAAAAACTGACAAAACTAAATGGGGAAGAAGATAAATTCACAATTATCACTAGAAACTTTAACAAGCAACTCTCAGAAATAGAACAAATAGATTTTTTTATTACTTGTTTTAAAGATTTTACTTATTGATTTGACACAGAGAGAGAACACAAGTAGGTAGAGAGAAAGACAGAGAGAGAAGGGGAAGCAGACTCCCTTCTGAGCAGAGAGCCTGATGTGGGGCTCGATCCCAGGACCCTGAGATCATGACCTGAGCTGAAGGCAGAGGCTTAACCCACTGAACCACCTGGTGTCCCTTTTTAATTACTTTAAAAAATTAACATATACTGGCCCCAGGGGGACAGGTCTGTAAATCGTCAGGCTTACACAACTCACAGCACTCACCATATCACATACCCTCCCCAATGTCCGTAACCCAACCACCCTCTCCCTACCCCCTGGCAACCCTCAGTTTGGTTTGTGAGACTAAGAGTCACTTAAAGATTACCTCCCTCCTGACCCCATCTTGTTTCATTTTTTTCTTCCCTACCCCCCAAGTCCCCCACTTTGCCTTTCAAATTTCTCATATCAGGGAGATCATATGATAATTGTCTTTCTCTGATTGACTTATTTCGCTCAGCATAATACCCTCTAGTTCCATCCACGTTGTTGCAAATGGGAAGATTTAGTTTCTTTTGATGGCTGCATAGTATTCCATTGTAGATATATACCACATCTTCTTTATCCATTCATCTGTTGGTAGACATCTAGGTTCTTTCCATAGTTTGGCTACTGTGGACATTGCTGTTATAAACATTCGGATGCATGTGCCCTTTTGGGTGACTACATTCCTATCTTTAGGTTAAATACCCAGTAGTGCAATTGCTGGGTCATAGGGTAGCTCCATTTTCAACTTTTTGAGGAACCTCCGTACTGTTTTCCAGAGTGGCTGCACCAGCTTGTTTTCTCACCAACAGTGTAGGAGAGTTCCCCTTTATCTGCATCCTCTCCAACATCTGTCATTTCCTGACTTGTTAATTTTAGCCATTCTGACTGGTGTGATGAGGTATCTTATTGTGATTTTGATTTGTATTTCCCTGACACCAAGGGATCTGGAGCACTTTTTCATGTGTCTGTTGGCCACCTGGATGTCTTCCTTGCAGAAATGTCTATTCATGTCCTCTGCCCATTTCTTGATTGGATTGTTTATTTTTTGGGTATTGAGTTTGATAAATTCTTTATAGATATTGGATACTACCCTTTATCTGATACGTTGTTTGCAAATATCTTCTCCCATTCTGTCAATTGTTTTTTGGTTTTGTTGACTGTTTCCTTTGCTGTGCAAAGCTTTTGATCTTGATGACGTCCCAATAGTTCATTTTTACCCTTGCTTCCCTTGCCTTTGGCTGTGTTTCTATGAAGAAGTTGCTGTGGCTGAGATCAAAGAGGTTGCTGCCTCCAGAATATTGATGGATTCCTTTCTCACATTGAGGTCTTTCATCCATTTGGAGTCTATTTTTGTGTGTGGTGTAAGGAAATGGTCCAGGTTCATCTTTCTGCATGTGGCTGTCCAGTTTTCCCAACACCATTTGTTGAAGAGACTGTCTTTTTTCCATTGGACATTCTTTCCTGCTTTGTCAAAGATTAATTGACCATAGAGTTGAGTGTCTATTTCTGGGCTCTCTGTTCTGCTCTATTGATCTATGTGTCTGTTTTTGTGCCAGTACCATACGTCTTAATGATTACAGCTTTGTAATAGAGCTTGAAGTCTGGAATCGTGATGCCACCAACTTTGGCTTTCCTTATCAACATTCCTCTGGCTATTTGGGGTCTTTTAGGTTCCATATAAATTTTAGGATTATATGTTCCATTTCTTTGAAAAAATTTGATGGTATTTGGTAGGGACTGCAATAAATGTGTAGATTGTTTTAGGTAGCATAGACATTTTCACAATATTTGTCCTTCCAATCCATGAGCATGGAATATTATCCATTTCTTTGTGTCTTCCTCCATTTCTTTCATGAGTACTTCATAGTTTTCTGAGTACAGATTCTTTGCCTCTTTGGTTAGGTTTATCCCTAGGTATCTTATGGTTTGGGTGTAATTGTAAATGGGATTGACTCCTTAATTTCTCTTTCTTCTGTCTTGTTGTTGGTGTATAGAAATGCAACTGATTTCTGTGCACTGATTTTATATCCTGACACATTACTGAATTCCAGTTTTGGAGTGAGTCTTTTAGGTTTTCCACATAAAGTATCATTTCATCTGCAAAGAGTGATTGTTTGACTCCTTATTTGCTGATTTGGCTGCCTTTAATTTTGTTGTTGTTTTTGTTGTCTGATTGAGGAGGCTAGGACTTCTGATACTATGTTGAATAGCAGTGGTGATAATGGATATCCCTGCCTTGTTCCTGAACTTAGCGGAAAAACTCTTAGTTTTTCTCCATTGAGAATGATATTTGCTGTGGGTTTTTCTATTGCTTGGGATGGAATGTTCCGAATATACTGTGATGTGCACCTGGTCCAGTGTGTCATTTAAGGCCTTTATTTCCTTGTTGATCTTTTACTTGGATGATCTGTCCGTTTCAGTGAGGGGGATGTTAATGTTCCGTACTATTATTGTATTATTGTTGATGTGTTTCTTTGATTTTGTTATTAATTGGTTTATATAGTTCGCTGCTCTTATGTTAGGGGCATAGATATTTAAAATTGTTATATCTCTTTGTTGGACAGATCCTTTGGGTTCGATATAGTGTCCTTCCTCATCTCTTAGTGTAGTCTTTGACTTAAAATCTAATGTATCTGATATAAGGATTGCCAGCGCAGCTTTCTTTTGATGTCCATTAGCATGGTAAATGGTTTTCCACCCCCTCACTTTAAATCTGGAGGTGTCTTTGGGTCTAAAATGAGTTTCTTGTAGACAGCATATTGATGGCTTTTTTTTTTTTTTAATCCATTTTGATACCTGTGTCTTTTGAATGGGGCATTTAGCCCATTTACATTCAGGGTAACTATTGAAAGATATGAATTTAGTGCCATTGTATTGCCTATAAGGTGACTGTTACTGTATATTGTCTCCATTCCTCTCTGGTCTACTACTTTCACACTCTCTTTGCTTAGAGGAACCCTTTCAATATTTCCTGTAGGGTTGGATTGGTGTATACAAATCTTTAAGTTTTTGTTTGTCCTGGAATCTTTTGGTCTCTCTTTCTATTTTTAATGATAGCCTAGCTGGATATAGTATTCTTGACTGCATGTTTTTCTCATTTAGTGCTCTGAATATATAATGCCAGTTCTTTCTGGCCTGCCAGGTCTCTGTGGATAAGTGTGCTGCCAATCTCATATTTTTACTATTGTATGTTACAGACTATTGTCTTGGGCTGCTTTCAGGATTTTCTCTTTGTCACTAATACTTGCTAGTTTTACTATTAGATGACGGGGTATGGACCTATTTTTATTGATTTTGATGGGGGTTGTGTGTGCCTCCTGGGTTTTGATGTTTGTTCCCTTGGCCATATTAGGGACATTCTCTATTATAATTCGCTCCAGTATACCTTCTGCCCCCCTCTCTCTTTCTTCTTCTTCTGGAATCCCAATTATTCTAATATTGTTTCATCTTATGATATCACTTATCTTGCAAATTCTCCCCTCATGGTCCAGTACTTGTTTGTCTCTTTTGCTTAGCTGCTTTATTCTCCATCATTTGGTCTTCTATATCACTAATTCTCTCTTCTGCCTCATTTGTTGTAGCAGTAAGAGCTTCCATTTTTTATTGCACCTCATTAATAGCTTTTTTATTTCAACCTGTTTAGATTTTAGTTCTTCTATTTCTCCAGAAAGGGCTTTTATTTCCCCAGACAGGGTTTCTCTGATATCTTCCATGCCTTTTTCGAGCCTAGCTAACACCTTGAGAATCATCATTCTGGACTCTGGATCTGACATATTGCCAATGTCTGTATCGATTAGGTCCATAGCCTTCAATACTGCCTCTTGTTCTTTTTTTGTGTGTGGTGATTTTTCCACCCTGTCATTTTATCCAGATAAGAATATATGAGTGAGAGAACAAAGTAGTAAAAGGGTGTTAAAGATGCCAGGAAAATGTATACCAACCAAATCAGAAGAGAACCAAAATTGGGGGGATAAGTGAGGGGGGTAAAAAGAAGTTTTAAAAAATTAAAGAAAAATCAATTTTCACATATATATATATATATATATATATATATATATATACATGTATATATATATATATATATATTGGTTTATATAGTTTATATATATATAAATTTATATATATACGCGTATATATATATATATGTGAAAATTGATTTTTCTTTAAATTTTTAAACTATATTTTGGGTATATTTTGGTCCCTTAGAAGAGAGTACCTCCTAAAATTTTAAAGAAAGAGAAACTTGTATATATACAAAAATAAGGGTAAAATGACGAAGGGATTGACTATGACTGTAAAGATGAAAATTTTTAAAAATTTCTAAAACAGGAATTGATAATTTGGTTGGAAAAAGAAAGTGGAGAGAATGTGCTCAGGCTGGAGACTAGAACAATACCCTGTGCTATATTTAGGGTATATTTTGATGTATTAGAAGAAATATTATGCCAAAAATTTTTTAGAAGATAAAACCCTATATGTATACAAAAAATAAAGTTAGATCCAATGAAGAATGAAATATGACTGTAATAATGGAGATTTTAAAAGTTTGGTCTTTTTAAGAAAGGTATTGTTAAGATAAACTAGTTAATAAAAGTTAAATAGGAAATAGGAAAAGTTAAAAAAAAACTTAGAATAAGAAAAAATTTAAAATTTAATTAACTTTGCAAGACTAAAGAATCATGGGGAGAAAGCCATGAATTCCATTCTTTGCTTTCCCTTCCTCTGGAATTCTGCTATTCTCCTTGAGCAGTGAGCTGGGTCTTGGCTGGATGTTCTTGCTGATCTTCTGGGGGAGGGACCTGTTTTAGTGATTCTCAGATGTCTTTGCCCGAGGTCCAACTGTGCCCCCCTTGCCAGGGGCCAGCTTAAGTAATCTGATCAGGTTTGTTCTTGGGAACTCTTGTTCCCTGAATGTTTTCCATAGAGCTTTGGAGGACGGGAATGCAAATGGTGGCCTCCCAATCTCTGGCCCGGATTAGCTGAGAGCTTGGTTCCCCACTCCTCAGTGAGCCCTCCTAGAAAAGCAGTCAGTCATTCCTGTCTCCCTGGCCTCCAGCTTTGCTCCAAGTGACCGAACATTTCAGTCTCTGGCACACAGCCCCGTTTGGATTCTCCAAACACAGAAGATTCCTGCCTCCAGAGAAGGAAGTTGGGTCTCCCCAGATCTGCCATTTATGGGGTCCCTGCTCAAAAAGCAGGGCCTGACTATGCCATGGATCACAGTTTAAGGTAACTCTGAGCTGAGAATCTGCTCCTCAGCTCCATCTCTGTAGCTGGCTTCCCCATTCTGATACCTGTATGCTCTGCTACACTCAGACACCTCCGATCCTTCTGTGACCTCACAGCACCTGAGACCACACTGTCCCTTTGAGGGCTCCACCCCTGGTTGGACTCTGGAATGATGTCCCTCGGTGGAGCAGACTTTTTTTTTTTTTAAAGATTTTATTTATTTATTTGACAGAGATCACAAGTAGGCAGAGCAGCAGATGGGGCGGGGGGTATAAGCAGACTCGCTGCCAAGCAGAGAGCCCAATGTGGGGCTCGATCCCAGGACCCTGAGATCACGACCTGAGCTGAAGGCAGAGGCTTAATCCACTGAGCCACCCAGTCTGGAGCAGACTTTTGCTCTGTCACTTGTCGGGAGCTGGCCCTTCCTTCCACAGCCTCTCTTCCCGTCCCTTCAGATTCACTTCTCCACACATCCTACCTTTTAGAAAGTGGTCCATTTTCTGTTTCTACAATTGCTGCTCTTCTTTTCGATCTCCTGTTGGGTTGTCGGTGTTAGGAATGCTTTGATATCTACCTAGCTGAACTCCTGTGACCTAACATCATCTCAGTCTGCTAATCCTCTGCCATCTTGACTCCTACCCCTCATCTTTCTTTTTTTTTTTTTTTTTTAAATTTCTCTACTTCCTCTATTGTGTCCCCATGTTCTTTTCAGTCTCCAAATAGACCAGTTTCAGGTGGCCACTGGCTTGGAAGTATTACATGTCCATAATCAAACTCATTTAATGGTACCTCTGCATCTCAAAGAGAGGTGGTGGTTGAGCAAGGCCAGCATTTGTCACATTGGAAACCTGTGGGTTTCATGCGTATTAAACACATGCTGGGTTTAGATGCTGGGGACTTTATTGGCACTCTGGTGTCACAGGGGTATTTTGTGAGTCCCTGTAGAAAGTGTAGAAAAATCAACATATTTTTATTTAAAAATATAGCCACGCAATGTTAATAGAAGACTTATAATGCTATTGCCTCTGTAAGAAAAGACCTCTGTCTTATTCCCCAGAGCCCAAATGTGTAATTGCTATAAGGTAAGTTTATCTTACTCTCCTGACTAGACCTAGAAATAGGTAATTATGAGATTAATTAGGTTCCAAATAATTTCAGATTTTTAAATTAAGCTCAATAATGTGGAGTACTAAATAGTATATTACTGAATTAATCACTGTCACTTCGCAATAATTAAGGTCATGGATCTACAAAGTATTATTGTATTATCATCACTCCTCATCAGTTATTACTTGTAATGATACATTTGTTTCTATTCACATTTTATTGAATGTGAATGTAGAAAGAAGAATTACACTTTTCAGAGAGTAGCCATTTGGAATTTCCTACCTATTGTTATATTTTTAAGGAGAAGAATTTATATTACTTATCTATGTATGCAGTTATTCTGAGATCAGTAAATGACTTGACTGGCAAATATATTATGTTACTTTTCCAGGTGAAGACCCTGAAACAAGAAGAATGAGAACAGTTAAAAACATAGCAGATTTGAGGCAAAATTTAGAGGAGACTATGTCCAGTCTTCGTGGGACCCAGATAAGCCACAGGTTTTTTTCTCAATTCTATATATTGTTGGGCCAATAAAGAAAAAAAATGACTATCAAGAACTTAACATCTTATAAGAATAAAGAAAAAATTTAATTTCCCCTTACTATTTTCTCACTTAAATTTTACATGACATTCAGCTGGCTACTTCTTAGCATATACCCTGGGACTTTTTTCTCCCATCCACCTCTTCTTCTATAGAGTATCCCTTTCAAATTAAAATAGCTACTGAAATTATCACCATCACAACCAAGTAGATTTCCGTGCCTGTGACAAAGAACAGTGGGCAGAAGTTGCAGTTGAAATGCATCTGGGGCAGGAGTGGGGTTGGGGGGGGGGGTACAGAGAGACTCTGAAACATAATTGGTCTCAACTTCCAGAATAGTTCTGGCAAGCCATTGGGGTTAGGTGAAGGGTTGGTTGAAACTGTGAAACACAATTTTGCTTTATCTACAATGTGACAATGACCTTTCTTTCAAAAGCAAAAAAGCAAAACAACAATTTTCTAATGAATGCCCCATCTCACATGCTGACATCTGCAGAGGTGTTTCGCATCTCATCATGAAAGTATAATTTGACTTTCATGAAAATGACATACTTCTAAGAAATGACTCAGCTCTAGCCTTTCCTGTCTTCATGTATTTTTGGTCTATGATCCCAAGTGAATCCGAGTATAGTTCTTTCTTCATTTGTTTGCCAGCACCCTGGAGACAACATTTGACAGCACTGTGACAACAGAAGTGAATGGAAGGACCATACCCAACCTGACAAGCCGACCCACTCCCATGACCTGGAGGTTGGGTCAGGCATGTCCTCGACTTCAGGCTGGAGATGCTCCCTCCCTGGGGGCTGGCTACCCTCGCAGTGGTACCAGCCGATTCATCCACACAGACCCCTCGAGGTTCATGTACACAACACCTCTCCGTCGAGCAGCTGTCTCTCGACTGGGAAACATATCCCAAATTGACATGAGTGAGAAAGCAAGCAGTGACCTGGACATGTCTTCTGAAGTCGACGTTGGTGGATATATGAGTGACGGTGATATCCTTGGGAAAAGTCTCAGGGCTGATGACATCAATAGTGGGTAAGTGGCCTTGGTCTCTACCAACATTGCACACACAGGGAATGTTCTACTAAGATGCATGAGCTAGAGAAAAAGTCATTCTGTCAGCTCACAAAGTCATTAGAACTCATGAAAAATCGAAGATTGTTTGGAGATATATCAGACCTTCTCTTCTGCTCATTCATGAAGAGTAAAATATCTAAAACTTCTATAAAATCTTTTCATTGTAGGCCCTTAAATCTTTCTGTTGTTAGTTGAGAGAACCAAATGTGCCCTGTGCTTTTTGGAGTGATTTTCACAGAATTCTTAAGTCACAGATTTTGTAGTAAAAGACGTGGGAAGGGGACAGGAAGAGTTTTGCAGGGCTGATGGATTTTATTTTTTCAATTTGGTTTGTCAAAAATGCCTCTAACTTCTTTGAAGACAGATATTTTCTAGCTTTCTTCAGTTATGCACCTCCAATCTAACTTGAGGGAAAATCATTTTAAAATTGAGATTTTCAATCTCTTTTGATGGTATCAGATTTATTTTTTAAATCATAGCCTTTGTTTTTCTTCTGTTTTCTATTGTAATCTGCAAAAAATATTGTGATTATAAAACTCTTAAAGATTTTGGCAATGTGGAATATTCAGCCCAATCTGAAAATAAGCCCCAGTGGAGGCAATAGGATACTCTATTAAAGCTACTTCTATAAATAATTATAATTCCTTACAGATACCAAACCTTATCCTAAATAGCCACGATTGTATAATGCTAAGGAAAAGGGAGACTTGCATTAGAAGTCACATACATCTGGCTTCAAAACCTTGGCTCTGTAATGCAAGGAAAAGCTTCCCAAATCAAGTTTATAATTTTCATGATTTCCCAAAATGCTAAATTTAGGGATTTGACCTACTTTTTGTCCTTATACATCTGAGAGAACCAGTATCAAAAAGCATTCTTCTATATGAGTAACCTTCCTGACATCCTTCATGAAAGAAAAGAAAAGAAAAAGGAAAATGTTATTTGAAAGGAGACAGACCTAAAAAAAAAAAAAAAAAAAAATTACAGAAGACCTTTCGATGTATAGCTCTGCTGTGATGTCCCCATATCCAGTGCTTTCATATGTGCTCCTTCCCAGATGCCTAAATTCCAACAGTTTAGAATTCGGGAGACAGATTGCGGTCAGTTAGGGTAGGAGGTAGTTGAGATGCTGCTGGAGTCAGAGTCTAATTTAAATTCCTTTCTACAATTTGCTGTCTGTGGATGCCATGGGGGCTTAATTTGCCCAAACTCTTTGTTTTCTGTAATAAGGATGAAATTGCAGAATCTCCACAAAATTATTAGGAATTAAGGAAATAACCCACAAAATTGTACTTACTCAAAGCCTGTCACAGTATGAGAGTTGAGTCAATTTGTCATCAGCATCATAATTCCATTTATTATCATTAATAATCACACTAACTTGTAGATGTTATTGTTATCATTTTTGTCCATATTAAATACCATCTGGGGGTGAGATACCCAGTTTGGGCAGCACAGGAGCTACACTTTTGAAAGCATGAACTTTTTCTCCTGTCTCTCCCTTTTCTCACCCACTGTTTCTACTCTCACTCCTATCTCCTCCTCTTTTCTTTCTTCATCACTTTAAGTGAGAGCATATGTGGTTTTTTTTTTTTGTTTTGTTTTTTGTTTTTTTGTTTTTTTGACAGACAGAGATTACAAGTAGGCAGAGAGGCAGTCAGAGAGAGGAGGAAGCAGGCTCCCTGCTGAGCAGAGAGCCCAGTGTGGGGCTCGGTCCCAGGACCCTGGGATCATGACCTGAGCCGAAGGCAGAGGCTTTAACCCACTGAGCCACCCAGGCGCCCCGAGACCATATGTGTTTTTATATTCACTATTGGATGAAGATTTATTTTTTATTTAAATTCAATTAATTATCATATAGTGTATTATTAATTTCAGAAGTAGAGGTCAGTGATCCATCAGTGGTTTTTGTTTTTTTTTTTTAAGATTTTGTTTATTTATTTGACAGAGAGACACAGCAAGAGAGAAAACACAAGCAGGGGAGTGGGAGAGGGAGAAGCAGGCTTCCCACTGAGCATGGAGCCTGATGTGGAGCTCAGTCCCAGGACCCTGGGATCATGACCTGAGCCAAAGGCAGGCGCTTAACGACTGAGCCACCGAGGCAACCCTCATCAGTCTTACATAACACCCAGTGCTCATCACATCACCTGTCCTCCTTAATGCCCTTCACCCAGTTACCCCATCCCCTTACACCCCTTCCCTCCAGCAACCTTCACTTTATCTTTACGGTTAGGAGTCTCTTATGACTTGTCTACCTCTCTGATTTCATCTTGATTTATTTTTCCTTCCCTTGCCCTATGATCTTCTGCTTCTGTTTCTTAAATGCCACATATCAGTGAGATCAGATGACAATTTTCTTTCTCTGATTGACTTATTTCGCTCAGCATAATGCCCTCTAGTTCCATCCATGTAGTTACAAATGGCAAGATTTCATTTGTTTTGATGGCTGCATAGTATTCCATTGTATATATACACAACATCTTCTTTATCCATTCATCTGTTGATGGACTTCTGGGCTCTTTCCATGGTTTAGCTATTGTAGACATTGCTGCTATAAACATTGGGGTGCAGATTCCTCTTTGGATCACTACATTTGTATCTTTGGGGTAAATACCTAGTAGTTTAGTTGCTTGGTCTTAGGGTAGCTCTATTTTCAATGTTTTGAGGAACCTCCATACTGTTTTCCAGAGTGGCTGCCGCAGCTTGCATTCCCACCAATAGTGTATGAGGGTTCCCCTTTCTCTGAATCTTCGCCAACACCTGTTGTTTCCTGTCTTGTTAATTTTAGCCATTCTGGTGTGAGGTGGTATCTCACTGTGGTTTTGATTTGAATTTGCTGAGTAATTGTTCATGAGTCAGGTGGCAAAGTCCGGTGGAATGCTAGGTGGGACACTGTGGTTTCAGGATTCTTGGGGCCACAGGAAGATAGGGGTGCCTGACTGCATCAGAGTTCCCAGGCACTAGAGCAAGGGAGCTGGCTGCAATCAGTTAACCTAGGAGTGGGCTCTCAGCTTGATGTTGCCATAAATCATGAATTGCAGCACGGTTTGA
The DNA here is from genome assembly GCF_030435805.1 of Mustela lutreola. NCBI lineage: Eukaryota > Metazoa > Chordata > Mammalia > Carnivora > Mustelidae > Mustela > Mustela lutreola. Next base: position 111,064,726 of record NC_081297.1, read on the forward strand.
TGACTGCTCTCCGAGCCAGGGCACAGCAAGCAGGTGAACTACAGGGAGACCTCTTCCATGCCCCTGAATAAAGATTTAATTATATACATAAATATAGCATATTTATATACACAGATACACATGCACATATTAATGTATACACACATATATACATATACATAGAATATACACACAGACAGACAGACACACACTCACACACACACAGGCAGTCAATCTCCTTATCTGTAGTAGTCACCACATATACTGAATTAGTGAATATTGAACCATTGCTCCTAGGGGAAATACAGACATAGTTCCTGTGAGCTTTGGGTCACAACATTTTTATCAACTCATCAGAATATAATCTTTTTTTATGTGTATTTAAATTTAAAGCCACCTTATTTGTGAATTAATACATATTATAGGCTCATTAACATTGAGCTCATGCCTTCACAGCACTGTAATTCATGCCTACATGAAGTTTATCTAAGTCATAGTTTTTTACGAGACACACCACAGCCTTCCTACACTTTGGGACACAAGAACACCTCAAGACTACAGTTGAGGGGGCATTTTAAGCAGCAGAATCTCCAACAGGGAGCACAAAAATGCAGAAAATATGGCTCTAAAGAGCCTGTAAAAAGGAGACATTGACAGTAAGGGAGCCAAATCAAGAAGGGAGAATGTCACCTTATTTATTTGACCTCAGCTGGGAATGTCCTCACGGGCAACTCCAATTGCTGTTCTGCACCTGTCTGTGAATGATCATGGAAGTGTTGCAGTTATTGATTTGCAAATTTTAGCAAGTAAGCAAATTTGTAAATATGGAGTTTGTGAATAATGAAGATTGACTATTTATTTATATACACAGAAAATGCTTATCTGAGGAGAGAAAACATGCATATCTTGGGAGCAATTTAAATCAGAAATCAATGGACATTGACAATGCAATGTGTGAGTAATTTCAAAAGTTTTGTACAGATCAAAACTTAGCTAAAAGTTCAGAAGAAAGAGAAAGTGTTAAATCCAGGCATGAGATAGAAAGGAGTGGATAAGAAAAGGAAATAGTTTAATTTAAATAGCTATAGAGGAGGGAAATGTATTAAGAGAATATCTGTAAGAAAAGGAGAAATATTGTAGAAAGAATGTCATTCAGTGAACTTGACTAAAATATAATTTTTAGAATCAGAAGGACAGTTGGATTAGAGGACATTCACTGACCTTTCCTTTAATCAAGAGTCATGGAATCTGAATATTTAATTTTGAGAGATAGGGTCTATTGTGACAGGCCTCAATAACATTATGCTTAGAAATTTAAACTGTGTACTCTAAGCAGTGGAAATCACTGTTTCTTAAGATTATTTAGTAGCCACACAGAAGAGGTCATGAAGATGATTTCTGAAAGCCCCCCTCAGGGGAAATCTGCAAAATGTATTGAGAGGAGAAGCTCTGATGTAGATTTCAGACACTGCTGCAGAACTTGAGGTCCAAGGTCTATAAGCCAGAAATATGGGCGTAGCCTTGATGGGGATGAAAGGAGCAGAAAAACTGATATGGAAGATACTACGAAGGAGAAATTTACAGACAAAGTGATAGACGCTACTCATAAGGGCTTAAGAGAGGCAGTGAATTCAGATAAGATGCCCATTTTCTAAGCGCCAGAAAGGGGAAATTATAGCTTTAGAGAAAATAGGCAGAAAAAGAGGCTTTTTTTTTTTTTTTCTTTTTTGAGAAAGCAGATGGGAGATGATGAGTGTAGAGTTAGAAACATAGAGTGGATGACATTGTGGTATAAGTTGGAAAAGCAGTAGTTTTCAGGGTAGAGATATGATGGCGAGTGTGGTCTCCTATAGAAGAAGATAGTGGAAATTGTGGGAGATGTGTGGACTTCCGGGAAAAGAATTGAGAGAAAGATCCTGAGGTAAAATGTGTTTCCAAAATATATTTCTGAGTTCACCCTGTATGCCAGGCAGCATTTTGGGGCTGTGGGTGCAGGAGTGAGCAATATAGGCAAGATACCACATGACCTCCTTGCTAGTGTTTTTTATATTTTCATAGGTGCTCATTTGTTCAGTGAATGCGTAACTAATACATACACGTTTGTAAGTAAGTATGTGTGTATACATTCTTAAATTAGTAGTTTTTTCTTAAGGCAGTGTTTAAAAACAGCTGAGTTCTATATATAATAATATATATTACAGGCGTACCGATACTCAGAAACATTTTGTATTTTCCAGGATTCCTGCTGTATTAGTTAACAGTTACTTCTGTAAGCAAGAAATCTCAAAATCTTGTAACTTAACCCAGAGTTGATTTCTCCTTCAAATAAAACCCTCGCTATTATTTCTGTCCTTCAGTTGGGAATGTCCACCATATAGTCTCTCAGAGAACAAGACTGAAGTGAATAATTCTGTTACAATCCCAGGATCACCCTGAGCATTGGCATTCAATAAGCAGGTGGCAAAAGAGACGAAGAATCTTGGTGTGAGAGTATTTCATATGTACAAGGCTTACGAGAGGTGCAGATAACTTCTACACACATTCCCTTATTCAAAACAGCTGAATGGCCACATCTAATTAGAAGAAAGGCCAGCAAATATGGTACAGCTTTATGCCTAGAAGGAAGAGGAAGTTGTTTGATGAGATCTGGGTAATTTCTGCTGAATTCATTCATGAGAAACAAGAATAAAATAATAATAATAATAAAGTCACGTCCATTGTCCTTCCTACTTGTTTCCTGCTTCAGTGGAAACCCAGTTCAGACTTCTGTTCAGTTTTGTTCCCTACCAGTCTTTCAAATAAAGTCTTGGGTCAAATGAGCCTATTTAAATATGCATCAGTGGTCCATGTGTTTTATGGTATCATTCACATCCAGTATATTTAAAGAAAAACTAAAAAACCCACAAATCCTATATGAAAGCTTCCCCTGGTGATGGTGACCTGTTGAGCATTTGGCATTTTCTCTTTCCTGTGGCAGAGTCCAGGAACACTGGAATTTAAAGTGTTCCTGGTGGCAGTTCTGTCCCCTGCATGGGAGGTGAGTAGGCATGGTCAGCAGATGATATGACTGGTCGTAACTCACCGTGCTTAGGACTGTTGTGCTTCATTGCTCACCAGTTTACACAGAAAATCATTGACATCTCTAGGATGTAGCCCAGTACCTCAGCCCAGAATTAAAAGGAGGGAAGATGAGAGGGTTAGAGATATCCCAGGGGGGATTTTAATTTGATGATGTTTAAAGTGAGGAAAAAAGGGCATTGAAATGTCTGTGCTACGGTTCATGAAAAAATTGAGTCACAAAGTTAATTTTCTGTTCCCAATTTTTATAAGTATGTTTCAGTGATTAAAGGGACAAAGAGCTCAAAAGACACAGTAATGAATGAAGGTGTTTAAGATTTTTTTCCTCATGTAACCACAAGGAATGTCATGAAGGGAATGGGAATGGAGTTTCACTTTCTCATGTGCCTTAGAACTCAGAAAACTAGTTAATCGGCATTCTGAGAATTCAGAATTTCCTGAAGCATAGAAAGACTTATCTTTTTCTTCTCTTTCTGAAAGTACTTTAAACACTTGGGAATGTGAATCTGCCAGTAATTAGGATTTAGTCAGAAGAAGCCCTCTTACTTATAATGAGTCTCTGAAAACACCTCCATTTATGAAATAAAAAAGGAACGTGATGGAAAATTGGGGAGAAAGTTACATTTTTTAATTGGGTGGCAATTGAAGTGATCTGCAGGTGTCACGGTATAAATAGTTAAGTCAGAACATAACCTAAAATTCTACTTTAAGTCATATGGCCCGAACACAAAGTAATTTAATTCTGAGAAGTGGCCTTTTTACAAAAGAAGGTGAATACTTTTATCCTTCTTCTCCCTCGATTCTCCCTCCATTCACCCTTAGTAAACTTGATGGTGTGAAGCATGTGTACCATTGGGAAGGGCAGGTTAAAGTGTTGGGGTGAAAGAATATATGTGACAAACCAAAGACTCCTAATTGTAATGCTTCTACTCCTTTCATATTCAAGACGGGAGATTTATGTTTGGTGGAGGTGGTGGTCCTATTGGAAAGAGAGATGATAGTACAAGCCAACACGGACATGGCACTTACTCTGTGCTAGACAGCATTCTATGCCTTTGACATTTGTTGACTCATTTATGTCTCACCGTTAACTGTAAGAGGTAAATCTATCATTATTATCTCCATTTTACCAATGAAGCAGTGGAAGCATGAATAGTTTAAGTGACTTTAAATGGAACTCAGAAAATGAACCAGTTTCTGGGAATTTAAAATTTCTTAAAACAGGCAGTGCTGGACTTGAACCCAGCATTCTGTCTCCAGTCTGTACTCTCCGTCATTGTGACATGCTGACCCTGTGAGACTGTCAACATGTCTACATGTACACATTTCTCTCCTAGGAGTTAATTTTTTACAAAAGAACAGAGCTTCACAGCCATCAGTCATTATTAGTATAGTTTTTGTTTTGTTTTTTTTTTAAGCTAGCATGTATGATCTAGGGGACAGTAGTTAATATTATCTGTGTTCATCAAAAAGAAGATGCTGAATGATTGTGCCTTTGAAGGTTTAAAAAAAAAAAAAAGAAAAGAAAAGCCTGTGTGTTCATGTCATTAAAAAATAGCTAATTGTGGGGTGCCTGGGTGGCTCAGTCATTAAGCATCTGCCTTTGGCCTAAGGTCATGGTCCCAGGATCCTGGGATCAAGCTCCGAAGCCAGCTTCTCCCTCTGCCACTCCCCTTGCTTGTGTTCCCTCTCTGGCTGTCTCTCTCTCTCTGTCAAATAAGTAAAATCTTTAAAAAAAAAAAAAAAAAGAAGAAGAAAGAAAGTGAATTGTAACATATAGTGGCTGACATGAAATTTGAATGTAAAAACGTAGAATTCTAATAAGTTATGGTGCAAGCCTAGGTTTTGAATCTTTCCAAATCCCCACGAAAACAGAAAAAGCAACCAGCCAGCACAACCAAAAAAATCACAATCATTGTTCACACATAAAAGCTGATGACAAAGTATCATCTCAGCCCCCAAGTAAACAGCTGAGGACAGACATCCAAGAGCCAAAGGAGGGGATCACTGTCTGTTTCAGAGGAAACAGAGATAGGCACTGGGGCATCTGGTAACAAGAACAGAAGAACCCAACATAGTCAGAAAACTGACTAGAAAACTCACAGAGCATTTGAAGTTGGCAGCTGAAGCTGGAAGGGCTTTTGACCCCTTGACCAAAAGAGAGAATAAAGGCAGAAGGTCATGTCTGAACAGAATAGAACAGTCTAGTTCCTATGAACTAGTTTATTTAGGTGCCTAACGACAACCCCCTTTCAGGACAGGACCCCACACTAAGAGACATCTTCTGGGAGCAGGAGCAAATTGAAAAAAAAAATTGGCAACGAAGGTGAACATGACAGTCTGGAAGAAAGTGAGAGATGGAAACAGAATCCAAAAATCTCAAAAAGCTAATGACTGCTTTTTAAAACAATATACAAAAACAATAGAGGCAGTTACTGTGTCAAGTTGGAAAGGTATCTGCATTGTTTCTTTTTATTCAGAAAAATGAATTTCACATAAAAATAAGCAGGAGAAAAGTGTCAGGATAAAACCCTATAGAAGCCACAAATAACTGCAACACATGTAACTAATAAAGGATTAGTATCAATGAGCAAAGAAAAAAGGAAAACAGAACATAGCATTGAATCCAATAGAAAAATGAGCAAGAGAAAGTAAGTAAAACAGAGAAAGGCAAATACCATATGATTTCACTCATATGTGAAATTTAAGAAACAAAACAAATGAACAAAGGAAAGATGAGAGAGAGAGAGAAACAGATTAAGAAACAGACTATTAAGTATAGAGAATTGGTGGTTGCCAGAGGGGCGGTAGGCAGGGGGATGGGTCAAATGGATAAAAGAAAAAAGAGTACACTTATCATGATGAGCACGGAGTAATGTATAGAAGTATTGAATCACTGTGTTGTACACCTGAAACTAGTGTAACACACTACATGTTAACTAGATTGGAATTAAAATTTTAAAAACTGAATACTACTTTTAAAATGAGCAAAAGATATAAACAGACCTTTCTTTTGATGGGTTATTGTATTTACTTGGTCATATATATTTATATCACTTAGAAAGCATCACAACTGGTTACACATGATTACAGATTGCACAAACAATCTGCTTGAAAATTTTGAAATGGAGTCTTTCTAATAAAGTCAGCATTTTTAAACATTTAAACCAACACCGATAAAACATAAATGGCTTATAACGAAGTGAAAATATAATCAACCTGCTTGGTAATCTGGAATTTGTAAACCAAACCAAAATGAGACTAGTAGGTGTTTATTCTGAAACTCTTTTAAAAACTGTTTATCAGTGACTAGTAAGGCTAAATATAGGTATATGTCTCTTATGACCCAGTGATTTCCTTTCTAGATCTAGATCTTAGTTAAGTTCTTGCTTTTGAGCACAAGAAATTGTCGGTACGCAAGTGTTCGTGGCAGCACAAAGACAAAACACAACTCAAATGTCTGTAATAGTCAAATGGATTAATCAACCAGTATATTTGTAAAACAGAATAATAAAACTATAAAATGAATAATGCAATGATACACATGAAGATAAATAATTGCAAAAATTAATTTTGGGTGAAGGAAAGAAGTTAAAAAAGATTATGCATAGTGTGACTCGATTTATATAAAGTTCAAATCCAGGAGATACTAAACAGTATATTTTTAGGAATACAAGCCCATGTGGCAAAACCATGAAGAAAAGTAGGGGAAAGCTAATGAAATCCAGGACAGTAGATGCCTCCAGAAGGGAGGTTTGGGGATGTGAGTGGGAAAAACCTATATGGATATTGAAGAAACTGCAAATGTTGTATTTCTGAAGCCAGGTAGCAGGTGCATGAAAGTCAGTATTTTTATTATATTTGATATATACTTTTATATCTTATACACCTACAAAAATATATATTTCCCCAAAAGGTTGTTTTTTTTTTTTTTTTTTCAGAAAGTATGTAATTACTCTGATGGTAGAATTGTATGTATTTCTGTTCATTGAGAAAGTAGGATTTGAACAATATAAAAAATAAGTTTTATAAATCATGTTTCAGTGAATTCCAGACATAATTAGAGCATAATTATGCAGATTCACAGATTTGAACAGACTCCATCTTATAGTAGCGGTGGGTAGTGAGTGACAAGAAGGAGTGATGTATCTAGATTATCGACTAGATAGATGGTGTCTTTCCCTTTAGCCATCATAGCATGCACAAAAGGAACATGAGTTTTAGTGGTGAAAGTTAATATATGGTCAGTTTTTTCTATATTTGAAGTGCTTATGAGAAAGCCACCTATCTATGCATTGGTAACAGTTTAGTACCTTATTTTAGAGCAAGGTGGAATAATATGGTCTAGAAATATTAATTTGGATAGTAGACACCTAAAGTAAATGCCACGAGTATGCAAATTTGCCGACACGAAAAGAAGCAGGCTGTCAGTAGAAGTGACAAAGAATTAGGAAATGCTTTGTGAGACTTTTTTTTTAATGTGAATTCTTTTACAACTTATTGAATTTGAACATGGCTAAAATTATTCTGACTTTCATAGTTAGAGGTAATTCATTTTTTGTCAGTAACCCTCACAAGTTTTGTTCCAACTTTTTGTACCAATCTTCCCTGTGTCTATTATGGTCTTCTTAAATTCATCTTGGCTGACAGTTTTGAAGTTTAGATATAACACTGTTAGGAAATCATTTTTTAAATTTTACATTATTCTTTCAAAATGACCCCCTAACATCGATAGCTCCCAGACCGTAGTATAATATTTCTAAAGGAGCTATAAAATTCATGTTCTTACAGATTTTTAAATCCTTCAGAAAGAATGAAAGAAGGAAGGATTACCAAGAAAAAATTCAAATCAGGGATATGTCTTACTTGTGTAATGCCTGATGTGTTTTTTTTTTTAATTTAAATTCAATTAGCCAACATAAAATAGTACATCATTAGTTTCAGATGTACAGTTCAGTTACTCATCTGTTGCATATAACCCCCAGTGCATGTCACATCACATGCCCTCCTTAATGCCCATCAACCTGTTATCCGATCTCCCATCCAGCAACCTTCAGGTTTTTTTGTTTTTTTTTTCATAGTTAAGAGTCTCTCATGATTTCTCTCTCTGACTTCCTCCCATTCAGTTTTCCTTCCCTTACCCTGTGGTACTCTGCTCTGTCTCTTGTATTACACATATATTGTGGATAATTATCTTTCTCTGATTGACTTATTTCACTCAGCATAATACCCTCCAGTTCCATCCAAGTCAGTGTGTATAAGAGGTCATCCTTTTTGATAGCTGAGTAATATTCCATTGTACAAATCCCACTTCTTCTTTATCCATTCATCCATCAATGGACATCTGTCTGGGCTCTTTCCATAGTTTGGCTATTGTGAACATTGCTGCAATAAACACTGCGGTGCAGGTGCCTCTTTGGATCATAGTATTTGTATCTTTGGCGTAAATCTCTCATAGTGCAATTGCTGGATTATATGGTAGCCCTATTTTTAACTTCTTGTGGGACCTCCATACTGTATATTGTTTTTTAAGTAACAAAGTCATGGTTCTGTTATGAAAATGCCCTACCAACACCCAAACGAGAGTATGTCTGTGTAAACGGAGGAATTATAACAGAGTACTTTTTTAAAAGATTTTCTTTTTTAAAAGATTTTATTTATTTAACAGACAGAGATCTCAAGTAGGCAGAGAGACACACAGAGAGAGGGAGGGGGAAGGCAGAAAGAGAGAGAGAAGGAAGCAGGCTCCCCGCTGAGCAAAGAGTCCGATCCGGGGCTCGATCCCAGGACCCTGAGATCATGACCCAAGCAGACACCAGGGGCTTAACCCACTGAACCACCCAGGCACCTCATATAACTGAGTATTTTTTGATTCAATTAATACCTCTTGTAAACCTACTTGATATGAACTGGAAAATTGAAGGGCCCAAGAAAAATGACTATTCTTTGAAATGTTTCCCCAAAAAATAGGTTTTCTCTTAATGTATTGAGGTTTTAAACACATGTTTTTTTTTTTTCCTTTGGAAAATTAGTTTTCAAAAACAGTTAATATTTGTCTATAGAACTTACTCTTCTGTAAATATGGAAAATTGGAAGGTTATATTTCTAATAGAAGTGATCTGTCATCTTATTTCTTATTTTCATGCATCACCATTATGGGTAAAGTTACTGAAATCAGCTATAATGCTTTCTTTTTATAATATGGAAGCCTTTTGAATCACATAATATATTTGTTGATCCCCAGTTATATGGAAAACCTTTGTTAAACAGTTTCGGAGATGCACAGATGAAGAAGACAGACATGAAATGAGACATATATGAAACATAGTGTGTTCACATTGTTACAGCTTCCTCCAAGGTTAAGATTAAGCATGTTGGTAGTTTTTATTTTTTTATTTTTTTAGAAGATTTTATTTATTTATTTGAGAGGGAGAGAGTGAGAGAGAGCATGAGAGCTGAGAAGATCAGAGGGAGAAGCAGACTCCATATGGAGTTGGGAGCCCAGTGTGGGACTCAATCCTGGGACTCTGAGATCAAGATCTGAGCCGAATGAAGTTGCTTAACCAACTTAGCCAAAAGGGCAGAGGAGTAGCTCACTTATCTGGAGAAATATCAACTACCTTCAACCTTTTGAAACACAATTTCAAAAGGAAAATGATTGAGAAAAACATTTGCCACTAAACACTTTTACTTTACCAGGAATTCTACAAACTCTACCTTACAAGGCCATAAAAACATTTAGATGTTTGTCTAGTACTGTGTGGGAAATTCGGTAAGAAATTGAAAGTAAGAATAAACCCTGAACTACAACCCCAAGATCGGACAGCTGACAAATGAAAATGCATGAAGGACAAATGTCCCTTCACTCTTTTAATTTAACTGATGCTCCTAATCATGAATTAGTTATATAAAAAAAAAAAAGTGAAATTGTATCTAGTATTTCTTATCTAAAAGAGTAGATCAGTGTTTAATACATTTTGGAGCAAAAGTCCTTCTTTATTTTTTCTGGTTGGTGGGATTGAATTCTTTACTGATCAAGAAAACTCACCATGTAGAGTCCCTTATAAGGATAATGCAGTATGACCTAAGTTTTGTATATAAAATTCATCTATTTCCTTTTCAAAATATGTGGAAGAGACTTTGTAAATAACAAATAGCTACTTTTTATGAGGTTCTCATATTAAGATCTTTTTGTATTTTTTCTTTATCATAAAATCTGCCTGCAGATTTTATTCTTCCCATTTTCAGAGGAAGAAATTAAGGCACAGTTTAAGAAACTTGTTTAAGTTCCTTCAGCTAGTAAGGACAGAATTTATTGATCATGTAAGTCATTAGCCAGTTTCATAATCCTAGCTTTAACTATTTGGTCAGTCTTCAATATGGTCATGACTAAACATTTTTTATCACAAAAATTGAAATCAACTTAAATTTGCTTAAGCAAATTACGGTCATGATTATAAATAAGCAAGAGTACCTCTTAGAACCCAAGGATGAGTTGTGAAGTTGAAACTACGTGGCCAAGTGTCTGCTTCCTTTTGTGCACCTGGGGGTTGTTTTTACTTTGCTGAGCAGCTTTCTCTGTAGCTTCTTATGTTTGCTGGAGATAACTACATCTCCTGGGTGTTCATTATCATCAACTGTATTCACAAAGAAAGCCCGAGGAGCTGTCTTTTAATCCTAGTTCTCGAGAAAGAAAAATCTGATTAGCCCAGCGTGGGGTAGGAGATTAAACAATGTGCCCTAGTCTGCAGCCACGGAAGCAGGATTGCTAGTAGTATTTGGTCTACCATCCCTGTGCAATGATAGTGTTCCTGTGATGTCCTGGAAGTAGTTCTCAAAGATAGGAAGTGGGTCAGTCAGTGTGACCCTTCACTTCAGATAGTAATGTGTGGTGGTTAAAATCATTCTGGAGCCAACTTTCTAGATTTTTTTCTTAGTTCTGCCATGACTGGTTGAGTAAAATGTTACTTAACCCTTTTGTGCTTACTTACTTTCTTTCTCTAATATGGTGATAAAAATATTATTAAACTATTTAATATTAATAATATTAAACATATTATTAAACTCTTTAGAACAGTTTCTGACAAACATTTGATGCATCTTGACTATTATTTTATCCTTGTGGTCAATTGGTAAGATACATTTTACTTATCAAATAACTTAATCTAGTTTTAGGTTTAGTAATATTCCATTACTCCTGTGACCTTGATTGCTTCAAAAATGATACTTATAAAATGAAATAATCTTGCTCTTATTTTTCTAAGAGTTAAATTATCTCCAAGCCTGTCCAAAATTTTAACAAAAGGGGAAAAAATGAATAGGCTAGTAGGCTAGTTAGTTGTTATAGTAAGGAAGATTGATTTCCTAATATACTTGAAAAATACTCAGATTCTTCCTGTTGAGTAAAATGTTTCTATAGAAAAAACTGTAGTAAAGCACATTTGCATAATTATTAAAAATTGTGAACACTGTTAAATTACACAGATGAGATCATTTAATTTTATGTTGATTAATTACACATTTACTTTCAGGTACATGACAGATGGAGGGCTCAACCTGTATACTAGAAGTCTGAATAGAATACCAGACACAACTACTTCCAGAGAGGTCATCCAGAGAGGAGTTCATGACGTGACAGTGGATGCGGACAGGTAATGCTATGAGCATTTATGATAGTGAGAACAGCATAAAGCAATTTCAGAAATGAGATCCTAGGGTTTGACAGTATAAGTTAAAAGACTTTTTATTCCAATATAATAATTATTTTGAAATGTTTTTAAAACTAATCTAGTTTTTCTTACAAGACTTGTTTAGCTCTATATACTGCATTGGTAAGAATATTTAACAACTTTCAGGTACGTGGCAGCAAATTTTAATATCTGTAAAAGCAAAACGATACACATAGACTTATGTTCCTTCCTTGAAAAGAACCCTGGCTGTTAAGTTTGTTTAGGTTTGGATATTCTCAGATTTACCTGGAGGCTAATGATATAAAGATTAAAAGAATTCAAATTATCAGGTACAATAAACTTGATGTTTTTCTTGAGGAGTTTGATGAAAGCATAGAACTCTTGCCTTAGGCTAATTTCTGTTTTGTAATTGTTTCAGGATGTTTAAAGCTGTGTGCGCGCGCACGCGCGCGCATGTGTGTGTGTGTGTATGTATGCACGTGTGCATGCGTGTGCTAGTTATTTTGCTCAAAGTTGTTTTGTCAATTTGATCAGAATCACTGCTGTTAGAAAATATTGTTCTTGTAAAACAGTATTGTAAGACATACTTCTGACTTGATTTTGCCCTCTCTTCACTCAGAATTTTGACTTTATTCATCAGGAAGGTATTGCCATTTCTAAAACTATGACATATCAGTACCTAGAGTGGTTCTTTACTAAAGTGAGCACTGAGGAAGAGGACAAAAGGTTGTGATTTAATGTATCCACATTCTGAAGTAGAAACTGTGCACAATTCATTGCACATTTTAACATAGCCAACTCAGAAGGCTTGGATTTTGATATTAGTTATCAGTTTCTCCTCACTCAAATTATGTTGATATATTTTGGTGGGGATTTGGGGCTTAACTCTTTTTTTTTTTTTAAGATTTTATTTATTTATTTGTCAGAGAAACATAGTGCACAAGCAGGCAGAGTGGCAGGCAGAGGCAGAGAGAGAAGCAGTCTCCCCATTGAGCAAGGAGCCAGATGCGGGACTCGATCCCAGGACCCTGGGATCATGACCTGAACGGAAGCCAGCAGCTTAACCAACTGAGCCACCCAGGTGTCCCAGGGCTTAACTCTTTAAAAGAGATATTCAGTTAATCCCTCTGTTTTTATCTCTATCTTCACACCCATTTTCAGAAATAGCACACTTTTTAAAAATTTGGGGTCTTCTCCAGGATAAGTAGGCTGTTTTGTAGCTTTTCTTATCCTGTGTTCAGGAAGCCACTCTCTTAGATCTAGGGTGAGGAGATGTGCCTGGTATCCTATAGTTCAGAGGCCTCTCTAGAGAATAAAACTGCAGATTTCTACTGGGGTGAGAATAGACATGATTGCCATCCACTGAGCCGGGGCAAGGAGGGGATTTGGGGCTCTAAATGCTCTTTCAATAATGCTGTTGATATTTTCATTCCTGCTGGCCAGAAGACAGTTTCCGCTAGGAGACTAGGATAGACATATTTGGTCTATAGATCGGGTATATGTGAGAGAAGCAGGTGGTTACACAAAGATTATGAAAAATTTTGCTTCCCCACCACCAACCTGATCTCTTCAGCCATTTTCCCTTCCTGATGCCTTCAACCAGCCTGGTCTTCTTTCTGCTCTTGAATTGATGCTTCCTCCATTTGGAATGCCCTTTTCTACATTAGCTGCATTAATTCCTCTATCACAACATTGTTGAATGTTGCCTTCTCAGAGAAATGATTCCAGAGAGTCTAAGATACATTTGATTTACATACACTTTCTTACTCATTACTTTCTATTGTTTTCTTCAACGTGCCCCATCACTCCTGGAATATTTCATACTTACTTATTTTTTACATGTTTATCTTATATCTCCCCAGTTACGATGTAAGCCCATGAATGCAGAAGTTTTGTCATAGTCATTATATTAAGAGCCTTTAGCAAATACTTATGGAGTTAAAGAACAAAGGAATGACTAAAAGCTGTACATTCATATATAGCTAGCAATAGAGTTCAACTGGATAGAGAGGCAAATGAGGCCAGAGCCAACTTTATGGGAGGATATTACCAAGAGAGGGAAGGGGTTATGTGGGAAAACAGGAAGCAGTAATTCAAGGGGAAGAAATCTACAATTTGGACTGCATTTTGAAACTAAGGACCTGCACATTCTTAGTTGACAATGGAAGATACTAAAGAAGAGGGACAGGCCATTGGTCTTTAGGAAATAAGATCATGGTGGCAGAACCTAGGAATTGATACAAAGGATCCTTATTTTATAAGGGGTTAGTTGGGATAACCAGCTCTCATTGCTCTTATGAAGTTCCAGCTTGGGGCCTGGTGGAGGAACCTCAGACCAGCTGGAAAGCCCAGATGTGTGTAGAACAAATTGAGACCTGTGAAAGCAGTGGTTCTTAAAGTGTGGTAACCAAGTCAGCAGCATCAGCATTGCTTGGGAACTTGATAGAAATACAGATTAGCTCTATCCAAGATTTACAATTAATGACACATTGCCCCTGAAATAAATTGTCTCCATTTGTTAGAGTCAGCTTCTGAGAATTGCATTTTTGAAAGAATTGTAGAATTTAAGGAATCCAAAAACGGCCTTAATCACTTGTATGTATTAAACACCAATAAGACCATAGGGAAAATCCTGCTATCAGCAGAGATAGGAGTTTGTCTTTTATTATAGATAAGTCTGAAGATCTTTTAAAATCCTATATTCAGGAAGTGATTCAGGATGTAGATGGTCTAAAAATGTATAGTATTAAATATTATAGTTGTGTAAGTCCTTCTGTTAATTTAATAACCTCCTTGTACAGGATGTTGTTTCATAAAGCTTTCGTAATTCTGATATCCATTCCAAAGAGGATAGGCAAGAATAGCTCTTTGCTTAGTTTTACTCAGAAAAGATACTGAGAAGTCCTGTACTTCAAAATAAAAACTATTAAATTGATTTAATTCAGTGCTCCATAAAACATATTTTTTTTACTGATTTCCCCACTTTCTTCTCTATAATAATTTGTTCCTGTGATATTTTAAGAAATGCTGATTTTGCCTAATACCTTCGTTTAATAGTTATAATAGTGCAAAGACTTGGGTCTTTTACCTCCTGTACTTAACAGTTTCCCAGCTACCTTAGTCAGGGGTCTTTTAAATAAAATGAAAAATGTTAGTGCTTGGTTCGTTTCAGTAAATTAGTAAATGTAGGTCTTATAATAGCTCACTGGTTAAAAAAAAAAAAACCTTAAGAGCAAAGAAAAAAGTGGTTTATTAATTTTTCATATTTCATAGACATTTTTTCTATAAGCGTGATCACTGAAAATGCATTACATAGGAGCAAAGTAGGCGGCTGGCTAGGATAGCAATGGATTTGAATTGCTTGTGCTAATTTAGTGAAGGTTATAATGTTTCCCCTTTAATCAAAGTTTGGTTAAAATGGGATGGGCAGGGGCTCAGTGGGTTAAAGCCTCTGCCTTTGGCTCAGGTCATGATCCCAGGGTCCTGGGATCGAGCCCCGCATTGCGCTCTTTACTTAGCGGGGAGCCTGCTTCCTCCTCTCTCTCTGCCTGCCTCTCTGTCTACTTGTGATCTCTGAGTGTCAAATAAATAAATAAAATCTTTTAAAAAAAAAAGGGGGGGATGGGCAATAGAGAACAGGTGAAATCTTCTTCCCAGCAGATTGAAACAGCCCCAAGGAAAGAGGATGCTTCAATGGACAACTGTGGTATATCTTAAGTATTTTATTACTCGAAGATATTACAGTTCTTTCATTTTCCATATCAATCCAATACCATTCCCATGTCCTTATTATGCTGACCAAAAGAAGATTACAGAATGGGACTAATCCTTGTAGACATGTTGCAGACGCTTTGGGAAATTCATAACAGACAGTTAAAATGTGTGGCCTTTATCCATTTGGCCTTGGTTATAATGAAGTCAATCCTAATTCATATACACTTAAACAATTGGGTTACACTATATTGGAATGGTAATTTGGGGCAAAAGTTTGGAAATAGTTGTTTTTTTGGTTTTTATTAACTCCTATTACTGTCCTGACACTAGCTTCCCTGCTAGCATTAACAAATATTAACAAATATTTTATAAATATTTGATAAATTTGATAAATAAACATATAATTACCTCCTGAGTGTATTGACAGCATAATAATAGCACCTTGGGTAAAAACAAAACAGAAAAATAAAGATGAAAGACCTTGAATTTAATGGTCATACAGAATAATGTAAGCAAAAAATAAAGTGATAAATAAAATTGATTAAGTCATAATAGATGTATACACATAGTATCTTAGAAGCACCCCAAAGGGAAGTGATTATTCCTACTGGGAGGATGAGGAAAGACTTCAAAAAGCAGTAGGTTTTAAATGGGGTCATAAAGAAAGCAAAACTTTTTGACATATGGCCTGGGAGAAATTCAAAGAAATGTGGAATTGGAGAGCATGGAAGCATTGAAGAGTTTAGTTTAAGGGGATGTTATAGAAAACCAGAAGTGGCAGTTATTAAGGCAGTGAAAACAGATTTCATAAGGAATTGTTGCGGCTGGGGGAAGGGGATCTTAGTATATGATTGGGCTCAATTGTGAATACAACAAGAACATGTGGGGATTCATAGCCAATAAGCAGAATGAGGGGGTCAGTGGAGGGAAAATTACTAAGAGAAGACGTCACGGGTAGGGGGATTCTTGCTAAGCCCACTTAAGATTCTTGCTGAAAAGAGGCCAGGGTGATCAGGTAATTCGAGTGGGGGTTGAGTACTATAACCAGATATCACAGGCGCTCGCTTATCAAGGTGGAGGAATCTCTCTAAAATGCCCTAGCAGGCAGTATTCTTGCTAAAACTGGGCTAGGCAGGCCCAACAATGGGTCAAAGTCAAGGCCTAGTCAAGAAGAGACCTCAGAGGAGCCTGAGTAAAGTTGGGTCAAAAAGAGTCCTCGTCAGACCCATTTATAATGGGATTTTGCTAGTGCACTGGGAATGTGGGCAAGGATGGCAACACAGGACCTGGGGGGCTGGTCTAGAGTATTCGGACCTAGAAGTGATAAGGGACTATTTTACTAATTTTAATTAGTTTTCTTTTTAAATTTCAAAGCAAGAGCATGTGTCATACTGATTGTATTTTAATAATAACTCACCCACAGCAAATAGCGAAGAGAGATGGTGCAAAGATAGGCAGACTGCTCGGAAAGGAACTACAAAAGTCCAGGGGAAAGGAGATGAGCTTCTAGGTGGAGAGTGGGAATGGGGACTCTTCTCAGGCCGCCTTGACAAAATACACAGCCTGGGTGGCTTAAACAATGGGTATGTACCAAAGACTACACGTCCATGAGTGCAGGGCTGGAAAAGTCATTATCCGGTGAGAGCTTTCTTCCTGATTCGTAGAAGTCCACCTTCTCGCCATGTCCTCACACAGCCTTTCCTCTGTGCTCCCTCAGGGAGAAAGAAGAAGATGTCTCACTTTTCTTCCTGTTTGTGTAAGGGTGTCAATTCTATTAGAGTAGGGCCCCACCACTAGGAGCTCATTGAACCTTAATTACCTCTCAAAAGGCCCTTCTTCAAATATCATCACATTGAGGGTTAGGGCTTCAGCTTTGAGGAAAGAGGGGCACAGTTCAATCCATCCCACTGTGTAACTCCCAGGTGGTTTTATCCTTGGCGATACAGGTTCATCTCCATATAAATGCTGGATTAAAGTACTGACTGTGTATATATGTATAGAGTGTGTGCATTAATTAAGCTCAAACCCTTCAGGGTCAGGAAGATCAGGTGAAATGAATGAAACAGAAGGGCTATGTTAAACATGACCAGTCAAGGGGGAGGTCACCATTAATTCTAGAAGTTGCTGTCTGTGAAAATGCAGACACGTGGAAAGGAGGGGCTAATTATTGCCAGACCATTTGATTTTTCAAGTGAAGTCAGACTCTGGACTTTGTTGAGGTATCTCCCAATTTTTACATACTGGCAGCTGTGCTAAGAGATCTATAAGATCAATAATTAGTTAAAGATACACATTTTCTTCAATGGCAGAAAACAAAAGAAATTACAGAGAAGCCTATATAAAGCAAGGGACAGTGTACATTTTCATGTATGGTTGTGTAAACTTCCTAATGCCTTAAAGTTACCCACAGAGGTACACTGCTGAGGATATCAGCTGTACAGAAAGA
Organism: Mustela lutreola; assembly: GCF_030435805.1. Classification (NCBI taxonomy): domain Eukaryota; kingdom Metazoa; phylum Chordata; class Mammalia; order Carnivora; family Mustelidae; genus Mustela; species Mustela lutreola. The sequence continues at coordinate 111,082,633 of NC_081297.1, forward strand.
AAATGCCACGAGTCATGAGAAGCCAGCAAAACTCTTTGAGCCCAGTTCCAAGTTTATAATGTAAGACAGGACAATCTCAGGTCCTGTTTCCCAGCCATAGCCTCCCTCAGTGGCACTAATTAATCTTGTTTAAACCACTATGTGAATCAGCACTGTGCAGGCTAAGTGCACATTTGTATCTATGATGTAGACTGGGGAAACAAGCCCTGAGAATGAACCCTTGATATTTAACGAGAGGATATTTAAAGTAGCCACTGATGAGGCAGAGAAAAGAGCTCTCACACAAAATTTAAGAACAAATAGAGCTAACTGATATTTTTGAGATGGAGAGTAGAGGAATGAGGCAACAATGTAAAATTCCATGGACAGATGAAGTTAATTGGAAAAGGTTCATACCAAAGAATAGCCTATAATAGTATGAAGTTTAACATTGGAGCGGTAGTGCTGTCTTGGATGATTGAGCCAGGTATAAGCAATAGCCAAGTTACTCAAGTAGCATGGTCAGAGAAGTCCAAATCTGGTTAGTAAGTTGATTTACCCACATGACCAGCAACTCAGTAATGACAGAATGAGTCTCAAAGGAGGGGAAGATCAATTTCCAGGTGATAAACTCTTTTTGGAAAATGAGCAAAATTCCACAAATCCAGGCCCATTCCGGATTATCTGTTACATTGCTATCCAAGGCATATTCTTAAATCTATGATTGTTAATTTCAGTTGTAAACTCATCAGTTTAACTATTCATATTTTTTACTGATTTTTGTGTGTTGAATCATGACCTTTTGAAAATAGAAAGGCATAATACATCATAGAAATTGTTATTTTTGTATTTTGCTAACAGACAGATTGGCTTGATTTGTGATACTGCAGTTCAGATGCTGAGATCACAGTTGATGGAAGAGTTTACAAAAGGCATTAGGGGATTGTCATGATTTTACATGGCCCTCAGGTTATCAGTCATTGTAACTCAATATATCAAGGGAAGCCTACGACAAAACACTAGTCATACTAAATCCTTTGTTGGGGATGGCCAGGGAGTTTTCCTCTGTTCTCTTAGGTTTAGTGTTTGGGGGCCTTCAAATTATGCTGCAAAAGAAATTATCAATAAACAAGACACATTTTTATTCAAGTATGTATGTGGAAAGTGACAGAAAATGTGACTCAAGGAGGCAATTACAATTTGGACTTAAATGACATCTGTTTTCCCCCAGGTTTATTGAAAAATAATTGACATACATCACTGTACAAGTTAAAGGCAGACAGCATGGTGATTTGGTTTCCATGTATAGTGAAATGATTTCCACAATAGGTTGAGCTAACATTCATCTTTTCATATGAATAGAATAAAAAGAGAAGAGGAAAAAAATTTTCTCCTTGTGATGAGAATTTAGCATTTACTCTCTTAGTAGGAGAAAAGGATGGAAGAAGGGAAAACAGAGGACTTCTAGGAAAAATAAAAAGGATACTTAGAAGAAGAGATGAGAGATGTGATAGTTTTATGACAATGTCTGTTTAAGTGATTTCTTGTCCTTCTCATCTCTGGTGATAGGAGTCAATCTTCTCTGGTTACAGAACTCCCAGGGAGGGGATTGATGATTTATGAATTATTTGTGGAAGCTCCAAGGTTAGAAAAATAAGGGGATTTTCAAAAAAAAGGAAACTCTTCATAGTCGTATATTTTGGATCCCTTCGCCCTACTTCTACAGTATAAGTGTGCCGAATCCTAAACTGCCTTTACAATGGCATCCATGGCAAATTCTCACAAAATCACACGAGGAGTTATTTCTAAGGATGTGAGACCTTTGATATTTCCACAAGTCCTCCAAATAGGAGAAGTAAAGGCAACAGAGATTTCTCCTAAGCCATCAAGCAAATATCTCGAGGGGTCGGATTCATGATGCTTGTCACTAGTGTGTGTACACTCTAATAATTCATCCTATTCTGTGTTGATTTGTTCTAATATAATCACAGAATCAGTATAGTCCCATATCTTAAGTATTTCCTTCATTAGCTTACTGGCTTTCCACTGTAATTAAAAGTAAACACAAAAAAGATGAATAAGCTGAGATGGAAATAGATAAGGTAAATATAATTATTTCATTTCATAAAGTGGCCTGCCTTTTTTTTTTTTTTGCTCTTGTTTCTTTACTCTAAGTAGAAAGAGACCAGTGCAAAATATTAGAGATGTAGAAAAAGTTTTATTTGCCCTTACAACTTTCCTTTGACACCCTTGTAGGATGTCACCATTGTAGGCTTATGAATGGCTGCTGAACTTCTGTCCTGTGATCCAGGTCTCAGAATTAACTGACCTCATTTTTAATAATCTGTTAAATCTCCAATATTGTTACGTAGTACCCATCATAGAATTAATTCACATGAGAAAAACTATTGAGAACCTACCCTCTACCAAGCACTGTGCTCAATCCTGGGGGGCCCTGTATGCAGGGGAATTAGAGTAGAGATTATGAAAGTTTAAAAGTCATTGAGATTGAGAGGATACTTGGACAATCCAACTAGCCTAAGCAGTAGATACTTTTGTTTGGGATACCTTTTAATATTTTTTTGAACATGGATCCAGGTGACTCTAAGTTCTACCACCTCTTTGAAGGACTGCTCCTGACATTAAATATGGCCAAAGCTAAACTTTGTTATTATAGATTATTCTTCTAACAGAAGAGATGGTCGTCAGTACTCTTATTTATGCAGTAGTTTTACCATATCTCCTTCCAAAACAATTTATTAATAATCTTACAAAGATGGTAAGGAGGAAGAAGAGGGGAGGAATCAAGGTTGTTATAATAAAAATTAGCTATAGTAGCTATCAGCATTGAGGAATAGTTATGTGTAGCCAACATGCCATATTACTTAAATATATTGTTGTCTTTTATCTTTACAACAGCCCTATGAAATGGATTTATTACTGCCATTTTATGAGGCAAAAAAAGTCTTAGATTAAGAAACTTGTCTGTAAACACTTTGTTAATGAACTGTAATGGGAAGATTTAAATCCAGTTCCTGTGCACTTACTATTATTCATAACATTATTAATTTAGATAAATGTTTTTATCATGCCTGGATGTATAATGTCAGATTTTGTAAATTCTTTCATTATTCTATTTTTTATTATTTTTATTAGCATATCATGTATAACTTTCCCCAGAGCTACAGGTCTGTGAATTGTCAGGCTTACGCACTTCACAGCACTCACTGTATCACATACCCTCCCCAATGTCCATAAGCCAACCACCCTCTCCCCACTACCCCCTTCTAGCAAACCTCAGTTTGTTTCATGAAATTAAGAGTCTCTTATGGTTTGTCTCCCTCCTGATCCCATCTTGTTTCATTTTTTCCTTCCCTACCCCCAAATCCCCCACTCTGTCTCTCAGCTTCCTCATATCAGGGAGATCATGTGATAATTGTCTTTCTCTGATTGACTTATTTCACCCAGCATAATACCCTCTAGTTCCATCCACATTGTTGCAAATGACAAGAGTTCATTTCTTTTGATGGCTGCATAGTATTCCATTGTATATATATATACCACTTCTTTATCCATTCGTCTGTTGATGGACATCTATGTTCTTTGCATAGTTTTGCTGTTGTGGACATTGCTACTATAAACCTTCAAGATCACTACATTTGTATCTTCAGGGTAAATACCCAGTAATGCCATTGCTGGGTCGTAGGGTAGCTCTATTTTTAACTTTTGGGGAACCTCCATGCTGTTTTCCAGAGTGTTTGCACCAGCTTGCATTCCCACCAACAGTGTATGAGGGTTCCCCTTTCTGCGCATCCTCCCCAGCATCTGTCATTTCCTGACTTGTTAATTTTAGCCCTTCTGACTGTGTGAGGTGGTATCTCATTGTGGTTTTGACTTGTATTTTCCTGATGCTGAGTGACTTGGAGCACTTCTTCATGTGTCTGGATGTCTGTTTTCAGAAATGTCTGTTCATGTCTTCTGCCCATTTCTTGATTGGATTATTTGTTCTTTGGGTGTTGAGTTTGATAAGTTCTTTATACATTTTGGATACTATCCCTTTATCTGACATGTCGTTTGCAAATACCTTCTCCCATTCTGTCACTTGTCTCTTGGTTTTGTTGACTTTTCTTTTGCTGTCAAAAGCTTTTGATCTTGATGAAATCCCAATAGTTTATATTTGCCCTTGCTTTCCTTGCATTTGGCAATGTTTCTAGGGAGAAGTTGCTGCAGCTGAGGTCGAAGAGATTGCTTCCTGTGTTCTCCTCAAGGATTTTGATGGATTCCTGTCTCACATTAAAGCCTTTCATCCATTTAGAGTCTATTTTTGTGTGTGGTGTAAGGAAATGGTTCAGGTTCATTTTTCTGCATGTGGCTGTCCAATTTTCCCAACACCATTTGTTGAAGAGACTGTCTTTTCTCCATTGGACATTCTTTCCTGCTTTGTCAAAGATTAGTTGACCATAGAACTGAGTGTCTATTTCTGGCCTCTCTATTCTGTTCCATTGATTGATTTGTCTCTTTTTGTGCTAGTACCATACCGTCTTGATGATGACAACTTTGTAATAGAGCTTGAAGTCTGGAATTGTGATGTCACCAACTTTGGTTTTCTTTTTCAAAATTCCTCCTATTCGGGGTCTTTTCTGGTTCCATACAAATCTTAGAATTATTTTTTCCATTTCTTTGAAAAAAAATGGATGGTTGTAATAAATGTGTAAATTGCTTTAGGTAGCATAAACATTTTCACAATATTTGCTCTTCAAATCCATGAGCATGGAACATTTTTCCATTTCTTTGTATCTTCCTCCATTTCTTTCATGAGTACTTTATACTTTTCTGAGTATGGATTCTTTGTCTTCTTGGTTAGGTTTATTCCTAGGTATCTTATGGTTTGGGGTGCAATTATAAATGGGATTGACTCCTTAATTTCTCTTTCTTCTGTCTTGTTGTTGGTATATAGAAATGCAACTCATTTCTGTGCATTGGTTTTTATATCCTGACACTTTACTGGAATTCCTGTATGAATGAGTTCTAGCAGTTTTGGAGTGGAGTTTTTGGGGTTTCCACATAAAGTATCATATCATCTGCAAAGAGTGAGAGTTTAACTTCTTTGCTGATTCGGATGCTTTTAATTCCTTTTTGTTGTCTGATTGCTGAGGCTAGGACTTCTAGTACTATGTTGAATAGCAGAGGTGATAGTCACATCCCTGCTAGGTTCCTGATCTTAAGGGGAAAGCTCTCAGTTTTTCCCTATTAGGAATGATATTCTCTGTGGGTTTTTCATAGATGACTTTGATGATATTGAGATATGTGCCCTCTATCCCTACACTGTGAAGAGTTTTGATCAAGAAAGAATGCTGTACTTTGTCAAATGCTTTTTCAGCATCTATTGAAAGTATCATATGGTTCTTGATCTTTCTTTAATTAATGTATTGTATCACATTGATTGATTTGTGGATGTTGAGCCAACCTTGCAGCCCAGGAATAAATCCCACTTGGTTGTGCTGAATAATTTTTTAATATACTGTTGGATCCTATTGGCTAGTATTTTGGTAAGAATTTTCATATCTGTGTTTGTTGGATATTGGTTTGTAATTTTCCTATTTGATGGGGTCTTTGTCTGGTTTGGGATCAAGGTAATCCTGGCCTCATAAAATGTGTTTGGAAGTTTTCCTTTCATTTGTATTTTTTGGAACAGTTTCAGGAGAATAGGTATTAATTTTCTTTAAATATTTGGTAGAATTCCCCTACAGAGCCATCTGGCCCTCGGCTCTCGTTTGCTGGGAGATTTTTGATGACTGCTTTAATCTCCTTACTAGTTATGGGTATGTTCAGGTTTTCTGTTTCTTCCTGGTTAAGTTTTGATAGTTTATATGTCTCTAGGAATATATCCTTCTCTTCCAGATTGTCAAATTTGCTGGCATATAGTTGGTCATAATATGTTCTTATAATTATTTGTATTTCTTCAGTGTTGGTTGTGATCTTTCCTCTTTCATTCATGATTGTATTTATTTGGGTCCTTCCTCTTTTCTTTTTGATTAGTCTGGCCAGGGGTTTATCAATCTTATTAATTCTTTCATAGAACCAGCTCCTAGTTTTGTTGATTTGTTCTACTGTTCTTTTGGTTTCTATTTCATTGATTTTGCTCTGGTCTTTATTATTTCTTTTCTCCTGCTGGGATTAGGTTTTCTTTACTGTTCTTTCTCCAGCTCCTTTAGGTGTAGAGTTAGGTCGTGTACTTGAGACCCTTCTTATTTCTTGAGAAAGGCTTGTGTAGCTATATACTTTCTTCTCAGGACTGCCTTTGCTATGTCCCACAGATTTTAACAGTTGTGGTTTCATTATCATTTGTTTCCATGAATTTTTTCAATACTTCTTTAATTTCCTGGCCATATTAAGGAAATACTCTATTATAATTCACTCCAGTATACCTTCTGTCCCCCTCTCTCTTCTTCTCCTGGAATCCCAATTATTCTAATTTGTTTTTGTCTTATAGTATACTTAACTCGCAAATTTTCCCTTCATGGTTCAGTAGTTGTTTGTCTCTCTTTTGCTCTGGTTCTTTATATCTGTCATTTGGTCTTCTATATCACTAATTCTCTCTTCTGCCTCATTTATCCTAGCAGTAAGAGCCTCCATTTTATATTGCACCTCATTAATAACTTTTTTGATTTCAGCTTGGTTAGATTTTAGTTCTTTTATTTCTCCAAAAAGGGATTTCATTTCTCCAGAAAGGGTTTTTCTCATGTCCTCCATGCCTTTTTTGAGCCCAGCTAGCACCTTGAGAATCATCATTCTGAACTCTAGTTCTGATATATTACCAATGACTGTATTGATTAGGTCCCTAGCCATCAGTACTACCTCTTTCTTTTTTTGTGGTTAGCTTTTCTGCCTTGTCATTTTATCCAGATAAGAATATATGATTGAAGGAATAAAATACTGAAAGGGTGGAAAAGACCCCTGAAAAATGTATGCTAACCAAATTAGAAGAGATCCAAAAGTAGAGGGAGAAGCAAGGGAAAAAAGAGAAATAAAAATTTAAAAATGAAATGTATATATATATATATATATATATATATGTATATATATATATATATGTATAAAGATATACAAATAAGTAAAATACACACACGCACGCACACATGTACACACACACACACACACACACACACACTTTAGACTGGTAAATAGAACAGAGCCACCCACATAATTTTGCATGTATTTTGGTCTTTTAGAAGAAACTACCTTCCAAAATTTTAAAGAAAGAAAAACTTATATATATAGAACAATAAGGGCAAGTATTATGAAGGGATGGAATATGAGTGTAAAGATTTAAATTTTTTAAAAAATCTAAAAAAAAAGAATTGATAAGATAAGTTGGTTGGAAATAGAAAGAAAAAAAAAAAGAGGAGGAAATGTGCTTAGGCTGGAGACTAGAAAAAATCCATGTGTTAGATTTGGATATATTTTGATCTATTAGAAGAAATTGAGTCACTAAATTAAAAAGAAAACAAAAAAACCCAAAAAACCTATATGTACACAAAAAATAAGTTTAAATAAAATGATGGGATAAGGGCGCCTGAGTGGCTCAGTGGGTTAAGCCGCTGCCTTTGGCTCAGGTCATAATCTCAGGGTCCTGGGATCGAGTCCCACGTCTGGCTCTCTGCTCAGCAGGGCGCCTGCTTCCCTTCCTCTCTCTCTGCCTGCCTCTCTGCCTACTTGTGATCTCTGTCTGTCAAATAAATAAATAAAATCTTTAAAAAAAAATGATGGGATAAAATATGACTACTACACTGAAGGTTTAAAAAGATGTTTTTTTAAAGAAGCGTATTGTTAAGATAAACTAGTTAAAAAAAACTTTAAAAGAGGAATGAGGAAAAGTTAAAAAATAGAATAAGAGAAAAAAGAAAAGAAAAGAAAAATTTAACTTTGAAGGATTAAGGGATCATGGGGAAAAAGCCATGAATTTTATGCGTTACTTTCCCCTAGCTCTGGAGTTCTGCGTTTCTCCTTGATTGGTGAGCTTGGTCTTGTCTGGATGTTTTTTGCTGGTCTTCTCTGGGAAAGGCCTGTTTCAGTGACTCTCAAATCTCTTTGCCTGAGGCGGAATTGCACCACTTTTGCAAGGGACCAAGCTAAGTAATCTGCTCAGGTTTGTTCTTGGAGCCTTTATTCCCTGAATGCTTTCCTTAGAGCTCTGGAGGACAGGTATGAAAATGGGGCCTCCCAATCTCTGGCCTGGGGGAGCTGAGAGCTTGGGCCCTAGTCCTTTGCACTCTCTCAGAGATAAGCAGTTAGTCATTCCTGTCTCCCTGGTCTCTGGCCATATTCCAAGTGCACCTGGCCTGTGACTGAGTGTTTCTATCTCTGGTGCACATCCCTGTTTGTAGTCTCCAAGCTCAGCAGATTCCTGCTGCATGCTCCTGCGCTAGTCCTCCTGGAGGAGGAAGGTGAGTCTCCCAAGATCTGCCACCTCTGGGGTCCCTGCTTGAAGAGCAGTGGCCCAACTGTGCCTTGGATCATGGTTTATGGTAACCATGATCTGAAAGCTCACTTCTCAGCTCTGTCTCTGTAGTCAGCTTTCCTGCTCTGATACCTGGCAGCTCTGCACACTCAGATACCCCTGATCTTTTTGTGACCCGTGGGACCTTCAGACCACACTGTCCCCCTGAGGGTTTTACCCCTGCTTAGCCTCTGGAGCGATGTCCCTCAGTGGAGCAGAGTTCTAAAAGTTCTGATTTTGAGTTTCCCTGCTCTGCCGCTTGCTGGGATCTGGCCCCTCCCCACATGGTCTCTCATCCCATTGCTTCCGGTTCCCGTCTCTACACGTCCTACCTTCCCCAAAGTGGTCGATTTACTGTTCCTAGAATTTCTGCTCTTCTTCTCTTGGATATCCTGTTGAGTTTGTAGGTGTTCAGAATGGTTTGATACCTATCTAGCTGAACTTCTGGGATCTGATGTCATTTCAGTCTTGTAGTCTTCTGCCATCTTGCCTCTCACTCTTGTTTTTCTATTTTATTTTAAACATGTCTGTAAAATATGAACAGATATATTTTATTCAACTTCATAGATGTTGCTATATTCCCTTATATATATAAAATCATATTCTATTCTAGTGCAGATTGCTGATAAACCTAAAAGCAAAATGGATTTTCACATGTATTAGAGATTCTCAAATGCTGGCTAGTTTGTTAATATGAGATATATATAATATATATCTATATATATAGATACACATATCTATATATATATTTACCTTGAAACCTAATGCATGTCAAAATATTTATTTCTTAAAACCTCTAGGAAACATTAGAAAAATGGAAAGGGGAGAAAAATATTAAGAGAGTATTTATTTGAAGGGAAAGGTGATGTGGGCCTTTTATAGTACATCCCCCTCCCCAAGAGTAATAAAATAGGAGAAACTGTATCATCTAATTTAGTTGCTTAATTTGATTTAAGAAGTTTCATCTATAACATTAAACACTTGTGTATACTTTTGTGTTTTTTTTTTTCCTGCAAGAACTAGGAGTGAATTCTTTTTTTAACAGGCCAACTGATGGGATGAGACACTCAACTTGGGATCATTAAATTGAGGGCTTCCGGCTGGCAGTTGATATATTCTGTATCTTCCTCAGTCCAGCTGTATAGAGTGGGTGGCATGGACTTGTTTAATAGAGTCACATGTACTCCGTTTATATTCCTTTTCCTTGCTTGATTTAATTTGTGTTTGAAATGGTTGAAATTATTCTCAGTGAGCTGGATTTTTAAGCATTAGCAGAGCTTCCATATGTTTTTGCAGATAAGTTGCACATGTAAGTGTTTTCATTACAAATGAGTACTTATTTTCTGAATTAAATTGTTATTTTGTTATTATATAAAGTTTTCTGTGATTACTGAAGAAAATTCACAGAATACTTAAGGCCACAAAGAGGAATCTAAAGGGGCGCCTGGGTGGCTCAGTGGGTTAAAGCCTCTGCCTTCGGCTCAGGGCATGATCCCGAAGTTCTGGGATCGAGCCCCGCGTCGGGCTCTCTGCTGAACGGGGAGCCTGTTTCCTCCTCTCTCTCTCTCTGCCTGCCTCTCTGCCTACTTGTGATCTGTCTTTCAAATAAATAAATAATATTTAAAAAAAAAAAAAAAAGAGGAATCTAAAAATAATCTATTTCCCACCCATCCCCAAACAACCAAGAATATTGCTTTGATGTATTTCCTCCAAAGTGTCCTAGCCACTTCCTTTACACAGTTTGGGTCACACCATCTAGATGATATAGTATCCTGCTTTCTTAATTTACATAATAAACAATACACATAGTATTAAATATTACTTTAAATTATGACTTGTAATGATTGCATGCTATTTTGGCATTTGGAATGAATATATCTAAGTAGTTTGTGTAATCAGCCATTAAATTGAAGACATTCATCAAATTTCTGATTGAATTGGCAAAGGCATTAATTAGCAGAATCTTACATATTTGTTTTTATGTCTATACCCATGTATTGTTTTCTAAAAAGATAAAATGAGTTTATAGAAGAGGATGCCTCACATGTCTACAGTTGCATGTTTGTGTGTGTGTGTGTGTGTGTGTGTGTATGTATATTTGGAATTTAATTTTATTTTTCCATGTAAATGTCTTTCCTTAGGATTAAAGCTTATAAATTATTTTTGCTTTTTTTTTAAATTTCAGGCATATATTTAGGTTTTGTATATTCTTAGAATTTGTGAATTCGTTATACTTTTACAATATTTTATCAGCCAGATTTTGCTGCTGAGGTAAACACTGTTGACTGAAACTGTGCTTGCTCTTCAAATTTAATTAAATATCCAGAGGTACCTCATTTCTTACAGAATAAAACCCTATTACTTGTTTCTCTAATAGTATATTATACTCTGATCCCAGATGGTTTGGATAATCCATGTCTGTTTGACAACCCAAATATTTATTATATAAAAGTAAAAATAGGGGCACCTGGGTGGCTTGGTTGGGTTAGCATCTGACTCTTGATCTCAGCTCAGTTTTTGATCTCAGGGTGTGAGTTCAAGCCCTGAATTGGGCCCCACAAAAAAAAAAAAAAAAAAAAAAAAAGAGAGAAAGAAAGAAAAAGAAAAAGAATTTTGGACAAGTGGAAGTAAAACAGATAAGCAGATTTAAAACTCATATTGATTTTTTTGAAATCTTTTCCAGCTTCAATTTGATGTCTCCTGATGTCTTTTCTAAGCCAGTTTGATTGGCTAGTGGCTAGAACAGGCTGATCCTAGTAAAAACCAATAGAAATGCTGTTCAGATTCCAATTAACTGCTAAGATCTTTTTAGAATACTTTGGTGTGGTTGATTTTATAGCAGAACTATTTTCACACTCAAATATCATAGCAGCTCTGATGCTACTAAAAACTCTCCCAATATATTAGTGAAAAGATTTTCTTAAATATGTAAAGCCACAGGAGCCAGAATACAGAGGACAACAATAACAAAAAAAGCTGTGAATGTGACAGAACAGAGGGAGAATGGCTATTGATTCAGCAACTGCAGGAAAGCACTGAGCACACTGTGAAACACTGTATTGAGTTCAGGAAGCAACGCAGTTCACACCATCGGCACCCCAGTAGGCTTGGGAATTTTAGGATTGGTTATCTTGGGATGTAAGGATCAATGTGATGTAAAAATGGAAGGAATTGGATCAAAGGGTATTTAAGAAATAATCTGATCCCCAAATTTCCAGCCCAACCCATGAATAACCGGGCAACTGTCCCTTTTCTAGCATAGCAAAATATTCTCTGAGATTATTCTCTGGAGAGGGAAAAATATGGCATCTCAATGGGACACAGGGTACAGTTGAGGGCTGACTACAAAGTATTTAAATAGGGCTTATACAATTACACGATGACTCTCAGCTTTCCCCTTTACTTGGTCCCATGACCCTGACAACAAGGTGTGAGGCCAAATGATCAGCACCATCATTTACCCTCTGCTTTTCCCATCTATCTGTCATGTGCTTACTGACCACATGTCATTACATCACTATAAGCAGTATACATACGGAGAAAACATGGTATTGTGAGATAGAAGTTGGCAAAATTGGTTATTAAAAAGGGGTTTTGAGTTTGAATTCTTGGTTTTGATCCCCATTAAGCCATTGGCCACTCTTAGCCTCATTTTTTATGCTCACAAGTTGTATGAAATATTAATAATAGCTAGTTACATTCTTAGGCCTTTTGTGATTCTGACAGAAAATCTTACCAAAAATGGCTTAAGAAGAAAAGGCTTGCATTGTTCCCATAACTGAAAAGTCCATAGGTAGTTCTGAGTTTGGTTGTCGTTGGATATAGTATACAGTTTTCTTTATCTCTTAGCTCCACTGTACTGTTTTGTATAGGTAGGCTTCATGCTCCTTGGGTTAAACCAGCTTATTCTCAGTACTATATAATTCAAGGTTCAAGTCCAGTGGGAGAGAAGCATGCTTCTGCCAGGTTCCTAAAAATTACTAGGATTGGACATAAAAAAACCTTATCCTATGTACATTCTTGAACCAATCACTGTAGCCAAAAGCTCATTAACTGTCTAAGTCTTTTGCTTACATCTTAACATGCTTTATCTATAAAATTACTAGTGCATGCGTGTCCTCTTTCCCTTCTTCTGTTCCAAACCTGGACATCCTAGCTTCTGCTCACAGCTTTACTTCGTCTCCTGCCTTGCCAGGACTCACAGTTACACTTGGAAAATACCGAACTATTTATTGTCCCCCAATCCCCCACTAAGTCTGCTGTTTCCTGCCTTTGCTTAGACTGGAATCCCATACTCAACGGGATGCTCATTCTGTCTTCCTTCATAATTCTTAACTTGTTCTGCAAGATTCGCTTCAGGTGTTCTGTCCTTTATGAACTCCCCTGAAAACCCTAGGCATCTCATTGTACCATCTCTGTGCACTGGGTATATTTCATTCTTACAGCTCACTCTGTTATTTTGAAGACTCTGTTTATGTGTCTGTCTCTCCCAGAAGCTTGTGATATATCCAAGGATAGGGACAGCATCCCATTCATCCCTGTACCCCCGGTCTCAAATGCAGTTCTTATTACAAAATATACATCTGTTGTCCTGAAACCCCATTTTGTCTTGTGCATCTTGTATTATATAGTGACCTACACATAATATCGAGATGATTTTTGCCATGTCTTATCTGATTTTATATTTTCAGCATCTAACACTGAGCCTAATACATTTCTGTTATGCAACAGATATTTATATAAATAAGTGAGGGTGTGAATGAATGAATTTATGCTTTATTTTGTGGAGAGTTGTTTTTAAAGCATAGGTTTAAAAAGAAACATGTATTTAAGGATGCTAACATTTGAAGACTTTGTGGAGAAGAATTATTATGTATGAATGTTTTGAAACCATATGATCCAGAATATTGCTATTTGCCTTTTTAAAAAAAAAAAAAATTGAGATGTAATTGACATGTAACATTTTATAGGTACAGTCTGTTGATTTTACTCTAGCAGGTGGTCTTTTTAAAAATATTTTGACCAGGACACTCAAACCAGAAACTTAAAGATTTATTTATTTATTTGAGAAATAGAGAGCCACAAGTGGGAGGGGCAGAGGGAGAAGAGAGAATCTCAAGCAGACTCTTGCTGACCATGGAGCCTGATGGTGAGGCTCAATCTTAGAACCCTGAGATCACAGCATGAGCTGAAATGAAGAATCAGATGCTTAACGGACTGTACCACTGAAGTATCCCTCAAACCAAAACTTAAATAGCAAGATGTAATACTAGGATATCCAAAGACAGTTTTCTTCAGAAGTTCTGAAGTGTGGGGTGTCTGGGTGGCGCAGTTGATTAAGTGTCTGCCTTCAGCTCATATCATGATCCCAGAGTCCCAGGATTGAATCCCATATGGTGCTCTCCACTCAGCAGGGTGTCTGCTTCTCCTTCTCCCTCTGCCTCCAAGTTGTGTTCTCTCTCTCTTCAGTATTCTGAGGATCTTTAAAAGAAAAAAAAAAGTTCTGAAGTGTGTTTTGATTTCATCTAAAATAGCACAGAACTGATCTCTGAGTTTAGAAAATTTATAGAGTGAAAGTATGCACTTTCAAAATTTGGCATATGTATAGTTTATATTAATATATCTGTGAAAATTAATTATATGTGTATAGATATTTTTTACATTTCTTAAGTTATTCCACAATGTCATTTTTTGTTTATTCCTTGACCCTAATTCTGTGAAATCAGGAGAGTTGTTAAAAAGACTTATTCTATATTAAGAAAGCTCAGTAAAGTTAACTGAACTTCTTATAATTAAATGACAAGGTTAAAAGTGAACTCAACTTGATTCTTATCTAAGCCAAGTGTCAGCAACTTCTTTCTGGAAAAGGTCAGGCTGAAAATATTTTTAAGCTTTGTAGAGTGAGAGGCAAAATCAAGAAATTGATTGGATGATGAGAGCAAAAAATTGCAGCAAGCCTTTTAACTATGTAAAAATATAAAGGACATTCTTAGCTCATGGGTCTATAATTTGAATTTGGTCCATAGCCATGGTTCAGTGACTCTTGTTCCAAGGCATTTTCAAGCCTGATATTTATTCTTTGTATGTTTGCAAGGGCTGCTGAAACAACTGTAAATTGGGTCATTTAAACAATAGAACTGTATTGTCTCACAGTCCTGGAGGCTAGAATTACAGTAGAAAACCTAGGTGTTGGTAGGTTTAACTCTTGAGAGTCTTGAGGGAGGGATCTGTCCTAGGCCTCCCTCTTGGTCTTGGATTTGCTGTCATCTCTCTTTTACATTGTCTTCCTTTGTGTGTGTCTATGTCCAGACTTCCCCTTCTTATAATAATACAAGTCATATTGTGTGAGTGCATACCCTAATGACCTCACTTTAACTAAGTAACTTTGTAACTAAGTAACTAAAGAACACGTTAACTAAGTAACCCACCTCCCAATCCGGTCACATTCTGAAGTGATAGTGGTTAGGACTGGGACATTGGGTGGGGGAGGGGAATAGCAAACCATTCAACCATAACACCTTCATTCTCTTTGTGCTACATCAAACCCCATGGCTAGTAGGAGGCAAAGTAACAAGTATCAGACCTGTGTCTCCCTCTTTCTGTCCTTCTAAAGTGAAAGCCATAGCTTCTCTCTCAGCACCCCTGCTGCACAGTAACAGATATATAGAACTTAACAGAGAAAATGGAAAGATGACCCTGTATGAGTGGCTGCCTCCACCTTACAAAGCACCCAGAAGAAAATGGGGCAGAGTATCAGCCATCTGAATGCTTCATCATTTTAGCAAAAGGACAGCAATATTTCTAAAAATCAGTTATAAGGAAAAGATATTCATTTGGGTCATATTTCTGATAAATAGGCTGCTGGTTAAGAGCCTTAGCTCTCTGGTTCTCTAAGTATATGAAGAATAAGACTCACACAAATCATATCCTCCTGTGTCCAAGCAGCAGACAGAATCGACTCTAAAATCAATCTGTCATTTGAAGTCCCCAGCTGGGACTGTGCCTTGCTGTTGGGAGGTGTCACGCGTTTTGTAGCCAGAGCTCTCTCAGCATGCACAGCCTATGTATGATTGAGCCCTATAGCCAGGCCAAGGATGGGTTAGCGCAGGAATTCTACAAGATTCTTTCATATAATGAACTAGATTTATAGCTTACCTTCCTGAGACTGTCTTTAGAAAAATTACCCCATAGTCATCAATTTTTAAAGAAATATGCCTCAAAACAATGCATGGTATCCTCCCTCTTTGATGTCTTAATTCAATGCATTATTTCCATGACTGATGACTTTTTTTTCTTTTTTAAAGATTTTATTCATTCATTTGACAGAGAGAGATCTTAAGTAGGTAGAGAGGCAGGCAGGGGTAGGGGGACAGGCTCCCTGCTGAGCAGAGAAGCACAATGTGGGGCTCGATCCCAGGACCCTGAGATCATGACCTGAGCTGAAGGCAGAGGCTTAATCCACTGAGCCACCCAGGCATCCCAGAAGACTTTTTTTTTTTTTAAATCAGCAAAGAAGTCAGTGTTTTTTGGTATTTCTTGTTCGATGTTTAGTATTTACTATTTGCTTCATCATTTCAAACCAATTTCAATAGGACTATTGTAGGAAATACATAAAATAATATACAAAAGTATCTTATGTAGTGCCAAGAACAATTCCCCCTTTGTCTTCCCAGAAGAAAATGTTGAGTTGATTTTTATTTTGAGAGAGAGAGAGAAAGAGAGTGAATGGGGAGGGGCATCAGGAGAGGGAGAGAAGCCCGAGCCAGTTCCATGTTCACCCAAGTTGGGGTTCAGTCCTACGACCCTGAGATCATGACCTGAGCTGAAATCAAGAATCGGATACTTAACCAACTGAGACACTCAGGTGCCCCAAGTCGATTTTTTAAAACACTCACTTCTCTACAAATAAGAAAATAAACATGAGGCTTCTTTAATTAGAGAATAGTTAGATACCCTACTGCACTGATCATACCTCTAGAATGGAACCCTCTTCAAAGAGAACACAAAAGTGACTAGGCCTGTCTACCAGATGGAGTTTCCATCACTTCCATGGAGGATAAGTGAGGGTAACTCACTTCCCTGCATATGGCAGAAAGGGAAGGAGACCTAACATTCACCTAACCACATAAGAGATGCTGGGCTAAGTGCTTTGTATTTGTAGTCGAAGATACTGTATTCTGCATTTTTCAAATAAGGTAACTGAAGCATGGAGAGCAAACACATTATATTATTAAATGTGTTTAGTTTATATTTTAATACCTTAAGAACATGTTCCTTCCTCCACACACATACATATCCTGTTGACAATAGAATCCCAAAGTATACCCGCATGGGCTTTCTTTTCTGACATTTCTGACTAGAGCAGTTTAGGGATAGGTTATAGATCAGATTCTTCTCACTTAAAATTATCTTTTCCAGAGTAGAGACTGATGGTTGAAGTCTAAAAGTACGAAGGGCTAGTGGAAGTGGAAAAGGAGAATGTCACATTCCCTTGACAAGCAGCAATAGTAGAACAGGCCTCTTTCTCTCATTTTCTAAAGATCCCCAGGAACCCTTTTATAAAATTAAGTTGTCTGTGTGATACATAGAGTGAGCCTTAAGTTAACTTTTAAATGCTTTCTCTCTTCAAACATGTTTTTACAATAAATTTTCACCTGCATAAATGTTCTCTCTTGGATTAAATGTTTCCTCACCACACTTTCCTTAACCCTTTGACTCCATTGTTATTATAATAGCAGCAGCTCATTAACACAGTGGGCATCAGTATTGATTATGATTTTAGATTTTATCTTTTCCTGTTATAGTTTAGGGTTTTTTTTTTTTCTAAAATAGATCATGACCATTGATTGGCTGCGGCCTGGGAGTTTTTCCAAGATATCAGGGTCCCGGTAAGATAATAGTGTTGAAATTGTCACTTAGGGACCCTGGACTTTTTTCTCCTATTGCAGTGCTCTGTTTCACAGAGGACAATCTGTGTAGTCTTTAATACGGAATTAATCACAAAGGTCAAGTGCATACTGCAAATACAATCAGCACCATCTAATTATCTCAAACTTGTTTGTCTTATGACTTTATTTAGCAGAGCACATGCACAGGATAATAATAAATAGGCTAATTCAAATCCTGTCACCCACCAGCAATTTAGCAGTCATAAATGGAGTCTGGTGTGTTTTAGAGATTATATATGTATGTCACAAGCTAGCAGGTATGAAGAGGAAAAGCAACAAGGCAGAAAATAAAGCAGTCTGAGTTTGATTTTTTCTTCCTACCTCAGGGAAAAAAACCTATCAAGTTATAGGAGTCTTTGTTTAATGTGTATATGAAACATTCAGTTACTTACATTTTATAGTATCTCTAATATATGATGAACTGTATCACACTGTAATATGTTAAGAGAGAGTGAGGTTGATTTTTCAGATTCAAAGGAATGTTCTTTTTTTGAAGGAATATTTATTGGTCAGAGTCAACAAACACTATGAAACCTTTCATTATTGCCAATAGATAGGTCCTGCTAATGAGCCTATTCGTTCAGCTCTGCAAGGTTTAGGGTGTGCAGACACAGTTCTCAGCGCTCAGCACAGCTGGAGGGCCCTAGGCTGCTGATTGCAACCTTTATGGGATGTGAATGGCAGGAGATGAATATGGGAAATGTAGTCTGTCATCAGTGTCCCTCTCAGCTGTCTGTCCTCCTGACAGTCTCTCGCTCACTGTCAACAATCATTCACTCTCTTGGTCTCTTGCTGCCTTCTCTTTGAACCTCCTGGCCGAGACCTATTTACCCACAGGCGAAACTTGATGGGGACAGATCTTGAAGTGGGGGAAAATCTTTTCTGAGGTGCTCCATTTCCTATGTGGAAATGATTCTCTCTCGCTCTGTTCCAGAAGAAGGGCATAGAGCTACTGGCTATCCTCCTCGGAGTCAGGCATCTCAGTGCTGAGTCCTCCGTGTTTACTGGTCCCTTTCCCTTTGTAACCCATACTGTGTATTTCTGCTTCTAATCACACCACAAAGGTACTTTTTCTTTCCTTTCCTTCTGTTTCGTTTGTTTCCTTTCCTTTCCTGTCCTCTTCTTTTAAAGATTTTTATTTATTTATTTGACAGAGAGAGATGACAAGCAGGCAGAGAGGCAGGCAGAGAGAGAGGAGGAAGCAGGCTCCCCGCCGAGCAGGGAGCCCCATGCGGGGCTCAATCCCAGGACCCTGAGATCATGACCTGAGCCGAAGGCAGCAGCCTAACCCACTGAGCCACCCTGGCGCCCCTCCGGTCCTCTTCTTTCCTCTCTTCTCTTCTCTTCTCTGTCTTTTCTCTTCTCCTCTCTCCTTTCTCTTCTCTTCTTTTCTTCTTTTGTCTTCTCTTTTTTATTTTAGAGGCAGCGGGTGTAGAGGAGCAAACAGAGAGAGAGAGAAAAGGAATCTTATGCAGGCTCTCTGCTAAGCATGGAGCCCAACTCAGGTTTCGATCTCATGACCCTGAGATCTTAACCTAAGCCCAAATCAAGAGTTGGATGCTTAACTGACTGAGCCCCCACAAAGATAATTTTTTATTTAAAAATGCCAAAATTCCTACAGAAAAGAAGCTTAGTTAACTCTTTCCCTGGTCACTATTTGATTTAGCTCATTCCCTGGCATATCCATAGTTTCAAATACAAATACATGGGCTAATGAATTATTTTAACTTAGTTGTTTACCAATTTAATGACCTGTTTTGAAAATGTCTGTGCACAAGCTCTAGGAAAAACATGGTCTTTTATTTATTTTTTTAAAATATTTATTTATTTATTTTTGACAGACAGAGATCACAAGTAGGCAGAAAGGCAGGCAGAGACAGAGAGAGGGGGAAGCAGGCTCCCTGCTGAGCAGAGAGCCCGATGTGGGGCTCAATTCCAGGACCCTGGGATCATGACCTGAGCCAAAGGCAGAGGCTTTAATGCACTGAGCCACCCGGGTGCCCCAAAACATGTTTTTTAGGTTGAGTTTACCCCCCCCCAGTAGGATTTACCTTGAGGGCAAACTTAGGTGTTGAATACTTTGATAACTTTGTTTCACACATACTGTGCATGATTTCTGTTCATCTATTATTATGTGAAAGCCGAGTATGGTATAGTTTCCCTATTGTTAACATTTTAACAGAAGGTATTTATTTTACAAACTTTGTGTTTACATTTATCAAAATTTTAAGAAATACATTTAATATGGTAATTAAAAGGTTCTCCCTCATACCTATATCCCCATAGTTGTATAGTTCTGTAAATCTTCCCTTATAAAACTCCATTTTCCATACCTCCCTAATACCTGGTGTAGTTTTACTGCGCTTCTTAGAATTCAAATCCACTGTCTGTTGCATCGCCTTATCAGTAATCTCTTCTTGAGTCACATCCTTCCCCCTATTGTTATTGAATTGCCTTTCCCACTGTGCTTGATTTCCATACAGTCCTTCGAATACTGCCTTCCTATCACTGGACCTGCATGAAGGGTAAATGTCCTTCTTCCTTGAATACATTTTCATTCCTTCTCCTCCCTAAAAACATCCAGTTTTAAAGTCCTCACCATTTGTCTACTCCACCTGTTACCTCCCCATGGTATTGTCATTCCCAGAATCTTAAGCCACTCTCCCTGAGTTATTTAAGATTTTTACTCTTGTCATAATATATCAGCATCTATATATACTTTGTAACAGCCTCATTTCTCAGAAACTTGACATCTCTTATCCTCCAGTGATCTTGCTTTCTACTTGAGCTTAGCCACACTCCCATTGTCACAACCTAGAACTGGTTGTTACTAAAAGCTTCACACTCTCCACTGAAACAATTTTGAATATCATATTTTCAATAACCACTACTACTTTTCTAGTTCACTGCTTTTATCATTCCAGCATCATGAATAATATTCTACCAGGACCTGTAGTCTATTGATTCCAAATTTGTCAGAATCCCATACTTTCATTGCATCCCCATATTCTTCTTTGTATAGGTTAGAGTCCATGGTTCATTAAAAAAAACAAAAAACAAAAAACAAAAAAACATCTTTTTGGATATAGATACCCTTCTACTCTACTGCTCCTTTCTTTCTTTTTTCTCTTTCTTTTTTTTTTTTTTTCTTTTTTTTTTTTTTTTTTTGCTTAATTTACTAGCAAAACTTCAATCTTTAGCTGAGCCCAGCATTTCTTCTGCTCTGCACCTTCCCAGCTGAATATAATGAGAAAGTTTGAAAAATCATGCAGACCTATTTCCTAGTAAGTTCAGGACTAGTCATCTCAAGTGGATTCCTGGGGTTCCCAGAAATCCTACATTTTCTGAGCCACTCATGCTTCCATTTTCTGGCAAATAATTCATACTTGTTCCTTTTTCCTCAAACCTCTGATCTCTTCTTTCCATCCTTATCCTCAGTTAGCGTGTTTAAGGTTTCTCTGAGAAAACAGAAGCAATGCAAATATAACTCTCATCACCCTGGCAACCTCCTTCCTTATAGCTTACTTATATTACCTCCTGTTGCGCTGTAGGAATTGCCTCAGCTACTATCTAAGGCCAAATTCTCCAGTTAGGACAGAGGGTCCCATCCCCTCTCTTCTGTTCAGCATTAATAGCTCCATTGTTTCTAAGCTATCCTGTAGGTCAATTTTCCATTCCACTAGGTTATTATCATCAGTGAACCAACATGGGGGATTTCTCAAACAAACAAAACCAGACAAAACAAAACAAAAGCCCCCTCACCAAATTCCATATTCCCCTTGAGCATACCCTCTTTATCTGTCCTTTTTTTAAACCAAAACTCTTGAAACTCTTTCCAGTTTTATCTTGCTATCTCTAATTTCTCTCTTCCTGTTGTCACTTAAATATACTCTACTTTTCCAAAACTGTTTTTACTAAAGTAATAAATGAACTTTCTTTTTAAGGTTAGGATGATTTTTGTTGATGTCAAACATGTTGCTAAGTCCAGTGTTCATTTCTTATTGCTCTTCTGATGGGACCTATAGCACTATTTCATAAATTAGTTACTTAGTCTTCTATGAGACTTCCCCCTCCAAACTTGGAGAATCATTTATGATATTTGAATAGGGAAGTAAAAGGATCAAATTGCATTTCAGAAACAGTTACCTTGATAGATCAGAAACTAGAGAAAAAGACACAAGGAATTACAATCACCAAAGAGATGGGTTATGATCAGCACAATGAGGGTATGGTGGTATATAAATAAATAGAAGATATATTATAAATGTAGAACTAATACAAATTGCAATGGATTTGATGTCAAGACGAAAGTAAAACAAAAGTCTATATTTGCAGTAACAAGAGATAATCCTCTAATATCAATGGCTTGCAATAACTGTAACATCTACTCCTTGTTTTCAATGTATACCAAACTGTGGGTTGGATTCTATGGCTTGACTTGTTTTCTCATTCCTACATCTAGACTGAAGGAGTCACCCCTGTTTGGTATATCTTAAGACAGAGAAGAAGAACAAGAGACTTGATAGAAATAGTGCACTACTACCTAAAGGATGTAGGATATGCCATATCTGCTTACATCCCATTGGCTCAACACATCAGATGACCAATGTCAAAGTCAAACTGTGGCAGGTATAAGCCACAAACAGGGAAGAGGGGATAGAATATTTGTGAATAATACCATTTGCTATAGTGATGATTCATACTGGTTTCTGTTCTAAGTGATTGTCAGAATGATGGGCAGAAATAGAATATCTAGTAGAAAGGATGGATTTGGGAAGGAAGAAGATGAATTCAATAAGAAATATATATTGTATCAGTTGAACATCCAGGAACTCAAGCAGGCAGTTTGAAATGCAAATCTGGCACTTAGGGAAAGATCAGTGTTGGGATCTCAAATATAGCCAAGAACAGATAATTTGGGAGCACCTACATTTGGCAAAGAAAGTTGAAATGTGTAACTATAGGACACAGATTAGCCTGGTTCACAAATTTTGAAAATCCAAGCTCAAATGTGAAGTAAAAATGCATCCTGTTAGAAATGTGGATCAGTGATCCACTGTTAAGTCTCCTAGACTCACTAAGTGGTAGATTCAGGATTACATGAATTTATATGTCGTGGAAATTAAAAACACAAGCTCACAGGTCAAAGGTATGAGTTTACCTTTCCTGCTTTGTAACTTGTTCAGATTGGGCAAATTACTTCCTTTTTCTTAACCTGTTTCCTTCTCTGCAAAATAGTAACAATATTTACCTTATAGTATTGTTGAGAAGCTTAAATGAGATTATGCCTGTAAAATGTGAAGGTAGTTCCTGGCTTGTTTTGAATATTGAATCAGTATTAGCAGTATTATTAACAGAATTACAGAAAGAAAACATTAACTCTGGCTTTGTTTACCTTTCCTTTTCTTGAAGTCTTTCTGTAAAGCACATGTTCTTTATTTACTAGAGTTAAAAATTCATTTGACAATTTAACAAGAATGCCTGGGATTTGCGTTATTAGCCAATTATGTGAAAAATGCAAATAAAAATTAAATGAAATTAGAAAATGTATACAGCACTTTGAGTAATAACATATTTATTTCTAGATCTATTACACCCAAATGCTTATTTCTTGTTCTTTGCAGAAGTATGGCTGTAAGCATGTGTATTTATTGCTACTGGAATTTTTATCATGGTGAGATTATGAAAGGCTCTTTGGACAATGTTGGTACTGTTTACCATCAGCTTCTTAAGCTTTATGCTTTATGAAAAAGCATATGGTGATGAAAAATTTTTAAAGGAATTAAGCACCACCAAGGGACAATTCCATTTGACTTGAAGAAATAATGAAGACCGAAATTAAACACTTGAAAAGAGATATCTATTTCACTCTTAGTATTTTTTGCAGCCCACTTTGTCCCAGATTCATTTTTGCATTTCGTTCTCTACCATCACTTCTTTAATTGAAATGTGGTTGCCATTGAGAGATAGCTCTGTGTTAAGGATACAGTGGTTTCTCCAGTCATCTTTCATACTAGCAAAAAAGAATCTTTGGTGAAGAACATTCCTTTTGTGACACCAACATTTTTTCCCGTTTTTGAGTTAAATGCCTATAAGTCTTCAGAGTTGTCAATGAAACAATATGTGTTCTCGGGCCTGTAGCCCATATTGTTCTTTTATGCTATCTTGTGGTTTTCCTGTGAAATGGTTTTTGGTATATATTTTCTTTAAGCATCACTAGCCATTTGTTAGAATGCAGGGCTGATTAAAACCCAGACTCCCATATGAGGCTTACAGATGTCGTAAAATTAGAGGAAATTAGCTTCAGGTCTGGCAGTGATTTTCTAAAAATGGTTCTCTTGATCTCACTGAAATTGGGGATTTCTTTGCTAAGCTGCCAAGATACATAAATCTTCTATGAGTGCTGATTTTGTAGCAGACCTTGACATGTATGATCTAATTCTAGAAATCTGGCTTTTAGCTGGAAATCAACAGCCTCAGGGAGGATTAAAGATTTCTTTGGTATCCACATGTGTATTATGTCCTGTATGGCACAGATGAGTTTGGAAGACATTTGATATATTCAGAAGGAATGCATAAGCCTCTATACTCTATTAATGTAACATCCCTCCAAATTGCAACACACAGCCAAGAAATGGGTATTTAGGAGGTGGGGTAGTGACCTGGGTGGGAATTAACATATGGTTTTACGTTGTTTGATTTTTTTTTTTTTTTCCCAACCTGATGACAGCAGTATTAGTGAATGGTAGCAGTGGTTAAGATTCTTCATAAAATGGAAGGTCTCACCTTCTTTTCTCTTTCTAGAAATAATAGTTTATAAAGTACAAACACTAAAATGAATTATTCTCTTAATTTTTTTCATTGTAAATTGTGCAAAGTGTTTTAGAATTCAGCAGCCAGTTGATTATTTTTTAGAGTCCTCTAGATCCTTTTTATTTAATTAGGATATATTTCTTTTCCCTAGTTTTATAGATGAGCTCCTAATAAAAGAATGATTTGAATATTCATTTATAGAACAACATGATTAATAGAAACTATTTTTTATTGCAAAATCAATAACATCATAGAAAGCTTTTGCTCAATAAAGAAAAACCCCACAGCTTTTTTCATATGCATATTTTTGTTTTCACCTAGATAGTTCATTCAATTTTATATGTTGGTTATTCATTTAACATATACATCTTTTTTATGATGAGAGCAATAACATTTATTGTTATGTAATTCATGCAATATATAAAATACATTAAAATCAATTAGTGGTTCTGAAATGTATGTGAAGAAAAATATAGAGCATCTTACAGACAAAATATAACAGGTTAAAAATGTAAAATTCATTCAGCCATCCTCTCCTTTCCAAATATCTTTCCAAGAAAAAAATAAAACACTGTTATTATAGAGTGTGTGAATGGATAGCACTACAAACAATATTATCTCAACTAAATAGACAAGGAGGGAAGAACCAATGATCGCACTAGTTTTGCATCTGGTCCTTTTACTGTTTTGAGGAGTTTGTTGAAATGCACTAGATTGTAAACTTACAGGTGATGCTAATAGTGTCCCCTCCAGAAGAGAAAATCAAAAAGATCTTTATCCCATTTCTCTTTTTGTCCTTTCAATAGAAGCTCAGGGAGCAACTAAAGCCCTCTTAATCAGAACTTCATGTAAATGCAACTGCCTTTGTGACTGCTAAGCTCTCTAGGTCTTCCTTCTCTTAGACAGCAACAGCTTGCTTTTACAGGGGTCCCCAAAGAATTTGAAAGTCTCCCAGAATCTGACAACATGAGCTGGACCAAATTACTACATAGTGGGACAGAAGACAAACTGTACCAGCAAAAATGGGATAGAAAAACATATATGCATATTACAATCTCAAACATCTCTTACTGACATTTGGATTAGTACTTCCAGCTTTTAACATTTCATAAGAAGCTACACAGTTCATTGTTAGTAACTGCTTGTTGATCTCTTAGAATTTGGGAATATGAATAGACTCTATCTTCTTTACATTTTGACATCAGCATAGTAGACACATTTGTGCACTGTACTGTGCAGAAATGGCAGAAAAAGTAATTTATATTTGTGATTTAGTCAACCAGTTTATCATTGTTCCCTACCCCCCCCAAATTTACAACTTTATAGACTCAACCCATTTATAAGCTCAGATCTTCCCTCTATAAGTTCTTCCCTCTGAAGTTGCAGTAGAGATATAGCTAATACTGTTGAAACAAACAAGAAAGAGATAAATGTTAAGTGATACGGTGAGGTCATAATTATAATAAAACATTCAGATGAACATACAAACATATTTAACTTCATCTTAACATATGAAAAGAACCAAGACATACTGGTGTTTCTGATTTGTCAAAAAATACTTCCTAAGGGGCACCTGGGTGGCTCAGTGGGTTAAAGCCTCTGCTTTCAGCTCAGGTCATGGTCCCTGGGTCCTGGGATCGAGCCCCACGTTGGGGGTCTCTGCTCAGCGGGGAGCCTGCTTCCCTTTCTCTCTCTCTGCCTGCCTCTCTGCCTACTTGTGGTCTCTGTCTGTCAAATAAATAAATAAAACCTTAAAAAAAAAATAGTCCATAAGTCCCCTGAATACTTAGGTTTTTTTCAAAGATATGTTGTATTTGTCTTTCCAAAGGTTTCTTTTATCTTACTTCTGAGATGAAATAAATTTCATTGCAGTTATTTTATCAGCTTAGATGATGGTTTTTAGGTTTAGCATTATGAATGATTTTTTAATCTAATTCAGTATACAAGTTGAATGCCCAGTTAGTAATAGATGTAAGAGTGGAAACTGTGACTCTGAAGCTATAATGAGATACTAGGTGTTGTAGGAAGTTCGTTCCCCTCTTCCTCCTTACCATATGTATGTTGATACCTGGGATCCCATATATATATATATATATATATATATATATATATATATATATATATATATATATATCCTACTTTACTGTTCTTCCTTAGCCACTACATCTGTGTCATCTATTAAGAAATAATTTCAGATCCCAAGTGCTCCATTGTATCTACTCAACCTCATATTTTATTCTTTTTCAGCTTATGTCTTGATTTCCATCCGGGCTGGTATCTTCAATCCTTCTATGATTTTGCTCTCCCTTCTATTATCTTTTCAAAATTACCTATCTCTGGGGCACCTGGTTGGCTAATGAGTAGAACATGCAACCTTTGATCTCAAATTCAAAACCCACCTTGGGTATAGAGATTATTTAAAGAGACAAATCTTTTTTTTTTTTTTTTTTTTTTTTTTGAGATGGTCAAGGGAAAGAGCAGAGGGTGAGAATCCTAAGCAGGCTCCCCACCCAGAGTAGAGCCTGACATGGGGCTCAGTCTCATGACCCTGAGGTCATGACCTGAGGTGAAATCAAGAGCCAACTGAGCCACCCTAGTGCTCCAAAAATAAAATCTTAAAAAAAAAAAAAAGATTTTTGAAAAATTATCTATCCCTCAAACTCTGGTATAAGCTCTCTCTTTCTAATCTGCACTGCCTAACTTTTATATGATTTTTGTTTACTTGTTTTATTAACCTCTATCACCTTTTTGCAAAATTAGAATCACCTTTTTGCAAAATTAGAATTATTACATAGGTTTCTCCTTCTCTTGTATCTTCATTATGCCCTACATCAAGTGATGGCTACTTTCCTTTGTATATAGAACCATCCAAAAAATAAACTGAAAGTTCAATTATTTTGCAAGTGTTCTTACAACCATACTTCTTTGGTCTTGTACTGCAGATGAATGTAAATGGTATTATATTAAGCAATGGAAAATTAACAGATGTTAAGAAATTTGTCCGAGTTTCTAATCTAAGCTTGTCTGAAATTAAAGCCTCGTTTTCTAATATTATTATATATTAACCATGTTTTCTAAAGATGCCTGTTAAATCTTATGATGGGAATTGTGTCTTAAATGATTCCAAACTCTTAGTTTAATATGCAGTATATGATGAATGAGCTTTGGGGGATATTTTTCCAATGATCATGATACCATTGACATTGACTAGAGCTTTGTAGTCAGTGTACTGTGAAATTTTTAGAGAGCTACCCTGGGTACTTCCTTTTTATATTCTTTTGTTAAAATTAGGTAAGAACCATGTATGTTTTTTAAATTTTCTCTAAAACAATAACTGCTATGGTGGACATCATAGGACTGTCTTCATGACCTATGTTTAAAGTGATGAAGAAGATCCATAATAGTTGCTTTCATGTTTCTAAGTCATTGATTTTAGAGATAAAAGTCCAAAAGATGTGAAAATACCTGTCTTTTCAGGGGATCCATCTTTTCACTTCCAAACTCTAACAATAAAATTGAAAGATGAATAGTATCTTGTAAAGTGCCTGAGCTATTTCTGCCCTGTGTGTATGTGTGTGTGTGTGAGAGAGAGAATATATCTGAAGAGATTTGGGCTTTTACTCAAGTGACTATTATATTGGAAAATGACATAATGTAATTGAAAAGTGTGAAGTTTACATTTAAAAATGCCTTTTTGAAAAAGAACTGATTTACTAACCTAGTTAATTAAGAAGACTCTGCTGAGGATATGTACTTGAAGTGATAAAGATCATAGAAATAATACCTACTGATTCTTACTGATGTTTTGACATTTATTTAAAGGCTCTTTGAGGATAAAACTTTAGATTTTTGTGGTGCCTGGGTTGCTCAGTGGGTTAAAGCCTCTGCCTTTGACTCAGGTCATGATCCCAGGGTTCTGGGATCGAGCCCCACATGGGGCTTTCCGCTCAGTGGGGAGCCTGCTTCCCCTGCCTCCTGCCTGCCTCTCTGCCTGCCTCTCCGCCTACTTGTGATCTCTGTCTATCAAGTAAATGGATAAAATCTTTAAAATAAAAAACCCAAAAACAAAACCTTAGTTTTATAAAACTTAAAGTTGGCTTCAGAAGATGATTCTGATGGGTTCTTTAGAGGTGCATTATTGGCCCTTTCTTGCTAAAATAAATTATTCTTGGGGATAAATGCTGACAGTTTTTAAACTGTTGGAAATTAGTAGTTCAGCAACTGATCCTATGATAAATCCCCACTCAGCAGGTTCAATTGACCAAAAACTTAACTCAAAGTAAGTGTTAAGGTAAAACAATGTATGAATCACAGTATAGCCAGCAATTCATCTGTTAATGGGCTGCATTTCTAGTTTGGTTTCTCCTTTTCTTCCTTTTGACTTTTCGTTTTGAACCTAGGCGTCATATAACAAAGCACTATCATGCTCAGTCCCTTATCAAAATAGCTCTCACGCAAAGTTAAAGAGCAGTCATGATGGTGAGAAAGAAGATGGTACTACTTTGATTTTCCTAATATTTTTCAGCCTTCAGCATTCATTCATTATTCTTCCAGCAAGTATTCAAACTACTGTATACAAAGCATTGGGAATACAATAATGCACAAGATAAACTAGGGCACAAATTCCACATAGCCTAGATTTTTTGCAGGCTCCCCTGCATTTATGGAAAGTTCACGTTCAAGTTCAAGGCTATTTTAAGTAACATTGCAAACTGGAACCTGTTTAAATTGGGAATTGAGAAGGCAGGGAGAGGTCAGCCCCATATGGAATAGTGGCTTATGTTGAAGGAACATTGTAATATATAATATAAATATATCTTTGAGCATGTGCTCATGTTGGCATGGCAGTAGATTTCTAACACAAAAATGAAACCCACCCTTTGAAAGTATTCATTATTTTCCAAACTACTTGATCCACATTCACTTGGGCCTTAAACTAAATTCTAAGGCTGTTTATTTCTAAGGGATGCAGACATTTTGTTTCTCCCTGCTACCTAGTACACACAAGGTGTGTATTTTATTTTTGTATGTTGATTAAATATTAACTAGTTAATTTTTCAAATCCCCCAAGGAAATGTGTTAACTCATGTCTACTTCCTGCAATAATTTTCATTTGGGGTCACTTTCTAGGTGGCTGGATTTTGTTCTGTTCATCTTTATAGGCTGAGTAAGCTCCTAGCAAATCCTTGGAGGAGGAGTGAATAAATGAAAGAAGAAATTATAAAACAGTAAACAATGAATGCGATTCATTGAATGACTTTTCAAGTTTTTGTGGCTAGATCTGTTACTTTGTTGTTCTTTTTTTTTTTTTTGGGGGGGGAGAACAAGCAAATTCAGATATAGGTTTTACAAGATGCATTCTTACTTTTCTGTTATTTGACTGAAAATAAGTTAAAATTCAGGTTCTCAGTTACAGAGGTTTATCCATCTATCTTTTTCTCCATCTTACATGCTTTTTGAGGACAAAATACAATTTTTATTTACCCTTTTATAATCGTGAATTAGTACCAAGCCTGGAATATAGATGGTGCCCAATAAATCAAGAATGGAATAAAAGAATAGACTGGGCATTTTAAGTTTTGGTTGGGAAATCTAAAGTACCCAAAATGGGGCACCTGGGTGGCTCGGTTAGGTAAACATCTGCTGTTGACTCAGGTCACCATCCCGGGGTCCTGGGATCCAGTCCTACATCAGGCTCTCTGCTCTCTGTAGAGCCTTCGTCTCCCTGTGCCTCTCTCTCTCTGCTTCTGTCTCTCATGAATAAATAAATGAAATCTTTAATAACTAACTAACTAAATAAATAAAGTACTCAAAGTCTAATAATATATGAAGCTGTGATGGAAGTGATACAACAAATCCAGGTATATATTTGGAAATAAAACACACAGCAGTATGGTATAAAGATTTGCAAAGCAGTGGAAAAGCTGTAGGGATTAGAGGCCTGAAACTGTGCTTCAGTTTGGCAAAACAAAAGGACTCTAGGGATTAACAAAAACAAAACAAAAGGACAGCAGAGCATTAAATGGAAATATAGACAAGCTTTTCCTTTCCCAGTAAACATTATTCTCTACCCAAAATCATCTTTACTTTTATATTAGGAGATATATTAATTCCAGAGCATATTCAAAGAAATGTCATTTACGGACATGGGTCTTTTTTTTTTTTTTTTTTAAGATTTATTTATTTATTTATTTATTTGACAGAGAGATCACGAGTAGGCAGAGAGGCAGGCAGAGAGAGAGGAGGAAGCAGGCTCCCTGCTGAGCAGAGAGCCCGATGCAGGGCTGGATCCCAGGACCCTGAGATCATGACCTGAGCCGAAGGCAGAGGCTTAACCACTGAGCCACCCAGGCGCCCCCAGACATGGGTCTTAAAAATAATAATCATTTTATTCCTGTTTTATTTTTCAAGAAGTTCTAAAGTACCAGTTTGAATACAGAGGATTAGGTATTCATTTTGTCTCCCTTCATTGAAGAGTTTATTAAAAACCTGTAGAAAAAAAAAAAAAAAAACAAAACCTGTAGAGATAATTGTGAAGTCTTGAGCTAGCTGAAAATTTCTTCCTAACATGAAACAATGAAGTTGGCTTGTCCTTGATCCCAATAGTAAGTCTAGAAAATATTAATTTGGAATACTTATGTTTACATTATGTCCAGGTTGTTAAGTAATGCAGTATTTGTTTTTAGTTGAAATGATTCGATGGATGTAATGTTATAAAATTTTAATGAGAATAAAATAATTCCCAAATCAAAAATTTGTACCTGATAAACTACAATAATTACTGAGATGGTTACAAATTACGTATTTAAACTTTGAGGACTACCTTAGCCTTGCCATACCATTCTGAGCATTCTAAAGCATTTAATTCTTTGAAGTCATAATTATCACACTTTGTAAATACATAATTATAAATGTGTCCTATTCTTTACAAAACTCAGGAACATGATAAAGACTGAAGAAAAAGTAAAGTTGTTTTTAATTGCCAGATTATAAAGCAGAAGGACATCATGCTTGTAGTGCCTTGCACATCAAAGATATTAGAAAATATTTCTTGATATGCAAGCTGACTTGGTATGATGGCAAAGTGTTTCCTACTATACATTTACTTTGTCAATACCTTGCACACTTAATGAGACCTCAGTTCCCAAGAGTCTTGTAAGTGATAATGGCTTCATAAGAAGATAATCCAGTTGCTGGAAGTGCCTTCTGTAAGCTTCCTCAATCAATCCAAGCTCAAATCTTGATGGAAGAGTAAGGGTAAGAGAGAGAAAGAACATGAATGAATGTGGTTTATAAACATGAGGTATTTCTGGTATTCATTTCAGCATTCCCCTCAAAGAGCCCATCCTCTAGTGTGAGCACAGATGGAGAGTTATATTTGTAGTTCACTTAGTCGTAGTTTCTGCTTGTCCATAGAGTGAGTTAAGCAGTGATTCCAGTATTGGACATACTGTCTTTCATATTTTAGGCACTCAGTAAAACTTAGCTACTTTGTATAGGTCTGAACTGAAGATTTTGTTATAATGAGATTGAATGAGACCACTTAGGGAGGAGGTATGATAAAGGAAGGAAGATCATTGGAAAGACTTGGCTTAGGAATGCTGAAATCTACACCTTTTGCCTCACTGAAATCCTCAATGGACTCAAACCAGTCTTTCACATGTTAGCATTTGAAGAAAAAATGAAGGAGGTATTTTATTTTTAGAAACTTTGTTTAAAAGACAAGCAGAAATTAGAGGGCTTGTAATTGTTTAGCTTTCTGAGAATTAAATCCCCCAATCTGTTTAAACCTATTATTAATTTAACTTGGGACTTTTGTAAACATATCAATAAATATATATACATACACCTACACACACGTATATTTTACAAAATGTTTCATGTAATCAAAAATCTGTCCATAACTACCTCCAAACAGATCACCTCCCAATGAAAAATACAGATAAATAAAATAAGCAATATCAATTTGATGAGAAAGTGCTATAATGAAAATTATAAATACATGAACTAGAGACTCTCAGAATATAGAGGAAGTTCATTTGGAGAAGGTTTTTGAGAGGGAGGACAATTTAACTGGGGACACATAACAGTCTGAGAAGAATGTATGTGTAGAGAAATGCATTAATGAATGCATGAATTCATCAAATTGAGAGAACACTCTTAGGGCGAAGTAACTCAGTGTGACTGTATGCAAGGAAGAAATGGGGAACTAGGCTAAACCATACATTTTTTTAAAAGATTTTATTTATGTGAGAGAGAGAGAATGAGAAAGAGAACATAAGAAGGGGGAGGGTTGGAGGGAGAAGAAGGCTCCCTGCTAAGCAGGGAGCCTGATACGGGGCTCAATCCCGGGACTCCAGGATCATGACCTGAGCTGAAAGCAGATGCTTAACTAACTGAGCCACCCAGGTACCCCTAAATTATAGACTTTAAAGAGTCTTTGTACCATGCTGAGTTTTAACAGCCATGCTAAGTAATTTGTTCTGGCTCTTTGGAGGATACATTGGAAACCCAGACCTGAGACAGACAGCAATTATGAGATGGCAGTAGGCTACTGGAAGTGGAGAGATCATTAGTTAAGACAGTGGCAGTAGGGATAAGAAATGCAAATGGAGACAATACAAATCAGATTGAGCTTGGTGACCAATTGGATATAGAGACTAAAGTTATGCAAGATGGAGAACTCTAGGTTTTTGTCCTGGGCAGATGCTCCCATGGTGATACCCAGGATGGTCACGCAGGATTTCATAGGTTGTACACTACTCAAATATGCATGGCTGGATGATTTTGTAGCTGAAATCTAGACCACACTACTTTCAAATCCATGCTCCCCTAGAACCATATAAAGACATTTGCTGTCAAGCTATGGACAACCCTAGAAGGAACCCATATGGAAAATAGGAGACAGGGTAGATTGGAATAAACCCTACTGATAAAACTAAGTGTTGATCCTAATATTTTAAATAATTTTGGCCTGAGATGAGTTTTTTAGATATCTTATTACTGAAGCTAACACAAGGTAGTATTAAATTCACTATTTGGAAGAGACATAAAATTCTCAAGATCAGTCCTATGAATCAACATCACATAGGATGTGCTGCAACCAATGCTGGATTCTGCAATGATTATAGAATAAAGCCTTGTTCTTCTCCTTTGAGAAGAAAAAGGAATAACATCACAACCTGCATCACAAACGACCAGGAAAGGAGGAGTTGCTTTTCTTTATTAACTATTTTTATTAACACATAATGTATTATTTGCCCCAGGGTTACAGGTCTGTGAAATGTCAGGCTTGCACACTTCACAGCACTCACCATAGTACATACATTCCCCAATGCCCATAACCCAACCACCCTCTCTTTATCTCCCTACCCCCAGCAACCCTCAGTATGTTTTGTGAGATTAAGATTCTCTTATGGTTTGTCTCCCTCCCGATCCCATCTTGTTTCATTTCTTCCTACCCTACCCCCAAAACTGCCCACCCTGGCTCTCAACTTCCTCTTTTCAGGGAGATCATATGATAATTGTCTTTTTCTGTTAGACTTATTTCACTCAGCATAATACCTCTAGTCCCATCGACATCATTGCAAATGGCAAGATTTCATTTCTTTTGATGGCTGCATAGTATTCCATTGGATATATATATACCACATCTTCTTTATCCATTCATCTGTTGATGGATATCTAGGTTCTTTCCATAGGTTGGCTATTGTAGACATTTTCAGTGATAGTGTAGCTGGGTATTCTTGGCTGCACATTTTTCTCATTTAGGCCTCTGAATATACCATGCCAGTTCTTTCTGACCTGCCAGGTCTCTGTGGTTAAATCTGCTGACAATCTAATATTTCTACCATTGTATGTTACAGACTTCTTGTCCCGAGCTGCTTTCAGGATTTTCTCTTTGTCACTAAGACTTGTAAGTTTTACTATTAGATGATGGATGGGGCTAGACATATTTTTATTGATTTTGAGGACAGTTCTCTATGCTTCCTGGATGTTGATGCTTGTTCCCTTGGCCATATGAGGGAAATTCTCTACTATAATTTGCTCTAGTATACCTCTGCCCCCTCTGTCTTTCTTCTTCTTCTGGAATCTCAATTATTCTAATATTGTTTCATCTTATGACATCACTTATCTTGTGAATTCTCCCCTCATGGTACAGTAGTTGTTTTTTTCTCTTTTGTTAGTTTCTTTATTCTCTGTCATTTGGTCTTCTATATCACTAATTCTCTTTTTTGCCTCATTTATCCTAGCAGCAAGAGACTTCATTTTTGATTTCACCTCATTAATGGCTTTTTTTTTTTTTCAGCTTGGTTAGATTTTAGTTCCTTTTTTTCTCCAGAAAGGGGTTTTATTTCTCCAGACAGTGTTTCTCTAATATCTTCATGCCTTTTTTGAGCCCAGCTAGCTCCTTGAGATCCATCAATCTGAACTCTAGATCTGACATATTACTAATGTCCATATTGATTAGGTTCTTAGCTATCAGTTCTGCCTCTTGTTCTGTGTGTGTATGTGGTGAATTTTTCTGCCTTGTCATTTTATCTGGATATGAATTTATGAATGAGAGAATAAAATACTAAAAGAGTGGCAAAAATAATCCCCAATAATGTATGCAAACCAAACAGAAGAGATCCTAAACCAGGGAGAGAAGAAAGGAGTAAAAAGAAAAAAAAAAAATATATATATATATATATATATATATGACTGGTGAATAGAACAGAGCTACCGACTTGATTTTGTGTGTGTTTTGGTCTCTTAGAAGAAACTATATCCCAAAATTTTAAAGAAAAAAAAAACTTATAAATATACAAAGATAAGAGTAAACACAATGAAGAGATGGAATTTGAATATAAAGATAAAAATTAAAAAAAAATTCTAAAAAAGGAATTGATAAATTGGTGGGATAAAGAGAGAAAGAAAAAAGAGGAAAGAATTTGCTTAGGCTGAAGACGAGGACAATGCCCTGTGCTAGATTTAGGTTATATTTTGATCTATTGGAAGAAATTGTATCCCTAAGTTTTTTATATTATAAAACACCCTATATGTATACAAAAAATAAGGTTGAATACAACGAAGGATAAGATATGAATATAATAATGAAGATTAAAAAATTTTTTGAGAAAGATATTGTTAAGATTACCTAGTTAAAAACATTAAAAGAGAAGTTAAAAAATTGAAATATGAAAAAAATAAAGTTAAAAAATTTAATTTAACTTTGAAAGACTAAAGGATCATGGGGAGAAAGCCATGAATTCTATGCATTGCTGTCCCCTCGCTCTGGAGTTCTGCTTTTCTCC
Source organism: Mustela lutreola (assembly GCF_030435805.1). Classification (NCBI taxonomy): domain Eukaryota; kingdom Metazoa; phylum Chordata; class Mammalia; order Carnivora; family Mustelidae; genus Mustela; species Mustela lutreola. Next base: position 111,118,170 of record NC_081297.1, read on the forward strand.
TTGATCAGAGAGCTTGGTCTTGGCTGGATTTTCTTACTGAGCTTCTGGAGGAGAGGCTTGTTGCAGTGATTCTCAAATGTCTTTTTCTGAGGCAGAACTGCACCACCCTTGCCAGGGCCCGGGCTAAGTAATCTGCTCAGGTTCATTCTCTGAGCTTTTGTTCCCTGAATGCTTTCCATACTTCTTTGGAAGACAGGAATGAAAAGGGCGGTCTCCTAGTCTCTAGCCCATGGCAGCTGAGAGCTTAGGACCTCTCCCCTCACTGCGCCCTCAGAGAAAAGCAGTTAAACACTCCCATCTCCCTGGTCTATGGCTGCACTGGGGCTCATCCAGCCTGTGACCAAGTGTTTCTGTCTCTGATGCATGGCCCCAAACACAACAGATTCCTGCCGCACTGCTCCTCCAGAGGAGGAAGGTCAGTCTCCCCGGATCTGCCACTTGTGGGATTCCTGCTTGAAGAACAGTGGTCCAACTGTGCCTTGGATCATGGTTTCAGGTAACCCCTATCTGAACGCTCACTCCTTGGCTCTTTCTCTGCAGCTGACTTCCCTGCTCCAATACCTGGCAGCTCTGGCACACTTAGACACCCCTGATCTTTCTGTGACTCCGTGGGACCTGAGACCACACTGTCCCCAGAGGGCTCTACCCCTGCTTAGCCTCTGGAGCAATATCCCTCAGTGGAGCAGACTTCTAAAAGTTCTGATTTTGTGCACTGCTGCTCCATGGCTTGCTGGGAGCCGTCCCCTCCCCCCACGGTCTATCTTCCTGTCACTTCGTATTCACTTCTTTGCACATCCTACCTTTCAGAACGTGGTTGATTTTTCTGTTCCTAGAATTACTGCTCTTCTTTTCTTCTATCTCCTGTTGAGTTTGTAGGTGTTCAGAATGGTTTGATACATATCTAGCTGAACTCCTGCAGCCTGATAGCATCTCAGTCTGCTACTGCTCCACCATCTTGCCTCTCCCCTCAGGAGTTGCTTTTCATCCGATCCTTATATCATTCTCTCTCTCAGACCCTTCTGTTTGCCTTCACCAAACCCTGGGATGTTGATTTCTGCTCTAGTGATAGAAATCCCCCCCCCCCACTTTTTTAAAAGATTTTATTTATTTATTTGACAGTGACATAGTGAGAAAGGGAACACAAGCAGACGGGTGGGAGAGGGAGAGGCAGGCTCCCTGCCCACCAGAGAGCCCAATGCAGGGCTAGATCCCAGGACCCTGGGATCATGACCTGAGCCCAAGGCAGATGCTTAATGACTGAGCCACCCAGACTTCCCAGAAATGCTCCTTTTTGTGGATCAAAGAGTGCTCTGGATGACAAAGTCTTTTTTGTTTGTTTGTTTGTTTGTTTTTAATCACATCTGGATATCACGTCTCTCCTGTTTATGTTTTGAGACTTTTCAACTCCTATAAATCCCCTAATTCTGCACTGTACTAGGACTCTGTGACCTCTCTCTTGCTTGCTTCTGTTCTGCCTGACTTTCTTCTTGGGTGTGCCCTGACTCCACTTTGCTTGCCTGGGGTGACAGATGATCTCTTGACCCACCACTGTTTCATCTTTTAAGCATCACCTTTTCTGAATCCTTACCTCCTGCTGGAAGGAACGCAAATAAATCTGATCAGATGTTATGGTTCAGGATCAGCAACAAAAACCACTGGACTGAAATCTTCTAGAAGGAAGCAGAATCAAATGACAGTTACTAAGCAAGGCTCAGAAACACAGAGAAAAGGTGTGGGAAATATAACAGTAGCCTGGGAGACACTGGCAACCTTTCAAACCTGGAAGGAGTTTGGGCAAAGCATCAGTAATGGGTTTATGCCTGGGAAATCTCAGGATCTGACACCTGGCCAGAAGCTTGCTGTCACCTCAGCCTTGCTTTCAAGTTTATTTCTTTCCCTGTTAAGGCAATTCAAGTGTCATTATTGCATTTTTTTTCTTTCTATATCCATGCATACAGTATAAGGAGACAGCACTTAGCTGTTTGTGATAGGAAATATAAATGACCATTTTGAAAGTGTGCCAGACAGGATCTGCTGCAAGTTTTCATTGTTACTGCTGCCATCTGTTGTTTTTCAGAGCTGGGACGTGGATTTCCTGGCAAATATCTAATTGTGAACTGTCTTTCACCCCCTTTTAGAGATCTTCACTCACTAAAGTGACTGTTTTAAGGAGTGTTCTTTACCAAGACAGTGTTCTCAATGTTTTAAGATGGAGGAATCTGAAATGTTTTTATATTATCTATTTTAGATATCTCAGAGCAAAAATATTTCTTTATTGTTAAAAATATTTTTCTCTTAAAAGTGAATTCTTGTAACCTTAATGTAGGCTCTTTCAAGTAAGGTAACACAGAACAGGTTTGCATTTTCAACCTTGTTCACAGTTAGGTCTGCAGCTAAGTTGTTGAGCTTTATCTAAGCTCTTTTATTTCTACATAATGTTTCTCTTTCCATGCAACCTTGAAATTATAGTAATTTGGGTGCTTCTATTCTTCTGAAAGAAATAGCTAATGCCAAAAATATTTCAAGTGATAAAGAAGGTTTTTGAGAGGGGAGACAATTTAGCTAAAGATTAATAGCTATGATTGCTATTTATTAAGTAAAATGCCTGTGGCTAAATGTTCAGATATCGAAAAAGCCTGCGAATTCTCAAAAGAAAGAATTACACATTTTTCTCAATAAAGCAAAAGTCATATCTCTATACTATCATACTGCTTTCTTTATTCTTAATATCTGCCATAATGAAACCATTCAATAAATGTTTCATGTACTACTGAGTAAAACTATGCATGGTAATAATTTTTTAGAGTAACAGCTAGTTTCATTAATTTTGAGAAGGTTTTTGAAAGGCTTGAATTCTTAGTTAAATATGTATTTTATTTTATTTTTTTTTAAAAGATTTTATTTATTTATTTGACAGAGAGAAATCACAAGTAGGCAGAGAGGCAGGCAGAGAGAGAGAGGAGGAAGCAGGCTCCCCGCTGAGCAGAGAGCCTGATGCGGGACTCGATCCCAGGACCCTGAGATCATGACCTGAGCCGAAGGCAGCGGCTTAACCCACTGAGCCACCCAGGCGCCCCTAAATATGTATTTTAAAGTTGTAGTCTGCCTTAAAGAAAAACCTCTGGACATCATTATAAAAGCTAAAGCAGCATTGTATTACTAAAGAAATCACTAAATAGGTCAGTGGAACATACTTGATGATCATTAAAAATACCCTAATATGTGTCATATATTAAGGCTTGATAAGTGAACCATAATAATAAATAGAAAGAAATACTTACCAAAGTTTCTCACCTTACCACAAAAATGGAATATCAAAGAAGGGAAAGGAAGAGAAATCAAATTATATATCTAATATTTCTTGGGAGAAGATATTATAGAAGCAAGATTGATGGAATTGGTTAAAATATTTTTGAAACTTATATATTAAAATGTCAAAAAAATAGATAATCACTAATTAAAGTAAAAACCTAGAAATAGAGGGGAAAGATATTTGAAAGAATTTGTACATATAAAAATGTAATACAAATAACTTAAACTGTGAAAAAGACATAGATGATTTATGGATTTAACAATAGCCAATAAACCTACTGAACATTTAATCTCAAAATTTAATCAATGTAGATTAAAACTAAACTGAGCAATTTTCAGATTACTGACAAAAACCATGTTACCTGAAACTACTAGGATTTTGTAGGGTTAATATAGGTATATGGCTGGCAAGAATAGAAAATGATGTGTTCTTCAGCAGTTACATTGCATCTGTAGTGTTTCAAATGTTTATATCCTGTGAATCACTAATTCCCTTTCTAGGAATTTATGCCAAGAAAATAATCTTGAATGTAACCTTTTATGTAAACATAATTGTACAAAGGTATTCATTGAAGTCTTACTTAGAAGAGTAAGAAAATTACAAAGTATATCATATTTCCTAAAACAGAAATGGTTAAATATATAATAATTTATATGATATCATTATGTCAGAAAGATTTTAAGGACATTCAAAATCATGAAAATGTCATATAAAATAAGTGATTAATGAATAACAGATACTGATATTATAATCAGCAAGGTCTCAGCCAGATTAATTGGTTTCTGTTCATACAGTGCATCTAGAAAATGAAGGGCTAGAAATCAGCAAAATGTTAGTGGTTGTTTCTTCTGGGTGGGATTGCAGATGATTCACTCTGTCTCTTTTATATATGTTGGGACTGCCTAGTTTTACACAATAAGCACATACTGGCTTTGAAATTAATATAAGATATAAAATGATGCCAGTGGATCTTAATGAGTCCTTGGGTTAACTCTCATGTCATACGTTATAGTCTCAGCTTATCACTAACAGAAACTTTTAAATAAACTTGTACCTATTCCAACCATATAACAGCATCATGAAAATGAACACTGGAAGAAACTAGCAAAATTACAGTAAGCGTTATGCTAGTAATGGGTTTCTGCAAAGTAATTTTAAGTAAGATCATTTTATCTCTTGTGATTTCAGCTCATATTATAATAAAAACAAAAATAGATGTTTCTTATCTGCTTCAGATATCATTAAAACATACAAATCTGCCTGACTGCATAAATTCATTTCACGCTAACATCCTTCATCCCATTTAACCACATCTACTTAGGGCTTTCTTTTGTAAAGAACAAGGGCTTTTCATTTTTCATTTATCTTACCTTATCTGATGCTACAATATAATAAATCTTCATTTTTTGTTTTCTAGAGAAAAGAAAAGGGAACTAAAAGTTTAGTACCTTGAGTTTATTGATTTCTCTCCTTACCCAAAACCCACATGGTAGAAATGTAATCTCTATGAATGTTTCATGGTAAATACATAGCATTTTGTACATACTAAAAATAATGAAAATAGAAAGGTTTTTACTTTATGTTTACATGAATTATCAGTTTATAAAGAGTTATCCACTTAAATTATGATACAGTAGATTATCAGTTTCCCATGGTATGTGAAACTAATGTTTCCAAGTACAAACTGAATTTGGGATTAAAATTATATTTTGAATCCTACTGATGGTTTCTTTACTTTTCTGAAAATACATTCATGCCTCTGGTGCTGGTAGAAAGTATACAAGAGATCTAAAATCTTTTTTTTCCCCCTCTTTTACACATTATAACTAATAAAAGAAAACTAAAAAAAAAATCTCTACTCATAGAATGCTTCTGACACCAAATGTTTGGGGCTTTTCCCACAGCAATCAATTCTCTCACCCCAGCTGCCAGTCCTACAGTTGAATTCAACTCAAGTCTGGCACTATCTGGATATGAACATCAGATCCCATAAGTTAAGGCTTCAGTCCCAAAAGACTTCCCCCACTTCAGATACAAATTGCAAGTCCAAGCTTCCTATATTTTTGACTTACTGGCTACAATGGGGGTTCCCACGACTCCCTCCACATTTGGTAATTTGCTAGGATGCCTCACAAAATTCAGGGTAGCAGCTATTTATATTTACTAGTTTGTTATAAAGAATATGACAAAAGATACTGAACATTATCTGAACAGCCAATAGCAGAGGTACATAGGGCAAAAATTAGAGAAGGAGTATAGAACTTTGAACTTCCATGCCCTCTCCCGGCACACGAGGCTCCCAACACCTCCATGTATTCACCATCTTGGAAACTCTCCAAAACTTGTAATTTATGAATTTTTATGGAAGCTTCATCACATAGGCGCGATACATTATTAACTGAATATTCTGCCTCTCTCCCATCCCAGAGGACAGAGGTGTGGGATAAGTCGATAAATTATCTCATCTTACATAGTCACAAAGTAAGGCCTGAACTATAATTCATCCACTCATTCTACACTTAAATGTGCAAATGATTATGAATTGGGGTAAAATAAAAATCAGTGAGCTATCTGGAGCCAACCAAGGGTTCCCTCATTAGAACAGAAGATACTTATATTACTCAGGAAATTCTAAGAGGCTCAGGAGCCCTATGTTAGGTACTGGGGTTGAAGACCAGATATTAGAACAAGAGATGATCCTGGTACCCTTATCACTCATGAAATTATGAAAGTTTAGGAGCTCTATATCAGGAATCCAGGAAAGAGAGAAATAAATATATATTTATTATGATGTCACACCAACCAAGAACAAATTCTACCATTTTTACCTCCAAATATATCTTGAGAGTGCCTTCTGTTAAGTATTTCCCCGGTCAGAAACAAGAAGGTCACAATAGCCTCCTTGTTGAGCTTCTTGCTTCCATTCTTCCTTACCTCCAGTATATTCATAATACTAAAATACTTGTTAAAATATATATCCTCATTCATTTAACTGCTTAAATCTATTTGATGTTTTTATTTTGCCTCTAAGGAGGTTGAGTTTCTCCACATTGTCTGTAAAATCCCTTAGGGGCTAGCAATGCCTACTTTTGCAATCTCAGAACTTCCCCATTTCCCCTTGCCTGCTGTACCTTGACTTCTGCTGTTTCTGGGTCTTTACACTTGTCTCCTCTTTCTTCAATGCTCTCTCCTCCACCACTTTCACAGATGGCCTTTCTTCAGCCTTCGCTTGTTTACATAATGCTTATTTAAAATTACCTCTTCAAAGAGATGGTTCTTTCTTCACTCAAACTTAGCAGGTCCCTCTAACTGGTTTCTCCCTCACTTTTTCCCTTTGATTTTTTTTTTTTTAACCACAATTCAAAATTATTTGCCCACTGAAGGGTTAGGATGAGTGAATGAATCAGATGAAGGCTATAGATTGTTACTATGTGAGACTAGATCATTTATTCATTTATTTTGCAAATGTGGAGAAACTGTCATGGGCCAGATGCCAACCTGGGTACAGAGATTCCAGGAAACAAGCCACTCTCCTTGCCCTCAAACGCGATCCTGTGGCTAAAATAGCTTTGTGAGCAGATAAACTACAGTACAGTGGAAGCATTCTAGAGTAAAACACAGATGTGGAAGAATTAGTTTCCTTGAATTTCATGAGAGGATTCACAGGGAAAAAGACATTACAACTAGATTCTAAACTTGCTCTTAAACTCTACTATTTTTGCATAATTAATGAGCATTGGCAGGATGAAATACCTTTGAAGGTAAGACACCTGGGTGGCTTAGGTTATGGTCCCAGAGTCTTAGGGTCAAGTCCCACATTGGGCTCCTTGCTTGATGGGGAGCCTCCTTCTCCCTCTGCCTGCTCTTACCCTGCTTTTGCTCTCTATCTCTGACAAGTAAATGAATGAAATCTTAAAAAAAAAAAAAAAAAAGGAAAAAAAAACACTTTTGGAAAGTATAAGCTAAAACTAAAACTAAAAAAAAAAAAAAAAAACCTGCAATTAAAGACCATTTACATTTTATAATTTGAGGAGAATATATATATTCCTCATGATCTGAACCAAAATCAAGGGTTAGACTGCTAATAACTGAGCCACCCAAGCTCTCCAAAAGAATATTTTTAACATAAAATTATTTTTAGCATGTTCTTGTTGTTATATACTTGGGATTTTCCAATTCAGAAGTCTTTTTTTTTTTCTTTATAATGAAATATTTTTCCAGGGAAATGCTGAATAAATCTTTGTTGAAATACACTACATTGCTTTCTGTCAATGACCCTGAAGTAATATAGAATTTACACTTCAGTGGTTGCAATGCTCAAACTTGACAGGTAGTGCATTGTGTTTGCTGATAAACAAAGAAAGAAAGAAAGAAAGAAGATATGGCATAAGTCTAAGTGGTTTTGTGTTTATTTAGTTTTGAGAAGAAATTAATTGGTTTAACATAATGGTGCCAAAGCACAAAGCCTAGATAGACCCCAGATTCTTTGTATTTTTTAAATTATTATTGCAGATGTCATGGTGTCAAAGTATATATATATATTTTTAAAAGTGTCTGTCTCTTCTTTTGTGTATTATTTAAATTGCCATAAATAACGGAAATACAAAACAAAGCTATCTTGGAATAGGGTGTTTTTTGAAGTGATGCTTTCATTTTGTTATGCAAATGTTGTCTACTTTTCCCTTAGAAAGAATGAGTGTATCCAGAACTTTCTACACAACATTCTCATAATTGGAATTGCATTAGGGTTTGAACACAGTACTTCTAGAGGAATCAGTAGTAATATGCATGTTTATTTAGATCATTAATGGAGTATTTAATGAGCTATCAAATTGAGATTGAGGTTACTATTAGATGCCTGAAGTATCAGAATTATTTATTGAAAGAAAATGTGTTTTACTTGTTCATGTAGAAGTAGGACAGTTGACCAGGCAATATGAACTATTGTAGAGCCTGGCTGAGTACCTGCTGTATGAATTGCTACTACATGAAAAATGACTGTGTTGAAAAATAGCCTTTTCCTCCAGAATTCGTTTTAAATCTGCAAACTTATTTTACCTGTTCTTTAGTTAGGCGCACCTGGGCAGCTCTGTTGGTTGGGCATCTGACTCTTGATTTTGGCTCAGGTCATGATCTCAGGGTTGTGAGACTGAGACCTGTGTTGGGCTCTGTGCTGGGCATGGAGTTTGCTTAAGATTCTCCTGCTTTCTCCTTTCTCCTGCTCTGTCTCTCTCTCTCTCTTTAAGGATAATAATAATAACAATAGTAATAATAATAATTTAATTAATATTTCAAAATTCTTCATTATAAAAAGGAAGAAAAAGAAGACCTTGAACATATAATACATCTGTTTTCAAGCAGGTCTACTTCTGCTTGAATTCAGAGGTACATATGGGGGTCAGAGCTACAAATGCATGACCAGATAAATAAAATAGATCCCTAGCCCCATTGAGTTATTGAACATTTAAATACGCACTCTTAAAAGACATGCCAAAAAAAAATCATTCTGTTCTTGTAATAGTTAGTAATCTAGTGTATATCTAAATTGTCATTTGCCAATAGGCTAACTGGCTACATTTTTGGCTTTTAACTGAGTAATAATTTTTTCCCTATAGTTCTGAGTTTTGACATATGCCTCAAGCCAAGTATGGCCACCATGAATCTTCACCTACTTCTGACCACTGGCCATCACTGGTCATTCCACATATCTGTCGTTTTGTCTGTTCTAAAATGTCACACAAGTAGAATATAGGAGAATGTTCTTAACAGTTTTATTCATAGTATTTAAAAACTGGGAACAATCCAATGTGTAAATGCAATCTATGTGGATAAAATCCACAGATTTGTCATGTTTTGAGCTGTCCTAGATTGTTGAGAAAAATTTAGGAGAGTAACAGATCTGTAACTTGGAAGAGAAAGAGAGTTGCCCTTTTATAAATAATATCATCAAGAATTCTTAGCACATCTTAATGAAATTAAAAATGAAAGGATGGAGAAAATATATTGATGAGGCTTGAGACCTCAGAGCTAATTATGTGAGTAAATTATCTTTTTTTTCAGTAAAAAACCCTATTTTTATGAAGCTTTTTCAACTTAATTAAGTGTGCCATAATAAACAAGATTAATTGCATACTAGCCAGGGAGAATTCTGGTATCCACAAAAATCAAAGATGAAAGTCAAAATCACAGGATAGATTAGGAAGATAATGTTGTCATCAATCAAAATTTGTCCCTTTAGGATTGTTTAGCAAACAAATGTGTTGAACAAAATTTTCTCAAAATCTACATTTATTATGGGATTTGCTCTAACTTAACATTACTGGATAGAAGCAGCATTTTCCAAAGTAAAATCATTTCATTCATTTAACAAACATCTACTAGTCATCTCTTCAGCAGTAGACAACATGGAATGTACTGGGATTATAAAGATAAATCAAATACAATCCTGACTTTGGGTAAATCAGATTGTGATCAAGAATATAGAAAGACTCTTAATCTCACAAAACAAACTGAGGGTTGCCGGGGGGAGGGGGTTTGGGAGAAGGGGGTGGGATTATGGACATTGGGGAGGGTATGTGATTTGGTGAGTGCTGTGAAGTGTGTAAACCTGGTGATTCACAGACCTGTACCCCTGGGGATAAAAATATATGTTTATAAAAAATAAAAAAAAATTTAAAAAAAGAATATAGAAAGGCACAAAAAATGGATATAACAGGTGATAGATGCTACATCATAGTGATTAACATAGATTATTTTATCACTCCACAATATTCGTATTGAGGAAATAATTCTTCAACTCTTCAAATAGGTGATAGAAGCTTTGCCATGCCATACATATTACACTCACCTCTAATTAAAACAGCTTACCATGTTATATTGTCATCTTTTGTTTAAATTTTTGTTTTCAACAATAAACACTGAGTTCTTCAAGGAGAGGGGTTATAATTTACTCATTGCTTAATGAAACGGAGTGGATACTTACTAATAACTTTTATGGAAGGAAGGACAAGCAGAGGCAGCGCATATATGGAAAAGGGTGGCCATGTTACCTGCAGCTGAGAAGGATTTTTCAAGGATTAGTGATAACTAAGAATAGAGCCAGGAAGAGAGGAAAAAACACTTAGATTTTATGACAGAAAGATTAATAGGTAATGTCAGTAACTTGAAAGCGAGAATAATTTTTAAGGAGAAATGATGGAATCTAGCAGAGTGATTTTGAGATGTTGAAAAGACATCCTAATATGTATGGCATGGCAAAGCTTCTATCACCTATTTGAAGAGTTGAAGAATTATTTCCTCAATACGAATATTGTGGAGTGATAAAATAATCTATGTTAATCACTATGATGTAGCATCTATCACCTGTTATATCCATTTTTTGTGCCTTTCTATATTCTTGATCACAATCTGATTTACCCAAAGTCAGGATTGTATTTGATTTATCTTTATAATCCCAGTACATTCCATGTTGTCTACTGCTGAAGAGATGACTAGTAGATGTTTGTTAAATGAATGAAATGATTTTACTTTGGAAAATGCTGCTTCTATCCAGTAATGTTAAGTTAGAGCAAATCCCATAATAAATGTAGATTTTGAGAAAATCTGTCCAGTAGAAGGCTGGAAATGCTGATTTGGTAGTCAGGAACAAGTCTGGTTAAAGATGTGAATCTAAATGTCAAAACCACAGAGGTGATATGGAAGTTATGGAAGACTAGGGAATTTCCAAGAAAGAATGTAAAAGGTGAGTTAAGATACATTTCTAAATATTGACAAATTCAAAGGAATCCCATAGAAGAGGAAAAAATAAAGGATTTGCAGGACTCTGTGAACTTTGCAAAGAGCTTGAAGACTCATCATTGATATATTTCAAGAGAGAAGGGGTGAAAAGCTCGGAGGCAGGGGAGCATAATGCTAATCAAGCCATGGAACATAATTCCTGGGTTCAAATCCCAAGTCAATCATGTGCTCTTAGGCATGTCATTTAACCTACCTGAAACCACCTCCCTCCCTCACTTCTTTCCTTCCTTCCTTCCTCCCTCCCCCCTCCTCTCTCTCTCTCTCTCTCTTTCTTTCTTTCTCTTTTAAGATTTTATTTATTTATTTGTCAGAGAGAGAGAGAGCACACAAGCAGGGGGAATGGCAGGCAGAGGGAGAAGCAGCGTCCCGCCTGATGTGCGACTCAGTTTCAGGATCCTAGGATCGTGACATGAGCCAAAGACAGATGCTTAACTGACTGAGCCACCCAGGCACCCCCTACCTTAATCTTTGCAATGCCTGTCTCATAGATTTATTTGAGGATTATATAATATAAAGTAATTAGAAGAGTAGGACACATAGTAAGCATTCACTTCATGGATTTATTGACCTTTGTAAAGGCAATTCCAGTATTAGGAAGAAGATTCTGGAATCCAGAGGAGAAGAGAGAAATAACACTATACTTTTAAAATTTGAGGAAAATTACGTTTTTTGAAGTTTTTGTTTTAATTCCAGTTAATATACAGTGTTACATTAGTTTCAGGTGTAGAATACGTGATTCAACACTTCCATACCTCACTTGGTGCTCATCAGAAGTTCCTCGTTACTTCCCATCACCTGTTTCATGCATCCCACTATCTGCCTTCCCTCCGATAACTATCAGTTTGCTCCCTATAGTTAAAAGTCTGTTTCTTGGTTTGTCTCTCTCTACTCTCCCTCTCTTTCCCCCCTTTCCTCACTTGTTTTGTCTCTTAAAGCCCACATATGGGTAAAATCATGCGGTACTTGTGTTTCTGTGACTTATTTGGCTTGGTGTAGGCTAGTTCTATGTTTAAGTCTTTAAGGAACCTCCATACTGTTTCCCACAGTGGCTACACCAGTTTTCATTCCTACCAACAGAGCATGAAGGTTCCTTTTTCTCCATATCCTTGCAAACACTTGTTGTTTCTTGTGTTGTTGATTTTAGCCATTCTAACAGGTATGAGGTAATATGTCATTGTGGTTTTGATTTGCGTTTCCCTGATGATAAGTGACGATGAGCATCTTTTTATGTGTCTGTTGGCCATCTGCACGTCTTCTTTGGAGAAATGTCTTTTCATGTCTTCTGCCCATTTTTCATTGGACTATGCTATCAGGAGCTAATATCACAAACAAAATATACAGCTAGGGAAGGATCATCATTAACACTGTTTGCTATAAATTCAAATTTTATTTTCTTCTTGATAGTTGCATTTCTTATTGGTTTCATGTGTGATCTCAACATATCACTGTTATTTTGAATTTATGACACACCTCATAAAACACACATACCAGAGGAGGCAAACTATCAGTTCACCACTGTTCCTCTGTGGTTTGCTTATGCTTTCATTATGGATATTCTCCTAATGTAGACATTGTTTTTAAAGACACTTATCCATTTTATAAAACTTAACTTTTGTCTGTATCTAATATATGTATCCTGTGGGTGTGAATTTGTTTAACAGAGCACAGGTAAGCAGCAGGACAGCACAGTAGACTGAGAACCAGCCAGTAAATGAGGGAACTGGGTCCCACCCCTTTGAACTGCAGAGCTGCCATTCTCATTCAAGTTACCCTGTTTATCCTACGTTAGTTCCACATCATCTGACACATTGACTCCATGAGAGTGCACACATTAGCCTGCACATGAATATTAATATAGCCTATTTTGTTTTTTCTTCTTTAGGTTAAAAACAAATATATTCAGAATTTCAAATATTTTTTTCTTATGTCCCAATGGATTGCCTTGTTCATCCTGTGAGGCGAGTGCATTCTATTTTGGAATCTATGGCTTTGGTAAAGAAAAGTCTCTGAAGAAGGGAAGTGACAGGGCCAGATGTGAATTTTTGTGATCATTTTGATCATTGACCCAAATTTAGCAATGAAGTTGTATTGAGAAAGACCACAGGCAGGAAGGCCAAATAAGAGGTTATTGTTTATTGATTGCAGGCCAGAAACTGTGAGGTATGGCAGGAGTGATGATATGATAGAAATGAAACTCAAAGTTCAAGTGTTGGTGAATCCTTAGTAGTTGCTAAGGTAGGAGAAAGAATGTGGAATGACTTACTGATTCCTAACTGAAGCACAGTTGTTGGGTGTGTGTGTGTGTTTTGTTTTTTAAACTCTTAGAACAAAAACTAAATTCTTACATGCTATGTTGCTTTTTCCAGGGGGGAAAATCACTGGTGGTTTTATTCTTTTCTGATACCATGCCGTATTTGTTTTAGTGTTTTCATTCATTCTATAGATACTCCCCTGGAGCCTGGATCTGTACTAAACAATGATTCTTTGCAAATATCAGATAAGGTTATCCTCAGGCCTGCTTTCAATTTCTTTTGTAATATGATTCTCCTAAAATGGAAAGTCAATAATTTTTCATCATGAGATTAAAAAAGTGAGGATTATCTTCCTGATACATGATAAATGTTATATAAAAATATAGGTGACTTCCCTCAAGCCTCCTGTGTGTAGCTCATTGCTGCTGTGTTTCTTGCCTTTAGCTGGGATGACAGCAGCTCTGTGAGCAGTGGTCTCAGTGACACCCTTGATAATATCAGCACGGATGACTTGAACACCACATCCTCGGTCAGCTCTTACTCCAACATCACAGTCCCCTCCAGGAAGAACACACAGGTGAGAATTGCCTGCCTTCTTTCTCCAGTACTTCTCCCAGGCTTACTCCCCAAACCGTTTCATCTGAGATTAAAATATAGCATGACCTTTGAATCTGATATAATCGTATAAATAGAAGCAACTTGTGTTTATGTATTTTTTTCCTATTGATTACAGGCCAACTGAGAAAGACTTACTGTTCCATATCTCTTTTTGTAATATTGATATTTTTAACCCTAAAAATTATTATTTTTTTAAAGATTTTATTTCTTTATTTGACATAGAGAGAGAGATCACAAGTAGGCAGAGAGGCAGGCAGAGAGAGAGAGGAGGAAGCAGGCTCCCTGCTGAGCAGAGAGCCCGATGCGGGACTCGATCCCAGGACCCTGAGATCATGACCTGAGCCGAAGGCAGCGGCTTAACCCACTGAGCCACCCAGGCGCCCCTAAAAATTATTTTAATAGCCTCATTTTTAGATAGTTCTTGATTAATTTTATATTGATCTCTGAAATAAATCACTACATCTCTTGAGAATGGTAAATCAAGAGTGGGTATTAGATGATTAAGTTTTATCTTGTCCTCCTTTCCCTTGTTAAACTTGACATAGAAAATTCCTTCCTCTCTGGAGTATTTAATTTGGGGTTTTCTGCACATATTTATTCTGACATTCTCTAATATGTGCAAGTAAGAATTACGTGGCCAAAATTAATGAAACTTAAATGAAGACAGATAAAAATAGGAGTCTTTGGAATTCTTTTGAAATATAAATCCGTGCTTTTTTTTTTTTTTTAAACCAGTTATCTGAAGGTACATTCCAGGGCCTATTCACACTTCATAGATTTTTCTGCCCAAAGTTTCTTGGTAATATTTTCCCCATAGCTGAAGACAGATTCCGAGAAACGTTCTACGACAGACGAGACATGGGATACTACCGAGGAGCTGAAAAAACCAGAGGAGGACTTAGACAACCATGGGGATGGCACTGGCAAGTGGAAAGGTGTTTCCTCAGGACTTCCTGAAGACCCCGAGAAGACAGCACAGAAAGCCTCCCTGTCCATCTCCCAGACAGGTTCCTGGAGAAGGGGCATGTCTGCCCAAGGAGGAGCGTCCTCTAGGCAGAAAGCTGGAACGAGCGCACTCAAGACCCCGGGTAGGCTTGTCACTTCACAGCTGTTATGCAAAAATGTTTTAATTTACGGTTTCCATTCCATCTTTGTTCACGTTAATACGAGCTTTATTTTTAATTACATCATATTCTTCTCTGTATAGTTATTCTTTTCCATGTAAATTTCACATACTTTACCATAGAAGTCCACATGAATATAACAATCTAGGCGTTCTTGAGGGAGCACCATTATAATTTGGGGCTATTGAGTGTCTTTATTCTGCCATAGTCATTTCTGTTCATGCAGAAATAAAAGAAGTCGGCTTCATAAAAATAAGATTGCTTTCCTTCTGCCTTCCTTATGAAAGTTTGGACTATTTATGTTAAATATGCCACTAAATTTCACTATCACCACTGAGAGGCAAGAGCAATCACACTAATGTGATGGGTTGGACGGCTGGAGATTTGAAACACCATTTGTGAATTATACTTTAAGAAAGAAGAGAGTGAAAGACTTCTGCCAAATTGTACTATCTTTTTTTTTTTTTTTAAGATTTTTTTCCCTATTTTAAAAATGGTGCCCAATTTTAAATAGTGCCACGGGAGGTATTGTTGTACCAGAGGACTCTAAGTAGAAGCGTCTTCCAGCTATTCAAATGAATTCTTTTTCTAGCACTTAGCTTGATAAGATTAAGTGCTATCCTGATAAAGGAAGAGAGTTGTGAGATATAAGACAGTAACAAACTGCAAAAATATATGTTTTCATTTTATCTCCTTCATCACTGGTCACATTTCCTCGAAGAGCCATATTTTTATAGCTTTGTAGGCAATCCTCTTGGTATGTTAAAGCTTGTACCTATTGAGATCTAAATAAATAGATAGAAACTGAAGTAATTTAAGATGTATTCACATTTTTAAACGTCGTTTACAAAAAGGTTACTGCGTTCATCAGAATGCACATGCATGTATATTTGTGTATTTCTCGTTAATTAGGGAAAACGGATGATGCCAAAGCTTCAGAGAAAGGCAAAACTCCCCTAAAAGGGTCATCTCTACAGAGGTCTCCTTCAGATGCAGGAAAAAGCAGCGGAGATGAGGGGAAAAAGCCCCCATCGGGCATTGGAAGATCAGCTGCTCCCAGCTCTTTTGGATTTAAGAAACCAAGCGGAGTAGGGTCATCTACTATGATCACAAGCAGTGGGGCAACAATAACAAGCGGGTCGGCCACCCTGGGTAAAATTCCCAAATCTGCTGCCATTGGTGGGAAGTCAAATGCAGGGAGAAAAACCAGTCTGGACGGTTCCCAGAATCAGGAAGATGGTGTGCTGCATGTGGGCTCCAAGACCTCTCTCCAGTACCGTAGTTTGCCTCGCCCTTCCAAATCCAGCACCAGCGGCATCCCCGGCCGAGGCGGCCACAGGTCCAGCACCAGCAGCATCGATTCCAACGTCAGCAGCAAGTCGGCTGGTGCCTCCACCTCAAAACTCAGAGAACCCACTAAGATTGGGTCAGGGCGCTCGAGCCCCGTCACTGTCAACCAGACAGACAAGGAGAAGGAAAAAGTAGCAGTCTCAGATTCAGAGAGTGTTTCTTTGTCAGGTTCCCCCAAATCCAGCCCTACCTCTGCCAGTGCCTGTGGGACACAAGGGCTCAGGCAGCCAGGATCCAAGTATCCTGACATTGCCTCACCTACGTTTCGAAGGTAAGAATGTATAAAATGACGCTGGGAAAACAGAAAATGCTATACTGTAGGATTCACGGGAACTGTTTAATAAATATAAATAATCCATGTGTGTCCTAAATCCTGTATCCTAAACGTGTGTGTGTGCGTGCACATACACACACACACACACACACACACACACACAAACACACGTTTAGGATATACATGTATATCCTAAATGTGTGTTCTAAAGTTCATATATCTTAGATTCTTTTAGTTTCTGAGTGCAGAGAGTTTTAAAGAGCTGATCTTATAAATAGCTAGGGGAAAAAATGGTGTTCATTTTGAGAAATGCTCAAACTTCTCAGTCCCTCTATCCATCGAATATTAGCAACACAGACAGCATTTATAAGAAACTTAAAAATAGATGGTAATACCGAGAGGTAGTAATAAAATAATCACTTTAAAATTTCCATCTCTCCTTTTCACAATTAAAAATAAAATAAAATAGGTCTTCATGACTATTGGTATTCGTTTCCAGTGTTTATGGCTCTTAATGAGTCAATGATCATGAATGTAGATGAAACTGTTTTCCTTGTAAGAGATCAGATTGGAAAATGATGTAGCACCATATCTTAACATATTAATGAAAATCAAGGTATATCATGGACAGAATTTGAAACAGCTGGATGTTTCATATAGGGTTTCAGTTCCAGGGTGGGCGAGGATTCGTAGCTTCATCAGCTTTCTTGGATAGGACTCTGATGAGCAGTATAACTTGGTTTCTGTAGAGGGACTATCTTTAGTACTGAATGTGTGGACTATGATTGTTTCAAATACTAATATATTTTAAGTGGCAAGAAAATACATAGCATTAAAGACTTGGGACAAATGGTTAAACCTCTCTGGTTCTGTTTCCTTGTTTATGAAATGATAGAGTGTGGTTTAGAGTCCACTATATGTTAAGTATTTTAAATATTTGTTTTTATTACAATGAATAAACCAAGAACCTTGATAACTGGGAAATAAAGGGTCTTGGAATATTTACATCTCAAGCAATCTCAGATACATGATTGTTTGAAAGCCTAGATGTTATAAGCCTCAGTAGAAATACTAATTCTGAAAAACTGGCTTTTTGAAATGTTGATTCTCATTGGAAAGAATAATGACTCGTAGTGGGAGTAATTATTTCTGTTGTTTAAATAAAAGCCAATAGTGCCCTCCAGTGGCCCATTACCTATGAAACAATTTCTCATATTCGTCATAAAATATTTTTCACTATAGGAAATACAGATTTCATTGCAACTTAATTAGTTAGTAATCATTACGCCATTACTTCATATCACTTTATTTCCATATTTACATAAATTTGATTATATCATCTGCTCCATTTACAAAACTAAAATGTTTTCTGAACTGAACTCCTACATCTAAGTTAGCACCAACTATGTTTCAAATCACTATTATAAATATATACTTGAATAGCCCTGGCAACAGACATAAAACCTCTGGTCTCTCTTGAGGAAAATACACACAAACCAACATGTTGCCAACAGTGTCCAATCACATTTCTAACGGACTGCCGTCACTCAGGCCACCAGATAAGTAACATAACCTCCAAACCTTGCCTTAAGCACTCCTTTTAGTTTCTGAATGAACTGTTACAGTGAAAAAAAGAAAGAAAGAAAGAAAAGAAAAAACAATTTAAGTGTTACGTACCGAATGCGTAGAAGTTGTTTCATTATAATGGTTCTGTAAATAGGTAACAGCAAGTGTGCTCAAACTCTTTAATTTTCTCGAAAGAATCTCATAATCACTTAACCTGTGAAAGCCAAGGATTTTCATGTTTGATCTACTTTTATTTTTCCCCTTTCCTCCCCACCCCCTGGGTGGCAGCCCAGTACCAACTTACACTTATGGTGATATGAGAGATTTTTTGGCACGAGATTAAGAAGTTCGAGCTTATAAAGTTCATTAACATAGAGACAGGAAGTGCTTGGCAGCTCAGGCGCTAAAGCACACTTGGCTCTGTGTACTGTAACCCTAGATATTTAATGTGGATATTAGTGTCTCGGAACAACTGAAGTTGTTATTTGTTTTTCTTTTAGGTTGTTTGGTGCCAAGGCAGGTGGCAAATCTGCCTCTGCACCTAATACTGAGGGTGTGAAATCCTCCTCAGTAATGCCCAGTCCTAGTACCACATTAGCGCGGCAAGGCAGTCTGGAGTCACCGTCGTCTGGTACGGGCAGCATGGGCAGTGCTGGTGGGCTGAGTGGCAGCAGCAGCCCTCTCTTCAATAAACCCTCAGACTTAACTACAGATGTTATAAGCTTAAGTCACTCGTTGGCTTCCAGCCCAGCATCGGTCCACTCTTTCACCTCAGGTGGTCTTGTGTGGGCTGCCAATCTGAGCAGTTCCTCTGCTGGCAGCAAGGACACTCCAAGTTACCAGTCCATGACTAGCCTCCATACGAGCTCTGAGTCTATTGACCTCCCCCTCAGCCATCATGGCTCCCTGTCTGGACTGACCACAGGCACTCACGAGGTGCAGAGCCTGCTCATGAGAACGGGTAGTGTGAGATCTACTCTCTCAGAAAGGTGAGCTTTCCTAGAGGCATTGATGAAGTCTTCCCTCTCCTTCCTCCCCACGCTGTGCCTACCTTCCTCCCCCACCAAATTTCCTTGATGTCAGTGGGAATGCCACTCTGTGAAGGAATATAAAATTAAAGGGATAGAAGATAAAGGAGGCTGGGCCTTTTGTTTGCTCTTACTACCAAGTTCGTAGAAGGAAAAAAAAAAGCCATGAAGAATAGGGTAATTGTATAATTAAGTTTCTTAATATGAATGCATACATATGTACCAAACAGGCAATTTGAATGAAATTTGAAGCATATGTTTATGTATTAAATGATGTCTTCTCAAGACATGTTAATGATTTGGCCTAAGCTCCAAGACAACGTAGCTCCTTATGATAATTTGAGCATTTTTAAAGACCGTATTTAAATGGATTCTACAATTAGGCTCTGAGCAATATGTTAAGTTTGCTTTATTAGTGCTTGTATAGGAAAAGAGCAAAAAGATCACTGGGGAATCGTAGTTGAGTTGAAAAAAAGCCAATTGTCAGATATGAATTCTTAGAGAAAATTAATAACATCAGTAATATTTTTAATAGGCCTCTTGAAAATGAATCATTTTATAAAGTGTTTCCCATTGGTTTAAGCAGTTTTTTTTTTTTTTAATTTACAATGAGAAACATAAAGAGGCATTCTTTACTGAATATGCTTACCAGAAAGTGTCACTGTTAACCAAAATGTCTTTAGATTCTCTCACCCCAAAAATCCTTTCTCAGGTATTTTGGTGCTGACTCCTTCCTCCTGGAAAATGTCCTGAATTGCCTCTTTTCCCAGATAAACTTAATGTAATTTGTTTCTTGACACACCTAAAGCTTTTAAAAATGCTGTTGGCCACATGTCTTAGTTGTGTTGTTTGTGAAAGCACTACCAGCCACTGGAAATGCCCAATATGGTTCCCTAAGCTTTTGTTCAGTCTGTTACTGAGGATGACCTATCACCTCTTTTCCAGACTTCCAGCCTTAATTCCAGATTCATTTTTTTAAAACATTGACTAAAGCTCTTACCTAGACTCTTACCACATGGCACTAGTTGTCCCTCAATCTAAAATTTCCCACTGTTCTTCCATTTCTCTTGCCTTTGTGAAATGTAAAACATGGCTTCCCTCCCACTGTACCTCTTGGTGTCCTCATGGACACGGACAGCCATGTCCATGAGACATCCCCTGATAAGAGAATTATTTATATTCTCTAAATTCTTTCTAAATATCTATGCTTGATAGTTCCTATGGTAGGCTGCTGATTATAAAATGATGTTTTTCTTCATCAACAAAAAACTGGGCCAAGAGACACAAGACAAACGCAGGGGGATAGAGACTAAACTGTAGCCATTTGCATCTGTGTCCTTTCTAGTTTTGTCATTATAGATAGCATATGTAAAGATCAACTATATACATGAAAACAAGTACTGTTTCATTTAAGCTTCTAGCTCAGAAATTGGGCTTCCTCCAGCATCTTGGATTTAAGTTTCCATGCTTTAAGGTAATGGGCACTTTCGTATGACATTTTTAAGACTTGTAACAAGAAAATCAAATTGTATTGAAAATCTGTTAACAACCTATAGTTTTAACAAATGCATCTTTGATTGTATACTGATAATGTGAGGAAGCCAAGTAACAGTATCATAAGCACATGCAAATAGGTCATTATTTATTAACCCAAGTCACCTTCCAAATTACTAATTTTTTAAATCACCAATATGGCTGTATTAAGCTGACCATTTAGCCATCAACTTATTTCGCTCACCTTCAGATATTAAAAAATCAGGCATTGGTGGTTCAGTGGTAGAATTCTTGCCTGTCAGGTATCAAAAACCCAGAAAAGTAGACAACTGTTTGTAACCAAGTAAACTTCAAATCAAACCAGAGAATAAATTGAGTTTTATAGATACAAATGTAATGTTAGTATTTGACTTTTATCTGTATTTTAGCAGATGCCAAGATACATTTTCATTTACAAATACACTGACAAATATGTAGTCACAAATTTTCTTTAAGTAAATCTTCTTGTTGTTGATCAGTTTTTGAAATAGACCAGCTTTACAAATGGGATGTTCCAGTATTAAAAATAACCAGATAAACAATTTTTCTAAAATAAAGCTTAGGCTAATTTAAAATAAATTCATATTTTGCCCTTGATTCTTAGTGCAATGTATTGATGAATAGTAAAGTGTGAAAAATAAAATAACTTTCCTAGGTATAATATATAATATAAATATTAATTAATTCCTCCCAGGATATTATTGGTTTGAAATAATTTTTGATATGAGAGGTTGTACTTTTTCTTGGTCAGGTAATAGCAATTTATTCTAATCTTTAAAAGTACATTTGAGAAAGTTTATGATCTATTGAAGAGAAAATAAGATCATATGAGAGATCCAGTCTTAATTAGAATTAAGCAGCCAGCTAAGGAAACCAAAGAGCCACACCTGACAGAAAATGTGCTAATGTGTAAATATTGCAAACAAAGTAATTAGAGTGATATGAAAGAGATGTGTAAAAGTTCAGGATTTACTTATCTACAATTTCAAAATATTTTACTGATATATTCATATCTTAACATTATTGAATCAATAGTTTTTCATAAAGCTTTTCACTTGGTTCAAATTCCTTTTTCATTAAAATGTCATAAAATAATAAATAATCACAAAAAATTCTTCAATAATTTTCCCTCCAGCTGCTCCAAATCATGGGTGGCCCCTGAGCCATAACCAGTTCCCAGTTACTTTGTTTAGTTTGTTTTGCTTTTTGTAACCTAACCAAACTTTTTTTTTCCTTACCTAATCAAACTTTAAAAATAATCTAAAGTAGTAATAAACTTTACACATTGCTGGCTTGTTTGGAAATACCAGCTCAAGGAGCCCTGCAGAGCTTCTGTTGGCTTGGAACAAACTGGGCCTGACCTCCTCAGACTGTTGGCTAAAATCCCCCCTCTCCCTTGTTGTTTCCACTGTCTGCGGGTCCTTGCAGGCATAAGAGCTTGTGACCTTTCAGGGTGTGTGGAAAGTGTCTACATTATAAAATGATCAGTATCCAGATTCAATCAGATATTTCTAAAGTTTGAAAAAAACTTCTATAGGCAAATTTAAATGTTTTTTTTAAATTTTTCTTTCATTCAATTCTCTGTGTGATATAAATACGTGCACTTTAGACAATTGATAATTTTGGCAAACAGTGCCTATTTTCAATCCCCTTGGCAATGTCAAGCTTTAATAAATCTGCACGCGTGAAAAAGATAACCTTTAAAATGGTTCATGACCATATTAATGCTTTAGCTTGACCATAGTTCCTATTTATAGGTTTTTCACATTTGTTCAGTCTGATTCCTTTTTGTTTGCTTATGCACACCATGAAAAAACTTTATGTAGTCAAAATGTATACTAGAACTGGTGTCTGCATAACAGGATATTTACCTTATGTGGACATTCCCAATAAATAAAGTCATTTAATGTCTTTGGTTGCTTTCTACTGCAGTGCTAAATAATGGAGTACACATAGAAGAAAACATTTTAGCTTTGAGTGATTAATTTTCAAATTGATGTGTTTGCATTTGTGTTATATCATCCCCATTTTGCATATCCTGTGTATTTATTTTGATCATTGGAGGTTCTACTGGAAGAGAGCTATCATTCCTCAAATTCAAGTTAATTTTATTCTTTGGTTATTCACATGCCAGAAATTGTAACAGAAACCCCTAGACTTGTCCCACTTAGCTGATGACACTCTCTTCTATTTTTAGAGAGGCCATTTCTCATTTTCTCCAGACACAACCTTTCATCCCTTTCTATGGCCAGTTGAGAATTCTTTAAAATAGAGCCAGATAAAACTTAGAGCCTTTTAAATACCTAACTTCGAATTTCCAAAAGATGGCATAGATTAATTCTATTAAATATTTAAATAAATGTTGCCAGAAACATTACATTTCAAGCAGATATTTATTATATTTTTCTTCTCTAATATACAAATGGATGTATCTGCCTTTATTTTTATTAAAAATAATATGAATACAAAATTTAAGTATTAAGGTGTTTAATATCTCCTCTGCCCATTAGAAGTTATCACTTTAACTTAGGGAGAGCAGATCTATCTGATTTCTACCTATGATTCTCTTGCATTTGAAATCACAGTGGAAGTCTAGTCAGTTGCACACAGAAGCAAAAACCACCATAGCGGGACCTACAGGGGAATTATGTAAACAAATGACTTAGTCTACCTGCTCATAATCCTGTCACTAAATTATCACCGCACATGTTAAAACAGTAGACCTCTGGTCACTTTGGTTGGCCTTTTCCAATAAGTTAAGCATCAAATATGTGTGACAAAAATTTTATTTTGTGAAGTTTAGAGAACCGTTTTTGTTGGATGTGTAATTTGGAGGTTTTGTTTGCATTATGTCCTTAGGGGTTTTCTTTGTTTTAACAGCATGCAGCTTGACAGAAATACACTACCCAAAAAGGGACTAAGGTAGATATTTCTCTCAGCCCCATTGCTGCCTTTGTCTGTTGTTACGTAAACTTTGTGTGCTGTCTCTCTCCCTCTTTCTTTCTTTGTTTGCAATAAGGTATCTGCCATTGAGGATGGCATCAATTTTAATCCTAATGTTTTCTCTGGCCTGAGGAGTTGATGAGATAAGCCTCTGGTTAGAGATACCAGTAGAGGTCAAGACTACGTAAATTAAATCCAGTCTAATGTCATTATTTGGGGAGCAGCAATTTTTGGTAGATTTCAGAACTCACTTCTATAAATTAAAATAAAATTAACTTCCCTAACCTTTGCATCTTGGAGGCATATGCTTGCAAAACCTCGACCCATATAGTCTACAGATGTGGCCAGTTAATGTTGAAAGGTTGAAGGATTCTCTAATTTGAATCAAAGAAAATACATTCTCATCATCAGAGGACAAATACTATAATTAAGGTATGAATTTTTAAAGAATCCTTTTGGTAAAAACTCCGGAGTTTTCATTTCTGTTTTTCAGGAGTGCTAGCCCATTTAGATAGTGAATTAGTCTAGGATAACATAATAATCTCAAAGTCATCATTCAGTTCATCATAAAAACTAAAATGAAAATTTAATCCATGGCCTTCCTTTACTATACAATTTAATCTGTGGAGAGGATAGAAAATGAATGACTAATAGAGGTATAACACATATGAACTTAATGAGTCAACTGTTCTTCGATGTTAAGAATTTATTTACTCTGGTGAAAATGAGCACTGGCCAAATAGGTCTTTCCCTGTTACCCTTTTTCTCGCCAGTCCCTTCATAATAGGAAACAGCTTGCAATTATTCCATTTCAAGATTTTGTTCCAGAAATTCATTTTCTACTAAAGTGAGCCCATTTTTCCCCCTTTTTTAAAAAAAAAAAAATCTAGACATGATGTCAAGTGCCATTTTAACCAAATAAATGTGGTATTTTTTAATGTTTTCCTTTTTAATTTTTTTTTTCCAAAAAAGATCTGTCAATTTGTGTTCCATTTCCTATGCCTTTCTGTGGCCATCACCCCAGTTCCCTTGGCTCCTGGCCTAGCCCTGTCTACCATATTTAGTCTGTGCTTTCACCATCTTCACATCCTTCCAAGCACTGTGCTTTTGAGTCCCTCTCAATTAACTTGGCTGTCTGCTCATTGCTTATGATTTTCAACTACATATCTCACAGAAGCATAATTTTCCTTTCAAAATCCTTTATTTTTTTTCCCCCTGTGAGATTCACACAGATGGTGTCAGATCATCTGGAAGAACTAAGCAATTATAATTAGATTCAATCTGTTTGAGAATGTTGTTCAGTCTGAATAGTAAGCTCCTCTCGATTGTTTCCTTGTCCTGGTATTGCCTTGCCCCCGTAGATGTGCTTCAGTGTCTGAGCTGTGCTGTTTTGCAGATACACCCCGTCGTCTCGGCAGGCCAACCAAGAAGAGGGCAAAGAGTGGCTGCGCTCGCATTCCACCGGAGGGCTGCAGGATGCTGGCAACCAGTCCCCTCTGCTCTCCCCTTCCGCCATGTCATCTTCTGCCACGGGAAAATACCACTTTTCCAACTTGGGTAAAATATTCTGAACACCATTTCATCTTGTTTCTTTGACCATCTGCCCTCACAGGAGCACTGCGATCTCTACGCAAAACATGTTATAAAACATATTCACTTAAGGAAAAGATAAAGACACCTTAAGAGTCCCTTTTATTTGTTTGATGGCTGGCTAGTCACAAAACACTTTCTAAAGGTTATGCAGCTTATTGTTGGTGACAATGAGCAACGACTTGACATTGGTACGACGGCTGTGATTTTACAGTCTAGGATCCAGAGGCACAGAGCAGTCATTTCACTCACAAAAAGGTCTCACCATTCATAAGAGGCAGAGGCAGGAATTGATCCCAGAACACCTGACTTCAAGCTTAGGGGTTTTTTTCAGAGTCCTCTTAAAAAACAGTAAAACATCTCCTTGTTTTTTGCTTAAAAACAAGCAAGTTTGCTTGTTTTTAAAGACATTTAAGAAAAAACATTTGCTTAATTTTTTTAAAATCCTTGACAAAATTTATCATACTGTTGTAGAAAAACAAACTATAAAATAATTAAGAAGAAGGAAAAAGTAACTCCATGACTTTAAGATCACTTTTTTACAGGTAATCAAAATGAATAGAATTTTAAACCTCTCATTAAAATGAATATGAATATTCCCTGTGAATGTTTTTTGATAAGTACAAGGAAAAAAAGTGACAAATTTAGCCATTGCATTACTTTGTACTTAGCATCATTTGTATGAAGTGTAAAATCATTTGTATAAATGTCACAGAAAACACAGGGAAGAGTGACAAAGTAATGAAAGAAGTCTAAACATGCCAGTTCTAATTTAATAGACCCAATGCTTTTAAAATTAGATTTCTATTCTATAAAATCACATATGAAGTAGTCTCATTATTATAATAATTATCATTATTTTGCTCCAACCATTTTTCTAGTAATGGACCCACCAGTTGTCCAAATTCTTGAATAGTTTGGGCTTTTCAACTTTTTCAATCCTATAGGACACTCACAGCTCTTTGTTTTCTCTTGTAATTTTTCCTGCTTTACAGAATAAAGCTTTGGCAATAGAAAACAATTATTTTGGTCATGGGTCCATATGAGCTAATGAATTCCTATTAAATACCAAGATTTTGCTGCTACACCTTCACAGGGAGACACTTATTTGCCTCATAATGAAAACAGATAGTATAGCCTTTACTTATAATTGTAATTATAAAACAAAGCAAGAAGCTTAAAATTTTAACTTCAAAAACTAAATTGAAAATGTTTTTTATAAACTCATAAGAATATGAAATTAACTCTAATTTTATGCAACATCTGAAATAAAACCCAACTACTTGGAATGATGAGTTTGCTAGATACCCTCTGTCTCCTGTCAATCTTTTCAATACATGACATTAATTTGACTAACTGAATTCGTACCACCACTATTTTATCATTTATATTGTTTTGATTAAATCCATGTGTTCCATTATTATTTGGAAAAAAAAATGCTCACCACTTACTATGTCTGACCTTGGCAAAGTCAATTTCCTCATCTGTGAAATGGATCCAAAATATCTAGGTTTTATTATGGGGGACTGATTTATGTGTACCAAGACTGATTTATGTGTACCAAGAGAGTATAAGACTTAAAAGACCTTGTTACCTCATCATTTTTATCAGAAACCATGCTTTATGTTATCAGAAAATAGCAGTGTAATTCAAATTCGTCTTACTGCCTCTACCATCATTATCAACATTTTTACCCATTGGGACTTAGAGAGGAAGACCTTCCCATACATGTCAACACTTTCTCATGTGCCCATCCAAATTTTATAAGCATACATGGCTTAAAATCAGGTGTTCTGAGGTCTATATGCTGTGTTATTTTAAAGAAAAAATGACCCGTTTTAAAAACATGAAATTTATTTTTTGTTGCAGGGTACCTGGGTAGCTCATTTGGGCATCAGACTCTTGGCTTCAGCTTAGGTCATGACCTCAGGGTCATGAAATCAAGACCTGTATGGGGCTCCACACCCAGCACAGAGTCTGCTTAGGATTCTCTCTCCCTCTCCCTGTGCCCCTCCCCTCGCCCATGTGCTAGCTTTCTCTCTCTCAAATAAATCTTAAAAAAAAAAAAAAAAACCTTTTATTGATTTCCAGACCACCTGAATTTATATTTACTAGGTAAGACAGTGGGTACTATTAAAATGTAATAATAACTAAAGATTATTTTATTATTAAATTTAAAAAATGTATCATGGAATTTTTTAATGAGTATGGATAGCATTGTCTTCCAGTTCACTTTGGTCATCATTTGTCTTCAATTTGATCATTATCTCTTCTGAATGATCAGCAAGTGATTACTTAGTAGCAATTAAAATACCTGTGTTTTCTTTATCCTTTTTCCATATTAAAATATTTTAATACATAAAATTTTTAGAAATATTACTGTAAAAAGTCCTATATAATGAACAGAAATCTAAGATCACTTCAGTTACTTCATTATTGGTAGAGTAGCATGAGTAAGCTGTGGTTTGTGTGTAGTTCTTGGTGTAGGTATGATCCCTGTAATAGAAACCATTCTACTCAAGAAAGCAAATCAGAACATAACTTATGTAAACAAAATACATTTTTGTTTGAAATTTTGTTTACTGTTGGTCATAGTCTTTGTGAGGCATCTTATAACTGCCTGATACTTATTGTCATATTCCCACGAGTGACAGTTCCTCAGTCTCATTTTCTCCTTGCTGTAAGGGATAGTAGGAAGAAGTATTACTGTCAGCCTCTCACCTAGGAGTTCTATATATTTGTTGGCTCCTCTTGCATACAGAGTATTGTTTAAACAACTTTATGGAGAAATTTCTATGCTTTTGTGTTCACGGGTTCCTCTACCTTGAGTGCCCTCCTACTCCTCTCTCATATTTACCTTTTAAGCTATTGAGAATTGACCCTCTTCTTCTATATTCATGAAAGTACAGAATCTCAGAGACAGGAGACACCTACCTCTGGTTCAACTATTCAACTACTAGTTAAATACTTATGATAGCTCTAGCTTCTTCCCTAAACCCACCCATGACAGAAACTACTGAATCTAGATATATCACACTTTGAACTTCCTCTTTAAAAAAAAAATCAAATAAAATTTTCTTGAGTTGCTACCTAGTTTCTCTCATTTTTAAAAATTTTGCTGTGTCTCTAAGCTTTGAATGAGTCCAGAGGTTATTTATTCTGCTGTTTCAAAAAATTGTAATTCATGTTGAAACTGAAGGGCAGAGATTGAGACATTTGCCTGAAGCAAATGGAAAGCAAAGCCAGTATAGAATCCCTGTGCCAATTTGTGTACCATTGCAGAAATTCTTTTTGTCCATCATATTTTCATCCTCTGTTGTATAATTTTTCTTGGTTTACTTACATATTAATTTTTGTTCCTTTCAGTCACCACTGCTAGGGGCATGGCATATATATCTTTCTATTCAACCACTGACCCCAAAAACAGAACTGTCATAGACATTAACATAACTGAACATTCTTAAATAGCATGGGTGTAGTTTCAGTGGAGAAGCTATCAAAACTGTTTGTAAATGCAAACTCTTCACTTTAAAAATTCACCCTAATGGGGCCCCTGGGTGGCTAAGTAGGATAAGCCTCTGCCTTTGGCTCAGGTCATGATCTCAGGGTCATGGAATTGAGCCCTGCATCAGGCTCTCTGCTCAGCAGGGAGCCTGTTCCCAACCCCCCCCCCCCACCTGCTGCTCTGCCTACTTGTGATCTCTCTCTCTCTGTCAAAAAAAAAAAAAAAAAAAAAATCACCCTAATCCTCATTATCTCTTGGATGATTTAAGTCACATGTTTTGAAATTATAAAAGGACAATTTACTTGGATAGCTCTGCAACAATTATGCAAAGCCAAATAGTGAGTGAAATGACCTTCTAACTTCTAGATACATATTAACATAATACATTTACAAATGTGTTGAATACTCCATTCATTTAGCAAAGAGACAGTCCATACTGTGGACATAGAATAGGATGATTTACTCTAATCCAGACGCTCTAAACATAAACATCCAAGTCTAGAATGTCCTTCGTTATATCTTCTGGCAGTTGGTTAGCAATCAAATAGAACCATTCAATGCTAGCTGATGGAATGTACCTGAAAGATGTCTCTCTCCCTCCCTCCCACTCTCTCCCCTCGCTCACTCTCTCTCTCTCTCTCTCACTCTCCCTCTCTTCTCTCTCTCTGTCTCTCTCTCCACCCTCTGCCTCTCTCTCTCCCTTCCTCTCCTCACTCGCCCTCTTTCCCATCTCTCCCCTCTCCCCCCTCACTCTCTCTCTTCCTCACCCTCCCTTCTTTTCTTCTTTCTTTCCTTCCTTCAGGGTTTTCTTTCTTCCAACAGATTGTACACTTTGCACATCCACAATTTCTTTCATCTTTTATTGTATTTCATATATGCACACACAGATATAATTCTAAATCTTTTATTTCTTTCCTTTTTCTTGTCCTTTTTTTTTTTTATTCCAATCCACAACCACTCTATCAGAGTGTTGTTCCGTGCATGAATTCATCAAAACCTATAAAACATCCAGCATAGTGTCTGGAAAATAGAAGATATTCCCTTTCATTTGCCTCTCAGTGTATATGCCTCTTACTTTACATTATTTTGAAAGCCAGTCATTATATTAAAAAGAAATGTAATTCCCATGTCAAAGAAAAAAATAGCAAAATTTGAAATGATAATCAGTCATTCTAAACCAGTGACGTGAGTTCCCTAAGTTTTTCAAAGTACCCACAGGTTTTGTGATGGGATAAGTGGTTCCTGTCTCCCACCTCACATTTTCGTAACAACTTACTTTTCTTAAATATGAACATTTGTGATAAATATCTTTCTCAATTTTGTGCTTTGCTTTTGTTCCACATTTTAAGATGGTATTGCTTCTGAAGCAGGTGTACTTTCGGTCAACCACATCTTTCTTTAAATTCATAATTATCAGTTGGCATAAAAAGCTGAGTGTTATTAGAACTCTTTGGCAATGAACCCTAAGTAAATAAATTCTTGTTTCAAATTATGAACATGAGATACTGTTTGGGAAATATAACAGGTTTGTGACATTAGACAGGCTTCCCTCTGGACTCTGGTCTTAGATGCAGTGGAAGAGTTCAGTGTGATTAAACTGATGATAAGCTATAAACCACATATTACATTTCATTTAAAGAAAAATTTCATATTCTTCTTTTATAACTAACTCTGATAATAATGATGGTACTGACCATGGACTTACATAAATTCAGAACTCAGAATGATGAAAGTCTTTGTCTGGAAGCTTCAAAAGCGTCTTCGTGGGACATTTAGGTTTCTTTTGTTTTCTTTTCGATTTTGTTTTTTTCCATTAAAGAGGTGTATTCTTCTTGAAAAGAAACCTACAGAGCCTACGCAGGCAATCTTTTCTTCATAATCTCCAGCAGGATATACCATGCTGTTGTATTTCTAGCATGAACAAAAGAGGTTGCTTGGCAGCTTTGTTTAATATTGCTTTAGAAATTGACATACTGCTGGCCTTGAAAGTGTTAGAGAAAAAAGGGACTCTCCTGAAACTGTTACTGAACATTTCAGGGGCAGACTGTCAGCCTGCCTTCAATAGAGACACCCATTAAATTCACGTTTCCGTAGAATTGGGATCACATTCTCACTTTCCAGCAGCCAACTGTTTTCATCATCCAAGCCCCAGAATAATGAGTCTATGTGTGCTTTGTTTTTCAGTGAGCCCAACCAATCTGTCTCAATTTAACCTTCCTGGGCCCAGCATGATGCGTTCAAATAGCATCCCAGCCCAAGACTCTTCCTTCGATCTCTACGATGACTCCCAGCTTTGTGGGAGTGCCACGTCTCTGGAAGAAAGGCCACGTGCCATCAGTCATTCAGGCTCATTCCGAGACAGCATGGAAGAAGGTAGGCGTAGGGGGAAATAAAGATGGAGTTCCTTTATTTAACTCAGAGATGAAAACTGTCACATCAGTTGCCATTACAAGGATTCCTGAAGAGTAAATAAATGAGTTAAGTGTAACTCTCATTTAGGGAGCCCTGAAGCTTGAAGAGGTTTTAATCTGCATTACCTTCTGTTTCTTTATGCATTTGGAAATATGCCAGAAATTGTGTAGATTAATACTTGGTTATATAACAGTTCAGAACAAATTTGGTGTTCTCATACTACCACACATTGCCAGCTTGTATTCTCAGAAACTCCCTCTGGTGTTGGTTCTTGTTATATCATAATAGAATTCATATCATGTCTACTTTTTGTCTTCTAAGTTTCATTTTCTTATCCAACGTAATAAGGTTCTATGTGAATACTTTCTAATAGTTCTATTCAAAAAACTCAGGAGACAATTGATGTTCAAAGGTATGTAATTTTTTTAAACTATATAACTGCAGGTGTGAAATTTGATAATTAATATTTGAGAGATTTTCCTCTTTGATTTAATGAATGATTTTTAAAAGTATCCATAATGAAAAATTGTGGCAACACATACTATAAAGCATATCAGCTAAGAATAAAATAAAGGTAAACATAAAAGTTTAAATTGATCAGAATAAAATCAGACATTTTTATCTTTGGGGTAAATACCTAGGAGTACAATTGCTTGCCATCTGCAAGGATGTAGATAAAACTAGATGAAGCTAAGCAAAATAAGCCAATCGAAGGAAGATAATTATCACAGGATCTCACTCATATGTGGAATTTTAGAAACAAACCAGAGGAGCATAGGAGAAGGGCGGGAAAAATAAAACAAGACATAATCAGAGAGGGAGGAAAACCACAAGAGACTTTTAACCATGGGAAACAAACAGAGCTGCTGAAGGGAATGGGGTAACTGGGTGAGGGGCATTAAGGAGGGCACGTCGTGTGATGAGCACTGGGTGTTATATACAACTGAAGTATCACTGACCTTTACCACTGAAACTAATAATACATTATATATTAATTGAATTTAAATTAAATTAAATTAAATTTTTAAAAAGAACAAAACCAATATAAAATCAGCCAACTATCCTAGTCTTTAATGATTATATATAAAAGAAAGGACTCCAGATCCTGAAATATATCGAGTTGTAAGCCTCTGTTCATCCATTTATTTGTGGTCTGAACTTCGGCCAATTTCTTAACTTTATCAGTCAGTGCTAATTCCTGCATCTGTAATCTCACAGATTTGTCATGAAAATGAAATGAGGGAGTAGTTCTGTTCCTTTCTCTTTCTCCTTCCTACTTTTTTAAAGGCTCTTCCGATTCAAAGTCTAGATAGCTATGAGCATTGATTTCATGCTTTCTGGCCACTACTGTCCATTTAATCTGCTGACACTAAATCAGTTGACCATCATTGCCACTACCTTTGGGGACATTAACTGAATGATGGAGTTCATCGTGACAGTAGATTACACCCTGGGAGTCTCCTGATTGTGACAGACTAGATGGACCAAATTGAACTAATTGGAAATGTAAAGTCATTGCTTTTTTGAGATGGTTCTATCACTCTCTTCACAGACTGGCATCTTATAATACCATAAAAATAATTTGCTGTGCATACTGATGGCTCTTCTAGAGTGCCTCATTTACAGATGGAATGCTCTTCATATGCTTGGGAAAGTCTGGCCTTCTGTGTATGAGGTTTAAATAATCTCAATTACTGAACACCAGTCTGAGTGGGCAAGATGGCTTTCAGATGCCCATACACTGAACACTGACCTATTTTAATTCTTACATTGTGGTCTACAATCAAGGGATTATTGAACTAGTGAGGTGGAAGCGGCTTTACTGATGCCCTCTCTGCTCAATGATAACTGTGAAGATAAAGAAACAGCCACACAGTAGGAGGTTTAGACCCCTAAATAACAAGTAGCAGCAACAGAGCAGAATTAAGATCTCCCGATTCATTGTCCACCTGCCTTCTGCACACCGTGCCAAAAATCTTAGTGCATTCTGGTGCATACTTAGTGCATACTGTTGTTGGAGGTTGAAAGAATGTGGAATTGTATTTGTATTGTGTTCTTTAGATGACTAACATTTTGCCCACCTCACAGAGTGGTGACAGTTGCTTGAGCGAGATATCTGGGAGCTGTCCTTCATTGCTCTTTTGACCACATGTTTATATGAGTGAAGTCAGTTTTAAAGAGGTTCTTCCTGGAGTCCCTCAAATTCATCTCTATTTTGAGACCCACTGCCACAATCCTACCTTTGTAGTACCAGAGAGTATATTTTACTCTATTGCAATTATCTTCTTAGTTGTATACCTTTCTACTTTTCTTTTTAAGCTCCTAGGATTGTGTCATCATTTTTATAGTGCCACAAACGAGGAAGGGCCTGTCACATTGGGTGGGCCCAACTAATGTTTGTTGAATGGATGAATATTCAGAAATAACTTTACCCCACAGTGAAAAGAGGAAGGACTTTTCTACAAATATAATTAAGCACACTTTTACCACCCATTGGGCTTCATACATCAGATGTGCAGAAATATAAAACAGTCTATCAATTGTTTAAAATGGTATTTTAGTATACCTCAGTAAAAGACAGTATGCAATTTCCATTCTTAATTTCAGTGAGACACTACCTTGAAATAAGCATTTTTTTCTATGATTAGAAGTACAAAAGAAACAATAATTTTCCATTTAAAAGAGTGTAATCAACTCATCACAGATAATGTTGAAATAGCAAGTTCAATAAAATGCTTATTCCCCTGAAAGCATACAGTGAAAACAGTGAAAATGGATCTCTGTTGTATAAAAATGAAATAAATAAAACACATAAAGTTTTTTTATAAGTTTAAAAGTTTTTGGCAACTTTATTTTAGATTTCCACTATTTTCTGGTTATTTATTCTGTGGACGTTTACTATAACTTTAAATAAACCCAGTCTTCTCAAAGGGCTTGTGTTTGTCCAATCCTGTCTAACGTGATGAAGGAAGTATTTTAGGGGGACAGGTGTGGGACCTTCCCATGTCTCAACAATTTGACCTCAAAAAAAATAACAGCAGAATTGCCCTCCGATTCTTAGATCTAGCTGTTACTATTTTACTCCCCCGCCTCCCTATTCTCCGCTCTCCAGCAAAGACCTGCTGGTTCTGAGCTGACTTCATTATATCACCTCTTGTTCTTTTTTGCTTTTTCCAGTTCACGGTTCTTCATTATCACTGGTCTCCAGCACTTCTTCTCTTTACTCAACAGTAAGTATCCGCTGTGAAAAGAAAGCTTCTACTGTTTCCAAGCACACAGATGATTCAGTAGATTGATATTGACACAGAAGTTACACGGTGAGATAAGAGTGTGTTCTGAGTGACCTCATACCCCATCCACGGACAGGTGCCGCTGGGCCAGCCCCTCTTTGGCCCGCTTAGATATGCCTTCACTTGACTTTTGTGTGCTTAGGAAAATCAGTGAGTGCATGAAAAACTGAATCTTGTAAAACCTATTGGGGTATGTCTGGGAATCCCTGAACCCATGTACTGGGCTATACCATAAATTTATGATATTGACTAGTTTTCCTTGTTCAGATCTCTGAGCCATGACTGGTGACGGTCCTATGGTATTTTCTCTATAAGAGTGATGTCTATTTATTTATTTTAAAGATTTTATTTATTTGTCAGAGAGAGAGAGAGCACAAACAGGGGGAGCAGCGAGCAGAAGGAGAGGCAGGTTCCCCACTGAGCAAGGAGCCTGAAGCAGGACTCGATCCCAGGACCCTGGGATCATGGACTAAGCCGAAGGCAGATGCTTAACTGACTAAGCCACCCAGGCATCCCAAGAGTGAGATCTATTTAGTTTACTGAATTTCACTGGGACTTGAGCAGTGAATAATCCTAAATCCAGTACTGAAACATTCATAAAAAGTTCAGTCTTTGCTGTCACTGATCAATTAAGCGTGATGGGCAATACTAATTGTTTTACTCATTTCATTAGGTTTCAATGTTAGGGCCCTCCTTTTAGAAACTCATCTTGCATAGTTACTGCTTTGGATAGTTACTCAAGATCAGACTACTGTTGGGAGAGACAGTATTTTTCACATCATTTCTCCTTTTAATTTGCCAATTACACTCTATAAATGAAAAAATCACTATTGTTATTTAAATTTACTGCTTTGGCAAATGGATAAGAAGTGAGAAAGGTGAAATGTTTTGGAAAAAAACAGATAAAAGAAATACATTAACACGGAGTGTCCCTCCTAATTGGCCCAATGCCCCTGCTTGTTGCGGGATGTGCTCGGACTTAAACATTGTGGTTGAATCTATGCTTAACATCAAAAGATGCAGCATGAGGGGTGCCTGGGTGGCTCAGAGGGTGAAGCTTCAGCCTTCGGCTCAGGTCATGATCTCAGGGTCCTGGGATCAAGCTCCGTGTCGGGGTCCCCGCGCAGTGAGGGGTCTGCTTTCCCCTCTGCCTCTCCCCTCCACTCTTGCTCTTTCTCCCTCTCAAATGAATAAATAATTTTCTTTTTAAAAAGATGCAGATTGATTAAATATTTTAAATATGTGCAAAAATAGTATTTGGATAAAATTACCTTCATTCAGCCTGAGAAAAACTCAAGAAGAAAAGGAGAATGGTTTAAGGGAAGACAAATGGCCAGTTAGTATGTAACCAGAGTCCACTAGAAAATTGTGTGATAATAAAAATGCTCTGTCTTGCACTAATACAGTAACCTCTGGCCATGTGTGGCTGTTGAGTATTTGTTGTGTCTCTGGTGTGATGGAGGAACTGAATTTTTAAGTTTCATTAATTTAACTTTCAGTAGGCACATGTGCCTAGTAGCTACTATATTGGATATTGCAGGTTTATAGGGAACAGAGAAGGGACATTTAAAAACTGTAGAAACTGTAAAAACCGTCTGACTCTTGGTTTTGGCTCTGGTCATCATCTCAGGATTGTGAGATCCAGCCCCACATTGGGTTCCATGCTGGGAATGGAGCCTTCTTGAGATTGTCTCTCTCCCTTGGGGCACCTGGGTGGCTCAATTATTAAGCGTCTGCCTTCTTCACAACCCCAGCGTCCTGGGATGGAGCCCAAATCGGGCTCTCTGCTCAGTGGGAAGCCTGCTCCTCCCTCTCCCACTCCATTTGTGTTCCCTCTCTCGCTGTGTCTCTCTCTGGCAAATAAATAAAAGTCTTAAGGGGTGCCTGGTTGGCTCAGTGGGTTAAGGCCTCTGCCTTCGGCTCAGGTCATGATCCCAGGACCTGGGATCGAGCCCCGCATCAGGCTCTCTGCTCAGCAGGGAGCCTGCTTCCTCCTCTCTCTGCCTGCCTCACTGACTACTTGTGATCTCTATCAAATAAATAAATAAAAAATCTTTAAAAAAAAAAAGTCCTAAAAAATACATATATTTTCTCCCCCACCTAAATAAATAAATAAATAAGAGCAGATGTCAATCAGAAAGCATGAAAGAGAAATATTATAGTATCAGTATGATACAAAATGGAAACAGAGATTAAAATAAAGTGACTATATATGTATACGTTTATGCCAAAATTTAGAAATAAAAATACCCTTGTGTTATGTGTGAAAAGAATGGATTAGGTGATCAAGCCACATTAGAAGGTGATTTTTAGGATATTAGGGAATTCAAATAGTTGTACAGAACATGATAGAAATTATATTCTTGAGTTCATAAATAATCTAGAGTTAATTCAAATAAATGCGTATTTGGAGGACTGATAAAGAGAAAAATCAGAGATAATGAGGAGTCCTTTTGGCTTCTGTCCCCCATTATCATGCACTGAGATTCCACTGGCAATGAGAAAATATCTGTGAAAGTGCTTTTTAAACCATGAAGGCAAAAGGGAATTTTATCATTATTTTTCACGCCTATAAGGACTGGGGATCCAGATTCATTTGATTTGCATTCTTGCCTAACTCTATCAGCGGCTATTGTGTGACATCAGGCAGGCTGCTAAGTGTCTCTGGACTATACCTGTGAAATAAAATTGGAAAACAACTGCCAGGCCTATCCCATCTATCCCGTGGGTCTCACATAATTACTAGAGAAGACCAGGAATATTGTATACCATAAT
This sequence comes from Mustela lutreola, assembly GCF_030435805.1. Classification (NCBI taxonomy): domain Eukaryota; kingdom Metazoa; phylum Chordata; class Mammalia; order Carnivora; family Mustelidae; genus Mustela; species Mustela lutreola. The sequence continues at coordinate 111,155,540 of NC_081297.1, forward strand.
TATAAAAATTAATATTATAAATTAAAATTAATTATAAAAATGATAAGAAATAAATATTGTATACCATAAATTATAAAAATTATGGTGTCCTACATGGTTCTAAGAGCACTGTTTATATCAGAGTCTATGTGAATTGCATCTTTTGAAGTTCTGCAGTATATAGCTAATACACAACTGCATGGCGTGCCTTCATAAAATAATTTAAGTGTCTATGGGGAGAAAAAGTCCTTTTTTTTTTTTTGGTTAAAAGAAGAATATTAGGCTCACGACTCCTGGCTGGCTCAGTCGGCTAGCATCTACCTTTGATTTAGGTCATGATCCCAGAGTCTTGGAATCAAGCCCACCAGGCTCCTTGCTCAGTGGGAAACCTGCTTCTCCCTCTGCCTGCCCCTCCCACTGCTTGTGGGCCCTCTCTCTTATACTGACAAATAAATAAATAAAATCTTTAAAAAAAAATTCTGAACTTAACAACATTCTAAATTGAAAAAAAAAAAAGAATATTAAGCTCTATCTGCTCTTATTAGGCAAAATTCTGTTTTTATGAACCATGAGTACGAACCTTGTTTACTCTAACATCATGTATATAGATTATAGAAGTATATATTTGCTGTATGTATTTCACTTAGAGATAATAAAACTAATAACAATGGCTTGTTGCAAAGAACATTTACCTGTAAAGTCATCAGTCTAACAAATCTCATTGGAAGGACTCTCCCCCTGTAGATCTTTTAAAGCTTCTGTCATTAATGGTTCGGTAAATTTTCCAGAGTATCTTGTTATACAGTTGAGTATATCACCTTACAGAATTCTGAGCAGAAAGAATGCAGGAATTTGTATATTGGTTGGAAATCACAGGCCTAATTTCATCTCCCAAGTTGTTACCTTTGGCAAACTTAAGATGTGTGCTTGTGTTTAAATCCAAGCCAACACTGTGAAATCTGGAGCTTTTATCTAAAAATGCAAATTGCTAAATTCTTTTAATGTCATCAGAATATGGAGCAACACTGAGGTTAAATTCCTCCAGGTTTACCGTCACTTGGCATCACCCTCTTTAGATGTTGGCCTGTCTTCTCAGGCTGGTTCCTGCCTCTGCCACCTCTTCTTTTCTTCCTCAGTTTGGGTTCTTAGTTATGACTGTGCTGTTGTTTTTCTCATAGGAAAGACCTACTGCTTATTATCCATATCTCTATGAAAAGTGGGGAAAATAGGCTGAGGAAGGCTGTGTGATTTTTCTTTTTAATTCTAGAGCTCTTTTTTTATTCTTTATATTCCTGGCACTTTGATCCTTGCAGTAAATAGCTTCTTTCTGACTGATTATATACTAAACACTTTATTGAATCTGTTTTGTACTTGGAATCTAATTTATAGTAATAAGAGCAGGAGCTACATTTGGTTCATTAACATATTTCTTAATACACAGCTAATGCTGAAGGAAATTTTTTTTAGTAACTTTGAATGGGTTAATGAATGGCCAATTAATGGTTTATGGAATAAAGAATCATCTGATGTATTTTTATTTAGGCAAAATGTTTTATACTGTCTACCATCCTTCAGGACACTGAGCTTGGTTCAAAACCATCATTTAAAAATGGCAAGTAATCACGTCCCATCATCATTAATCCCAAGCCTAAATCGCTGAAAGAAACATAATGTTAATATCCCGCCACACTGCTTCAGCTTGATGATAACACCTTACCTAGTATTAATAGCCACGGGGTATAAACAGAGGCAAAGATTAAGGAAAAAGATTATTCTGAAAACACAAGGACAAGAAAAGTCATTATTATATATAATACCTATAGAATTAATATATAATGGTTATGCTTATGGGTAGTATATATAACTTACTTGAGGCTATTTTAATGAGAAAATATATCTTCATAACTTTTTTGTTAAGTAGAATACATTGCTTTTTTTTAAACATACAAATTATTTATTATCAGTTTTACATAATCCTGGTAGGACTTGGAGCAGGATTTGGGCAGAATATAGTGGCAATAAACATGTGAAGTTCTAGGGAAAACAAATAGTCACAGTTAATTGTACCATATGTCTTAAGACAAACAACTTCCAGCTTTCTTTGGCTTTAAGATGAAATTTCTATCTTAAAATGAGTTCTCTACTTCTGATTTAGAAACAAACTGTATCTAAGATCTTAAAATTATTAGAATTAAAAAAATAAAATCTTCCCTTAAAAATTAAAGTTGGGATGTAAAATATTCAAGTCTTACATTAGCATTGATTTTTCTTGATTTTTATTTTTTTTTATTCTAAAGATTTTATTTATTTACTTGACAAAGAGAGATCACAAATAGTCAGAGAGGCAGGCAGAGAGAGAGAGGAGGAAGCAGGCTCCCTGCTGAGCAGAAAGCCCGATGCAGGGGCTCGATCCCAGGACCCTGAGATCATGACCTGAGCTGAAAGCAGAGGCTTAACCCACTGAGCCACCCTGGTGTACCTAGCATTGATTTTTAAAACAGTTTCCTTATAAAGGCTATTAGGATTCTACTGTTTAACTACTCTGTTATTTAAATACTATATTATTAACTATACATTATTTTTAAGAGTAGAGAAAACACAGGAAAGAGAACACTCAAGAAATACTTATGCATAAAAATATCTTTTTATTTATTTATTTTCCTTTGTTTTATTTTATGTTTTCTGTAGAAAAAAAAGGGGGGGGTATAAAAAGTAGTTCAGGTACTTCTGCATCAATTAACCAGGCAATATCCCCAAAGGAGAGATATATGCATAAAAATATCTTTTTATTTATTTATTTTCCTCTGTTTTATTTTATATTTTCTGTAGAAAAAAAGGGGGTGGGGATAAAAAATAGTTCAGGTACTTCTGCATCAGTTAACCAGGAAATATCCCCAAGGGAGAGATAGGAGATAAGAGGTTTTTTGGGTTTTTTTGCTTTGAAATGGCTCAAGGGAACCGGCAGATTTGTAGTGTTCAGCGATATTTTCATTCTCCAGCTTTTTCCAGAGTAAGGGAGCTTCCCAAATGTAATGGTACACATAACTCATTTTCTGGCGTTTTGCAGCCCAGCACAAAGAAGAAAAACAGAACTAGGAATTTTCTGTAACTGAGTCCAAAACAGCCTGTGAGTTCCTCCAGCAGTCCTCATTGCCATAATGTGTATGACTCAAGATGTTTGCCAGCCACTTTTATCACCATCTTGACACTGGGCATTTTACTGTTTTGCTGACTTGCAGCTCAGTAAACTTAATGAATCATCATTAAAGACAGTGAAAGAAGATAGAAACTAATGAACTGCTTTTCTGTGGCTATCAGTAGAGGCCAATATGTTCTCTCCAGCTTTATTTGGCTTTTTTTTTTTTAATGATATATAAATCACAGAGTGAAATTAAGACTCCCAAGTCTCAGCTGAAGATCTCCCTAATATCATGGAGTGCATTTTCTATTATATGTCTGAAAAAAATCTGTCATTTCCTTTTTTAGAGTATAATTTTATAACTACTTTTGTTTTTGTTTCTTATAGACTGAATCTTAGAGTAACATTGTCTTTAATTCCAACTTTGCTTTTAAGGCACGTTATATATCCATGAATCAAATGACCTACATTTTCAATATACCATTTATATATAGGGAAGCATTAATTTGCAATACTAAAGGTTCCTATCATAATGATAATATAATAATACCATCATAATTATAATGTATAAATACAATATAAGTATCAGTCATTGATAATAATATAAAATAAGATGTATTTTACTATCATATGTATTTTACTAGTCTTATGTTGGGTCATAGTATCTTAATTATACAATGGAATGATTCATTTATACTTGTGGGACAAAATGACATTGGTTATTTATAGATGAATTTTTACCTTTTGTCTTTTACAGGCTGAAGAAAAAGCTCATTCAGAGGTAAAGTTTGTAGCATGCTTGTATTTGACGCTTTGTTTACATTTGTGATGAAATGAATGTTTCCACCACTGGAGGGCTCTATGATACAGTGGCATAGCTCTCCCGTGCTGCTGATGGAAGCAATGCTCTAGTTGTTAAATGGTTTTTGGTATTTCCTCATAAAGAAAATGAAAGGAAGTTTTTAAAAGCAAGCCCTCCTCTCACGTTCTAGAATGGAGTTTGAGATCAACAACTAACAAATTGCCTGTAGTACTAAGCACTCATTGAATCTGCTGAATGAATGAATGTGTGGTCTTGCACGTTTATTGTAGTCTCCTTTCCCCAGCGCCTGTGAGATTAACTGCATAGGATTAATGAAACTGTTGAATCTTAGGCACCAGACCTCCACAATAGAAGCTACCAGCATCCCAGCCCATCTGTTTCATGCCAGAATTTTTCTTCTCTAATAGCCACTTTATGTCTAGTGTGGTATATAGAACTAATCACACACATTTCACAAATACTTTGTTGCAATCATGTACGAATCAGATTGCAACCTGGAGAGAATATTCTTTTTATTTCCCTTTGTGAAATAATTGTCCTACCCAAGGAGAGCAGGACTTTAATTAGACCTTTATTCAGGATGTGGTAATGACTATTTGATTGGCTTACACTGAGGCAATCAGACCACAGAGAATATCAGTGTCTTGGTAGTAGCTTTTGCAAAGGAACTCCTTGCCTTACTTTGCTTTATGTAAAATTTGTGCTGTGTTTAAAAATATCAAAATAGTATTGATTATAGCAATTTGATCTTTATAATTGCTATACAAAAAAGTGAATATGTTTAGGAAAAAAAAAACCCTAGAGTATTTTATTTACATGGACAGGACAACACTTCTAATTTGGTTATAATATGGTTACTGAGGTATTCAAATGTTGCCTATTTGCCTGATTAGTACTTCTCTGACCTCGCCTTGTATCATTCCTCCCCTTAATGGGTCATGGTTTTTTAAAAATAGTTTACATTATTAAAAGGTTTCCAAGATCACATTGTAAAGGATCTTATAATAGATACTATTAATTTGAGAAAGGCTCTTTGGATTTGTATTGGTTTAAGATAAAATAGATGGTCTGTTTTTTGGGACTATAGGTGGTCATCATTCAAATATAAGTCAAGTCCTATTTGGGGCTAGTGTATCTCCTTTTAAAAAAACCAGGAACAAAATGGATTCACATTTGGTGAAATTATGTAAGTGTCCACAGTTTCTGCTTCCAGCTTAAAGTCCACAACTTTCTTTGAGTTCCTCAATGTTGACTGCCATTTCTTTTCCACAAAAGAGGGGGGAAGAAAAAAAGACAGTTAATGAACTATGTCAGGAATGCTCTTTCAAACTGAAACAGTATCCCAAAAGTCCACCCACGGCAACAGAGACTTCTTTTTGCAGAAATGAGAAGAATTAGAGTGCAATGTTTGGCATCTAAGTAACTAAGAACCTTTGAGACCAGAAGTCTACTTATAGACTTAGCCTCAGATGGTAGTCGATGCTTTACCCTTACTAATCTGTGTTCACATGTCTCAGCAACAGGAGGCATGCAGATTTATTTGCAGAAAGTGCTTATATTAACCATTTAAATGCGATATGAAATATTGCCTTTATTTGGTTCAATTTTATTTCACTGTGAACTTAGCTAAAGAGGAAGGCAACTAGCATATTTGTTTTGTTGGCTTATCTAATTATTTGAACAGTATTACTAAATTCCCCCTCAGTTTTAAACTGTAGGTAATCTATAAAGCATTTCTTCTCTGAATTAATAGTAACTCAATGCATAACAGGAATTATAATAAAGATTTGGGAAGGTTTCTCTGAGTGTTAGTCATTGAAACGCTACCTAATAAAATTATTTTCAAATATGGACTCAATATATCTGGAAATAAGCCAACTTTCAGTGACTCCAGGATAGTCTACAGCTTCTGGAAGTTGCCAAACTACAGAAAATTAAAATAAGCATGCATCAAAAAAACTGAAATTTTTTTTGCTAAAACTCCATGCTAAACACTATGCTAGAATATTCAGTACTTTTTGCTAAATGAGGACCTAGAAGAAATGTGTATGTGTATATTTAGTTTTTAAAAAGAAAATATTTTACTGCCTGAGCTTTATTATCACTAATTCCCAGAGCTAGAAAAATCAATAGAGAAAGTCAGCTGATTCTAGAGCCAGGAAAGTGGAACCATGGAGCAAGCAAGCATCCTTTAAGCATTTGAGTCCTAACCTTGAACATAGTCACTTACCTCTCCTGACACGTGGAATTCCACTGTTACTATATATTTAGCTAGTGCTCACATTTCTTTGGTTTTTCAGGAATTAGTACTGATACACTAATTAAGAGGTTGCATGAGCGAAATACAGTATTTACTTTCTTGGATTGAATTCTTAGTTTTAAGGAAAAATCTAGCTTATTGAACTGATCTTTTTAAATTACACTCAGCAAATCCACAAACTGCGGCGAGAACTGGTTGCCTCACAAGAAAAAGTTGCTACCCTCACATCTCAACTTTCAGCAAATGTAAGTCACTTTTGATTCTTTTTTTGATATATTAAAACAGATTTGTATGTAGTAAATGGGATAATTTTGCAAACTTTAAATGTCCCAAAACAGTCTTCAGTCACTCATATAAAGGTAAACTTTCCTGCACATTGACTAATGAAATGTAAACCCTAATTGACATGGTTAATTTTTATTTCTTCTAAAGTTGGAAATATTAGTAACAGTTTCAAGAGCTATCTCTTTTCTTATGTCTTATTTTTATTACTCTCCTTAGATTTTTTTTTTTTTTTCAAGCCACCATACGGTTGGGGGTTGATAGCTATTAACTTTGGAAGATAAAAAATTCTATGTGCCCTGACTTCTTCAGTGCAATTTAGTTAAGCATCCAATTAAATCCCATCCCCCCCCCCCAAAAAAAAATAGGTTCAAATTTGGGTATCTGAGCAATACTGTAAATGAGAGATAGTTCTCTTAAAAATTTTGGCAGCCTTCTCACAACAGTTTGACCCATTGAGAATGGCAAAAAAAAAAATGCCAACAAAGACCATCAATAATATTAACATTTATTGGATATCTTTCAATCTTTCAGTGTGCTAGGGAGTCCTGAGAACAGATGCAGAATAGTACAGGGGACCGTGTGGCATTGTGCCTGGTCCTAAGCAGCATAGAGTCGGGAGCAGCAGTGAGGACTAAGGAAGCTCCTGCTGTTTTGCCATATGTCCTGCCACATCCCTTCAACATTAATCTGCTCAGTTGGATGGTGTAGCTTTGGGACCCTCATCTGCCTCACCAATCCCTGCTCTCCATTGAGGTTTTTCTACATCCTGGACAAAGCAGGACATAGCAAGAGAGAGCAGGTGTAGTCCCACAGGGTAGGACTTGATTAAGAGGGATTTTAAGGATAAAAAGTATGGTAAAATATAACTTCCACAGCATGTAAGGAAGTCATTTCCCTCACCGTAGATTCATTTTCACAGTGTGTTTGAAGGGGTTTTATCTTCTCAACTTTGGGAGAATCAGATTAATTTGGGATTGTGTGTATTTATTTTTATAGATGTTATCGGGGGATTGTTAAAACTCAGAGTTTTAGAGAATTTGGGGGCAATACTGGAAGAGTATAGTTTACATATAAGAATAAGTCTTAAATAGTTCAGAAGCAGCTATAAATTTTATACTAGAGGCTGGATGAATAATAGTTTAAAATACTCTGTCTGGGCTCCTGAATCTTTACCAAGAGGACATATGATAGTGTAAATGTCAAATGTAAGTGTCAAAAACACACTGGGTTGGGTTTATCTTTTATGAGGAAGGCTCAGTGACAGGCCCTATGCCTTGGATAACCAAGATATTTGTAGATGTCTTTAATGATTCATCAGGATTTTACTTTATTGTGTAAATGTCTCTCGCCTGAATTTATATACGCAGGTCTTAGCATAATAAACATCCTCTCTACATTATGGAATTGGGGCTTTTCTAGTATTTTTAAAGTGTTGCCGTTTAAAAAGCATTACATGCATATGGTATTAAAAGGGAAAACTGAAACTAAAAAAAGTATATAATAAAAAATATAGGGCGCCTGGGTGGCTCAGTGGGTTAAGCCACTGCCTTCGGCTCAGGTCATGATCTCAGGGTCCTGGGATCGAGCCCCACATCGGGCTCTCTGCTCGGCAGGGAGCCTGCTTCCTCCTCTCTCTCTCTCTGCCTGCCTCTCTGCCTGCTTGTGATCTCTGTCTGTCAAATAAATAAATAAAATCTTTTAAAAAAAAAAAAAAATATATATATATATATATATATATATTTGTTTTTCCCTCAGATACCCTTCCTAAATATAGTTGTTGGGTTGGGGTGGGGGTAATAGTTGACACATGATGTGACATTGGTGTCAGGTGTGCAGCTTAGTGATATGACAAATTCGTACATTATGCTACGTTCACTGCAAGAACTGGTCACCATCTTTTCCATTACATCACTATTACAGTATCATTAACTGTATCGTTTGTGCTCTGTTTTCTGTTCCCATGATTTACTCATTCCACGAACTGAGGCCTGTGTCTCCCTCTCCCCTTCACCTGTTTGTCCACCTGCTTCCCCTCTGCCCCCATCAGTTCATTCTCTGTATTTTTAGTTCTGGTTCTACTTTTTGCTTGTTCGTTTTTTTTTTTTTTTTTTTTTTTAAGATTTCATTTAAAAGTGGAACCATACGCCATTTGCTTTTCTCTTTTCTCTCATTTGTGTTTCACTTAGCATAATAACTTAAGGTCCATTTATGTTGTCTCAAAAGGCACAATCTCCTCCTTTTTTATGGCCATGTAGTGTTCAATTGTTAGTTTCTTGCATTTCCTTTCAACATTGATCTGTTTTTATAGCCATGAATACAGATATGTAGTACACACTTGCAAAGGCTTACACGTACGTGCGCACGTACACACACGCACACACACACACACACACAGGAGCAACCAAATTTTAACATAAGGGAGCAGTCCTGAAATTTGACTCTGTGCCATTGTTTGGAAAGGGAGCAAAAATATTTTAAAGGTGTCAGTCATTGGCTACCTACCATTTGTGCTCCGGTCATACAGACCACACTGATTTTCACTAATGTGTTTTCATGACCTTACCTCAGATACTCTCTGCAGAGCATTGGTAGGACCACCAGAGGGTGAAAATTGTTTTTTTGTTTGTTTTTTTTTTTTGTTTTTGTTTTTTTTTTTGGTGAAAAATCTTATACCTTTTATCCATAAAGCAATTACTCCTAGAGTACATAAACAGGTATCCCACACATCTATGGTATTATAACATCATGGAGAAAGGGGACTATTAGGAATAAAGCATCTACAATGTCTCCTCAAGGAACAATAATGGAAAAAGGAATGAATACAGAATTAGAGGAAGTAGTGGCAAATAGACAATTTTGTTTAAAAAGTGCTGATCTTAGAGAAAATGCCCAAATGTCTCCAGCTTCCCCTTGCCACATCTATGTTACCCTTAGTAGTGCTTTTTGCACATGGATGGGAACCTAAATTATATCCTATTTTGCATGCCTTTTTTTTTTCACTTCATAATACATTTTATAAATATTCTGAAATCACCTAAGAGCCACAGAAAAAAACTATATATATGGCAACTTTATTTTTTAAAAAATCACAAACAACCAAAATATCCCTTCATATGTCATTGGATAAAACAAACCATGATAAATTTCTATCATGGTTTTCTACTCAGTGGTCTTGTATGTCTATGTCAATTTGTATTTTTACACATATAATCTTTATACATTTAGAAATTCAAATTACTCATAAGTTACCTATTCACTGTAAATCATTATGAACTTACTTTCTTTACCATTTGGTTTACAATGTCACTTTAGATCTCAGAGCATATAAATCATCATAGAATTTTTTTGTTAATATTTTATTTTTTCTAAAAAATAGTTCTAAAAAATACTGCATTTGAATTTCATTCAGAGAATATGTTCAGATATTCAAAGTAACAAATTCAGATATTTGCTAATATCTGTTGATGTGCGTAATATATGCTTATATTATACATATATTATACATATAAATATTATATATATACATATATTATACATATACATATTATACATATGCAGGAATTAATCATAATACAGACTGAATGAAATTCTCTGTACAGAACTTTTTAATATAAGCCAAAAATTATTTTTAACCTTGTAATCCTATTGGAAGTAAAGATAAACCTTGTATTTTTTTTAGTTTATTTTGACTAAAATAGTAAAACCTTTAGATAAAAGCTTTATTTAGACTAAAAGAGTAAAAGAGTAAACCTTTTAGTTTCTGGTTGAATAAGATCACTACAATGAGCATTATTGTATAGAAGTGAAGTAGCAAAGGAGCCATGATTTTTTAAAGATTTTATTTATTATTTGAGAGAGACGAGCAAGCACAAGCAAGGGAAGTGGCAAGCAGAGGGAGAAGTAGATTACTCGCTGAGCGGGGAGCCCTACGCCAGGCTTCATCCCGGGACCTTGGGATCATGACCTGAGTCAAAGGCAGACGCCTAACTGACTGAGCCACCCAGGTGCCCTGAGATAAGATTTTAATTATTTGTTATTTTTTGAAATTTAAAGATTATTTAAGTATCTAGATATTCATTTTTTACTCAATATTTAATCACTCTATCAGGACTAAAATGATTTTTCTTAATGTGGGTTTTTTTTTTTTTAAGATTTTATTTATTTGTTTGACAGAGAGAGATCACAAGTAGGCAGAGAGAGAGAGAAGGAAGCAGGCTCCCAGATGAGCAGAGAGCCCGATGCGGGGCTCGATCCCAGGACATTGGGATCATGACCTGAGCCGAAGGCAGCGGCTTAACCCACTGAGCCATCCAGGCGCCCCTGGGTTTTTTTTTTAATTGATCTCTTAGTTGATCTGTGTTTGATCCAGGCAATAATCTTTTTATAAAGAGTCTACACAATGACCCATGTTTTAATTTTTACGTTTGAAACTTACCTGCTTCTCTACTAAAATGCTTCATCCCCACTTTGTTAAAAGGAGCAGCAGCAGGTATGCCTGGGTAGGGCAGTCAGTTAAGCATCTGACTCTTGGTTTTGGCTCAGGTCATGATCTCAGGGTTGTGAGATCAAGCCCCATGTTGGGCTCTGTGCTCAGGGTGGATTCTGCTTGAGATTCTCTTTCCCTCTCCCACTGCTTTCTCTCTCTCTCTCTCTCTCTCTCTCTCTCCCTCTCTAATAAATAAATAGACCTTAAAAAAAAAAAAAAGGAGCAGTGGTAAATTAGAAAGGTGTCCAACCAACTCACTCCTCATTTGACTGGTAAAGCAAACCTTCATTCAGTAGAATGTGCACTGAGTCTTCCCATCCACTTTTGAAGTTCTCTCATTAGAGCTTCAGAAAGCCCCTGGAGGACTCTCTATAAAGCCCTTTCTACTAGGATGTTTTTAGAAAGGAGAGAGCGTATGTTGGCAGACTGCTGTCCAACCTTCCCTGAATCAGTACCCACCTATGAACAGGAAGAAAAGAGGAGCACCCCAGCAAGCATCTGTGAACATATGGTCATATCATGCAGGGGCCAGGGGCCCTCTGGCCTCTCACCTGCCCCTCCCTACAGCCAAGTCTGATGGGGAGCATTAGTTTATGTTCTAATATATTTTGTTTATGAACCTCAGCTCTTACATATTTAGAAATGGGTACTAAGACATTATTATTTCAATTTTTCAAAGATACCACTGAATGAATATGTCACAAAACAAAGGGTACTTTTTTTTTTTTTTCCCTTTCAGCACATATGTCTTTTAGCCAAAAATCTCTCGGGTATTATTTTGTTTAGGATTGTGTCCTATTTTTTGCTCTATTTAATATTTTTATGTATTCTGGCAGTTACTCTTGCTTTTCTGCATCTCCTTTTACAGAAAACAATTTTGTACGTTTTAACAATGACAAACACTGAAGGAACAATTTTATGATGTGTAAAAGAAATGCAAAACCTTATTTATAATAATTTCAGAATCATTTTCAGTACATCTATTGATTTTCAAATGTAAAGTCACATTTATATACATCTCCATATAAATCTATGTATATCTTTTTTGGTTGATGGACTGTCACTAAATTCTGGGTGAGTGAGTACAATGCAGGCACTTTTCGTAATTTTCCATCTTACCACTTAGCAGCACAATAATTCTCTTTTTGTAAAGATTCAGATTATATTATGGGATTCTAAAACTAAAGACAGTATGTACCAGAAATACCTTCCCTTAACTAATATGCATCTGTGTCTATTTTATTCCCTTGACAAACTTTAACTAATACAAGTCAGGGATTGTATCATATTGATATAATTTTGCTCTGGCTTGAAAATTATGCAGCTGGTAATGAAAAAGTCAGCAGCAAGTAAACCATGATCAATAGCCCCCATAAAAATCCACAATTTAAAAAAAAAAAAAAGTCATCGTTTTATTAAGTTTTTCAGGTAAGATCTATTGCCCTATAGTCAATTTGTTTTATTTTCCATTTTCCTTCCACTGAGTTGACAAAGATCATCACTGGTAAGAATGGTTTCTGTTATTGGTCTCTTGGACTCCCTTTCCATTAATCCAACTGGTGAGAAATTTAACCTGTATTACCTTTAAAGTAACAAAGTTAATCTGACAACCTAAGCCAAGGCCTTAGGTTTAAATTTAAATTTAAACCTTTAAATTTAAAGCAGTATTGCACTAACATACTCACAACATATTTTTCATGGAGAATAATGTGACTTAAAATGTTCTTTGGTAACTACTTATACATTTTCGTATGAGTAATTAATGAATGGCAATGTTCCAAAAATTAAAAACTGACATTGTCATAGTGAATGTTTTGTATTAACTAATAGCTACAAAATACAAGCAGTATATTTATTCAGCATATTCACATTCCTATTTTCTTTGTCATATTTTAACTCCTGTTTAACTGAGAAAATATGCATAGAAGGTAAAAGTAAAATTTCCTTCTGAGTTTATACATTCAAGTTTACATATCTGATAATAAAGTTGCACAGTTGTTTGGGAGAATTAAAATTACAATATTGAGTAGAATCTTGCATTTCTTTTAGTACATATTAACAGTGATTTCCAGCCAGAATTTTCTCTATTCTAAAAGAAAGTGAGAGATTTTATTTTAGGAGTTAGTAACCCATTGTATAGTCACAGCAGGATTATTGTTAATAACCTAAATGGAAATCAGCACAAATGGTCAATCATGGACAAATATATTATAAATCACATAAAGCAATGCATTCCAGCAAAAATCTAACCCCTGTGACATACCACATGTTTGAATCTCAGAAACACAATGTTAAGAAAAGGAAAACAGTCAAAAAAATTGTGGCATATGATTCCACTCTGGTAGTTTTAAAAATAGACAAGCTAAAACATGGTGTTTAGAGATGCAAGCTTAGTTGTGTAACTATAAAGAGAAGGAAGAAAATAATTATCATAAGTGTTACAATAATAGTGGTTATCTTTGGGGCAGGGAGAGGGGAAGACAGGAGAAAGGAAAGGGAGAACTTCTACAATCTTCTTGACGTGGCTGGTGAGTGTATGAATGTTCACTTGAGAAACCAGTGAGCTGCGTTTTCATTTTGTTCACTTTTAATATGGTTAATATGGTTTTATTCACTTAAATTTTTTTTACAATAAAAAAGTTTTTGTATGAGAGAAAATGGAACATAACCTTATGCTAATCTCTGATATAGTAAGTCTGATGTAAGGATATTCCTTGTTGTTGGAAACATTTTCAACTACGAGATACTGTTTGTTTGTTTGTTTGTTTTTAAAGAGTGTTATTTATCCTAATAAATCTGCTAACTAGCCTTGGAGTATAATTCTCAAGGTTATATGCATGTGTGTGTGTGTGTGTATGAGATTGAGAGAGAGAGAGAGAGAGAGCCAGCCAGTTGGTGGGACAGGGGGTGGGGAGATGGAGACAAGAGAGAGTGGAAAAAGAATAAAGAGTTGTACTGGTGGACTGAAGATTAATTGAAGTATTCTTCACAAATGCTCTTTATATTGCTGTGTCAGGAAAAGAAAGGGAGCACAAGATAAGCTCAGAGCTAGGAACAAAGATGCCTTTATATGTGATACTAATGAAAGAGACTTATACATTCTAGCTGTTACCAATAATGGTATAAAATTCTTGCTGTTATCAGTAGTGGAATAAACTTCTAGCTGTTACAACTAATGGAATAAATTTCTAGTGCCCTAATTCTTGGGACTTCTGGCATCTGTCTGATAATAGTTACCTCAGCTTTTCAGCTCTACTAGAGTAACAAGGTGATGTATTTTAATAAGTCCTTTTACTCCCTTCTCTTAAAAAATTAATGTTTTGCCAAGGATTGCCAAATTTCCCCACCCTTGACACGTATAGTTTTTTACAGATGTAAGGTGTAAAATGTTCTATCATTGTATCTTTGTGAGGGCATAATAAAATTCAATCAGTCTAAGATAAGACAGGATAGGACTGGGAGAGGGAGACAAACCATAAGAGACTCTCAGTCTCAGAAAACAAACTGAGAATTGCTGGGGGGTGGGAGGGGTAGGAAGAGGGTGGCTGGGTGATGGACATTGGGGAGGGTATGTGCTTTGGTGGATGCTGTGAATTGTGGAAGACTGATGATTCGCAGACATGTACCCCGAAGCAAATAATACATTATATGTTGATTAAAATGTATAAATAAAAAATTTTTTAAAAGGCACCTGTAGGTCTCCTCCAGCAACAGTGAAAGATTGAAGCACCTCTCCATGCTTAATATTCTGTGAGTGAAGCTGTTGGATAATGGCATGCCAACAGACACTGGCCTATTCAAGAGCTGTAATATTGTCAAATACTTCTTAATCATAAGAGTTAGTGTCTTATACCTCAATATGTATAATTCCCTGAGATTTAAAATAAAACCCAAAATCCATGAAAACTTGAATAAAATGTGACTGAATATCATCTCTAGCTGGCCTCCCCGCACTTCCTTAGTTGAAGGGAATAAAGTAGAAATAAAAGCTCTCTTATTGAAAGGAGTTTGGAAAGTGAAGACAACTCTTTCTGATTCCATTCTTTGTACACACAAAAAGAGGAAAGATCGTGTGTTAGCTGTCAGCAGATGTCTGACACTTGAAAAAGAGGATCATGACAATGAAGGAGCTAACAGTATCTCCAAAGGTCATCATGCACGTATAAAAATGAGAAACATTTGTCCATTGACGGTGGCAGTGGCCTCCTCTTGAGCTTTAAGTCTAAAAACTTGGTAACTCTGAACTTTATTCAGTATTTTGGGTGTCAAATCCTCTGTGATATGCAAGTCAGAAGGTGTTGTTATTTGCAAAATACCATCCCTTTTCAGAAGTTGAACTCACATTAAATGTCAAGAGATGGAAGCGCTGAATTTAAACTGAATTTTAGAAATGACATAAACAAAGATTTACATTGAAGGAGAGTCGTCATTGAAAGCTAACCATGATGGTCTTGGTATTTAAAGAGTTAGAATACCTGAAATTAAGCATTTTATAAAATCAAGAGTTGTCATCCATCCACATAAGGTTCTGACATTCAAAACGTGTTCCTTCCATTTTTGTTCCCAGGCTCACCTCGTAGCAGCTTTTGAGAAGAGTTTAGGGAATATGACTGGCCGGCTGCAGAGTCTAACCATGACAGCAGAACAGAAGGTATGTCCAAGAATTGCCACGGGGGGCTTGAAATAAGACAGCAAGATGCAGAGAATGTTTAAACAATGCACGAGGGGCAGCTCCTTAAACATAATGTGGCAGAGGATACATTACACCCTAAACTGGAAAATGACAAGATAATACTTTTTCTTTTCAAATTTTAAGTTTTAAAGACATATGATTCAGTTTAACCCATAGTAGAGCTCACATATCACATGCACACACACACACACACGGGCCCACACGCACGAAGTTCTTCCCAGGCATTCTATTATTTTACTCCAGGTTGGACCTATTAAAAGAATACCAATGTTTAGGAAGAGAAACAGTTGTATAGAAGAAGAGTTAGAATATTCTGGGAACAACTTGTTATACAGTTGGCAAGAATTACACTCCGATAAGAATTTTCACAAACACGTGGTCTGTAAACCCAGATACAGATGATGGCTATAGGCAGAGATGGCTGTGGAGAAAGTCTGGAGGAGAGGTGAGGACTCTGTAAAGGAAGGGGCTCACGTTACATCATCTGTGGGACAAGAGGCTGAAACACTGATCCTGAGCTGAAGTTTAGAAATATAGAACGCTAAATGAAAATTTGTGTCCTTTTGGAGTAATGTGGGTTAATTGGCATCTGGGATTGCTGTCTTTGAAAAGTAAAGTTAACTCATATCAAAAATCTTAAAATAAACTCAAAGGGTTTTATGGAAGGGGGGGAAGGAACTCTAAAAAGAAAGAAACAGGAGAATTTAGTTCATGAGGCAAACATATCAAAAAGGTTCATGTTGCCAGGAAAGAAAATGGACACTTTCCATGGGAGGACCAGTAACTTACCTCTCAGCCATTATTTTGGTAAACCTGACCTGAGACCTTGGATCAGTGTAAGAGACAGATGAAGTCTCCAAAACTATACGGAAACATTTGTAAAAACTGCATATGGGCATAATATGAGCAGACGTCCATAGTTTTCGTCTAATTTCCAAAGAGATCCAAAATCAAGAAGGCTTTGGATATTTTCAGAATCAGTACCTATTTCTGTCCTGAGAAATGGCTTCAGTTTTGTCTTCAGTTCTGTAAAGTATGTCATTAGCTTTAGAGAACTAGTATATGTTACCATTTTGTCAGTTTACCATTTTTTTAAGTTAAAAAAAAAAACAAAACCAAAAAACACCTGAATGAACAGACCAATTAAACTCAGGAGAAAACTAAATATTCCTGTACTAGCCTGGTGTAATTAGCAAGCTCTGTTTTATTCGCCCTTATCTTCATTCTCCTATTTCAGAGATTTTCCCCTGCCCATGGAAGAGAATACTGTGCATCCCTGTCAAACCTGTTCTGTAAGGGAAGGTGACAAATGCCTCTGGGGCACAGGAATTTTATCTTCATCTTTTTTTGAAGAAGAGAGAAGCCCTCCAGTTTACCACTTCACTATGTAACCTAAGAGCTCAGCAAACAGGATGACGAGGTCATTTAGGGCAGCTAAGTGGGGAAGAATATGAATGCTGGAGCCCAGGGAAGCTTGAGTATGAATCTCGGGGAACCTCTTAAGAGCTGTCGAATCTTCTTTTGCTGACCCTCACGGTCATCATTTCAGAAGTCAGGTTTATAATAACTACCTTGCAGAATCACTCTGAGCAATAAACAAGATACGATCTAAGGCCACATACAGTGGGTAGTCCAAAAAAAATATTACCTTTCTTTACATTTCCCTCCTTTTTTCCCTTAAAAAAAAAATGTAGGTTAAACCAAATTCATCATTGATCATATGCCAGTGTCTTGCTAAAAATCATGGTTAGTATTTCAAGTCTCAGTGTCTTCAAGAAATCAAAATTAGCATTTTTTACCATCCCATATTTCCTTCGATTCTTTTGTATTTATAAGTTAAACTTCTCATAGATATTGAAAAACTATGATGCATTTGTTAATTTGTAATGCCTCTGAATAATGCCTGAGTGTTTTTAAATGTATCTGCATAATACACGGAATTTTATAACTGTGTGCACATTAACCATAAAGGAACATTGCCAAAATTATAAAATTTTCTCAGAAGATATCATGGTGTCTGAAATTGCCTTGCCATTTTTTAACTGAAAATAAAGTGATTGCATGTCTCAATCCAAGCTGTACACACACAACAACATTAGTAAGTTGTTTATTTTACTAATCTGAGATTTATAACTTGCGTACTTCCAAGGTGGCTTTGGGAATCATAAAATTAATTGCAATATGAAATGGCACAATTCCATAACAGAATCTAGTGCAAACAAGCAGAGGAATGTATATAATAAGATGCCTGAGCCTGTGTAATCGGTACCACAAAGCACTGAAAGGAGTTGAATGTCAAGGAGGCTAAGGCACAAAGGGAGATTGCTTGGCCCGTCTGTTCTCATTTTCTGACCAGAAGAGCATAATTTAGATCGAAGTGAAAAACTTTTTGGCACTGAATTCAAGGACAAATTTATTGTAAAGTTTCTTAAATTGGGGTCATGGAATAACAAAAGGCAAAACTGCTGTTCAAATAGACATTTCTCTAAAAGCTGAGGGCATAACATTTAATCATATTTCAGTAAAGTCATTTCTTTAGGGAGCTGAGATAAAAGGGTATATTGCTCTCTGGTGATCCAACAATCCTGGGAAAAAGATTAGTGCATATAGAGCAGAGGTTTTGAAACTCTGTTCTTCGAGTTCCAAGGCTCATTTGTCCATTTAATCATTCACCAAAGCTATGTTGAATTTCTACTGTGTATGAGAGACGGGTCTAGCTAGTGAGAATTCAGCAGTGAAATACATATATGTAGGTAACATATACTACATATAATATATGTATGCATTTTATTTATATACACATACACACATGCTGTTTATATCCTAGTTTATAACTGGTTCTAATATAAAATACAGTTTATTTTCTAATAGGTGATAGGTTAGGATTATAAATACAGGATTCCAGGTGAGGATCAGCACCACTGAGAATGTTGAGAGTGAGGATATTGGGAGGCAAGGTGGGATGCTAACACAGGAAGCAACAAAAACCAAGATGGTTACATGTTCTTGGCTACATACTTAAATGTAAATGAAGCTGGGACTCAAATCCAAGTGACCGGACTTCTTCTGGCTTCAAAGTATGATTTTCAACAATCATAGGGCATCAATAGCCTGAAAGCTGTATCAAAATTTTAGCTTGATTTTATAGACCAAGTCCACTTCCTTGAATAGTGTCTTAAAATCTTTCCTTGTTCCCAGGTGCCATATCTGGAATCCTGGTTCTCTTACCAGAGCACTTCTTTTATACATTTATAGCCTGGTGAGAAGGAAAAGACATGTATGAATCGCTCAGGAGGTAGAAAATTTGGGGTGCCATTGGAAATATAATAATATAGTGTCCTGAGTGGGCTCACAGGGGATTACTGCATCCTGACTTTGGTTCCAGAAGTGAAGATGGCACGGTTCGAAGTAGGGATAGGGGTAGAAGACGGCATGGGTGGGAGATGGGAGTAGATGCGGCACAGAGAGGGAGGGCCCTTTGGGCTCTAGGAGGATGAAGAAGAAGAATTCCAGGAAAACGGGGGACTACATGTTGTAGAAGAAGGGGCACAGTGAGCATGAGCAGCAAGGAGGGACATTAAGGGAGACATTAAGGGACTTGGAGAAGGAAAATGTGAAACTAAGCCTAGAAAGATGTCTAGGGAATTTGGTCCTTGAAAATAAGGAGCCATTCCAAGGCTTTTGACTCTAAACTAACATGATAAAAGTTAGTTAATGAAGATCAGTTCATCAGGATTTCCCGGACAGTTTAATAGCATCCTCAGTAGCGACTGGAAGGCTACATGCTACATAATAGTAAGTTTATAAGTAGGAAAAATTGAGATACTTGTCATGAATGCTTGTTAGCTGGACAGAGAAATTGTCTCTAAGTATTGCCCTATACCTAACCTAAGGTTCGACAGATGGCGACACTTACATAGTCTGATCAAGAATTTTGCCTGGAGTGGTGCCTGGGTGGCTCAGTAGGTTAAGCTTCTGACTTTGGTTCAGATCATAAGCTCAGGGTTCTGGGATCAAGTCCCACATTGGGCTCTCTGCTCAGCGGGGAGCCTGCTTTCCCCTCTCTCTCTGCCTGCCTCTCTGCCTTCTTGTGATCTCTGTCAAATAAAAAAATAAAATCTTAAGAACAAAAGAAGAATTTTGCCTGGATTTATGGTCCTTGTTCCTTTATTAGCACTTCTCCATCAAGACTCTTTGAGAGAATTAAAATTTAATGGCCTGAGATATCTATTACATGTGATAAAAATAACTTTTTTCTCTGCATCTGGAGTGGTACGACCTTTGTACCATCCTTGTCAGAACTGAAAAAAAAAATGCCATTCAAATTTTTGTTCAGCACTTTATTTTGTTATAGAATACCAGATGACAAAGGCTGTAATGCAAGTCATCAAAATGGCAAGAATTTTACAAGTCTGTATTTTTATGAATGAATTTTTTTCAGAACTACTGAAAAAACTTACTAAGGTTATACTCACTGATAATTTGAAGACTTTCAAATTATTTCCCTGTAGCAGTTGTGCCAGAGGCCATTAGAACATATATTGAGGTGTACTTGGTTAGTCTTTTTAGAATGTCAGAACACAGGGGCACGTGGGTGGCTCAGTTGATTAAATGTCTGACTCTTGATTTCAGCTCAGGTCATGATCTCAGGGTTGTGATACTGAGATCCAGCTCCCTGCTGGGCATGAAGCCTGCTTAAATGCTCTCTCTGCCTCTCTCTCTCTCTCGCTCTCTCTCAAAATAATTAATTAACAGGAATGTCAGAGACAACAGAGGGATATCTTTTTGTAGAAGTGGTAGAGCTCAGATATTGATCTTCATGCCAACTGTGAAGTCTGGGGTTTGCTCACTCTTACCTCTGTGAAGCTGCTTTTTTGGTGACTAGATGAATAGACGCTTAAGCATTAAAAATGAGAAAATGCAAAGCCAATCATCTGAAAATAGATAATGTGAAACTAGCTAAAAATTTCATTGAATTGGGTCTTTACATTAACTCTTCCCATTTCAGGTTAAAATATTTGTCATGTAGAAGTGTTTTTAAAAATGTATCACTAGAGGGGTGCCTGGGTAGCTCAGTGGGTTAAAACCTCTGCCTTTGGCTCAGTCATGATCCTTAGGGTCCTGGGATCGAGCACCTCATTGGACTCTCTGTTCAGCATGCTTCCCCCTCACTCTCTGCATACTGTGATCTATCTCTGTCAGATAAATAATAAAATCTTTAAAAAATATGTATCACTAGAGTCAGAAAATATGTTCACTAGCCTTTTAGAGCAAAGGATAACTTGAATCCATGTTATTCATGGAATCAAGTTACTTGTGCTACTGGAATTCAGGGAACTTAGAGCATTTTGTTAGAGTCAGGGCTGGTTGGGTTCTTTCAGTAGAAAAATTTACAAGCTTTCAAGGCACATACATAGGCATGGAGAGTAGGACATGTTCAAAGAAGGTACAGCTAGATAGTGTAAGATTAACTGAGTGCCAGTGTAAGGAAGCAAAAGCAGGTTTAGAGCAAATTTTTAAGTCTTGCCTAGAATTTCAAATTGGTTGAGCCAAGCTTGTAGGATTTTCAGCAAGGCCTGTGTCCAGGAGAAATTTGGAAGGAGGTCAGATGTAGTTAGGAAATTAGGTTGGAAGAGCCAATAGGTTAGGGCTAGTATTATGACAAAGTATTTGATCACCTCATTTGAAGCGTTCTAAGTCTGACCTTGATAACTCGGTTAGCCTCAGAGACATGTACAAAGCAGTTAGAAAAGATACTGACTCCATCCAGCTTGTTTTACACGAGAAACTGTCTTGGAAAAAGCAGATGTCTGAGGCATTGTTATCTTGAAGAGCTTATTATAGGTGAATGAAATTTCAGTTTAGTTCCCACTTTTGAAAAGTGGAAAAATACCAACAAAGTATAATCTGATCATCTATTCCCAAGATCCTGTATAGAATCATCCTAGGTCCTGTCTTCTCTTTAGTATACAATGTATATACTGTATATACAGTATATAACTACTGAATTAGAAGAGGCATTAAGCCTATATCTTGATGGCATATACGTTTTCCAGGTTTTTCTTCTGAAAGTTGAATAAAGAGTCTCAAAACTGAAGTATCTTTTATTTGGTCCCCTTCAAAATAAAGAGACTAAATGAAAATATTTCAGAGTGTCAAAGGATTTTATATTTGGCTATTTCTAGAACTTGCTTCTTATTATATTTCTGATCTACTCCACACCAGGCACCCCCCCTCAGAAAAAGAGGCTTTCATAATTGTACTTGGAAGCAGCATTGTAATTTCTAAGCATTATAGTCATCTTAGAAAAATATAAATTAAGGGATACCCTGGGTGGCACAATCAGTTGAGGGTCTGACTCTGTCTTAGCTCAGGTCGTGATCTCAAGATAGTGATCTTAGAGTTGTGATATCTAGCCCCTCCTGGGGCCCTGTGCTCAGCTCACAGCCTGTTTGGGATTCTTTCTTCCTCTATCCTGCTTGGGTTCTCTCTCTAAAATAAATAAAAATATTTTTTAAAAAAGATACATAGCTTAAAAATAAATGTGAACCACCAACTGTAATTATGAAGAAGAAAGAAAAGAAGACTAGGAACAAACTATTATAAAACAATTTCTAAGTCTCAGCCAAGTTTCCATTATAAAATGCTTTTATTAATCTTTACGTACTTACTCCTGGAAGAGAGAAAGGGAAACCTGACTTTGTTGCCATCCGAAGGAAACGATTTCACTGACTTAGCCATATCCAGACTTTCTGTTTAGAATGAATAATAACGTCACTGATGTTTTGATATGGCACTGTAGGTGATCAAACACCCCATTGTTAAAACATATGTAGAATTGAAGCTTTACATTATTCTTTGAAGGAGAGAAACACCTGTTTAACATAGACTAGAACATTTGAACAAAATCATCCCAAAATTTACTGAGATCATAAATATCAGTGAAAAGACAAAGTCTACAACAACTAAATAAGCTGAATGCATTAAATGGTCTGAAAGTGCAGAGAAGGGACATTTTTACCTGAAAGGAAAGCTAAGAGGTTTCAAGCATATGAAGATATTTCACCAGGCCTTTAATGATGAGAAAAATACTTAAAGCAAAGGGAGAGATCATACGGGAAAACTCGGTGAAAGGGATAGAGTGATAGTTGGAGTGATGTGGTAGGTGGATCTCATTAACTGAAATAAGGAAGAAGGAAGGATTTTTGCAGATATGAAGAGACACCTAGTTCAGGTTTGGAGAGATTATCAGTGTTAAATTTAACTATCTTTTTAATGAAAGTCACTGGAGTATCTTATAAGCCCTTACTTATACTTATCAAGTTTCCCTGAAGAACTACTAATATGAATTTGGCTAACCTAATTTTTTCATACATATGATTTTCCCAATTTACATAATGAATGGACCTGTTACCTAGTTATTCTGCCTTTGGGTCTATTGTGCCATGCTGTATAACGACTAGCCTCTTAATAGCGGTTGTGTTTTTAAAGCTACTTAATTTTAAGGGCACCTGGGTGGCTCAGTTAATTGAGGTTCTGCCTTTGACCCGGGTCATGATCCCCAGGGTCTGGGGATCGAGCCCCACATCGGACTCCCTGTCTAGCAGGGAGTCTGCTTCTCCCTCTTCCTCTGCCCCTCCCCCTGCCACTTGTGTCCGCTCTTTCTCAAATAAATAAATAATCTTTTTAAAGAAAATACTTAATTTTAGGGGGTGCCTGGGTGGCTCAGTGGGTTAAGCCGCTGCCTTCGGCACAGATCATGATCTCAGGGTCCTGGGATCGAGCCCCTGCATTGGGCTCTCTGCTCAGCAGGGTGCCTGCTTCCTCCTCTCTCTCTCTCTGCCTGCCTCTCTGCCTACTTGTGATCTCTGTCATATAAATAAATAAAATCTTTAAAAAAAAAAGAATTTTAAAAGTGATCATTCTTCATTTTTTTGCTCAGCTTCTTTATTCTCTGTCATTTGGTCTTCTATATCACTAATTCTTTCTTCTGCCTCATTTATCCTAGCAGTGAGAGCCTCCATTCTTCTATCTCATATTAAATGCAGTTTTCTGAAAAAACAATATTCCCTGAGCATTCCACTTCTAATCTTTTTAAAAACAGTTTTGAGGAGAGATTTCTCTAGAAAAGAGTAAAGTTTAGACATTGAAATAAGTCAGCTTACTCATAAAATTAAGCTGTATTTTTTAGACGTTTGCATGAGATCTCATTCCATTTTTATTCTTTCAACCTAAGGCCACATTTTTCAGCAGATTTTTTTAATCCATAGTACGAGCACTCTTGATTTTAAATTCAAGGATGAAAATCTGATTTTCATTAAAATTTAATGTGTATTCTAGTCTATATGTTGTAAAATTACTATTTAAATTATGTGATTCATTAAGTATGCACTATAGAACTCCTTTTGTGAAGTTTTCTCGTAAAGGTAGAATGAATTTCTGTAAACATTTTACTATTGGGAGATTTATTTTAAATGGAAAATACATTAAATTTTGGAAAACTTACCTATTACTGATTGAGCAAGGGACAAAATTATAGATAGAACTTGGAGATAGTGAGAAATTATGATGAATTGGGTCTGAATTTTGTATTATGGCAGTGGAAATTTTCCACAAACATGTTATTTTTCCTTTTTGATGAATATATGCAAATTAAATTACAGTCAAATATTTGAAGATCCAGCTGTGAATCCGGGAGGTGGCTACCGATCGCTCATTATGAGATTCTTTGACTTATAAACTATTAGAAGTCTGTAAGAGGGTTTATTATTATTTTAATTATCTGTCCTCTATTAGAAATATGTCAGATATCCAGTGAAAATAGTTATAGGACATACTAGGTATCTGTTCCAAACTTGGCTATCATTTCACTTAGCATTGCCTATTTTATGTTTTTTGGGTTTTTTAGTTTTTTAGTTTTTTGGTTTTTTTTTTTTTTTTCAAGTGTCCAGGGTTAGACTAGTCTCTGGATGTTCTTACATCTGAAGATGTTTCCTCCAAAAGCAGTTGTGGTGATCTTACCTTTTTAATATATTCTGGGAGATGGAGACTAGGAATAAGCTATTTACTATAGAGTGAAGAAACTGAGCCTGATTCTTTGAATTCCTGCCAAAGATGCTACAGAAAATGATGAATGACAATTTACATTCCCTAGGGATTCTCCTTCTAAGAGGCTGACAACAATTCTAATTTTTAGAGTTGTTTTGAGCTCCTCAGGGAAATACTGCCCATGCTGAAACAATATTCTACTTCCTTTTTTGGAGAGGCATATATCCTATCTTCTTCATTCTTCCTTATAGTCGTTTCTGACAATTCACTTACATAACTGTGAAAAATCATGTCTATGTTCATTGGGACACATCTTTAAGTTATCTTGAGTTCAATAAGAAAAGAGATGTTTCATAACAATTTGATGTGTAGGCTACCTTTTTTTTTTTTTTTTAAATAAATTGGTATCATTTAAGAGCTGTAGATTGCATGTACTTCTATTCACTTAAAAAAAAAAAATTCCCGTGTTGCTTTGGCTTGGTAAAATTGGGTCTCCATACTGGGAATATTACTGGATGAAAAGTATCAGAATCTAAGATGACCTTGATTTGCCCAGCAGAATTTAATAAGATGACGTGTAGTTAAGGCAAGGTAGGGATGAGTTCCTGCTTTTATACTTGAATATAAAGAATCAATTCCCCAAGGGCAATGTAAAGGAGACAAAATCTGAAGTCATTCATTCAACAAGAATTCAGGGTTTCCGGCTGACAGTAAATGCCATGTGAGGCACCTATGCAATTCTGCTCACTACTCTCTGATCTAATCATGGTGGTATTAATAAGTGTGGTATCAAATGTGCAGTGTGATGTCTTGCTTTATGTTGCACTGGTCAGCTTTAGATGCTACCCTTTGAAAGGAATAAAGACTATTCAGATCACATTTATATGAGAATAACTGAGACATTTTTCTAAAATTCTCCTTTACATTTAGATAAATAAGAAGTTGTTAGATATGACTTGACAAGGTCAGTCAGGCATCCAAATCTCCCCAGACATTAGTACTACATAAAATGAAACCCGTATGATGGTGAATTATGAACAAGGACATTTTACTTTTCTCTTTAGGCATTAAAACTTCTAAATTCTGTTTGTTTCACAGGAGTCTGAACTTATAGAACTAAGAGAAACCATTGAAATGCTGAAGGCCCAGAATTCTGCTGCCCAGGCCGCTATCCAGGGAGCACTGAATGGTCCAGACCATCCTCCCAAAGGTATATTTAGAAATACTGCCATTTTTTCATTCAATATAATAAATACCCATTTTATTTTATTTATTGGTGTGAAGCTGCTTTTACTCAGTGGCACTGCCTTTTATAATGAATAAGTAGGCCTTAATGCAGTCAAAATGCCAGAAATTAAGAACAATAGATTTCCTTATCAATAATTTTTTAGTTAACCTTAAGGAATTTGCCTCTATGCACACAATTTTCTCTTTGATTTGGTAAAAGTGGGGTGGGGGAGGTTGCTTAATGCATTTATATCTGACTTCAAGCAAAACACACCCTGTAAGGAGTCTGAAAATCTAGATCTGTAAACAAAAATAAAATAATCTATATGGTGAAATATCAAGTAATAGGTATGAGGAAAATATCATTTGGATGGAGGCAATAGACAGGTGCATATCTTACAGAAATGTTAAAAACAGTAAGAAAAAGGTCCAAAAGTTTGCTTTTCATTATTACTATGCTTTATCAGTTCTCAACAATAATAGGGGCACCTGGGTGGCTCAGATGGTAAAGTCTCTACCTTTGGCTCAGGTCACTATCTCCAGATCCTGGGATCGAGCTCTGCATAAGGCTCTTGGCTGGCTCAGCAGGGAGTCTGCTTCACCCTCTCCCTCTGCCTCTCCCTGCCTGCTTGTGTACTTTCTCTGTCTCTCTCTTTCAAATGAATAAATAAAATCTTAAAAAAATAATAATAATCTTATTTACTACCATACCTTCCTTAGTTTCCCACTGAAGAGATGCTTTGTATTCATGTCATGTCATTTTTTTTCTTTGCATAGGTTCTACTTATTCATGTCCTAACTCTTGACCAACATACCAAAAAAAAAAAAAAAAAAAAAAAGCTTTTCTATACCCTGAATGCCCTATCATGTACTTTCCCATTTCCAAGTGAATCCTGCAGCCATTTTATGGAATCTTTTAATGTCTCCAAAATTCAGTCACACTTCAGACCTCTGGAATATGGCTTCTCCTACTATCAAACCAAAACTGTTCTCTCCAGGATCCATAATGACTTATAGGACACAAAATCCAGTACAACATTTTAAAATTCTTATTGTATTTGACGTGTAAATAGCATTTGATATTGATGTCCTACTATACTACCCGACACATTCATCTCTTCACACTCTTAGTTTTTCTCTGGATTCTTTGAAATCTCTTTCAAAGTTTCTTTCTTAGGTTCACTCCTTTGTGTCCGTTTGTTAAATGTTGGAATTAAAAACCCAGTCCTCAATTGACTTCCTTTAAGATTTGGTACACGGTTATGGACATTGGGGAGGGTATGTGCTTTGGTGAGTGCTGTGAAGTGTGTAAACCTGGCGATTCACAGACCTGTACCCCTGAGGATAAAAATATATGTTTATAAAAAATAAAAAATTTAAGGGAAAAAAAAAATTTGGTACACAGTGAGTCTGTTCATCCTCTCTAAAAGTCTGTACAAACTCATCTAATCCTCTAGCTATAATTATCATTTATGTGTTGATAGCTGTCAAATATATCTCTCCAGGCCTGGCTACTCTTTTGAGTTACAGATCTATAAACCTAGCTGCCCCAGAGAGAGCTGTCTTTGGTTATCTTTGGATGTCTGTTTGTCACACTAAACTCAACATCTCCAAATTTGAACTTGTCATCTTCCCTCTTAGCCTGCTTTGCCTTCAGTGTTCCTTGCCTCAGTAAACGATACCTCCATCCTTCTATATAGCCATAAATCTAGATGTCATTCATAAATCCTCTTCTCTTCATTCACTAAATCACTAAGCTCTATTGATTCTACCTGTTAAATATCTCTCGGATTTGTTCCCTTTTCTCTGATCCTCCTAACACCATCTCTCATCTCTCCCCTGAACTATGACCATAAACTCCTAAAGCCTTCCTGCCTTTCATCCTGCACCACTTTATATCATTCTGAAACCAAAGCTGTTGTCAACACCATATATATATACAGATGTCCCATTACCCTTAGGATGAAATGCAAACTTCTTAACATGACATAATCTTTCTTCACCAGCTTTGTTCATTCAGCAAATATTTATTGGCTGCCACTTACTAGCTAGACACTGCTTTAGACCGTATTCTCTGCTTTTTTGTCATGTTGTATATTTCAGCTACCCTGAACTACTTCTAATTCTCTAGAAGTTCTTTTTGTGTTCTGGTTATATCTCCTTAAAATTTTCAACATAAAAACTTTTTGAAACCTTATAAGAGTTGGACTAAATATGCCTCCTTGACCCTTAAGCTGGATGAGGTCCCCTTGTGATATCTTTCTGGAAATACTGTGCTTCTATCCAAATTTGTAGTATACTTTGGTGCCTTAATTTATTTAAGTTCAGTCTTTTCTGACCAATGGTAGGGTTGTTTGTTTTTTTTTCAATCCAAGTGGCCATGATGATGCCTTATGACACAAAAGGGGCTTATTTGAATTTCGATTTTAAAAATGTAATTTTTTAAAAACTTGAATTTAAATTTTAGGGAAAAAATTATATAAAGTGAGATATACTTAAATTGAAGGAAAAACTAGTT
Source organism: Mustela lutreola (assembly GCF_030435805.1). Taxonomy (NCBI): domain Eukaryota; kingdom Metazoa; phylum Chordata; class Mammalia; order Carnivora; family Mustelidae; genus Mustela; species Mustela lutreola. Next base: position 111,183,998 of record NC_081297.1, read on the forward strand.
CTCTAGGGGCTACTTCTGTTAAGAATTTAGCAACTTTCCATGTGGGGGAGTTGATTTATATGCCACATGGAAAATTACTGCATATTTAAAGCTTATCTTAGAGCTATAATAAAGCAGCTTATGTTCTAAATCTTCATGTCGTAAATAGGTCCAGAAGGGATTTTAAAAGGCTTAATCCTTTCTTTAATGCAGTATAAGTCACTGAAGTAAAACTTTCTGGAAGGATTCTTTTTATTGTAGCCAACAGGTACCCTTGTATACCTACTGGAACTGAAAAAAAGGAACTCCTCTGCTGTATGTGGGAGAGACACATAAAATAAGCAAGATAATAACAGTTAATATTCAAATTGGTCAAGAAAGATTTAAAAATATTTTTACAAGATTTAAAATGCACAGAAACAGGAATTATAAATGTATATAGGATATTTAGATTAGGTTTATGTAATATTAAAACTTCGTATTCAATTCAGTGAACACAAACTGATTTTTACTATATTGACCATTGATGTAACATGGAGAAAATAAAGTCTCTTGGACTAATTATGTTGTTTTCCATTGGTTATTAAGGTGATTGTATAAGTTATAAACTTACAGTCTGAAATCATATTGAGATTTGGCTTTTGAGAATTTTATATATTTATCTTAGATAAATTTGTAACATATAATCTTACAATATATATTTGGAGTGGGGCAACACAGGCAGGCCAAACTATGAAAAATTCACATAATGAATGTAACTTTCTATTTTCTATTTGTGCATCATGTTTATCAACCAGGCATGATAAATAATAGTAGTCTATAATATAATAAATTTATTTATTCATGCACAAATGTTCCTTGAACACCTAGTATATACTATCCACTCTATTATATCTCAAAATATAAAGATTTCCAAAAAAGTCCTTACTCAAGGGCTCACAATCAATTGCCACAGAGATGTGAATAGATCTCTGTATAACTTTAACTATATAGAAATACATCTATATAACTATTTATGAAAAGTAAAGTAATGGAAAATTTTACTTTTATTTTTCAAAATATACTATTGTTTTTTAAGTCACTACCTTTGTGTACAAACATAGAATAAAATTTTTCCTTGTGATATGCCAATACAGTTCAACAAAACATGTAGTAAACTGCTATCAAGAGTGAATACTGTTTTAGGAATGTTAGGCAAACATAGTTATATTCAATGAATAATAATAATATTACTTACAAATGATTGTTGATTGCCTACTACTTGCCGTAATTTGTTCAGCATCCCGGGTATACAATGATAAACAAAACAGGTATAATCTTTGTATTCATTAAGCTTTTAGTCTTATGGGAGAGCAGGAAATAAATAATTGTGATCGCTGACATAGCTGAATATGTATGCCAAAATAGTTAGGTTATAAAAGCAACAGGCCTAGGTGCCCATGGAAAACAAGGGTACCAGGGAACCTCCTAGAGGTTCATAGTCAGGAAAGGCCTTCCCCAGATAGCAACATTTAAAGGGAGCTCCAAGGAATAATGATCAACTCAAGTATTGAGAGAGGACTATTCCAGAAGAGCCTTGAGATAGAAAATGGACTAGTGCCTTTATGGGACTGGTACAGTGAGCAAAGTTACAACACATAGAACCAGGTTAGAGAGAGAATTACTGACCAGACTACTGAGGGACTTTTAGGCCCTGTTTAAGAGTTAGAATGCTTTCTTTCTTATTAAAATGGGAATCTGTTGAAGAGTCTTAAGTATGGGAGTGATGATGTTTTCCTTTTAAAGAGAATTCTCTAGTTACCATCTATTGAAGCGTTTGAAGGTGAGAAATTTGGACAGCCATTCTTGCTGTCAAGCAGGTAAGTAAGTGATAGTGATAGCTTGAACCGGGGCAGTGCTGGTATGGAGGGTAAGAAAAGGAAATGAATGGATGAACAAGTACGTAACTGAAATACAGACTTGTAAAATAAGCTTCTCCATTCACTCATATTGTCGACATCCATTGGGCCAACCATTCTCTACAAAGCTCTATGATGCCACATGTACTGAATCAATACTTACAAGCACTAGGAAGGAATTGTTAGAGATGAGTAAAATGCATTCCTTTCATTCCATGATATCATTGAAATCATTCCTTTGCTAATCTTTATTGGTAAATGCCATCATAACTGAAAGTAAATAATACCCTTAAGGACTACTTTTGACTTACAATAGTAAGAATTAACTCATCTGCTTAAATTTTGAGGGTTAATCAAAGTCAAATACAATTTATAATTTTTGGATATATTAAAAACTCTGGAGTACTTTAACACCTAATATAATTGCTTTATTTATAAAAGTCGGTTACTAGGGAAAAACCTAACAAATAATGTATCTTGATCACAAAAGCTTATAGACAGTCACAGCAGAAATTCAAAACACAAATAAATACCAGCATATTTTTCTTTTCTTTATTCATATAGCTTCCATATTTGTTGATTAAGGGATACTGTGCTCCTTTATTGTTCAATCAAAATAGCATGCATAAATAAATGCCTTTGTTGTGCCCAAATTCGGAGACCCCCCAAAGACGACCACCAGAGTCCAGAGTCCAAGCCAAACAGCAAAGGGTCATTTATTACGAGTTCGAACCGGGACCTCCGCGCACTCGTTGCCGGTGACGCTAAGAGGTCCTGAGCTCAGGATCACAGCACTTTTCATACTCTATTTTTGGGGAGGCAGGGACTTAGCATACATCATAGTATCTCGTAACAAATCACTACATACCGCAGGAAAATCAAACAGCAACTCTATAATGTGACTGGCGCGCTACAGAGCGGGAAAAAGCTGGGAACAGATTATTGGTTAGGTCAACGGGCTGTTGTTCTTCAAACTGCTTGGTTGGCACCTCTAGGGTATGTGTCACCTCAGGATTGGCCGGGGTCTCCCTGTCAAGCCACAGGATGCCAGATGGTTATTATCTCCCGTACCCAAAGCTGGGTGGGGGTTCCTGGAGCAGTCACTTTGTCATGTCCAATTCTGGGTGGGGGTTTCTCTGGCGCCGGATGGCTATTATCTCTCGGCCCAGAGCCGGTGGGGGTCTGGGATTGGCCACTCTGCTAGGTTCGATTCTGGGCAGGGGTTGTATGGTTAAAGAATGCCTATACAAAGTTTGCTGGTAATTTTCCATCTCCTCATGGGTTAGCAAGCGAAGGTACAGAAGCAGAAATAGTGGTTATGGTTATAATTTAGACATCTCACCTTCATTTAAGTTTTGACATTGATAGTATTTTGGGCAATATTTTGGGCATGTAACCACAGTAAAGTCTCATCATTATTTTTTAAAGGACTTTTAAGAGGCCAAACTCTATGGATTCTGAAAACTTGTTTTATTTTTTTTCCTTCCTATAAAATTGTCACCATGCTTATTATCTTAATGGAAAAATTAAGGTACTTAGTGATATGTATGTATATAACTCTAAGGTTAGAGATATGTATACATGTATTACGTACCCACACATATACTCCCTTATTATATTTGAAAGTAACAGTTATAGTTTCATTGTCATGGGGTGTTGTAATGTTAAATAAAGCAGTCAACCAGAAAGGCTTTGCTTTTATACTATTGTTTCTATGGAAGCTTTTTGAAAGCTATATTATAATTTCTGACACCTTGGAAGTTCCACTGAGATTTTTTGCTTGACAAATCTTAATTGATGCCGATTAAATATAGTAATAGGTTTGGCCTTAAAGCAGATTTGACCTTAAAAAAATTTTATAATTTCTTAGTGTCTCCACTAACACTTATTATCAGTTCGTAGTAAGTAGATGAAATTTCAGTTTCAACAATTATAAATAAATTTTATAAGCTGATTGTACGGAATAAGTGAGTATCTTCAAAACATGATTAAATATCAAATGTTATTTTTTTCAAGTTATCTTGTGTGACTAAAGAAGCACTACATGCTTTTGAGAAGTATGGCAAGCCCATATCACATAGCATTTAGCACAACAGATATTAGAGTCTGCCTAGGTGTTGGATTAGCTCTTTTGTGTTTCATCTGTGTGGCTCTGATGAAATTACTTTTCATAATTAAACTTACTTCAACACTTTGCTTTAAGAATAAAATTAGATAAGGGGCACCTGGGTGGCTCAGTTGGTCAAACATCTGCCCTCAGATCAGGTCACGCATGATCTCAGGGTCCTGGAATTGAGCCCTGTGTTGGGCTCCCTGCTCAATGGGGAATCTGCTTTTTCCTCTTTCTCTGCTACTTCCCCTGGTTGTGCTCTCTTTCTCTCTCAAATAAGTAAATAAAATCTTTAAAAGAAAAAAAAAACAGAATGAAATTAGATAATCCCAGGACAGAGTAAACACATAGTAAAAGCTAGCTTTAATATTACATGTTGTTATTATTATTACTATTCCAGGTCACGGGTGGGACTATGATGGAAGAATTGCATCGTCTTAAATATGTTTCCTGTTTAGTTTACACATGCAGTCTATGCAGTTTCTCTCTTGAGCACCTTTCCCTCACAGGTTCTTTGACCTTGGTTAAGTTACTTCTTTGCACTTCAATTTCGTCACCTGAATTGAATTGCTTAAATGACTTCAAAAGTTTGTTTTGACTCTATTATGGTATGATTCTGTGAAATGGAAAATTAATATATTTGGCTTCGGTAGCTTTATTCAAAGCACTGATATTAAAAAGACACAATTAATTCTCATGCTATTATGAGTTTCCATTTATGCCATGGAAGTAATCATTTGGAATAAATCACTTTGGAAGATCTGCTTGATCCAGGTATTCAGGAGAAATCACTAGCATAGCATTTTATTTTTGGATAAAACTCAGAATTCATTAAACCAGCAGAGCTACAGACTTATGAGATACCAGTGAATCTTAATGCCGATAACCCAGTTAATTAAAGCAAATAAGGTGGTACTTTATTAAACTTACAAATCCAAAACTGCACTGAAATGATCTGTACAAAGCCGTGTTGACTTTTATTCGCAGACTTCCCCTCAAAAAAGCATAAAAGTCTTATTTGTTCACAGTGAAAGTCTTTGGGAGCTAATGTGATGTTCTGTCTGTTGCTAGATCTCCGCATCAGAAGACAGCATTCTTCTGAAAGTGTTTCTAGTATCAACAGTGCCACAAGCCATTCCAGCATTGGTAGTGGTAATGATGCTGACTCCAAGAAAAAGAAGAAGAAAAACTGGGTAAGCCCTGGTCATCCATCTTATTCAAAAGCTTATTAGTGCACGATGAGTCAGATTTGTTTTGTTTAGAGATTTAGAAGTCTGTAGCAGTTTACAAAGGGACTCCCTCAAGTCACTGGCCCCCCGGAAGGCAGTACTCATCACCAGAATTAGGGTGGCCTGGTGCTGAGGAGGAGAGGTTTTGGTCAGAACTATTCTTGGGTTTGAATCCCAACTCTACCACTTAATACTTGGACCATAAGCAGGCGACTTCACTTTTTGAGGGGGCCTATGTTTTCTCATCTACAAAAATAGGATAATTAATACCGATTTTATAAAGTTGTTGTAAGAAAACTGAGATGACAGCTATTAATAAATGACAGGACAGGGATTTACCCTGGAGATGAGGGAGAAGAAAAGATGGTGGTGTGGTGGTGATACTGTGGCAGGGATGGAGGAAGAGGAGAGGAAATGAATTGTAAAGAAAGGGAAAGAAGAAACCTAGAAAGCCTCCCCACCTCTCACTTCAACGGGTTATAGTGTGAATAAAGCTTCACCTCCTCAGAAATCAACTACATTAATGTCTGCTTTCTGGGTCTGTTTGTTTTTGGGTTTTTGTTTATTTATTTTTTTTAAGAGAATATAGCAGAAATATAGAAATGTACTTTCCCAGAACAATGCTTTACATGTGCTAGAGATAGAATTTATGATGATACTAAGCAATTGCTAAAAAACTGAGGGGAAGACGCTATCACAGCAAAATGTTTAAAAACCATGCAGTAAAGGATTTTTTTTTTTAATACCATGAAATGAAGGTAATTTCTTAAATAAGTACAACTATTGATGAAATCCAAAACATAACCACCAGAGGATTTTGCTGAGTGCCTGCTATAAATAATGAAAGAAATATCTTTTTTTGTTTTAAAAAAAATGTTTATAAGGTAATATTTTAAAATACTGATCAGCCTTCATTCCCTTGATTTGTAATTCCACACTCTTTCATGTTTCTGCAAGGTGAACTCTAGAGGAAGTGAGGTGAATATAAACCGTGGACAATTTGGCATGCATCTATAAAAAATACCCTACCTTGGCATGAATGCTATTCATTTTGGCAGTAGGCTTTTTATACCTTTCAAAAACAGATTACCTTGTATGTCTTTTCTTTGTGTCTTTTCATTTTAATCTCAAATTTTAAAGAGAAGAGGTAAAAAAAAAACAAAAAACAAAAAACACTTTCTGAATAGAGCTGTAGGGGATACCAATTCCGGTTTTGAATAGCATGGGAATTGAAAATTTGAATAGAAAAATCACAATTAAAGAGGTGTTAGGTAAATTTGATTTCATTTTCCTTTTTAAGTTTATACTGTCAGCAGGACATGACTTGATTGTAGCGCTAAAGTGGCCCATTTAAAACAAATTGCCTTGAAGAGAGAAGCATTGGGAGTGGAGATCCCTTCAAGGTACTTAGTTTTAAATGAGTGCTCTGACAGCCATGCCCTTGACCTTGCACTATTTCAAAGCCTTCCGTGTTTGCGCTGCGCTGGATTAATATAAGAATAAAACAAAACACAAAACGCGGTATCGTTGTTTTCTAGAGATACCGTGCTGCACCTGTTAATACTCTGCTTGTCCGTACTGACCCCAGGCAGTGGCTAGGATAGCACCTGCAAACTAACGCCCCAAAGCCAAATTCTCCACATGCACACAGACCAGAAAGGTCATTCCTGTCCTCTTTTCAGCTGAGAAGCTCATTCAAACAAGCCTTTGGGAAGAAGAAGTCCACCAAGCCTCCTTCCTCCCATTCGGACATCGAAGAGCTCACTGACTCATCCCTCCCAGCGTCGCCAAAAGTGCCCCACCATGCGGGGGACTGCGGGTCCGCATCCATGAAGCCCTCGCAGTCGGCCTCTGCGTAAGTCACTCCCCTCCGCAGGATGCTGAAGTCTCTTTTAAAAACAGCAGCAGGCCAAGCCCCTGTGTGTGTTGTAAATGCAGTCAGGTGACACGATCTGTGCCCGTGGTTTTCTGATCTACCTGAGAACCGTGGGCAGCCCTGGTTTCTCCTTCCTTTTTCACACATGAGAGTCCGTGTGCTTTGCGACCTCACGCTCCACTCTTCTGTGTCATCAGTCTCACTTCTTTGCAAAATGGCCTTTGTCCATGTCTCTGCCTCACTGTGCATTCCATGCAGGTCGCCCCTTGTCTGGCCACCAAAGAAACGGCAAAATGGCCCTGTGATCTACAAGCATAGATCCCGGTAAAATGGCGTGTGATGCATGCAACTTGCCAAGATGCCAGTTCTAACTCAGCAGCGTTTGCCTTTGCTCTTTCTAAAATCCCTCGCATGCATTTCAATGATAGAAACCTCCTCCTCTGTCTTCCTGGTTTTGAAGTCCAGCTTGTTTTCCTAAAAACCAGGCTGTAATCCATTTGCCTTTAATTCCATTAGATAACCTAGCATAGCATTTTTATAGTAGCTCACCGTTTGATGTTACAAGAATGGATGAAATCTTGAGAACTTACAACGTGTGCTTTGATGAGGTGATTCTGTTTTATATACTGTTTAAATCGGATTTCTTCGGGTGCCCATGACGATGACTAGCCTTGCACTGTCATGTAGAACAGAGCCACTAATAAGACCATTTAAGATGCTTGTGTATCCCAGATAATTTCATCACTTATGTAGGAAAGAGGAACCTACCACTAACATTTTGTAATCAACAAGGTAGTCCTCATATTTTTAAATGGGAAAGATACTAGTTCATCAAAAACAAGTTCTCGCACCTTCTTTACTGCAAAACTACCTACAAAACAACAATAACAACAAAATAATGAGGAAGTGATGTGGATGACCTTCAAGGAGCCCTCGACTAGTCCACTTGCATGGGTTGAAACCTGTGATTTAGCTTCATTAGCTTTGATCCCCTAAATCAGCTGAGCTGACCAGGGAGATTATATAACACTCATCCATTATTTAAATGTCCACAACTAATCTCCCTGATTTATTTTCTACAATATTTATATTGGATTTTCATGGTAACTTGAAGACAGTGTAGTAGCAAATAATGTTACACTTTGCACAGTTTTGCAAATAATAATAATAATAATAATAATAATAATAATCAGTTTTAAAAACATGAGTACTTTAAAAAAATATTTCCTAAATTGCAAATAGAAATTTAAGTCCCTTGAAGAATGGCAGAATGAGATGGTGTGATGCTATGCAGCCTCATGAATATCAGCCGCAAGGATATTTTGAAGATTACTTGGTCTTGAATAATAATGGATTGTTTTTAAACTTCAGAAAAATAGGAAGAAAGGATTAAAGGAAAAAGACAGTTCCTGTTTCCAGTTTTGAACCTGGAAATGTATTACTGTTTGTAAAACTCTTTCTCCTCCTCTTTAGGTTTTGCTGGCAGCACAGAACCTCTGTAGCTGCTGGATAATATTGCATTTCAGCCTTAAAGGAAGCATTGCTTTTCCTGATCCCCTGGTTTCCCTCCTGGCAACTGATTGTGTGTTTGTTTCCTTCTTCAGGATCTGTGAGTGCACAGAGGCTGAGGCAGAGATAATTCTGCAGCTGAAGAGCGAGCTCAGAGAAAAGGAGTTAAAATTAACAGATATTCGACTAGAGGCCCTCAGCTCTGCTCATCACCTTGACCAGATCCGGGAAGCCATGAACCGGATGCAGGTCAGTGCTGACCACCTTGCAGGAGCGAAGAGGAGAGACGGAAAATACTGTATCGTTGCCACTCTTGCTTATTATAAAAACAAATCTCTCTTTGAAACCCACCATGGAAACAGTCTGTTTATTCAAACTTTGCCCCTCATCTCCCAACACTGAATGGAGCATTTTGTCAAAGCCAGGGTGCGAAGTGAGAGTACCCCCTGGCCAGTTGCACTCAAGGGCCATTCAAGACACTTGTACCAGTGATTCGGTTCACTTGAGAGCTGAGTTTGCCGAGAAACTACGACAAACGATAAACGTTGCGTCTTCACTTTCCCATGATTTACCTTTGTGTTGGCTTTTTTCCCTTCTTTTGAAATCTGACTTTCAGTTGCCTTTATCTATTTTGTATTGGGGGTGGGGGGGAGTAATGAGGAAACTACAGAAGTTTAACACAAGCTTTCTAAATATGAAAATAAAAGTGATGTAGAATGCCATCTGTAGAAGTAAAGCTTTTGTATTTGGGGAAACATCTGAAGGTTAATTTCAGAACCAGTCTGTGCTCAGGCTAAGTTTTCGTTTTATTATTATAAACCGGTAATCGCTGGGTATTGTAGAGGGCTGAAATAAGAAAAGCTCATTGCTGAGCAGATTTATCTGCCACTGTGTATATTCACCAAAAGGTCTTTGTGGTTTTTAGAAGCTTAGCGCCCCCATTTTGAAGGAACAGAAACTCTTTGAGATGTTAGCTGGGGTTTTAAAATAATTTTAAATCACCTTTTTTATATTGTTTTTCTTTGACTCTGGTTTTCAACTCTCCATGAGTTCAGGATATTATTACAGATGGAATTATTTACCTGTAAGATTTTAACAGTATGTTTAAAATGAGAAATTTGGGCGCGCATGGGTATCTCAGTCAGTTAAGTGTCTGTCTTTGACTTGGCTTTGACTCAGGTCATGATCCCAGGGTCCTGCTCAGCAGGGAGCCAGCTTCTCCCTCTCCTTCTGCTTGCTGTTCCCCTGCTTGTGCGCACTCTCTGTCTCTCTCTGTCAAATAAATAAATGAAATCTTCAAATGAGAAATTTTATGAATGCTTTAAAAATTGTTGTTCTTGATTCAAATGGTATCAAGTCCTGGAAGATTCCTCAAATATAAGGTATATTTAAAAAATGCTTAAACAAATTCTAATGGTTAGTGCATCTATGTTTGTGAATACACAAATATACGTATGTAAGAAAGAGAGTAGGTTGACTTTCCTTCTGAGGAGGAAATCCTGTTTTCATAGTTTATAATTGTTTACTTAACATATCACCATATGCTTTATTTAATAAACCAAATAATCAACTCTGATAAAAGCATTGGTACCATTTTTCTCACTCAAACTAGCTGGATTTTTTTTTTTTTTTCATAATTCCCACCCTCACAACAGAATGAAATTGAAATACTGAAGGCGGAAAATGACCGATTGAAGGCAGAAACTGGTAATACAGCCAAACCCGCTCGCCCACCATCAGAGTCCTCAAGCACCACATCGTCCTCATCTTCACGGCAGTCGTTGGGCCTTTCCCTGAACAATCTGAACATTACAGAGTCTGTTACCTCAGGTAATTTTGTGTACACACCTGCCTGAATCAAATCATTCCTATGACTTCGTGAGTGGGGAGGGGGCTGGAATTTGGGGAATCTCACCCACCACTCTTCTCACTTCACCCTCATGAAAATGTGAGCCCTCTTAATTCTTGGAAATAGCCCCATTTCTTCTACCTTATGATAACTTCAAAAGAGCATTCTCTGTGAAAGAGTGAAAGACTTAAGAGATCATAGTTTTCATATCATTTAAAAAATTACTTGTGTTTGAGAAGTACCTCCTTAACAATTATGAACACCATAAAGAAAAATAATGTTCTCAGTGCTGAGCATTAGTGCTTATGACTATAATACTAGTAATCCCATGCAATTCTGTGGTGTCTTAAGGATATGAAGCCCATTGATGAATACGTCAACACCCCTCTGTAAATTTGACCAGATCTTGCATGATGTTATGTGGAGAGAACATAAGGCTACTACCTCACCCAGGGCACACAGTTCTATTAAACCTTCAACAAACAAACGAAAAGAACTCGCTGGATTCTGTTACTGTGTTCAAGGGTACTAATGAAGGGACAAGGATGCAGTTTTATTTCATAGCAAATAGAATCATCTGACATAATGTTATCTTAGTATCTGACCAACTCTTCATTTATAAAGTGTAACAGCTCCTATGGCCCTGAATCATTTTATGTATAGAAGATTGAGTTGAGGAGAGGTTTACATGAAGATCTGTGGTAATTGCAAAACATAGCCACCAGATGACGCTTGAAAACCAATGATATACATGTTCCTGGGCAGCTGTAGATTCCATTATACAACTATATAATTCTTCCAGGCTTGCCTTAAATGACACTAAAATATAGCAGAAGATGAGGAAGAGAAACAGAGACACAGCATGCTGATGTTGATGAAATTGTTACTAAATCACATCTCTTCTACAAAGTCAGAATTTTAGTAATTCTACCGTTAAATCTGTCCTTCATAATGTAAAATGAATGGTTCAAGTATATAACTTGCTTTCTTCTTAGAAAAGACAGGTGAGGACTAAAAAGGCAAGTAGGAACTCCTTGAAATTCAGGAAACCATTTGGCAGGTTTGGGAGAAGAGAAATGAATTCGGAGAAAAAAACATCAACTAAAATAAATATCAACAGCTTAGAAAATAAAGAGATGTCACAATTAAATGAACTCCTAAACCATACAGTAAATTAGAACTATGGGACTGTGATAGTAACTTGGATGTGTAAATTGTCCCTAAGGTGTTATCACCCAAGTTTTTCAAAAGATACTAAAAAAGGAAAAAACAGAAAATTTAAATGTGTAGATTCTGGGAGCCCTGAGTGATATCCTGTGTGTTGGCTTGTCCATGATGAACCTAATGGAGAAGAGAAGCAATCAGTGACTCTCTTGTCCTGGCTTGACTCCTAAGGAAAGACAGGGGCCTGGACAACATCATGGCAGGATTTCCTTGCTTGTTACATGATTTTGTTTTATCTCATTGAAATATAATAAGGTTTAAAGGGGGCATAGTTAGTACTAAAGATAGCTTAGAAACTGAAGCCAAATAAAAATGAAACTAAAATTCATGTCCAGGAAAGACTAAAATTCACAAAGATAAATATAATTAAATAAATCAAATATAGTTTCTGTATTCATCAGACTGAAAATACTGATGTCTGTGATTCAGAATTTGAGGCAAATTTTTGGGGGGAGAGGGGTTTCAAAATTGTACTGTTTAATACTTATTTTATTACTTCTTTGTAGTTCATTATTATTTTATTTTCTTAATTATTTTTTACTAGTGACAATTGTATCTGAAGTAATAAAAGATTAAATCACATGACTAGGATACGGTTTTCACCATCTTCACTCTTGTTTACTGGGTTCAAAATTAGAAATCAGAAGTCCCTTTCCATTGGGGTTTTTTAAGTAAAAAAACTTTCTAGGGTTCATGATCAATTTGTTATAAAAGGTGAGGGGTAGGCAGGGCAGTGGATAATTGACAAATGTTTGGTTCCTAATTTATAACTGCATATTCTGTATAGCCAGTAAACACAGAATTTGAAAAGCCTTCATTTTTTTGTTCAGAATTTCACTTAATTATAACCAGAATGCCAGATCTTTTTATTCTTCCTTCAAAATATTGACAGAGGACCATAACTTGTTTTCTGCAAAACAAACAAAAAAATAAAACCAGCCCCCATAGAAAAGTTTTGCCTCAAAAATTTGCTGTTTTCATTTTTTTCTTGGAGTTGTTTCTTCAGGTGATCATCTTATCAATATATTGGGAACAGGGGGAGACACATAGTGAGTCATGATGTGCTCCTCCCCCCACTATGAAGAGAAGGAGTTACAATAAACACACAGAAAAAGGGAATAATGGTTAGAACAGCTGACCTTATTAAACACTGAGGATAAAGTACTATAAAAGCATTATCTCTGATGGTCTCAGTAACCCTATGTAGTAGGTGCTGTGTGAGCCCCATTTTACAGATGAGGAAACCAAGACTGAGGAAAGAGATGATAATAATTTGTTCAAGATCATGTGAATAGTAGGAGGCAGAGCTAATATTTGAACCCAGATCTGTATGAAGCCAGTACCTGATCTTTTCACTACTATATTCATTTTGCTTTAATTAACCACATACAAGATGTCGAGATTCATACATTCATTTATTGTAAATACTTACTTCTGCTCTCAGGAGAAATTCCATATTTTCAGCACATTTTTTAAAAAAATAAACATAACATGAAAGGAGTAATAGGTTCCAAAGCAAACCTGAACAGAAAAGTAGATCAGAAATCAGACTAAATGTCTTGCTGTGGAGAACTAGGCCGCTCACGACCTGGCCCTTGTCCATCTCATCATTTCATACTACTCTTCCCCGCCCCCAACTTGATCTCCACAGTCCGGCCACGCAGAGCATTGGTCTGAGCCTTGAACACACCCAGCTCTTTCATCAAGGGTTTTGCATCTGTTCTTGTTTTCTGGACCTCTTTTCCTAGGTCTTGCTGGTCTTATGTCTAAACAGCGCCTCCTCAAGGAAGGCTTCCAGGATGACCTATCCGTGTAGAGCCAACTTCCTTCGGTTATTGTTTCACTGCTTCATGCCCATTATTTCTTGCACTTAACACATTCTAAAATTACACTAGGAGAATGTATACTCCAAAAGAGCAAAAAATTCATTTTGCTTCTTAGCCTTCATTCCTAATGCCCAACACAGTTCCTGGTATCATTTAGGTTTAATAAATATTTTTGAATATTTATAAACATTTATGACTAATGGAGCAAAGCACAAAGAGATAATTTGGTCACAGCCTACCAGAAATTTAGATGTAGGCAGTCAATGGTATCTATTCTAAACTTCTAAGAAAAAGAGCAAGAGGATTAAATGACACTTAACAAAGAGTTTTATTTTTGACTGAGATAAGCAATAAGGTGAGAAGTTCTGAACATATTGATCTGGTAAAATAAATTTCTAGTAAGGAGATTATCTTTGATGATTTAAAAATTTCTAGCTACAATAAATGAAGGCAATGCGTGGCCTTCCAATAAAAAAAAAAAAAAAAAAAAAAAGAATTCCAGCAAAAATATCCATGTTTCTCAAATTCTCTTGATTTTTGATGATTTTTACTTCTTCCTTTGTGAAATTACATACTCTTAATTATTAAGATAATAGGACCATTTCATTTTCAGAAGGTAATTGATTAAATTATAATTTCTCTGATAGTACATTCACAGCCTTTATCTCTATAAATTTAGTCAGAGTAATTGAGGCCTCATGTCACCAGACACATGTGCTTTTTAGCACGTAGCTGAGTTCTATAATAACATTATTGTCAAAGGAAAACTTATATGTGGGATAGTTGATGTTAGTAATTATCCAAATGGACATTAATCTCATATAATATATTTTGAAAATTAATCTTTAATTGCATTTAAAGGCTGGTGCTTTGAAGGTTAGCTAGCTTTATCATACTTCTGTAAGTCTTAGCTGATTACTAGAAATACTATTTTGGTTTTAAAAACTATAAGCATGAAGGGTACAGGAAAGTGATAATTAATGTACTTCCATAGGGAAGTATAATGCTATGGTTGAAATTCAATAACAGTACCTAACAATTATAGATATAAGGTAAGCAACAGTAAAGCTGGATATGTGCCAGATGCTTGAAAATAATTTCAGTTGACAGCCAATCTCAGCACCTTAGCATTCGTAAATTGCATGGGTATTGAGTTTGGATATTTTAGGTTGGTTAGAAAAGTCAAATTGCTTTTCAGTTTGTCACAGTTACAATGGTAACAGAGTATTACTCAGGTATTCCTCAGACCTGGGTATAATAGGAAAAGAAACCCTTTATTTCCTCATCTGAAGGCAATGGCCCAGCATGTGGGTGAAGGTCTTTGAAGGCAGAAATAAATTCTTAGACTGAACCTTCAGTCCAACCACACGAATTCATCTTCTTGAAAGCTGAGATTTTTCAAACTAGTTAGGCTAGAATGGGAAACAAAAAGACCAAATATTCCCACTGAAAGTTATAAAACTATGAAGGAGAAAACAATGAAAATAAACAGTTCCAAGCTAATGTGACTCTATTGTGGTGTGAAACTTTGGTAGATATTTTGCTAGATGATGCTGGCGATGCAACTGGACATAAAGATGGCCGCAGTGTGAAAATTATCGTCTCCATAAGCAAGGGCTATGGCCGAGCAAAGGTATGTTCTTAATTTTAAATTCTTTAACTGAATTATGAACATGACCATGAATCAAATCTATTTTATATTTGAGTGTTTGTCCTAGTAAATATACTATCAGCGTATGTATCTTGGCATTGGCTTAATATGTTGTAGAAGCATGGAAGTTAGGGACTTAAAAGAAATGATACGATCATATAAGTAGAAATGTGTCTCAGTACATCACGTTCATTCACTGGTGACAACCATTCTCATTGTTTGTCAACCATTCTCATTTCTAGAACTTCAAAAAAGTAACACTGCTTTGTTGGACAACAACATCTTGTCTAACATTCTTTTGGTGTCACCTTTAAAATACAGGTGTATTTATGACATGTAGTAACATGTTACCAGAGTTATCAATATAGTCATTGTACAAAGAGGAGACTATAAGCTATATGAATATTATAGACCCTGGAAAGAAATATTCACTGAACTTAGTATGATATTTCTATTGATGCTACGTGTATGGATCATTTTTTAAGCAAAGTCTAAGTTGATGAGGAAAATATTTTAACTTTTCTGGAATCAAATTTTGTTATCATGACTCAAGTCCTTTTTTAAAACTAAAAGTATTATTTTAAGCTGAATTTTGTAGTTGAGTGGCCAAGAACACAAATTTGTAAGTCTCTGAATTTTTTCCTATCAAAAAGAAAAAACAAAAACTCCTTTGGAATTTTAAAATAATTGAAGTTTTGAAGCTTGAAAAGTAAGATAGCACTTGTGAATTTTTACACTGAGCAAATATTCAAAGAATTCCAATGCCATAAACTTTCTGCTTGAGCTGCAGATTTATGCCAGATTTTCCCAAGTGGGTCTTCATGCAAAAGGCTGTAATAGTCTCAGTGAAGCTTAAACTTGCTCTAATTTAAAAGCAGCTACTTACAAAACATAGTATGAGCATTCATTTTGCCTGGGTTACAATAATACTGGGAAACAAGTTTTCTTTTTAAAAATAATGCTAAAAAGTGATGTTTTTGAACATTGAAGGTAGTTGTCTTAGTTTTCTTGAGCTTCTATAACAAAATACTATAGATTGGGTGGCCCAAACATCAAAAATGTATTTTGTGAAGCCCAAGATCAAGATGCTGGCTGATTTGGTTCCTAGTGAGGAATCTCTCATTGCATTGCAGATAGCTAACTTCTTGATATGTCTTCTTATGTCCTTTCCAAAGTGTGTGTACTTGGAGAGAGAGAGAGAGAGAGAGAGAGAGAGAGAGAGAAAGAGAGAGAGATGGAGGTCTCTCTCTCTTCCCGTATTTATAAGTTACTAATCTCATCATGAGAGCCCCATTCTACTAACCTACTCTGACTTCTTCCTAAAGTCTCCATTTCCAAAAATCATCACATTGAGGGTTATGGCTCTAACATATGGATTTGGGGGAGACATAAACATTCAGTCCATAAGAGTACTAAAAAAAAATCACAATGGTTTGCTGTGAATTTCTTAACTCTTTCTGGAAAAGGTATTGGCTTCTAACTTGAATTATATCTAAATGATGACAATAATCATTTCCCCTTATATTGGTAAAAGTTACAGATAAAAAATCAAGACTCTAAGGTGGCTAAGTGACTTACCTAAAGTCACATTTCTTTAATTAGGTGGTAGAATTAGGTAGGTAATTCTGTGTTGTAGGATCCGTATCTCCTAATATCTGACTTAGGTATTATTCTAACACCTTTTAAGGATGAATGCAGTAGGCAACCAGAGGATTATAATGTATCAACAAGCTAATTATATCTACTGGCCTCATGCTTACTTTTACATGACCATTTCCAGTCATCGTAAAAAAGGCTACACTTAGACTATAAATCTGGAATTATTTGTCCAATATATGTAGAAAGTCCTCAAAATCCCATGTGACAAAAAATAATAATAAATTTGGGACCATTCTTTGTTTTGAAAGGGATTCTTTCCTTGATAAAGTGAGTCCTGTAGGATTCCCTGACATGTTCTTTTAGTGGATTTTCTGATAAATTCAAAATGGGAACTGTTTTGTAAATATGTGAATGCCATGCTACTGTGGATAACACATTTCTAAAAAGATGGATTAGACTTTAGAGGTGTCTGGGTGGCACAGTCGGTTAAATGTCCCACTTGGTTTTGGCTCAGTTTGTGATCTCAGGGTTGTGAGATTGAGCCCCACATCAGGCTCTGTGGTCAGTGGGGAAGCTGCTTGAGATTCTCCCTCTCCCTCTACCCTTCCCCAGGAGTGCTCTCTCTCTGTCTCTAAAATAGACAAAATAAATCTAAAAAAAAAAAAAAAAAAAAAGACAGATTAGATTTTAGGTATAATCTAAATTAACAAATGAAAAAACTGATTTTTAGACTTAGCAAAGATAGGATCAAAAATGAGTAAGATGAAGTTCTAGGGCACATATGAGATAGTTCTCGTCCATCTCTGTCACCTTCTCCCTTCTACCAAGCTGCTTCTCTTCCAGAATGCACCCACTGCATTAAAGCAAAAGACTATTTTTCCTACTACCAAACAGGTCATGAATCAGTTTTCCATACCATTCCACTTCATCTCATCTCATTCTTTCTTGTTGTTGTTATTGATGTTACTTCATTTGTTTAGTTTGTTGGGATATGTTTTACTTTATATAATAAACTATACATGTCTGTTGCTATAACATCCATAGCATAGGCTTAATGAACATTTTAGTCCTTAATTATTAGTACATTAGTATGTTTTATTAGAAAATAGAGTAATAAAACAAGACATATAACTGGGTTTTATCATGTTTTATTTTATTCTTTCTTAGGATCAGAAGTCTCAGGCATATTTGATAGGATCCATTGGCATTAGTGGAAAAACCAAGTGGGATGTCTTAGATGGTGTAATTAGACGTCTCTTTAAGGTAAGTTGTGCAAGATATCTTGATATTAATTTTTGAATATGCTTTATTTTAGATGCTTTTCTTAGCTTTAGTAATGTAGACACATCTGCTTTTTCTTCCCTCCATTTCAAGTAGTAAGGAAAGCTTTCTCTCCTTATGCTGCGTGATATTAATAATTCTTTTATTACCAATTCCAAAATTCTTGACAGCTAGCTTCATATCCCCATGAGTTTTATATTTGTTGTAGATGAGTTGAATCTCTGTTTTGACTTCCTTTTTGTATGTATCATTTTAGGAATATGTGTTCCGAATTGATACATCCTCTAGCCTTGGTCTGAGCTCTGACTGCATTGCTAGCTACTGTATAGGAGATTTAATTAGATCTCACAGCCTAGAAGTGCCTGAACTGCTGCCTTGTGGATACCTTGTTGGAGATAATAACATCATTACTGTGAACCTGAAAGGTAAAAACAAAAACGAAAAGAAAACAAACTGTATTTTTTAAACCAACATCCATTTTTTTCTTCCTTTCTTCCCCCCCCCTCCTCCCTCCATTTCTCTCTCTCTCTCTCTCTCTCTTTTTTTTTTAGTTTTACTTCAGATTTTCGTATTTGAAAATTGTGTTAACTACATTGATAGTTTTAGTATGAAATGGGACATATTTATTTTTAAAACACTAAAATCTTACTAAAAACACTAAAATTCAAGTAAATGAAATTCTTTGACTTCTGGGATGTGAAACTTGGAATGTAATTTTGAAGATTCTCCAAGACTCAAGAATAGGAATGTGATTTAGGGAATTTCAAATTTCTAGGTTTTTCCCCATTATCATCTTTCATTTTGGGAGGGCACAAAGAATTTCTTGCCTATCCCAGAGTAATAAATTCATCACTGTACTTTGATTTTAAAATATGTGTACCCAATAAATACCCACTGGGGATAGAGAATAGATGTTAAGAATTGGGGCTAAGAAATTCTGTTTGCTTTGGATGATGTGATTAATTATAGGCAAATGGAATATCTGAAGTATACTTGTCTCCCTAATTCTTTGTTCATATATGTTAAAGAGCCAGAACAGATCTCTATAAACTGGATTAATAGAGGAATTTGCCAACATTTGATTTTGTGATTAAGGTGCTTGGGTTAGTAGTAAAAGGGGATACTATTGCTTTACTTCTTAATTCCTTGCCAAATATCACAATTCATATTCTTCCAAAGCTTAAGTGGGTGAACAGCTGGGGTTTATAATGAGAGATAGAAGAGAATGAAGAGGAAGAGAAAATAGGAAGAAAAAGGGAAGAAAATACATATGTATTTTAATTTGTACACTTATTCTTAACAAAACTACCCCCTTCAGAGGGAAGGAAGATATTATAATAGAATTTATAGTAATTCTTCCACTTCTCTCTGGAAACATAAGTGGGAAACCTGAAGTAGACAGTGGAGGAAAGCCTGAACAAAAGGAAAGCACTTAGGTTCATTTAGATGTTCACTCTGCCTTATTAGTAATGCTTTTTTGTCTTAAAATGGCAACACGTAGTTGTGAGTTAGAAATATCAAGGAAAGCATTTTACAAAGCCCGCATTCCCATGACCAATAAAACTCTGTTGTGGGTTAACACTGTATTTTAAATTCCAGCTTCTGTAGAACAATAAGGCATGCTGTTCCTTTTGTTTCTCCTTCAGGGGTAGAAGAAAACAGTTTGGACAGTTTTGTTTTTGATACACTGATTCCTAAACCAATTACCCAGAGGTACTTTAACTTGTTGATGGAGCATCACAGAATTATACTCTCAGGACCCAGTGGTACTGGAAAGACCTATTTAGCAAACAAACTTGCTGAATATGTAATAACCAAATCTGGGAGGAAAAAAACAGAGGATGCAATTGCCACTTTTAATGTGGACCACAAGTCAAGTAAGGTAGGTCACAAAGTCCTAAGAGAATTGTTGCTATTTATCGTAAGTGTTTTAAGCAATTAAGCTATAAGATTATGTGAAATCCATTTTGAACATGGAAACCTACCATCTCTCTGACTAAAACAAAATCTGATGGATGACTTAACCCTTTTTCATGAGTTTAAACAAGACTGCTCTTAGGTAACATGCAGTTATCAGGTACTTCTCAAGCATTGAGAATATACAGAAGAAAATGACAAGTCTCTATTGTCTGATTTCTCTTAGACATCCATCTGGGAAGTGTTAGAGTAGAAAGAGATCCATGCAGAGTTCTGTAGAAGCAAGAGGGGAAAATATAATTCTTCCTGGAAGAATTAGAGCTTTATAAAAAGTCAATACTTGACCTGGGTCTTAATAAATAGGTGGGAATTAACTGGGGTGTTACAGCCAGGAGGATGTGGGTATGATTAGAATAGTCCAGGCAGAAATTCTGGGAGTAGCAATTTGCTTACATTTTATTTCTATAGGATTTCTGCTTAAAAACCTTAGGAAATTGAACCGTATTTCATTTTGCCATCAACGAAGGTCTAATGTACCATAATAATCAGCTTGAGCACTCTCAACTATTAAATAGGCATGAGGGGGCTATAAAGCCTAGCCAGTACTTTCATATATTATGAGTAAAACAAAGAATCCTAAAAAGAAAATACTTAATGCCTAACATTTCCTAATGCTGGAATATTTTTGCCTGTAAGTACACATTAGATTCTCAATCAATTCAGCCTAAGCTTCTCTTAAGAAACTTTGTCTGTTATGGGCAATACCTTGATGGAATCCACATGACAGTGGGTGATGTCATTTTTCCAAAGATAACCTGGTTAGATGATCTAAACTAACCCAAGTGACTCAGAAAATTCAGGCTTACAAATTTTCAGAAATAAATTCAGGTCACAAAATTTGGATTGGATTCTTGAAATAAACCAGACATACAGTTTAGTGAACAAAACATTTCTTAATGTTATGAACAATAAACCAAAAAACTGGACAACCTAAGAGCAATGGAAAAGCTACAGAAAAAGCAACGGAAAAAAACTTAACAACTTACCATGACTGAATCCGGAAGAAATAGAAAATCTGAATAGACCAATTACTTGTAAGGAGATTGAATCAGTAACCAAAAATCTCCCAAAGAAGGAAAACTCAGGAGCAGATAGCTTTGCTGGTGAATTTTGTCAAACATTTAAAGAAGAACTAACACCAGTCCTTCTCAAACTCCTCCAAAACTTTGAAGATGATGGGACAATCCAAAACTCATGAGGCCAGCATCATCCTGATACCAAAACTAGAAAATGATACTGCTAGAAAAGAAAACTATAGACAATATTCTTGATGAGTATAGATGTAAAAGCTTTCAATAAAGATATTGAAATCAAATCAAATTCAGTAGCACATTAAAAAAGATCTTTCACCATGATCAAGTGGGATGTATCCCTAGGGTACAAAGATAGTTCAACATAGAGAAATTAATCAGTGTGATATGGCACAGAGAATGAAAACAAATCATATGATAATCTCAATAGATGCAGAGACAACATTTGACAAAGTATATCATTCATGTAAAAACTCTTAACAAATTAGGTTTAGAAGGATCACTTCTTAACAAAGGCCAGATATGACAAGCCCACAGCTAACACCACAGTCAGTGGTAAAATGTTGTTAGATTTTCCTTTAAGATCAGGAACAAAACAAAGATGCTGACTCTCATCATTTCTATTCAGCATAGTCCTAGAAGTCCCAGCTAGAGCAATCAGGCAAAGAAGAAGGAGGAGGAGGAGGAGAAAGAGAAGAAGAAGGAAGAAGGTAAATGAGAGGGGGTGAAGAAAAGATATCAGAATCAGAAAGAAAGAAGTAAAGTTTGCTCTATATGCAGATGACATATTTTTACATATAGAAAATCCTAAAGACTCCACCCCCAGAAAACCCTGTTAGATTTAATTAATGAATTTAATAAAGTTGCAGGATATAAAATTAACAAACAGAAATTAGTTGTGTTTCTATACACCAACAATGGATTTACTGAAAAAGAAATGAAGAAGTTGATCTCATTTATAGTAGCATCAAAAACAATAAAATACTTATAAATTAAAATTATTTTACATAATATTTACATAACTAAATTTACATTACATTGACGAAAGAAATTGAAGAAGACACAGATAGGCATCACATGTTCATGGGCTGGAAGAATTAATATTATTAAAACTAACAAAAACTATCTATAGATTCAATGCAATTGCTATCAGGATTCCAATGGCATTTCTTATAGAAGTCCAAAAAAAAAAAAAAAAAACCCCTCATAAAATATATATGGAACCATGAAAGACTCTGAATAGACAAAGGAATCCTGAGAAAGAAGAACAAAGCAGGAGATCACACTTCCTAATTTCAACTATACTATGAAAGTATAGTCATTAAGATAGTAAGGTAATGCCATGACAATAAATGCATAGAATTGGCAGGCACAATGAAACAGAATCAAAAGCCTGGAAATGAACCTAAGTCTATACCATCAACTAAAGATTTAAATGTAAGACCTGAAACCATGAAACTCCTAGAAGAAAACATAGCAATAAAACTCCTTGACATGGGTCTTGGTAATGATTTTTTGGATAGGACACCTGAAGTACAAGCAACAAAATAAAAAATAAACAAGTGGGAATACATCAAACTAAAAACTTCCACACAGCAAAATGAACCATCAACAAAGTGAAAAGACAACCTACAGAATTGGAGAAAATATTTACAAACGATATATATCTGTGAAGGGGTTCATATCCAAAATATAGAAAAAACTCATTCTACTCAATAGCAAGAAAACATATGAACCAATTAAAAAAATGAACAAAGGACCTGAACAGACAGTCTCCAAAGAAGGTATACAAAAGATCAACAGACACATGAAAAGATGCTCAACATCACTAGTCATTAGGAAAATGCAAATTAAAACCACAATGAGATATCACCTCATGCCTGTTAGAATGGCCATCATCAAAAAGATGGGACTGGAACTGGAAGAGATTATGCTGAGTGAAATAAGTCAAGCAGAGAGAGTCAATTATCCTATGGTTTCACTTATTTGTGGAGCATAACAAATAGCATGGAGGACATGGGGAGTTAGAGAGGAGAAGGGAGTTGGGGGAAATTGGAAGGGGAGGTGAACCACGAGAGATTATGGACTCTGAAAAACAATCTGAGGGTTTTGAAGGGGCGGGGGGTGGGAGCTCGGGGTACCAGGTGGTGGGTATTATAGAGGGCACGGATTGCATGGAGCACTGGGTGTGGTGCAAAAATAATGAATACTGTTATGCTGAAAATAAATAAATTTAATTAAAAAAAAAAAAAAAGACGGGCGATAACAAAAAGACGGGAGATACCAGGCTGGTAGGGATGTAGAGAAAAGGGGACCCTTGGCTGTTGGAGGGATTGCTAATTGAAATAGTCAGTGTGGAAAACAGTGGAAGGAACCTCAAAACTTAAAAATAGTACTGCCATATGATCCAGCAGTTCCATTTCTAGGAATGTATCCAAAGGAAATAAAAATACTAACTCAAAAAAAATTTGCATGCCCCCCATGTTTATAGAAGCATTACTTAAAATAACTAAGATATGGAAACAACTTAAGTGTCCCTGAAAAAAAAAATTGGTGTATAGATACATATATGTGTGAGTGTGTGTGTGTATGTATATACACACAGTGAAATATTATCCAGCCGTAAAAAAGATGAGGAAATCCTACCATTTGCTAAAAATGGATAGACTTTGAAGGTATTATGTTAAGTGAAATGTCAGAGGAAGACAAATACTGTATCATCTCACTTATATATGGAATATCAAAAAAAAATTACCTGAGGCAGAGGATGGGGGACAGGAATTGTAAGAAAATGGTTAAAAGTTACAAACTTGCAGTTACAGGATAAATAAGTACTTGGGATGTAATATTAAAATGATGACCATAGCTAACACTGCTGTATGACATACAGAAAAGTTGTTAAGGGAGTAAATTCTAAGAGTTTCTTTCACAAGAAAATTCTTCTTTCTCTTCTTTTTTATTGGATCTATATGAGAAGACGATGATAGCTGAACTTAAGGTGATAATTATCTCACGATATGTGCAAATCAAATCGTCATGCTGTTCACCTTAAGTTTATGCAAGGATGTATCTCAATTATTTCTCAATAAAAATGTTCTTAATGGAGTAATTTATTAAGAAATAAGGATTTCCTCATCTTTTTTACGGCTGGATAATATTTCACTGTGTGTATATACATACACACACACACACTCACACATATATGTATCTATACACCAACTGAAATCTAAGGCAGATAGCTGAGTTTCCTTTGGCTTGGTTTTCCCAGCTGTAATATGGAAAAAGTAGTAGGGGCATGGTAAGAGCTAAGAGTGTGGGGGTAGGTGGTGGGGAACGGGGGAGATATATATATGCAATTAATGTATAATAGCTTTCAGTGAAGATTTCTTTCACAAATATAGAGCCATTCAAACATGACCCCCCAAACTTTGTTCAAAACTATCTTATATGTTGTTTTCAAGGAGAGCAATCATGTACATAAAATATGCTGGGATCTCTTCAAGTTAAATAAATATAGCTCATGAATTCCAAATATTTCCTTGGAACTCATCACCCTTCAAATTTTTGAACCACCTATTCTCATTTCAATGAAATAGAGACATGTAACCTGAGGTCGAATATTTGACTCTTCTCTAAACAGAAGTATAAAGAGTAGAGTCATTTGTTTGCTTCAGCCTACATGTTTAATGCCTCCTGCAAACTCTAGGTCTCCTCAGAACGTTACTTAAAAAAGCATTTTTACCACCATTCTTTTTTCTTCTCTGCGAGAAAGAGGAAAGGATTATGTCTCTTAACCATCTTCAGTGTATTCTTTGAATTTCCCCCAATGTTGGTATGACTTTAGAAGTGACTTCCTTATGAAAAAAACAAGTGGTTGGTAAAAAGACAATAGATTTGTTATAGGAAACCATGTCATTTTGACAAAGTTGGGGATCACTTAAAATAAAATTTTTCATCAAGTAGAGTGATTTGGGCTTCATTGGGATGTAGTTTAACATGGTATAATAAAACATTTGGTAATTTACACTAATAAAATTTACACTTAGAAAGTTATTTATACTTATAAAATCGGCCTCACTCCTCACATTTACTGTTATATTTATGTTCTTTTTATTTCAGTCAAAAAACTGTTTAGTGTTTGGAGATGTTCTTAATCAATAATATTATACTAATTTAAAAAAAAATTGTCACCAAATATTACCAGCACTCTTATTTTCTTCTTTTCCTGAATAAAATCACTTGTGTCATTAGTAGGTGAGCTTAATGTTTATTATTACAAAAAACAATGACAAATAAAGCCTAGCCAAGAGCATTGGAACAGAATTAATGAGGCTTGGAAGTAGTAATAGGAAAAATCCCTGGACAAATCATGTGGCATTTGGCATCAAGAAAGCAAAAAATACAACTAACAAACGTGTATTGTTTCTTTCTGTTGTAAGATCTGAATGAGCTGTCAGCAATGCGGGATACCGTCGTTGCTAGAGAATTTAGCCAATTCTTGCCAAATTCTCAGAGATTCTGCGATGGTTTTTGTTTGCATTGGTTTGCTTTTATGTGAGGAATGGGTAAGTGAGAATGGTATAAAGGAGTCGGGATGAGTAGTTGAGACTGTCTGAGGGGTAGCTGCTCACAGTGTAGATGTACTAAAGTAAAGTGAGAACGAGGCATGAAGTAATAAATCCTGTCCCTGAAAAATGAAGCCATGTCACGGCTGACGGGCGATATGCTAGGCTATAGGAAGCAATGAAGAGACAAAGCCAAAAAAACACTTATGGATTCAAAAAAATGTCAAACAATAAAACCACCAAAAGAAAAAAAATCTTTTCACGTGTTTGGCACTCCCCTGCATTTTACATTCTGTCCCTCTTCCTGCTCTCGAAGTCCTCCCTCGATCTGCCAGCTGGGATATTTTGATCGAGAGCAGTACACATAAGCAATTACACTTTGTGACATTTGATCTAGTGAGCCCAGAAGGCTAGAGATGGATTTAGTAAATAATATGTGGCCAGATGAAACACTTGGAATGTTAGGTAGGAAAAGATCAGAAAACTGGTCTTGGCAGATTCATTTTTTTTGGGCCTAGAGTCAAAACCGGAGAAGGCAATGATCAACAGCTTTTACAGAACTGCCGATTTCTCCATATATTTTCAGAGTATGGGATTCATCTAATTATCAATGTCCATCTGATAGGTATACCTGTTTTCTTTTGCCTAATTAGATCTTGCACATGAAAATTTTAACGCTAATGTATCAGTATTTCAATCTAAGATTGAACCCCAATTAAGTGATAGTGGGGATTATAAAGTGATTTCAAAAGGGTGTGAGAAAAACTCAAGTTATATGACAAAATTGTTTGTGTCTAATTTTGTCCACTTGCAGCCATAGCTTTCATTAGATTCCCAAAGGGGACTACTGCCCTTCTCAAGATGAGAGAGAATCATGAGAATCGAACGGCCCTACTTTCCCACAATCCCTCAGGGATGTCTTAATTACCAAGTTCAATGCCCTTTGCTTCTCTTCTCTGTATCTCTCCCTCTCTCCCTCTCTCTCTTTCTCTCTTTATTGCTTATGGATAGCAAATTGCTATAGACCATCCTCCCTTTCTAGAAATTCCTCTAATTTTCGAGATTATCATTCTGTTTCCTTCTTACCCTCCAGCAAGCTCCTTCTCAGCCTCCTTCACCTCCTGGTAAATGAAAAGATGACCCAACATTCTGTTCTCTCCCACTTCTGTTCTCACCTGCATAACTCCCCTCATTTCAATTTGCATTGATTCACATTGGACACGGTTAGCCAAACCCGCCCTCCTGAATAGGAGGCCTTTCCCTTAGCATACACGTTTCTACCACATACAAAGTTTAGAAAACCCAGGTTCAGCTCTGAAAAAATACCAAATCCATCTTCTTCCCTCCATCTCCGCTACCATCACCCTCCCACCAAAATTAACACTATCCCTGGGATGACAGCAACTGTTTTCTAACTGCTTGATTCGCAACTTCTGTTAAATCTCCCTTCTCTCTCTTTCTGATTTTTCCCTTCATCTCATGAAAAATACAGTATCTTTTCATTATTGAAGTCTGACTGCATTAAATCCTGCAACATTTTTCTATTCTTTTCTGTACAAAGTCAAAATCTTCCCACACCTGTACCATCCCTATTAAGTCCCATATTTTCTCTTGGCTTCAGCAGTTTTGTTATTCTCTTGACTGGTCCCTCTTCTCCTCTACAATATACTTACCACAATTAAATCATGATTCTGACTACATTACTCAGGACCCCACACAGAACATTCATTGTTTCTTTGCTGCCAGTAGGAAAAATCCAGTAACCTTTCAAATCATACCAGGTTGCAAACACTTCTTTCCAATTTACTTAACATTATTTATATTCACAAAACATATACTACTAGTTTCTTTCTTACCACGTTTTTTTTTTAAAGATTTTATTTATTCATTTGACAGAGAGAGATCACAAATAGATGGAGAGGCAGGCAGAGAGAGAGAGAGAGGGAAGCAGGCTCCCTGCTGAGCAGAGAGCCCGATACGGGACTCGATCCCAGGACCCTGAGATCATGACCTGAGCCGAAGGCAGCGGCTTAACCCACTGAGCCACCCAGGCACCCTCTTACCACGTTTTTTTTATGTTTCTGCCTTTAATTATTCTTTTCCCTCTATTTGGAAAGCTCTTCTTCCATTTTTAAGCATCAAAACATTACCTAATCCTAAAAATAAAAGGTTAGTAGAAAATAATACTACCACCAGAAAGTCTTTTTTGGCAGTACAAGTAAGGTTTACATGCTTTGAACAAAATCTTTCGTGTATGCTCTTTTAATACATTTTTTTTAAGATTTTATTTATTTATTTGACAGACAGAGATCACAAGCAGGCAGAGAGGCAGGCAGAGAGAGAGGAGAAAGCAGGCTCCCCAAGGAGCAGAGAGCCCGACGTGGGGCTCGATTCCAGGATCCTGAGATCATGACCTGAGCTGAAGGCAGCGGCTTAACCCACTGAGCCACCCAGGCACCCCGATACATTATTTTTTTAAAGATTTTATTTATTTATTTGTCAGAGAGGGAGGCAGAGCGAGAAGGAGAAGCAAGCTCCACACTGAGCAAGGAGCCCGATGGGGGACTCTATCCCTGGGATAAGCTGAAGGCAGGCGCTTAACCCTCTGAGCCACCCAGCATCGGAGATACATAGGTTTTGTGGGTTTTTTTAAAGATTATTTATTTATTTATTTGACAGAGAGGGGGGGGGATCACAAGTAGGCAGAGAGAAAGAGAGGAGGAGGCTCCCCGCTGAGCAGAGAGCCCAACAGGGGGGCTGATCCCAGGACTCCTGAGACCACAACCGGAGCCGAAGGCAGAGGCTTAACCCACTGAGCCACCTAGGCACCCTACATTGTTTTTTCTACTGTGAATTACAGTTTGGTTTTTTACACACACACACACACACACACACACACACACACACACACACGTAACCCACTATTCTGGGTAATAAGCTTCTTGAATGCTTTTCCATTTCTAATTAATCATTATCTCTTTGGTATTTCTGTTACCTTTGATAAATAAATTGCTCTTTCCCTACTGAAAAAAAAAAGTTGTTCGTTCACATTTGTTTATGTAGAACGATCCAAATTTTTCTGCATAGATTCAAAGTCTATTTTCTTTTTCATTGCAACACCACTGCCATGCACAATTTCTCTTGTAAAAACAGAGCACTTATTTTTCCCCAAACACATCACACGCTCATACCTTCCAGCTTTCACTCTTTATTATTTGTACTTCAATAGTTTGTCCCCAAGGACCCTGTTCTCTGAACAAGTCTGGATGAGGTGCCTCTCTTAAGTTTCCCTATAATGTTTTGTGCATTTCACTTACCACACTGTTTTTGTGTTTTACTTTTTGAACTGCCTTTCTGCTTATCAATTCTAAATTCCTGGAATGGAGAAATATTCTCTGAATCCTTAATACCAAAAGTACCTGGAGCATAATAAGTGCTTGCTAAGGTGTTTGGAAAGGATAAATAACTGCTCAATTATCATTTAGAATTCTACTCACTATTCAGAATTCATCTCAAAATTTCACCTCACTATGTAAGTCCATCAGGATCCCCCAGTTGGAATTAATCCTTCTTCTTCCTACAGACCATGACTCCCCTTTTAACCTCTCTAATGGGATGTTTTGTATTGCATTTTGTACATTTATTAGTTATGTATGTACCTACCATAACCATGAGTTACATATCACCCTCCCAAGCTCCAGCATTTCCTTCTCTAGAAAGCTTTCCTTGAAACCTGCCACCTAGGCAAAATCTCCTCCCCTGACCTTTCGTAGCTCATAATATATTATGATATCGTATTCAAATTGATATCATAATATATTATGATATCGATTTATCATATTTAAATTTTAGTACTTAATGTGACCATCTTAAAGCCTACAAGGGAAGTCTTTTCAACACCTATGCCAAGAAAAGTACTTGATTCAGTCATAATTACTGTTCAACTTACTAACTTGAATGATGATCCATTATTTTTGTACACCTCAGGGGATTGTCTAGAGCGATGAATGTAGAAGATAGGCAGTCAATGTTTTATAAATGAATGAATGACTTAACATGGGTAAATTATTGATATAAATTCCATTTTTGTCTTTTAAGATGAATGAAATTCTCCAGACTATTCATTAGTTGAAGCATATTTTTCTGTATTCTCTGATTTAGGCTATATTTGTTCAATGTGATTGGCTCAATGTAAGATACCCAGTGCATTAGTTTTCTAATAAATTTTATATTTGAACTTAATATATTACTAAATGCCTCAAAACCCTGGCCACTGTTTTCTTAACCTTTTCTTTTAGTTCTAAAAGTAGTATTACAGACAGAGGGTGGCGACCTCTAGGATGAGTGGTTATCCATGTTCACCTACCTGGCTGCCAGAAATGGTTTTTTAACCCTGACCAGGATTTACAAATTGAAAATGTCATTGTAAATATGCAAATATTATGGAAATGTTCTTCCTGATTAGGATAATTTTAAGAAACCTAATTATGTGTCTGGCCTACCCATCTGTGAGAGCAGTCAATCAATGAACTGGTTATCATATTTAGATTGAAAGCTATTAGAAAGGAATAATACCTTAAAAAAAAAAACAATAAGCTCAAGAAATGCTAAATGCTAATGTCAAGTGACCCAGGGAACCACAGCAAATTTTGTCTTTGTTTAAAATCATAGAAGCTGCATGAAGATTATAAATAATAGCCATACATCTCTCTAAGTCCTGGGGCTGTGATTTCATGTACCCTATTGAAATGAACTAGAATTAAAACATTTAAAGTATTAGTGGAAATTTAGGTGTGCCTCCTTGGATTTATTATAAGGTTTGCTGAAATCCACTTTTACCATTGTAATACCAAAAGCAAGAATGAAGTCTCAATATTTATGGTTTATTATAAGAGCTCATACGCAGAACTCACTGCCCCCCTCTTTTTTTTTTTCTTCTTTTTTTAAGGGGACACAACAACTGAGAAACATGCTTTTGTTTTCAAAATTTTCTATTTGCAGCAACTGTTCTGTATTGGCTTTTCTGTTTGCTCTTTTCTTTAAAAAATATATTTTCTCAGCATTATATTTCTTTACTTGGTTTTATATCAGCGCCATGACCTATGGGTTTTAGTCAAAGTTACTGGATGGCGGACAAAGTGTGCTATTCCTAAACTATGAATTGCTTGCCATTGGTGTAAATCGATCATTGATGTATTTGTTTCCTTTATTTTTTTCCAAGGAGTTGCAACAGTATCTTGCTAACCTGGCTGAACAGTGCAGTGCGGATAATAATGGTGTAGAGCTCCCTGTTGTAATAATTCTTGATAATCTTCATCATGTGGGCTCTTTGAGTGATATCTTCAATGGTTTTCTCAACTGTAAATACAACAAATGGTATGCTTGTGAAATATTTTGAGTGATGAAATATGAAAAAAATGACCAGATTTGTTTCTAATGTCTTTATGCCTTTTAAAACCTGTGGTGGATGCCATGAATTTAAGAAGGCTTCATTAATATTAGAACATATTCCCCCCCACACAAAAAAAAATCCCTGTGCATTTCTTGAAACATCTATTTATTCATTCAGCAATTATGTTCCAGGCTACTTTTATGGAAACATGATTTACTTGATGGCGTTAGCTTCTATGGATATGTGGAAGGTCTGGGAGACCAATGTCGATGACAGAACGTTTAGATCAAGGAAATTAAGAATTAAAATGAAGCTCAGAGCTCTGGTTTCACTTTTCCTCCATATCGAAGTTTAAATTCAACCTTCCGTAAAGATAAATTTGACGCGTTCAGATATATCATCATTAATGAGTCTAACTTTTAAAAATTTACAATGAAAGTAAAGGTTGAAGTAGGGTATAAAAAAATCTGAAAACCCACTAAAGATGGCATCTAAAGAAAGACATATAAGAGCAACCTAAATATTAGTTTTAATGGTGCAGTATCCCCATTAATCTCTGCTAGAGATTTTTTATATGTTGTAGATCATCATAAGATCAGCTTTGAAACAAGAATACAAATTTTCTCATCAAGAAACTTTAAAATATCTATGAAATAATGAAAGAGGGAAAATTAATGAATTTGATTATAATCATAAGAGTCACAAGACGTTAGAGTGAAATGAGATTACTGTGATTATTCCATCTAACCTTTTTATTTTATAGATGAGTAAACTCAGGCTCAGAAAGGTAAAATGATTCTCCTAGGATGCTAGAGCTGAAATTAGAAGCCTAAATCCAAATTTCCAGCTCAATGATCTTTGTTATTTTTCCACCTAACATTACAAAATCACCCTTGTAAAGCCTAATGTTAATTGGAATAATCCATATTTACCTACATTGTTTTTTAAGGCGATTTTAATAGACTGATCTCTTCTACCTTCAGCACATCAACATATTTAATTTTATTTTCCAGTCCATATATTATTGGAACAATGAATCAGGGAGTTTCTTCATCGCCAAATCTAGAGCTGCATCACAATTTCAGGTAAAGATAAATTGAATGCTTTGTTTTGTTTTGTTGTATTGTCTCTTTCTGTTTGCTTTTGGTTAGTGTTTTCCCGTTTGTACATTGACAGATCCTGCCAGTGGTGACCTGTGGTGTGAAAATAATTCTCACTTCTTCTGACACTCTTTCTCAAGCAGACATTTTGTGATCTTCAACCTGTAATTGGAATTGTTTCTTTAAAAAAAAAAAAAAAGAAAGAAAGAAAGAAAGAGAAAAGAAAAAAGAAAGGAAGGGAAAGAAATGTTTGTCCTGCTCACTATGTCACCAGCTAAAGTAGAGCACTTTTCTTCAAAGTGTGAGGAATGTGAAGAGAGTTCCTATTTCAGGATTTGTGATTCTCCTACAGAAGAGTACTCAGCGTGTAGACTCCCACTCACTTCTGACGCACATGAGCTTTGCTTTAGCTTAAAAAGAAAAGTTATTTTGTATACCTCTAATGCTAAGAGATCTCCTAACCCCTTTGATCATTAAAGTGAGCCACCAATTGACATAGGAACATTCTTTATTTATATTGGAAAGAGAATACCATGGACTTAAAACTTAATTTATTTAAAGATTTCTGAATATATATATGTATATATATAATTTTTTTGTTGTTTTTTTTTGTAGGTGGGTGCTATGTGCAAACCACACAGAACCTGTGAAAGGCTTTTTAGGTAGATACCTTCGAAGGAAACTGATCGAGATAGAGATTGAAAGGAATATACGCAATAATGACTTAGTCAAAATTATAGATTGGATTCCTAAGACATGGCATCATCTCAACAGTTTTTTGGAAACACACAGTTCTTCTGATGTTACCATTGGTGAGTTCCAAAACTGCAATATGCCATTTTCCAGGAACTAAGAGTACGTGGTAAGATGGCCAGATTGGATGGTAGAAAATAACAAGCAAAGCTAATTTTTTTCTTGCTCCCAAAGATTTAAGTTTTCTTTTTTCCTTCTGAAAGTTTGCCTTCTTCTAAGCTTTATATTTCTGATTAGATTCATTATGCTTGACAATTATGGTTTTCTAAGATTTGACTGAAATCACATGAGTTTAATATAGCCAAATATTTAAAAATTAGATAACCATTTGAAATAAATTATATCTGTTTAAATTCCCTTTTTATGATAAAAAACAAATTTTAGCCAATGGTTCACATCAAATATAGTTATGAGAGAAGATTTTAGTTAGAGATAATTTAGGTGTTTTGTGGATTATGGATAACTGAGTTGTTTCATATTTTTCATCAAGGCAAAACTGAATTAATTCTCTTTGGGTGGCATAAAAATATTTATTTTTCTAATCCTTCTAAAATTGCATGTGTAAAAGTCTCTTTCCTATTTTGCTGGATTATAAAGATATATTCACCAAAGATACAAGGTAAATGAAAAAGAAGAATTTGATAATTGAGATCAGAAGGCCAAAGCTGAGTCCCACTCTGCAAATAATAACATATTTTATATTTGGGAATTTAGTTCAGCACAGTTTCATCATCTATAAAATGGGGCAGGTTGACTGGATTATGACCTTCAGGGTTTCTCTTAACTCTAATAAGTTATGTTCTTCTGTTAAGATTTTAAGGTAAAAGGAAGAAGAGTTCAGGAGATTGAGTCTTCAGAAAAACATACTTTGATAATAATCAAGATGGCTAAGATTGTACTTGTTTAAGAATCCTGCAAGATATATTATTAATTCCCCCCAAATTATGTCTTGAATATTTATGTGTTTAGGTTGTTACATGTAATGGTTCTCAAAATGGTTTGCTTCTTTTTAGGCCCCCGACTTTTCCTTCCTTGCCCTATGGATGTAGAAGGTTCTAGAGTGTGGTTCATGGATCTCTGGAACTATTCTTTGGTACCTTACATTCTGGAGGCAGTGAGAGAAGGTCTTCAGGTATAGTATTCAATATTCTTTACTGTTTAAAAACAAGCAAAATCATCCTTGAAAGCAAAGAACATTCTTTTCTCTGGGTATTTATACAGAAACTGAAGGCAAGAACTATATAAACATATTGGTAAAGTTTTAAAGATCAATTAGTATGTAACTATTTATTGTGTATTCTGTTCTGAAAATTAATACATAGGAGAAGGAGAAAACCTTTATTCCAACAACTACCCATTTAAGGCCAAACAAAATTATTGCCATGGATAATAGCAATCTTTTGAAAGCCAGCTAACTGGACAGTTCTGTATCTTATAAGACAGACATGTTAACATGGGCCTTGATCATTTCTTCTCTTAACATATAGTTTGCAACAAGTAGTTTCTGCTTACGGGTTCCCTGTTTTTAGTATGTTTCATTGTCTGAAACCCTTTAACCTCACTCGTAGGATCCTTTACTATTTTGAGGGAATGCTCTACATTCTAAGGCAATTGACTTTTTAAAATCTATGGCAGGTTGATTTAGCAGCATTCCTGCTGTTCCTCTCATCTACCTCATGTCATGAGGCCCTACACTATCTCTTCTACGTACTCTTAATGGAAAATTCAAAATACATCACTAATAAGAAAATTCTGTTTCTCAACAAAATTGACTATCTCCTCAAATTGGATTTGAGCTTTCATGAAATTGTAGAATTGTAAACCTCAAGGTTGAATCTTTAAGATTTTTACTTCATAATCATCCAGCTTATTGTAAAGGACCTAATCTTTTCTACAACTCCTCCAAAGTTTAGGAAGTTTTTGCTTAGGCATCTCTATCTCTGATTACTGCAACTGCTACTAGAATTAAGATAGAGTTCTTGATTTTCACATTTGTCATCTGCAATAGTGCTTTAGATATTTACCCTTTAAAAAGTCACTGGTGATCTATACTCCTTCCTGCCCTTTCCTTTGAGTGGCTCACTGTCCTCACCTAGGAGAGCAGAATGGCAGTATTTAGAACCATCACGACGGTTCTGGTGAACACGATGAATAAATATTTGGAAGATGTGCTCAGAATCTTCAGAGATAATGATCCTAGAGCATACTATCTACTGGTTTTATTGCAGATTTAAATAATACAGTTTCCTATTTGAAGGCTATGAGCCAGTCTAGCCCCAGTTGTTGTTTGGTTCCAGTAAAATAAAAGACTATACCAAAAGTTTATATTTTTTAAATATAACATCTCACTTTTCTGGGTTCCTCTGAAACTGTTATGCTAAGGTGTGAGTTGATTTTCTCAATGTCAATCATTTTATACAAAAAAGAAATTTATGTGAAAGTTTTTAATAACGTAGAAGTCATTTTTTAAAAACCAATATTTATTTATTTATTATTTTTTAAAATTTCTTTTCAGTGTAACAGCATTCATTGTTTTTGCATCACACCCAGTGCTCCATGCAATACGTGCCCTCCCCAATACCCACCACCTGGTTCCTCCAATCTCCCACCCCCCGCCCCTTCAAAACCCTCAGGTTTTTTTTTCAGTTTCCATAGTCTCTCATGGTTCACCTCCCCTTCCAATTTCCCTCAACTTCCTTCTCCTCTCCATCTCCCCATGTCCTCCATGTTATTGTTTTGCTCCACAAATAAGTGAAACCATATGATAATTGGCTCTCTCTGCTTGACTTATTTCACTCAGCATCATCTCTTCCAGTCCCATCCATGTTGCTACAAAAGTTGGGTATTCATCCTTTCAATGGAGGCATAATACTCCATAAATGAAAATTCTCTTCATATAGTTTCAGTATTAATAAGCTGTTATCCAAGTTTTTATATATAAAATCTCTTTATTTCCCATGTGTTTACTAATACAGATAAAGAAAAAGAAGACTGCCTAAACTCAAAAATAGCAATACCTAACACTGCTTAGCTTCCTTAAGTCTAATTTTTAAAAACTGCTTCAGTTCTTTTTTTAAAAATGTTTAAGTCAATATTATTTTAAAAACATTATCCGGAGAATTAGAATTTTATACAGCTTCCATTTAGGCAAAAGTATAACCCTTAGAGTAATACCAGTTTCCTAGACTAAAATTAAGAGTTATTTCAAAATTATTTTTGAAGAGGAGAAAAAAATGTCTCGTTTCTCTTTGTGGTTCTAGATGTTTAGTAGTAGGTTAGTGTAAAAGCTGAATCAACTGTAATGTGTAGGGAATATATGGGGGAAGCCCAATACCCAGAAGAGATAAGAAAAATAGGTAGACATTTCTCATTGCTACTGAAGGATGTGCTCAGCCATAAGCCCATTGGCAGATGATATTCCTGGGGTTGGTCCATATATGTTTTCTGTAAGAAAAGGAAGAAAAGGAATCATGTGTGTTATGAACAATCCCCTGGGACCTACTGGTAACAAAGAACCTTGAATTGGAGCAAGAGATGAAAAAAACAAAGTCTTCTTGCAAAGATGAAACTCTGAGTTGAGTGGAATAGAAAAATCTCTTTTCAAATGCATGGTCTGATGAGGAACCATAGGGAATGCTCTCTGCCAGATGTTCTAGTTGGAAGAAAACACTGGTGATAAAATGGATTCTGAGTTTTATTCTAATGATTCTACCTTTATCGAAATGGCAACAGCAAATTCATATTATTCTAATTATTTAAATATTTAATATTTTATAATTTTATAATATTTTAATATTTAAATCTTCTTTCCATTATTTTTCTATAACATCTGTTTTACACTGAAATTTAGTATTGGACCTATTTAGCATTTTATTGGTCACCTCCAATTTTGCTATCTTGTATGATTCTTTAAAAGGCTGGTATCAGTTGATTCTAGACCTTCATAGTTTTTGTGTAACATTTACTTTCCAAGAATGACACATTTTCCTTCAGTTAGCTTAAGTTGTATAGCAAGCTGTGTCTTTAGGTTTATAAAGTAGGTTTTTAACTGAGAAAAACTTTTGCTTCAAAACTCTCCCTAGCCATAAAAACTATGTATCTACTATATAGTGATAGTGATTGCTACTCCTGCCTTCATCTCCCAAGGGATATGCAGGTATCAGGACCTGGCCTGCTTGCTTGCTTGCTTTCTCTCTGTCTCTTTCCTTCTTTCTCTTTTTCTCAAGGCAAGGCTGACACAACCTCATACAGTTCCTCTGGGAGAAACCTGAAAGATAACTCAAGGCAATTCATGTACCTGCTGTGGTGTCAGTATCCACCATTTTGCTTTTGATCACTGAACCACAATAGGCCATGTAGAACACCTCCCAGGGTGCTGAGACCATATATGCACCTGGTAACCAGGCTTGTAGGAGGGAGGGAGGAGGAGGTCAAGGCAGGGTGGGGGGAAGTACATCATGGACCTAGTTTGCCCATGTTACTGCCCTCTTCTCTTCATTTTAGCTTTTCTTTCTGTCCCCCTGCAGTCTGGTACTTGTTTATAAAGTCCATTCTACCTCTGTTTCTGCAGTGTGCCCTTCCTAATTAAAAATCTGTAACATATCTTACATTCATCTTCTCCCCTTTCCTCCACTACCAGCACTTGAGCCATTATCATCTCTTTCTTACTGACTCCTTGCTTCCTTTTGGGTCCTGACAACATAAATGCTTTCATTTCCCATTTTCCTCTTCTTTTACTGTTGTCCTTATAAATAAACATCTAAAAAGAGTTTTTACAGGAGCCAATGAGATTATTAGAGGAAATTAATCCAGAGAAAATGATTATCAGAAAAATTATTTTTATTTTCAAAGAAACTTTGAGTGGAGTGAGGTTAAAAAAGAGAAAGTGTCTTACTGTATTTGTCATCTTTGCAAAGTGCACCTTAGTAGAGAACTCTGTTTAGTGCCTAGCACAGCTTTCTTTAGTTCTCCATCACTGGAACTTTCCTTCCTCAACTGTGAGTTTTCTTTTGGTTTATAAAATCACTAATAAAGATAAATATGGGCAGTGAATTCTATATGCATTTAAAATAAATCCCCTTTGTACTCTTTCCCAAATGCTGACTATCTATCCCAGATGTTCATCTTTATTTTATCTCTCCTTCAAGTTTAAAGAGAGTTAGGTGGATGGACATATATTTATAAACTGGAAAATTGTATATGGACACAATTCTCTTGAAAGTTCCATAAGAACTCAATGTGCAAAGGAATCACTCAATTAGTGGTCACCTGTTTTACTGAGTAGGAATGTAGTAGATATGTATTAAATATGTGATCATTTTGTAGATGTATGGAAAGCGGGCACCTTGGGAAGACCCCTCAAAGTGGGTGCTTGACACATACCCATGGAGCTCAGCATCTCTGTCTCAGGATGGTCCAGCATTACTTCAGTTGAGACCAGAAGATGTTGGGTATGAGGGCTGCATATCCACTAAGGAAGCCACAACCTCAAAGCACATTCCACAAAGTGACACAGAAGGGGATCCTCTGGTAAGAAGCTGCTGTGTGATTCTTCCAATATAATCTTAACTACAGTGTGTTGTCATCAATATTTAGTCATTTGTATCAAAGATACTAGTTATCTTAGGTGGTATTTGGGACTGCTCTGATACAGGTATTCTGTTTTTAACTCTTTCCTTTGGCTTACTTTCCTTAGGTTAAATTCTTAAAATTTAAGACCAAACTTGTATGCTTAACAATCAAGAAACACTAAAACCGGGCTGAACTCTGTGACCATAATTTTTATTTTATTATGCAGAAAATTATGTAAATTAATAAGTCTTCAACATTACATGACTCGATTCACTAGGTATTTAAGAGAAAACCGGATTTTGTTCTTAATATAATATTTTACATATATCAACTATTCTGACTAGATTTACAATTTGTCTTTTGTTGCCTTCAGTTGAGAAGACTAAACTGACTTGGAAATCAAAGGGAAATTATTCCCCCTGATTCTCCCTGTCTTTCTTAATTTGTAGTTATGTATGGTTTAATAAAGGTCAATAAAACTCCAAACTATGATTACTCTGATAATATTAAGTAAGTAGTATTATTAGGAAAAATATTTTATTTTTCATGTATTTTTTTCATGTTTATAGATGAATTTGTATAGATTGGTTTCAGGTGTAATGCATTTATTAGCTTACCATTCTATGGTTACAGAAGTCATTGGACCTGTACAATCAATACAGAAAAAAAAAATACTGAAATAAAGGCCATTATGTTATTTAAAACAAAAAAGGAAATTATTAAAAATCATAACCTATGACTATACTCAAGAACATAAAGTGATTTGATATTTTTTGGAATATTAGTATACTCACAACCCAACATATATACATTATCATCTCAGCTGACCAGACTTAATATTTTAGTGGTTATATGTGAACAAGATGATAGGTTTTTAAGATCTTTTCCAGGGCAAAAGACACGTGCGTGCGCAGAGACAAACCAAACACACACACACACACAGGCAGAAAATTGTGCATACTATTTCAAAGGGTTCCGTAGAGTCATGGAAATATTTACAAAGCTCTTTTTAGAGTCCAGAGAACTCATATAGGACTTCCAAATTGGACTTTTGCTCTAGACCATAAAATCCTTAAGGGCCTGGATCTTTCTTTTTCTAACAGGTAGTTGGCCCTTTAGCTCAGAAATTACTTGAAATCAACAGTAATGGAGGAATTGGTCTAATGCAGCGTAATTGTGAGCAAATACTAATTAATTGCCTATAGAATGGTTCATATTTAAGAGAAAATATTAACTTTACGATACAAGTACGGGTTATTACATCTGAATTTTATAAACTCTAGTCTTGCCTTTGTGTGTTGATATACTGTGTCTGTTCCAGGTAAGGAGAAGCTTTATAGAGTTTGTTTTGAAAAATTAAACTGTCAAGTAAGGAACCCTCACAGGATGCCCTCAACTTCCCAGTTCCGATCAGCTAAACCCATCTAGCACTCTTCCCTGGCTCTGAATGCTCTTATCTTCTAGTATGGAAAAGAGATCCAAGGTCTCCCATACTGAATAAAAACGGGCTAAAAAATCTGATTCTTAAATGGCTGCTCAACTAAACCTCTTCAGAAACAGGAGATTATGGTGTGCTAAATAGCAAAAGACTTATCATCTAAAAGTCAATCTTTGGATCAGGCACCTTCTGATAAGAAAATAAATATTCTATCTGCTTTTATTTTGTTATAGTTCGATAATTACTGGTATCGAGTAAAAATATATTTGCAGTCCAATCTAAATCAAAAATATTTGGAAAAAATCCACTATTTAATGTCAGAAATATGTTGGATATGAACAAGGATACAAGTTTTTGGTGCATCTCACAGTATTTTATTTCTCATCAACAAACGCATTCATTCTTTCAACAAGTATTAATAAGTATATCCTCAGGGCTAAGACTTGGTAGATAAATTAAAAAGATAAATAAAATACCATTTTTGGTCTCCAGAAGCTCACAGTTCATTACTGGAAAGAGACGTCTACCTATATAAATTATAGTAAAATAATGGTAGAGTCGCATGCTAGATAAAGTTGTGAGTCCACAAGGAAAAAGCTTTATAAAGGAGGAGACTCTTAAGCTGCGTCTAGAAGGAAGAACAGATGTTCCATCATGTGATTGGATGGAATACATCCAAAATTAAGGAAACAGCAGGTGAATTTAGAACACTGTAATAAAAATGAATATGAATAAAAACGCTATCTGCAGATGAATGGGATTAGAACAAAAAGGGCAAGAAAAATTAGAACTACAAAAGTCTGCAAGAAGAATGAGAGCTACAAAAGCCTACCAAGGCTTGTTTATCTTTATAGGATGTTAAAACTTTATCACACAGATAATGAAGAGCTATCAAAGATGTTTGGGCAGGGGACTTATGTTAGCTGGATTTGCAGGTTATAAAGATCTCTTTGGTGACAGAGAAGAAGACAGATTAAAGAAGAGAGGATGGAGGCTAGGAACCCAGCAGATTGGTAATAGCAGAGGTGATAAGGAACTGAGCAATGTGTTACAAATGATAGACATTATACTTATGATTATGAATGTGGGGAAAGCAGAGGAGAGGAGAGGAAGGACATTCTTTTGCAGAGAATAATGATCTATCCCAGTGACTATTGGATCATATTTGTAACCTTGCCCCCTCTTGTAATCCCCTTTGACTTGAATGCACAAATCAACACTATGAGAAGGCAAATTAAATCCCATGTGTACATTTATTATGAATCTAAGACTAGGAACTTATTCTAATAAAGCGTATTTACTATATGGCACCATTTAAAAAAATCAAGACTTTCATGATGCTTCTATTATACCATAAAACTTTTACAGCATTCAGCATTCAAGTGATATTTGACCGAGGTTAGAATCATAACCCTTAAAATAGACCTCATTTATAATTTCTACTCTTAGTAAATCAGGAGGACACTCAACACACAATGGTGTTTTACAAATTATCTTCACCCAAATGCTTGAACATAGAGCCAGTGACTAAAGATGGAGGAACTGACATCAGAAAGGAGGGAGGCTATATGAATGTGCATGAGGAGGTGTGGGTGAGAGACAGAGAGAGAGGGATAAGAAGAGAGAGAAAGTGCATGTTTATGGAGACATTTGGCTTTTGCTTTATTGGGTTTGATAGGCTGTCTCTAACTACTTTCATTTCATATCTGTATACAGCTGATTTAATAAATTCAGAGAGTTAGCCTAACAATTATATTGAAAAATGTTGTCCTGAAGAATATTAAAATGATTTTAAAATATGCTATCACTGTAGCCTCTCTGTCAGAAAGGCCTCCTTGCTAAAATTGTTGATTATCATCTATCATCTATTTCACAAGCATTTATTGAACATGCATTTTACACAGAACACACAAGCATCCATAGCCTAACATATGTCTAAGGAATCCTTTTTTTTTAGATTTCTCTTTTTTATTGGATCAGATTCTCCAGGCCTCTAATTTGGAAAAGAAAAAAAAAGGAACAACTTGGATTACTTTATAAAATAATAAAATGACTGTGCATTAAACAATATAAAGATTAGGACCACTTCTAGAACCCCTCGACAAGAAAACAAGTCTTACTTCTTTCATGAAGACCCATGCCAGTTTTCCTGCACTTTCTAATAAAATCATTGAACAGGTTATCCACAATTTGCTTTTAAGCAATCTTTCCTTTTTCCTCTAACAGTGGATCTGCAGATCTATCAAAAACCAGCAAGCTGGCTGCCTTTTATTTTGTAGTACATGGAAACGCTGGCTGTCTTTCTCCCCAGGTGCTTTCAGGCGTACGTCCCTTTTTCTGGAACAAACATTACCATTGCCCTATCAACGGGGAAACCCGAGACAGCTGCTATTGTTCCAGAAGGTGGCTTTTGTTTTCAGTGACAGATCAATCATATTTTAGCCAGAAATTCAACAACCACAGAAACTTGACAGTGATCCTCTCCCTCTCCCTCTTCAAACGCTCATGGTCGGCTTCATTCAGTGACCCCTTTCGAGGTCAGCCCCTAAACAGCAGATGGTGCGTTTGTGTGCAGCAGCTGGCGTCATTCCACTCCATCCCCTCCTTCTCTCGCGGGAGCCCGTGCACGCCCTCGCGTGCGCGTCTGCGTGTGTCTGAGCAGCCACGACTTTCACTTGCCATTCCATGCTTTCTGCTGCTCCGCGCCAGAAAGCCGAGAAGCTTGGCGTGCTCGCCAGCCACGAGCCCACATGTCCAGCTGTGATACAGTTTCTTTCCCAGTCGCCCTGCTGGAGCCGTATTCATTCACAACCCCAAATAAAAGAGCTATCTAGAGGCCCTGTTGGGTCCCGATGGTTTGGTGTCGTAGCCGTGCTCGGGCAGAACCGCGGTGGGAGCCGGAGGCGACTGCGTCCGTGTGGCTCCGGGCTGTGTGTGTGTGTGTGTGTGTGTGTTATGGGGCTGGCTCGCTCACTGCATCACTGCCTACATCGATGTCTCTTTTTCTTTCTTCAGATGAATATGCTAATGAAACTCCAAGAAGCAGCCAATTACTCGGGCACACAAAGCTGTGACAGCGATAGCACCAGCCACCATGACGACATTTTAGATTCATCTCTTGAATCTACTCTCTAGGGGGTGAACGAAGTTAGGGGAAGAGAGGATGCTTTGGCTAAAGGTTTAACAAGAAAGGAAGGTATTTTCACGAAACCACTGCCAGTATGAAAGCACCCTGTCAAGGGCCCTGACCCAGAGTCGTGGTCTCCGAGGAGCAGAGCGAAGTCTGAACCGCCAAGATGCTCGATTGAAATGCAAGCTTAACTTTATTTTATTTCTAGGCATTTTTTTTTAATATCCGTGGAGTGGTGTCCGGCTCCATTACTCAACTGGAAAGGACCCTAAGGACAGGGCCACTGAATAGATTGCACATGGGGTAGCCAAACTGGACTTTCTGTTTTTTCCTCTTTAAAAGTTTACAATGCAGCCCCTTTCTTTGTCCCTTCCTTTCGTTTCCTCTGGGGGGGCCCGTCCTCCCCCGAGCGGGGCCCCTTCTTCTCCGTCCAGCCTCCCTCGTGCCACATGGTGCTGGTCACAGGGCTCCAGCCGCGTTTGTGCTGTGCGCTCACCCCCGTCCGAAACGAAGCCAAGAGGCCCGTCCTCCGTCAGCACAAGCGGAATCGCGCCACCGCCCGGCAGACGCGAGCACGGCAAGCTGGAGACGTGCCAATGTCATTCCTAACTGCCACGTTCACACGATGTGCTCCGCCAACTTTCTCGTGTATGAGTCACAGGTTTTATAAGGTTGTTTTTACCACAGGTTTTATAAGGTTGTTTTAAACCACCTGCCCACTCCCTTAACAAGAGTTTTATACCAATTATTAGTCAACACTGACAAAAGGCTTTCTTAGGGCTTTATTCGTTGGAGCCTTTTCAGTGAAAGAAGGAACATTTCCTATGGTGCTGTCTCACTGCCTTAAAACAGATTTCTATGACAGTTTAACAGTTGGTTTAAATCCTAAACCATTGGTAATCTTCACTGTCTTTTCATTTCTAACCAAGCAACACAAGTTAACACAGTAGCCTCACCTCTAGATATCTGTTTCAGTTTTGGGGTCTGGGGGTTCTTTTTTTTTTTTTTCTTTGGAAGAATTGGACAAGAGAAAAAAAAAAATCAGTGTTTTTGCTTTGGGAATAGATCGTCTGTCCTCCAAAATGTTCAAGTTAACCCAGAAACCCTCTTTGACCGTCACTTCAAAGCAAAGACATGTGGCTTACCTCCATCCAGTTCTAGGCAAAAGAGTTGTAGAAGGAGGGAGAATGAGAATTCTTACCCAGCAGAGCTGGAAGCACTAGTTGCAACATGAGCACAACTATTTGGCTTTTCCTCCCCTACTCTTTTTATTCTTCTTCTTACTAATTCTCTTGGTTTTGAGCATGTTGTTTTGATTACTATCGTTGTACATGAGAAATTCAGCATTAAAGAACACTGAAGCAGTGACGTCACTGTGGAAGCGGAAGCGTTTATACTGTAACAGAAGGTTAGATTTGCACAGTCTACTGGGTAGGTATTGTAAATAATCATTTAAAAAATCTTGCACAAATTGAAACAAACACACGCACACACACAAATGTACTTTAATCCTGTTGGTGTTAAGAGGTGTTTCACTTGCTGAGATTTCCTGTACATTGCAAACAAATACAGAATGCAAACCCTCAAAGCTGTTATTATCTGGTGTGTTTGTCCTGTATTTACA
This sequence comes from Mustela lutreola, assembly GCF_030435805.1. NCBI lineage: Eukaryota > Metazoa > Chordata > Mammalia > Carnivora > Mustelidae > Mustela > Mustela lutreola. Next base: position 111,228,610 of record NC_081297.1, read on the forward strand.
GTGGTTATGATGATGCAGGAGCTATCAGTGCTAGAATGAGCATGCTTCAAAACTGTTCATGAAGCCAATACATTTTTGGAAAAGTAAAAATGTCCGAAAGTGCATCTGTTGTGGCAGGCTTTGAAGAGCGTGCATGAAAACCAGTTGGGATCATGGGAGAAGTTACCACCACACACAAGAGGACGGGGTTTTGAGTTTTCCGAACCGAAGGGCCAGGCCATGCTGTAGACTTGTTCTAGGCGTGCAAATATTGGTTGCTTTCGTGATGTGCCATTGGTGCTACTCTCTGTGACCACCCGTGGGTCAATTGCTAGAGAACAACAACAACACGAGACCTCTGAGCCCTTTTCAGAGTGTCGCTAAGTCTATAGGTCCTACACGGTGCTATTGCCCCAAGGGAAAACTGAACTGAATTTATGCACATAGAATTGTCACCCTGACTTTGAAGCCTCAAACATGGATCAGAGCTGTCGTAAAACATCAGTATATGTAGCTGGATGAGTGACTAGTTGCCCTTGTATGATACGTGATCTAAAAGAAATTGCTAATCTTTCCCTGTCATTTTGAGAAACACAGTCCAAACATGATCATAAACGCAAATTCCTGCAATACATCCCAGTAGGTTCACCTAGTTTACAACTTAAACTAGTTTGTGAAACATTTGTCTGTATACATTTTATATTTTGTACATTTTTGATGTAACATATCATGTAAATAGGCAGAAACAGTGAAATAAATCATCTGAAAAGTTTTGTAGTCTTTGTAAAGCCCCAATAATAAGTACTTGGTGTCAATGGACTTAACTGGATGATGTATTTTCTATTGGTTTATTGTTCCTCTAGCTTGTAAACCAGCTTGCATATATTTTTTTGCAAATGTGCACCCTGTATCTGTCTAAATTATTACTTTGCCATTAAAGTGGAATTATTTATTGACAACAAGGTGTGGTATCTATATATGGAGGAAAAACTGAATAATCGTGCACCAAAAGTGTCCAGCCTTAAAATGTTGCTTGTATTAATTTTTTTTTTTTTAGGATTTCATTAATTTGACAGACAGATCACAAGTAGGCAGAGAGGCAGGAAGAGAGAGAGGGAAGCAGGCTCCCCGCTGAGCAGAAAGCCCGACGACGCAGGTCGACGCAGGGCACAATCCCAGGACTCTGAGACCATGACCTGAACCAAAGGCAGAGGCTTTAACCCACTGAGCCACCCAGGCGCCTCTTGTTTGTACTATTTATGTGCCATCAGTAGGGATGTATGTAAATGTTTCTTTTATATACCTTAGAGAGAGGATCACATAGCTTTGAGTAAATAAATTAACTAAAGGCCCAAGATACACTTTTTAATGAAGTTTATTCAGTGAATATTTTTAGAAAACTCTCACTAGTCTATCTAAATGCTTGATTATAAAATAAAAGTTAATATAAAATAGAAAGTTGATATTAGTTAAATCAACTTATTAAGTGTTTCTTTGCTTATATTTCACTAAACCCTCAACTAAACTTTTAGTTCTAAAAGATTATGTTAAAGCCAAATAATTTTTTGGTGGTGCTTAACTTTTAATAGAGATTAGAAAAAGAAAACTCCCTTTAAAATTAGACTTTTAAAAGAAATATCTTGAGCTACAACCCCAGTAATAAGAATCTACATTTGGATGATACACGTAGGGTTTTGGTTTTTAAAACAGGAAAACTTTTGATTAAGACAGTTGTGGAGGGGGAAGGCATTAGTTAAATTGAGTCAATCATCCAAAATTGATGCATTCGTTTCTTCATTCACAGTTTGGAAAATGAAGGAAATTTCCACCTTTCATTCTAACCAGGTAAGCACTGAATTAATACAAAACTTGAATACAATTTTGACACATGCACTATAGGAATCCCGCTGTCATTCTTATGTGTGTGATGTTGGCCCGTTTACCCACATTCTGGATGCCTCCGTTTCTCACCTATAAGATACTGATAATAATAGTACCCCCCCCCCCTCACAGAGTACCATGATGATCAAGTAAGTTATTACATCTAAATGCCTGGAACAGTGCCCAACATTTACAAAGCCCTCCATAGATGTAGCTGCTTTTACAACTATTATTATAAACTAATAATTATAAAATATGTATTAGACTATTTTGAAACATTCTTGAGAACAATGTGTGAAGCATTTCAACTTACTAAAATTTTTTTTAAAGAATTTATCTTTTAATTCCCTCATTTAAAAAACGAAGTTTATAGTAAATGTATCTACCTATAGGGATGCTGGGGGATTAGGTTTGGATCTGTAAAGCGTTTAAAACAATGCCTACTCAGGAAAATTTGAACAAATATTAGCTGCTGCAATGACACTGTCATTATAATAAGTTAATTATATCCAGTAGTACAACACATATTTTCAGGATTCAGTTTGTAAATACATCCAAGGTAATACCTTAGTCTTGCTAAAAGTCCATCTTCCATCCAGTTTTCTCATCTGTAAAATGGGATAACTATAATATCTCTTCATAAGATTGTATTCAGGCACTGATAGAATGAATGGCCAAATGTATTATATTTGAATTTGGAGAAATTCAGGTGCTTTTATTTCAGCCTTTTAGATTTTCACATTTAAAAAACCCGTATATTTTTGTAAGAAATAAGCTACCTTAAAAACTGTTAATGCTATGCCTTTGATAAGCTAAGATGTTTTAAAAGAAGCTTCCATTGTGTTTTGTTTTTTTGGATGGCGGGAGGCACTAACAGATAAAATATTGCATTTCTGAATGCAATGTTATTTTTAATTTGTTGGAAATGATCTTGATAATGATGTGGAGGATCTCCTCCTGAAGTATCCATTATCTCTTATTTATGCAGACACTCATCAATAAGAGAGCATATTCATAGTTAAGCATAGTACATTTTGAACTATAATCTTATTAGAGGAAAAATGAAAGTTCTCCAGTTGTTTTCCATAAAATTGTAAAAAATAACAATAAACTCTTGTTACTGGAACTTTCAACAATTCACCTTCTATTCTAGAAGAGCACAGTATTGAGCTGAAGTTGATGAACAACTGAGTAAATAATTTTTTACATTCATTACATGTTAAAATGAAAACCCTGTCAATATCTTGGGTTATATTAATTGTGGTATATAATTAATTTACCTGATCCTCTTTACTTTTTCTGCTGCGACTGCTAGAAAATTTACATTAAATCTGTTGCTATATTGGTAACCCACATATTTATATTCCTATTGGCTATCATATCCTAGAAAAACTGATCACTATAAAATGTAAATATGATCACCCCCCCCATCTTTTTTATATTTTGTGTTTATGAGTAAGATCAAAATATCAAAGAACAATTCCTTGCTTGATCTCGATTTTGCTTATCCATTGGTTTTCTTTTTCACCACATCCAGTGCCCCCATTTTGGTTGCGTTCTGTATGATGTTAACCTAATTATAGACCTAGAAGGAATTCTTGAGGCAATAACAACAACTTTCTAGACAATTTAGCTATGAGCACACGTCAGAGGTTTATTATAACCTTCCTGCATGGGAAAAACCTCTAGTGGGCCAATTTAAAAGTTTCTCTCCTAGTAGAGGCATTTATAGACTATATAGATTAGACAAAAAATACTCAGTTTCAAGGTCTGCAGACTCGTGGCTGTCAGATGGATGGATGTATGAGTGATTGGTCTGCCAAGACCAATATTGATCCCACAAATAATTAAACAATTATCAGAGTTCTAATTTATTCAAATAAGGAGATTACTAATTATATCAAAGCAATAAGGTTTTATCCCAGACCAGGATTGAAATAATATTTCTTTTTTCAGTAATTTACTTCCTTTTACCCCAAGGCCCTTATACATTCTCCAATGCTATTACCTTAGACAAGCCTTTCTGGTTCTTCAGACTAGGTCAAGAATCTGATTTATTGACTTTTCTAGAAATTATATATAATTATATTCTATAATAAGATAGATATTTTATATGCTTATCTTATGCCACTTAATTGTTCAATTTTAAGGCTTAGAATATAGTGCATTCTCAATACATATAAATTGAATAAAAATGTTTCTGTATGTGGAGAAGGCAACAGAACGTTAGCTCCTGTAAAGCAAAGGTATTAAATTCAAGAAGAACCACTTTTTCAGGTGAGGAGCTTCCTGGGAAGCCAGATTAATTAGAAGCTATGTGGTGACCAAGGAAGGAAGTAGATAACCCAAGGGTTTGTGTAATCTGGTAAAGACAAAATACTGCCTCACACTTAGAATTTGTTTTCCCTTTAGATGTAATGTATTACATACTTTCTACCAAGTTTTCTTTTTCTTTTTGCTTTTCAAGTCCTTTGAAGATTACTTGGTTATATATAGTGCAATTTAAATGTGTGGGGTTTTTGAGGAACGGATGAAACAGTTGGAAATGTAGCACTAGAGCCTTGAAGACAAGTGGAGGCTGAAAAGATCAAAATAGGAATCCTTAGTATAGAAATGAGAAGTGAAGTTGTGAATTTCATTTTGGGATGTTTTCCCACTGGGAAGATCTTGACCAAGTGAAGAAGATGGAGACTAAAATTTGAGAGATGTGGGGGACATCTTTATAAATCATCTAGCCTTTATTTTTCAATTTGTATAATACGTAACATATCTTTGCCCATTAATGTGCCATTTATAAAGGAGGGGTATAAGGGAAGAAAAAAAAAAAACCATTGAATTCAGAGTCAGAAATCTTGACTCTCATCATGTTTTGTGATTTTTCTAGGAATAATCAACTAACCCATCATTTGCATTCATCTAGATTTTTATACCCTAAAGATGGTAACTTTAGGGTATATAAGATAACTAAAGGCACCCAGTGTAGCCGCAGTCATTCAAGACATTGCAATGCAAAAGATGTATGTTTCTCAGTTCCCAGAAACCATATTCTCAGGGGATAGTAGAAAATTTAGAAGTCCTGTCAGAACCCATCTGTGAACACTTCAATGCTTGTATTTTCAGTAGTTGTGTCTGGTTTGGTTGGTCTTAATGCCGCGTGCTGATGTGAGGCAGCAAGTATAAGCTTGTTTGAGAGGTTAGTGTCCAAGGTGGAGAAGCGGGACCAAACTCTCTGTACATTACTAGAGTGGAGTGCAGAGATTATTTGCAGAACATCAGCACCTCTTAGAAGGTGGGCTGCCTAGTTCCAAGGCAAATGGCTGTCCTGGTATACAGCTTCCATCCCCTCGTCTAGCCCTCCCATGGGTTACCACTGTTATGGGCACTGGGCAGGCTCTTCAGCAGGTTGCTAGTGGGGCTAGAAGCCCTGACGTTCTGATAATGATGGAGAAATGCTGCCCAGAAACCTGGTATTGGTTGAACTTTCGAAGCCAAAAGCAAGCACAATGAATAGCCAGACTCGGTCTCATGGTGATTGAAGGTAAATCCTCCAGTCTGGTCACTACATAGAAATTAGAGAAGGGTCTTTTCCAGCACCAGTGATTTCTCAATGGACTATGCTCACGCTTCATAATCTGGGCTATTGCAGAACATATGGTGGAAATAAGAGAGGCACTTACACAATCTAAAAATGTTTAGTAGCCGTATTAACAAAAGGAGGAACAGGTGAAATTGATTATAATAATGTACTTTATTATCCCAACATACAGAAATGTTATCATTCCAACATATAATCAGGTTAAAATGCGTTTTAATAAGATTTTTAATAAAATTTTGTATTTTCTTTTATTTTTTGAACTAAATCTTTAAAATCCAGCAAGTATTTTACACTTTTAGCATATGTCAATTTGGACACAGCCTTTATTGGAATAACTTGATCTGTCCTCAGAATTCAAAAAATGGTTAGGGGGCACCTAGGTGGCTCAGTCAGTTGAGCGTCTAGATCTTGATTTCGGGTCAGGGCATGGTCTCATCGAGGAGTCTGCTTGTCTCCCTCTCCCCCTCCCTGACACCAAGGCACCTGTACACACATGTGTGCTTGCGCACTCTCAAATAAATAAATAAATCTTCTTAAAAAAATCAAATAGTTAAAAAAATAGATTCACACAGTAAGTTGTTCCAAACATAATTAGCATAAATTGAATATGAGTTTTAAGTTTAAATTTTGGATAATTACCCTTAAGTTAAAAATTTGAATTCTAATTTGCTCTATCATCCCAGGACAAAGGATACCTACTCATCCTCCATTTGGATAAAGAAGGAACTTAGCTCAAATTGTCCTTTTGCCTGACAGGAAATGATTCTCTTCTCTAGATTTAAAAAAAAAAAATAAAAATGAAGAAGAACAAGAAAAAGAAGAAAAATGTAACCATTCAAAAGACATTTGAAATAGCAGTATTACTCCTAACACAAGATCAGAATTTCAACTGCAAAACTATTGATAATATTAACATACATAAATACGAAGAGAAAATGGTTTAAGATATTGGAGACAGTGTAATAGAGCAATATCTACCAATACACTAAAAATGGATTTGCATATTCAGTGAGAGAGAAGAAGCAGATTAAAGTGGTGTTTTTCATGATCTGCATAAAACGTCCCTGGGGCGATTCACTTTTCTTGCCCACATTTGCTGTTTACCAAATGACATTGTAATTGTTAATCTGGTTTCCTAGAAACCCTGAAACCTGCATGGGTATTTCTCAAATATAATTTTTTTTCCTTTCTTTTACTTACATATTAAAGTTTAGTGATTATTTATTTCCAAGACCTGAAAAACCATTATTTCCTTAACTACCTTTTTTTAAAGTGCTGCTATTAGAAATTTAGTTCATCTGCAGAAGACCCAGTGCTGACTATAAAGAACATAGTAGTCTTCTTGCCAGAGTAGCACAGTAATTAGCCTAGAGAGAGAGAGAGTCTTTAGCCATTTGCTTTTCTCAGTTTGAACCAAGTGTTTTAATAACAGGCTGGAGAAAAAGATGTCTGTCATACTGGTGGCACACTCAGAAATTTGAAATTATTAATAGTCCCAACATACATTAGGGTTTAAGTGAAAAGAATTAATTACCCTATCAAAGAAATTATAATTGATACTAATGTTATAGGAATCACCGGCCTGAAAATAAAATGTCATTAGCATAAAACAACAGTGGAGAGCAAAGTTTCTGGGTGACCAGCTGGTGTGGTGGCGACATGAGGTTGACTCCCGCCTTGCTCCTGTAGGACACCATGGATTTGCAGTCTGCTCTGGAAATTTCCTCCTTGCGGAATGAATTGCAAAAGATATGCAGGACCTTCAGAGAACTAGAAAATAAATTATGTGCAAACAGATGAAAACATTTTTTCTAGCCAAGCAAATATTGATACTGCTAGAACCCAACCTACAGTTACTGCGTGACCATTAATTTCAAAGAAAGGTCAAGTTGCAGATTTTAACACCAATAAGGTAAAAGTGGAAAAGGAGTTTGAACATACCATAGAAAAATGCTGCAAGCAAGTTTACATTGTTACCTCTCATTGACAAATCAACCCCAGGGTTAATGTGGAGTGAAAAAACAAAGCAAAACAGATTTTTGTGGCCAAAGAATTATAGCTGCTGGCATATTGTGATGTGTTAATAATATCATAGAGATATCTCTACAAAGTAGTCTAACCAATTTTTAGAAAGTAGCAAAAAAATCTCTTATATAACTTTATATAGAAAACATAGGACCTAAACTGAAGAAAAAGAAGAATTCCAGCATAAACACTACTGTTCAATCAAAGGATAACAAGTTAGCTAAATGCATGTCTTCTTTAAGATGCCTAGGACACTAACTGGAAAATTCCAAAAGAAACAATAATGACACTGTGATAGTTATATTTTATGTAAGTTTCAGCATTCCCAAGCTGATAACTAAGAATCACCTGTGGTCTCTAACATTTAGACATTTGTTTTATTTCATGAATATCCATTACCTTATGACTCCACTGAGTAAACAAATGGCTGCTTTTAAAGACACAATAAGTGCTAATGAAAGGAAAATTTCTCTCCTCTCCCCACATTTTGGCCTTGGGCCTAGGGAATAGAAATGTCACCTGGGAGGAACTGTGGAAGGAAAGGACACTCTCTCTCCATCTCCACCCCCAGGGTGAGGGCTGGTGTGCAGGGGAGGAGGGAGCTGAGCCAGAGCCCAAACAAGTTGCATTTGTAAAAATCTCCTGCAAAAATTATTAGCCAGGTTACCCTCAAAAGTTCTCCAGAGCCCCAGCCTGCTCTCAAAAGCCCTACAGTTTAGTGGAATTTGCCCAGACCAAGAGGAACTTAAGTGAATGGGAAGATACGCACCCGGTCACACTCATCTGCCCAAGAGGACAGAATGGTCTCTTAAATCCACTTGTGTGCAAATCCAGCTTACCAGCTTGTATGCAGTAAGCATCCCTGTGCAGGGTCTCTGCAAGCAGTTGGAGCCAATACCGGGGGGGGGGGGGGGGGGTAGCGGAAGTTCCCCAGCTTTTTCCCCTGCAACTGAGCGAGTCCAACTGTCTTCAAATTGATATTTGTGTGCATGGTCGTGGGGGGCAGTGGCGGGACGCATACCAAGAAATCTTGGTAACATGTTTAACAGAACCCCACACATGCTCACTTCTATCTATAACAGGAAGATTAAAGAAAGAAGAAAAAGGAGATACTTGCAGCTAGCTAGCTGCAGGCATGTCTTTTCAGTCATCTTTGTTCTCAGAGTTCTATCCACGACACAGTGTCTTGAACACACCAGTTGTTCAGTTAACTATGCTGAATAGATAAGGAGAGTCTTCGAAGGGCTGCCAGAGAAGGTACTTGCTGATTAGTCATTTTTATATTTAAGAAACAGTTCAGCTAAAGAATGTTATCTATGCAATGAGAAAAAGTTTATTCCCAGAGCCACTCAGAATACTCTTCTAAAATTTATTTATCCAAATAAAAACTACCTCTCATGGAATTTCTGAATGTGCCCATATGCACTACATGGTATTCAAGCTGGAGAACTTTTAGGGATGACAACAGAATTCAGTTCCTTGGGGTTGTGGGACCAAAGTCCCCATTTTCTTGCTGGCTGTCAGCCTGGGACTACTCTCAGCCTCTACAGGCTTCTCAGTCCTTGAGTATGGCCTTTCATAGCTCCAAAGCCAGCAAAAGCTTGTGGTATCCATGCACTTTCTCCTTTTGATAGTCTGGGATTATAGTAGGCTTACCTAGACAATCAACCTTCTGCCACGTAATGTAACAGGGGAGTAATAGTATCTCATTCATATAACAGAGCCCATTCACATTCTAAGAGAAAAGGATTCCACATGGAAGTGAATCATTAGGAGTCACTGTTAGAAATGCCTATCACACTTAACAACATCTAAACATCAGGGTATTCCAAATAGATATTCAGAAATCTGGTTCCTCTTAAAATCAGAGGTTCTAGCAACATTGGGCCACGTTCCACTACAACAACAATTGGTGAGACTTGATAAATGAAAATCTCTTTCAGAAGGTCATTCTTCAATGGACTGCACCAGACCCTACTGGTGTATATCTACCCAGGTTCACTCTGTACGTATTTCAGTTTTCCACAGTTGCACTGCCCAATAAATAATACTCAACACAACACTTCTGACGGAGTACATATTCACACCTTTCAAACCTAAATTTATCCAGGAAACTAATCATCTCAATGATATCTGCACTTTAAAGATAATGAGACAATCTCAGGCTACACATGAACATTCCTTTTGCCTCTCAAGACTGATTCTTGCAATAACATTTCAATAACTTAGTAATTCTAAGCATGTACTGTCTTTTGGGCTGATAAGTGAATAATATGGCACAAATTAAATGCTACCACTGAGTTAGCCCATGCAAAAGACACAAATGTACTCTCAGTGGACAAATGGATTCCCGTGTAATCATGCCAGCAGCAGAAAATAGAATCTGTCATAAAACATAAATTATCCAGGAGTCAGACCATGTTCACACAGCTCGGCACTAAATTTCATTTTCCCTGTTCTTCAGCTGAGAGTCTAAATAAACACTTATAAAACAGTCTGAAAGATTACATTGTTTGTCAAAGTTGGATTCCTTAGCCTCAGAATTCAGATGTATGACACGGTGGCAGTTGGGAGTCCTGCTGCTTCTCATGTGCTGGTTTCTTTGTGATCACACCCCATTCAACAGGATTGTCCAGGTACAGAAGGCATGAAGGTGCAGACAGAGGTGGTGGAAAGCCGGCTGGCCACGTACTTGGGGACTGTGGGAGGGAAGGCGGGAGTTGATGAAGGTTAAAGTAATAGGATTAGCTAAGGGTTGTTGTGGGCTAGCTTGTAGAGGCTCTACTTAACAGGGTAAGAGGTCTAGAAATTTTTTCTGTTGTGAACAGGGATGTCATTTAGAGTAGCAGAAGAGTACAGCAGTTAGAAGCATAGCTCTTAGGGATAGCCTGGTGGCTAGTCAGTTAGGCATCTGCCTTTAGCTCAGGTCAGGGTCCCAGGGGCCTGGGATCAGAGTCCCATATTGGGCTCCTTCCTCATTGGGCTCCTTGCTCTTTGGGGAGCCTGCTTCTCCCTCTGTCTGCTGCTTTCCTGCTTGTGCATCCTCTCTCTCTCTGACAAATAAATAAATAAAGTCTTAAAAAAAGAAAAAAGAAGAAGAAAAAGCATAGCCTTTTGGAGCCAGACTATGTGGATTCAAATCCCATTTCTGTCACTGAAGTGCTATAGGACTTATGACTTGGGACAGACTATTTTTATATTTATATGAAACATTAATGAAAGTATTAATATTATATAAACATAATTAATGCTATTATTATTAATTAATAATAATATTTCATATAGTTGTTCAGCTAAGCTATTCCCAAATTCCTGATTCATGGAAACTCTGGGAGCAAATAAATGCTTGTTGTCTAAAGTTACTAAATTGCATGGGTACTTTGTTATACAAAGAGTCGTTTTAGTAATATTTTGTAAAGCCAATATTTGACAGGTATTCGGGAAAAGAAAGTACAGCTGCTGGCTATTAAGGCAGCTGGCAGCCACATATGGCTATTTAAATTTAAATTGGTTAAAATTAAATAAAATTTAATATTCAATTTGCCAATCCCATTAGTTACATTTTAAGTAACTCTACAGCCACATGTGGTCAGTGGCTGTTGTACAGATAGTGCAGATGGAAAATTCTTACTATCTCAGAAGTTTCTATTGGATAGACAGTGTTGCTTTGGAGTAATGAGACTCAAATTGGGACCTTCAAAGGCTTAGGAAAACGTGGATATATTTTGTTATTTTTATTTGGATTTAAACATTTCAGATGTTTGGGATAATGATTATTTTTTAAGGAAATTAACACATTCTAAATCATTTGAGCAACTATCTTAAAACCAAATACTGCTAATCAATTTCTGTGCTTCATTTAAGTCCTTGAATTTGGATATTTATAATGGAGCTCCAAGCGTGCTGTTCCAAATGGTAAGAACTATTGATGAAAGAAGGAAGTCAAAGTTATTTTATAACAAGGGGTGCATGAGATGTCTGTAACATCAACCCATCATGTCACACATGCTATCTGAATTAAGGTCAGTCATGGGAAAATTGGTTCATCATCTTAACACATTGAGCTTTCCATAGATTACTTTAAGCAAAACAGCATTCTCTTCACATGATCTTTATTATTTTGATTATTAGTGATTGTATAATTTTGTTTATTTGTAACTGTCTTTGATCTTTTAAATGGATAGTGGTTATAAATACAAATATAGGGTTATTCTTATTTATGATTTTGTCATTTTATAAAAAAAATTTTATGATCATACTGGAATTCCATGATATTTTCCTCACTTAAAAGTGGTGCCTAGGTAATTCAGATTTGAGGGACAAAAATCCTAGAACTGTTTCATTCATCTCCATTTGCAACTCCTCATTTCTGCGTATCTTCGTTTAAATTCTTAAGCAAAAGATCCTGATGGGCTTAGCTAGAATCATGTAGCCTTCCTTGCCCAGTGGGCTCTGATCAAGATGGCAGGTTCACAGTAGTAAAATGTTTCTCTCCAGCCAACTCATATTAATTGGGGTTCTTTACAAAGAAGAAAAGCTGGGTAGGTAGCCCCATGTTGCCATCTATAGCTTTATTAGCCATTAGAGATGAGGATCCTGCCTAACAAAGAAGTCTAGCTTTTCTTTCAGTTAGCTAGCTGAGGACTTCAAAGAAAAGAATGCCTAACCCCATGACTATCCAAGGGGGAATTCCAACCCCCTCCTCTACCTCCCCACCTTAGCAAGCCCTGAGGGAGAACCTCTCCTTGCACTTCACAGCATATCCAGTAGGTGTTCCTGTCTATGCTTTCCCTAATGCATCTGAGCGCAAGGGTTTCCTTGATGATGCCTTTCATTTTCTGTAAGACATCTAACAACTTGTGGAGAACAGGTTTTTAAGAGAGAAAGGCTTTTGATGAATGCAGTAGAATTATATTAAGTAATCGGCACACCTTTTGTTATGTTGATTGTGTCCTGGTTTTTATTGAACTAATGAAAAATAGAAAGGTCTGAATTTCTCCCTCAGCTATGCACACACAATTCTCTCTGACAGCTCACAGAGCTAGGTCAGCCTGTGCCCGGTACAACAGATTGGCCTTGGGGCATGCTGTTTTCTCCAGGGTCCTCTTTTTCTACTTCATGGAATGGCCTTGAGAAATGCCTCCACTTGTTATTGATGGGGATTTCACTGTTCCTGCTTCCTCTTTCCTCTTCTCCTCCCTCAAATCTGTTTGCAGAAGTCTTCCTTCATCTCCTTCCACTCTGCCTTGTTACCTCCCCGCATTCCCACATTTTTGCATTCTGTTTAGTTTCTTTCTTTCTTTAATGACACTTAAACCCAAAGCTATTTTTCACTTAGCTTCTGAGAAGTCTCTCCAGGTTTTTCTTCTTGAATGTGTTGCAATTAGCTTTTTTATTAAGTGCCACTGATTTTCCATTGATGGCATCCATTTACATGGTAATGCTATCTTTGTGATGCATTTACTCAGAGAAACAAGACCTGCCTTCATAAGTCTGAGTAGAGGAAGTTCCCATGTTTTCACTAAATTATTTGCTGATGCTCACGGAATATATTAGATCTCCTTGAAATGTATTATATAACCCATAGGGACTGTTTGATAACTGGGTAAATCACATATGTGACAGTGGACATTTAGTTATATAAAATGCATTTGTATCACAGCCACTGTCCAGTTCCTACCTGTTCTATAACTTAAGCCAAATATACCTGAATCTTTGGGGATTCCAGTAAGTAATGAAATCTCTTTACAGAGTAGCTCTCATATTTCAGGGTTTTGTTGTTGCTGTTGTTGTATTTTGTATGTGTGTGTCAATACAACTAGAACAGAAATACTCCGTGAGTCAGTTTAAGATACTCAGCGTAATGGCCTTCTACCTGTATAATAATCTAAAACAGTCAAGTTAGATGGTAGTTCTCTAATTGTGTCATCCTTATTTCTAGTAAAAGCTGTCTCATATCCTTAAAACACTGTCAAAAACCAAACTCAGCACACTGAGTAAAACAAAGGAAGAAGGTGAATTTATTCCAAGGGTTTCACCCTACAATCCCGGAAACCCAAGGCTACAGGAATAGTGAGTTCTGAGTTGCTTATAGATGAAGGAATTTTTACAAGGCAAACGTGGAAGTTGTTTGGCTTTTTCAGCTGACTGGTTGCCTCGTGGTCTTCTTCCTTGCTTGGATCAGGATAGGCGAGTCAGGGAAACAAGGAAAGCCCAGAGCTGGCATCAACAGACCGGGCCTGTGGGGTTCAGTAGGTACCCTCTGCTGATTTCTAAAAAGAGCTGTGAATTCCGGCATCTTATGTTAGGTAAGGCTACATTTTTTTAATTTTCTTTCTGTGCCTGCAATTGCCCCCTCCATTTTATTCCCAATGTAAATGACTCCATGTTAGGTGGGTTTGACAACATTAAAAATTTAAAATTTCACTCATGTGTAGAATTGGGACACTGGATAAAGGAGGACTTATTGAAATTTGATATTGTTAAGAAACAAAAATCCAACGGAGTAAATTTTAAAGATTTTGTTGGCTTCATTCAGTGATTCATGAATCGGGTACCATCCCGTCTAGCAGACAGGAAGAAGCTCCAAGGAACTGTGCAAAATGAAAGACTTTTAGGCAGAAAGGAGTGGGCGCAAGGAAGCTAAACTAGACAAAGCAGCAGGTTGCCTATTGTAAGGTCACTTTCCAGCAAGGGATCACAGGGGCCTCTGAGGCGGATTACCTAACTAGTGCTGATCAGGTGATTTGGATTTGACTGGTTTACGCTTCCATTTCTGGGAGAGCTGAAAGTGATTAAGTCTTGTTTTAGAGATATGAGGCATAAAGGACTCCATTTTTGGCCTGGTGTCTTCTTTTTAACAATATATTGCTAAAATAAATATAATTAAAAATAAATAATATTTTTCTTGACATTTTAGAATACAGAAGATTTATCTTAAAAGGCCATTAACTTTTGATTACTGATATCTTTAAAAAAAAACTATTCAAAGTTTATACAGATAAGGTACTGGGCTCTGTCAGAGCATTTTCTCTTGGTGTCTGCTCAGGTTATGATCTCAGGTCCTGGGTTTGAGCCCTGTATCAAGCTGCACGCTCAGTGCCTAATTAGCTTAAGATTCTTTCCCCCTCCCTCTCCTTCTCTCTCTCCTCCTCTCTCTCTCTTTCCCTGAAATAAATAAAATCTTTTAAAGAAGTCTGTACAGATAATTTCCCCAGAGTCAATATTCAGAATCCATTTATTGAGCGTTTAGTGGCATTCACATCTGCTATCATGCTTTTCAAAATAACCCCTGAAAGACTGGAATTATTTGTATTTTATTAGTTAATGTGAGTTTCTAGAATGCCTTTTGGCAATTAATATACTTTTACAGTTTGCAGTTAAATTGACAATTTCTTAAAGCTACAAAACCAAAAGCCACATTTTCCTAGAGTTTTTAAGTTGTTTTTCCCAAATTTTATCATGTCATTTATAAATCTAAATATTGCATTTGGGAAAGACCAGGCACCTTAACTCTTTTACTTATTCTTTAATTAATATTGATTAGCTCAAGTCTAATGATTTAAACTCTTTTAAACACTCAATTCCTTGAGCAACTTAATTGAATCTCCTTAAGTATTTTAACAGAATTTGTGTAAGTTTAGTATCTTCAATTTGTTGTAAGCACTGACCTGAAAAATAGCATTTGAGAATGTCAGAAATGATCTACCTGCTGTGTGCCTGAGTTTGAAACTTATTTGTTTATATTTCAGTTGATTAATTTAACAAACACATAATGCTTACTTTACTCTCTCAGGCTGCCCTGCCAAGTTGGCCTTATTGTCAGCAGATCTCTATTCTCAAGGTTACCGCATAAACAATTCACTCCTCACCCCCGGGAGGGGAAGGATGAGACAGGGCTTCTACAGATGAGAAAGTGAAACCAAGGGACAGATGTTCCCTAACTCACCCATACAACACACGCACACATGTGCGTGTGCACACACTCACACCCAGGCACACACACTCAAAACCTCCAGTTATGTATTCTTGTTCCTTTGGGGGCTCATCCATTAAAACTATGCCTAAACAAGGCTCTGACTGTCTCTACCAACGGGCAACATCAGCCTGTGATCTGTCAAATTGCTACTGTGGAGTTCTAGAGGCAAGGAAGACTTTATTCAAGATTATTAGTATAAGAGTCGAGGTTATTGCAATAGGAGAGAGAGAATGAACTAAATTTCACTGCAACAAAAGGTGGGAGAGTTTTAAGCACTGAAGTGAGCTAGAATGAAAGGAGTGGAAGGCCATGGATGTCTGTGTGATTAACCCGTCTGAGTTTGCTAATTAGTGCTTATCATTAAGTTAGGCTCCAGTCCTCCCACAGGAACGGGGAGACTGAGACCGAATTCATTCATTCATTCATTCATTCATTCCTTTCTCTCTTCTTTCTTTCTTTCTGACTACATTTCTAAAAACGTGGCTTATGGGTCTGAGAAGGGCATTCCTGGGTTGTAGAAAATTTGTGTTCCAAATGGTCAGAGAAAGAATAAAGTAAATGCTCTAAGAAAAGGGATGTCGGGGGGGAGGGAAGGAAAGAAAAGGGATGTCAGGAGCCTATACTTAGGAAGAAGGTGGTCTAAAATTTAGTTAAGCTGAGGGGTCAGACTTCAGGTGGGTGGTATTGGATTTGCATCCAGAAGGCTCAGAAATGGATAAAAAACAGGAGCCGAATAAATCAAATCTGAGTCACTCTGTATCCAAGGAGAAGGAATGAGGAAAAGGCAGCTGTTCTCTTGTCCAGGCTAATATTTGAAAGTACCTAAGAGCTCTTTGTACGACAGATCACCTTAGATCTCTTCTGTTCTTTCATGTGCTTAAAGTTTAACTACATCCTTCTATTTCTTCCTCCCATTTCTGAAATGCTACTTCATCCTCTTTTAGGAGGTACTTAGAGAAGTAAAAACAACAAAAATGCCTATGGATACTTATTATTCTGATATATATAGTGAGTATTATAAAAGGCAAAATGTTGTTTCTTGATTGAATGTAAATACAAATTAAGTTACTAAGTTCTATGTTCTGAGGAAGAAAAAAACAATTCACATTAAGGAAAATTCATGCCCGGAGAGTTTAATTCTTTTTTGAAAAAAAAAAAAAAAAAAAAAAGTAGTCAGTCTTCTTCGTGATATTCCAAGCTTTTGTGCCATCTTGCAATTTAATTTTTCAGTTTTTTTACAGCAGCTAAACCTACCAAGAGCAGAGTTACTGGTTTTGATTTCATGAAAGCAGTGGGTATCATGCAGAAGTGAGAAGAGGTGGACTCTATTCATAAGGGAGGAAATTAAATTTTTAAATTCTGATTGATTCTGGAATCCACTTTTTGGTGATAAGTTGATAAGATACTTTAACTGAAGAAAAACTGAATTAAATAAAGTGCAAATATAAGTATGCTAATTGAAAAAGTTAGTAAGTGTTAGAAAAACCAATTCATTTTGTAAGTGCACTGATAAAGAAGGCACTGCAAGGGGATTTATAGAAATGCAATGAATTAAAGCATTTATCTTGCAAGCTTGATAAACAGCAGTAGACACTTTAGAGGGGGAAAATAATTAGTTCCTCAGTTCCCGTGTGTACCCAAATCATTGTTACAATTATATTTGTTTATTATCTCAAAATGACTTTTTATTTCAATGTAACATAGAAACCTATAATCATATCACTTTTTTCCTAATAATTTTTGTTTATATTTCATGGAGGTGGATTCCCACCTTTAATAATGTTGTTGGCCCTTTTGTGTTTCTCTCCTTGAGAAGACACAGTAACACTGAGAGTCAGCTTATTATAGGCAAGATCATTTCAGGAGCAACCACTCAACCTCTTGGCCTCTCTACTACATTGTCTAAATTGCAATTTTAAGTTTATGATTTTATTTTTTGGAATAGAAATAGGCCTTGTCGCTTCCTTTCTTAAAATTTCCAGTGCCCCCCCCCCCATTATCTGGCATAAAGTTCCCATAAGGCATTTTATAGTCAGCTCCTGTAAACTAATCCAAATTCATCCCACACTAATCACCTGCACCTTGAACTTTGCATTTCAGTCAAATAAACTCATGTCCTCTGATGTGGAAGTGTTGGGGTTCAAGAGAAAATGGTCCAGAAAGAATTCTGCGACATCTTTGGTGCGAAAAGGTGGTTTTATTGAAGCATGGTGACAGGCCTGGTGGGCAGAAAGAGCTGCCCTGGGGTGGTGACTGGTGACTGATTCTATACTTCCAAGTTGGGAGGGTTTTAGGGATAGCATAAGTCACTAAGGAATTTTGGAAGCAAGGTTTCCAGGACCCTGAGGGGACTAGCTATTGTTAGAAAAAGGTCATTTATTACTCTTCAATAAAACTGTAGTCATGAGACCTTTCTAATGTGTATCAGTAGACCATATGCTTGGAGGATAATTGCTAACCTATATCTTGGCGGGTAGTGATGAAGGAAGTTTTCAAAGGAATTTCTATATGTTTAAACTAGACTCACAGGATCCTAGGCGGTCGAGATATTATTAAGCTAATATTGCCTTTTGCTCTTAGCAAAGTGTCAACATCAAGACAACTGATGAGATCACTTTACCTATTTCAAGGCCTTGTCCGTGGATTGTAGGCAGAAAAGGAACTTATCTTTTTCTTTGGACTTTTTTTCCCATATCATTCCCTTATATTTGTTTCCTCTCCTATTGGTGCACTGCTTCTCCAGAGAATTCAGACTATGACAACGCCAAAGATTTGGGCATGTGAGGGTGAAACGACTGTGTTACTGTTAATTGCAATGGCAACAGGTGCAGGAGGAGTTGGTGGGTAGAAGCAGAGGCTCGAGGTTGACAGGTTGACTTTGAGATGTGTATTTGACATCCTCACAGAGATGCCCGATGAGAGGTTGCAGATATAAATCTGGAGTTCTGCAAAGTATTCCCATCTGGATATTGTGAAATCAGGTCCTCTATAGTCACCAGGACGCCATGGAACCAAATCGAAACATTAAAACTAAAATAACATAAAGATATTCTGTTTTACTCATGTGGGCATCTTAAACTTCTAAATAATGCTCAATTCCATATTTCTTCTTGATCTTCTACAAAAAGTGATTTTCTTCCATATCTTCAAATGTATATCTGAATGCTTTCCAACTGTCTGTCTGCTGACTGCTCTGTTTCAAACAGCCTTTTAAAGTTTGTTTATTTGTGAGTTCAAGGCTCTCCCTCTTCTGTGGATCACAAAGGAAGCCCCCGTGTGTTTCAGTGTGGGAGGCAGACAGTTAACAGGAGATCTTGTGCATGAAAGAAAACCTATAAAATTCTTGTCATGTAGGTGCCAGCTTCTAGATAACACAACATTTGAGACTTAGATCCCAACTGGTGAGCTGTCACAGTGTAGGTGGTATGGGAAGCCATGGCACTGGGTGAGATCACGTAGGGAGCAAGCAAGATAGAGAAGAGAGGAGTCCAAGCACAGTGCTGGGGCACTCCCACATTTAGAGTTCAGGAGAGGCAATTATACTTCATAAGAGGATATTGAAAGGTAAGAAGAATACCAGGTAGATACCAAGAGAAGAAAGTATTTTCAAGAAAACATAATCAAGGGGCACCTGGGTGGCTCAGTGGGTTAAAGCCTCTGCCTTCAGCTCAGGTCATGATCCCGGGGTCCTGGGATCGAGCTCCACATTGGGCTCTCTGCTTAGCAGGGAGCCTGCTTCTTCCTCTTTCTCTCTGCCTGCCTCTCTGCCTACTTGTGATCTCTGTCTGTCAAATAAATAAACAAACAAACAAACAAAAAGATTAAAAAAAAGAAAAGAAAACATAATCAATGGTATTCAATACTCTTGACATTTCTTGCACATCTCAGTGGGAACTCATACTCATCCTCAGCCATCCTTAATTTGGCACGAAAGGTGCCAGAATATGCTCCCTAAAAAATGCCCTTTTGACATTTGGATTATTCTGAGTTAAAGGCAACGGAGAACAGAGACAAAAAAAGCTCTTCACCTTCCCCTGTCTAAAAATAGAGTCTGTGCTTCCCTTTTGTAAAGAAATTTTCCATTTGTAAAGAAATCTCAGGAAGGGAGAAATCTCAGGAAATATCAGGAAGGGAGCTATTTCTGAAGAGAACTTTTATTACCTGAGAGACGTACCTGCATGCCGTGGTTTGCAACTCTTACTTACAACCCATTTCCCCCTTTCCCTTTCCCGTAAGTTTCTTTCCTTTTCTTTTGTTTAGCCTAGATGGTATATAAACCTCCTTCATCTGGCTGCCTCCTTGAGGACATGTTTCTTTGTGAAGTTTTGTGCATATTTACATAATTAAGCCTATATTTTCTCTTGTTAATCTGTCTTTTAGCCGTGGGACTCATGGGCCCCAGCCATTGAGCACAGGAGGATTGAGGGAAAGATTTTCCTCCCCTTTGTCATTATCGCCATATTTCTGTGAAGGGAAGTATGAGCAGAGCCTTACTCAAGACAATAACCTTAGGAATTGTTCCTCCTTCTTTTTATCTTTGATTCCTATTCATTACTGAGCCTTGCTGATTTTTATCCTTTAGATTTCTGTGAATCCACTGTTTCTATTTCCATTTAGGCTATTGTAATAACCTCTGCTCTACTAGTAGCCACTCAGATCCGTTCTCCACATGATTCTTTTGAAATACAAATCTAATCTCCATGGCCCCCGCAATAACTCTTCAGGAGCTTCTGTGGCACTTAAAAAGTTAAGACACAACTATTCAACACGGACTTCATCTCATCACACTTCATTCTTTGTTCACTCAGCTCCTATCACCCCCGCCTTGTTCGAGTTCTTCCCGCTCACGCTTTTCTTACTGTGTCTTCGCACATGTGGATCCCTGTGCTCAGAAGACTTCTTACATCTCCTTACCTGATTAATTTGTTTTCATTATTCATATCTCAAGACACATCTAACTACTTCAGTTAGTCTTTCTGGAGTTCCCCAGCCAGTTCAAAGTTCTCTTTGCATCATAACCATCACCTACATTAGCAGCGTCATAACACTTTACGTAAGCTCAATAAAGACGGGCTGCAACCTCCTATTGCTCTCCATTTTTCTGACTGGTGCATAGTAGGCAGTCATTGATGAGTAAAGACTGAATGCTTTCATCCAGGATGGAATCATTCGTTTACTCTTCTTTTCTGCCACCAGACCTTTAGCTCCTGGAGGGGAAAATCACTATGTTCACCATACTGAATCCTGCATGTTCAGCAGGACACCAGTAAAAAGAGGCTAGGGTTTGCCGCAGTGATAAATATCCCTAAATGATAGAAGCTTAATGCAACAAAAGTTTGCTTCTCTCTTCTTTAGTGAATGGCACTAATAACTACAACATATTTAGTGAATAGCACAATGACTATAACCCATGTTCTAGCATATACATGGACTAGAGACAAGGAGAGGAGTTGACTAGTAACTCATAGAAAAATCAGAAGGGAATTAATTATTTAGATTATAATCTAAGAATGACTGTCATGAATTTGTTTCTTTAAAACGTAATCACTTACAACCATGTCCAAGAGACAACACATCGATGTGGGCAAGTGCCCAGGAGTGTAAAACCAGCACTTGGAAAGTTTTAGCTTTCAAGGAACAGCTACAATCCAAGGAAAGAACTTTAGGAGTTACTCTAGCCTTCCAGACAGCTCTAGATTACATGTTGACAGCAATGTGAGTTATGTCGAGTAAAAATAAATAACGGTCCTTGTTCTTCTTGTTCCTCTGCCCCTCACCACAGAATAAGGGATTATTAGAGAAAACAGGAAATTAAATACAGGAACCAACCCAATATTTTCACTTGACTAGATTCATCAAACCAAAATGATTTTACCAAATAAGATTTGTGTTTGTTTTGTTTTGCTCTGAAATATTTGCAGGCAATCAAAACTTCTCAGTGTAGATGGCATATCCCTAAGTGTTAAGAGACAGGAGGAAATGGGCAGCATAGCCTTCATTTTAAAATACCACAAGAGTACTGAGGAAGATGGTTCTTTGAAGATAAATTGTAGACAAAGCAGAATGCTATGATGAGCACAAGAAAGGTAAAGAATTAGTGCCATGGGAAGAAAACAATTAAATTACAAGAGATTAAATTAATGGTTGTTTTGTCTATACCATCATTTTTTTTTATTGGTCTAAGCTAAAAAACTCTACTTTTTGTATAAAAGCACATCCTTTATTTAGATCATTGTTATTGTTTAAATCAAAGAAGATTCATACAAATATTATAGCCCTTATGTGATACCATATTTGCTTGTTTATCTGTTTTCCTACCAAAGTATGAAACTCTACTGGATGTTTTCTCATTTCACTCTCTCTATATAATTTTCAAATAAATAAATAGATAGATAAATAAGTAAATAAATGTATTATGTATGTATGTATGTATGTATGTTTGAGTGAAAAAATGAGGAGGGTAAAAAAAGTGGATAAATTTCAGTTTCTTCACAATTTTGCCTAGTTTTAAACTAGCCCTATCATTAAATATATTTGCATTCTGATACAGACCTACATCAGAATCAGGGAGTTTTTACTGCAAACTCACAGTTAGATGGTATTTTAACTCTTATTTTTTAAAATTAGTGCTGTTGTATCCTGATGGAGATAGAGAGATTTGGAAGCCTCGGTAGATGGCAAGAGATGCAGAGATAGGAGTGAAGAGAGAAATAAGCCAGAAAATTAGTGTTGAAGATTCACAATGAGGAAATAGATATTTCCTGGGGAGTAAACACCTTCCACTCTGTTTGACATCACTCCTCGGTTTATATAACTTAGTACAGAAGAGGCTTCCAGATGTAGTCAGACAGGAAGTTGAGTCGTGGCATGTTAAAATTGAAAGTAGTAAAAATTATTATCAAAAGTCAACTTTGTCTTCTATTATCACTTCTTTCATCTGTCTCCTTGTACTCGTAATGAAATATTTCTCTAGATTTCAAAACTTGTTTTAACTCTTAAGACAACGTTTTATATTAAATGAAAGAAGGAAAGCTCACGTAGAACCCACTTTAAATTTAAAATTTTTTTCTTTCAATAAATTTTCCACTTGTATATAGAAAAACTAAACCTTGAAAATAGATTCAGAAAGTCATTCTTATAAACTAGCCAGGGTCAGTAATGTCTCTTGGATTATGAGCAAGCAGAGCTGGATTTTGGATGTGCTCTATAAAAGCAGCAGTGAATGTCTTATTGGGTAGGCATGTGGCAGCAAGGCATATACTCAAAGGAGAAGCCAAACAACCAGGACTCTTAAAGGATATATCATAGGAGAGTTCCAAGACTGGGTTGCAAGAAGAAACAATTAGATTATTTGGACCTTGCTGTTGTGATAAATCAGAGCCCAATAATTGTTTATATATGTGTGTGTGTGTATATATATATATATATATATACATATATATATATATATATATACATATATATATATATATATATATATATTTTAACTTTAGACTTACAGGGGCGCTTGGGTGGCTCAGTGGGTTAAGCTGATGGGGTCCATTATCAAAGGAGCAAGACTGATACAACGTAAAAGTCAAGCAAAACTTTATTTTGCGCCAGTATCAAGAATCAAACCGACTGGTCGAGGCTGTCTCCTACAGAGACAGAGATTACCCCCAGCCTTACAAACTAGCTTTTATAGAGCAAAGGCCATGTGGTTGAGCCTGGCCACATACAGGTGGCCAATGAGATTGTAACACACAGAGAAAGTTGCATAGTCATGTTAGGTCACACGTGGGTGGCCAATTGAATTACAATTTACCCTACAGTAGCTGTTTAAACTAGCTATCACTCTGGTCAGAATTGGCGCTCAAGTTTGGCCCCCAAAAGGCAGGGTTTACATTCTTTGGTGGTCAGGGAGACAGTATGTATGCTTTACTGATTGGATGTCTCCACCTGACCTGACCCGTCCTTGTATTTGGGCTCTGTTATCAGGGACTGGTCAACCATATTTTACTGGTTTCCCAGACTTGCTTTTAAGTAAGTTCCTTTGGGTGGTGGTGGGGGGGCAGGGTCAGTTTAAGTTTTACTGCACAAACAACAAAATGGCTGTTTAACCGAGAGGGAGTTGTTCTGGCTAAGTAGGCCCTTACAAAGCCTCTGCCTTCGGCTCAGGTAATGATCTCAGGGTCCTGGGATCGAGCCCCATATCTGGCTCTCTGCTCAGGGGGGAGATTGCTCCCCCCCCACCTGCCTCTCTGCCCACTTGTCATCTCTCTCTGTGTGTCAAATAAATAAATAAAATCTCCTGCAGTTGGTAACAGCCCCTTTGTCTTTTCTTATCTTTTATAAGTCACTGCTTGTCCTTCATGATCTTGATGCTTTCGAAGGTTATCAATCAGTGATCTGTGGAATGATCTTCAATTGTGGATGCTTAATGTCTTCTCATAATTGAATTGAGGATATACTTTTTTGGCAAGTAGACCACAGAAATGATTTGTGTCTGCTTCAATACATCCTATCATGGGGTTCATATGTTGGTAAGTTTGATTACCAGGAATGTTGACCTTGATTACTTGTTTAGGGTGGTTTCTGCTGGATTCCTTCACTGTAAAGTTACTATCTTCTCCTTTGCAGTTAACAAATTTCTTTGGAAGTTACTTTCAGAATGCACAAATCTATATTTTCTTCAAATGTTTGATTAATAATTTTAGCATCTATCTGCTGATCTTGTCTGCAAAAAGTTATTACTGTAGTATTTGCCAATAGTGAATTCATATTTCTCTCTATATTATTAAATAGAATTTTAAAGGGCTATCTTTTCTTCCTAATGTGTTAAATAAAGATGTGTGATTATTTATTTGTATCAATATGGACTTGTGGATTTTTCATTATTCCACCATTATGTATTTGTTTGTTTTATTGAAGTTTAATTGATGTACAATATCTTAATAGTTTCAGGTGTACAGCATAGTGATTCAAGGTTTTTATACATTACAAAAGGATCCCCATGATAACTCTGGTCACCATCTGTCACTATACAAAAGTATTACAATATTATTGATGATATTCCCTATGCTGTATATTATATCCCCATGACTTATTTATTTTATAACTAAAAATCTGTACTTCTCAGTCCTCTTCACCTACTTTGTCCACCTCCCCAGCCTCTCCTACTCTGGGAACTAATACTTTGTTTCCTGTATCTGTGCATCTGTTTCTGTTGTGTTTTGTGTATCTATTTGTTTTGTTTTATAGATTCAATATATAAATGAAATCATATAGCATTTGTCTTTGTCTGATATATTTCACTTAGAATAATATCTTCTACATTCATCTATGTTGTCAAAATTGCATTCTTTTTTACAGCTAATACTCCAGTTTTTATATATACCACATTTTCCTTAGCCATTCATCCATCGATGGACACTCAGGTTGCTTCCATATCTCGACTATTGTAAATAATACTGCTATGAACATAGGGGTGCATATATCTCTTCAAACTGGTGTTTTCATTTTCTTAGGATAAATATTCATAAGTGGAATCATATGTTGGTTCTCTTTTTAATTTTTTTAGAATTTTTTATGGGTTATAATCTAATACAATTTTTAAATTTTATTATTTATTTTAGTGAGGAGGGCCTCTAATTGTTCTGGCTTTATCCATTTGAAACTTCTTTAGATTGGTCCCTATGTTTTTGACAAGTTTCCATCTATTTTTTTCAACACTTTCATACTATCTGATACCACATAATTTTCAGGCTCATCTTATATTTTCACTCCCTCAGTCCTGCAACCAACTGTTTCTCCAGGGATCCCTGGTTCCTTTTATTGAAGGATAGCATTTAGAAACCGGATCTGGGCACTATGTGTCCTCATTGTTACTGGGATGTCATTGCTTATCACCTATTTTCAGACAGAGGTAAGGGATACATATATATATGCTAATTCAGTCATACTCAAATACCTATATTTATGTATATAAATATACTTGCATATGAATTAAAACCCACAAGTTTTCACTGAGATAATTGAATTTTCAATCCAAAAACTAGGGTTCATTTTTAGCTTTCTTCCTTAGGTTTTTAGCTTCAAACTCCAACCTGGCTCTTCTTATCTACCGTATGTTTGCTTATTTATTTGCATCTAGAATACATATGAATTGTTTCTCAATTTCTCACCCATACCACTGGGAGAAATATTTTTATTCCTGGATCACAGCACTTATGCACAGTTCTTTTGGCCTTGCAATGTCCAAAGTTATATAGGTTAGTTCTTTTCCCCCCACCTCTTCCCTCTTGCAAATGAGTATGGTTGCTCTTCATATAATTCATGCAATAGAGTTCCCTTGTCAGGGTTTATATTCTATTTTGGGCTCCTCCCCATCCTTGTTGGTTTCCTTTTTTTCTTTTTTGGGTATGTGATACATTACTGTGGGTTTATACATTAGAGCTATACCAAAAAATAGACTCAGAGAAGTATGATTTCATCTTGTTCCTGCTACCCCCTTCCTAGTCCCTGCTTCTTGCCACCCCTTTCCATCATTTTTTATAGGGAATCAGTTCTTTATAGTTTTTGATTCATTCTTCCAGCACTTATTCTATACAAAGGAGCAAATAAGTGTGTTTTTCTTATATCCCCTGGTAGCGTAATCTTATGCTTTGTGTCTTTCACTTAACAGTATATTCTTGAAATCATTCCATATCCTTCCGTAGGCATCTTCCTAATGCTTCTATAACAGCTGCATAGGACTTGCATCATGGGGATGTCCTAGAGTTTACTCAACCACTTTCCTATGTATGGATATTTGGGTTGTTTTAATATTTTGTTACTACAAACAGTGCTGCAATGAATGACCTTAGGCATATGTGTTCATTCTTGGTGGTGTATTTTCAGAGTAGATTTCTAAAAGTAAGACTGTCGGGTTGAAAGATGTGTGAGTGTGTAGTTTTGTTAGTTGTTGCTATATTTCCCTATATATGGGGCTGTACCTATATGCATTCCTACTGGCAATTTCCCCCTCCCAAGTCTCACTCACAGAATGTTCTATTGTGTTTGAAATTTTTTTGCAATATGACATACGGACAATAATATTTTTGCATTGTCTTAATTTGCAATTCTTTCATTAGGAGTGAGCTTGAACTTTTTTTCCCTTGTGTTTGAGGATAATTTTTAATCTTTATTTATTTACTTATTTATTTTTGAGAATTGTCTGTTCATACCTTTTTGACATTTTTATTGGGTTGTTATAATTTTCCTTTTAATTTTTGAATTATTTTTATTAAGAAATAATGTATTATTTGTATTTTCCTCTAAATTTTAAGAGTTATTTATATGTTAGGGATATTAGCCCTTTGTGATATATATTGTGACTAGTTTCTCCCAGTTGGTTAGTTTTCTTTATACTTTGTTTAGGGCTTTATTTTCATGCAAATTACGGGGGGGGGGGACCCAACTGCTGTCAAGTTTATCTATCCTTTCTTAGAGTCTCTAGATTTTGAGCCACAGTTAGAAAGCCTTTCCCTATAATGAGGTTAAAGAGGAATTCATCTTTGTGTTCTCATATGATTTGTTTAGTTTCGTTTTTCAATTAGATTCCTGATTCATTTGGAGTTTATTCTTGTTTCTGGTGCTAGATATGGATCTAATTTTATCTTTTTTTCCAAACAACTCTTTAGTTGACTGAGCACCATTTATTTTAAAATGTCCAGCTTTAGGCAGGGATTCTCAATGCTGTCTGTGTTGTATATTAAGTTTCCATTTGTTGGTTTTTGTTGTTGTTCAGTTATGAGCTTTTTATTCTAATCCACTGATCAATTTGTCTAGAAATGCACAGTAACATACTCTTAATTATTGGGACTTTCTAACAGTCTGTTTTAGTATCTACTGGGCTAGTCGTCTCTCATAAATTTCCTTTAGTCATTTTTTTCCATGTTATTCCTACATGTTTGTTTTTCCATATGAATTTAAATAGCAAATTATCTAACTGCAAAAATAGCTTGTTTGCATTTTTATTGGGATTGCATTAATTTTGTAAATCAGTTGACGTCTCTATATTGAGGCATTCTATTCAAGAACAGGAAACGTCTTTCAGTTTTTCAGATTGACTTTTGTGACCTTTGGGTGTGTTGTACAGTTCTTCCTCATAGAGATTTTGTACATTTATTCCTAAGTAGTCTATTTTATTTGATGCTATTTTAAATGGATCTTTCCTTTACCTTTATGTTCTTTAACTATTGTTATATGTGTATATGAAGACTATTGATTTTTTATGTTAATTTAATATTTTCTTTCTTCACTGAATTATTTTATTGTTTAAGATAATTTTATCATTGATTCCCTAGGGATTTTCAGGTGTACTATCATATTATCTGCAAGTAGAAATGGTATTACTTTTTTTAAGTTTATATTAAATTCTAATTAACATATAGTATAGTTTCAGAGGTAGAGTTCAGTTATTCATCAGTCATATATAACGCCCAGTGCTCATTATATCACATGCCCTCCTTAATGCCCATCATGCGGTTTCTCCATCTCCCCACCCTCTTCCCCTCCAGAGATGGTATTACTTCATTATTCCTAGTCTCTTGTTAACTTCTTTTCTGTAAGTACTTTGACTAACATTTCTAGCATGATATCAGCTAGCAGAAGAGATAGTAGAAATGCATGTAGGAGTTCCCCTTTAAATAAGATAATACCTTAAGAAGTAAGCTATTACTTCTTATACATACACACACATTTTAAGAAAGCATCTATGTCTCAATTCTTACCTTGAGGGTTTTTTTTTTTTCTTTTTAAATAATGGGTGTTGAATTTTGTCAAAGCTATTTGCAATACCACAATTATGAAGATAATCATAATTTTCCTCTAGATAAAATAATATGATATATAAAGTTAATAGATTTTCTAATATTAAAACAATCTTATATTTCTAGAATAAATCCCACTCAGTGATGGTGTATTATTTTCGTAGCCCTAACCTCTGGTATTTAGACTGTGATTCTATTTGGAGATAGGGCCTTTAAGGAGAAGATGAAGTTAAAAAAGCTCACAAGGGTGATTGGCTTCTCTTCTGCCACTAGACACTCTTCATTCTTTATCTGACCTCACCTGCTGCTCTGTGCTTGCTTAGATCACTCTAGCCATACTGGCTTCCCTTGCAGTCATTGACTACACAGGAATCTGCATTGCTCAGCACTTCTGTAATCGCCATTCTATATTCCTGGTGAGATCTTCTCCCAACATTTGCATGGCTTACTCCTTTTCTGCCTGCTGTAGTTTCACTGATGGCCCCCAAAGACAGCCAGTTTCTAATCCTTGGTACCTGCAAATGTTATCTGATAAGGCCATCGAGTTTTGCAGATGTGATTAAAATCAGGATCTGGAGATGGAAAGATTATCCTAAATTATCCAAGTGGGCCCTAAATACAACTGTGAATGTACTTACGTAAGAGGATACAGAGGGAAAGTAGATGCAGAAAGGGTACTGTGACCACCAGAGCCAGATACCGTACTTCTGGCTTGGAAGATGGAGGGAGGAGCTCTGAGCCAAGGAATGCAATCTAGAAACTGGAAACGGTCAGGAAACAAATTCTTCCTTAGGGACTCCAGAGTGAGCATGGCCCTGCTAACACCCTGGTTTCTTCCGAATGAAATTGATTTTGGATTTGTGACCATCAGAAATATAACAGAATAAATGTAGGTTGTTTTAAGCCACTTGGTTTGTGATAGTTTGTTACAGCAGCAATAGGAAACTAATGTACCGATGTTTGCCTAAATGTCACCTTGTCATTGAACCATTCTCCAACAACTTGATTTTAAAAAATTGCTACTGCCATCCCTACTCTCTATTCATCTCCCCTGTTTTTCATTTTCTGTGTAGCACTTTCCATTGTATTAAATAATTGACCTGTTATTTTTCTCATTTCTGTCTTTCTCCGATGGGTGTATGTTATATGAGGGAAGACTTTGGTCTGTTTGGTTACTGCTTTGTGTATGGTACCCAAACAGTGCCTAGGAAATAGCAGTTTCTCATTCAGAAAATTACACTGAACAAATCTGTCTCTCTTAGCATAGGGCTTAAGTTCCATCTGAGCCAAAGGCCTGAGAACGGGGAGAGCCAATGTCTCATCTCAGCAGTCAGGCCAAAGCAGTACCTTTTCCTACAGCCTTTTTGTTCTATTCAAAGTCTTCAACTGATTGGATGAAGGCCACCCACCTTAGGGAAGGCAATCTATTTTATTCCACCTACTGACTCAAATGTTAATCTCATTAAAAGCACACAGACATACACAGAATAATGTTTGTCCAAATGTCGGCATCCATTTTTTTGGTCTTTTGTTTCTTAAAAATTAAAAATTACACATCATTTACGGTGCTGGATATTATGACCACAATCTTCCCAGTCCTGAGAAATTCTAAAGACCTTACTGCTGCCTTATGTGGGATGTAAGCTATGGTTGGTTTAAAATGTGTGTTTCAGAAAACCTTTTATTTATTAGAAATACATTGCTTTAAAAACAGGTGCAAAATATAATCAGTATTTTTGTTTGGGTTGATAAAATTTGCTTACGTTAAAATGGATAAAATAAAATGTCAGTGAAAACCTTTTAAAAAATGTTGACATATAAAATTAACCATCACAAATCCATCCCTTTTCAAGTTGGTACCCATACTTAAACCATGCTTAATCTTCAAATAAAGACAATGACAAGGTCATAAATCTGACTAACATGATAACAACTCTTCTATGAACTACATCTGCTTTACTCAGTCTACTGATTCAAATGTTAATCTCATTCAAGAACACTCTCACAGACACCAGAATTATGTTTGACTTACTGTCTGGGCATCCAGTGACCTTGGCAAGTTGACACATGAAATTAATCATCACAGGAGTATATAATAAACCCCTTGGGATGAGTTGAACCAGGGTGGAGGCTGGTGACGACAGGGAACATGCTCAAAACTAAAGGTTTCCACTTTTCCTTCTTTAAGCATTTTCTAGAGACTCTGTAAAGAAAGATTCGCTCAAGATGGGGGGGGGGGAGAGGGGGTTAGGGTAAATTCTTTAGGGGCAAAAGCAAAAGATGGAAAATAAATCTTTGTGTCTTCATCTCTTTTATTTATTTATTTATTTTTTAATGAGAATGTGATGAGAGAAGTACAAAATTTCCATAGCAGGGACAGCCCCAGCATGCAAGCTCTATTTTGAAATAGCAGAGAGAGGAAAAATTGCATTATTTTAAGGACTGGTATAGAGCTCCTTCTAGGGAGGGAATAGTCTTATTTGGTCATAAATAGAAGGATGAGGCCTTTTGGGTATGAGCAGATGTTTTGCAATAAAACAGAGGGCTAGCTAAATGGTTCTACAGAAAAAATTACCTAAAACCATTGGGAACCATGGGTGAGTGAGTTTGGGGAGAAAAAGAGCAGCAACATGGCACAAAGCAAAAACCCTGGTAGAAAAATGGTTGCCACAAATTCCCTGGGTAAGTTCCAGGATTTTCAAGGCCAGAGGCGTCTAATAGTCAATGTTAAGTTGTTTGTCCTGCTGTGCAGCTAAGTAAATCTACCTTTTGCACTCTTGTCTCCAAATTCTCAAATAAAATCTACAATATTTGTCATCTTGGGTTGGAGGAAATTGGCAAGATAGAAGTATCCATGTGTGACTCGGTAGGGCTGTAGAGTATAGAACAAAGGATTGTACACATAGTAGACACAATTTGGAATTAAGATTGACAAGCAAGCTGAACTGATATGGAGAAATGTAGCTTGCCTTCCACATCTCTATCCAGATAATCATAGGAAATTTGAGGAATTCAAGCCAGTGTCATGCAAATATTAAGGATGGGACCACCACAGCCAGCTGGCCCAATTAAGCATTGCCAGATGTTTAGATTACAAGTCTAACAAGAAACACTCTTATTGCACTTATTTATTTGGCTTTCAAAAAAAAAAAAAAATCGCTGGCCTATATAGGAAGCCACACCTAGGGTGAAAGTCAAGAGGATTATGAAATCTTGCCTTGGATATTTTGGTCCACATTTGTCCTTTGGTTCTTTCCTCTTAAAAACGAAGCTCTGGCACGTTTGTTCTGTCTCTTTCTGTAGCTCCGTGTACATGCTGTTGCTTTTGTGTTCATGCTCAGTGGTATGTTCTCTTAAATTTCTATCAGTCAGAGCCTTCCTTTCAAAACAGAGCTGACGTGGATAAGACCTGGAAGTCCACGCTGGAGTCTCACTTTAAGAAGTGCTTGCGAATCCCACAATCAGGGCAAACCCTGCTACTCATCAAAACAGGCTCAAAGGGATATTTGCCCGGGCAGCATGACAGAGAGCAGCAATAAATAAATAAGTGCCTGTGGGAAGTTACAGATGAAAAAATATTTCTTTACTTGTACAACGACAGATCAGTGGTAAAGCACACTGGGGTCTGAAAGGCCCTTTTTAGAGAGGAGCTGTCAGAGTGGTCATTTACATAGGACTGCAGGCCATCAGGGTTCCTAGTGTCCTAATAGCTCCTCTACTGTGGCTGCCAGGGGCTGTCAGTCACGTCTCACAAAATAAGCTAAGGGTTGGGTATCTCTTCATTGTTTCAAATTGGAGGCTAAATGTTTCAGGCAGTGGACACCTGAAAATGGGACTAAGTATTATGCCAGGGATTTGGAACACAGTCGGATCTTGGCTCTTAGAGTCTCATTGGTTCATTCATTGAGCCAACAGATTCTTACTGAGTTCATCATAGGCGCACACTTCTGGTGATACATACAGAACTTAGATACATATTCTTCCATAAATGAACTTCCCATTTAATGCCCCCCCTTTAAAAGATTTTATTTATTTGACAGACAGAGATCACAAGTGAGCAAAGAGACAGGCAGGGAGAGAGAGAGAGAGAGAGAGAGAGAGAGAGAGGGAGGGAGGAAGCAGGCTCCCCACTGGGCAGAGTGCCAATATGGGGCTCAATCCCAGGACCCTGGGATCATGGCCTGAGCCAAAGGCAGAGGCTTTAACCCACTGAGCCACCCAGGAACCCCAGAACTTCCCATTTAACATGGAAGAAACAGCAAGTACACATATAGCGAAAAGGGTCACAAGTCAGGTGTGTTAAATGTTGGGGGAGTGTCTTTAGTTGGGGGAACTACTTTAACTAAAGTTCTTATTTTGTCCTTCAGGGACTGCCATGGATAAGGCACTATAGAAAAGAAGTCTATGCTTCCAGCCCCCAATTCTTCACCTCTTACTCATTCCTCAACTCTCTGGATCCCGACCTTCACCCTCAGCAACCCATAAGAAGTGTTCTTTGCAAACATTACCAATGGCCTAATGCTAAGAACTGTGACAGTTCTTTAGTCTTCAAGCAACTCAATGTTCATATCTTCACTTCCTCCTTTATTTTCTGTAGGGTACTTACAAGATGGACCAACACTTCCACCAAGAAACTGATATCACCCTCAGCTTCCAAGATGGAAGCTGCATTTTCCTCTGGCTTGCCAACTCTTCTTTTCTAAATCTCAGCACTGGCTCCTCTTCCTCAGCCCCTGCCAGTGGTAGGAGCTCCTTCCCAGTTCTCATCCTGGCAGATTTTTTTCCTTCATACTTTCCTACTCCCTTTTCTTTGAAAAACCTCACACATGAACACAGCTTCTTCTATCAGCTTTATGCTGTGGACTTCCAGATTTCTATCTTTAGTTGTAACATTTTTGTGTGCTCTCTATTTCTAAATTCACAGTGAGAAATTCCTCCTGGATATTTCTCAGGCATCCCAAATTCCTAGTTTTGAAATGAAACTCATTAAATCCTTCCTATCTGTACTCCCCTCCTTCCCCCATCTACCCCCATCCTGTCTTCTTCATCTCCAAATGGTTCCTCCATAGTGATCACAATGATCAAGCCAGAAACCTAGTGGTCACCCTTTCTTCTGTCTGCTTGACACCAGATTCTTTTTTAATTAATTAATTCAATTATTGTGTTCCGTTAGCCAACATCATTACTTTTTGATGTAGTGTTCAACAATTCATTACTTATATATAGCACCCAGTGCTCATCACAGCACATGCCCTCCTTAATACCCATCAACCAGCTACCCCTTCCTCCCGCCCCCTCCCCTCTGCAACCCTTACTTTGTTTCCCAGAGTCACTTACCAGATTCTTAATATCATCTGAACCTGCCATAACTTCATTTCCAGAGTTCATCATGGCCCTCAGTACGTTTTACTTATACTATTGAAATAACACCAAGTGAGTCTTTTCATTTTTTAACCTCTTTTCTAACCTGCCCTTCATACTGGTAACAGAATTATCTGTGAGGAATTTCAGAGTTAAAGACAAGGATGGCTGTCTCTGTCCTTATGTCCTAGTATTTCTTCCTAAAATAATAGAGATCAACAAAGAGGGAAGAATAAAACGATGCCAAAACAACACCTTCAAAATAATTTACAGAGGGAGCACCTGGGTGGCTCAGTGGGTTAAAGCCTCTGCCTTCAGCTCGGGTCATGATCCCAGGGTCCT
The DNA here is from genome assembly GCF_030435805.1 of Mustela lutreola. NCBI lineage: Eukaryota > Metazoa > Chordata > Mammalia > Carnivora > Mustelidae > Mustela > Mustela lutreola. Next base: position 111,262,562 of record NC_081297.1, read on the forward strand.
GGGATAGAGCCCCACATCCGGCTCTCTGCTCTGCGGGGAGCTTGCTTCCTCCTCTCTCTCTGCCTGCCTCTCTGCCTACTTGTTATTTCTATCTGTCAAATAAGCAAATAAAATCTTAAAAAAAAAAAAATTTACAGAGAATTTTAAACTTTGTATAAATTCAAAGACAGAAAGCCAAAACGGGAAAATCCAACTTGGGGTCTCTAACACTGTCGTCCAGCACCTCCTACCCCCAGGCCTTGTGGTAAGCAAAGGAGGCTACTAGCCATTATGGAGGGAGAAGATGGGAGCTAGCATGAGTCCACAGTTGATTCAAACCACTGTCAGAACGATCAAGTCTCCCTAGGAGGTGTGAAAATACTAAATACATACCCAATAGATCAGAGGATGGGCCACAGGAGGGAGTTTGAGCGTTCATGAGATTTAAAGGGCCACTTTTTGAAAGTGTTAACTTCTGGGGAAAAAACAAATGCAAAAGGAAGGTAGAAATGCCACTTGGCGATTAAGCAATGTCTTAGTTTGTTCAGGCTGCTGTGACAAAAATCCCATAAACTGAATGGCTTATAAACAACAAACATTTAATTTTCACAGTTCTGGAGGCTGGAAGTCTGAGATCAGGGTGCCACCATGGTTGGGTGAGGATCCTTTTCTAGGATACAGATTTCTTGTTTTATACTCATAGGGGGGAAGGGGTAACTCCTCTCTCTGGGATCTCTTTTACAAGGGCACTAATCCCGTTCATGAGAGCTCCACCCTTATGACCTAATCACCTCCCAGAGGCCCTACCTCTTAATTCCATCACTTTGAGGTTTAAGATTTTAACATGTATTTTGTGGGGGGACACATTCAGTCTATAGCAACATCTGTGAATTGCCCTCATCTAAATAGCAATCTTTTTCATCAGATTTTCAGAAACAACCATCAGCCAAAACAGTTTAAGAACCCTTGCTTTTGACAAAGGTAGGGAAAGTCTGTGAAGATATGTCAGTGCCTTGGGGAGAAGGATTATCAGAACAACACCATATGTGCTTTGGAAGAAAGTGAATGAGTGGGAGCATTTATTTCAGATGGTCAGGCAGAGGATAAACATATTCCCCTAATTAGACTAAAGGTTTATCAATGCAGACTGATACTGTATAGATTACCAGATAAAGTCTGGACTATTCTGTTGAGAAAATGATGAACAGTGAGGAAATGACGTCAAGTTAGAAGAAAAAAGTTAAACTGAAAGATGATCTATTTCTGGGTCAGACGAAAGGATAGAAGGCAGAGAGTAGGTATCGTATTTCATCATACGGAAAGCGAATAACCATCTTAGCTCTGGGACTGTAGCCACAAAGACAGACTTTGGACAATTTGTGGTATTCAACCAGGGAGTGAAATTCACCCAAAGATGAATCAAACAATCCATATTTGTTTTGTAGCTTTGTTTATTTGTTTGGCTCCATGTGGAAAGTTCTCATTGACCTAATAGTATAATAAAATAATTATTATTTAATAAAATAATTATTTGATAACAATATTTTGTAGATACCAGGGGCTTAGCTGTAGGATTTTGATGTCATCTTTCATTATTATCATCATTATTATCAAAGCTAACATCTGTTCCATGTTTCTTATTGTACCATAATAATATTGTACCATATTCAATCTATATCATAAGTCCTTCTGTGACATATGCTGTTATTGCATCAGTTTGAGGGAAAGGGAAACTGAGGCTGAGAACAAGTAATGTGCTTCTCATATGGTAGCACACACTGAGGTCTGTGTGATGCTGAAACCCATTCTGCTGTGTTTCTAGCAGTTTATTTCCATTTTACTTTTGAGAGAGCACTGAACGAGAGAATTAGCATTAAGAGAACTTGGCACCAGCTCCTGCCTGGAAACAGTGATTCACAATGATGTATCCTCTAAAAAAGGATAAAAAACATTGATTATGATTTGCATCAAACCTCAAAAACATTGCAAAGTAGCACAACAGAACAGTCCCAGAGGAGAATGCAAAGGGAGGGCGAAAAGGACTTGGAGACTTGGAGAAAAGGGGAAAAAGGGGGAGGATGGAAAAATAGACAGAGGAGACTCAGTGAGCGGAGCCTAAAGATGTCTGAGGAAGAACAGGAACACGCCGCTTCCCCTCCGTTCTCCACCCACACAAGCACTTGTGCTGAACTGTGTGAAAATCTGTGAAGTATTGAGGAAAAGCCCACATTCTATTATCATCTCTTCTGAGTTATTATTGAGAAATATTCTAGAAATCAAGGAAACCATTTCCTTTCCTATATATGTAGTTTTCTGCAGTTTCCTAGCTTTCAGATCTTTTATTTAATAAATTTTTGTTGATTTATGAACTCTCCGAAGCATAATTTTTTTTCAGCACAATTTTTAACTCTTGGTTTAAACTATATTTCCTCCATACTCTATGACTTTTTAAAATCATTTCCTTTAAAATGCAATAAATACAAATAGACTAAGGGTATTTACATATTTCAGAATAATAGATAATTTCCTTTTTAAGGAGTTTTAAATAGTAGAATTTAATATACCTGGCGATTGGCTGGCTTCTGAGTGCGACAATGTATCAGGCACTGTGCTCAGGGTTTAATATGTATTAACTCGTTTAATCTGCATGCAGTCCTTTGGGGAACATGGTGGTAGAGAGGACTGCTTGCCTACCAGTGTAATTCCCCTGTTCTCCTTTGTACCCAAAGTTTATCTACATGACAAACACTAGCTAAAGGACTCCATTGCAGCTTCATGCACTTACACGACTGAGTACCAACCTATAGCATGTGCACGGATTTCCCTTGTGGAAGGAACTTCAGGGAGGTCTTTCTTTTTGAGCTCACCCTCTTCCTCCACTTTCTCTTTTTAACTCTCTGGAGTGCAGACATGATTCCTAATGACTCAGCGGCTATCGTGGTCCATGGTAGCTTGAGGACGGAAGCCTGTGCTGAGCAAGAGAGAGCAGCACAAAGGTAGAGGATCTTAGGTCCTGGATAACTTTCTGGAGCCTTATACCAGTTGTAAATTGCTTATACCTGTAATTCATTTATGAGAGTGATGTAACCATCTGTGTTTAAGTCACCGCTCTTTTGATTTGTCTATTACATGCTATCCCACAGAATTCTTAACTGATATGCAGGCATTGTTACCTTCATTTTAGGGATGAAGAATCTTACAACATGACCATGTTAGGTAACTATTATAGTATTGGATCCAAGTTGGGGTCTGTCTGACTCTAGAACCCAATGATTTACTACTAATTATTACTGATAGAGTAATTTTATTGTAAATATTCATATACTGTAGCGATCAACAGAATACTTTTCAAACCATAATAGTACTTTATACATGGGTAGAGACCAGAACTAGTCAAGTCAAGGTCATGAATACCTCACCAAGGAAGTTGGTTTTATTTTAATAGCCACAGAGTGTTCCTGCCTTTGGCCATTCCTCAGCTTCCGCCACACGCTGCCTAGCAATCCTAGAGTAAGCTGGATTAGGGTGTGTACAGCTGCTCACCGCCAGTGCCAGTGAGAAACCACAGAAAATTGCCCGTGACGCCCTGCATCTGTGTGCATGCGCGTGAAAAGATGTGCATTCTAGACACGTCAATCAGCTCATCTGCTGCTCATCTACTTTTCCTTTTTGGATACCCTTGACTATAAACACAGCCATTTAATTCAGGACCTGCCCTGCCCTCATCCCCCTCTAGACATTAATTGGACTAGTGGCATCGCCTAATATTAGCCAAATCCTTCATAGATCAGGCTAAGTTAATTAGATTGTCCATCAAACAAGAGAGACCATAGTCTGCCTGTAGGAGTCTAATGCATGCATGATTTCCAGATTTGCAGTCATTTGTATTTTGGGTCTGTGCAAAACTTATAAATTGCCCAATGAAACTACATAGGCAGAAGAATGAAGAGGACATATCAATTTGAGACAACACACAATTGTACTAAAAAGTCCATAGCACAACCTGCCCGATTAACTTCTGTTTATTCTTAGGATGCCAATCTCAACTTCATTTTATTTATTTTTTAAAAGATTTTATTTATTTATTTGACAGACAGATCACAAGTAGGCAGGGAGGCAGGAGAGGAGAGAGGAGGAAGCAGGATCCCTGCTGAGCAGAGAGCCTGATTTGAGGCTTCATTCCAGGACCCTGGGATCATGACTTGAGCCAAAGGCAGAGGCTTAACCCACTGAGCCACCGAGGCGCCCCCATAATTAATTTTTGAATTAGTGTTCAATGATTCATTAGTTGTATGTAATATCCAGTGCTCATCTTCATTTGTAAGAAAACTTTACTATACTCTCAATCTTATCTGAGCTCTGCATATCTACTATTTCTACTCCCTACAGTTTTTCTATTTTTGTAAAGTATTTTAAATAATTGGCTAATGTCCAATTTTTCATTTCTCTTGCTTAGACTGTGCCTGGCACATAGAGGTTATTCAATATATATGTGTTGTAGACACTATGACCCGAGAGAAAGAGACAGTCCTCTTAACCCGTGACTTTCTTGTCATGGTCTCAGTTAGATATAATGGTACTTTGGTTTCTATTTCTGAGCATCCAGAAAATCACAATGTTTATGGTTATAATTAATAACCTCACTTTTTCTTTGTTTTGGCTTAAGGTTTATCTGTTTCTTGAAAACAAAGGGAACATAACTAGAGAAAATGTGTATAAAGTAAATAGATGGTTAGGTAAACAAAGAAGGAAAAGGCCAAAGATTTAGGAAATTAGAAGTTGTATCATGTGAAATAATAGAGATGTTTAGTTCATTCACTGCTATATGGTTAAAATGAGTGTAATTATGAATTCAATGATGGCATCATATCAAACTTCTATTTTGACTAGCAGTTAAAGAATATCCTTTCATAGTACAGTATTTTTAATAAATGGTGATATTCAAACTGAAGAATGGTATAGATTTCTTTCATTGATTTTTTTTTTTTTTACCCCAAAGAGGGAGAAATATAAGAATTAGCAATGCCAGAAATAAGTGGAGAAATCTTATGGGAAATGATGTTTATTAGGAAGCTCACTTGGGAGACTGACATGCCCATGAGAACCTCCCGACTGAAGAAAATAATGGTTTAAAAGTCTTCTGTGCAACCTATCCACTCAAGTGCAAATTTCCATTATATTTTATAAATTCATTTAGATACAAGTTATAAATAATAAGAAGTCATAAACAAATCAGGTGGCAGACAGGGAATAAACAGGTTTATGTCTAGTCCTTTGGAAGTAGAGGTTGATTAGAACAATTTAAGCTAAGAGATGCCACACCATTGCTTTTCTTGAAATCGTGCTTCTTAGGTAACAGATGGCACCAAATCAATAGCTGATTAGAGAACAGCACTTGGCATTCTATCTGGTGGGTGGGAGGAAAAGGGTGTTTAAATTTTAAGGAAAAAACATAACTCCTAAGCAAGATTGGCATACAAAGCCTGAGAAGAATGCTAAGGGAAAGACTCACTCTTTTTCCACTTAATGTCCAGAAAGGCAGTGATCAGAAATCTTTTGGTCACAGCTGAATCAAAATGATAATTTCATATGGGCTTATTTCCTTAGAACTTTTTGTTTAATTTCAAACTATTGGTACTACTAGGGACACATTTCCTCCTTCCCTAGGTAAACCTATATGACCATTTCTTTATGTGATTTTGTGTATGGGGAAAAAAAAATCAAGGGCTAGGGAGCTAATTGGTGCTCAAGCCCATCAAGGGACCTTGTTGTCATTTTACTGCCATCTCATTATACTGAGTTATATATCATCAGGGAAAAATTTCCAAGGATCTCTCCTCTGTCTTCCTCTTCTCATCTCAAGTTTGTGTAGAACTTGTCTCTCAGGTGTGTTGTGCTAATGGCACTTCTACAAAATGACATTTTGTTATTGCCAGATATTAAGTATAGAAGAAAACATTCAGAAATAGTGGTCGATGACCTGTGGATTTGTGTGTGTGTCTATATGAGAGAGAGAGACAGAGAGAGAGAAAGATTCAATTACTGACAAGGATTGAAGTTAGTTGATACTAAGACTAAAATGTAGCAAAACCCAGGAGTTTCTATAAGACCTTGAGTTGATGAAGGTGTACCTCGTGAATTAGTACAGACTTTATAAAGAAAACATTCATTACCTCTGAATAAAGGCAAAATCAGGTTTCCAGTCTAAGGAATGTGGCAGCCAGCCAGCCATCTGTCTGTAAAGTAGAAACGAGATATTCATCTTGAACCGAGATCAGGGAGAATAAATGGACAAGAAACATGAGTGTGTATTTGTCATTACTGCTATTCCTTTTCCCTCAGAAAAGCTTTTGTAGCGAATTTCTATTTTTTTTTTTTAAAGATTTTTTTATTTATTTTATTTGACAGACAGAGATTACAAATAGGCAGAGAGGCAGGCAGAGAGAGAGAGGAGGAAGCAGGCTCCCTGCTGAGCAGAGAGCCCGATGCGGGACTCGATCCCAGGACCCTGAGATCATGACCTGAGCCGAAGGCAGCGGCTTAACCCACTGAGCCACCCAGGCGCCCTGTAGCGAATTTCTAAAGCTGTTAATCCTAGTGGCAGAAGACCAGAATGGGAAAAGTTCAGCACGAGTTACTGGAGCCAGTAGTCCAAAGGGGCACCCAGGGCCAGCCCCTCTGAAGATCTGCAGCTTTCATTGTGGGGACCAAAGACAAAGTTTGTCATTTTGGGGTTGAAACTGCCCTGCTTGTAGGTCTTTTATTAATGACCTCAGTTATGACCTCAGTTATGAGATCTGAGTCCTGCAGTTAAGAGGGGTGAGTAGAAACTCCCTAAAATTACCTGGAGCTGCATCTTAATGTGGGATAGCTTCTAAAGGTGAATTTAAAGTGAAATTCTCATACATTCAAATTCAGGCGAAAGTCATTTTGGATTTTTGTGTCAATTTAGACTATGTTATCCTACAGTAATAAAATGGCCCCCAGTTTTAGAAGTTTAAACACAAAGATCCATTTCTTTTTCATGTTAGATGTTGGCTAGATTTACTTGCCAGTTGATTCCAAAAGTTTTCTTCATTCTGAGATCCAAACTGTAGGAACAGTCAGTCCTTTTCTGGTACATACTATATTTGTGGTAGGGGAGAAAAGAGCCAAGGGGAAACCATTTGATGGCTCTTCAAGTTCAGGTATAAAAAGTTTCACCCCTGCTTATGTCCCACTGTCCAAGGTGAGTGACAAGGCTGAGGCCGAAAATGATGACAGTGGGAAGTGTATTGCTTTCACCGCGAAAGACATTTCAAGTCACGTGCACTGAGTAGGGGTGTATGATGCTATTACTGGGAGTTGCAGAGAACAGAGAATAAAAATAAAATCTTTAGCACAAATGGGATCAACAACACAATCTAGCACAACGTCCCTTTAGAAGGTGTCACATTGGCAATATGTGATATCTTAGTATGGAATGATGCAAGCTGCCTTAGTTCTTCCATATGCATACCTGATGTAGTACTTCTGTTGGGGGCGGGGGCGGGGGGATGGAGCGTGAGCCTTAACACAAGAGTCACATTCACCACTGGGAGAAGTACATGTTTTGGGGAGGCAATCAGGAACTAACTAAATTTACAGGTGATCACCTTTCCTGCTTTATGCTGACCCCAGGGATAACCTCCATTGACTGGAATGGCAGCGGACAACTTCCACACTGTTGAATTTGTGATGGCTTTCTTCTCTCCCTTTTGATGTTAATCACATATATTTGACTTTGCAAAAGTGACATGTTTGCATGATGAAACCCCTGCAGTTGGGAGACCAGGCAATTGTGTCTCCATATGTGTGTCAACTGTAACATTTATTAACCCTTCCTGTTTGACCTAGACCTGGAGAGCACAGGAAGGCGTTTGCTGCACCTAGTAGCTCAGTCCACACTTGTGCAATGATCGCTTCTGCTCTGTAGTACAGCACAGTGCTTAAAATCACCCACTCCATGGGCTCCTGGGGGGCTCAGCTGCCCTGTGACTCTTGGTTTCTGCTCAGGTCGTGAACTCAGGTTTCTGGAATGGAGCCCCACTCTCAGTGGAGAGTCTACTCCTCCCCCTCTGTCCCCACCCCCCAACTCTCATGCTCTTTCTATCTCTCTGTCTTTCTCAAATAAATAAGTAAATCTTTGAAAAAATAAATAAATAAAAATAAAATAATCAACCCTAGAGCCAGTTTGCCTAGTTTCAGTTCTGAATTTACTACTCACTGTGTGTTTCTTAAAGATTTGATGCCTCACTTTTCTCACCTGTGAAATGGAGAAAATAGTTCTTATTAGATCCCACGAAGGGTGAGGCGAATACATATGCATTATAGTGCTTAGGACATATTAAAAACTCAATGGATATCCGACGTTTTTACAATGCTGATACAGTGGCTCTGTGTTCAAGCATCTAGAATGGTACTTGGCATGTAGCCAGTATTCAATAAATATTTTCCAAATAAATGCATAAACCCCATTCTTGGTTCAGGTTACTGCTTCTCTTACCTTACCATTTCTTAAGCCAGAAATACAGGACTCATCTTTGAGAGCTCCTTTTTCCTTATTCTTTACTTTCCTCTGTTTTCCTCTATAAATAAGCATTTTGTCTATCTCCCCTCCTACCCAGTTGGTGCAGACTGCCCTCATTTTCCTGGACTAAGGAAATCTCCTTCATGGCCCCTCTGCCTCCCCTCTTACTCAACCATCAATTCTCCACACAGCACAGAGAGAGGTTTTTTCTGAAAGAGGTGAGTACTGTCATGACATCTTCTTGCTTGAAACCCTCAGGAGTCCCCCCTCACTCTTAGAGTAGGTGGGCGCTCCGTCATGTCAGTAACCACACCTTCTTGGTCTGGACGCTCCCAGCCTCATGTCAGGCTTTCCTTTGCCCTGCTTTCTCCACCTTCATCACAGCGACTGTTACTCTGTTTCTCAAGCTCGTTCTACTTCTTTCATCATCACACCCAGTGTTCTCTATGGCTGGATCGTGGTTTTCCTTCTTCTTTCCATTTGCTCCTCCCTTAGCTGATTTATATTAACTTGGAAGAACACAGGTTCAAAGCTCCTCAGAAAAGCCTTGCCTCCTTGCCAAGGAAGATGCCCTTGTTTAACTCCACCGGATACTTCTTACAATTCTCTAGTGCTTATGCAAGAAAAATGCATATAAATAATTTTTGAAACTGATTGAATATAGGAGTGTGGCTATTTTTTTTTTTAATTTTTTTTGCCATGATTTAAAATAGCTACATGGGCTCAAGGAGGCCCTCAAAAATCTACCTCCAAATCTTTCTCCTCTTGGATAAAAACTCTTCTATGGACTCCCCAAAGAATCTGTCCTGGATAGTGCAGGCTCCTCAAAACAAATATTTACTGGACTCCCAGATGGAAACTTGTATCATTATATTTATTTCAAAATGAATCTTTTAGCAGAGCAGTTTAAACACAATTAAGACATGGTAGTCAGCACAAATAATTTCTAAATAGGCATTTTCTCCTCTCCTGATAGTGCTTACATGCTTAGTAACAAGGGACAAATTAAAACTGATTTAACATAGTAGAATTACAGCATCTCATGGGCTTGTCACTAGGTTACGAAAGGAATCATTTGGGTACATCCTGATTTGTCTAAGGAATTGAGTGGAGAGACACTCTTGACTCAGGGTCTTTAGATATCTTCATTGTGTTCCTTTTACCATTAGCATTAATTTTTTATAGGCTTCTTGTAAGGTATGCATTCATATTGATCAATATTAACATAATTTATGAGCACTTTGTATATGCCTACATTTTGTTCCCCAAAGCAAGAGCCTCAGGTTTAAGAGCTAACAAAAACATTTTAATAACACACACTGGAAATACAGCATGAACTGGAACAAATTAATGCTTATTCATTTTTCTCCACACCCCCTTTATGTTTGTTTTTAGTGAGCAGAAACCACAAAAAATATTGTTTTTCATTGTTCCTGAAAATATGGGAAATGGGGGTTCAAAAGTTCTTTTTCAACACAGAAGTGGCAGTATTTACGAACAAACTTTTTAACTTCTCAAGAAATCGCTATGTGCCGAGACATGGCAGTAAAGATAAAACATACCAGCAAATTACATCTTTAAGACCTGAAACTTCAAGTTTTCAAGTAGAGTACTTTACTGCAGGAAGGCTGACAAATTAGTCATTCTCAGACTTACCAAGCAGACAATTGAGGAGATTTCATAGCCAAACTATATTGCTACTATATTTGAAAATTATTCCCCTCACGGGCACCTGGGTGGTTCAGTTGGTTAAGCATTTGCCTTTGGCTCAGGTCATGATCTCAGGGTCCTGGGATGGAGTCCCTCATTGGGCTCCTGGTGCAGTATAGAGTCTGCTTCTCCTCTCACTGTGCCTCTCCTCCCCGCATTTGTGTGGGTGCACTCTCTCTTTCTCTCTCTCTCTCTCAAATAAATAAATAAATAAATAAATAAATAAAATCTTTAAAAAGAGAGAGAGAATTATTTCCCCCAACATCTAATTCTTATGGTAAAAAGCTCATAGTATATGCTTTTTTCCCCTCTTAAACAGAATATTCCATTGATTTACTTTCTAAGTACACAAGTTGAATGTTCTTGTAAAAGAAAGTGATTTAAGCCTGTGAAATCTTTAATTGGTGTATAAATTCAAGCAGCTGTCTTTCTGCAGATAGGCTGGGCGCTGGAGAACCCAACTAATACAATGCTCAGGCTTTGTTCAAGGCAACCTCCCCAGTCTATCTCTGGAGCGAAGATTTGCATGTTTCCCTCAAATTAGCTTCCTCTTTTAGAAACCAAATTGTGTGTGAGAAGCTTTAATGTAAAATGCCCATTTTGTTTCCTGAGCTGAAGTCAGTCTTGGCTGAAATACTAGCTCTTGAGTTTATACCTGTAAGCAGATAGTGGACAGAGTTTAGCCCTTAAGCCCAACAGATTCCAGAAGCTTGGATGCTTACTGTCTTTTGACTCTCATTTTCCCTGTAGAAGGATCATAAGAAATTGCTTCCTAGTATGTACGCCTTTTCTCTGCATTTTGACAGGCAAAACATGCTTTTTAAATTATTATGTAAACCATGCTTTGGTTGTCTTTGAGCTATAAACCACATTGTTGTGGGAAAGGGCTTCCTGTAATCATAAGATTGAAAGGGGTTTATTCCGTCTTGCTGTTATGAAGTAAGGCTGTAATTTACTGTGCTAGGGTGACAAAGTTTCTCTTGCTTTAAAGACAGCAAGCCAATAAACAATAGACTAAGGGCTAGTAGTTTCTGAACCACCTGGAAACTTTTTAGAAATGCAAATTATCTGACCTCTAGAATCTCCAGAGGTGGGCTGCATTGTATTTTAACAAGTCTTCCAAGTGATTCTCCTACCTGCTTAAGTTTGGGGTGGGCGGAGCTGTATAACAGATCAGCTGTACACTGTGGATGTAGAGTGTAGACTATGGAGTTTAGAAAGCCTGCATTCAAATCCTGTTTGGGTGTCTGAAGTGTTCCTGGGTGTGCTAATGTTTTACGCATTGCCAAAATGTTCTGCTCTCAGGTGCCTTTTCTTTTCATGGAATCTTGGTGATTAAAAGGGTCAATTCTCTCCTTTGCAAGATTTTTCTTAATAAGTTCTATGATCAAAACCCAAGCAAAATGAAAAGTGGTGATGATATATAATATATCCTAAAGTAACAGTGATTCATATATTCTTTGCTGAGATACATGTGGTATCTACTCTCTATGCTCTTTTAAAAAGAAAATAATTTGAAAACTTGGAGTCTATCATTAGCTGTAGGCATATAACTTTCAACGTTGCTCATGACTAGTTGGGATAAACCCATCAAACCACTGCAATTGATAACCATGAAGTTTAGAGAGTGATTTTATAAATATTTATGCCGTGAGAGTATTTGTAAATTTATGACAAGCTGTGTGGTTTGGGGAGGAAAAAAATAAAGAATTTTGACATGATTTTGGTTTATTTGGTATACTGGTATTTTCATACTAGCATTTTTTATTTCTTCAAATTTTATGTGGAAAAATGAAATTAACATATCATCTATAATGTTGCCCAAGCCATTAAAAAAACAAGCAAAACAACTATGTTAGTAGATCAAAGTAGAGACCTGAGTTGTACAGTATTAAAAAAAAAATGAGATCCCTTAAAAGAAATAGATGAAGTTAGCCTTAAATAAATAAAGTTAGCCTGGTGTGACTTGTTCTGTTTTATTATAAGCCACCAGAACTTTAACCTTGAGTTAGAAAATTTTTGAGTCAGTACCACAGAAATCCTGTCTGTAGGTTGTGTAATATTCCAATTATAGATACCATGTAAACATTGAAGGCATCTTTCTTTTCACTGCTGTTTTTTCTAGAGCCTAGCACTATGCCTGGCACACAGTGGAATTACAACGAATGTTTGTTGAAAGATGAATGGAAAATCTGTCCCTGTTCTCTTTTTAAAATAGGAGATCATCATTTGCCAAATTTCAAATTTCCTGCATCATTCCCAGTCTCTATAATTCTGTTTTTTAAAAGATATTTTTTATTTATTCATTTGAGAGAGAGACAGAACGAGCACAAGCAGGGGGAGAGGCAGAGGGAGAGGAAGAAGCAAACTCCTGGTGGAGCAGGGAGCCGGCCCCACAAGGGGCTCTGGGGCTCGATCCCAGGACCTGGAGATCATGACCTGAGTCGAAGGCAGATGCTTAACTATCTGAGCCACCCAGGTGCTCCTATAATTCTATTTTTTTAACTTTTATAATATTTCAAGGGCATGTACACAAAAGCATGGATAATACGAACATCCATAGGTTTATCACCAAGATGATGAAATAAAAGATTACAGATATTTTTGAAATTGAATTAACTACTCTGTTGAATTTTTTAATCAAAATCATATAAAGATAGTTTTACTAGACATTTAAACATACATAAACATTATTTTGGTTGATTTGAATAATTTATAACTTTATATAATTGGTATAAAATTATACAACCCTCAAGCAATTTACTTTTTTTTCCCCTCTCAACATCGTATTTATGAGATTTACCTGTGTTTATAAGATAGCTCTATTTTATCAATTTTTACAGCTATCTGCTCTCCCATTATAAGGATATTCCAAATGTATTCATGCTTCTGCTTTGATAAGTTGGGCTCCATTTTTCTGCTATTATAAACAATGCTGAAGAACCGTTCTTGTCTATATGGTCCACGGGTAAATGTGTGAGGGTTTCACTAGGTACTTTCAAGTTTATATTGTTAAATTATTCTCCAAAGAAATTGCACAAATTCATGCTTCTACGAGCATGATATGAATGTCCCTACTCTCTTAAAAACTTGTGTAATCTTTAGATAGCTTAAAATTTGCCAAATCATTTTAAATTTTCATTTGTCATTTTCAAAAAAACTAAATAACCCTTATTTATTTGTTGGATGTTTTGGATTTCCCACTTTTATTGTCTGTCCATATTATATGCTCATTTCTCTATCTTATCTTCATTTTCTTATTAATTTGAAGGTCTTAAAATATTTTCTGATAATAATATATTATCAGGTGATTCATTGCATTTGCTTTCTCTTGTGCTGTTGTTTATAATTTCTGTTTCTTACAATGTCTTTGGCTATGCAGAGTTTATAATTGTTAATGTAATCCCATTTATCTCTCTTTTACTTTATTCCTTGTGCTTTTGCTTCCTGTTAAAAATACTTTTCCTGGGGCGCTGGGTGGTTCAGTGGGTTAAAGCCTCTGCCTTGGGCTCAGGTCATGGTCCCAGGGTCCTGGGATCGAGCCCCGCTTCGGGCTCTCTGCTCAGTGGGGAGCCTGATTCCTCCTCTCACTCTCTGCCTGCCTCTCTGCCTACTTGTGATTGCTGTCTGTCAAATAAATATATAAAATCTTTAAAAAAATATTTTTTCCTGTCTTTTATCAGAAACATTTCAGTGTTTTACTTTATACAATGAAATATTTAATCTGTTTTAAAGAAATATTATTATGCACTATGTGTTAGGAATAAAATTCATAACACATTCTTTCCCCACTACTTACTAATCACGCATCTACCATTTGTAAATTTTGAAGATATGAATGCATGTTTCTAGACTATTCTGTTTGTTTTCATTTGTCCCTATGACATATCCCTACAACAATGGCACATTGGCTTAATTAATATCTCTAATTAGGTCTTGATATGTAGTAGAGCAAGTCCCCAACTCTTGTTCATCTTCCTTCTCACATTTGTCTTGACTGTTCTTGGCTTTTCACACTTCAACATTAATTGTAACATTAATTTATTGGGTTTCATGGAAAATCTTATAATTTTCATTACAATTTCATTAAATTTACAGATTGATATTGGAAACATTATCTGCTTTATGATACTGGGAATCGTCCATTTGCAATCTCTCGCCACTACTTGGCATTCTTAAATGTCATTTTTCTCAAATAGGTCTTGAACATCTTTGCTGCATATTCTTATGTACTTTATGTTGACTTTTTGCTAATATATATATCTTTTAAAATAAAAAATAAAACAATTTAAAAGTGTTGTGTTTATGGTTTGTAAAAATTATTTTCACATACTAATTTTATATTCAGATTATTGGCAGTAATGGTTTTGTTCTTACTTTTTTTTTATCCTCTTAGATTTTCTGTATATACAATTATATAATCCTTAAATAAGTTTCCTCCCAATCCTTAATATCTTCATCATTATCATCTTTATCATGTTTTTCCTCCTTCTCATTTTAGTACGATGGATAAAATCTCTAATGAAACTTGAAATGAAATGGCTGTGACAGATTAATACAAAGTGATGCCCAGTGAGCAAATTCTTCTCTATGTTTATGCCTTCATGTAATCTCCTCCCACAGTGAATCTGGCCTCGTATTTACCTTCTGCTAAGCTATAGAACATTGCGACGACCGAGTTCAAAAGCCCGTACTTTAGGAAACCTTGCAGTTTCTGCGTTTTCCCTCTTGAGATTCCTGAGATGCAATGCAAAGGAGCCTGAGCATTCCCACTGAAGAGGCCACACACAGAGAGTCTAGGGAATGAAAGCCTATCCAGGAGAAGAGGCCCTAGAGGAGAAAAGCATACAAGTCGGGTGAGAGAGGACCCGACTATCCCAGGTTAGGAACTGGGCATGTGACTGAGACCATCTTGAATTCTTTACCCCGAACGAATATGAGCAGGCCCACAGAGACTTACATGGAATACATAAGTCATCCCATCTGAGCCCAGCCAAGTCACAGAATCATGAGAATCAGTAAATCATTGTTTTTATTTTATTTTATTATTTTTTAAAGATTTTATTTA
This sequence comes from Mustela lutreola, assembly GCF_030435805.1. Classification (NCBI taxonomy): domain Eukaryota; kingdom Metazoa; phylum Chordata; class Mammalia; order Carnivora; family Mustelidae; genus Mustela; species Mustela lutreola. Next base: position 111,277,867 of record NC_081297.1, read on the forward strand.
TTTATTTGACAGAGAGAAATCACAAGTAGATGGAGAGGCAAGCAGAGAGAGAGAGAGAGAGGGAAGCAGGCTCCCTGCCGAGCAGAGAGCCCGATGCGGGACTCGATCCCAGGACGCTGAGATCATGACCTGAGCCGAAGGCAGCAGTTCAACCCACTGAGCCACCCAGGCGCCCCAGTAAATCATTGTTTTTATACAGCACAAAGTTCTGGGGGCAATTGTTTCGCAGCAGTAGGTAACGGTTACAGTGGTAATGGTGAGATTCTTCTCCTCTGGTGACTTTAAAGGAAATGCTTCTCCTGTTTTACTTTTAAGCATGTTTTCTGTAGTTTTTTTTGCTCAGGTACCTTCTAACAGGTTAAGAAGGTTTCTATTTGTCCAGTTTCAAAAGTTGTTGTTTTTCTTTTTTTCCCAAGTACTTTCCCCATATCAATTGAAATTCCCTTTTTTTCTCTTATCTGTTAGCATAGTTAGTTGGATTTTCAACTATAAAATAATCTTTGCATGTGCAAGATAAATAATATTTTATGATATTTTTATATGCCTTGCTTCATTTTCTCTGACAATATTTTATGTAGGATTATTATATCTATGCTCCTAAATAAAATTCCTGCATTATTTTGTATTTAGTTGTTTGTATCTAGACTGGTATTAAGGTTTCATTGTCCTCATTCAATGATTATTAATATGGGCATCCCTTGTTATCAATACATAATATGTACCTGGAAATATGTTGGACTGAATATTTTTGCCTATTCTATTCTGATTTTTAAATAGTACTCAAAATGCATTCTCAGACCATCCAAAGCCCTCAGTCAAGTTTCTCCACATGTCACGAAAACTTTAATACAAGGCTTTTTGTATAATAGAAAACATCTATAACCATTTTTGCTTTTATTTTCACTATTAAATAAAGATGCAGTATCAGATGCAAATGATATTTGTAATGCATACATAGTGTATGTTCCATAATATAAATAAATAATCAATGAAATAGTAGGTTAAAGATATTAATTTCAACTGGACCCAGGTTGGTACTATGCCAAGTTTCCCGATATTAGCAAACCATAGTGTCCAGGGAATATGTGGAGATAATCCAGCATAGTCTGAAGCCACATTGCCTTCTATGGTCCTGGGTAGGGTATAAATTCAATATTTTTCCTGGTATACAGATGTTGATTTTTAATAGGACTTTTCAACTCAGGTAGGGAATTTGAGGAAAATTTGCAGTTCATTTTGAATATTCATATCAGGAAAGGTCGTGTTTAACAAGTTTAAACATGCATCATTTTCACATTTGGATATTTTAAATTTATTCCAATTTCTATTATTTTTTAAATCTGAGTTTAATGTTTTTTATGCTTTGCAAATGTGTTTCTCCTTAAGTTATTTAAAAATCATGTATACCTAAGGGACATGCTTTACCATTAAGAATGTGCTCTACATGATATCTATTTTTTGGTATTTGCTTGAAACTCATTTTATTTTTGATGCATGATAAATCTTTTGTAAAAATATCATGTGAGCTTGAAAAAATCATGTAGTCTTAAATCCCAGTGTGAGTGGTTCTATATATGCATCATCAGACCAAATATATTAATAGATAATATTCAACTCTTTTATATTCTTATTGACTGTTTATCCACTGACTATTCCAATTACCACAGGAGGTATGCAGATATTTTTAAATTTCCCACTATGGTAGCAGAATTTCTAATTTCTCTAGATAGTCATCTCAACCATATTCTGAGATTGTTCTTAGGTATATGCTGATATTTTAAATTGTCATATTTTCCTGTTAAGTATCATTTTTATTATGTAGAGACCACTTTTTATTTCCTAATCTTTTTATCTTAAAGCATATTGTGCTTGCCATTAATACAGTCATGCGGGCTCTCTTCAGGCCAACATGTTCATGGTATTTTAACATCATTTTTGCAAGTTTTGCATCTTACTCATTTTTCCATTCAGTCATCTTTATTGGTCCTAATTAGAGTCTCAATAATTTCCCTTGGATAATTCCTCCTCTCTTTGGGAGTTTTAATTTTCAGCAAAGCTAATATAGAACTTGTAAGACACTGTTTTGAGTGAAATGATTCTTTCAGCATACTGCTAAGTCTTATTTCTGAAGGAGTTTCTTATTCTCCATCTGGTGGCCCTAATCTGAATTTTACCCAATCTCCAACACTAACCCTGTGATCCAACCTCTAACCCCATAGCAAAATCTCACTGGGGCAATCATTGCCCTTTAATTTGTTTTTAAAGATTTTATTTATTTGTCAGAGAGAGAGTACAAGCAAGGGGAGCAGCAGGCAGAGGGGGAAGAAGGCTCCCTGCTGAGCAAGGAGCCAGACTTGATCCCAGAATGCTGGGATCATTACCTGAGCCAAAGGCAGACTGAGCCACCCTGGAGTCCCAATCACATTTTATTTATATATAATTATATCTATATCTATCTATCTATCTATCTATCTATCTACATATATATCTTTTAGGTGTTCTTCAGTAATCTTTACCTGTTTAGATACTGGTTTTCTAGAACATAAAACTATGCCACTCTTTGTTGGTCTGCACATCCTTCTAACACTGTATTCCCCTCTTCATAGAACTCTACAAAGTCTACACATTGATTTTAATTTTTTTTCTTACAATTTAAAACTCACATTGGGCGCCTGGGTGGCTCAGTGAGTTAAGCCGCTGCCTTCGGCTCGGGTCATGATCTCAGGGTCCTGGGATGGAGCCCCGCATGGGGCTCTCTGCTCAGCAGGGAGCCTGCTTCCTCCTCTCTCTCTGCTTGCTTGTGTTCTCTCTCTGTCAGATAAATAAATAAAATCTTTTAAAAAAAGAAAAGAAAAAAAAACTATTAAAACTCACATTAATTGGGACCTTCACAATGATATATATTTACATTTGAGGTTATAAGTGTAATTAATGGTTGCTCATTCAATTGTTTTCTCCTATGACTTGCTGGCACCTCCCACAATGTTTTCCTTCTTTGAATATATTAGCTACTTGTTTGCCATAGGAAATTGATTTACATATTTATCTGAATGTTTTTCTCCACCCTCATCACACTTAGTTTCAATTCCTCTTGATTAGTTTATCTCGCCTCTGGGCAGACACATTCTCCAAGGGAAAAACAGAGCTTGACAAAGCTTAGAAAATAAAATGAAAAGAGGGAAGGCATCCTAGGTAAAATGGATGGTGCAGAACTAGAAATAAAAATATGTGACGAGGGGACATTATGTGGGTCATTGTGGGATTTCTGAAAGAAAATAGTGAGAGCTTAGGTAGAAATGACAGGAATAAGCCACCAAAATAGCCTTGAATTTCAGCTTGAGAAGTTTAGACTTAGCATACAGATTTTAAAATTTCATCTGAAGTTGAACGGTGTTGCTCAAAATGACATCTAAATAGATGACTGTGGGGAGTGGCACACAGAAGACAGAGGAGATGGAAATCAGATACACAGCTTTGCATAAAGAATCTGCCATGCCGGGCGCCTGGGTGGCTCAGTGGGTTAAGCCGCTGCCTTCGGCTCAGGTCATGATCTCAGGATCTTGGGATCGAGTCCCGCATGGGGTTCTCTGCTCAGCAGGGAGCCTGCTTTTCTTTTCTCTCTCTCTCTCTCTCTCTGCCTGCCTCTCCATCTACTTGTGATCTCTGTCAAAAAAATAAAATCTTAAAAAAAAAAAAAAAGAATCTGCAATGCTGAAAGAAAAAAAAAAAGAATCTGCATTGCTATTCCAGAAAAAATGAATAGAAAGTAAGAAATTAAAGGGATAATGAAGAAATGCATAGTAAGTTACGTAGGAACCATAGATGGGGGATAAAGGATGAATTTGTTTGTGTTACCCTTGGTGAATCAGAGGCACATCCAAGTGGCCTTGAATGAGAAGTCTGTTAAACAAAGATGGTTTCTACCAGATAGAATTTGAAAGACACAGTTGGGGTTTTCTATGTTAGGGAGCACAGATGTGTGACCATCTAAGAAGGATGCTATATCATAGCATTTTCAGGTGCGAAGTGAAGGAAACCTAACCCAAATAAGTTTAAGCAATAAAAAGGATTTCTTGGAAAGGCGCTGGAGTAACTCACAATATAAAGAAACAACTTCAGGGCTCAGGCACTTCTGAGGGGGTTAAGGATTAAGAACTGGGGCTTGGCCTCAATCAGAAATTTTCCTCTCTCTCTTTCCCATCTCTTTTTGCTTGTCTCTCTTTGCTCGTCTCTCCTTGATTCAGTTTCTTTCTATAGTAGACAAGTTTGTTTTTTTTTTTTTCCCTGTGCTAAAAATAGTGGTTAGTGGACAATAGTGGAAGCACATTATTAGAAAATTTTTCTAAAGAGAAACTGTTAGCCTACCAGCAAAGGGCTCTGATTGATTTTGTTTTGGTCATGAATCCATTCCTGGGCCACTTACTGCGGTCAGGGGCAGGTGATAGGGTGGTTAACGTCTGTCTCTATGGACAGGAAGGTGAAATGTATCACTACCCAAGGTGATGGTGAAGAATATGTCGACTGAGGAAAAAAACCCCAAAGATGGCTCAACTTGTAATTCAATTTTATATTGCAATAATAACTAAAACATATATTTACAACCGTATCGCTGTGCAAGATGTTAATACTAATTCGTGCTACCGTAGTCACCTGGCAACATCATCAATAATGCTTAAAAGAAAACACAATGAAAAACTGGTGGACTGACACAAAAGTAGAAAAAATTTAAATGAAATGGCGACATACTGTGTCTTAGAGCAAATCTATATGCCTCTTAAGCAAGTAAGGATAACATCAAAGGCATTGTCTTTCTTTGAAATAATTAGGATCAAACATGATGAGACATCAAAGAAGAGGTTTCAGGATAAGCAAAAGAAAGTCTGCTTCAGGAAGAAAATTGCTTGTTATATAGCATTAGAGGAGGATGAAGTCAAAAGCATGAAAACAATAATCCATCAACCTGTGATAGCTCGACTCTGAACAAGTCAGAAAGCCAATGATCTAAGTTGGGCTCATCTGTAACGAAAGCCATGAAGCAATTGATGTCTACAGAAAGCAGAAGTCATGGAGAAGATTAAAGGCACTTAGGAGTAGAATAGGAATTAACAAAAAAAAAAAAAAAAAAAAAAGGAAGAAGAAGCACATGGAGAGAGAAAAAGAAATGAATAGAGCTGTTGAGTCACAGTTATGCCAGGGCGTAAATATTTCAGTACATTGAGGAGCTGCTGAATTTGTTTTTATAAGATGCTGAACAGCATCTCAGCTCTGCAGGGGTTTGACTACATGGCAACTGGGACTGCTTCCTTTAGTTCTTTCCCTTGTGTCCTGAGGATGGATCTCCAATTACTGAAATGTATCTCTCTTCCTTGAAACCTGAAGAATCTTCATTTTACACATTATCTTTTAGGCAAATCTTTTGTTTAAAGACAATGGGTTTCTAATGAAATCTATGAGTTTTGCAGTGCCGTGTTCTTGATTGATATGTGGGCTTTTTTGCACAATGCTGAGATTTGAACAGCAAGTATTTTAGAGCACACAGACCTTGAGAGCAAACAGACATGGCTTTTTTTTTTTTTTTAAGATTTTATTTATTTATTTGACAGACAGAGATCACTAGTCAGAGAGAAAGAAAGACAGAGAGGAGGAAGCCAGGCAGAGAGCCCGATGCGGGGCTGGATCCCAGGACCCTGGGATCATGACCTGAGCTGAAGGCAGAGGCTTTAAAACACTGAGCCAATGAGGTGCCCCCAGACGTGGCTTTCAATCCTCGAAGAGCTCTATGTCCTCCAATAGGCTTTCCATGCTTAAATTTTAACCTGGCAATAGTGCTCTTAATAGAGCTGTTTTCAAGTTTAAATAAGATATAATGTCTTCAGCAGGATTAGTTTCACAGAACATTCAAATGTGTTAGCTATTAATTATCATTTGACTATAACTTCATATGAACTTATTGCTCTGTAGTTAATAAAATTAACTTTTGCAAATATTAATGTCCTATTACATATTTGAGCAGGTGGTTCAGGTAATTGTCATATTATGCTAAAATGCTTTTATGATACGCTGGTAGGTCAGGGGAAAAAAATAAAACAACATGAGAAAAGAATGGGTATTTGACTATTCCAAACATATAGTAATGGTCTTTTGATTATCCCTTCTAGTGGGTGATATCATTACATTTTACTTAATTTGCTGTGGTTCTTCAAACAATCTAGGGTTTGGGGAGCATAGGAAAAAAAAATAAATTTGCCACCTGAGTTCTGAAGAAATGAAGTATAAGACAAAAGAGGAAAGCAGCAATATTGATAACACTGACATTGCAGATGGTGGCTTATAGCTAAAGGAAGGTGGAATATTTAATATAGAGCCAGAGACTTAGATAGACTTAGCCACGGGTAATCCTGGCTTTGGGGCCAGTCCTCCATGCTTGGGATGTGAACATAGAGAAACAAAACAAATATGTATATCCTGCAAACACCCTGGGTCCAAGGAGAAAGAGAAGGAGAGGTGAGTAAACTTCCCAGTTTTTCATTGCAAGAGAACCAATAATTTTAAGTCATTATTTATACCTTGGGAGAAGTAAGTAATAGGACAGAGAAAATCTAGAAATGTTACCCTATTTGAGTCCCCTCCATGAGAAAGGGAACACCAGAAGAATGGAAAAGTATCTCTCCTAGTTTCTCCCAAATAAAACATATTTATTTACTCTATTTTAATTAGTGTTACATTTTTTTTTATAAATCCTACATCTGTCTTGTATTACTGACATGAGTAACTGCCCGAATATTTCACATTATTATTTTTAGACAAGTCTCAAAGACTAAGTCTGAGGATTTCTTTTTCACATTTTCAAGACATGCATAACTCACTACGTGGGTCATGAGTGGAAAAGTAGATCATTGTTTGGAAAGAAAAAAAGGATAGTGGTGTTACTAGCAGAACAGAAGAACTGCTTTTGCCATGTTGACTTTGGAAAGGGAAAGAAAAGAGCATCGAAGTGCAATGATCTTGGGACTCACCATTGTGAAGGAGAGGGCAAGCCCATGGGTGAGCAGATCAGACTGCACATCAGAGTTTGGTTGTGCTCTGGTGTGGAGGTATCAGAGGGTGTATTGGACCTAGATCATATGTCATTAGGTATAGATGGGAGATCTGGAGATAGCCTCAGTTCTGAATTGTGCTCCTTTGGAAAATTCATTTAAATATGAGAGATTTGGGACCAACTTCTTCTCACCAATAACTTCCCAAATATCCCTTTCCTCTAAGGCCAAGACTCAACCAGGTGTTTAGGTACTCAGAGATTTCTGAATGGGTAAGAATTTGTATATAAACCTGTGGTGATGTGGAAATTTATGAGAGACCCATAGAGAGGTAATGTTTTAGTCCAGTCTGGTGTTCATGCCATGCCAAGGGGCTGACAGCTATAAATTGCCTCTTTGACTGTGATAGTTTTAGTTTCAGTGAAGCTTAGTGCTTCTTCCTGCTAGCCAACACTGTCTTTATGATAACTTGTGAAAAATGTCATTAGAGTGAGATCATCACAGAGGAAGCCTGGCTTCAGTGGAATAATTTCATTGATTGGTGTTTCCATTTGAGACATTGTTGGAGATTGTTAACAGGTGAGTCTGTGCCTGGGTGGCTAATACTGTAATCGCACTGACCATAATGGCTTAAGCTTTGATTCCCTTCTGGTGTATTCAAGTCAAAATGTTGAATTCATGAAGAGGAAATTGAAAAAGTTTCAAGGGGTGGAATATTTGAATTAAAATCTAAATTAATGTCCTGCTGGATATAAGAGGATGTTTAGTTGTATGCAGCAAAGATGTTATTTAAAATTTTTTTTTCAGTGACAGTAAAATTGTTAGGTAATTGCCATATTCTAACAGGATAGTACTGGTACAATCTGCTTCCCAGAAATCATCTGTTGTTTATTTTAGAAGAAGTGGCCACTTTAGAATGGTCTAGAAAAAGATCATTCTAGAAAAGAAATAATACAAAAACCATTAAATTTTTAAGAGAATTAGAAGAAAATCTTTGAATGTCACTTTTTAAAACAAAAAGTAATTCTCACTTGTATTTTGCTTTGCTGATGAATTTAGGAACTAAGATTTAGAACTTTAGATCCTTTAGAACTAGGATTCTCGGGTGTGACTCATGGTCTTTATTTTAGAAATGTACTATTTAGACTTAGATGGGATGGTGGGAATTTTCTTGGAGGAGTTATTCCTAACAAGTGCATTGATATTGTGAATTATCATATGTAATCAATTAAATTAAAATATTACTTAATATTTCTTAAAAAGATCTAATAAGCTTTTCTCAATGAGTTAAAATGTGGTACAGAAGCAGGTTTCTCAAGAATCTCAAGGTGTGTAGTTCAGTTGTTAAGCATATGCTTTTGTTTTGGTTTTGGTTTTTTTTTGTTGTTGTTGTTGTTTTAAAGATTTTTTATTTTTATTTATTTGACAGAGAGAGATCACAAGTAGGCAGAGAGGCAGGCAGAGAGAGAGAGAGAGAGAGAGAGAGGAGGAAGCAGGCTCCCTGCTGAGCAGAGAGCCTGATGCGGGACTCGATCCCAGGACCCTGAGATCATGACCTGAGCCGAAGGCAGCGGCTTAACCCACTGAGCCACCCAGGCGCCCAAGATATGCTTTTGGCTCAGGTCATGACCCCAGGGTCCCAGGATCAACTCCAGCATCGGGTTCCCTGTTCTGTGGAAAGTCTGCTTCTCCCGCTGCCTCTACATGTCTCCCCTTCTTGTGCTGTCTCTCTCAAACTCTCTCAAATAAATAAATAAATAAAATCTTCTAAAAAATAAAAATAAAATTAAAATTAAAAAATAGAACCTCAAGAGGGTCTGGGGAGTAACTGCTTTACATTAGTTCTAGTTTAAGTGAGAGAATATTAGATATTAGTATCCTATGTAACAATTATTTAATCATGGAATATTTAGGGTTATTTCACTGTTTTGAAAATTTTAAATTCCTAGCTTCTAAAATATCAGTCTTCAGGCATACAAAGCTGGATTGAAATAAATGAGGATATTTGGCTGATTAGCAATGCATGAAACTTGCCTCTTTCTGTATGTGAAGCATTCTCCCTGATATAAGTTCTCATTAATCTTGGTTGCAAAGATATTTAGCACTCAGACTTCTATTCTTTGAAGTTGAGAGATCTTTAGTTTGGAGAAAAAAAGTCACAAGATATCTTTCCCACATTGTTGTGGCTCTCTTGGCCACCAGGTGAGGCAATTTTATAAAGTGGATACTGATTTAGATTTTTATTTTATTTCCTGAATCTTCCAAGAGTCGTGACTTTTTTTTTTTTTAAAGATTTTATTTATTTATTTGACAGAGATCACAAGTAGTCAGAGAGGCAGGCAGAGAGAGAGAGGGGAGGAAGCAGGCTCTCCGCGGAGCAGACAGCCTGATGCGGGGCTCGATCCCAGGACCCTGGGATCATGACCCGAGCCGAAGGCAGAGGCTTTAACCCACTGAGCCACCCAGGTGCTCCCCAAGAGTAGTGACTTTTAATAAGCCCAAATATAAAGCTGAGATAAGAGGGTGGGTTATCCACCTCTACTTGGTATACACTCCTTCCTTTCATTCATCAAGCAGTCTTGAGTTCTGTTTTGTTTTGTCTTATTTTGTTTTTCTCAAGATAGAGTAAGAGAAAGACAGAGATCAAAAAATCACAGCTGTATTATTAATAAGCTGAAATAGAAAATGTGTTTCATATACCATCAAGCCTCCTCATTTTTTTCCTTTAGAATAAAGTCTGTACAGTCAGAAATGCGGACATCTCCCCTTGGCAGAGGCAGCACCTGCTTTCAGAAAGCAGAGAAAGTGTGTATCTTGAGGCAACACTGCTAGAAAGAAATACCAGGGCAGGGACTGACAGGTTCAGGTTCTTCTCCCTAATGAACCTATTAGTTATGTCACTCTCCTCCTTGGGAAGGAGAGGACTCCACGTGCTTCCAAGTTTTTCTCTCCTGGTTGTACACATTCTCCTTCATTTGTCTGAAAAGTATGGGATAGAGAACTGACTTCACCTCCTCATTTCTGTCCTCTTCACAAGTAATTGTTCCAAGCAGACAATTTGCTAGGTGTTGAGAGATATGCACAGGTAGGCAACGCAGATTCCCTGCCCCTAAAGCTATCGGGTATAGAAGGGAACTTGATACCCAAAGTGAACAACTCAAATGATACTTTCTTGGAAAATCCTTCCTTGAATACTCTAAAGTTGTTTCCTTCCTATCTTAGACACTGTGTTACAGCATCGGGTTCTATCGTCAATCAGGACATTTATGAAATTATCATCTCTGTCAAGTTATATCTTTTCTGTCTCCTTCCTCTACATAGAAAGTCTTTGGGATTGGGTGATGTTTCTTTCCCTGTATACTACTTTATGCTCAGCACACAGAATAATTCCTGTGAACCATCATGTTATCAATAAATATTGTTGGATGAATGAAGATTTGAATAGGCCATCTATTTGTAGAACTAACAGGTATAAATCTTACACCTTGATGATTTGGTAGCCATAAGTTAATCTTTGATACATCCTTAATGGATAATATGAATCCTTTGAGTAAATATTATACATGGTTCATTTTGTTTTCAAATAAGGATGTTGAAGTAAACAACGAGGTGAAAAAATAATGTATTTCTTTTGTAGTTTTCCTGTTCTCGTCTGTCAGAACCTTGTTTTTCACAGAGGTAGTTCCTAGGGTATATATAGAACCCAAGTGTTGATGGCTATATCAAGAAGTACGTGGGTAGAGAAAAAGCCAACCAATGGGATGCTTTCTCAATGGTGCCATGCAACCAATGAGGAGAACAGTTGCTCCTGCGGCCACATTTCCTTGATTCCTCAGAGTACTCCTGCTATTCGGTGCCCTTCCTGTGGAGAGTCATTCTCTAACATAGATACCAGAGAATGGATAAAAATCAAGAAAAACAGCAATAACAACAACAACATGAAGTTGGGCAGAACTTTTGACCTCATGTTTCATCTCTTGAAACAGTTGTGAAAAACTTGATACCTTTTAAGACATTTTAGGCCTGTGTTCTGTATTTCTGAGCACCTGAACTCCTATGAGACGAAGGCCATAATCTATCTGAAGAAAACATAGATTTGAGAAAACAGTAATCTAGCATTTTGAGTTATTTTGTTAGTCATTTTGAATCTTACAATGAACACTCATTTAAGAGTCCAGACACCTGCACTGATCCTCAATAGGTCAATTCACAGTCATATTCATTTCTTGTCGCTGTTTCCCCTGCACTGAGAAATTGAAGACGATTGTAATTCTGAAGCTACAAGCAAAGAGCATTTGAACCAAAACTTTCATCAGGAAAGGCCTTTTCATATACACAAAATGGAACGATTCTGTTTGAACAAAGCATATTTTTATATGATTTAGAATCATACAAATGATTTAATTCTAAATCACTAAAATGATTTAGAAATCATTTAAAACATCTTCTGATGTCTTAGTTTTTAGAATTTCTTTTGGCCTCTGTATCTCAAGATTACTGACTAAAGGTTACTGGGTAACTAATGTTTGTTCTAAATTCTCAAAAATAATGTTTGTGCTCTATCAAAGTGTTGAGGTATCCTAATATGTCATGATGTGAATTCACATATCTCAGAAAAAAATAATACATATATAATTAGATGTATAATCTATAATATAGATATTGGTAAGGAAGAATGAGTGTTGGGAGGAAAAGAAATAAATTTTAATGTAAGATGCTTGAGGAGTTTTGAATTTGATTTCCAGGGCAAAGAACACTAAAATATTTATTCTTGAAATATAAGAAACAAGAACTCTACATGGAAATCTAAATGCTGCAAAAGTGATAAAGTTTAATTCAAAAGAAAAAAAATAAGAAATGTGTTTTTAGCCAGTGCAATTTTATATACCAGCGCTAGAATTAGAAGAGCTTATACTTGGGCATTATGTATTACTTCACCTTTTACTATTTTTCTATGATAGAATGGAGGATGACAAAGCATGGCTTCAAAAGAGAATGAATTTATTTCATTCAGAGAACTTAATTACAAAATGTTTGCTAAATCCAAGTATAGGGAGAGCTAAAGTCAGCTTTTAGTTGTTCATACTCAGTATCTATGATAATCTTTGAAATCAATTGGAATTTTGATTCTTAAACAAGAAGGGTTTGCTGGGAAATGCAGTTTAGATGAGAAGTCTAGAAATCAATGTGCTGGCATTAAATCAGGGCTCATCCTTTTTCCCTTAAATTTTCTGTTTTCTCTTCTCCTGAACTTGTGGTTTCCCCCTTAGCTATGATCTCACTGTCATTGCATTTTCTCTTCTTAGAGAAACAATATTATTATTAGAAGAAGCATTGCTCTGCACGTGGAGAATTTCTGATTCTGTTATGCAAGCTTTAGGACATCAGCCTCCTCTCGGCTCTAAAATTACATTTGCTTCATTGCTTTCTTTCTCTTTCACAAAGGCCCTCATGCCAACATCCAGCCCCAAGATGGGAGTTTTGAAAGCACTAATCAGCAATCATCATGGCTGGAGGAGTTTAGAATAAATGGATGAAAATCTAGAGCAGCACCTTAGCGTTGCTACAGAACTTGAGAAGTCTTAGAGTATCTGGCTTGACATACGATTCCTAGGTTGACTGGTAACAAGATAGTCATTAGAGCCAGAGGGTAGAAAAAGAAAAAAAGTTTTGCCCATAAAATCTTGACAACTTCAGGGAAGAAGCTGCATTTCCTTTAGTATTCATGGGAAGGAATTCTGACTTGCTCTAAGACTGGTTGTTATTTTACAGTTCATTAATCACTGAGTATAAAGGGCTCTGGGGGAGCAGAGGAAAGCTGAGGTCAGCCATCCAGCAGACGGCCCATGATAATGACAGTGTGGCAGAGGTCTTTCTGCTGCCGGCAGCCAGCCCAGGCCCCAGGACTGTTAGGATTAGTCTCCATAACCAGTCTGGCTTGACGTGCCCTCTACTTTAAAAGAAAGCAATACTTAAATGTTCAAGTCCCTTGATGTAATTATTCAATGCAAATAGCATATTTTTCTAGATCTCTCAAAGTCATAAAAGCTGAGAGGGATTGAAAAGATAATGAGTAAATCAGAATGTACAATAATATTCCCTTTTCTTAAATAATTGCCATTTGATCTGCAAAAAAATGGCAGATTGGGCAGAATAATTATCACTCATTCCATATTAAATATACAGTTATTGTAGGTATGTTTTTTCAGTTGTTCTCCAATTCTTCCTTCTATCTCTTATTCCTCCCTGAATTCAGTCTGCAGACCTTGGTGATAAACATTATAAAAACTTGATTTACAGAGCTCTTATGGTCAAATACTCTGGGCAAAATGCAGGGCTCTGAAATGCACTGTAACTTGGTCAATATAATAGTTGAGTATTGTTTAAAAACAATAAAAAAATATCTAGCACTTTCTTTGTAAAAGCCTTGTAAGAAATACATTTCTTCTCTCAGATAAAAATCATTTATAAGTACCAGGAAAGTGCTCAGAATTGAATGCCTTTGAAATAATATCAGACATTTTCTGGTATAGGACAGTTTTATTTAAAGGCTTTAGTGATAGTTTTTATGTTTTAAAACTTTGCCTTTAATATTTCTACTGTTTTGTGTCCTTACATAAAGAGAAGCATAATACACTGATAGAAAACTCAGTATTACACATATTTGAGATTTTAATTGAGAATGTATTATCTTTCATTTAGCACCTAAGATGAAGCTTAATTTTGCATTTCATGATTAGCAGTTTCGCTAAGGAAAGTGAATTATTCAAAGGGAATTGCCAAGAAAATGTTTTAAAATGCTTAAATGTTTTATATCAAAATATAATGAATATTGTGTTTGGACACACAAAGTATAGAAGAATGCATTTACTTATGGATAATTAAATTCCTAGGGACACCTGCCTCAGCTGGTTAAGTGCCTGACTTTTGGCTTTGGTTCAGATCATGATCTCGGGGTCATGAGATGGAGCCTCTAGTAAGGCCCCACCCTCAGGGTGCATCTAAAATTGACTTCCTCTCCCTCTCCCTCAGCTCCTCCCGCCCACATGAATGTTCTCTCTCACTCTCAAATAAATAAATGAATGAATTATTGATTCCTAATTATAAACCTTTTAAAATGTATTTTAAATACTTATAATGGGTAATGCTAAACTTTTGCAATCGTTCACTATGCTTGAAAGATATAATTTTTTGATATATGATAACATAGCATCCCTCTTTGGATTAATTTTTTTCCTCATTGAGAATGCAGTAAGTCTATTGAGAGTCACATTTAAAACTCGTTTTGATGTTTATCTTCCTTAAGGGAGTTAGTTTAAATATGACAGTGATAGGACAGATTATCTGGTCTTTAATTCCTTTTTCTTTTAAAGACATTTTAATTTTTATTCCTTCCATTTTAGAATAATGCTCTATATTAGCTTAGTCTAGATTGATAACAACCCTCAAATCTCAGAGGCTCACAACAATAAATATATATATTTTTAATCATATTACATATTACCTTCAGTTTGTGACTCTACTTCATATCTTCAATCCAGGACGAAGTTGGAAAAACAGACCTTAATATCTTGGTACATGATGTTAGAAAAATATGTGACAGACAAAAATAGAAATGAGAAATGGCAGAACCTCATGTGGGATCCTAATATTTTGTTCAAAAAATGCTATGGGTCAGTTTCAATTACATTGGCCAAAGTACATCAAATGGCCTGATGTGGGACAAAGAGCATCTTTTTTCTTTTTTTAACTGAACTACAGTTGCATATATTATTAGTTTCAGGTGTACAGTACAATGATTTGACAATTATGTATATTACAAAATGCTTACCACAGTAAGCATAGTTACCATCCCATCACCACACAAAGTGATTACAATATTATTGATTGTATTCCTTGTGCTGTACATTTCATCCAAGTGACTTATATATTTTATTGGTCTTTGTTTTCTAATTGTCCTTATATAATACTATACAGATCCTAGAGGACTCCATCTCAGGTACCATCAAGGCTTCAATCAGATTTTATATCTGCCAAAACTCTGATCACTCCCCCCCCAAATGCATATAGATCTGATAGAAGGGAATTTGTGAACTTCAAAATTTGAAACTTTATAGATACAATGAGGATCTTAGTAAACCAGGAGAGATACAGAGTTACTTAGAAGACAACATTTCATAGACCATAAAGTGACACCTAGACCTACCCTCAGCAAAGCTGGTTGGTAGAATCAAGCGGCTTCCAGATAAGATCACCTCATTTAGTAGAATTCTTGACTGGAAGAGTGTTGGCTTTTTCCCTGAACTACCTTTTGCTTCTCCTCTATCTCGCTGACAACTATTTAAACTGTTTGCTGACATCCTGGTTAACGCTTATATAATGGACTATAGCAAATGTTAGTGTCTTCCAATTTCTGCTTAGAGCAATATAAAAACCCAGCAGATAAATTATGGGCAAGGGAGAATTACATTTGTGAAAAGGTTTCACCGCAGGATTTCTTTAAATATTGTACTTCTCTAATGCAATTGAAATAATTCGATTAACTTTTAAAAAGACTTTCAGAAAGATAACCATATTTAGTTTTAGTTAATTCTTGTCATGTAGCTATTAGCACAGTGGTGATGTTTTGAAATGCCACTAAAACTCAAGGAGCTTTCCAAGTCCTCTTAATGTTTATAATTTGTCAGAATTAGAAATTTCATGGAATTATTCAAAAATATTTATGGAGTATTTACTGCATAGGCACTGGCAGGATGAAAACATACACATGCACACACACACACACACACACACACACACTAATATTAACATTAACATTTGGCTTCTTATAAAGATATATATTTATTTACTTTCATTTCATTTTGGAAATATGTTTGAAAATCCACAGGACTGAGGACTTGTAAATGTGAAAATTTTTTCAAGAAAAGTACAATGGAGATTTTAGGTATCTTAGAGAAGAATAATGTTGATTTTTTGGCAAAAAGTTCAGAGTAGATTATTAAATATGTGTCTCCTATCAGTTAAGATTGTGTTTGGCTGTTGGGTTACTGTTCTACTTGTAGGTCATCAAATCTACAAAAGATATTGTCAGCCATGTCGGTCCGTTTTGATCCAGAAAACAAAACCAGAAATAATCTTCTGTTTGCATCTCAAAGGCCAGGACAACATCACAAAAACACCTTCTAGATACAAGTTATTGTTTCTCACCTAGTGATCAGAATTGACCATTTCTAAATCTTTGCTTTGTTTCAGCCAAACTGTAGTCAGGCTTCTCTCTTCTCTAGAGAATGTCAGCTTGCCCCCTAAGCAAGTACTAACATGCAGAACTCTCCCCTCATCAGCTTAGGTTGAGAAGTAGCTGACCTAGGAAAGACATTCTCTGTCAAACCACAAAAAATATGCAGTCTGCTTACTCTGCATTCTTCTGTTAACTTTCCTTACTTACTGCTTACTCCCTCTACAAGAAAAGCCTTTCTGTTTGATATTGAGATGCTTCTAGATTTCTGAGATCAGTGAGTTCTTCCTAATGCTCTAGTCTTCCTTCCAAATAAAGTCTCTATCTAAATCTGGATTTGTTTTTTATGACCCTTTGCTTTCTGGTTTGGGTGAGTAAGGAGAAAGGGAGGTAGTGACATTGGGTATTAGATTGGCCATGTGAAGTATCTGCTGAAGTTAGTAAGCACTTAGCAGTGTTGAAGTCGAAGGTAGCTTATTTGCTGGCATTGTTACGAAAGGAAATAATTTATTCATTGGAAAGAGGCTTGACCCAGATGATCTGAATGTTTCTCTCCAAATCCAGGAGAGTACTCTGCTAAGCATGGTTCGCACAAACCCCCAAATCAGCTTTTGGGCAGAGATCATATCTAATTTTAATCAATTGGGAAAACATTAAGAAACAATAAAATTTAAATTGGATTTTAATCATGTGGAGAATATTAACAGTTGGGACAATACCAGTACATATTTGGGCAGGAAAACATTCAGGATTTATAGTTCATTGCCATGAAGCTCTCTGGATCCTTTACTGAACCATCAACAATTTCCCAAGCTCCCAGCTCTTATGAGGAGAAGGACTAAAGTCAAGGTTACAGTACATGCCAATATTTGATCCCCAAATACATATTTTTTGTTAAAATTTTGCTTTTATTCCCATTTTAGATTAGTCTAATCTTGGTGAGAAGATAAAACTAATATGTAATTTTCTCTCCTCTTGGTTCAAGGAAGCAATGTGATAAAAGTATATCTTGAGCTCATCAAAAGTAATTTAAATCATCCAAAAGTGTCAAATATCTAATAATATTTGGAACTAGGATGAGAAAAATATCCTCCAGTAATTCTCCAGGAAAAAATAATCCTGTTTTATGGATATGCTGAAAGGTGTTAATCCAACTTTCAGACAGAAGATATGTATGATTTAGTGATTTCGTGTTTTCGCAGGAATGAATGTAGTACTTATGAATAAAATTGAGAATTAAAAAAATACATTGGAAAAATCTTGAAAAATATTATTTTCCTCAAAACTTACCTCACTTTGTTTCATAAATACTTTTCCAGTCACATTCACTTATTTGATTTCTTTCTGAATGAGTGAAGAGTACCACAGTTTTATAATATACTTATCTTGACACTCTATATTGACATAATCATTTTAATGAAAACTGGGGCAGGAAATTACTTTGAGATTTTTTACTTAAGATTTTAATCCTATCATACTACTTTTTATGTACTTTTAAATAGACTCTCTTATTTCCTGGTTTCAAGCAGCAAATATTTTTAGGCAGATACTCTATGAAACATTTCTGCCTTTGTCCTAGGAATAAAATACCAGGTTCAAACTTTTACTTACAAAAAGCATTGGTAGGAAATTTATGTTATTAATTTATGTAGTAGAATATATTTTTCTCTTCAGAAACATGAAACTCCTTTTATTGATTTGTTTTTGTTTTGAAAAGTTAAAAAAGTATGCAGCAAGTTACAATAAGTAATATAAAAAATATCAATGTGCGCGCCACCCAAAATTGGCCAAGATGGACATGTTCTACTTTCTGTATAAACATGAATCTGATCTATCTATCCACTTATCCATATTTGTGTACTTTAATAATTTTTTTTTCTTTGACTATTTCACACAATTTTAATTTAACTCAGTCCTAACAGGTACTAAAGGTGGATATAATTTGCATTGCTACTATGAATATTTATATCCTGCATAGGATTTTCTAATTTGTCATTGCTTACTTATAAGAATTCTAATGATTTTAGTATGTTGATTTTGTATTCAACAAACTTACTAAACCCTCTATTTGATAGAATGTAGTCTAAGATTGTCTTGAATGTTCTATGTAAATAGCAACTATTTTGTGACTTCTTTTTAAATTTGTATGCCTCGTATTTACTTTTCTTGAGTTATAATATTGGCCAGGACAACCCATGTGATGTTCAATAACTGAATGATAACAGAATACTTGTTTTATTTCTCACATTAGTAGGAAAGATTCTTACATTTGACTTTTAGGAATAATATTCCTACAGATTTTTGGTAGCACTTTAGCAGGTAAAGATGTTCCCATACTCCTAAATTGCTTTTTAAATAAATAGGTGCTGTATTTTTCAAACGGTATTTTTCTGCACCTATTTTTTTCTCCGTCATATGATCTTTGAGGTACTAGATACATGTTTTATATTGAATTGGTAATTTTTTAAAAAATGCATTATATGGGGCACCTGGGTGGCTCAGTGGGTTAAAGCCTCTGCCTTCAGCTCAGGTCATGATCTCGGGGTCCTTGGATCAAGCCCCACATCTGGCTCTCTGCTCAGCCGGGAGCCTGCTTCCGCCACCCCCCGCCCTGGGTCTGCCTCTCTGCCTACTTGTGATCTCTGTCTGTCAAATAAATAAGTTAATAAATAAATAAAAATGCATTATAGCAACCTCACATTCTCGAAATAAACATTTTTGGTATTTTTTACTACTTTTTACTATATTGGGTTGAATTTGATTTCCACTTTCTTTTTATTTCTTCATGTTTTTTGAAAGGTGAGATTTAACTATAATTTAATTTTTATACCTTACCTAATTACCATATATTCTATATTAGATTCATAAAATGAGTATCATTTTCCATTATTTTTTTATTTCAAAAATAATTTGGTAGAATAAGGATTACTAACAACTTTGTCATTGTTTCTTTGGATTTTTATTTGAGAGAGTGAGAGAGAGAGAGCATGAGGTGGGGGAGGGACAGAGGGAGAAGCAGACTCCCCGCTGAGCAGAGAGCCCAATGTGGGACTGGATCCCAGGACCCTGGGATCATGAACTGAGCTAAAGGCAAGCACTTAACTGACTTAGCCACCCAGACACCCATGGGTTATTAATAACTTTAACATCCTTTAAAACTTATGGGTGCAATGATCTGGATCTACTGCTTATTTTAGAGAAAGCCTCTTGTGGTTTTTTTTTTTTTTTTTTTTCCTCCCGTATCCCCAACCAATACAGTTTTTTAATGGCTGCTGGTCTATTCAATTTTTCTACTTATTAAATCAATTTTAGTAACTTATATTTTTAATAAAATTACCTATTTTGTCTATCTTTTCAAACACTGGCACAAAGTTACTTGTACTATTCTCTTGTGATTAAAAAAAACTCTATGTTCTATTACCATCTTGTCCCCTAAAATTGTTAATACTGTTTATTTTTACCATCATTCTATTTATTACTACTATATTTTTTCCCTAAATTTTGTTAGAGGAACCCATGCTTAAGCCTGTAACACATGTAATTTTCTAGCAATAATAATTATTTCATGAATGAACACATGTCCTAATATACGACAGTGATGAAGGAGGAGAAGTTTTCTGGAACTGTTGGAAAATATGGACTTTCCCTTAAGAGGTAGATACAAGAAGAGGTGGCCCTGTTTTTTCCAAGCATTTTTGGGCCCAGATTTGTGGCTCCAAACTGCTCTAATCCTAGTCATACCTCCCAATAAGAAAAGACACAAAAACAATATCAGAAAGATTTAATTTAGCTACTAGATTAAAATCAATAATCTTATCTCTGAACTCTCAGATAAATGATTTTAAAAATTCCTGTTTAAGTCATTCTTTGAAAGGTTTTTGCTTATTTAAACTCTAACTGTTGCACCTGTATTATTTCTTCCATATAGTTGCCTATATACCATAACGTGTACTCAGAAGTTGGTCAGTAAATGTGTTGCATGGGAATGAAGCAAGCCACCATCTTTCCTCCTCCTTAACTCCTTCATATTTGTAAGTTCTCCATCAATGTCCCTTAGGGCCACTGGCTATTCTCCTTGCCCAGTGACACCACTATAGGTGGCCATTGGCATCTCTAATTTGGCTGATGGCAGACTCCCAGAACTAGACTCCTTGACTAGCCACCCTCCTTCATGTTATAAACTGCACAGTTAGACAAATTGTCCTAAACTGCAAACCTCTGTTGCAACTTTTCTGCTTATAATCCTTTAAAGACTGAATTATCAGGGAATTGGGTTGCAAATAAGAGCAACCAACTGTGACCAAGAATATGTTATAGACCAAGTCTTCTCTGATTGAGCGAGTTTGACCCCTGATAGGACCCTAGCTTTCCAGGGTTTGGGGGAAGGAATATTCCCATATCTTCCCTTTGGGAATTCTGCCAAAGGGAAGGATGTTCATATAAAACATTGTCAGGGGCATGTGGGTGTCCATTAAGTGTCCATCTTCTGATTTGGGTCAGGTCATGATCTCAGAGTAATGTACTTGGGCCCTTCATTAGATTCTACACTCTGTGGGGAGTCTGTTTGAGATTCTTTCCCTCTCCCTCTTGCTTGAACATGCTTGCTCTCTTTCTCTAAAATCAATCAATCTTTAAGAGACTGTCAAAATGACAAGTGAAAATTGACAGTGGTTCTCAAATTCTCCAGTCCAAACTGAACAACATGGCTTATAAAAAAAATACATTGAGCTGCCATGTTTTTTTTTTCTTTGGAAATCTCCCTTGGCTAACTCTCATTCACCCTCCAGTTCTCAGCTTAATATCTACTTTCTCCACTGGAAGCTTTCCCATTGCCCTCATGTCCAGGTTGAAGTCCTATGTTCTCATAGAACAAATTGTACCTGAAATGTCTTACTATTTCATATATAATTCTAAATATCCTTCACTGGACTTCATACTGTCCTCTATTTCTGTCTTGAACATAAAATGATGTGTAACACAACTAGACATTCACTAAACATGTATTGAATAAATAAATAATGTTTGTGCAGGCATTCAAGGCAATGCCTAGAAAATACTATTCAGTAATGCCATCTTTCTCCCTTTTCTTTTTCTCTTTCCTAAGGTACAGTTGAAATTGAGATCTGTTGCCAACCTGAACTTAAACTCTGATGTACTAAAGGTGAACCTGGGGCAGGAACTTCGATATGCTTTTAAACTGACTACTCTCTTTCTACAATAATTACTTCACCCCAGTAATGCCTCTTGGGATTGCATTTTTCCATCTAACCAGAAGCCGTGGATGTGAGCTCTGGGGTATATCTAGGATGCTTGATATTTTACATAGCATAGTAGCCTTTATTCTTTGGAATTAGAGCTGTTTCTTACATGCCAGTGGAGGTTCATGCCAACCACATAGAGTTCCTTGACTATACCGTCTTGATCCCAACATGTATTGCATGATAAATTTATAAAAAGTTGATCTTTTTTCATCTTACTTGGTAATAGTTTAAGTTTTTTCACTTTTTACATAAAATAAATCAATTTGGATATTTCTGAGTCAAAAGCTATTATTTTCAAAATAGAACTTCACTCTGTAACATTGAAATGCTTCATCTGTTTATTCAGCCAATCTTCCTTTAATTGGCATATATTGGGTACCTACTAGGTTTCAGGCACTGGAATAGGTGTAAATAGTCCTAAGGTAAATCACATTCAGCTTCTTCCTTGAGGGAGACAGACACCTAAACCATTCATTCTAAAACAAGCAAACAAAACAATGAATAAAATGGAAGCCCTGAGGAGAGGTACCCCTGGGTAAAGGCAATAGCAGCAACACTGTCCTTGATAGCCAAAGAGTGGTAAGGAATAAGAGTCTAATTGAAACACTAAGTCTTCTGATGACTCTTAAGTTTGCCAGTGCAATAGAGGACAGCTGTGGAGAATTAATTAAAACAAGTATCAGTTGTATTCTACACATGGGAATCAGACTACAGTTGTGAAAGCTTTTACTTAGAGGTACCTAGAAAATAATATACATTTAAAATCATATTAACTGTGTACATAATATCTAAAATAATTCACTTGCTATAGATACTACTATGAGCCAATAGGCAATAAGTTGAGGAGTTAGGTAAGAGTTTCCTGAGAATGACTCAAGATTCATGCTTTCTTTATTTAAAAAAAAAATGATATAAAAATAGAAAAGGATGGCTGTGTTAATACATATACAGTGTTAATAAGAGAATAGCTTGTAGATAGGAAGCATTTTTTTCTCTTTAAAAAATTTTTTTTTTAATTGAAGTATAATGGCATACCGAAATGTATGTTCCCTGGTCTGCTAGTCTGCACCTCCCGCCCTTGCTCATGCAGCTTTGTCATGGCCTCAGAAAACATGCACAGTGAAAGCCCACCCTAGACCTTGAGACACCTCTGTGGTGGATGACACCTTCAAGGAGGTGAAGATTTCTGACTACAGAGGTAAATACTCTGGTCCTCTTTTTCTATCCACTGCACATCACCTCTTGTCTGTCCCACGGAGATTATTTTCAGAGAACATGCTGAGGATTTTGGCAAGCTAGGCTGGTAGCGCTGGGCTCTCTGACTACTCTCAGTTCACCCACCTGGCTTGGATCAACAAGCCTGATCCTCTTGAGAAGGAAGGAGGCTTGGACCCCCTGAACATGCCCCTGCCTGCCAATGTAACCAGAAGCTTGTCCCAAGGTTCTGGTGTGCTGAAGGAAGACGAAGGCATTGCCTCCAGGGGCCTGTTTATCATTCATGGTAAGTGTGCACTTCACCAATCGTTGTCAATGATCTGCTTCTGGGTGTTCATGGACACAGCTCTGCAGCTGGTCCAAGACTTCTAACCCACAAATGAGCATGGGGAAATCTGTTCTACTGGATGCAAGCCAGGCAATGACACAATAAAGCTCACTATGTATGACAGCAAGGAATACTCCAAACACAACTAGGCTCACAGGTGGAAATCTTGGGCTCTTGACCCCCACCTGTGCTCTTACATGGATACCCCATGCCGGCTCAGGAAAGGCTATACCTGCCCCTTCAATCCCTAACACTGGGGGGCTAAGAGCAAGGCCTTCTCATTCTCCCAGCTGGGAGCTGGTGAGTGGTGGCTCCTTCCTTACAGCCACCTAGCTGGGCACAGGCCTAGAGGTGACCAATAAAGAATTAGGACAAGCATGATAGATAGACAGACAGATGGATAGTAGACAGATAATGAACATGTAGAGTGATATTAGTTTTAGGTGCACAGTGTAACCATTCAGCAATTCTATATATGTCTCAGTGCTCAAGAAAAGTGTACTCTTAATCCCTTTATCTATTTCACCCAGCCCCCTACTCACTTTCCCTTTGGCAAACACCAGTTTGTTCTAATTTTAAGAGACTATTTTCTTTTGCCTTTCTCTCTTTTTCTGATTGTTTATTTGTTTTGTTTTGTTTCTTAAATTCCAAATGAGTGAAATCATATGGTATTTGCTTTTTCTGACTGACTGATTACACTTAACATTAGTAATAAATATGTTATACACACAGCACCCCACATCTTTATTCATTCATATATAGATAGACACTTGGTGGCTTCTATATCTTGGTTATTGTAAATAATGCTGCAATAAACATAGGGGCACACATTTGTTTTCAAATTCGTGTTTACATTTTCTTTGTCTAAATACCCAGTAGTGGAATTACTGGATCACATGGCTATTCTATTCTTAATTTTTAGCGGAAACTCCATACTATTTTCCTTAGTAGCTGTACCAATTTCCATTCCCACCAATAGTGCACAAGAGTTCCTTTTCTTCCGTGTCCTTGCAAACACTTGTAATTTCTTGTCTTTTTGGTTCTAGTCATTCTGACAAGCATAAGGTGATCTCTCATTGTGGTTTTGATTTTCATTTCCCTGGTGATGAATGACGTTGACCATATTTTCATATGTCTGTTGGCCATCTAGATGTCTTCTTTGGAAAAATGTCTGTTCAGATCCTCTGCCCATTTTTTAATTGAATTGTTATTTTTGGTGTTGAATTGTGTAAGTTCTTTAGTTTGAATATCAATCCCTTATCAAATAAATCATTTGCATATATCCTCTTTCATTCAGTAGGTTGTGTTTTTATTTTATTGACAGTCCCCTTTGCATAGAAATTAATTTTTATTTATTATTGATGTTTTTAGAAAGCAATTTTTAAGTTGTGCTAAAAGTATAGAATTTTCGGATATATAGAATTTAAACATTAAATATCCAACTATGTAGTGAATATTTTATACATTTCCATGAATTCTCTGGTAAACTGTATTATTTATCTGAAATTCTTCCTTTCTTCTCCCTAGCATGATTCATTGTGAGCCTAGTCTATTTGCCTATGCCATTGACTTTGGGCTTGACCATGTGACTTCATTTGGCAATGGAAAGAGGGTGCATTTAGAATATACCAGTTTTGAGTTGAAGCCCCAAGAAACATTAAAAGCTTTCACTCAGTTTTCTTGGAAATTCTTTGATCTGAAATGAAAAGCACTTGACCTGGGTATTTGGGGGACTAGAATGAGAAATAAGTTCTTGAATCTAATTTAAGTGTAAAAGAGAACTTTCCCAGATAACCTATAGACCTGTAAGCATGAAATAAATGCTTGTTGCTTTAAACTTTGGAAATTTGGAGATAGTTATACAACACATGTCAATAGAAACATGGCAAATACAGTTATCTCACTGCCTCTCCAAACTATATTTGCATGAGGATGATGAAAAGAAAGAAATTAAGCTGGTGCTTTCTCAGTGCTAGATACTCTTTTAGATACATAACATAATTATCTTATTAATAGTATAGCTTAGTGATTAAAATTTCAGTTCATTACCCAGATTCACCACTTACTATCTGTGTGTCCTTGGGAAAGCTAACAATATTTCAGTGCCTAGTTTCCCTATTGATAAGTAGAAAAATAATAACAGAATCTATCTCATTGCCTCTTTTATGTTTTATATGAGATTTAAGAGAAAGAAAAATAATTGCTTACCGCATAATAATTATTCACCAAATGTTAGCTAGTATTATCTTAATACTCTTTGTCATAGGCCAATGATGCAAGTTTCATTGAAGTTTTAAAGATTAAAAGTTGAAGATTGGTAATAATAACTATTCTTGCATGGTTTTAAACTCAGGTTTACTTTATTATAAAGTCCATACTTTTTGCATGAACTTGTGAGTTAGAAATCTTTTTATCCTACAGATTCTACATTTAATAGAATCTCTTAAGGCTTTCTTCTTTATGTCAGGTTGCTTTTGGATAAATGTATCTAATTATATCAATATGCTCTAAAATATGTGGAAAAAACTAATTTAAAAAAATGAGGAACAATTCCTATAAGGAAATGTAAGAGGAAGAATATTTAATCTGAAGAGAAAAAGAGAAGTGGAAATGTAGATTCTCTTTCTGATTATATAAAGCATTTTAAGAAGTTTTGTGTTTTTTTTAAATATACAAAGGTAAAGAATGTCATAAAACCCAATAGATTCATAACCCAATTTTAATTACTGTTAATATTTTTAAAACACTTTTAAATTCAGAAGCTAATCACAAGATATGATAAGTTAATTCTATTTTTCTAGAGATATAAAAAAGTAACTGAATTGTCTATTGCTGTATAGCAAACTGCCCCAAACCTTAGTGGCTCAAAAGAACACCATTATTATCTTAAAACTTCTCTGTTTCTAGAAACTAACACAGCTTAGCTGGGTGCCTCTCCTGAAGATTTCTCTTGATGTTTTAATCATGCTATATGTTGTGTTCTCATCCAAAAGCTCAAGTGGGAGAAAATTTACTTCCAAACTCAGTAATGTAGTTGGTAAGATTCAGTTCCTCACAGGATTTAATTTTTGATGGCTTGTTGGCAGGAGAATTCCTTGACTGCTGTTGGCAGGATTTAGATCCTTAATATTTGTTGGTCAGAGAACTTCTTCTTTTCCTTTCCATGTGTTCTCTGCATAGGGCAGCTCACAATGTGGCAAATGGCTTCCCTTAGAACAAATGAGTGTGAAAGCAAGAGAGAACAAGCCGCCGAATGTAGGTCTTTTCTACAGCACAATCTCAGAAATAACATTCTAGTCAGTTTTGTGGCATTCTGTTCTAAGTCAGTTAAGCCTAGGCCACACTCAAGGGACACAAAGGTGTGAATACCAGGAAGTGGGATGTTGGCAGCCATCTTTGAGGCGGCCTTCTGCAGGTTTGGTATAACGTTAATGGGGAAGATGCCCAAAACACCAACTTTATAAATACAAGAAGTGGAAATGAATGAAAATTCTTCTCTGACTTATACAACAACTGTGTTTGGCAGGTGGCAACAGAACTTTAGGCCTGGTTGGGGAATCTACATTCGCAAAACTCTTTATGAGAATATTATTATTTATCTGAAATAAACTAGACCAGTGTTTTTCTAGTAGGGATCCTTGGAATCCATGGATATTGAGAAATATTTTCAGAATTCTCTGCTTTTAGAAACATGAGGCTACTATTATGGTTTATAAAGTCTGTCCTTCCTTTTAAGCAGTTGAATCTTTAAAAGAAAAAAAAAAATGTTAAGTGAGTCAATGAATGAGTGAATAAGTGAAACAAAAAAACCTGATTTGTCTATTAGGAATGCTAAATGATGGGTATCACTTAGGATTAATTACCTTAAGTAGGAGGTTCTTGAATGAAAATAAATTCTAGTTACTATGTATTTTCTTGTAAATTTTCTATGGACTACAATACCTAATAATTGACATTTTACTTAAAATCTTTTGTAAAATAAGCATTAATATTATATTTGCATTCATATAAGTTCTCTTTAAAATTATATTGAAATTTTGGTTGCATTTGAATGACATAAAGATTTTCTAAGAATTGTGAATGGATAAATTTTGCATCCAGGCCTCTGTTATGTTTTCCCAGTGATTGATGACTCTGTGAAGTTAGATTTTTACTTTCCTGTGCAAAATCAATTTTTCAACTAGAGTAACCTGCAACTGTAATGAGTTTGGAAAAATCTTTCTGGTTTCACGCTGAGATTCCATTAGTTGCATTTAGAGAATGCTATATACACAGATGCACAATACCAGCGGAATGCTGTTTTTCTGTAGTTGCCCCAAACCATTCAGTGACATAAAGTTTGAATGAGAGTCCTAAAATGACGGCCTTTGGAGAACCTTAAAAGTCTGGAACAAGTGTTATAGTGTCAATTAATGTAGTTGTCTTCAAATCTATAAGCTTATTACTCCAGAGTAAATGTTTTACTTGGGGAACTTCCAGAAAAAACAGGCTTTTGGTACCCAGTGAATTCTCCACCTAAAAATGTCTCTAAAATGTTTATGTTGAGAGGAAGGTAATTCTTCATTGTTTTTTGGAAATTCAACAATGCCAAAGCAAAATACATATATCATATTTAATAAACTGGATGGAAATTAGTATTAAATTTTATTTGAAAGTTGCAACATTTTAACAGTAATAAATCATTATAATGCTATATACTCTGGTATGAATTTGTTCATTTAAAAAAATGTGAAGCTTAGTCAATCAAGGATTTTACTAGTAGCATTAATAGTAACATAATACCCATGAAAGAAAATTTACTAAGTAAAACTCAAATTTCTGTAGTTATGATAAATCATTTGAAATAATATTTTTTACCTCTTTTCAAGAATGACTCTCTTTAGTTCCCCCCTTCCATTTCACTAATATGTGTTAAGCAAAATAATTTATTTGATCAATTGATCCCCTTCCTTACATAACGACAATGAGTTCACTAATTTTTTCTGCAAAAGTTCTTGATATCACCAGTGTTCTCCATCTCATATATTCACAGGCCTAGAATGTTTAAAAAATTGTTCTGAAGATGGCAAAAGGGAAGCCAATTTAGTATATTGGTGGGGGTGGGGGGGTAAGTCTAGTATGAAGCATGCAACATAAAGGAAAACTTGAGAAGAAATAATGTTAAAATATCCAGAGGTGAGAGCAGAGAGAGATTAGTGTATGACCTTGCATTATCCATCCAATTGTAGCAGGACTGCACACATGCCTTTGAGATTTCCCACTGGATACAATTCCATCATATTACCTATTAGGGTGGTGACAGGCTTTCTACTTATGTTGCCCTTGTGAGAAACCCCCTATAGTATTAAATTCAGTCCTGAACAATACAATACTAGAAAAATGGAAAGACTAAAGGGGGTTTTAAGAAAACAACACATTGTAGGAAATATCAAGGATCATAGGGCCGAGAGGGACCCAGAAAGGTCATCTAATCTCTCAGCCTCCTCTGGACATGATTGCATTTAAAGGATTGAATCTCCTTTAAGAAAGGAAATTGTACATTTCTACTGTTTTAATATTTCAGATGTGTATTTGGGACATTTAATCTAGGCTCATTAGACTAACTTTTTTTGTTAAACATTTTTAAAATTTGAAGTGTACAAATTTTAGGTTTAAAGCTCCCATAAATTTTTATAATGAAAACACTGATGGAATTACAAACCAAATCAAACCTGCAACATTCTCAGCATTCCAGAAACCTCCTCCAATCGACTTCAAGTCTCTATTTCCCTTTACACACTGGAAGTAACTACTGTTTTATTTCTATTCCCATTAATTGATTTTCTTATTTTTGAACTTCATATAAATATTATTATGTTTGTTGGTCTTTGTTTTTGGGCTATTCGGTTCAATGTTATATAAATCTGCCTTGAATAAAGGAACCTTTTTGTTGTTGTTGATGTTCTATGACATTCTGTTATATGAATATAGCACAATTTATGTATCCATCCTGGTGTTCATGAATATTTTCTTCTATTTTGTCTATTATGAATAAAGTTGTTTTGAGCATTCCTGTATATGTCATTTGGTGCAACTGTGTATGCATTTCTATTGGGGAAATAAGTAGGAGTGGGATTGCTAGATTACAGATTATGTGTATGATTAACTTTAGCAGTATCACCAAACTCTTTCTCAATTTATACTTTTATTATCAGTACATAAGAATTTCTGTTCTTTCATAGTCTTACCACTACTTGGCTATTTAAGTTATTACATCATGACCATTTTGATAGTAGGTATTAATATTTCATTGAGGTTTAAACTTGTGCTTTCTTGATAACTAATGAAGTTAATATCTTTTCATATCCTTATTGATATCCTTATTATTTGATATCTCTTTTTAAATACCTATTCGTGACTTCAGCTATTTCTAATTATGCATTTAAAAATCATATATGTGGGGTGCCTGGGTGGCTCAGTAGTTGGGCATCTGCCTTTGGCTTGGGTCATGATCTCGGGGTTCTGGGATTGATCTCTGCATCCAGCTCCCTGCTCAGCGGGGAGCCTGCTTCTCCCTCTCCTGCTCCCCCTGCTTGTGTTCCCTCTCTCACTGTGTCTCTCTCTGTCAAATAAATAAATAAAATCTTTAAAAACATAAAAAAGTAAAGATTGTATATGTATATGTATTTTTTTAGATCTGAGTCTGTTTTTGATTCAAGGCATCCAAATTTGCCTTGGAGGTTACTCTATGATAGGTGATCCAAAAAAAGAAAGAAAAAGAGAATGTGAGATTATATTAGGACAAATTTATAAGGAAGGCCTGAAATTGATGTATATCACTTCTATACACATTTTATTGGTCAAAATTTAATTTAGCTACAGGAGTTCCATTAGTTATGGGAAAATGTAACCTTACTGATTAACCTTAATATAGAGACTATAAGTTGTTTGAGCCCCTGCTGGACTCTGACATATAATAAAAAAATATTCTATAGAAAAATTTGTAGCAAGCAATGTATCTTAGAATCATGCTTAAAACAACCTAACTTGCTAACGTATGTTTAGATTGTCTCTCTGTTGGAATCTAAAATCATGTGTGTGGCTACCATTCATTGCTGATTTTAATCATATGTAATATATATATTTTTGATGAATTAGTTTCATCTAGCATTTTGTTACATTGAACTCATTCCATATAAATTCCTGTTATATTGATTTCTCAGTCTTTTATAGAATCCCGGAGTTGAAAAAGACCACAGAGGTCATCTGGTCCAATCCTTATCCAATGCATAAATCCCCTCCAGCTGGTTAAACTCATTTTTAATTCCAAAGCTCTTCTCCAAGCTTCTAGTCATTTCATCAGCAAACTTAATTAACAGGGACTCTATTCAATCTATTGACTCATGAGGCCAGCTTAACAAAATTAATAAATATATAATTTGGCTGACTGCACAGTGAGGTGAAAGATGTGGGAGTAATGTACATTACTTCAATGCCTATAATTCCTTTCATAACATTATGAAGCAATATTAGATAATCTAAAATTCACTTTGCCGTAAAAAAAAAAAATCTGTCTAGTTACAACAGCATGCTACTGGGAGATCAAAAATAAAATATTGTCTTGTAAGTTAAAACATGCTAGATGGCAAATTAAGACTTCAGATGGGCCATAGGAAGCAAACAACATTTAATTCAGTAACTTTTCAACTTTTGAAAAATGTACCATTTTTGGAAAAATTACTATGACTATGAATGATCAGTGGCCATGCTGCTAATCTCAGGTGCACTATTTATATAAACTGTAATATGAAAAGTATCTCGTGGGGTTGTACCGTTCACAGACATTTGTTCTTCACTAGTTTATTCATATTCAAATCTCAACAGAGTAAAATAAATACTTGAATGCCTATTATGCAACATTATAAATTTAAATATGATAGCAAAGGTATCATTGAAAATATCTGAACTCCGGTTATAAGGTAGATTGACTAACTTTATTTCATATTAATGAGCAATTCTTATTATATTTTTAAGATTTCTTTATGAGAGAGAGAGAGAATGAGAAAGTGAGGTGGGGAGGGGCAGAAGGAGAGGGAGAGAATCTCTACTCCCTGTTGAGTGCAGATCCTGACATTTTGCTCAATATCAAGACCCTGAGATCATGACCTGAGATGAAATCAAGAGTCAGACACAATCGAATGAGCCACCCAGGTGCCCCAAATATGTCTTATTATTAATATCATGAAAGTTTTCACAAGTCATACCATATCCAGTGAAGATTACTGACTGATCAATTGCATGTAAAACTTGTTTTCCTACAGGGGGACAATAAGACCCATGTTATGTTTGATAATATATGTTACAATTTACCCATAGTGCAAATCATGATTATGAAAAAGATAATTTCATCAACTTTTAAATTTTATATTGTTAATGTGAATTTTGATGACTTCAAAATGGCTTTTGCAGACTCAAAATATTATTCAGAGTTGAACTTTGGTTTTATTTATTTATTTATTTATTATTTTTTAAAGATTTATTTATTCATTTATTTGACAGAGCTCACAAGTAGGCAGACAGACAGTCAGGCAGAGAGAGGAGGAAGCAGGCTCCCTGCTGAGCATGGACCCTAGGATGGATCATGACCCGAGCCAAAGGCAGAGGCTTTAACCCACTGAGCCTCCCAGGCGTGCCTCAACTTTGGTTTTAAAATTTATATTTTATTTATAAAGAAGTTAGATATTCCTTTAGATTTTAGGCTTGGTTTATAAATATTGTTCTTTTGTTTGTGAGTCTAGGAATTGTAAACAATTACTTTAAAGAAAATTTTGATTAATATGTCATTGCTTTTATAAACTTGGAAAGTTAAATGCCTTTATATATTTCATATATACTTACATATTGTAACTATAAACTTTAAAATACTAAATTTCTTCTTTATGTACCTAAAGAATCACCTAAGAGATAAATCTTCTAATTTGTTCCAATTAATTTAGGAATGTGTCCATAAGGTAAATTTTTTAAGGTTACTTTCTTTGTTGATATTGCTTATCAACCAGAGATGTAATCCAGGGATATATTCTGAAGATGCTCAGAACCAGGGTGATTTTGTTTGTTTGTTTTGCATTCTTGTGATTACTTCAATGAAACCCTTTCTTATAGCCATTTACCACTGAGCACATTAGTCAGGTAGCACAAAATGGAGAATTTAAGACTTAACATTGCCTAATTTACAAGTCAGATTAGAATCTGCAATCCTCAATGAAGTGAGACTATGCCACTGGTTGGGTATAACTAATATATTTTCTCAGCCCTTCAATTTTGAGTTCTATTTATTTTTTCTTTCTTATCTGTTAGAACTATAATTTCTACAGATAATGAATATGTTAACTAAGATTAGATATTTTTCATTGATATATTTGCGCCTTACATTCACTACTTTTAAAGTCTTCCTACTGACATAAAATAAAATGTTATGGGGATTAAAAGGTATAAACTTTCAGTTATAAAACAAATAAAGCAGAAGGATATAATATACAGCACAGAGAATATAAATAAAAATATTATAACAACTTGTATGATGATAGCAAGATTATTGTGGTGATCACTTCATAGTGTATATAAATATTGAAGGACTATATTATTATATTGTATAATTGAAACTAATGTAATATTATATGTCAACTACAATTCAATAAAAAAAGTAAATTAAAAACCCATTATGTATTAATTTTGCATGCAATCATCTCATTTATTCATATTGTATGCACCAAGGTTGGGGTAGGGTAAGGTAGGGAGTAGAGGTGCAGAAATGAAGTTACTCTTGATCACCAAACACCTCCCACTCACTATTTTTAGATTTGCCTTTTATTTCATCTCTCTTATTTTCAAGGTGTATCTTGCAATGAACTTTCTTAAAGTAATGAGTTTTCCATTAAGTAACAGTAGTAACTAAAACATATCCAGAGAAGATACCTCTTTGTTTATTTAGTGAAAACATCATACTGAAGCACAGTTTGAATAAAGAAGACCAAGGAAATCTATTTAATGCAGCCAGTTCTCTGATGACCTGGCTTAAACCAGTGGTGTATTTCAGAGCACCTGAAGTCATGCTTCTTAAAGTAGAGTACCTTCCAGATGACATTCACAGAAGCATGACAGTGAGTTTCCCCTAGGATACTGTAGGTTTCTGTAGGATAACCAAAACACATTTCAGATCAATGGCAATTTTCTCTAAATATTTGAACAAAAAATGTTTTTTTAATGCAGAGAGTCTGTAAAAGTATTTTAATACAAGCTTATATGGAAAGTCAGTAGAATCCTACTTTACTGTGTCAGCCAATCTCACAGATACTTTTTAACAGTGAGTACTTTTGTGGTACCATGGAATTCCGTGGTACAGTTGCATCAATGTGAACAGGGCCTATTAGCTTAAACAAGAATATGCTAATATATAGCAGAGATGCACTGTGACAATTTCTTGTTGAAGTTAGAAATATAAGAGGATCACATTGAAAATCTCTTTTGAAGATTTTATTTATTACCTTATGAACTAGCTTAATTTTTGCTTTTAACTACTAAAAAAAAATTTGACTCTCAAATATCTATTCATCTAGCTGCAACTACTGTAGATCAGATCTTTTGGTTACATGTTGTATTCCTTGTTCTATTTTCTCAGTAGAAGTGTCAAATAGTTCCAGGTTTGTTATTCACTTGCATCCATAATTTTCCATTTATAACACTTTATTTAAAAAAATAATAACCTAAAACAACAATTCAGAAATTAAAAAAATTAAAGAATGATTGAAGTATAAGAATGAACCAGCTAAATATATCACAATCCAGTAAATTTAAAGGAACATTAAATTATTAAGACAACAGCAAAGTAGATATTATCATCATTCCAATCATAATAGGTGATTTGATGATAAGTGGCAATAAACAATCAAGAAAGATGAGGATGTATTTACATGCTTATTTAAAATATAAACACCAAAGATTAAAGTAAGTCAGCCTCCTCAGCAAAAATTACATAACTGTATGTCTTTTCTATGGAAAATTTAAATTAAAAATATCCAAAGATTTTATAGATAAAAGGAGAAAAGTTCTGTTTGTAAAACATAATAAAATAATAATTTAAAATAATTTCTTAAAGTTTATTTCAAGGTCAGCTTTAGCATTTCCTAAGAAGGTCAAGTTCTAGACTGCTATGTGAGCTTACCTTCTTAGGTTCTTATTATTGTAGTCACTAATAACATATTGTAAAAGCAGTAAAAAATGTTTGGGTCAAAGAAAGGCAGCAAAACTGAAAAAAAAAAGTCCTTATTAAACAATGCTATTTAATTACAATCTGAATGTAGTGAAAGATGTGTATAGAAATGGTTAAGAGACGATGATGGTATTTGATTCTTTATTTCACAGGTGAATTATATCATTAATATGAATTGTCCTATTTTGCCTTCAGTATATGTGTATCTTTATGATGATGGCTGTGAAAACATGACCATTTAAAGAATAATAGATGATAAATTACTTGGTGGAAAAATAGTATATATAACATGATTCACTGATTTTTTAAAAAAGGTTATTTATTGATGTGCCTGGGTGGCTCAGCTGGTTATGTGTCTGCCTTTGGCTCAGGTCATGACCCCAGGGTCCTGGGATCTAGCCCCACATTAGGCTTCTCACTCAGAGGAAAGCTTGCTTCTCTCTCTCCCTCTGCTGTCACTCCCCCCTGCTTGGGCTCTCCCTTTCTCTCTCTGTCAAATAAATAAATAAAATCTTTCAAAATAAAAAATAAATAAAAACTTATATACTGAGAAAAAATATAACCAAATTTATATGAGAGAAGATTGAGAATGGTCACCTACATATAGGTCATCATATAACCTCTATTTTCTTCACAGTGGTCTTGCTATCCTTGTCATTTTAAAATCAGTTTGTAAAATTCCATGAACAAATCTGGATTTTTAGTTGACATTTCATTAATATTACATATAAATTTGGAGAAAATTGATTCTTTACATTACTGAGTCTACTAATCTATGAAAATCCCTCCAAATATTTATGCATTGTTTAATGTCTCTCAGTAAGATTTTGTAGTTTAGTGTATAGACTTGTGTTCTGTATTTTTCTTTCTTTTTTACTGTCTATGCTTTAGTCTAGACATGTTCTACTAACTTTTCCATCTTCCAACTGGTCCTCCCTTTAGCTGTGTCTAATCTGCTGTCAAACCCATCTATTGAGTTATTTGTTTTTGATATTTATTATCTTCTCTAGTTCTAGATTTTCCACAGTTTCCCAGTAATTCTTCATAAATCCTGGTTTTATGCTGATGTTAACCATATACCCCCTGATTTTTCTTAATGTATTAACCATAGATATTTCAAAATCCATGCCTGATAGCTCAAATATCAGAATCTCCTACAGGTCTTTTTCTTTTTTACCCTTTATTATGGCAATGGGATATGTCAGGAGATGTCAGGATATGTCAGGAATGGTGTGGTTTATTGCTGTGTCAAGTAATTTTTGACTGCATGTTGAATATTATATATGAAAAATTACAGACATACTTTGAGTCTTTCAAATATGTTATTTTTCTTTGTTGAGGATTTTCTCCTGCCTCTAACAGGAGTTAGACTTAGGAGAAGGTTGTTTAAGCCAACCATAGATGAAATTAGGTTTCTGACACTATGAAGACTTTCTGATTCTCCATTAAATCTTTAGTATAGACTTTCAAACATCTTAATTGAAAATTTGGGAATTTTACCAGAATCCCTCTCATTGACAGGCTCTTACTAAATTTGTTTTTTTCTTCTTTCTAGTCCTGTTTTGAAACTGCTAAAAGCTACTCAGTTGCTCATGCATTACTAATGAACTGTCAAATGCTTCCTGAACAAAAGATGTACTAAATGTAAGATTGTGCCTCTGTACTTCTCTTCAGAATCTTGGCTATCAGTTTAGGTATCTTAGTAGTTTCCCCATGTCTTGAAACAGATGTTTTAACATTTGTTTTCCATCTTCCCATATTGTTATTGGTGAGAGGATTTGTCTGAAACAAACTAGTTCTTTATAGTCAGAGTTAAAAGTAGTACTCCTACCTCTTTATTTGGAAAAAAAAAAAAATCTTCAAGGGGTATTTATATGAAACATTCAGTACAATGAATCAATGAATTCTAGACACTTGTAGCAATTCATGTAAAAAGAAGATACATATCAAAATTTCCAGTACCAGTTACCTATGTTATACAATGTTTTAGAGAATACTCTGGACATTTCTCCTTTGTGATCACTGCAAGTTGCTTACCAAGTGGTAAAAACCTCTTGCCATTTTCTTCCATATACTAAATTTTATTGTGTTCAAGACAATATTGATTTTAACAAGTAACATTATACACACATACACACACACACACACACATCACAATTTATTTATTTTTTTTAAAGATTTTATTTATTTATTTGACAGAGAGAGAGATCACAAAAAGGCAGAGAGGCAGGCAGAGAGAGTGGGGGGAAGCAGGCTCCCCGCTAAACAGAGAGCCCGATGCGGAACTCGATCCCGGGACCCCGGGATCATGACCTGAGCTGAAGGCAGCGGCTTAACCCACTGAGCCACCCAGGCACCCACACATCACAATTTAAAGAAAAAATTTTAACGATTATAATCACAAAGGTCAAAGACTTTAAAATGCTTCTCAATGTCAAAAATACCAGTATGGTAACAATATAAACTATATGTAGTTTCATATAGTAAGAAAAATAGTTTTAAAATTAAACATGGGATCTCAAAATATTCAAAAAGAAAGAAAAAATTTCCTACTATAAAAATCTGATACATACTGTAGATTTTTCTCAATTCAGGTCTTTTTTCTGGTGTTGATATCTTAAAAGCATCATTAATTAGGGGTACCTGGGTGGCTCAGTCAGTTGAACAGTTGAGTGACCTGTTGATTTTGGCTCAAGTCATGATCTCGGGTCCTAAGATCAAGCCCTGCATTGAGCCCAGACTGAGGTTCTCTTTTTCCCTTCCCCACCAACTCTCAGCCTACCCACCACGACCCCATTGCCACTCACATGTATTCTCTCTCTCTCAAAAAAAGGGCATCATTAATTAATGAAAGAGACCAGAAATAGATTAGAAAATAAAAAACATTTTATAAAAATTAATGTAAAATCTTTATGTTTTAAAATCAACACACAAAAATACATTATATAATAGGGTACATAAGATTTCAAACATGATACAGTTCTTTTGTAAAGAGTTTTAATATTACTGACTATGAATAATGGGTCAATTTACATCATTTTAGAAATTATTTACAATAGTGATCTTTTAATATGTATTGAGTGGTAGCTAGCTAAAAATTATTATATTCCTTGATGAGTGAAAATTGTCCTGAATGAGTGAGAGGAATGGCTTTATAAGCATGAATATATCATTTTAGCTCTGATTATCATTAATTCAACAAGTATTTAGCACCAAGTAGTACAATGAAACTAACATTAAGTTCTCACTATTCTACAGACTGCTGAAGGTACACTGATGCAGGACTGTTGCTTCCAGGTATGTAGCATATAATAGTGGGAGAATCAAGGGAGTAACTGTATCATTTTAAAAAAATCCATATGATAAACTATATAATGCAAGAAGAGTAAGATAATAAAGGTCTATTGCGTGGAAGATACTTTGTATTTGCCTGGAAGGTGAAATACACTTGACTTCTAGTGCTCTTATTCTCTTAAAGGCATAGCGATAACAGAAAACATGGCCTATTTAGTCTGATACTTCAGTGTAGCTAAAGATGGAGAGCTAGAAAGTAGTACTAGAGGGATAATTACAAGTCTGGTTAAGTTTCTTTCTTCTCTTTTCTTTTCGTTTCTTTTTAAAAAATATTTTATTTATTTGCCAGAGAGAAAGAGAGAGCACAAGCAGGGAGACCAGCAGGCAGAGGAAAAGCAGGCTCCCTGATAAGCAAGAAGCCCGATGTGGGACTTGATCCTAGGACCCTGAGATCATGACCGGCTAAAGGCAGACTCTGAACCAACTGAACCACCAGGCAACCCAAGCCAGGTTAAGTTTCATAACCATGTCAATGAATTATGACTCTACCCTGTAGCCTTAGAAGGGCTATTAAAGAAATATAATAAGAGATGATCATGAATATAATCAGGTATTGCAGGTGTTTTCAAGATCTATTAATAGAATTTGGACCATTTACTAAGGATCTTTGTTTGAAGAACAGATGAAGTATTCTTTAATGAAGTAGGTTTCCCTGTCTTTCTTATGATCACATTTAACAGATGAGGACGCAATCTTCAAGAAATTAAATAATTTTTTCATATTCACATATTTATGAAAAGCTGGTGCTGGAATTTGATGGATTATAACTCCAGAACCTGTGCATTGCTACTTGATTGCATACCCTAACCAGCATCACTGACATCATCTGAAATTTTGTTGGAAATACAAAACTTTAGACCTCACCCAGACCTGCATTTTTACATCTGCAAATAAATTACATGCACACAAAAGTTTGAGAAAAACTGTATAGTCCTTCTTTATCTAAAACTTTTTTGGAGGGAGGTCATACTGGGTTAATAGAATACCTTCTGTTCTTATGGCCTTTGTTATGATTTTTTAGTCAAAGTCAGAGATGATACCCAAACAATATCAGTAAATCTAGATGAAAATTGGAAAATTCAATTTGGATATTTTACTTGTACACTAAAATGGTTTTTATACTTCTGCTTTATCCTTTTAAGTAGGAGACCAGAATTGGAGGTTAAATAGCTCAAAAGACACATCATGAAAAAATATAACATTACTGTGTTTTCAAAGGATAGGTATCACTGGATATAGAGAAATCTTTTAGGTGGTACATAGACACGGTTTTACATAACAATGACTAAGAACATAACTCCATTTCCAATTCTCTGTCAGTCCTCTGATCAACTAAGAGCAAACATTTTTGGGACTATTTCTCTTAACACTTTTCTACCACTTTCTCTTTCAAAAAGCGGGAAATAGCTTCAACAGTAAGTTTTTACCATTTTGTTTTTATTGCACTGTTATTGGTAATCATTTTATAAGTACAGTTTTAAAGTATGTATATTTGAAACTCCCTTTAAAATAAATTTTAAGTAAAAATTTGTCACCTTTAAAGTAAGGTCATAATAGTACAGTTAATACAAGGATAGGACAAAAACTATTATGGATGTGTGTTAATACTGCACGTTAAGATCACCAATGCACAGGATAATCAGTGTTAAAAAGAAACAAAAAAAAAACAAACTAAATACACGAGTCAATGACAAAATTTAGTCTCAGAGGGTTTTAAGCAAGTTTAAGAATTCTTTGCAATGTCTATATTTCCTTCTGTTTATGGTGGGGTGCAAGCTGAATGACCTTTTAAGAAGGCAAAGGGTCTGGGTCATCAGATGACTCACCACTCTTCTTTCTAACCAAGATGACACCTGGCTTGAAGAGGGACACAATGCAGTTGGTTGAGATCAGGACACATATTTCCTTTTGACAGGAGCACAGATTTTTCCCTATCTGGGAGGATCCTTAAAGACAGCAGCTAGTGACTGCTCAGTCTCACCTCTACCACATCCTTGACCTTGTCTCTTTTGGAGGAGGACTAAGAAATTCAGGGAGAAGTCAAAGTTAAGGATACATTACATAAAAAATCCTTGTGATAGAAAAAGTACTTTACAAATATTGATAAGATATATTATTATTAAGAGGAAAAAATCATCTTTCCCTATTTAGACATTAAATAGAATGAGGGAAAAAATTTGGACTCTAACTTACAATTTTTTTTTTAATCCATGCTTACTTAAATAACAACTAACTCCTATCTTAGAACTGTGGAGATCTATAAATCACTACATTTTTTAATGCTGAGGAAAAGAAAAGATTACCTCTAAGTGCTTCAAATTCCAGCAGTGTTTTTAATGAACCAAGCTTGATTTTAATCAATACTTAAGCTATGAGGGTTTTATTTTTTATTTTTTTATGGTGTTGCTTTTAGATTTGTGTGCTTGCAAAGAGATAATAGCAAATGTCACGCTTGGAAGAAGGAAGTGACTTTGTTGCTGAAAATCAATAAGAAACATTGTTCGTCTAAGTAGAACAGATAAAAGTGAAAACAAATGCCATTTCCCCGATCTTATAAGAAATCGCCATGATGATGCATCATCTGTAGGTGGGTACTGGAAGCCATAGCCTCTGAGTCTGGAGCTTGAGAATGTTTGCAGAAATCTTTTCAGGTTAATATGAATTGAGTAGAGTGCATTCCAGAACATTAAACCTGTCTTTAATTGTTAATCTCTTTTATTTGTAGACCATTTTATTGTGTATGGAGTGCTTTTGCTCCATTTTACATTGTTTAAATCTCACAACAATCCTGATAAGCTGGTAAAGTGGGGTTTATTATATTCATCCCACTAATGGAATATTGGAGACTCAAAGATATTAAGTAATCAGCCAAAGGTCATAAGAACTGGTGAGTAGCAGAGCACAGTGGGTATGTAACTCATGTGGAATGTGAGGAGAGAGAATTTATCCTTAAATTTCCTTGGCAAAATGTTCTCAACAATATGTCAAAGAAGAGGGGCTAAGAACAGTTGGAGTCAGTTTCAAATATAAAACTAATTACATGCAAATTAAATATTTAAAAGTCAATCAAACCATTATTAATTTATTCAACTAATATTTATTGGGTGTTAACTACATGCTAGTTCTGACATTGAAAATAGAGCAAAGCCCAAGATAATAGCAACCCTGAGCTTGAGAAATTTAGTCTAACAACTATAACTAAGGATTTTCCTTGAAAATTTATACCCAGTTTCACTATTGGCATAATCCATTCAAACTTAAAATGAATAAATTTACTATAGTAGCTCTACCTTTAAGAATTTCTAATAAAGAATATCAGATATACACATAAAAATGTATATATTAGGTGTGCTCAGAGCTTTATAGTAACAAAAAGTGGAAATATGTGCATCATGTAGGATTAGTTAAATATGATACAATCACACAGGAAACATTTCACTATTATAAGTTGGTCTGTTGATTGATAGTTAATGGATATTAAAAGTTGCCCATAGAAATTGGAGGTGGAGACAAACCA
Organism: Mustela lutreola; assembly: GCF_030435805.1. NCBI lineage: Eukaryota > Metazoa > Chordata > Mammalia > Carnivora > Mustelidae > Mustela > Mustela lutreola. The sequence continues at coordinate 111,319,062 of NC_081297.1, forward strand.
TGAGAGAATATGGATTCTGAGAAATAAACTGAGGGTTTTGGAGGGGAACAGGGTGGGGGCTTGGGTGAGCCTGGTGGTGGGTATTATGGAGGGCACGTATTGCATGGAGCACGGGGTGTGGTTCATAAACAATGAATTTTGGAACATTGAAAAAAATTAAGTTAAAAAATAAAAAAAGAGATTAAAAATAGAGCTACCTTATGATCTTGCAATTGCACTACTAGGTATTTACCCCAAAGATACAGATGTAGTGAAAGGAAGGGCCATCTGTACCCAAATGTTCATAGCAGCAATGACCACAGTCACCAAACTGTGGAAAGAGCCAAGATGCCCTTCAATGGACAAATGGATAAAGAAGATATAGTCCATATATACAATGGAATATTATGCCTCCATCAGAAAGGATGAATTGTATCTACATGGAAGGGACTGGAGGAGATTATGCTGAGTGAAATAAGTCAAGCAGAGAGAGTCAAGTATCGTATGGTTTCACTTACTTGTGGAGCATAAGGAATAACACAGAGGACATTAGTAGAAGGAAAGGAAGAGTGAGTTGGGGGAAATCAGAAGGGGAGACAAACCATGAGAGATTGTGGACTCTGAGAAACAAACTGAGGGTTTTGGAGGGGAGGGGGGTTGGGGGTTAGGTGAGGCTGGTGGTGGGTATTAAGGAGGGCATGTATTGCACGGAGCACTGGGTGTAGTACATAAACAATGAATATTGGAACAGTGAAAAATAAAATTTAAAAAATTAAAAATAAAATTGCCCATAAACAATGATTATTTTTTAATAAATAAGTTAGAGAATATAACTTTTGTTTTATCAAATTTATGTAATGTTCTTAGAGTAAAAGCATGATGGATTTTCTGAAAAGATAACCAAATGTTTGCTATTATCTCTGAATGGTTATATTTCTCATTTTTTCTTTTGTTTTTAAGCTTTTGGTAATATTTCATTTTTTTAATAATAAGTATGTTGCATTTTAAGATTGAAAAATAATACCATTTTATTTAAATATAATTCATTAAAGATCAATCATTTAAAGAACATGCAGTCTTGCAATGAAATATGTTTTTAGGGAAATTTTAGAACATATTTTTATGATATAAATAATGTAGGACTTTTTGTTTGTATTGCCTTGTGCAATTTTTTAGATTATTTTGTTACTTCAATTGCTCCATTTGGAGCCTGTTAGATTATACCATATGTTTTATATGTTAGAAGCTTACATTGGTATCACTTTTTAAAATTTGAATTTGGTTATTCTATGGATTATGATGTGGGGGACAAAGACAAAATCCTATGTAGATAAAATTAAATTTCCTTATGTCTTGCAGACACCATTGACAAATACCTGAGGCAGGCAAGAGTATGACATTCCTCCAGGAACTCCCAATCTCAATGTCAATGCCTTGCTAGAGGGAAAAACAACCTTAGTTTGCGAGGGAAACAGAGGCAAAAATGAACTATTGGGACTTAATTAAGATAAAAAGCTTTCACACAACAAAGGAAAATTAACAAAACCAAAAGACAACCAACAGAATGAGAGAAGATATTTGCAAAATTTTATCAGAAGAAGGCTAGCATCCAAAATCTACAAAGAATTTATCAAACTCAGCACCCAAAGAATAATCCAATCAAGAAATGGGCAGAAGACATCAACAGACATTTTGGCAAGGAAGACATACAAACAAACGGCTAACACACACATGGAAAAATGCTCAACATCACTCAGCATCAGGGAAATACAAATCAAAACCACAATTAGGTATCACCTCACACCAGTCAAAATGGCTAAAGTAATAAGTCAGGAAACGACAGATGTTGACAAGGATGCAGAGAAAGGGGAACCATTTTATACTGTTGGTGGGAATGGAAGCTGGTGCAGCCACTCTGGAAGACAGTATGGAGCTTCCTCAAAAAACTGAAAATAGAGCTACCCGGTGACCCAACAATCGCACTACTAAGTATTTACTCCAAAGATACAAATGTAGTGATCTGAGGGGGCAGGTGTGCCCCAATGTTTATAGCAGCAATGTCCACAATAGCCAAACTATGGAAAGAGACCAGATGTCCATCAACAAATGAATGGATAAAGAAGATGTAAAAATATATATATATATATACATATATATATATATATATACACACATATATACACACACACACTAGTATCTATATATACACACACAGTGGAATGTGATATATATATGTCTGTGTTTGTGTGTGTGTAATGAAATTCTACTCATCCATCAAAAAAAGTGAAATTTTGCATTTGCAACGACAGGGAAGAAACTAAAGGGTGTTGTGGTAAGCAAAAATAAGTCAATCAGAGAAAGACAATTATCATATGATCTCACTCGTATGTGGAATATAAGAAACAAAATAGAGGATCATAGGGGAAGAGAGGAAAAAATAATACAAGATGAAATTAGGGAAATAAACCACAAGAGACTCTTAATCATAGGAGACAAGCTGAGGTTTGCTGGAGGGGAAGGGGGTGAAAGGAGGGGTAACTGGGTGATGGATATTAAGGAGGGCATGTGACGTAATGAGCACTAGGTATTATATAAGACTAATGAATCACTGACCCTCTACCTCTGAAAATAATAATAAAGTTTACGTTAATTAATTGAATTTAAAGGAAACAACAACAATCACCTTAACTTGAGTTTTCTTAAGCACAGGAAAGTCCTTTTGGAAACTTCCCTAGTTTTTAACCTCTCCCTAGTTTACAACTCCATTGTGTATAATCAGTTGCTCCTCACAATCCCAGGGCAGCTCTCCCTGCCCATGGGTCCTGTTCTGGTGGTTTAATAAAACCACATTTCTGCACCAAAAACATCTTGAGAATTCTTTCTTAGTCATGGGCTCTGCACCCCAACATTTCCATTTCAGATTCCATTATATTCTCTTCTTATGTTTGGTTTCTGACTATCAAAACTCTCTAAAAGGAATAAAAAGGACAGCTCTTTTTTCAACTACCATCAGAACCATGCTAAAATCCCTGTGAAGACATTTGACTCAGCATTTAGTTTATATTTCCTTGCAGGTAGGAATTTTCCACAAACAAGCAATTATTCTTCCTAAATTCCATCTAAGAGGATACAATTTCTTTCACCTTTCTGAGGCCGGATCTTAATAATGCAACAAAAATGCCAGTTTTGTTTTGTCTGAGATGAATGCAGAAAAGAAGGTAATCTGTTTATTTAATGCCTTGACTCAGACAATGCAGATTTACTGAAGCTTTTATTCATTCTCCCTTTGGAAATCTCTGAGTTTGGTAAAGTTGTTGTAAACTTCTACTCAGTAGAAACTTCTGTGAATTCTCATGTTCAGTGTTTAGGTTGCCAAAGGTGAAGGCTGTGCCATTCCTGATATAAATGAACAGATTCTCTTGCTGACATGGTACAATATATCACCAAAGATTGTCTACTCTATCAATGCCAGGGACTGGAAAAGGGGGATGTAGATAAAACTGGAGAAGTCCTAACTTTGAGCTCCAACCTCAGGACTCTGGTCTGTAAAGCTCTTTAATCTCGTGTTGAGAAGAGTCAGGAAAACATGGAGGGGAAAATAAATGTGTGGTCTTAATTGCCAGCTCTTAATATAGGGAGTGGTTGCTCATTTAATGGTCCAAAGGATCTCCGTTTTGAGGCCAGCTTTTCCGCTCATAATACGTGCTTTAAATGGGACTGAGCAATCATTATGTGTCTTGGTCAGATCCATTTAACTTCATATATTCATGTAATTACCTTTTTAGAATGATACTGCCAATCTCTATACAGGGATGATGACATTGACTTGTTAATGGTGGCGGCTGGAGCTTGCTGAGGAAGACTTTGAGGGCCAGCAGGAGCTCATTGGCAGAGTGCTAAAACCTATCAGTGATATCTGCCATCTGCAGAAACACCCCACATTTGCCCTCTGTTGAAGTTGCCAACTGGCAGTCTATGTTCTGGAAAGTTACATAAGCCAGGCTTCATTGGCTGGTTTAGAGGAGAAGTCCTTAAGAATTAAAGTATTAGTGAAAATTCTTATTTTAGGGGGGGAAAAAAAGAGGCAGTTTGCTGTGGGGATGGAGAGAAGAGGACTCCAACCTAAGCCTGTCTGATCTGTGTTACCTGAACAAGTTATTAGAATTGTCTGTGTTGTTTCTTCATTGGTAAACGGGGATGTTAATTATCTTTCCTCAGAAGGTCATTATGAGGATATTTTCAACCTTTCACTCTGAGCCAAGCACTTTGTGCCACACATTATATTTGTCTTCAGTGAATAGACTCAGTTCTAGTGGATACAATAGTTCTAATGGATTTAAAATTTGGTGGTTGAACTCAGGTTTAGTGGAGTAGCAAGGGTGGTAGATGATGAGGAGAAGAAAGGCTAAAAGGAAAAGTGGATCTATTTCCCTGTAACTTGCAGCCTGTAGAGGAATACTTGAGGCAGCCTTTGATGAATACTTCCTCCAGGAACTCCCCAATCTTAAGGTTAACACCTTGGTAGAGGGAAAAACAGCCTTAGCTTGGCAATAGCCAGGCCTCCAGCACCCTCTGATTCTCCTGTAGCATATGAAAACCCCTCTGGAGACTTCCCTTGTCTTTACCTCCCCCAACTCCATAGCATATAATCAGTCGCTCCTCACATCCTGGGGGAGCCCTTTCTGCCCATGTGTCCTGTGCTGTGCTTTAAATAAAACCACATTTTGCACCAAAGTCATCTAGAGAATTCTTTCTTGGTCCTTGGCTCTGAACTCCAACATTTCCCCATCAGTAAATGGTCTTTCAGCATGATAAGGCTAGGTTTGTTAGCCTTTGACAATTTTGGTCAAAATTACATTAATATCAGGGCACCTGGGTGGCTCAGTGGGTTAAACCTCTGCCTTCGACTCAGGTCATGAACTTTGGGTCCTGGGATCGATTCCCGCATCGGGCTCTCTGCCCAGCGGGGAGCCTGCTCCCCCCACCCCAGCCTGTCCTTCTGCCTACTTGTGATCTCTGTCTCTTTTGAATAAATAAATAAAATCTTTTTAAAAAATTACATTAATATCATCTCACTAGCGATGAGCACAACTAGTGCATATATTTTGAATATAAGGGCTCCTTGGAGAAATTGCTAATTCTTACCCTGAGTCAATAAATACATAAGATGAGGTGAAGCATCTTGTGATTCCAGAAAGTAAGGCAGTATTCCCATACACACGATGTGATGTGGGTATGTCAAAGCAACGCAGGAGCCAGCTGTGCTATGATTTCGGTGACTTGTTTTGTTCTGTGTCTTCTTCTAAGGTTCTGGGATCTATAATTACTTTTTCATTATTATTCACTCTGGCTTCTAATTTTTCATATCTTTGGCTTTCTAAAGGCTTTTTCAAATATCATCAAAATCTCTGCCTGCCTCATCCTTAAAAGATAATCTGGTTGATTTGGAACTTCTCCATCTGGTTTAAGAAATGCTTTTGGGGCAGGGCTTTTTGCTGCATAGACCAGCGGCCACCCTTTAGTTTGGTAGCCAATGGCAGAGCCAACATGACTGTAGAAAACTGTCCTTTGGGTCGCCTGGGTGGCTCAATCGGTTAAGTGTCTGCCTATGGTTGGGGTCAGGATCAGGATTGAGCCTCAAGGTGGGGCTCCCTGCTCAGGGGGAATCTACTTTTCACTCTCCCTCTGCCCCTTCTCCCTGATCGTGCTGTCTTACTTGCTAGTTCTCACTCCCAAGTAAATAAACAGAATCAGAAAGAAAGAAAGAAAGAAAGAAAGAAAGAAAGAAAGAAAGAAAGAAAGAAAGAAAGAGAGAGAGAAAGAAAGAGAAAGCATGATTCATGGCAGGGGTGAGGCATGCTGTTAGAGGTAGGTGGCTTTCTTCTTCCACCTGGATTTTTTTTTTTTTTTAAATTTTACTTATTTATTTGACAGAGAGAGAGAGTGAGCGAGAGAAGGAACAAGCAGGGGAAGAGGGAGAACCAGGCTTCCCATCAAGCGGAGAGCCCAATGCGGGACTCCATCCCAAGACTCGGGGATTATGTATGACCTGAGCCAAACAGACGCTTAATGACTGAGCCATTCAGAATTTTCTCATCGTGGGCAGTTCATCACTGGACTCCCTTAACTCCGAAGTAGTCCCCCAGCAAGTCCTTAAGGCTTCCAAATATAGCACTGTGGTTTGTCCTTATGATTTAATTTCAATAATTAATAAACTGCCTTTTTTGTAATTGCAGTTTTTTTTTTTTAAATTAAAGCCTTTCAGTTTAATTGCCTCTGTTTGCATGTGTAACTAGTACTTTTTGGTGTGCACTTGGGTAATTTTTATGATTTAATTAAAAACATAAAAATAATAAAATCATTTGACTCCGTTATTGCATATTATAACTATTGGGATTGTATTAAACTGTTGTACAAATATGGTCCCTAAAGAATTCTGTATAATAGAGATTGGGTTTCCTCTGAATTTATTTCATAGAACATTAAAATCAATTCTCTTTCAGAGCAACTCACAAAAGAAGGGCCAGAATTGTAATTTTCTACCAATTCCATCTAAATTACAGTCTGTTAAATAAAGCATAAAATTTACAGACAAATGGATTGCTATAAGATTCTATATATACTCAAGGTATTTTTTGACTAGTTTTTCTTGTTTTTTTTATAGTGAAAATTTGAATGCTAAAAATGTATTTGCAATTTTTTTAGTTAATAGGTATAATGGCTAAATTTTATATCCTGTAGTGATAATGTGTTACCCTTCACCTTGATCTGACCATGGAGACCTGAATATCTTTTATTTCTTTTTTAGAATACATTCTATTTCATCATAGTTCAAAGATAATAAAGATCCCAGGTATAGTAAAAACTATTTCTTTAAGTGTGGAGTTGGCAACAGTTCTAATTCCAATTAGAAGTAGATCTAGAGAGAAATATACCATATACCATATATATATATGCTCTAGCAAGTTGTATCACATGTGCATTTACTCATGTGATTGTTTATTGAAAACAGGTAATAATTGCTTTTACTATTATTGTTGAAGTTGAGTACTTGGAACCATATTTATGATCTTTATTACACAGAGCATTTTCAAAGTCTTAATGGGTATCTTTTGCATTTTTAAATTCATAAAATGCTGCTGAAATACTATTCTTTCTAAAACTGAATTCTGTCTCAAGTTGTTTTTGTTAGTCCCTCGTTATTGCTGACAGCTAATATCCTCAAATATCCAAGTATCCTCAAATACTTGGCCAAGAGATAGAAACTGTATTAGGCTCAACCCAATAAATGTCTAGGTCTAAAACAGGAAATTGTGGCCAAGTTTTATCAGTTCCCTACTTGGCCATCTGATTTGGGTCCTCCTTTTGTTTCCAATGTCACCAACCTAATTCAGATCCTTATACCCTTCTCCCCTGGTTTCAATAGCCTGAACTATTCAGGCTATCTTACTTGGAGCTTCTAAATTAATGTATTCAAGGCACATTGTCCGATCATGTCACTTTCCTACACATGAAAAGTACTACTAAATAGTAGTCATTTAATTTAACTCAATGACCGTCTAAGAGATACTGTAGATACTTACCAAGTTCAGAAATTGCATTACACCCTGCTAATATAAAAATGAATAAAAGAGCATTCTTCCTTTGAGATGTTTATAGATCCCTAAGGAAAAAATTATGTGGTATTTACTATGTATAATTTATTAGACATTAAATCCACAATAGTATAGCTATATTGATATGTCTGTAAGTGTATTTAAATACATATTATGAAGTGACACAGAGCTAGGATATGTAGAGTAGGTATAAACCTGAGTCCATTAATTCAGCTGCGCAAAAAATAACATTGTATTTCATAGAAATATTCAATTTCCAATCTAAGTTTCACATGACAGAAATGTAATAACATTTCTCACATGACATAAATGTAGTAATATCTTGAACCCTCTCCTTTTTAGGATTGTGGCTAAATACTGGAAGTTTATGTATGTACTATCTCTGCTACAAACTCAATGTGTTTCCCCAAAATTTCTATGTAGGAACCTACTTTCCACTCTGATGGTGTTCAGAGGTCAAGCCTTTGAAATGTGATTCTGTCACGAGGGTGTTACTGCATGCACAGGATTGGTGGTTTTATAGAGACCCCACAGGAGACAACTGGAAATCACAATTGCCAGATGGGGCCCACGGACCATACGATGGAAGGGCCAGAAGGTGTCTGATGGCAGCTACCAATCAGTTCCATCAGTGGCACAGTTCTGGAAAGCTCTGGCTCCAGGAGAGCTCCTATGCAACAGGCCAGGAGAGCTTGAGTGAGGGCAGGTGTGTGTAAACTGCACAGGTGCGGGCTGCTGACATCCCGTTCAGGCTTCGTGGATTCCGTTCAGGGTCTGGGCTCGGTAGAAATAGGTCATGTCACAAACAGGAGCTTTTGGGGACCACACCCGGCTGCCAGGGCCTGTTAAGCAAAATTAATAAAAAATAGAGACCTCAGAGAACTACTTTGCTCTTTCTGTGGAAGGACACAGTGAGAAAACAGTCATTTGTGAGCCAGGGAGCGGGCTCTGCCCGGACTAGGAATCTGACTGCGCTTTGATCTTGGACTTCCCAGCTTCCAGAAAGGTGAGAAAGAATTTTTTATTGTTTATAGGTCCCCCAGTCCATGGTATTTTTGTGATCACAGTCTGAAGGGAGGAAGACAACTCCTGTAGAGGGAGAGTTTATGGTTTTTCATGTTGTCTGAGTTTGTAGGTATCCACTCAATTAACTGGTCTGGTCCACACAAACCTCTTTGAAAACCTGTTTTTTTCCGTTTACCCGACCACATTGGGCTCGATCTGACAGTCTTCCTTCTTTTTTGTTTGTTACTCAGAATTCTGGGCCGGACTATTTTCTTCAACCTGCCTTTCTCAAAGAATTTGTTTATGCTTACAATTCTCTCTTTTTCTCTAAAACGACTACTAAGCTTTAACACATTGCAGCTGAGGGACTCCTCTTTGGCTTTGCTTTCTGCTCCCGTAGTAAGTCCTGAAGAGCTCCACCACAGGCATGGAATGGCCGCCAGGGGAGGCGATGTTCCCAGGGCAGAGCGGGAGCTGAGCAGAGGGCAAAAGAGGAAATTAACAAGTGGGAAATTATTTACTCTTGCAAAAATATTATTCTACTCCTTGCAACCTGCGTGATAGACATTAGCAAGGTAATCATAAAGTGGTCCCTGTGTACTATCACAGGAGCTGTGTAACACGATGGTGTCCCTTACAACACTTTTCAGAACCCATGGGCATGAGGGGCATGGGCCAGAATGTGAGGTCCTCAGCTGTTTGCAGTAATGCCAGATATTAGCAGTATTTGCGTATTTCCACCTAATTACATTAAACTCAGTGTTGTTTGTTGAGGGCTTATAGTCTAGACACTGTTAAAGAAGTTTTTCAGAAATTCATAATTGATATGAAACTTGAGGCTTTTATTTTTAAGCCAATATCCACCCTGATGTATTATAAAATATAAAATATTGGTCAGTTAACCACGGGGGCAAATCCTACAATCTTGATGCTTAATATTGGTTTCTAATCAGCTAACACGGATGATGATGGTAAGGATAATAACCCTTTTAATTTATTTATTGAGTCTTTATTTTGTTCCAGCTATAAATGAAATAATTTTATATGACTTATCTTCTTCAACGATACTGATATGCTCACTTTTATTTATTTTAAATATGAAGAATTGAGACTTCAAGAGGGAAAATAACCTTATGCAAGGTTACATTAATTATCTGAACGCTTCTTTTAGACTCCAGCATTTATGTCAAGTTTTTGGGAGGCCATGGAGGGGCAAATGGAAAGGAACATGATGATTTAATCCCTGTGTTTTATAATTTCTTCAACCAGAAAGCTGCATCATGGTGTATGATAATTGTGTATGTGTGTGTATACACACACCTCATGGAGAGCTGATTATTAAGAACAGATAATGTTTCTTAAGCATTTAACATGTTGACCTACAAACAACTCAGTGAATGTTATCATTATTAAATTTGTCATGAAATGGTTTAGCAGTAACTATATTTGGAATAATAGTTATGCAGAGATTTTATTGCAAGTATAGATAGCATAGTGTCAGCAGAGTTGAGGCATTGCATCTCACAAATTACTAGTGACCTGTGATGTGATGAACTAATGCGTTGGTACCACCGTCCAGCATATTGCTTGAGTATCTTTTTACCTCCTAATAACATCAATTATCTGTTTTTCTCACACCTCCTCTCTTTTCCTATCTTAATCTTCATCTATTCTCTCTCTGGCTCTGAGTTTCCTTATCCTTCTTGCTTCAAATTATCTAGCAATTTTCCTATATGTTTCTCTTTCCCTGTATGACTCGTCTCCTAGGTTCTTAGAATTGGTGGTAATGTTGCATTTAGGAGCATACCCAGGATTTTTTTTTTTCTTTCCCCAAAAAGGACCTTAGGGACTGACCTCTCCCACCAAAATGTTAATTGAGCAGTATAAATCTTAACAGAGGTAGGGCAAAAATAGATGGAAACACTCTTCTAGTTCCAGAATTCTAAAGATCAGGAGGAAATACCTCAGTTTATGTGTAGGAAAATCATTTTTCAATGTGGAATCATTTTTTGAAAAATTACATTCATATGGAGATATGTTTCATAATGACAAAGACTTGTTATTATGATAATGATGATGATGAAGATGATGTCACTTCCTTGAGAACAGGCTATGATCCTCTTCCTTATATTTCCAGCTCCCAGCACAGTGATTGGCACATAGTAGATGCTTAAAAAAGTGTTGAAGAAAAGAATAAGTTATAGTTAACTATAACTGTGATAATTATATAAGTATTATTAAAATATAATAATAATTATGGTGTATGAATCTGTATTTTGGGGCAATATACTTGTTGACAGTGTTCAAACTCAGGTCTCATGAATTCTGGGAGACTTACGGGTAGAAACATACAAGTATGTCACACATGGATCCCAAACTTCACTTAATCAGTAACTTAAATACTTGCCTTACCCTGGAAGCCTAATATTGATGGCATGAGGCACAATTTCTTAAGACTCTCCAAAGAAGCCCAGTACACTTTGTAGAACTACTTCATTCCCTGAGAAAGTCCCAGGATTAAAGCTCTGGGGACTTTCCTTTTCTGTTTGCAGACATGTTTTAGCTGGCCTACTTGAAATACTGTTAAGAGGCTTAGGAAATCCATAATTATTGTCTGAGAATTCTATGTTTATATTTTTGGTTATAGCAAAGAGACTTTAAGATTTGACTTATAAAGGACTCTGAATACCAGATGATTAATATTTTACAAAAACAAAGATCAAATCGAGAAGCAAAGGAATTCATTACCCGTACTAAAATAAAATCACTAATGTACAAATACAAGAAAGGTCATTGTATTTGATACTTGCATTATGCATAAAGAAATAAGGCTTCTTTTGAAGTGTTTATTATAATGATTTGCCATGGGACTGAGTTATGAAATCACTGTGTATAATTAAAATGCAGTCTCTACGTCCTGCAGTAACACACTAGGGGTTTAATAGAACCTAGGACGCACTCCTGGCTATTTGTAAACATTTTTTATGTTTAGAAAAGAAAAAGGAATTAGCTGCCTATGCACCAGATGAGTAATCTCATAATAAAACATAATTGCCGTGAGACAGTTGACATCTCAATATGATTTGATTTCTTCCAATCTGGTAAAAGATTATTTCATGGGTTTTACCGTGGGAGTGTTAGAGTAGAAGGTTATAGAAAAAAGCACAGAGGGGTATCGTGACCGGATATACAAACTTAGGAGTCAGAACACATGAATTCGTATTTTTGCTTTCTTCTTTCTCCTTCTGATAAAACTGGGCAAATATCAGTAACTTCCCCAAGGCAACAATTCCTCATTCTTAAATGGTGGAAACTATCTGCTCACCTAACCCAAAAAAGAATTTTAGACTGAAATTAAAAAAAAAAAAAATTAAGTGACACAAAGTGCTGTTTAAGCTTTACGAGTACTAATTTTCATTTTTACAAAGACCAATAAGATCCTATTGCTATTCCCTGTGACCGCACTCAGATAAAGATGGCTCCTAGGATCCTTTCTGACTTCTTAATGACCTTTGTACAATCTGCTAGAGTTCTGAGAGGTGTTTGTGCAAGTGAGGCTTTAGTTTTAGCTCTTAATCAGATGTTTTCATTGTTTTTGGTGCTACTTTTTCAGGATGAGGCAGATTTTTCAAGCATTTTACCACTTACCCTTTAACATCTATGCAAGAGACTTAGTTGTGCTATTTTTGAAACATTTCTAAGGGAATCCTGGAATAATTTTATCCTTTCTATTGATTATTTTCTTTGGCTCAGTTAATAGGTTGCCACATTACTTAGTGAGTCTAAAACTGAGTATTCTGTTTGTGTATCTGAAAGAGGTAATGGATAATAATCATCACCGTGATGTGGGCAGTATTCACTTGAGGGTAAAAATTACATTGATTCTCTGACTTGAGTAAAAATATCTTCTTCAGAAAATGTTATGACAGTTCCTTCTACTTTTCCTTCCTTCTCTTTATAATTGTTATATCTCGGTTCCACAAATTCTGGGTAAAAATAAGCTTAGAGTTCTACTGAGAACAATTACCTCCAAATACTATTTGTTTTTCTATTTACATCACTTCTATACTGGAGAAGCTGTGGAATGGTCTTAATTAATGAAATGATTTTCTATGTACTTTCATGGAATAAACCTTTATAGGCAGTTCAGGCAGAACTCGATTATTTAATGATGTATCTGAAGAATATGGATTTTGCAGTCCTGGACTGGCAGCTGTGTAACCTGGGGGGGTTAGCTAACCTGTCTGACCTTCAGTTTTCTCTTCCATAAAATAAGAGGAATAATATTACCTAATCTAGTCACAGATTTGTGACAGAGATCAAAGGATACTTGTACATTGTTCAAGAATGTACTATAAAGTGTTAAATAGGATATACATGTATCTTTTTCATATTAATGGATATCTTTGTCACACTGGAAGCATTTAAATACATTTCAGTATAGCAGACTCTCTTCTTGAAATGCCTTTGTTGAAGAAAAGCTGTCCATTTCTGGCTTTCTTGTTTGTCTACCTCTCTATAAGCATCATTTGGTATTTGATATTCTCTCTTCACTTCTTAGAGTCTTACTGGTTGAGATTTTCTATAATTCACTAATCCATCTGCCCATGTCCATGTTCTGAATCATATTTCTCATTGTAGAAAACTGTAACAACATTCACCGAATCACTCATGCCTGAAATAATTCCTCCTCTTTAACCTCTATATTCACTAGATTACCAAGATTTGTTGAAGTTACATTCAAAGTTTTCCCAAATCTCCTTATAGACACTGTATTTGTTCAAGTCCGTCTCACTTGGACTGTGCAAGTAGCCTCCTGTCTTCAACCTCACCTCAGTCCAAATGCATCCTCTATCATTCTCTTAGAGTAATCTTTCTAAAACCCTTTGAGTTTGTGTTCTCACGTCTTGTAATTTTTTGGTGGGTCCCTGTACTTTATAGGACAAAGTATGGATTCTATATTGTGCTAAACATTTTTAATACTATTTGCCCACCTCCCTCTAGGAGTACAGACCTGATGGGATTCCCAAAATAGGGTCTGAATCCCCAAGTTTTGTATCCTTTCCTTGAAATCGTCCCTCTCCTTTTCATCCTTCATTGCCTGGAAAATTGCTTGCCTGAAACATAACCTCTCCTCTAGAGCTTTATCTGTGCCAAGAGGCTCTTTGAGCCCTACACTTTGTGATTTTATGGAATCTTCTACATTTCAGGATTAGAGCCTTTAAGGAAATTGTAATATAATTACAATTTTTCTCACATTTGCCTTCCTCTCTGGGCTGAGATGTTTTTCTCTCATCTTTTTTTGTACTAAAAAATAAAAATGCTTGTTCTATGTTTACTGAAAGAATGAAAATGGTAATGCAGCATAGCTTCCCATTTGTTATCACTTCCAAAACAGTAAGATAAGGACAAGGCAAGGAAAATCTGGGGAAAAGGATGAGGGACTCCTGGTAGGTTGCCCTCTGCCTGGACAGATAGAAAATCCTCTTACCCTGTTTGTCTTGTGCTTCAAAAGAGATTCTTTTTGACTCAGGTTGTTTGTGACAAGTTAGGGCCTGTCCTCTGTTCCTCTCTCTTTTTTAAAAAGCGTATTGGTAGACATTATTATGAAATGAATAAGATATCACCATAAATATCTGTGAGGTTTCTGATTAATAAATGGTTTGTCATGGAAGCATTAAAAACCAGCGACTCTGACAAGTGACACTTACCATTATTGAACAATGGACTTTATTTGTCTAATTTAAAGATTTTCTGGTTAAGTTCACAGTTAGCACAAACATCAGGTCAATCATTTTGGAAGAAATAATATGTAATACTTGTTTGTGCTAGGTTATTTGCCTGTGACATTCTATTTTTTTAAGGCTAAAAACAAACATCTGAGTGATAAATTAATAAGATTTAAAAGCAGCACATTGTTATCAGAGAATGCTGAAGTACAGGGTGTGATCATATTCCAGAAGCCCACGATCCATGATGACAGGGAGCTAGTGTATCATGTCGTCATGGCAACAGGATGTCTTCTTGGGTTTAAATTTGTTTGTGTTGCAGATCCATAACTTTAAAAGCTTATCCAAAGCTTTTAAAGAACAACTTGTATCGCTTCCATGGTTCATGCTATATGCTAAAAATTCATGTTATTTTGCAAATGGTAATTTGAGTGTTCCTTACTTTTGTTCTTTTTGTCTACAAAATGCACAGCTATCAGACTAAAATGGTCACGCTTGAGCGTTTTTTTGTGTGTGTGTGTGTTTTTTTTTTTTTGTCACTCACATTGCTTCAGTATAGAACTGTGGGGGTAAAGAGTCTCTTCCCCATATTTGCTTTACAGAGACTCTGGATTTATGTTTTTAGATGTAAGTACATATATTTCTTCACTGAGGCAAACATGATGAAAAGCAAACAGTTATTTTAACGTGTGGAATATTCTGAACTTAATAAGCTTAATGCATCGTTCCAAAATACCAAAACCATGCAGCACTCTCAGTTCTTTCTGCCTGGCCAAGACTCTTCTCTTGCCCAGAGATTCTCTGTAAGCAGTGAAGATAAACAGTGATCCATGGTCCTGTTCATTGCCTAGCACAACGCCCTTCACACCACTCCCCCTGCAGCTCCATGCTGACAGCTGGGACCTTATTTGGAACCTAGGGACAGAGAGCCAGGGAAGTGAGAACCACAAAGGATGAGGAGAGAGCAAGGGAGGATGGAGGGAGGAGAGAGAGAGCTATTTGTTGTTGTCTTTGGGATTGTTAACCCCTTAGAGTGAGGGCTGGAAATTCCCCACATCAGTAGGCATTGTATTATTCCCTCCAGTGAAGCAAACTGTGTTTGCAAGTTAGCTTTGTCTTTAAAGAGGCAAACAGATGAAGGTTATGGAGTGAATGCGAAGTAGAGAAGGTGCTTTGTGATGTTATTAATACCGAATTAAGAGGAAGGGCCTCTGCAGAATTAAAAAAAATATAACTACATTGGGAACTAAACTCTGCAAAGTACTGGCTTCATTTTTCTACTACCAATTATTCGCCGCAGGGTATCCATACATGGGGGATGGGAAAGATAATGCAGGACATGCAGTGGGTTTTTGAAGTGGATCTCGGGTGTTTTCATCACATCATGGTTTTTGTTGTTTGATTTTTATTTTCTGCTTCTTCCTGAGTATGACATAGATTACAGTAGTTAAAATCTTGGAGTGCTTATGTCCATTTATCTACTATTAGTTTGCCAAGAAACACGATAACTTTCATAAGGTCCATTCTGTTATGTATCATTTGATTTTTAAAACTCAATTAGTGGGTCTAATTGTAATTAATATTCATAACTCCTTCTGAAGTCCTTGGCCATATGCTTTGGGAGAGAAAAAGTATTGTATTCCGGAAGTCCACAATCTTATTCTTATGTAATCTATTAGATAAGAGTAGAGAAGCAACCCTTAGTTTGGTCACCTATAATCAGTCCTTCACTTCCTGCATTAGCAAATTGCTTAAGCTTCTAACACCCATGGTGACGATGCCCATTTTGGAAACATAGACAATAACACTTCAGTATCACATCAAGCCAGATGTTCAAGGACAAGATTTACTCTGGGTCTTGGATGCAGATTAGACATTTTTCTTTTAGGTTGTTCAGACCTGGAATTTATGACTGTTATTGGTCTTCAGTAGATCCCTGGTGGCCTGAAAGAGTGAGGATTGGCTCTAATCTTGTAGCTTGTCCTAAGAAAATTGCTTTTGGTGATGTAAAGGGTGTTTTTTTTCTTCACATATTTCTGTTGGTAGTAGGTATCATAATATTAAGAAGCCATCTTTAGAACACTTTTCAAAGAACTAGGATTTTATATGGGCTGGAGAAGAAGTCCAGTCTTTCATAAAGAATAACTGTACCCCATTATCTTTGTTCTCTGTCCTCCACATACTTGCACCAAGGGAAGACTGAGCTCAAACTCATCTGAAGGAGGGAAGAATTATCCCTAGGAAAAGAGACAACATGTTGCACTTTGTCAGAGACTGAATTTATGAGAAATATTTAATCAGGTTGTGGTTGGTTGAATGGCACTCCCTGTCCCTTGTCCAAAAGGTACACATTTGTCAAACCCTTGGAACCTATTAATATTACCTTACTTGGAAAAAAGAATTTTGGCAGATGTGATTCAGGTGATGATCTTGAGATGAGATCATCCAGAGTATCCTGGTGGGCCCTAAATCCAATGATAAGTGTCCATGTAAGAGAAAGAAGGAGATTTGAGAGAACCTAATGCAAAGGAAAAAAAAAAAAAAGTGATGTGACACATAGGCAGAGATTGGAGTGATGCCACCACAGTCTAGAAATGCCAAGCACCACCAGGAACTGGAAGAGACTAGCAACTGAAGAATCTTTTCTAGATAGAATCTTCAGAGGGAGGCCAGCCCTGCTGATACCTTGATTTCAGACTTCCCAGGCCCCCATCACTGTGAGAGAATATTTTTCTGTCTTGTTCAATGACACAAAGTCTGTGGTCATTTGTTACAGCAGCCACAGGAAACCGATCCACAGAGGATCACAGGGATGGACTATGTGGTATTTACTGACTCAGGTGAATATGGGATATTTGAATATGTGATGGATGTTTCTTCACTGGCATCCCTCCTCCCACCCTTGCCCCCATCTCAGCCTGTGCAGAGACCTGGTAGAGAACCAGCTACTTGAAAACTGAAAAAGCCATCTCAAGGGCTTCGAATTATTTCTGTTTCCTTTGGTAAACACTCTCCCTTGGCTCTCTGTGTCATCCTGTTGCAAATATACCAACTTCAACTCAGTGGCTTTTGCTTCTCCCGTATATCCTCTCTTCTGCCTTCCCCTCTTTGCCCTCAATCTCAATCCCAGATTTCATGTTGGTAAAATGTCTTTTCTTCCCAGTAAAATATTGTGTCTCTTAACACCTTGAAGTTTGTTGTTTTTATTTGTTTGTTGTTTGTTTGTTTGTTTGTTTTTAAGATTTAATTATTTGGGGGAGGGTTGCAGTGGGAGAGGGAGAGAGAGTCTTAAGCAGATTCTGTATGGAGCATAGAGTCCAACATGGGGCTTGATCTCATAACCCTGAGATCATGACCTGAGCCAAAACCAGAGTCATTTCCTTAACTGACTGGGCCATCCAGGTGCTCCTGTTGTTGTTGTTTTTTCTTTCATCAAAGATCTTGCCACTTCTGGCCTTTGCTCCAGAAAATTCTAGTTTAAGAACTGGTCCTAACATAGAGGAATATCAATCAAATGGAATATATAGAAAAAGGATGACTGACAAATGTAATCTATTCTGTTTTTAGTGATCTGTGTATTTTTTTCCCCTTGTGATGATCAATATGCGTTATAGCTAGTACCTGCCATCCTCCTAAAATCATAGCCATCTGACTGAATGGTAACTGGTGAGTCTGTTTCTTTCTAGAATTTTTAGGCCAAAAGATGTTGAGAGATTCTAGTCATAAAAAATAGGAGTTTGAGAGCTTTTCTTAATAGCAACAAATATAATTTCCCAGACATCATATGAAATGATTGACTTCGAAGACACAGATTGTTTGTGTACATTTGCTTTCATATCCAGGGGACCAAGATAGCACTGTTATTGCAGTGGTTTAAAAGGCTAGACAAAGCTGTAAGCTTTCCTGGCTTCATCCTTTATCACCATCTGATATATAAAAATGTAGTGACAAAGACTAGACTTTAATATGTGGTAGCTGATAAAATTAACTTTTTCCAACTACATATTTCTTATTATGTGTATAGAGTATGGAGACTGATGGCTAGGGATGGAGAAAAATTTGAAGAAAGAATGAAGATTTTTAAAATGTCAGAATATAATGAGAATATATCAATTATATATATATATATTTTTGGTAGCACCAAGTAAAAAATCACATTCTTATCCATGATGTGATTCTTGTGGAATTGTTCTGTTACATAATAGTTGGACATTGTGTTGATAAGACAAAACTATTCCAAGTTTAACATAGGAGTTAGTGTAATAATTAAGCCTAAGATCTTTGGAATCAGATAGGATTAAAATTCTGACTCTGAAACCTATTTTGAGATTTGTCTGTCCTCCGATTTTTTTGTACCTCATTTTACACATTTTCATTGGGATGGTTATAATAGCTCAAAGAATTGTGAAAATTAAAGGAGGCAGGAGCAAACAGAACAATGGTTGTCATGTAAAAAGTGCTCAGAATTGTGTATTATTGCTATATCTCTATCAAACCCTGGGAATTCTCAATTATACTTTCTAATATAAATGCAGAGATGAAAAAGAACATACAAATTAATATGTTAAGCATTTTCTGCCCTGCTCAAGGTCTTAACAATAATTCAAGGAAGCATTAAACTCTGGAAAATGGATTGAACAGGATGCAAGGAAGGGAGGATTTTTATAACGGGGTGACACCTAATTTAAACACTAATAAATACAAATAGGAAATGAATTAAAGTCAACTTAGAAAGCTAACAGCAAGAAACAAAGCTTAATCAACAGAGATCTTAACTTCAGAACAATTATACTCTACACCAAGACCAAACATAGAAGCGTGGTAAAGTATAGTGTTTCCCTATAATATCTGTTTTTAATCTTTACTTTTAATGAAATATTAGAATAATCAGAGGTAGGAGGAAGAGAGAAAAGAGAAAAAGCAATCAGCAAAATTTCATGGCTCAGCGATGGGGAATGTTAGAGATTTCGTCCCTATAAAAATAGGAGGAGGCAAATTGCATTACTACTGCTTTATAAATGAAGGCATTGAGGCTTTGAGAGATTAAATAACCTGTCTTATATCCTCATTTTGTAAGTGATTTTTTTAAAAAAAGTGTTGTATCGGAGTCTAAGGTTGAGTTGAAAATAATGAATAGGGAATCTGGGGGACAGTTTCACTTTGGAAGAATTGGCTTTTCTCTCTCTTTTTAAAATTTTTTTTTACTTTGTTAAGATTTTATTTTTATACTTATTTATTTGAGAGAAAGAGTGGCTGGGCTGGGCCGGGCAGGGAGAGGGAGAAGGAGAAGCAGGTTCCCTGCCGAGCAGGGTTCCCCGACATGAGGCTCAGTTCCAGGACCCCAGGATCATGATCTGAGCCAAAGGCAGAAGCTTAATGACTGAGCCACCCAGGTGCTCCTGGACTTTCTCTTTCTTTTAGGTCCTGAATTTACTTATCATAGTGTGCTTATTTATAAGTGTTTGAGATGGTTATTATGGGGGAGAAAACAAACAGAAGATATGCTTCTACAGCAAGGGAAAGAAGACGAGAAAGAACTGTATCCTCTCCCTTGGATAAATGCTCCTACACCAATAACTCCGTGGATGGGGCATGACGTCGTCAAGGCTCATCTCAGATGTCTGTTCACATTCCTGTTCTGTGTAATTCAGGGATCGAGGCAAGCCGGCCAACGGGTCTATTCTGCACATGAAGCTAGGAATTTCAGACTTTCAAAATGTATACTGTTAACAAAAATGATATTTGGGGGGCAGTAAAATAGTTTGCCATTAAAAATATACTTGAGTGTGGAAAATAATATGCAGCTTGATTCTTGGTGGGTACCCCAACCCGCTGGGGCTCTGGAATGGTGTTCTCCAGGGCAGCAGGGGCAGCATCCCTTGGTGCTTGTTAGAACTGCAAATTCTCAGGTGGATCTCTAGAATCAGAAACTGTCGGCAGGGCCCAGCAATCTGCGCTTTAACAAACCTTCTAGGTAATTCTGATTCAAGTTAAAATTTGAGAACCACTGCCCTAGAACTGCCGATGAAGATTTACATGAAGGGGCCGAGATGGGACGAGAGGTACAAATCCTCCCGCAGAGGTCCTTCTTTTGAAGGAAGAAAGTGAAACGGTGCTAGAAAAGCAAAGAGAAAGGCCATCTTTCACAAAGTCTTTTGGAAATGATTTAGACACACATTCAGGGCACCAAAGGTAGGCTTTTGTCTTCTCAGCACCCCCTTGCAGAGAAACTCAGAGATCTGTCTCAAAAGGATGGAAAGCAAAACACAAAGAGAATTTCAAAGAGGCTTTGCACCCACACTCTGCTCCCTAATATAACTGAGGACAGAAATCTTGTGAACTCCAGAGCCTTGCATAGATGGTGAACATGTGTGTAAATTGCTCTCACCTCCCTACCCTATCGGGGGCGGGGGGGGGGGGGGGCTCTGAGTCAGCACTGCAGAGGTCCGTGCTGTGATGTGGCTGGACTGCGTTCCTGAGACCTAACCGCTCTCCTTAGGCTGAAACTGCAGGACAAGAAGGAAGCAAGGCAAACCTCCCAAATCCTTGTTGGGATTCATTTGTCTTCAGCTGTTCCTCTGCTCTTCTGAGGGATGTGGCTGTGCCACAGTCTCCTTTGTCACTGCTTTGTGAGTAGTTCAGAGCTACTTTGTTTCCATCAGTCAACACCCATGGGGGGCACTTCAGAATAAATGCTGGCTCTTGGCGGCATCTGAGAAGATTGAGTCTTGGCTCTGAAGGTCACAGATGTCACCGTGGGTGCAACAGAACAGAATCATGGAGCTAGCCAGAATCCTTGAAGTCTTCTCATCTGAACTCCTCACGTTTCAGATGAGGAAGTAAACGCATGGAGGAGTTACCGTTTACCCCATTAGTCTCTTTTGTCACTTTTTTTTTTTTTTTTTTACAAAATGGAGTTCTCTTCTCTTCCTTCAAAATATTAGTAGATATTTAAGAGCTATTAGAACATAAGTGCCATGAATACAGAAATTTAGTCTGATTTAATTACAGCTGTGTCCACTGTAGCTAGCATCTTTTGTTGCATGAAAAGGTATACGCTCAAAGCACATTGTTGCGTGCATGTATGTGTCCCATAACTGATTTTCCTTATTATGACTAATAAAGTAGTTTTTTAAAATAATTCCTCAGAATGCAGCCTTGATTAGAAAGGAGTGTCTCTCCTGTAGTGTAGGGTGTGCATGCAGGACCAAATTATATTATTTCCCCACTCCCCTCTGCAGCGTGCATCCATAGTTACCCCGGAAATACACATTACTTGTTCCTTCAGTGAAGCTCTGTTAGTATGTTTGGGGTTTTGACTCGCAAAGGAGACAGATTTTTCTATACTATGGCTAGCACTGATGTTGTTAGGAACTGAATCCTGTGTGTCCCGCCTGACTCCACCCCCCACCTCAAGTCATTTGTTGAAGCCCTAACCCTCATTATGACTATGACTGTTTTTGGAGATAAGGCCTTTGAAGAAAGAATTAAGGCTAAATGAGATCCTAAGGGTGGGTCCCTAATCCCACAGGACTGTGTCCTTGTAAGAAGAGTTGCCCGAAGAAAAAGCCAAGTGAGGACCCTGTCCCTGAGCCATAGTGGCTTCCCCACCTAGCTAGAAATATTCATCCCGCAGCCTCATGCTTGAGCCTGCAGACAGAGTTTGACTATCCCTTGCTTCTCATGGGGAAGATCTTAGATTCTCCTCTCTGCAGCTCCATTATTGCACATGAGTTAAAAGGGAAATATTGGAAGCTAATTATTTAAAACATGTTTTTCACTAATAAGCAGCTGTTTAACTGTGCATCCAAGGATAAGTTTAAAACTGCATATAAACCACTATATGGAGGAACAGTTTTGTTTTGAAAAATGGCATTAAAATTCCTATAGTAAAATGTAAATTAAAAACTTTGAAAAATAGCCACAAGATAATGTGAATAAAGCATATCATCCTTACAGTGGAAGGTTTACAGAATTGTGAAATAATCTCTCTTATGGTAAAACTTAGTAAACACCCGAAACGCACAAGCTTATATAATAAACGTGCAGGCAGTGTGAATGAGAAAAACAGTAAACAAAGAGGCAAAGTGGAAGACAAACACATCGCTGAGGCAGAGATTCAAATGGAATTACAATGAGTAAGTGCTGGGCTTGTATCTTTTTAGCTGTCAGTGTTTCAACATTTAGTGCATTATTTTAGCAAAATAATAAATATTTCAAAAATGACAGAAGCTACTGTTTACCTACAGATCTATAATTCTGGAGACTAGAAGGATAGAAAATAATAGGCTTTGTGTACCATTCCAAAGGTTGTCAACTTTCAGAGGTGCAGAGCATGCTAAAATGTCTTTTACTAAGTTCCTTCCAGTGAGGTTTTTGGAAATAATAGCTGTGAAATCCTAATTCTGGTAAGACATTCTAGGAAGGAATAATGAAGACTAGCCGTAATGGAGTGGGACCATTGTAATTCCTATCTTGCAGGGAGATAGCGTAAATTCTATTCCCAGGTAAGGATATAGGGTCTGAAAGCTCCAATGACTTGAGGGTCCCCCCATTATACATAGAGGCACATCTAATCTCAAAGTCAAGACATTTTCCCATGATACTTGCCATATGGCTAGAACGTTCAGTGACTTCTGAGGGTTGATTATACTGTCAGAGGGCTCCTGAATGAAAAATATGAAGTATTGAGATCTCCCTTACTCCACTAGATTTGGGAACAGATTAAATAGCCATACACTAAAACATAGAAAATATGCACCATAAAAGCTTATTGTTCTCTTCAGAATGAGGAATGTAAACTACCTGCAAGAAAAAAATATATATATTAGGGGTGCCTGGGTGGCTCAGTGGGTTAAGCCTCTGCCTTCAGCTCAGGTCATGATCC
Organism: Mustela lutreola; assembly: GCF_030435805.1. NCBI lineage: Eukaryota > Metazoa > Chordata > Mammalia > Carnivora > Mustelidae > Mustela > Mustela lutreola. The sequence goes on from NC_081297.1 coordinate 111,342,278, forward strand.
CAGGGTCCTGGGATCGAGCCCCGTTTCTGGCTCTCTGCTCAGCAGGGAGCCTACTCCTCCCACGCCCCGCCTCTCTCTGCCTGCTTCTCTGCCTACTTGTGATCTCTGTCAAATAAATAAACAAAACCTTAAAAATATATATATTAAGAGTGTATGTCTGAATTTTTATATTCAGAAAGTATTCCACATTAAATAGGGCTGTTCTAAGCTATTTTTGCATAGACACAACTGCTCAGAGACTTAGTTAACTCACTCATTAAGTTCTATTCTTCTTTCAAGACTTAATTTGGGAAAGGGAGAATTTTTTTTTGGGGGGGGGGTGAAGGCCCAAATAGTTTAAAAATGGTTTTATTTATTTATTGATGTTCCTTGGCAGCAATGGGCCTCATAGTCCCAGAGGGCTGGTTAAGAAGAAATATTGAAATGTTTTTCGTGAGGAGTAAAATAAGGAATTTCAGAAATTATAGATTACATAAATACCAAAATTGATGATCACATATTATGCTATAACTTAGTTTAGTGTTATGTAGTAGCATGACTAGTGAAGACAGAGTTATGCAGATTAATAGGAAAGAAGAGATAATTACTGATTTTAGTTCTTATTCTGCTTAATGACAAATTCTCCATAATCTAGGAATTCTAATTTGGACTGTCCCCATGTAATGCATGACAGATATAGTAATTATCCCTTGTTCCATTCCTGGGCTTATTATTAGGTGAGAGAAATACAATCTGTTTGATTAAAGCAAGTTTTATTATATGGAGTTGATTCACATGTTGATAACAAGTAGGATCACAGCATAGGTAGCTATCTGTGGCTCTGGATCATCTTGATATTTCAGATGATAATTCAGATGATAATTCATAGAGATCTTCTCTATCTTATTTGATAATTTTATGATAACTTGTCAAAGGTATCAAAATCTGATTACTACATTTATAGATAGAAAAATGATGTAGTCCCACAAAACACAATGGAATTCAAAAGAAGAAGAAATATCAGTAAGTAGGTACTAATGGTAAAGATAATAATTTACAGTGGCAAAGAAATAGCTTAGACAAATAGTAAAGCATTTTTTAGGTCCTGAGGTAAATACAGTTATTATTGTGGTTCTCTGGTGAACAACTAAGCATTCTTGCCAACCTGCTACAATATGCTTGAATATCACATGTAGTACTTGGAAAATAATCCTTCCATTTTAATTTCCATTAGACAAAATCTTCCTGTTGCAGAGGAAGCAAATTTTTACCTGGAGCCTCTCAGGGTTTTTCAGCTGTGCCTAAGAATTAAGCTGACAAACAGCAGATTAACAGGAGAAAAGCACACATATTTATATTAAGTTTTATATGACATGGGAGCGTTCATAAAGAATGAAGACTCAAATGACGAAACCGATTTGCTTTTATATTAGGTCAAATAAAGATTAATTGTGGAGAAGCTAAAGGCAAATAAGAATTATTTTAACTAGGTCCATATAATTTTTTTCTCAGTCTCAAACTTTTGTCCCTAATAATTCCCTTTGCTTCTTGTTTTCATATTGGAATTTTTCTGCTTTTAAGAAAAAGAGAGGAGGTCAGCACTCTGGTGTTTTTCAAGAGCCTGTAACTCACAATAGTAAAATGTAAAGCAGCATATTTTGGGGTGACATGTTCTAAATGCCTTCACTGAACAGTTTATGTGCATATGTGATTACCACATTTTAAATAAGTGTTTAGAAACTGTACAGAATTTGTAGAAGAGTGACAGTGACATAATGATTAAAGGGTTGAAAAGTCAGTCCTACATGGAAAGGTTAAAAGAATTGGCATTTAGCCTGGAGAGGAATAATATGATTACTAACTTCAAATACATGAAGTTTGTGTGTGTGTGTGTGTGTGTGTGTGTGCGCAACACTGCGGTAGACTACCAAAATTGGTCACTCTGTGGAGAGAATTTATTATCTATTCAGTACATATTTCTTAGTACATAATTTCTTGAAGCCTACTGGGGGCCAGGCTTTGGATTAGGTAAATAAGTCGTTTACTTTCCTTTAAGAATTTCACAGTATAGGGTGCTATACTGAATAGGATGAGAAGAGTTGTATTCCTTAGGGTAAAGGCTAAATTGCTTTATCAATGAGATCCTCAAATATAATTATTCAAACATGCTGTAATTTAATTTTTTTTTTTTTAATTTAGTAATCCAGCTAGTCGTAGGTTGATGAGGCAGACCAGCTTGAGAAGGCACTAGGGAAATTTTCCTTCCATTCTCTCCCTCCTCCCTCACAGATAATATGTGTGTTTGAAGTGGGTCATCACCTATCTGGAAGGTGATAAAAACAGCAAATGGATTCACAGATGACATGATACTATATATAGAAAACCCGAAAGACTCTACAAAAAAATTGCTAGGACTGATACAGGAATTCAGTAAAGTCACAGGATATAAAATCAACGCAGGGAACTCTGTTGCATTTCTATACACCAAAAACAAAACAGCAGAAAGAGAAATCAAGGAATTGATCCCATTTACAATTGCTCCCCAAACCATAAGATACCTAGTAATAAACCTAACCAAAGAGGTAAAAAGATCTGTACTCTGAAAACTACAGAATACTTATGAAAGAAATTGAGGAAGACACAAGAAATGTAAAAACATCCCATGCTCATGGATTGGAAGAAAAAGTGTTGTTAAAATATCTAAACTACCTAAAACAATCTACACATTCAATACAATTCCTATCAAAATAACACCAGCATTTTTCACAGGGTTGGAATAAATAATCCTAAAATTTGTATAGAACCAGAAAAGACCCCCAAATAGTCAAAGTAATGTTGAAAAAGAAAACCAAACTAGAGGCATCACAATTCCAGGCTTCAAGCTGTATTACAGAGCTGTCATCATCAAGACACTATTGTACTGGCACAAAAACAGACACATAGATCCATGGAATAGAAAAAAGAACCCAGAACTAGGCCCTCAACTCTATGGTCAGCTAATCTCTGACAAAGCAGGAAAGAATATCCAATGGAAAAAAGGCAGTCTTTTCTTTATTTTTATTTTTTTTAACATCTTTAGTTTATTTTTTTTACTTTTCCAAGGTTCATTGTTTATTCATTGCTTATGCACCACACCCAGTGCTCCATGCAATATGTGCCCTCCCTAATACCCACCACCAGGCTCACCTCCCCTACCCCCTACTCTCTCACCCCCTCCCCTCCAAAACCCTCAGTTTCTATATCATCTTTCATTTTATGACCTTACCCAATGCACTATATACTACCTCAATAAAATCATTTCAATTTTGAGAATTTCCTATCTCATAAGAAGACAAAGAACATTTTTAGAAGTTAGGTTTATGAAACTGCATTATTACTATTATAATCTCTTTGTGGCCATTAGATTCTGTCTGATACAGTTGCACATGACAGGTGAGAGATCATCACTTTAAATGAAAATGATAGAATGGCTCTGAAATGATTCAGCTACTTTTATCTCTTACTCAAGGAGGCAAAAAATTACATTGTTTAATGGAAGTAGATAACTAACTCTGGGTATTTTCTAGTATAAAGTAGGGAAGTTAAAATATTGTATATTGCATTTTTTAGTTCTCGGGTTTATTTTTACTTTTTACTGAAATTATTATTTTTTCTTTTTATTTAATTTATTTTCAGTAACAGAATTCATTGTTTATGCACCACACCCAGTGCTCCATGCAATATGTGCCCTCCATAATACCCACCACCAGGCTCCCCCACCACCCTGCCCCTTCAAAACCCTCAGATTGTTTTTCAGAGTCCATAGTCTCTCATGGTTCATCTCCCCCTCCAATTTCCCTCAACTCCCTTTTCCTCTCCATCTCCCCATGTCCTCCGTGTTATTTCTTATGCTCCACAAATAAGTGAAACCATATGATGATTGACTCTCTCTGCTTGACTTATTTCACTCAGCATAATCTCTTCCAATCCCATCCATGTTGATACAAAAGTTGGGTATTCATCCTTTCTGATGGAGGCATAATACTGCATAGTGTATATGGACCACACCTTCCTTATCCATTCATCCATTGAAGGGCATGTTGGTTCTTTCCATAGTTTGGCGACTGTGGCCATTGCTGCTATGAACATTGGGGTACAAATGGCCCTTCTTTTCACTACATCTGTATCTTTGGGGTAAATACCAGTAGTACAATTGCAGGGCCATAGGGAAGCTATGTCATAGGGAAGCTCTATTTTTAATTTCTTGAGGAATATCTACACTGTTCTCAATTGGCTGCACCAACTTGCATTCCCACCAACAGTGTAAGAGGGTTCCCCTTTCTCCACATCATCTCCCACACACATTGTTTCCTGTCTTGCTAATTTTGGCCATTCTAACTGGTGTAAGGTGGTATCTCAATGTGGTTTTAATTTGAATCTCCTTGATGGCTAGTGATGATGAACATTTTTTCATGTGTCTGATAGCCATTTGTATGTCTTCATTGGAGAAGTGTCTGTTCATGTCTTCTGCCCACTTTTTGACATGATTATATGTTTTGTATGTGTTAAGTTTGAGAAGTTCTTTATAGATCCTGGATATCAGCCTTTTGTCTGTACTGTCATTTGCAAATATCTTCTCCCATTCTGTGGGTTGCCTCTTCCTTTTGTTGACTGTTTCCTTTGCTGGTCAGAAGCTTTTGATCTTGATGAAGTTTCAAAAGTTCATTTTGCTTTTGTTTCCTTTGCCTTTGGAGACATATATTGAAAAAAGTTGCTGTGGCTGATGTCAAAGAGGTTACTGCCTATGTTCTTCTCTAGGATTCTGATGGATTCCTGTCTCACGTTGAGATCTTTTATTCATTTCAAGTTTATCTTTGTGTACGGAGTAAGAGAATTGTCGAGTTTCATTCTTCTACATATAGCTGTCCAATTTTCCCAGAACCATTTATTGAAGAGACTGCCTTTTTTTCACTGTATATTTTTTCCTGCTTTGTTGAAGATTATTTAACCAGAGAGTTGAGGGTCCATATCTGGGCTCTCTACTCTGTTCCACTGTCTATTTTTATGCCAGAACCATGCTGAAAAGACAGTCATTTTAATAAATGGTTTTGGGAGGCACCTGGGTGGCTCAGTGGGTTAAGCCTCTGCTTTCAGCTCATATCATGATCTCAAAGTCCTGGGATCGAGCCCCATCTCCGGCTCTCTGCCCAGCAGGGAGCCTGCTTCCCCCTCACTCTGCCTGCCTCTCTGCCTACTTGTGATCTCTCTCTTTCTATCAAATAAATAAATAAATAGAATCTTTTAAAAAAATAAACAGTATTGGAAAAATTGGACAGCCACACGCAGAAAAATGAAACTGAACCACTTTCTTAAACCATACACAAAAATAAACTAAAAATGGATGAAAGAGCTAAATGTGAGACAGGAGTCCATCAAAATCCTAGAGGAGTAAAGAAAGAAATTGAGGCAGACAAGCAGCAACTTCTTTGACCTTGGCCACAGTAACTTTTTTTTAAGATTTTATTTATTTGACAGAGAGAGAGACAGTGAGAGAAGGAATAAAAACAGAGGGGAGTGGGAGAGGGAGAAGCAGGCTTCCTGCTGATCTAGAAGCCTGATGCAGGGCTTGATCTCATAACCCTGGGATCATGACCTGAGCTAAAGGCAGATGCTTAATGACTAAGCCACCCAGGTGACCCAGCCATATCAAATTTTTACTAGACTTGTCTACAGAAGCAAGGGAAACAAAAGCAAACATGAACTATTGGGACTTCATCAAGATAAAAAGTTTCAGCAAAGGAAACAGCCAACGAAACTGAAAGACCACCAACAAAATGGGGAAGATATTTGCAAGTGTCTTATCAGATAAAGGGCTGATATCCAAAATCTCTAAAGAACTTACCAAACTCAACACCCCAAAACAAAAAAAGCCAGTCAAGAAATGGGCAGAAGACATGAACAGACATTTCTCCAAAGAAGACATACAACTAGTAACAGACACATGCAAAAATTCTCAACATCACTCATCATCAGGGAAATACAAATCAAAACTTCAATGTGCTACCTCACACCAGTCAGAATGGCTAAAATTAACAACTCAGGAAACAATAGATGTTGGTGAGGATGTGGAGAAAAGGGAACACTGCTATCTTGTCAGAGGAAATGCAAACTGGTATGGCCACTCTGGAAAGTATGGATATTTCTCAAAAAGTTAAAAATAAAAATTACTGTATGACCCAGCAATTGCACTACTGGGTATTTATCCAAAGTTTATAAAGATAGTGATTCAAAGGGGCACATGCACTCCTATGTTTATAGCAATGTCCCCATTAGCCAAAGTATGGAGAGAGCCCAGATGTCCATTGACTAATGAAAGCATGAAGAAGATGTGGTATTACCCAGCCATCAAAAAAGAATGAAATCTTGCCATTTGCAATGGCATGGATGGAAATAGAGTGTATTATGCTAAGCAAAATAAGTCTTTCAGAGGAAGACAAATCTATGAATTCACTCATATGTGGAATTTAAGAAACAAAACAGATGAGCATAGGGGAAGGGAAGGAAAAATAAGATAAAAACAGAGATGGAGGCCAACCATAAGAGACTCTTAACTACAGGGAACAAACCGAGGGTTGCTGGAGGGAAGGCGGGTTGGGGGGATAGTGTAATTGGGTGATGGACATTAAGGAGGGCACTTAATGTAATGTAACACTGGATGCAGCTGGTGAATTAACCCCTGAAACTAAACAATAGCAACAACAGAAATAAACAACAACAACAAAAACCCCACAAAAAACCAGCAAGTGGAGGGCATCAATTTCATTTAAAGTAAGTGAAGAGGTGGGTTGCTCGTTAGTACACATTCTATTGTGACTTTAGTCCTACAACCATCCCCTGCAAGGGGCCTGGAAATTTTGTCTCTAGCTAGGTAGCCACATGCTCAGCTATAATCCCATTATTTTGGAAGATGGAGAAAAGGATGTCAGGAAACAACTATCCGTTTTCCATAGATAAAAAATATTAATATTTTTTTAGCATATCAGTATTTCCATTCTTAAAAGCTATGTAGAGAGCAGCCAACAATGCTGCTGGGTAATTGAGATATACTTTGCCTGAAGTCCAAAGGGTGAGTTGATCATATACATACTATGTGTAATAGTGTTGGGGTTATTATTATTATTATTATTATTTTTACCACTTCTCAAAACTGGTTTTTCAAATCTTTTTGTCCTCTAAGGATTCGTATCTATAGATATGTCAAGAATACCTGAAATTTCTTAAATTCTATGAGTGAAAGATATGATCAGAGTGAATTTGGTCTGGGGTGTCTATCTGTTTTCTTTGAGGCTTCTAGTCCTAGAGAAACCTCTTTTCCTAACCAATGAAGGGTACTCTAACCAACTTATGTTCTGTTCTACTTTTGTAGACAAAGCCCTTGTGTTGCCATGTTCTCTTAACATCTACTAATACTCAAGCACAGAATTTTATTGAAATCTCCCAGCAATGGATACTCTTCATCTACATTTTTTGGTATTTAGTTTAAATGGGCATTTTCTTCAAAATCCTATCTGATCCTGACATCATAGGCAGTACATTGACAAAGTCTCGTGATTTAATAACATTTCCAGGGTCAGAATTAATTTAGTTCAATTCTTACAGCTCAAATTCCATAAGCACTGGAACAAACAATTTTGTAATACATGGCAAGACTATTAAAATAATCAGTCAAAAAACAAGACTTTCAAAAACCCTTCTAATGAAATTGTTTATAATTTATTTATAAGAAGATATTATTCCAAACAGAATAAATCATATCCTACATCATCCAGTAAGTGCTGCACTTTTTGCAGAATGATATATATGTCCTATCAGTGGTTCCATCTTATAGCAGTAATTGGAGATAGGAATTCTTAGAAAAAAAATGTTACTAGATAGATGGACAAATACATATTAGATCACATTGTTAACTCTCATTTGTCCATCTATAAAACACAGTAATTAAAAATATTAATTATCCACTTAATAGACTCTTTTGCATAAAATGTCCAGTTAATTTAAGTAATTACTTTTCTTTTAAAAAAAAAAAAAGTCCAGTAAACTCAAAATTAGCCTGACAACTTTTTGAACTAATCAACTAGTCATTTAACTCAAAATGTTCCTATCGATTGTGCGTATAATTAAAAGTCAATGTATCTTAAAGCCTCAGTTCTACTAACTTCCATCTAATAAAATTGTGATTTATATATGCTTAAGGTATTGAAACTTAAACTATATATTACAAAATGATTTAATCAGTTAGATTTCTGTGGCTAAAATATGGCCTCCCGAGACTTTACATATTCAGAAATTATAGCCTTAGCACTTGCAAGACTATTTTAAATAATCACAGAGGACAAGAAAACTTAATGTTCTAGTTACAGCTGGACCTGTGCACATAGAAAAATTCCTTCTGCTTTTTTATGCACAACAGAAGTGATCCTTTTCAAATTTGTTTGGCTATTGTTTAATGCAGCTCTAACAAATTTCTAAATAACTGATTCAGACCTATTGCTACATCTAGAATATCTGATTGCTGCTCAGTTTTTCCTGCATCTTTTTGATTTCCTGACAATTGCCCAGATTGCCAGTATGATTAGAATAAGATTCAGCATTTTAAAGGCGGGCTTCATTGTTATGAGTATTATAAGTAATTATTTCCTTGTACTTAGGATAGCACAGATAATGGAAGTATGAAAAGCTAGCACGTCTGGATTACAGCAAGACATTTAAGAGGATTTATCATGAAAAACTCATGTTTAAGCTTTGGGTATCAGCAAAAAGATGAGGTAACTTACTAAGTGAGAAAACAAATTATAACCATGCTAATCAGAAAGAAAGTATCTACTCATATAGGCTGAGGATTCTATATAATCCAGTATTGTATCCACAGATAGGGGATTTGTGTAGGTATATTGATAAAATCTGTGGTGATACAAGGTGTAGCCTTACAAATGCAATGCATTTTTATATCAAGGTGTGAAATTTCATGACAGTTTTTTGGGCTGAATCCAATAAATCAAGTCCAGGACTTCAAGTTTTACCCTAACATCGCCCATTTTCACCAATGAAAAAAAGGACAATGAGATATTGACATACGGCTCAGAACCAAAAACTGACCAAAAAGCCTTTGAAATCTAAGTGAAAATTTACAAATTTATGAAAGTATAATATTTCAAATTAGCATGTGCAAGATGGCTCTCTATTTTCATCAATCAGTTTATGATTGGAATTTTGATTTTCCAATGTTTAAGGTTACGATAAATCACATGGTGAAGAGACACAAAAAGAAGGATTGATGGCGTGAGGGATGATCATGCTATAGGAGAGTAGATTTAGGGGAGACAATAACATTTTTCTTCATTGTCACAGGAATAAAAGACTAAGCCTGCTGTACATGGTTCCAACAGTATAAACAGGAAACTGAAAGTTAAAGAGATTTAGCCTTGACTTAAAGGGAATTTTTGGAAAAGAGTTATCCTATGCCAAGTTAGAATGAGTCACTCAAGAATAATCATTTCCTAATTTGGGGTTATTCCAGAATAGGCTAGACTGTTGTTAGATAAATATATCATTTCAGGAGTTCAACTGTTAAATAGATGATAAGATAAAATGATCATATCCTTTCCAAGACTCTGACCTCTATCCTACATATTTTACTAGATTTTTCAGGAGATTATTTATATTTTTTCTTCTGGAGAGTAATTGATGTAATATACACAGAAGCCCTCTGAAAAATATATGTTTATTTTAAGTCTTTAATTTTAATAATTCAACATCTATAGAAACATTATATAGAAACATTTTAATATAAACTCAAATTTTCTAAAAAAATAGCTGAAATTAAAATTAATAACTACCAATCCTGTGAGGTAATTTTTATATTATTGAGGTAGTAGAAAAAAAATAGTGAAAGTGTTTATAGAGTCTTCCACAATTCAAAAACAAAAAAACTTCTAAGTTCTTTTTATAAGGTATAATAAAATGAAAATAAGACAAAATGGAAAGCCATTTTACTACATACAAACAATTAATATCTATATTTTATAAAGAAACATTCAAAATACACTTTGAAATTCTGAGAGAAACATACAAATAAACAATTTTCTCAGAAGAATATACCAATATTAAATATAATTGCATGGGGATCATTATTTTATAGTAGAACAGATGTCAATTCAATCTTGCGAATAATTCTACATCTTAGTTATTAAGTTAATAGTGTTATGGAGACGATTGTACCCAGGTACAGATGAATTTATTGGGAAAGTTATACACATAAACTCTTCAGAAGGAATTTCAAATTATTACAAATTCTTTGTGAAACAATAGTACAATATGATCCTTCATTTGGTGTTAGGAGACAGTTCTTCACAGGTCTCTCTCATTTCTGGACATTTTGTGAACAGAACCACAGATGGCTTTTTTTTGTGGCTAATCTTTTCAAGGATGTTTCATAGCAAATCGCCTTACATGATAGGGATAGCACCTTTTTACTATTCAGTATAATAGGAATGATGTCTCCTCCTAGGGCTAAAGGCAGTTGTACTTATCATATTATATGGATTATTAAAATACCTGAGGGTTCTCCTCTGGTAACACAGCCCACTGCATGTGTGGGTATCACCTGCACTTCTTTATGTCACCCTGGGGGAAGTGGAACTTGAGGAACTGATACATAAAAAATTATGATATTCTGGCTTTTTTCTATTTCTGTGACTAATAAACTATCCTCTGTCTCTGATCCAGGAGTCTCATGTATTCTGCAAGTACCATGAAAACTATGGCAGACTAACCTGTTAGTTTGCAAATCTCTGTTCTTGGCTTTTGGTATAGAGACAATGCGGTGTAGTTTCCGAGGAGTGTAAACTTTAGAATCAGGCCATTCATATTCACGTTTGATCTCTGCCACTAGAGTAGTCTTAAAACCCATCAAAATCCCAATTTTCTCATCTCCAAAATGAAGGATAATAATGCCTAATATTCCCCTCCCCCCAACCCATCATAATTGGTATTCAACATTTCAATACCACTATTGAAATAAAAAAGCTCTTTCAATAGCAAGTAATTGGTCACTGTCTTTGTAATTGTAATTCAACTTAAGGATATTAATCAGCAGAAGATAAACTTGTAATTTATTAATAAAATATATTTATTGTGTATTAGTCTCCCTCTGTCTCTCTCTTTTTTTTTTAACCTGACATGATGGTAAAACCACGATCCAGAGCTCTACTTCTTGGCAAGTAAGAATATTTCTTAGTCATGTAATATGTTAAAAGCTTTCTTACCATTAATGAATCAAGTTCTGAAATGTTCCTATACTGTGTTAAGACCAACTGCAAAAGTTTCTGGGAAGACACATGAAGCTTGGCAATCCTGCAGTCCTGTCAGGCAACATCTTAGTAAATCTATCCTGACCTCGTTGGGGATAGGAAAAAAGGTGGTATTTGCTTATTTGCTTTTTTTTTTTTTTTTGTCCTGAGGTATTTCTTATCTCCTCAGGGCTCTGACATTACTCTCAAATTATGAGTCAAATTTTTCAGGAAAATTATCTGAAATATATATATTTTTTTCTTTCTCACCATTTCTGAAAGACCTGTGTATCTTTCAAATGACTCTTCCTTCTGTTTCTTCTTCTAATGCCATGACCTCAGTCTTCTTCCTTAGAGTTATACTTCCCTTTGAAATTAATTACTGCCTGGGATCTAGCTCAAATTTGCCTCCCTCCTCTGACTTGGTGATCATACAAAGCAGGGAGGTCAGGTGAGTTCTGTTACCATGTTTCCTCAGCAACTTTAATTTGGCTCTATCTGGGTCTCACTCACTCCCAGAATTCCATGCTGTCACAGCCCAATTTATGTTGTTTCCCTTCTTGGCTGGGGCATATAATATTGGGAGAGAAAGGTGAAAAAGGGAAAACAGTTCAACCAAAGGATAGTGGTTAAGTCAATTATAACATATGTACCTAATGATAGGCCTGTTGTTGCTTTTATTCTCAGTCTTTGGCTATTACAGAAAAATATTACAATGAATAACCCTGTAGACATGCCCTATTATACATATGTATGTAAATTGGCAGACTAGATTCTTAGACGTAGGGATGGATGGATTGAACAGTAAATGCATTTTTGTTTTGAGTCATCATCAAGTTGTCTCCACTGGGGTTGCATCTTTTTACTCCCACAAGTAGTATATTAGAGGAATTATTTCCTCACAACTGGCTAAGAGAGTTTGCTGTATATTTTAGATTTTTGCTATATTTATAGGGGTTAAAATTATATCTTGGTATAGTTTTTGGTATGCTGTTTTTTTTTATTCTGAGAGATATTGAGTATGCTTTCATATGTTTGAGACTTTGTTTTTCTTTTAACCTATAAACATTAGGTTCTGGGCGCCTGGGTGTCTCAGTGGGTTAAAGCCTCTGCCTTCAGCTCAGGTCATGATCCCAGGGACCTGGGATCAAGCCCTGGCATCACATAGGGCTCTCTGCTCAGCAGGAGCCTGCTTTCTCCTCTCTCTCTGCCTGCTTGTGAGCTCTATCTGTCAAATAAATAAATAAAATCTTAAAAAGAATTAGGTTCACTTTCTTTGCCTATTTTTCTACATATATATATACACATATATATATGTATATATATATATATACACACATACATATTTTACTTTTTAATCCACTAGGAGCTTCTTATCTATTCTTTCTGTGAGATATATAATTTGAAGATTTTTACTTGTAATTTGCTTTTGCTTGTAGTGTTTTTCATGCAAAAGTTGAATTTATACAGCTTTTAATGACTTTGGAATTGAGGTTGTAATTTGGAAGGTTTTCTCTACTCTAAGGCAATAAAGAAATGTGCCTGTATTTTCTTCTTCTATTTACATGGCCTTATTTTACCTTCTAGACTTAGGCTACCACCTGTTCTGTTGCTCTGTAACAATGTGATAATTTACTTTTGACTCAATTTGAGTTCTCAATAAAGAGTCAATTCACAGTGTAGAATAAAAACACAATATAGTGGATTAAAGTTCATAAAGTTATGATTTTAAATTCATTTAATATCGGGAAAAAAAGAATACTCCGCACTGTTATAAAAGTGAAAGAAATAATTTCTGTTGACCATTCTGGACAACTTGTGGAAAAGTAAGGATTGCCTTGGAGTATATTAAATGGCTACATTTCCTGTTTTTTTCAAAGTAGGGTTTTTCTGTGAAGGAAATGTGTCTATTTTCACACATGAAGGACTAGAACACTTAATTATCTCCAGGTACATTCCTAGCTAGGCATAGAGGAGAATGATCAAGAGCATGGCACACTAGGCTTACCTTCCCACTAGCTGTGTTACTTTGGGAAAGTCATATACCTCTTACTTTCAGTTTTCTTATGGGAAAACTATGGAAAAATGGTGTCTTCTTCATAACCCTGAAAGGATTAAATGAGATGAAACAAGCACATACATATCATATATATTATTCAATAAATAGCTGATTTATAGTTGGACTTTTAGAGGACTCCATATTTTTTAAAGATTGAAAATATTAATAAGAACATATACTTTTATGTTAACTCAAAGTAAAGGCAACAATGAAGATATATGATAGCATAAGTCTTCAAATGTATTGTCTCATCTCACTGATTGAACATGGCACTTTTAGTCTATTAGATGAGGCCTTGGAGGTATTCATCTTCAAGGTATTTGGAGAATAACCTTGCAAGAACTCAGTGGCTGGTGACAGTAATTCAGTTAGTTCTACATCTTCCTAGTGGAATCTAGAGTAAAATATACAAAACCAGGTGATAAATTTTGAAAAAGTCCCCGATATGGCAGTGGCGTGCATTTTAAGTGTACATCAAGTTTTCAGGAGACAGCTTGAGATGGATGTTCAGTGTGTTGGTGTCACATTTTTAGACATGTTCACAAGGTCTCATTTTTTTTTTTTTTTTGTCTCTTCATTCTTGCATTTCAGCAGCAAGAAATGGCTTTGCTGTTTCAAAATCCTGTGGTATCTCTTTACTATAAATTTAGATTTTAAATGCCATTGTCACTTGCTAAATGCATTTGTGAGAACCGCACAAATCAGCAAGTCTTTTTGAAGTGTATTTTGGCTAAATTATCTTTACTTAATGAATAGTTCCAAAACAAAAGGCATGGGTGATAATCATTATCCTGCTTTTGTTCTTGTTACCTTGGCAAAACTACAGGAGCCAATTGGAAGCAAGCAATTGTTCTAATTTATGAATAGTAATGAATTTGTATTACTGTGGCTTCTAGAATTTGGCTTTGTTCAAAGTACTGTTGGAGAGCTGGAGCTGTAGAAATATAAGTGGTATAGTTACAAAATGAAAATGCCTTCACAAATACACACAAGTAACACCTTGCTCAGATGGCCAGACCATAAGCAATTATTTTCTTCTGATAGAGCATTCACTTCAGTAGTGGTATTGAAATGTTGAATAGCAATAAAGTTAACATTATTAAATATCCTTATGTAATTATAAATGTTTGTCAATTGTTACTGTAATAAAGACAGAATGCAGCATTCAACTGTAACATTCATGAACTGGGTGAATTTTTAAAAATTACAAACTAGTGTGATTCTTCCCTTTTTCATGTGTTTAATAGGGATGATAGATAGTACCTAGCTCAGTAGATGATTATGAGAATAAAATGAGAATATGCATCTAAAGTTATAAGCACAGTGTGTAGCTTATAGTAAGTACATACTTCTAGTTATTCAAGTAAAGATGAAAAAAAGAATATATGCTTATATTATTGGCACAGATACTTAGTTTATATCCATATGTGTGCCTTCATATGAATTTATTTTAGACATGACGCTCATTGCTGTACTTTTATTTATAGATTAAGTGGTAGATTTAATAAAAATCATCAAAATAAAGACCATGCATAAATTCATACTTACAACTGGATTTTTGTTCTGAAAGTCTGTTTATAAACCTATTTGTATAGCAGTTCAAGATTTACAAAGGATGGTTTAAGTTTCTAGTTCTTTCTGGAGTTATAAGAATATGACTATATTTTTGGAACTTTAAAAAAAAATTGGTGGTATTTTTCCTTGCAAATGTATGCTCTGTATAACAAATTTATTTAAAATAGGCCACCCATTTTATTAATATTGAAAATATGTGGAATCAGATTATGTTCCAACTTGATGGTCTTTGAGTTTGTCTTAGAGCTGTGCTATCCAGTAAGACAGCCACTTGCCCCTTGTGGTTATTTAAATTTACATATAGATTAATGAAAATTTAATTATAACATTAATTTTAAAATATTTATTAACAAACTGATATCCAAACTTTAGAACTATATCAAAATTAGTAATTTCTTCAGTCCTGTTTGTCCCTTTCCAGTCCTCAGTAATCACATGTGGCAAGTGGTATTGTATTAGAAAGTGAAGATAGAGAACATTTCCATCATTGTAGAAAGTTCTATTGGCCAGTGTTCCCTTATAGAATCTAAGGGTCTACTTCATTATAAATGGGATAATAGGCTTTGACCTGTGGCTTGAGATAGTTTTATAATCAGACCCTTCTGCAATCCTAAATTTAAGGTTTTGAATGAATTCCCAAACTTCTCTTGTCTTAATATTAGTTGGTAATATTACCTATTACCTTAATTCAGTGATACTCAATCTTGGCTGTACATTAGCGCTATTTGGAGAGATTTAAGAGATCTAGATATCCAGGCCACATACTATATCACAGACTAATTAAATTAGAATCTCTGGGCAGGGGCAAGCAGAAATCAGTCAATATTTTTAATGCCCTTGCAATGAGTTCAACATCTGGCAAAGTTTGTTAGCTAGAATAGAGATCCAGCCACACAGATGTGGTTTTCCCATTTGTAACTCATTTTTCTTATCACTTGATGGCTACATATTGGAAAGGCCCATAACTCTTTCCATACATTGCGTGATTTACTCTTCGTCTTTAAGATAATGCTTTGTACTATGATTTCTTTAGGTACATGCAACATTATTTTCTCATAAATTCCTTATTTTTGTCAATACTATTTTCCTTCCAAATCAGAAACCTTCTTTTCTAAGAACTTTTCACATTCTCACATCCTTTTGCATTTTACCAGTGTTGGTAAGCATAAATTCATAAAATATGTAAAGCCAACCTGAAACATACCAAAAAAAAAAAAAAGGTGAAGGAAAATAAAATAACCTTATATTACCCCTCTTCCATATTCCTATAAAGAGTTATGGTACTTTTGCCTTATAGTGCAGTTTTTTAACATGCACGAAACTTGTTACTTTAAAAGTTCATGAATATAGGAGCTTCTGTATTGACATTCTTCCAAACAACATGATTTTCTAGGAATAAATTTTAAACTACCTGACTATTTTTGGGAAGGCTCACGATGAAAGAAAGAGTTTATATTGAGAACTTTAGGCAAATGTTAACAATTTCTTAAAATAACAGGAGAGGAAAATCTATGGTTGGTGATAATTGAGAAATACATTTGTTAAATAATATTTTAAGCCCATGCACCACTAAAAATTGTATTTTCATTTATTAATATAATCTGACATGACAAACTGCTAGATGTCCAATATCTATTCATTTTTTGCATTGTAATAACACGTTTTGTTGAGCATGTTAAGTTTTTTTTTAAAGAGAAAATGAAAAAAATTAAAACATTATGTATATAAAGGACCAAATATAAGATGTATATAGAGAGGATGAATGCCAAATCATTATGGAGGTGAGTGAATATAATAGTTTAAATATTGGTTCAGCTCAGTAATAGAGAGCAAAGATCATAGAGGCTTGATCAAAAGGTAATTTTTTCTCTTTCATGTGCAAGCCTAGGAATTTGGTCCTGGCTAGCATGGTAATTCCTTAAATATCAAAAATCCAGGCTCCTTCTATTCTGTTGCCCTTTCATCTTTAACAAACAACTTCCATCTCATGGTACAATATTTTTGCTAGTTAGAGGAAAGAAGAATAAAAATGGAAAACAGAAGGCATATTTCCTTCCTTTATGGCCATAATTTGGAAATTGGACACAACAACCCCATTCACATTTCATTGGCCAGAACTTAGCCATGAGTCCACACATAGCTGTAAGGGAAGTGGGGAAATGTTGTGCAGCTTTGTGCCCAACCAAAAACCCTATTCTTATGTAAGATGGAAAGAGTGGATTTGAGAGCAAAATTTTAGTTTCCACAATAAGACATTGAAATATCCAGACACATACTCCTTCCTCTAACTTAAGCATACTTCCCTAAACCCCTCCTCAAATGAAACAACCTTTTACTGAACTCAGCTTAAAATCCAGGATTTCTCCAGGATGTACAGTCTTTCTTTTCAGATCTCACACCACAATAAAAATTTGATCTGTGGCCAGTTTCAGAATCTGGCTTTTTGTTAGGAAGAACTCATACAGAGTTAATTAGAGGGAAGAAAGCATCAAATATCACTGTTCAGATGTCTTCTGAAATATTATTGTCCTGCTTGAGTTGCTATTTTATATTTCTCATAAAAAATAAAAGTTATAGAAATTGACAAGGAGATACCATTAAGGGCTCAATTGCCAAATCACATTCACAAAGTCCAGAGATACTACCCTGTATCAAACTTTTCTAAAAACTCAAAGGAAATTGGGGTGAAATATGGTAAAGTCCAGGACTAATGACACAGTTTTCTATGCTTTTCCTTAAAACAGTAGTATCCATCCTGCCCCAGATTTAATATAATTCTAATTTTCTAAGTGGTACATTCAGGGCATTACTGACACAAAGAGAGATGTGATGGTCATAAAACTCTTTATTTTATGTTTTGTTAATTATGTAGCTGCCATGACATTTTGTAGCTGGTCATGCCTCATAAATTCATAAATTCCAGGTTTGTTTACCATTAACAATCTGATCAAGATAGATTCTGTTAAAAGCCTCTAGAGATAAGAGCTCTCCGTTACCTTTCTATTTGTAACTACTAGTAAGATGTTTAACATGTTTTTTAGAGACTTAATTAGGTCATTTTTCCTAAACAAAGATGGTTTACACAAGGTGGAAAAGTAATAGCTCAGAAATACATACAAGGGTAGAATGTCTCCAAGTTGCTTCAGAGACTTTACTATGACATTTGGGACTCAAATGCTTTCGCCCTTTCTGCTCTCCAATTTCCATGTACTGGCTTGTACTCATAGGTATGTTTCCTCATGGTCACTAGAAGGCTACCAAAGTTTCAGGCAGCATATCCTCTTTTTTATGAAGAACAAAAGTGTTTCTCAGGAACCTATCAGCAAGCTTAACCTTGGGTTTCATTAAGAGAAGTTGAGTCATATGCCCATGCTCTACTTTAGAGACTATGTGGCATTTTTCACCTCTATGATTTGGAAAGTAGGATCTACCAATAAAGGGCAGGACAGAGAAGGGAATGCCTGTTGTTTAAATGACTGAAAGTGTCCTCCTCCACACCTTATAAATGTAATTTTTAATGTAAAAATACAAAGAACAAGACTGTTTCATATATATATGTAGATGGATTGTGTGTGTGTGTGTGTGTGTGTGTGTGTATATATATATATATATATATATATATATATATATATATATATATCTTCCTAGCCCAAAGCTTATCTTTTATACTGAACTTTGGTGAAATTTCATTTCAAATTGCCATTGACTAGAAAAATTGAAGGTTACCCATGAGAACTCACTTGTGGAATTAACTCAGGAGATCCTTCAATCAAATTAATCACTAAGAAGAGATAGAAAGCAAGTCTCAAAGATGTTTTTGAATTAGTGCTATTATATTGTCCCTATTAGTAATTCCGTATCACTATGAAAAGGTTTATAATTTAAAAATCATGCTGATGTGTGTAAGCCTACACATATTGTGTGAAAAATATGCAGTCTAGGTGGTGGTATTGTCATTATTGAACAAATTAATCTAAAAACATTTTAAAGTTCATAAAACCAATTATGTTTTAGGATAATGATATGTACATTTTAAATTGGTCATATAAAAACATTCATTCACTTATTTAAAAAATATTTTAACCTTTTGTTTCCTTCTTCATTAGTGGTTATGGTGTCCCTTAACAACTTGATTAATGCTCATGATAATCAGTGACTTTTCCATATTAAAAGAAAAACTGTATCAAACTCTCTCCTCTATAATTGGGTCTCTTAACTGTGAGGAAATTTTAGATCAATATAATGGTGAAATATAGCTGAAACCCAATATTTAGTATCGTAGTAATTCTTCAGCACACTGTTATTTTGATGAAATTCCCAAATTGATCAAATTATCAACCTAATTAATTCTACCTGGTTGCTTTAAAATAAATGATTGCTTAGTTTTGGGCAATACTTTCATTTCATCATTGGATTTTGCCATAAGATTGAAGGTACAGAGTGCTAGAGGAAAAGACAGCTGTAGTTCACAGGCTGTGAGTGATTTATGGGAAGTGAGAAAGTTCAACTACCTTAATGTAGCTATAGTGGTGGGAATTCAGAAGCAAGAAATAGTACAGTGGAGGGAAAGGTGTGCTGTAAGAAAGTATAAGTTCTGAGCATATGGAGTCTTTGGGAAAGCTGGAGAGAAGATCTTTGTTAAGATTCAGTGAGAGAGAAGAAGAGACCAGCACTGGATCCAGGAAAAATTCAGTAAATCTTCAAGGGAAGATTCAGGAAAGGAACTTTCTGGTTAGACATACTGAGATGGTTAAAGTCTATGGGAGATAGAACTGCAAAATAGAAGAATTAAATGATGGAATAGATCTCTTACCTTCCCAGCTTTGTTTCATATGTTCATTCTTTTGTCCTTTAAATACCTAGAGCATTTGCTCATACATTCTGATTCTCTGTGTCTCCTTTAAACCACTGTACCTACACTTGGGGCTGACTGCAGGAAAAGGAAAACCAATCTCTCATCTTTGGCCGGCTTAGATCTTAACTGCTTTTGCAAAGGCAACTCTGATCACGCCATATCTTTGCATAACTGACTTCACTGGCTTTCCATTGGGCTTTCAATAAAGATCAGAATGTAGGGGCACCTGGGTGGCTCAGTGGATTGAGCTACTGCCTTTGGCTTGGGTCATGATCTCAGGGTCCTGGGATCGAGCCCCACATCGGGCTCTCTGCTCAGTGGGGAGCCTGCTCCCCGCCGCCCCGCCCTTGCCTGTTTCTCTGCCTACTTGTTATCTCTCTGTGAAATAAATAAATAAAATCTTTAAAAAAAATCAGAATTTAGAAAATGACCTAGCAGATTCTAAATGGCATAATTCTGCCTCTCTCCCAACCTTGTCACTCCCTGTTTTCATCATTCTCCTTTCTATGATCCTCCCTCACTGGCCTCTTACCAGTTTCTCCAAGGCCCATTCCAGGGTCTTTGTGCATACTCTTTCTTCTCCTTTTTGCCTTTTTTCCTCTTCTTTCAGACGTCAGCTCAATATTTACCCCCTCCTTTCACAACACTTGACAGAATTGGTAAATGCATAGTTATGTAACATTAATATCCATCTCATTGGGACCAGGATTTCTAGGAATCACAAAAGCCTGGACATATCTAGCAAACTGTACAATAGGTTTAGTGGGAACATACTTGCAAGGGGCACAGAGTATCCTTAGAGAAAACTTGTTTTAAATAATAAATTCCCAGTGGAGGTGGCATAAAGCCACACTTCTCCAAAGAGGCACATCTGAATTACATGGAAGGGGGTATTCTAGCTGTGGTGCATACTGACACAGCCTCCTCTAGAAATGTGGCCCAGTAACTACGCACCCTGAAGTAGGCTAGCTCTTGTTTGTCCATCAGGGGAGCACCCTGAAGTAGGCTAGCTCTTGTTTGTCCATCAGGGGAAGATGGTATATATTTCAGAGATGTGAACTGGAAAAGATCCAATACCTCCTCTCCATTCTGCAATCTGAGTTTCTTATTATACTGAAGAAAATTTGAAGTGATCAGTAAATAACATCCAGCCCTCTGCCATTACATATCTACTATTGCCATGGATTAAATGCTCTTGCACTTAAGACTTTCTTATTTGCGGGGCACCTGGGTGGCTCAGTGGGTTAAGGCTCTGCCTTCGGCTCAGGTCATGATCCCGGGGTCCTGGGATGGAACCCTGCGTCAGGCTCTCTGCTCAGCAGGGAGCCTGTTTCCCTTCCTCTCTCTCTGCCTGCCTCTCTGCCTACTTGTGATCTCTGTCTGTCAAATAAATAAATAAAATCTTAAAAAAAAAAAAGACTCTTATTTGCATACCTGATTTTCTCCCCTCTTACTTAAAAACATTTCCCATTAATTTCTCCTTCTCTATTCAGTATCTTTATTTTTTCCCACTTTACTGACTCATTCCCACAGACATATAAAACATGCTGTGCTAGCAACTGTGTTAAAAGCAAAACAACTTCCTTGACCTAGCATATATCTTTATCCGCCTAGCCTCTACCCTGCCAGTCTCCAAAATCCTATGCAACAAAACTCTGTGAAAAGGTCTCTACTCTCTCAAGTTTCTCTACTCACATTTTTTTTCTTGAATCTTCTCTAACCAGTATTTCATCCATGCTACTCCATCAAAACACATCAATGTTACCAAAGACCTCAAATTGCTAAATCCAGTCAATCTCATCTTACAAAAATTTGAGGAGAATTTGACACTTGCTGATCCCTTCCTTCTTAAAACAGGTTTTCCACATAGCTTTCAAAACACTATACTTCTCTTTTCTTGCTGACTGTTCCTCTGAGTCTTTTTTATTGGTTTCTTCTCGTTACTCTGACCCCACAATGTTGCGGTCCCTCAGAGCTCAACCGTACTTCTGTAACCACACCTGCTCTCTGGAAGGACCTTATTCGGTTTCATGGCCTTAAAAAAATCTGAAATACACCAAAAATTTCCAAATATATAGTTAGGGACATATTCATATAACTTACTTGCCTTTCAACATCTATGTTATCTAATAGACACCTCAAACTTAATAAGTAAAAAACCAAACTACCAATGTTCTTCTATCTTCCCTCAACCTGTTTCTACCAGAGCAACACAGCAATGGCAGAGTTCCCTTTAAAATGTAGATCAGGTCATGTCACTCTTTATTCAAGACTTTTCAACTGCTTTCTTACCTGGAGTAAAATCTAAAATACTTGCAGTGGCATATAGACACCTGTATCAATCATCTGCAGTCTTTGACTTTTCTGGCATTGTGTCCTACCACTGTGGTCTGTGTTTTTCCAAATTCTGTATTTGTCTATTTGGCATCCACTAATCATGGGGCCAAATTAATGGCCAAATGTGTTTACATCCCCCAGTGATCCAGTTTTTACAGGCACGTGAAGATCACCTTGCAAACCCTCCAACCAAGCCTGAGTCTACGTTTCCAACCACTTCCTATACCTAACTCCCACACCAAGCCAGTGTTTTTCCTACCCTTAACGAAGTAAGGGCCAGATATTAGAACACTACAGATAGCTCCAATGTTCCTAAATCTGCTGGACTTATTGAAACTAGCCAGTCCTCAGCTATTTACCTTGCCCTGCCTTACTTTTCCCACAGAAACTCCAATAAAATCTGTGTCCTATGCTTTCCCCTCACTCGCGCTTCTACGTCCTGACAAAACCTACTGCATCCCTATGTAGCTTTGCGTGGTATGGTGTGTCACTTTCTCTCTCGAACTATCAACATATTCCTTCATTGATACTTTCCAATCTGTGTGGTCATTCAGTCACTTTTATAAATTAAGACCTGGGCACAAGTCACCCTGCTACCTCATACTCCTTCAGATTTACTGGTCAGTCTTCTTACACTTCCTCAAGTAAACCAAGCACTCTTCCTTCTCAGGTTCTTTGTCTTGCTCTTTCATTTTCCTGGAATTCTCTTCTACCATTTATCCACATGGTTTAATACTTCTTCTCCTTTGGGATTTGTTCAAATGTCATCTTATCAGCAAGGTCTTCACTGAGTCCCCTTTAAAGTCCCCTTTCCCTTCACCCCACCCCAACCCTAAGTTGACGTTACTCTCCTTAATACTCTTTGTTTTCCCATAGAAAGTATCACCACCTAAACTATTACCCATTTGTTTTTCTGGAAGCATAACTATTACATAAGCTCCTTGGAGAAAAGAGTTTTGTTCATAATGTACCTCCAGTGTCTAGGACAGGATTTGGAATAAAGTAGATATTCAGGAAATATTTACTAGTTGGATAAAGAAATGAATGAATGAAGAGTAAGGCCACTTCCAGGTTAGTTTAAGAGTCTGTGAACAAGTAAGTGATCAGATCATTACAATTCCTGTTGTGATGATCCCAGCTTGCCCAGATTCTTCATCAGCCATAGATAATGCATGCTTTAGTCTGATCTGGGAGGAGAATGAATACATTTAAATGTGAAAGAGAAAAGCTAATCTACATAGGAAAAAAATCCCTATTATAATGGAATAATTAAAAGCAACAAAATATAACAAAAATAGGGAGACAGTCCCCTGGGGCTACCCTAGGCTGGCAGATGGAGTGGCAATAGAATTCAGTGAGACCCCATGGGACCCAGGAGACAGGAAGACACTAGAAATTAACTGGCTTTCTATTTGTTCCAATATCTTGCAACAGCATGTTGATTTAAATTGCATTCAGAAATTTACATAAGATGGAAACAAAAATCTGATCCAAGTCCAGACATTACATAGGTTGTTGAGGGCTTTCCTCTCACCAGTCATGCTGGCCTCTCTGTCGTGTAGAGAGATATAAACTTTCAGATATTTTCTTTCCAGTCATCATAAACACTTATATGTATATAATGTTGTACTTTCTGCTTTTTCTAGACGGTAGCAAACTGATCATCATCATAGGATTTTTAAAAATTTTCACCCAGAGAAAAGTTAAATTTTCTTAAAATTTAACTTCTGGATTAATTCTCCCTCCTTTTCTCATACAAATATTTTCCAAGGTTAAGAACTTATCCTGGCCCCAAAGATAGACATTTTCAGATATTATTTTCAACCATATAATTTATATAGAAACATTAAGTGAGTTTCAGGCAGGCTTTTGAGTGGTTGTGGTCTTTAGTTGTGCTTACAGAGTACAATTTTTTCATACTTGACCTTTAAAAAATTCACTAAGTGAAAATTTATTAAATGTTGTGCTTGGCATTGTTAGATACCATTTTGTGGCAGAAAGAATGAAATCATGTACATCTATACCGTTATTCAGTTGATGTGGTTATTGTTATTATAAAGCTACATTATTTAGAAACCCAAATAGAAGTCTACACACAAAAGCCTGATTGAAAAATGGAAACATCAAATTGATGTGACAGGTAGTTTTAGGAATCATGTGGTCATAGCCAAGCTATTTCTTTCTTCAACTTGCTTTT
The DNA here is from genome assembly GCF_030435805.1 of Mustela lutreola. NCBI lineage: Eukaryota > Metazoa > Chordata > Mammalia > Carnivora > Mustelidae > Mustela > Mustela lutreola. The sequence goes on from NC_081297.1 coordinate 111,366,607, forward strand.
TTTTATTCCCTACCTTCATTTCTTAAGTTAGAGATTGGTTGGCTCTCTCCTCGACCATCTCTACACTTCTTTTTCTTTGTAGTTTATTGAATTATTTTAATTTAATTTCAACTAGCCAACATATTCTACATCATTGGTTTCAGATGCAGAGATCAGTAATTCCTCAGTTGTGTATAACACCTAGTGCTCATCACATTCCATGCCTTCCTTAATGCCCATCACCCAATTTCCCTATTCCCTCCACCACCTCCCCTCCAGCAACCCTCAGTTTTTTCCTTATAGTTAAGAATCTCTCATGGATTTTGTCTGTCTCTGATGACTTCCCATTCACTTTTCCCTCCTTTCCCCTATGTTCCTCTGCACTGTTTCTTATACTCCACATTTGAGTGAAACCATATAATTGCCTTTCTCTGATTGACTTATTTTGTTCAGCATAATACCCTCTAGTTCCATCCGTGTTGATGTAAATGGTAAGGATTCATCCTTTCTGATGGCTGAGTAATATTCCATTGTATACATATACCACATCTTCTTCTTCTTTTTTTTTTTTTAGAGATTTTATTTTTTCATTTGACAGAAAGAGATCACAACTAGGCAGACAGGCAGGCAGAAAGAGAGGAAGGGAAGCAGGCTCCCTGCTGAGCAGAGAGCCCAACGCGGGGCTCGATCCCAGGACCCTGAGATCATGACCTGAGCCAAAGGCAGAGGCTTTAACCTACTGAGCCACCCAGGCACCCCACCACATCTTCTTTATCCATTCATCTGTTGATATTCCTTTTATTTACTTATTTAAGATTTTATTTATTTGAGAGGTAGAGAGAGAGTGCACAAGTGTCCCATGATTCTGGGATCATGACCTGAGCCAAAGGCAGAGGCCTAACCAGCTGAACTGTCCTGGTGCCCCTACACTTTTTCCTTTTAAATTACTCTTTAATATAGGTGACAGAAGAATGTTTCTACATCAGTGTATTAAACATGTGTGTACTTCCTAAAAATACTTGGAAGCTATCTCATTGTCAGTAAAATAAAGCCTATTCCCTAGCATGGGATCCAAGCCCTTTTAATTTCACCCCCCTGAGCTTTTATCTCTTGCCTTTATCCTTCCTCCGGATTACTCTTTCCTCAAGCCATGATGTGTATTGTTCCTTCTACATGACCCAGACTTTTTTTTAAAACCTCCGTGTTTTGCTCAAGCTTTCTTCTCTGCCTAGAAGGCCTGAATGTTATTCTACCTTTAAAATTGTCACCTCTTTAGTGTAATCTTTTTAAATACCCCTAGTTGGAATTAGCTTTCTATAGTTTTTACTTATAATATTTTAATAGCCCTTGCAACATTCATCTTTCATTTTAATTGTTTATTTTAACTGCTTACCACATTTCACATTAACCTACATGCTTGAAATCAGACTCTTCCCAATCCATAGCTATGCTTTCATAGCACCAGTTTTAGATCCTTGAATATACAAGATCCTTAAATATTTATCAAACCAGAAAGGATATAGTTATATTTAATATAATGAAGTTAAATAATCTTTCCTGTCTTCATGAGCATCCATATGTTTGATTTATTTTTTACTCTTTTCCTGTCTTTGAAACAGCCTGGCTAGGAACTAGTACATAGATCTCGCTGACAGGCCTTCTGTCAACATTTTCTCAGGGAGATCTAATTTTGAATTTTTAATGTCTCAGTCTAGTGTAGTATTGGGTAACACTACATTTCTATGCACAGATAATACGAATCAGTAATTGATAATAGTTACTTAGTAAATTGCTAGGTAAATTAATAAATGTAAACACAATACCCACAGATGATTACCTCATTTTTATGTTTTTTACTTTTGGCTTCAGTTTCCTCTTCCAAAATAGGATGTAGGTGATCCCTCCTAACCTGTGTATCCTGACTTAACAGTATTTTTTGTCAAGACCAGTTCAATTTTGCTACTTTTGTTTTCTTATTCTGAAGTTGGTTATTTGAGTAAGCAATCACTGGTAGAAACACTGTATTCATTACACAAGTGACAATATTGTCAACCCTGAAGTGTCTTCTGCTGGAGGACAACAGATGGACTCTCAAGTAGGCATGCAGTTCCGTATCCATCCTGAATGCATAAGCCAGCTTCCCAGCATTGCCTCTCATCTGTCTTGAGAACCAATTAAAATTATGGAGGTGAAACTGCTTAGTAAGGTCTAAAGCACTAGTCCCATCTAGGGGATCATGATTATTAGTGTTGTCACCAGCTTTATAGTGTGGTTATAAGACCATGACATTTTGGTTTTAAACAAATTTACTAGCAATTATACATTTGAATGCGTTTTAGCCTCTTCAAATGATATTTGGGAAGTTGTCCTGTTATTGCAATGATGGTATTATTGCTCAAGCATGATTTAGAATCCATTTAAAAATAGAGAGTCATTGATAATGGTCTCACTGTGACTTTAAACAAAACTGTTGTCAATGTTGGCATCATTGCACACATTAAAGCTACATAATGCTGGATACATGATTTTGGACAAATAGACATTTAATAAAGAATGAAGCAGAGATGGGGAACTTCACAAAAAAGGGACTATTTGACATTTTTTTGTCATCTGATATAATGCAGTAAGAACTATTGTAGTACAACCTATGAAATATTCTTTTCAAAAATTTGAACCTGAGTCTGATCAACATCTAGCTCTAAATACCAAATTAGAGGGTAGACACAGGAGAAAGGATATTAAATAGTAAAGAAATAGAGTTAGCAAAGTCCATAATTTAGAAAATTCTATAAGACAAATAATCCAGTTTCTTTGACCAATCAAAAGGACTAGGAAAAAAAAAAAAAAAAAAAGAGCACCCAGGAAGTGTTATAGATTGAAACGCATTTAAGTGACAAATCAAAGAAGTACTAAATATTGAACTTGTTTGGACACTAGTTTGAACAAATCAACAATTAAAATACATTTGTGAGACAATCAAGGACCTTTAACACTGATGGGATATTTGATAGTATCAACAAATTAATTTTCATTTGAATTTAAATGTAATAATGGTTTATGGTTATAGTACAAAACAGTGCACATCTTTCAGCAGTATGTACAAAAATATTTTATAATGAAATGTTATAATGTTTAGAATGTGCTTTTGTATGCTTCAATAGTGTAGAATGGAAAAGGGAAGTAAAATATGAGATGAGAATACAGAATATTGTAATTGAAGAACTTGAGTTATGGGTGAATTGGTGTTAATTATACTTTTCCCTAGAATTTTGTGTATAATTGAAAAATTTCATGGTAAAATGTTTAAAATAAAAATATAAAGTAGGCATATAATGAGAACAGGAATCATAATATTTCTGGGCTTCACAATATCCCAGATAGCCTCCTGGCCTTGGATTGGACAAGATATCCTCAAACTCTCCTTTCTTTAAATGATATTTGCACTGAGGTCCTATCTGCAACTGAGATCCTTAACTAATACATTAAGCCAGTCCCAAAAAATGCTCATGAGCTTTCTTAATAATCATATTAGAAAACTAAAAATGTTTAAACCTACTTAAAAATACCTTGTAAAAGCTGTGCTTTATATAAATATCACTGCTTCCATTCAAGTGTCAATCTTTGTCTTAGTTACATGTTGGGCATATTTCTAATCTAAAATGAAATTAGATAAGATTGAGACTATGGAAGCATCACTAAGAAAAAAAGAAAAAGCTAGAAATACTCAAATTAGTAATTCTCAACCAGGGATGACTTTGCTCTGCAGAAGACATTTTGCAATGTCTGTAGACATTTTTCTTTTAAAGATTTTACTTATTTATTTGAAAGAGAGACAGCAATAAAGCACGAACATGAGTGGGGTAAAGGGTAGAGGGAGAGGCTAGATTCCAGTACTCTGGGATCCAGACCTGATCCAAAGGCAGAAAATTAACCAACTGAGCCACCCAGGTGGCCTCTGTGGACATTTTTGACCATCACAATTTCAGGGAAGGAGGGGGAAGAACCAGGGCCGTACTGTACTGCCTGTGTATAACGGGTAAAGACCAGGGATGCTGCTTAACATCCTGCAATGCACAGGACAGCCTCCTTCCCCCTCCCCACAGACAATCAAGAATTACCCAGTTCAAACTTTCTTTAGTGCTAAGACCATTGCTTTAAATGTGAAGCAGTCAGATACTCCTACAATTTCTTTATTTTAATACTTCTTAATGTGTTTAGTACTACATACATTATGTACATCATACCTGAAAATATAGAAAAAAAAATCTGGTTTTGTTTTTAATTAAGTTTGGGAAACAGATATACTGTGACCAGTAAAAAAAAAAAAAAATGTTTAATGATTGTTTTTCTAGAAAATTAAAAAAAGTTCTATCTCTAAAATGATCTCTTTTCACATATTTGGAGTCCCAAATTCTTTGCTTGCTTGATGAGTTGTAAGTAGTAATTTTTTTATCTGTCTAATTATAGGTAATTACTATATTAATTTCCAGCTGACCTAGTATATGATTTATCAAAAAAGTGAAGACATATACTTCAGAGTCTCTAGCTGAAACTTTATTTCATTTTGCAATCTCTAGACAGGTACTATAGTAATCATTTAATGACTATCAAATTTGCTTCAAAAGTTATCTCTTATAATGTATGATATTCATTTATACTTAGTGCAGAAAAGGTACTTTAAGAAAGCAGTTTCTTGGGGCGCCTGGGTGGCTCAGTGGGTTAAGCCGCTGCCTTCGGCTCAGGTCATGATCTCGGGGTCCTGGGATCGAGTCCCGCATCGGGCTCTCTCTGCTCAGCAGGGAGCCTGCTTCCTCCTCTCTCTCTCTGCCTCTCTGCCCACTTGTGATTTCTCTCTGTCAAATAAATAAATAAAATCTTTAAAAAAAAAAAAAAAAGCAGTTTCTTGTCTTTGTGGAGTCTTAATGTTTTAATTTAGAAAAGTAAATTTTTTATTAAAAACAACATATTTTTCAGCTATTAAAAAGGAAAGAAGAACTAATATTTTCTACCTAATTATCTGTTGTTATATAAATAATATATGCCGCCTTTTAGTGGGGATGGGAAATAACTATTATAAAATAGTTTATAAGGCTATGCCATGAATTTTAATTTATTTTCTTAAGGTGTTTTTTTTTTTTTTTTTTTTAATTTGAGAGAGAGAGAGAGAGCATGAAAGGGGGAGGGTCAGAGGGAGAAGCACACTCCCTGCCGAGTGGGGACCCTGATGTGGGATTCTATCCTGGGACTCCAGGATCATGGTCTGAGCAGAAGGCAGTTGCTTAGGGAACTGAGCCACCCAGGCACCCTATTTTATTTGTATTTATTTTTTACACACACACACACACACACACACGCACGCACAGAGAGGGAGAGAGAGAGAAAGTACACTTGCATGTGTGTGTAGGTGAGAGGTGAGGGTGGGGTGGGGGGAGCCACAGAGGGAGAATTTTAGGCAGACTCCACTCCCCTGGGAAGAGCCTGTTGTGAGGTGGGGCTCAGTCTCAGGACCCTGAAATCTCTATCTCAGTTTGAGCTAAAATCAAGAGTTGGTGGCTTAACTGACTGAGCCATCCAGGCACCTGTCTGCCACGCATTTTTTAAAGATATACTAAAGGATATTTTACTCTTATAACCACCCCTATGATATTTTTTTAAATTCTTTTCCCAAACAGCTTCTCAGAATTTCTTTAGACACCTGGTTATATGTGAGCATGTTCTTAAGTTTTTTTTGTAAGTGATATTGCTAGATTTTACTTTTTAATCTTACTTTTTTCTTTAGACTGTTGAATTTAGTATATTTTAAGATAAATGCCATATTAATATGTGCAGTCACCTCACTATGTACTTTCTATTTTCCGTGTATTTATGTATTTCCTTCTTATTTATTGCCTTCTTTCTTTTTAAATTAAACTTTTGTTTTCAATTCTCTTCTGCCCCCTCCAATTGATTTTGGAAGTACATGTCCTATTTCTGTTATTCATTCCATAATTTTCCCATGCATGCTTAAAATCTGCTATTAATACCTCCATCACATTCTTGGGCTTTAGAGTTTTAAAGCCAGCCAGTCTTACTTGTCATTAATGACAAAGTTATAATTCTAACTTTGGTTTTTAGCCATAGTCTATGTCGCTTAAAACACAGAACTTTGTTGTCTCAAAGTTTTAGAGTCTAGATATCCAGAATCAAGGTGTTGGTTCTTTCTGGGGGCTGGGAGAGAAGGATCTGTTTCAGCTGCTCTTGGCTTGTGGAAGGTTATTTTTCCCTTTGTTTCTTTGTATCAGCTTCCTTCTATGCATGTCACTGGGTCCAAATTTCCTTTTTATAAAGACTCCAGTCAGATTAGGGTCTACCCCCATGAGGTCATTATGACCTTGATTTTCGACCCTTTCTCCAAGTATTGTCACATTCTGAACTACTAGGGGTTAAGGACTTTAATACATGAATGCTGGTGGACACAGTTCAACCCCATAACACTGCCCAAATTTGACATTATCATGATGGTAATGATCAACTTTTACTGTTAATGTTTCTTTCAATTTATTTATGTTTATTATTTTTTTTGCTCTAAAATGATATATTCGATTCTTTGGTGTTTCTGGATTTGTTTCCTTACTTTCCCCAAGCAAGATTTTAAATGAGGTTTTATTTATAATAAAGTATTCACCTTTATCTGAAAATGACTTTATTGCACCTAGCTCTTTTATGGTAGTTTATTAGTGGACTTGATTCCGTGTGAACAGTTATTTTGTTCTTGAAGTTTGAAGGTATTATTCCTCTGGCTTTTGGCTTCCTTTGTTCCTTTATCTCTATGTGCATATTACATCTTTCCCCTATCATTGCTTTGAAATTCTCCCTTTTTTAAAATGAAATTTTTACTATTATAAGTTTAGGTTTTGATTCATTTTTGTGTATTCAGCTTGGGATGGATTGAGCTCCCTGTACCCGAAGAGTACAGGGAGTCTAGAAGTTTTTAGACATTACTTCTTTGGGAATTTTGTTTCCCCTCTTTTCCTTTTATTCTCCTCTTTGATCTGAAAGACATTTCTCCTCATGTCTTTCATGTTATTTTTTCTTCTCTGTTTTCTATCTATCTCTGTTTTTCTGTGATTTTATAAGTATTTCTCAGTTTCTGGAGAAAACATTTCTGTATTTGTAAGTATTTTTTGAATTTTATCTAAGATTTTTGTTCACTAAGGTTTTTCAAGAAAATTCAGTTTTACATAAACTTTCATCCCTGATCTTTGCAGGGCTTAGGACAAGTGTGTAAATAGAGGCCTATATATCGTATCTCTACATATTTAAACAAATTAATTCATCAAATAAATTCTATCTTCCAGTCTTAACAAATAAACCTTCAGAATGATATGAAAAACCAAGTTTTGAATTTAGAATGCTTGGACTCCTCATATACCTGTGCTACAAAGAATGCCATCTTCCAGCCCTAGGAGCCCTGGCCTATGGCCTGCTGCCTTCTCCCCTTTTCTATCCACCATTGTGTCCAACCCATAATGTAGGAGACTCTCTGACTCACATGTAGACATGGCATTCCTGCATCCAGGCTTCATCCCTGACTCCACCCACAGCTGTCCCTTAGTCTTCCCATTCCAGCCTAGTGATGTGAATACCAGTGGCTAGGTTTGCTCTTAGGATGAGCAACATAAGGAAGAGATGCTAGCAAAATGTGGGGCGGGCTACGGTCACATGGACATGGAATTTGGGTTTCTTTGTACCAGGAGTATGATACAGAAGGGGAGGACTAGAGACTCTAATTGGGCAGGTCTCCTTGAATCTATCTTCCTTACGCTCTGAAGATGGGTGTGGCCAGAAAAGAAACATTTCAGGCTCTCTGCATAGACCTCTCATGCTTAGATGTAGGGCCATTATTGCTGTTGCATTGTTGAGAATAGAAGGATCCTTATCAATACCTTAAACAACCAGGAGATTTTTCTGAGCCCGCTACTTTACTAAAAGTAATCTGCTTGTGGATAATAAATACAACACATATAGTCAATACATATTTAGTAATTTCTATTTGCCCAGCAGCAAGCTAGTGCTTATATATATTTTCTCATTAACATTTCTTGGTTTAACCACTTCTTATCTATTTTTACCATCACTGAATCATCCAAGCCTTTATTATTTTCCTCTTGGACCACTGGAATAGTTCCCTGAGGGGTGCCCTTGTTGCAATTTATTTTCAGGCTCTTTGTTGACTTCAAGATGATATTCAAACACCTAGTGTGATTTGCAGATTGGCATTAGTGATATCAACCTTTACCATTTTTCCTACCTTAACTCCTTTGCCACCTTTCCTTACCTCTTCCAACTATATCAACAAATTTGTAGTGTCTCAGATGTCCTTTTCTATTTCCTGACCCATCTCTTTCGTTTCTCTGCCCCCTTTTTTTTTTTTTAACATTTCTCTATGTGTTATTTGCCCTATGAGGACTTTCCTTGATAAGCAGATAGAATTCTTTGTGTCCTGACTTTTTGCCTAGAGACTGCTATTTGTGTTCAAAAATGGATTGCATACATTGTCTCCCATGTGTGTCCCCCCCTACTGGACTCTAAGCAACTCATCTTGATTGACTTTGGCCTCAGGTGCTAGTGCTCAGTGAGTACACACCAAACAGTAATATTTTCTGAACAAGTAAGTAAATAAGCAATCCAGTTCTATCTTGCTGCCTGATTAATCCTAAGGTAGGATATTACAGCCTGTTCTTTTTCTTTCTGTTTGAGTCTACCTTGCAAGATAGTGTAGGGACATGCACGCTTCAGGAAAAAGCAACTATTTATTTATGAGGAGGGTTGAGTTTCTTAGCGGCTTCTCATATCTTACGGAATTGGCCGTGGTTTTGTAGCTGGGTCAATTCCTGCAGGTACCCTTTGTGAAACCACTTTAAAATTGAGGTTCTTTCTCAAGTGACTGTGGTTTGTTTGTTTATTTATTTGTCCCAAATTTTCTCTACTATTAAGAAAAAAAAATCAGACATATTATGGCAGAAGAGAGGAATGCTACCTCTTATCAGTCTGGTTCACAGAAGGCCTTAGGCAAATCTTCCTAAGAACAAAACAGTTTTAATTGCCTTCCACTGTTATTCCTTATTACTACTATTATTATTGGTATATAATTTAAAACAGTGTGAGTCACTTTTGTTGTGTGCTACGGACCATGCGATATCAGTGTAAATGCTAGAAGTCTTAGTTCTTAATGATTAAATACTATCTAAGAGGAAACAGTGTATACATGCTAGCTGTAACTAAAGAAGCTATAGAAATAAATTTAAAAATTTATTGAAGGGGTGCCTGGGTGGCTCAGTGGATTAAGTCTCTGCCTTCGGCTCGGGTCATGGTCTCAGGATCCTGGGATCGAGCCCCACATAGGGCTCTCTGCTCAGCAGGAGCCTGTTTCCCCTTCTCTCTCTCTGCCTGCTTCTCTGCCTACTTGTGATTTGTCTGTCAAATAAATAAATAAAATCTTTAAAAAAAAAATTTATTGAAAATTACGGGTGCCCAGGTGGCTCAGTCAGTTAAGCTTCTACCATTGGCTTAGGTCATGATCCTGGTGTCCTGGGATCAAGTCCAGGACTGGGCTCCTTGCTCAGCGGGGGAGGCTGCTTTTCCCTCTGCCTGCTGCATTCCCTGCTTATGCTCTTTCTCTCTTTCAAATAAATAAATAAAATCTTTAAATAAATTATTGAAAAAATTTTTAAAAACTTTATCTATTACTTTCTTCCATTACCTATTTTATTTGTAAACTCAATACTCAACCAAATATTATCTTGTTGTATTCTTGTTAAGACACAAAGGAGCATTCTGATACTTTCTCCACATTGCTTTATAATGGCCAATTCTGGCCTCCTCTGGAAGATTGTTGATGGCTTGGTAGATGTTAGTCACCAGATGACTTCCATTTTGAGCTATCACAGGTGCTCTAGCTGCTAGCCCAGAAAACTCAGGTTTAGCATCAGAATCTGAGACTTAAGGATGATTGTTACTTGGGTTGGGCAAAATTTCAGCCTTTGCAAATTAAGAGAATAAAAATGTTTACCCAATTCAATACTTAACGTATTTTATAAATGTTGTAATTGCATCCAAATCAACTTTAAATTTGGAAAATGCCCATGAGTCGGAAATATGAGATGTGAATGTTTAATGGTGACTTTCCTGTCGCAGTTTATTAAACATTCTCTCCCTTCATCCTCCCCACCCTCCCGCTCCTTCCACTCCCATTCCATGGCACTGTGTGTTCTTGCTGTTACAAGCCTTTTCATAGTCTCATGTTGATGAATTCATTAGAGAAGGTGTTATTATGTATGGTGCTGTTCTAGATGCTGGCGTAAACAAGATGAACTGGGTACAGGCAACATTCTTAACTTATTCATGGTCTGAGTAAAAGGGCAGTTATGAACACAGGTAATTGCAGTCTGTTAAATACAAACTCCAGGTAAGCATGAGATTTTAAGGGTGCATACAGGAGAGGGGGTGGCATTAGGATTACTAAAAGCAGGAAAGTAATCGCAAATAAAGCAGATGCCATGAACAACACCACTTGGAGCCGGAGTTATATAATGTTTAGGTGACAGCACAGTGCTCAAGGTTCAGGTATGAGATAAAGAGAGATGGGATTTAAAGCTAACATTTGTGTGCATAGATACAACTAATGTGGGTCACTGTGCAGTTTGTATAAGCCAAAAAACAGGTCAGCTAGACTCCTCTCTATCATGGTCAAAGGGAAGCTTGGTTAGGGGCTCAGGAGAGAGGGAACATAAAAGAGTAGTGATTCTGAAATAGAATTACTTAAATGCCATGTGTTTGGAATTACCACTTGTTTTCTTATATATGTTAGAAAAATTGGCACTTATGAAATAGCATCTTTTAATGGTCAAGGAAAAATAGTTTTTAGATATTATACCTTATTATGTCAAAACACTGGGAACATCAGAGCAGTGGTAATCAATTCAGACTGTGGTTGAACTGAAGAAGAATGAAAAGTGATAAATGTGTTAGATACGGTCTTCATTACAGTGGGGGTGGCTGGAAAAAGAGCCGGGATTCTTTGTTAGCTTGTCCTCATAGATAAAATAATACCTAAATGCTCAGACATGGATTTGCATTTTATATCTGCCTTGGAAATACTTATGAGATGTTGAATTCATTATTTCTGTGACTAAAAACCTTAATGGCATATGCTATTTTAAAAGCAATTTTATTTAAATAACAATAATAATAAAAAAAAACCAGAAGCATCAGAGTTCAGCAGTACCACCTTCTCTGAAGAGTCAATATATTGTTTCAAACCACATTTTAAAATAAAGCGTTGCCTAAAATTCATTTATGTTTGAACACTCGCAAAACCTTGTTCACTGTTGAAATTTTTATATAGTGAGAATTAGTGTTTATTTTCCTCTGGGATTTCATGTAATTCCAAAACTGAAATTTTTAAAAAGCTAAAAAGGAAAAACAATTACTTTTAAAAAATGTACATTTATATATATATATTTTCTATTGTGAAGCCATATGGAGTACACCCTCAGACCTGTTCTGAGAAAAAGACAGCTGCTTTTTCTTGTCCTAGTCATGTGCTGGGGATAAATGCAGTCTGAAAAGGATGTGATTGTGAGCTCAGAGGGATCCTAAGACTTTGAGGAATGGTAGCAGGGGTATTATTATTTATTTTGAATAGCAAATATAGTAGACTATAGTTACCCTGCAGGGTGTGAAATCCACAGAAACTCATTCACAGTCATGTGTTTATATCTCCAGGTACTTGCATCTCCAAGCTTTTTATATCTAAGTGTGGAGGACTTTTTTTTTTTTTTTTTTTCCAGTTAAAGGCTGATAGGAGAGATTTATTTTCCCTTTCTTCTCTTTTGTGCTTGTTATTTTGTACTGTGTCTGGGAGGAGGCTTTTTTGTTTGTTGTTCTGAAACCATCCCACCCCTGAGATTATCATTAAGGTTCTTTTAATAATCAAAGATGCAGAATTCTTAAATTTGCCTTCTAGACTCATAGACTGCAAAGTGCAAAATTAAATTTGTGGGATTGACTAGCATTATTACTAGAATAGACTGTTGTAGAAAATATTGGAGGGTAATATAAATGCTAGAGTAGGCAGTTAGGTTATAAAAGGATGTCCAAAGGCCAGCAAAGAGGAAATCCTGGCCAATTAGGAGCAAGTCAGAGGCTTGTCCTGGCAGCACTCCCAAACAAAACCACAAGAAACTGGATCAAACCAGACAGCCCCAAGATGGCTGACAAAGTAGGCCACAGTTTAGATTATTCCTTCATTACACTACATTCATGATTAAGTTCTAGAACCTAGGTGAGGTTCTGTGGGCTGAGGTCCGGAGCCGATGACCAAGAAAGAATTCTTGAGACATCTTTGGTGCAAAATGGTGGTTTATTAAAGCACGGGGACAGGACCCATGGGCAGGAAGAGCTGCTGTCCCGGGTTGTGAGGGATGGCAGGTTCTGTACCCTGCGGTTGGGGGAAGGTGAGGGGAAGAGAGGTTTCAATGGAGTTTTCATATGCTAAAAAGGTGCCAGGATGTCCCAGGTCTACTGGAGGCCTTGGGCTGGATCAATGTTGTCTTTAGACCAGCCATTAACATTAAGATAGTTGGGAGACTTTTTGGTGGGGTGAGCAATCCTGCTATCAATCGTCTTTGTTAGTGAGATTTAGGACATTTGTAAGCCAAGGGAGACTCCTGTCTAGCAGGATTGTGAGCTCTGCAAGTTAACTATTTGCTTATTGTTCATGGCAGTCAGGGCTGCCTGAGGGATGCTACACATATGACTGAGGGGGAGCCGATGGAGAGGGGGGTGCAAGGCGCCAGCTTTTGCTTTGTCTTCAGCCAGCCTCGTGCTCCCTCATCATTCACATACTAAAATCGCCTGTCTAAGGGGCCATGACAGGAGACCCCTGACCAAATAAGGAAGAAAATGCCTATAACCCCTGCTTCCAAGAAATCCCTGCCTCAAGTAATCAATATTTCATCCTCTTGTTACCAACTGTCAATGAAAGATAGAAACTTAAACCCCAGGGGGCACAGCTCTTTTTGGAGCTCACCCACTCCCATCTTGAGAGTATACTTCTTCCTTAATGAACTTTCCTCCTTGTACTGTTTATCCTCTTGTGTTGTGCCTGCCCTTGAATCTTTTCTTGTGATGAGGCCAAGAGGCTCCAGCCACATGTTTTGGGTGGGCTGGGTTGAGGTCTCAGATCCTAAGGTCTTCCCCAGTTTACAGGGCTACAGAAATGGGGGGGATTTCATGTTGTTGGATTTCTTTTCACTTATATAACAAAGGAATGGAAAAGACTGTTAGTTTTTCACAGATACCTATTCTTCTCTTCTTTAAATAATAAATAACTACATTTCAACTACATTTGCCTAGCACCCTGTAGCTGTATGGGCTTAACATTTCAAAGGGTACTGTACTATGCCACCCCAAAATTGCCTCTTTGGCATATGGAATTATTTTGAGCTAACACCCATTCAAAATTAGCATAGGCAGGAAAAGCTCTAAAAATAGGGCACACATCTTCCCTTTGTAAGGGAAATTTACATTTGTAAAAGATGTCTCCCTCTCCCATACCAGGAAGTGGAGGGCTCTTAACAATTTACCAGGGGAAAGGCCCCTCCCCCTAAGTTAAATATGTATAACAAATCTTAGTAAATAATTTGTTTATCATTCTTATCTGGTCATCTTCCTGATGAGGGAGCAGGAGGCTGGCTAGACTGAGGACAAAGCAAAAGCTGGCACCTTGCACCCCCTCTCCGCTCGCTCCCCTCTGTAATATGTGTGACATTCCTCAGGCACTCCTGGCTGCCCTAAAGAAAAAGCAAATAGTTAACTTGCAGAGATCACAATCCTGCAGGACAGGAGTCTCCCTTGGCTTACAAATGTCCTAGAAATCTACAAACAAAGAAGTTACCTTATCAATAACACAATTTCCAGAGGCCTATAACTCAGTTCCTCAAGCCCTAATGTCACCTTCCCCTCTATAAACAAAACTGAAGGAGGCTGAGATAGAAGGAAATGTAAATAAAGTTAAATCTCTTCTGAACCTAAATCTCACTAACAGTGATGCTAGATACCAGAAATGTGACATCCCACCAGGAATCTCCCAACTATCTTGATATTAATGGCTTCCCGAAAGACAACATTGATCAAGCCAGCAAGACCGCTGACCTCCGACCTCCAGTGTCCCAGCACCTTGTAGGCCCTCTTTAGGCATATGAAAGCTCCATTGAAATCTCCCTGTTCCCTCACCTTCCCCCTACCACAGGGTACATAACCTGCCATCTCTCACATCCCTCATATCCCTGGCAGCAGCTCTTCCTGCCCACAGGTCCTGTTGCCGCGCTTTAATAAACCACCATTTTGCACCAAAGATGTCTCAAGAATTCTTTCTTGGTCATCAGCTCTGGATGTCACCCCACCGAACCTCACCTATGTTCTAAAACTTCATCATTCCCATAACAAAGTCCCCTGCCCAGAACTTCTGAACTTCTTTTCCTTTGTTTTGCCTAAGGTGGTATAAGCCCAAGTTCTAATCAGCCCTTTGGGGAGCGCCTTGATGGGTGTTCCCATGTGCCTATGCACAGTGTACATGTTAATAAACTGCTGCTTGTCTTTCTCTTGTTAGTCTGTCTTTGGCCAGTCTAATTTATCGGTTTTCCATTGGAAAATCCAAGATGGATGGGCAAAAAGATTATTTTCCTCCCCTACATCCTAATTCTGGCTAAAGGGATATGAACAGAAGTGAAGTATGCTATTTTCATGTTGTGCCTTTGAGGGAGTGAAATGCAACACCTTCCTTTCTGTGACCTCCCCTTTAGCTAGAATGCACACATACTGATGACAGCTAGAGTAGCCAAACCACTAAACAGAAATCATATACTGAAAATGACCAGATAAGATCTAGTGAGCTTGGATCCCTGATTATTATGGAAACTTTACATCAGCCCAGGACTTTCTAGCTCACTTCTAATTAAGACATCAATAACACTCTTATTTATTTATTTATTTTTTTGGATTCTTTTTACTCTTTTGGATTCTCTCTAACCGTGGTTGAATGGATATTCCAATTAATACCAACCATGGTATCTGGGACTGGAGCTGTAGAAACAACACTTAAAAATATTATAGTGGCTTAGTGATTAGGTGGCATGGAGTGAAGACATAAATGTTGGACTAGAAAGCTGTTGACAATTGGTATGTTGTAACAAAATACTTGCCAAATGACTTGGGGAGCTCTTGAACGTAAGATCATGTGCCAACAAACTGTTAATACTTGTGTTATCTATAGGCTGTGTAGGGGCCAAGGCAGGCTGCTCCAAGATGGGCCACTCTGGCACAAACATTATTTTGAGCTAAAAGTAATCAAAACCCAGTAGGTGCAGGCAGAGCTCTTGGTCCTTGGCTGCCTAGATTTACTTTGAAAAGGACAAGGTGTACCAGGCAATTAACAGACACTCCCCTTAATCAAGAAGCTTATCTGCATAATAAGGCAACTTTTGTTTTTCAAGACATCTCCTTCATCTTCCCCTTAAAGGCCTTTCTCCGCTTTGTATCCTCAGTCCCTGCCTCCCTCTTTAGGTCACAGAAGCTTCCCTTGCTTCATTTTCTTTGGAATTTCATGTTTTTGTGCATTTCCCGTGTATATACCTATTAAATTTGATTTTCCCCTTTTAATTGTTCTCATGTCAATTTGATTCTAAGTCCAGCTATAAGGACGTTATAGGGCAGAGGTTCTTCCTCCCTGACAGCTGTTTATTTTTTTTAATTAAAAACTTTTTTTTTTTTTTTTTTTTCCCCAACTGACATTTACCAGAGAGGTGAACTCAAGTTAGAACTGGCCACTTGCAAGGAGGAAAAGAAGACAATGAAACAAGTTCTGGCAAGGTAGACTTTCTGTTTCTTTGGCCTGCAGTCTAAATTGAGAGTCTTATAATGCAAGGCCTTGTAAATCAGTTCTGACAAGAAACAATGCCATTTGTGCCCAAATGGAGGCAGTGATAAAATGAGTCTCTAAATCAAGAAACAGCCTTTGCAGGAGATAAGACTGGACAAACCATAAGACTATCAGACAGTAGGAGCCAGCCCAGTGGGAAACATTAGATTAAAGATGTTGCCTTCTTACTGAAGACAATTGTTTTATTTGGCCTGAAGGTAGTCACTATTAAATTGAGCAAGAGAGTGATTGACAGGGCACAGAAGCAAGTAAACGAAAGACCAGAATTTTCAGGCTAAAAAGCAATGTACCAATGAGAACTTTTTATTTACTTGCAACCAGAACTGATGGAAATAAAGAGTCCATTGACCTTCTATAGTTTTTTGTTGGCTGGTGTTAACCAGAGAACTTGTGGGCCAGACTTGCAAAATTCTGTTATAGTTCACCCCTTAAAACCAACATTTGTCTCCCTAAACCTGTCCAACCAGGAGGAAGCAGCCTGCCAAAATTCTGAAGCTTCCAAGTTGGGAATCCGTTCTGATGTGTATCTCTTATGTGGCCGGGAAAGTAATGGACATGCAAGAGCATCGCTCAAGGCAAAGTCACACATTGGCAAGATAAAGACTAAGGTGGGATGCCCCAGAAAAGGGAACCAAAGGCTGCCAGATAGCTTAACATAGGAAATTACTGCCATGATAGTGAGTTCTTTCTGTGGTGCTGTTCTTTTCCTGTTTCAAAACTGAGTTCATGATGTTCATCTCATTAGATAGTAACTACCATATATTAGTCTGGCTGGATAACTCAATTTTGAGTTACAGATTGTCAGTTCATGCAAAGCCACTTCCAGCTTGGTAGAAATGCATATCACCCAGAGATGCCAGACTTAGAACCGGAGGCAGGACTTAGATGAGTCTTTGGGGTTGTTTATCTCAGCTGGTGGGTTGGAAGGAGCATGTTCTAAGGATGGCTGAGAAGGGAGATGTGGTCTGGATGGACCAGGAAGGCAAAGCCACAGGTAGACCTCCATATCTGTTCTCCTTTTCTGGTGCAGAGAAAACCCTTTCCACCAGAATTCACATTCCCTTTCATAGGACAGAGTCAATCTTGGGATTCAGGGACTACATTTTCTAGCCCTTCTAATTCCCAGATGGGATCACATAACCAACTACTTGCCAAAGAATGCAACTCCATGTGACATGTAGAGTCTGTCATTTCTTGACCAAGTTGTTTAAGAAACAAGAATACTGATGAAGTCCCAGAAGAGGGGGTGCAAGGCGCCAGCTTTTGCTTTGTCCTCATCCAGCCTCCTGCTCCCTCATCAATACCTTCTTTATCCTCTTTCCTCCCTTTCTCATGGCTGGAAAGGACAGGACAACCCCTCTGCTACCCCCCAGTGATGGAATCCATATATTGAATATGACAGAGCCAGCATCAGCCTGGGTTTCTGAACAAATGCCAAACATAAGTGAGGAAGAAACTTTTATTGTGTTTGATCTATTTTGCATTTGAAGGGGACACACCTTTTTTTTTTTTTTTTTTTTTTTAAGAGTGATTGAGTGAGAGGGTGTATGTAGCAGTGGAGGGACAGAGGGAGAGGGAAAGAGGAAGAGAATCTTAAGCAGGTTGCACGCCCAATGAGGAGCCTGAAATGGGACTAGATCTCAGGACCCTGAAATCAAGGACTGAGCTGAAACCATGAGTCAGATGCTTAATCAACGAAGCCACCCAGTCACCCCTCTTTTTCTGTTTTTAAATAGCAGCTAGTGTTACTGTATCTAACACACCTTTTTGCATGTAATAGGATATTAATTTAGGACATGGTCACTCAGCACAAGCCTGTATCTTCCAGTCTTTTTTGCATCTGAATGTGGCTATATGATTAAGTCCTGCCACTGGAATATATTCAAATAAAGTGATTTTTATAACTTCTGTGGTATGTCCTTTAAGAGAAGAGGTATGTCACCTTTTTCTCTTCTCCTTCCCACTAATTGAATGTGGGCATGGTGACTGGAAGTAAAGCACCCATCTTACACAAAAAGGGGTCTGATCAGGAAAGCAGGACACCAAGATAGGAGGAACCTGGGTCAACACTGCAGGCCTGGATCACCCTTTTGGAATTTTACATGAGAGCAATGAACTTTTCTCTTGTTGAAATCATTGTTATATAAGAAGTCTCTCTGGGGATGCCTGGGTGGCTCAGTCGGGTAAGTGGCTGCCTTCAGCTCAGGCCATGATGCCAGGAATCCCAGGGTCCTGGAATCGAGTCTTGCATCAGGCTCCCTGCTCAGTGGGGAGCCCGCTTACCCTCTCCCTCTGCTTGCCGCTCTGCCTATTTGTACTTGCTTTCTCTGTGTCAAATAAATAAAAGAACCTTAAAAAAAGAAGTCTCTCTGTTACAGTATTTGAATGGACGCTTACCTTATGTATATATGTGTGTGTGATTGACAATAAAATTTATTTTTGCTGCAGTTTGTAGTTTTAAAAAGTTTAGACTGTTCCATTGTATTAATTCCATTAATATTTTTTTTATTGTGATGTCTCCTAAGCCTCTCTTCTTGACACCTCAGTAGATAAAGGGCTCATAAACTCAATGCCTTTCTATGGTATTTATGCTGTCAGCTTTCCCTAGGTAGGACATCTGTAGCTGTTTAGGGAAGGTCAAACAACTTACTCTTAAAACTTCTAGGTTCTTGGCTGAGACCCCCACAATAAAAAAACAGATTGGGGTGCCTCAGTGGCTCAGTTAAGCATCTGACTTCCGCCCAGGTCATGATCTTGGGGTGCTGGGATGAAGGAGTCTGTTCTCCCTCTGCCCCCCCATTTGTGTGCTCTCTCTCTCTTTCTCAAAAACAAAAAGAGTTAGAAAGAAAGAAAGAAAGAAAGGAAGGAAGAAAGGAAGAAAGAAAAGCTTTTCTAGAGATTTGGTCTTCTTCCTTTTCCTGGGATAGAGAGGGAGATACCCTTACAAACGGAGTTTTCTCTTGAAAACATAAACATCTCTTGCCGAAAGGTGACCTAGTTTTCAGAGCTTCCCCTGTATCTGCAGTTTCTCAAAAATAACCAGCTCAAGATAATCCTCGTGCCTAAGTGGCATATTCTGGCACAGTAAATTTTGCTTCCCTTTACCAGTTATTCCAAATGCAAAATGCTTTGAGCTGTCTGGTATGCAGGCTTCCAGAAGTTTGGCTAAGAAAGTAAGGTATCCTATCTATTATGCCTAAAGGATTGGACAGATAGAGGAAGCCCTGCAGGGATTCACAGGATGATGGTGCTGGTTCCAATGCAGAAGTGTCACACCCTTGGGAATCCTGTCCATTGAAGAAAAAGATTTAGGACTTTTGAATTTTAATGCAAGTAAGGATGAGTTAATTTTAGCTCCTGTCAATACGTTGCCCAGTCCCTTTTGAACAGGAATGTTATAAAAACTGATGAACAAATGAAACGAGCAGTGTTACTGTTGCATATATACAGAAAATAAGTTAAAAATTAACAGAAAAAAAAAAAAGGTGACCACAAGAAGCCATGTTTCTTGGTAATTCATGATTTATTTCTGCTTCTCATATAACCCAATGACTAGCTGTCTTACTAAACAGAGGTCAAATTAATGTGGTTTCGGTTTTCTGTTTTCGTTTGTTTTGTTTTTTTAAAATTCATAATGTGGTGCACCTGGGTGGCTCAGTCTGTTAAGCATCTGCATTTGGCCCAGGTCATGATCCCAGGGTTCTGGGATCAAGTCCTACACTGGGCTCTCTGTTCAGCGGGGAATCTTCTCCTACATCTGCCCCTCACTGGGCTCATGCTTTCTCTCACTCTCAAATAAATAAAAAAATCTTTAAAAAAGTAAATTTATAATGTTAACTACATTAGTATCTTATTTATCTGCCTTCCAACAACAATGAAAATGTATGTGGAACCTTAGAGTCAAAACTTGTACTTGTGTTTTACTATTGGAAGTCTAAGTGTGTTTACAAGGTTGGGAACTATCTATGTTCTGATATTTTGGGGAACAAGGTCTTGCCAAAATGAGGGCATTCCACTGGGAGACAAGGACTTAGGTCGTGGATTCACCAGTAGTAAGTTATAATGACATGGCAAGTTGTAGCAATATTTGGACTTCCATTTCATTATCTCTGCAATTAGGAATTTATGACAGACAACCCCTACAATTCATTTGAGTTCAAATTATGACTTATAGGAAATGAAATATAATTTAAAATAGAAAGTGATACATCATAATAACAAAACCCTATTTTGAAAGAAGGGATTTAGATGTATATATTTTATTTTTGGTAAACAATCCAAAGTAGAGTACAGGTCTTCACATTGTATCTGAGAAACATTCTCATTGTTCCAGATTTCTTCAGATTGTTGGGGAATTTCGCCCCTCTCTCCCTCCCGGCTCAACAGCAAATGACTGTTAAAATTTTATCCCCCAGATGGCAGTGCAGCATTCCAAGTTTAGAATGGTCTGGTCCAGTGCTGTGGCAAAAAGTGATACAAGCTTGTCTCGGGCACATTTATGTGCCATGTTTCTTTCTTTTGGAGGAAATACACTACAATTCTAGGGTCACAAGAGTTGAGTAATCAGAGCCAAATAGCTCATTTCGAAGTGAACACAGCAGCTATCCACTTTCATGTTGATGTAGTTCCACGTCCAACAAACAACATGGAAAACCATTGCACAAAATAATCTCATGAAATAATGGGAGTTTAAAAGGTTATTAGGGGGGTGCCTGGGTGACTCAGTGGTTTGGGCTGCTGCCTTCGGCTCGGGTCATGATCTCAGGGTCCTGGGATCGAGCCCCGCATCGGGCTCCCTGCTCCGCAGGAAGCCTGCTTCCCTCTCTCTCTCTCTCTCTGTCTGCCTCTCTGCCTACTTGTGATCTCTGTCTGTCAAATAAATAAATAAAATCTTTTAAAAAAAAGGTTATTAGGTTGAAGAGATCACCTGATTTTTAAATTTTTATTTTTACAAATTATTTAAGTTAACTGCTCAGAGATTACTTTTCAAACACACTATCATTGAAACGTATAGCATCTGCCATACCTTCCTTTAAATGACTGCAAGCTGCTTATGCTGTTCTGGTTGCTGAAACTTGCTTATGAGAAAGATGGAAACAAACAAATGATGGAGCTTCAGGGATTGAGCAAGAAAGAAGTGGGGAAAAGAGCCACGTTTCCGTTGTATGATTAAAAATCCCGTGGAATTAATCGGATCAAAACAATATCTGGTCATTTGTGATGTGGAGAACAAAGGCAAAAGAAATTTAGGGGAAAAAAATGAAATTTCTTTACTACCTACAGACCATTGACAAGTCCTTGAGATAGGCAGAGTGACATTCCTCTAGGAATTCAACTGCCTCAATGTTAATACTATGCTAAGGGGAAAAAGCAACCTTAGCTTATCATTAGTCTGACCACCGGGATCCTGTTAGTCTCCTTTAACAAATAAAAATTCCTTTGGTAGCTTCCTTTAATCTCTGCTTCCCAGAGATATATATTAGCAATCATCCTTCAAGCATATGGCTCACTGATAGACATCTGAAGGGTCTCGTGACTAAGATTTTACTAGACAGAAAAAAATGACCTTTCCTAACAACAGCTAGCCTCCTCAAGGTCCTGAAAACCTTGCTCCCAAATTCCTTAGAGACTTAAGGCATCTCTAACCCCTTCCCAACTTCAAGGTATACAATGGGGCACTCCTCATGACCCCAGTGCAACTCTTTCTGCCCATGGGTCCTGTCCCCGTGCTTTAATTAAACTAATGTCCTTTTTGCACCATAGACACCTCAAGAATTTTTTCTTGACCATTGGCTCCTAAATCCCAACATTTTCACATCAACTTGTATAATGGCCACAGAGATTAGAATTAATCCTTTAAGTTTCCACTATATATTGGGGGATATTATTATATAAATATTATACATTCACAATACTAAAGCAATATTGATTGGTAATGCCCCAAAACAGCACAAATAAAGATAGGAAAACAGAGTGTAAAAAGGCTATGCAAGACTATCTTGAATATAAGAAACATTTCATTTTGATGAATTGTGGAATGTGGTCCTATTTCTATGTTCTGGAGATTCCTTTACCATCAGGCTCAATGAAGTCTTCTTTCCAAATAGGTGGGAAGTTAGGAAAAAGAAAAATGTAAGCCCAAAC
The DNA here is from genome assembly GCF_030435805.1 of Mustela lutreola. NCBI lineage: Eukaryota > Metazoa > Chordata > Mammalia > Carnivora > Mustelidae > Mustela > Mustela lutreola. The sequence continues at coordinate 111,388,712 of NC_081297.1, forward strand.
ATATATGTTAAGGACATTTTGCATTGTACTAGTTAGGAAATACTGCTTAATTTGAAAATATGGCATGACATGAGGAGTTTTTACACAAGACATGGATAGTCAGATTTATGGTATTAACATATAACGAGAGAAGTTGAGTGCAGAAGGTACTAGAGACAGGATGCTCAGAGATGAACAAAGCAACACAATCTAGAACAATAGGAGCAGGCATCATCATTGCTTGAAAATAATGATTGGTTGGCTTGCCAACCAATTTAATAATTGCATCATCTATACAAAGACCTTCAGTAGTCTGCAAATTTTTACTTGCTTTTCCTATCAGGATGTTGATTCCCACTCTCCCCATCTACATAGCGTTCAGATGCATGGTTTAACAGTTCTACAGAGAAACTGCTGCACTTTCCAACAGCTCTCCACCCCTTCCCCCCACTACCCCGCCAATACTTTAGACCCAAACACAGGAAGATCCTTATCTTTTCCTCATAACAGCAGTTTGTTTCCAGGAAGATTGAGCCAGTTGAGGCTTGTAAGAGCAAAAAAAATTTTTTTTTTTCCTTTTAGTTGTTTTTGATTCTACCATTAGTGATAAGCTTGACCAGCCAGCAGGAGGCATATCGGAGAACGTACGATGTCAGCTTTCCCTACTTTTCTCAGTTTTTTTTCAGCCTTATTTTTCCTTTCCACCTGCAGATACTATGTTTCTTATCCACCATCAACTTCTTTTGTCTTCCCTTCCTTCTTCCTAAATTGCATCAGAATATTTGAACCCATTCCTTCTTTCCCTCTTCTCACCAGAGGCCAGAGGGGTCTTCATTTAGCTAATGGGCCTCGCTGTTCTGAACAAACAGCGTGACTTGAAATAAAGCAACAGGCAGTCCAGATGGGATAGTGGTTCTTGCTCCCCATTGCAATTGTGGAAGAATAACTCTAATTACTGAACAGAAACAGTATAATTTGAATTCTTGAATCTTCACTGGAATGAATTCAATTATAAGTCTCAGGAAGAAAAGCAATAAATGGCCTTGATAGGAAGCCTTCTGTAGGAATTCTTCCAACTCCCAGCTTCCATCAGAAGACTAAAGTTAAAAGAGAAGATTGGTATCATGAGCGGAGAGAACCAGGAAATAGCAGATTTTCAAGACACCGAGCTGTTGCATCACATCTCACATTATCTCTCTGTGGCCTCACGGTCACTCTCCTGTGCAGTCTGCCTGCTTGCCCATTTCCACAGACTGGTTTTATTTGCTTCCACCTGCATGCAACCAAAGGAGGCTGCTCCAAGCTCCTAAACTGCTATGTCCTGAGTTCCAGAGGTCAGCAGCCAGAGATGGGAAGCTGGCTCAACAAGAGTGAGCTACTCACTCTTGGGCCAATTACCTTGGATCCTGGAGTTGTAAGACATGGTTCATCAAGATTATATTCCTTATGGTATGATACTGCCATGATAAAAGAATAGATAAAAATGAATCAGGGGATTTTGTGACTTCAGCTTCTTCTATGGTATCAGAGCTCTCTGCTGGATCTTCTGTAATGGGGATGCCAACAGGTGGAGAGAGAGTACCAGTGGAGCAGCTCCTGGAAGAGTTTTCAGGCCCCAGGCTTGGGAGTGACATTCAGCACTTCCACCCATTTGCCGTGGGCGGAGCTCAGTCACAGGACCCATCTGCCTGCAAGGGAGCCTGGGAAATTCTCTCTACCCTTGAGCCAAGGAGTAAAGGAAATAGAATTATCTTTGCCACAGGGACCCATCCTCATTGGTCAGCAGGGGAGTCCTCAGAAAAACTGTGCTGGGCAGCTATCCCAAAGGTGTCTTCTAATCTTTGAGGACTGCCTGGCTCTTCCTGCGTAGGACTTCAGCAATGTCTTGGTCTCTGCAGCCTAGTTTGAATTACTTGTTTCAACCAAATTATGTTATTTTCTGACAGCATTCAAGAGAATTAAAGAAATGATTTGACTTCCTTTCATGGCTACTCATCTAGGTTCTCAGATGGTTTATTGGTCATCTCTATTTCTTTTTAATGTCTTTTCTAGGGGAGACAATCCTATTTCAGCCAAGAGATTTCATTCTGTAATTACATCACAAAGGATCACCTTATAAGGAAAGTATTGACTTTGAATTTCTGTCAACTTCAATTTAAGTAGATGGAAAACTATGGAATATATACCATAAACAACAATCTTTTTTAAACTTCGTAACCAGAAATATTTTGGCTCTCCAAGTCAGCTGACAAGCCTAGGACCTGCTCATCAATCCTATGCCGGAATAACTCAAACACTTTGTTCATAGAATACAGAATGGATATGAGCTGTCTCTCAAAGTTTTCATTGTTTCAATATCTCAGATTCCTTCCCCAACCCCCATCTATTCTAGCAAGGCTGGCTGCAATTGCTATGTGTGCTAAACTTCAAGAAATCTATAATAATCAAACCTTTAAATTACCTCTTCTGTTTAACACAAATCTGCCAGGGAATGCTCTGTGGGAGTGTAGAAGGAATCCTAGCTGTTAAGAACCATGTTGCAGAAATGTGATTTTCACTACTATTACCACACCAGTAGTAAAAATTTAGGAAATGCGCCTTTTCATCTCTTGTTACCATTTCGGTTGCTAAAGCCAAAAAGGGACCCCTTTGGTATGCAGTCCCTTGAAGTCCAGAGTGCCCTGTAGACGTATATAGATCTGTACACTTGCGAGACTAAAGATACTGAATGTGCATGTTGCTATGTAGACAGAGAGCTAATCCCTAGACTGTTTGTCTTTAAAAAACCCAAATACTGTATCAAGGCAATATGCCTAAGCTTATGCGTTTTGTAAGCCACTTAACACATTTTAGAATAAATATATCAGATTTTATAGACCAGAGACAACGGACTGGAGAAAACTTGTTATATTTATGAGAGGCTGAAAATTATTAAGAGTTTTGTTTTGAATTATAAAAAATATGTTTAAAGCCACCACAAACCCTACATCTCTATTTGCTAAGCCCCAGGAGGCATCCTTTTTTCATCTCCCATAGCAATCAGTTATGAAGACTAACTAAAGTACATTTTCTAAAACTCACCTGAACCCATCTACTTCTCTTCCAACTGCCCTGCTGTCACCTCCACCAGTCTCTGTCATTTCTCACCCAGTAGCCTTCTATTCTTCTATCTGTCCTCAAAGTGAGGACCTTAGCTCATTAGCATCCATCACCGAGGAGCTTATTAGAAATATGGAATCCCAGCCCTCACCTGAACCTACTTATTATCTGCATTGTGATCCCAAGGTAATTTACATGCATGCTACATTTTTTTTTTTTATTTTTTTTTAAAGATTTTATTTATTTATTTGACAGAGAGAAATCACAAGTAGATGGAGAGGCAGGCAGAGAGAGAGAGAGAAGCAGGCTCCCTGCTGAGCAGAGAGCCCGATGCGGGACTCGATCCCAGGACCCCGAGATCATGACCTGAGCCGAAGGCAGTGGCTCAACCCACTGAGCCACCCAGGCGCCCGCATGCTACATTTTTGAGAAACATTGACATATCCCCCTTCCTCTAGCTTTATTTATCTTCATCCCATTCTGAACACCAAAGCTAGAGCAACCATTACACAATTCAAATCTGATCATGTCAGTATCTTATTAAAACCTTTGTCCTTTGGCTAAAATATAAAACCGTAAGTGACTCTTGATCTCACAAAACAAACTGAGGGTTGCTGGCAGGAGGGGGGTTGGGAGAAGGGGGGTGGGGTTATGGACATTGGGGAGGGTATGTGCTTTGGTGAGTGCTGTGAAGTGTGTAAACCTGGTGATTCACAGACCTGTACCCCTGGGGATAAAAATATATGTTTATAAAAAATAAAAAATTAAAAAAAAAAAAGAACAGGAGAGAAGAATCTAGAAATAAAATAGGTGAATAAAATAAAAAAAAAAAAACCTTCAAATTAAATTACAAAATCCTTCACTACCTGATCACTCTCCCACCCTAGCTTCGTCTTACTAACACTTTCCCTTCATATTCTATGCTTGAGCCATCTTTGTTCCAGATGTGGCCTTCTCTTTCTTAAATGGGATGTTTGCACCTGCTGTTCCCTAGTCTCGGATATTCTTACCCCCACACCGGTAAACCTCAATCCTTTAGATTTCAGTTTAAATGTCAGTTTGTTAGGAACCCTACCCTCTGACCACCTGGATCTCAGAGCATCATTTCTTGTCTTGTCATCATACTCAGTATTGTATCAACTTGTTGAATGCAAGTACTTCCAGATGAAGTTTAATGTCAATGGGGACAAGGACCATGTCTGTCTTGTGCAGAACAATATCCCTGGTGCTTAGGCCAGCAGCTGGCACATGACAGTTGTGAAAGAACAACCAAATAAAATACCTTCTCATAAAGATGAATGGGTAGCTTTCCATGTCTTTAAGAATAACTGTCTTCCAAAATTATGAGATGCTGTCACAGAGAAGATAGATCAGATGTATTCTGATGGGCTCCAGAGGGCAGAATGATATAAGTGGGGCCCATGCATGACTATACTGCTATATCTTAGCTATTTGTTGGATCTTAGCATCTGTTGGCTAGATGAACCAGAACCAGTAGATGAAAGTTTTAGGAAGAGAGAAATCATTCAAGTAGTAACTTAGTATCATTTGCCAGGTACTAGTCATGGAATGGATTGTTTCGTAAGGATTCAAAGGCAGGCTATGGAATAAAAAGCTCCTATCTTAAAGTATTTGAACTAGATAATCTCTCAGATCCTTTGCAACATTTACATACTATTATTTTGTCAGTTCTTCTGTAAGTGGAAATGTTAATCATAAATAGTGCTAGCCTTAATTTTTGAAGAAAACGTGATTCATATTTGTTAATGATTGTATCACTAGTTTTGTGCAGAGACTGTCAGTAAATTGTATTATTTGGTATAATCAAAAGGACACTGATAAAAGGACAAATACTTCTCTATTCAGTTGTCATTAGTCATCAAACTCCACCATGAGAGAGTCATTCTTTAGAAAATATTCCTTCTCCCAGCACCATTTGGAATGCAAATGTCATAGGCAACATATTTGACTCTTATCCATAATTTTTATCTTTATTTGAATTATTTCATGATGACCCATTCTTATAGTTGAGAATAAGCAATGGAGGGAATAGGGACACTGTGATGACATTCAGAAAGGAAGAGGGCTCCGGATATTGTTATTTATTCAGTCTCAGCTAAAATATTTCTCCATCAGAGACCTTTTTAGATACCTCAGTCTAAATGATCTGTCTCTCCATGTGATTTTCTCTTATATCAATTTTCATTCATGTAAAACGTATTTATTGAGTATTTACTCAGTGCCTAAGCACTGTTATGTACTAAGCACTGTTCAAGGTACTTTGGATACATCAGTTAATCACAGAGGTAACAGTAGACACAAATGACCACCCTTGTGAACTCTGCATTTGAATGAACTGTTCCAAGGACCAAGAATACCAGCCTCACCTAGAAGCTCGTATGACATGTATTATGTAGGTATCATCCAGACCTGCTAGATCATGTTCTACCTTCTAACAAGATCCTCAGATTACATAAACATATGGATGCTTAAGTTTGACCAACACACTTCTAGTATACTCATCCCTTATTTTGTAGCATTTTCACATTCTTAAAGCAATATATCGGTTTCTTTGCTTTGAAGCGCACTTTGTCTACTAGACTATTAACTATATGAAGTCAGGGACTAATGGGCAAAGATGGAAGAGATGGGTAAAAAACTTCATCTGTTTTTCAGCTTTACCAAGACACAGACTTCACTCTGCACAGATTTCTCTTTTCAGTCTCGCTGGCTAATTCACCTACTGCCCAGCAGGCAGGGCAAACTGAAACTTATGCAGGAGAATTAGCTAACATCTGTGAGTTCTTTTCTACCTTCTGTCTCAGCTTCATCGTCTCTTGCATTTTTAAGACTTGTATGAGAAAAATCTCCTGACAGGGTTCCTAGCTGGCTCAGTCAGAAGAGCATTGCAACTCTTGATCTTGGGGTTTTGAGTTTGAGCCTCGTGTTGGGTGTGGAGATGAATAAAAAAAGAAAATTTTAAAAATTTACTATTTACTAGAATATTTGTGATAAAAATTAATAGTATTAATTGCTGTGGATTTTTTAAAAAAGGGATTTCTGTGGTTTGTGACACATGCAAAATCAATCTGGTAATCTGGCCTCTTTTTTCAACCCTGCAAATCTCATTTAAGGTTTTCTTTTCTCTCCTAATCTTCTAACATAACTTGGTCATGTTTAGCATGGACAATAAGCTTTGTTGGATGATTGAATTGTCCCTACATTGCACTTTCTGTAACACATATTTCATAGGACTAGGCAAAATTTGTCCCATGGGCAAATTCTAACAGACTGTGCCCCCATCCATTCTTATGTGACCTGTGAAGACTCTTTTTCGTATTTTTAAATTGCTGGGAGAAAACCAAAAGAAGAAGAATAGTATTTTATGACACATGAAAATTACATGAAATTCAAATTTCAGTGTTCATGAATAAAGTTTTATTGGAACACAGCCATGTTCATTCATCTGTGTATTGTCTATGGCTGCTTTCATGCTATCCTGGTGGAGATGAGTAATTGAAACAGAGACCATATGGCTGCAAAACCTAAAATATTTACTATCTGAGCCTTCACAAGAAAAAAATTGCCAACTTCTGCTCTATAGTATTCTTGTCCAGTGGAAATAGAATAAGTCACATGTATAGTTCTAATTTTTCTGATAAGTACACTAAAAAATGTTTTAGAAAAGGTAAAATTAATTTTAAAGATAAATTTTAGCCACATGTATCCCAATTATTATTTCAATATATAATCAGTATTAAACATTATTGAGATATTTTGATTTTTTTTTGTACTAAGTCTTCAATGTCCAGTGTGTATTTTGCACTGAACAGTGCAGCTCAATTTGAACTCATCACATTTCAAGGACTAATAGGGCCAGATAGCTGGAGACTATCATATTGCTGCCACTTCAGAGTAGGTAGCTAAAAGTTGAGTAATTTAGTTTATCTGAAACATCATTGACATACGTGTGGTAGAAAAAATGTATACTTCATAGCTTAAAGTGACACTACCCTTATGTATCAAAGAGGCAAAACATCATGGGCACATGGAAAATAATCTCATAATAGCAAAGTATCCAGATTCCCTGGTCCTCAAGTTTGCATTACAGAAGGCATGTTTTTCCCCCTAAAGTTTCTGTAGTGAGAAGCTAAATCTTGCTAGGGTGGAATCTATTTGTCAGAGGAAAAAGGGATAGACTTAATCTGTGGATTTAGAGTTGTCTGAATGCTCTGCAGAAATGAATGGCAGAGGGAGACGGAGACAGGGAGAGAGAAATCACTAAGCGATGGTAGCTGATTGCTTAAGGTGATCCATTTTAAACAGACCACTGAGAAGACCACCTGCTATTAACAAAAAACAAAAAACAAAAACACCCGTTTGAACTGAACCCCCTGAAAATAGGACACAGGATATTTTAAATATAGGCCACCCTTTACAAAGAAAACTATTTTTACAGCCTCCTATAAGGCAATGTGGCTTGCTTTCAATGTCTGGAATTTCTTTGCTATTTAGCATGCAGAATAGCACCCGACAGCCTTCCCAGTTACTAAAGGAAGGACTCTGTCTTCGTCCTTCCTTTACTTACCATCTGTTCTTTTTCAAAACCACAGTGCCTCAGCTGTGCTGTGGAAATTGACAAAAGTTAATGACTTCTAGCGCTGGCTTCTGCTTCCTAGTACTAGGTAGCTCCAATTACATTTCACGATCTCAATTTCCTCACCTGCTAAATGGGGATAATGATGATCAAATGATGGGCACCATGTAAGCAGGGGTTAGAAGTGTTCTATTTGCTTCGATGAAAAGAACATGGTGTTAGTGCTGTAGAAAAACACAGAAAATGCCCTTTACTATTTAGCAACTCATATGCTCTCCTGCTCTAAAAGATCCAACTTCCCTTAATGAAGTTTGGCAACAAATGGGCATCTCCTTCAGGTAAAACCTGCTTCATAACAAAAATAAAAGGATTTGACAAGGCGCTGGGACAGTTCCCAGTTCAGTGCAGGGCATTAGAAGATAATTCAATGAAAGAGATATAAGGTCTGAGAAGGCAAAAGATGACTCCAAATTTTACAGAGCAACAGAGTATGTTTGCAGCAGGCAAAGGTGGCATCAAACAAGAGAAGTTTTGTAAGGAAAATGTACTTATACCTGAAGAGGATTTGAAGTTTTTGTTTGATGTGGCCCTATTCTGTGCTGATAAAACACATTCTTTTGTATATTATTCTTTGTGGTTGTTTGCTCTTACGGCCCGGAGCCCTGTGTAATGATGTATTATTTTTACTGAGGCAGGGTGTGCCTTATGATGGAGGAGAGGTCCCACAGTGAAGGAGATCCATCATCTAGTACAGTTGAGTTAATTGAAGTGACTCTGCCTGTGGCCAGTTGTCTGAAAACACACTGTAAAAAAGAACCTGGATATGGCATGACATGTATTTTATTTCTGGAATGTGGCTGACTCTCAGTAAAGAACCCAAGTCAACCTAAGTAAAAACCTGTAACCATGTGGCAAACTAAAATGAGAAGCAAAATCATGAGAAGGTGACTTGTGATGATTTTTGGAGAGTTGACTGACTTCAGGAAAAGAGTAAAATGTGAGCCCTAAAAGTGCCCATTTCTCCTCACCACTCTGTACAGCCCCTGCGTATGTCACAAAGAGCTCCATTTGGAAACTTCAGAATTTTATAGCATAATCAATGAATTCATTTTCATCTAGCTGAGCTATTAAATAATAAAAACTAGAGCTAGTCCTCAAAATTTTCTACTTTAGGGTGTGAAATGTCAACTTAGCACTTTTCAGTTCAATAAAACTTTACATAGAAGAAATATCATAAGCCCACACATGCACACACAAAAGGTTCTAGTTGAGGGTGCATGACTCTCTAGCAAAGTAGTCTTAAGAAGTTCATTTTTTTCTACATGAACTTCTGTTTCCTCAACTTTTCCATGAGTGTGCATTGAACCTGATGTGTTCCCAGGTTGTATATTATAGTATTGGAGCTGCTGACCACGTGTGGCTATTGGGCTCTTGAAATGTAGTCATTACAACTGAGAGACTACCTTTTAATTTTATTTAATTTTAATTCAAATTTCAAAACAAATACAGTGTATGTTTGATTTAATCTTAATTATTTATTAAAATAAAATTAGTTTAAATATATTAAAATTCATTTCTCTCTCTTTTTTTTTTACTTCAAGATGGCTACTAGAGAATTTAAAATTGCGTATGATGTCTCTGTTTATATTTCTTTTGGACAGTATTGTTCTAGATGAATAATTTCCATTCACTATCTGACTTTTGTGGACATTTATAAAAATACCTATAAATGTTCAATGAAAAATATTAATGAGTGAGCCTGGTGGTAGGTATTATGGAGGGCATGTATTGCATGGAACACTGGGTGTGGTACATAAACAATGAATTTTGGTACACTGAAAAGAAATTAAAAAAATAAAAAATAAATAAACCACAATAAATAAATAAATAAATATATCAATGAGCTGTATTTGTCCTTTCTATAAATATATATGTTTTTTTCTTATTCCCACTTTAAACTTTGAAACAGTTTTCAAGAAAGAGAACCCATATGCTAGGCGATCAGGGGTGAAAATATCACTTTCCTTAGGAGTATAAGCTCTTCATGTTTACCGTTAATCAATGTCTGCTCTGCAACTCCAGGAGGCCCACTTATCTCAGATTTAACTTCCCTCCCTTTGAGAAGATGCTTCAGATACATCTTTTGGATATTAAGGATTACCTTTAGGAGAGTTGTTGAGAATAATAGTTTTCTCTTAGTTGAAGGACAAAAGAGACAAAGGTTGGCCCATGCTTGCAATTTGGGGAACATAAATTTTCTAGATTAAAAAAAAAAATGAGATACCTGCTTCATATTCATCAGCAGGGAGGGTCGTGGCACTGCTAGATCTTTAAGAGGAGTGTTTCGACCTTTTCTGAACAGCCTCTGACATTTAAAGGCCAGGGCCATCAAGCCTGTCTCAGAGGTGAAAACTTCAGTTCAAGGTTTCATTGGCCAACTTCTACTAGATGCCATATTCATGGCTAGGGATTAAGACCAGCGTGTCATAATGCCCTAAAGATAGCACAGAAGCAAACACACTTAGGCAGATGGTTCCACGTGGGCTGTTGCTTTCCTGAACAGCTGAGATTGATACTGAGGCCGATATCAGGCATGTTTATCAAATAGTTATACTTATCAATTCAGATATTATTAGAAATAATATTGCCATATGAAAATACTTTCTCGGCCGCATAGTAGTTTCCCTTAGGAAAACATCTTTTATTCCTAACATCTTATAATTGATCATTCAAATCAGAAGCTTTACTCCTTTAGTTCAGAATAGCATACTCTATTTTTGAATATTGAGACTATTTTCCTTTTTTTTTTTGTATCATTTTCCCGCTTAAAACAAACAAACAAACAAACTGGGACATTTAGGTTTCTCTGGCTGCCCCGTCTAATATCTAATCAACATCATTCAAAGTTCTCTCTTTTGTCTTTTCTCTGGTTTTTGAGGGAGAGAAGCCTAGTTTCTTTCCTGCAGATATTTATTTCTAATCATTGTCATTTCAACAAATTTCATCAAAGACCAAGAGATTTCCTTCACCCTAACCGCTTTTGAAGAGCTTTTGCTGATCACTGAAGAGTGAAACAGCATTGCTATACCTGTTTGCTTTTATACCTTTCATTTGTGTATATTTTATTTTTCTAGAAGGAGAAAACATAGGAAACGGTTCATCGAACTGAGAGCGTTTTTTAACTTTTATCCCCCACCCCTTTCTCAGAATGATAATTATTAAAAATCTCTTTCTAGGACAAGACGTTTGTGTACTCTGGATGTTAGAACTCTCCTCCATTTGCTGCAGACTCCTGTCTGAGGGAGATGAGCACGGACTCGTGAAGAGGAAATCACTTTTTAAAGGCAAGTCAGAATGACAGACTTTGCAAATAAAGATGTTGTTGATACAGATATGAAAACAAAACCATATCCGTAGTCAGACATTAGGTGCCTGGTATAGCAGGGTAACTGCTGGACTTCTTGAAGACTGACCATCTTTCATCTAAAGGTAGAATTTGAAAATTATTAGTGAGACAGACCATCTTTTTAAGAATAGCATACAATTAAGGCCTCCACAGTGTAGCTTAAATTGAGAAAACATCTTGATATTTTCATTTTCTTAGTCTGGTAAACTTGTTGTTTTACTGGCTCACATTTTATAATGAGCTGGAAAATCTATCCATGTGTTATTATAAAAGAAGACTTTCCTAACTCCAAATCTTTCTCAGAAAGCATATTCTGAAGTTCTTCTATTTTTAACAGAAAAGGTGATATAATAAAGCATGTCCATTCCGTTTCTGAGGCCACTGTGTGGCTTATTGCTCTGACTCTCCTCCTCCTGTCCTGTCCCTCTCTTTCTTCCTTTATCCCCTCCTTTTCCCCTCCCTACCTCTCTTTCAGGATGACTGACGCTAATCAGTAATCTGCATCATTATGCATATGCACCTAGTCACCTCCTTGTAGTTTAGATATGATCTATCAGACTTGTTATATGGCAATAAATAAATAATCCTCAAAAGTCGCAATAAAAGCCCATTAACCACTACTAGAAATGAAAGGAATACCGAGATGTTTACACTGTAAAATCACTCCTCAGTCGCAGCACTTCAAGTACAAAATGAGAAGTGAAGTGGGAAAATTTGGGCTTTGAACCAAAGAACATTTTCCTCTGCATTTAATGTTTCTCATTGGACCAGGGAGCAGGGCTTTTTTTTGTTGTTCTTAGAAAAAAAAATTAAATGTACGTACTTCTTTCAGAAAGTGGAATAATTATATGTGGTTTCACCAATTATGTTTTTCACTCTTGGTTCTCTATATGAAAATATTCTAAAAGGAGAAAGCTCACATTATTACAGTCATGGCTTAAACTTGGGTGTGATAATTTTATTTAATAGGCTTGGATAAAATCTGGTTAACAAAGAGAATTTTTAAAGCAAAACGATTTCTATGTCCTGTTACATGACCACAGCAACAATAATTTGTTCACTGTTTGCAATTAATTCCTTATAATAAGTGAGCTTATTGAATAAATTCTTCTAGAGGTTCTAGTGTGTGAATAATGGCTAGTTAATCCCTCGAAACAAATTATCAACTATTTCCAAGGCAATTTGATGGAAAGTATATTAGAGACGATAGGTTAGGTAATTCTGAGGCAACAACTACAAAATATTAGTGACTTACCTAAAAAAAAAAAATTCTTTTTCATACTATGTCCATTGTAGGACACCTGTGGCTTTTTTCCGTGTTATCTTTATGACACGATCCATGATCAAGTAGTCATTCCTTGGAACACTGCCCAGTGACTGAGATGACAAAGACATTAGAGAACACGCAAATCATGCACTCACTCTTCAAGTTTGGTTCAGAAGTGATACCATCACCCCCCTCACATTTTATTGGCCCAAACAAGTCACATGGCCAATTGATTAAAGAGGGTGGAGATGTAACATCCTTCTGCAAGAAGGAGCTCTGAAAGGAGTCACCAAATATGTGTGAACTGAAATAAAATCTGCCTCAGAGATTATATCTCCCTCAGAGAAGGAGATAAGAATTTAAAAAATAGCTGATTCTTTATAGTTTTACAAACTAATTTCTCTTACAATTTTTCACCCTAAATACTTAATTGCCTCAGTTGCAATATATGCCTCATTTGCATATACCAAAAAGGAATCAGCATGTTTATATTTCTAAAACCTAAATTAGAACAAAAGTATATATAATATCCAAATGCTTAGAACAGGAGAAAGTCAAGTTGACAAGTGAAGGGGAGATGAAATCTGACTGCCCTCCATTAGGACTAAAATTAAAATAAATTTGTTATTAGCCAATTTATCCAATAAAAATTTGGTGCATTTCTGCACCAGGGAAACTAAAAGTTAAGCACAATTATTCATTATACCAGAACTTTACTGTAGTAATTCAATATGCTTTTAGGATAAACTATTAATTATTTATTTAATAACATTTCTTTAAAGAGATATAAATTGGGAAACAATTTCATAGGAGTGTCTAATCCTTTGCCCCAAATATTTGGTTTAATAATTATGAAAGGAGCTATGAAAAATTCTCTTGTATACACTTTTTTTTAAATAAATCACTGCTCTGGTTTTATATAGCAGTGACCAACATTGGAAATTTTTAGAGAAACTTACATTTGGAGGAACATACTCATATGCTCTCTGTTTCTGCATCTGGAGATCATTTTATGTAATTTGGCATTAATATTTTTATCCTAAGCAATCTGTCTGAGAGTTCTTCTGTTAAATTCCCTCCTTAGTTCTGGATTCATTAAGTCTTCACGCATTTCTTTATCCTCTTGGAATTGGAGTATAATGTTTAAGTTGATTAATTTAACTATAGTTATTTTTCTACTATTTGATAAAGTAGAGACCTTTGTTGTACTTCATAAATTCAGCCCTATTAAGAAGCTAATTTCAGGGGCACCTGGGTGGCTCAGCGGGTTAAGCCTCTGCCTTCAGCTCAGGTCATGATATCAAGGTCCTAGGATCGAGCCCCGCATCGGACTCTCTGCTCAGCAGGGAGCCTGCTTCTCCCTCTCTCTCTCTGCCTGCCTCTCTGCCTACTTGTGTTCTCTCTCTCTGTGAAATAAATAAATAAAATCTTTTTTAAAAAAAAGCTAATTTCAAAATTACTTCATAAGATTTAGCCAATGTTAGTAACTGCTGGATTTGAAGGTTAAGGTAAGTCTTTAGGTATATGGAAAGAGCAACTCATTGGGAAGAAGCTCAGAGGTCCTGAGAATTTGAATCAGAGCCAAAAGAAATTGAAGGGCACGCATAAATTGAGAAGTTGGGTCACTGTGGACTTCGTTCTCTTGCTGTAATGTTTGTGTTCCTGTGTATCTTATTATATATTTATGGAGCATGGCTAGGTTGTGGTGATTTATACAGCATAGATGAAACACAAATCTTTACTCTCAAGAGCTTAGAAACTAAAAAACTAAAAATAACAAAATCTCCCAACCAAACACCCCCCCCAAAAAGAAACCAGCAAATATCTATGTTACCAGTATGAAGGAAAGGGTATCCCTTTTTATTTACTTTTCATTTTTAAATCTCTGTTAAATCATCTCTGTGCAAAATACACACTGTCATGCTTTCTTTCTGGCTTATCTTCACTGCAGAGCTGTGGAAAGGGCATATAACTGTTTCCTTTCTCCGAAATGTTCAAGGTTATCAAAGCAGGACCTCGCCTTGTTAGCCTCAATTTTAGATTTAGAAGTTGACTTTTATTAGAATGATTACCGCTTATCTTGTTTTGCATGAAATAAAACTCCGAGTCTTTAAACTATCAAACCCATTCACAAAGCAATCTACAGAAGCTAATTTTTCTTTAATATGATGGGTGAATATTTTATCTTGAATGTTCTAGTTTGAATTATGTTATTTTATTTATGAATGTAGGATCAAATGAGGTGCCACAGTTGAGGTTTATATTTCAATATTCAAAACAGGCTAACTAAAGAGGGAAGCCTCGTATATGAGGATGAAGTATGGATTTCAGATTGTGAAGTCCAACAAGTGTTGTGGATATTGACCAAATTCTTTAAACCGGAAGGACCTGGGGATTTGTATCTTATGCATATTAGCATTTTTAAAAATCTCTTTGAAGCTAAATATTTACTATTATATTCAGGAAATTAAAATAAATCTCACTGACTATATGAAACATCATGTAGTATGGACATTGGAGTTTGATTTTTGAGGTTCAAATCCTTCCCGAGTTCTTTGAGAAGTTAAAAATATAAAGCACTCAACACATAGTAAGTAGTCATTTTCTGGTCCTCTGACCTTGGGCAACTATTTTCACATTTTGAAGCTTCCTTTTTATATCTGTGAAATTGCAATAATAACAGTCACCTCTCAAGACTGTGATGAGGATTCAATGAGTATTGACAATGCCTAGTGATGTTTCTCACAGTTTGGAGATGATACGTTAAATCTTTTGTCATTGGTTATAAATTTTTGAATCATTCAAGTCACTGATGTCACTTTGAAAACTAGATTTAAGGTCAGAAGTTCTGGTTTGAATTTCAACTCAGTCACTTGCCAGTTTCATCTTCTTGGGAAAAAAGATGTAACTACCTCATTTAAAATACAGAATAATAATAGCATATCTAAAACCTTTGTTATGAAGTCTAAGCAGGGTCATGATGTATCAATAGTGACCAAAGAATTTGTTCACAAATGTTTGTTGAATATACACTATATGACGTCACTCTTTTAAGTTTAGGAGACAAAAGAATAAATAAGATGTGATCATTGACCTTAAGATATGCTATAATAGGTGATCGTCAGCGTGTCAAATGTCAAATCTGGCTTTACTAATTTATCCACTCTCATTAAACAAGTAGTATTCTAGTACTTCTGATTTGTAACTCTAATCCTAGGTTTAAGCTCAAGGAAACTTTTAGTAGTTCATGGCCAGGTCTGCCTTGCAAAAAGGCTTTAAGCTAAAAAGATTTTATGCAATGTGGAATAACCTTTATGTTGTTTGGAAAACTCAGGGATGCAAAATCCTACTTCCTGTGACATTGAAAGAAATTGCACATTGAGAAGAACCTTTCTCTGGGCTTCAGGCAGCTGGTTGTTAGGGCACTTGTCAATTGGTTATCATAGTGATTATGTTACTTCTCAAATGAGTAAAGAGTAAAAACTTAAGGTGGAGGCGGTCTGATGCTCCTCTGAACCGGCTGCATTCTTGACCCTGCACTAACTGTTCAAGCCCACCTGGGGATAATAGAACTTAAAAATCTAATCTTTTTAGTTTTATTAGTTGTTTCCTTCACTGTGCAGAAGCTTTTCATCTTGATGAGGTCCCAATAGTTCATTTTTCCTTTTGTTTTCCTTGCAACTGATGGATTGGGAGAAGATATTTGTGAATGACCTATCTGATAAAGAGTTGGTATCCAGAATCTATAAAGAACACATCAAAATCAACATCCCCAAATTAAATAATCCAGTTAAGAAATGGGCAGAAGACACAAACAGTCATTTCTCCCAAGAAGACATACAAATGGCTAACAGACACATGAAAAAATGCTTAACATCACTCTTGATCAGGGAAACACAAATCAAAATCACAGTGAGATACGACCACACACCTGTTCTCAACAGATGTTGAGAACATAGATCTTACATTGTTGGTGGGGATGCAAGCGGGTGCAGCCACTCTGGAAAACTGTGGAGTTTCCTCAAAAAGCTAAAAAGAGAACTACCCTATGATCCATCAAGGGACTACTGGGTATTTATCCAAAGGGTACAAAAGTGATGATTCAAAGGAGCACATGCACCCCAATGTTTATAGCAGCACTACTCAACAATAGCCAGATTATAGAAAGAACCCTAATGTCCATTGACTGATGAATGTATTCAAAAAGAATGAAATCTTGTAATTTGCAACAACATGGATGGAACTAGAGTGTATTATGCTAACTGAAATAAGTAAGAGAAAGGCAAATATGATTTCACTAACATGGAATTTAAGAAACAAAACAGATGGACAAAGGGGAAGGGAAGAAAAATAGAATAAGATAAAAACAGAGAGGCACAACATAAGAGACCTTATAGCTAAGAGAACAAACTGAGGGTTGCTGGAGGGGTGGTGGGTGGGGGGATGGGCTAAATGGGTGATGGGCAACTTGTTTTGATGACCATTGTGTATTATATGTAAGTGATGAATCACTAAATTCTACTCCTGAAACCAACACCACATTGTGTGTTAACTAACTTGAATTTAAATAAAGCAAAAAATAAAATCTAATCCTTAGTTCTAATTAGCAAAGGTACATTTTCTTTTCTGCCGGATAAACAGTTGTTTACCAGCGTTGAGGCTGTTATTTCTGCTGATTTACTAATCTAGAACAGTTTAGGCTTCCATAGAAATGTGTAGAACTTGGATTGAATCCTTTGTATATGCCTCACTCTTTTGCTAGTAGTCATTCAAGGACTTATTAGCTGGGTAAAAATTGGAAATGTAGTGTATCCTTCATTCAAATTCTAGTTCTCGTCTTAAACCAGGTGTATGACTTTGGACAAATCTCTTGATTTCTGTTCACCTTGGATTTTTTTCTTCTCTAAAATAGAAAATAGAAGTAAAAGTTTACAGAATGCTTAACATGGTGACTAGTACAGATTAAAAATTAATTAAATCGAGGCACCTGGATGGCTCAGTCAGTTAAGTCGCTGCCTTCGGCTTGGGTCATGATCCTGGGGTCCTGAGATCGAGCCCCGCATCAGGCGCTCTGCTCAGTGGGGAGCCTGCTTCTCCCTCTCCCTCTGCCTGCCGCTCTGCCTGCTTGTGCGCGTGCTCTCTCTCTCTTTCTCTCTATTACTCTGTCAAATACATAAATAAAAATGTTTTAAAAAATTCAATAAATCTTGGTGGTAGAGTCCTGTTTCCAGGCGAAGTAGGAAAAGTCATATGAGGGGGAGATGCCCATTCTTGGTCAGAATATACATTTAGAAATAGTGGCATTTGTATGGTTTAGTGTTAATCAATATAGGTCATAAGAAATTTTCAAACTTTTTTTTTTTAAGATTTTTATTTATTTATTTGACAGACAGATCCCAAGTAGGCAGAGAGGCAGGCAGAGAGAGAGGAGGAAGCAGGCTCCCTGCTGAGCAGAGAGCCCGATGTGGGGCTCGATCCCAGGACCCTGGGATCATGACCTGAGCCAAAGGCAGAGGCTTTAACCCACTGAACCACCCAGGTGCCCAAGAATTTTCAAACTGTTGATACATAATGTATTTGGCCTCCCACATTGTCCCTGTGCCAGAACATTAGCTCTGTAATTTCAGGAGATATTATTCATGTTCTAGTCTGAGCTCATGATGCCCTCCCAGAGCTGTTAGGGCTCATTTTGGGTTGGTTGTGGATTGCAACCCACCCTGCCCATCAGAGCATTGAGTAAAGAATTTCACAGTGGTCAGCCCCACACCAATCTGCAGAAACTGACATAAATGTTTTGAGTGAGAAAATATTGCTAGCAAATATATTAGCTTATGCAGACTCAAATACTTTTTGTTCCACAGAAATATCCACATGTGAGAATATGTTGCATATACATTTATATTTCCAATAGAGAGTATACAAATTGTCTTTCAATGTACTAAAAAAATGCAATTACTTCATGATTAACAAGAGAAAACTCATTTCCCCAAAGATAATAGAAAACAAAATTATTTAAAAACTGTATTTTTAATCAAGAAGAGGAAATTAATTAATATAAATTGATGATCTCCCTGATATGAGGAAGTGGAAGTGCAATGTTGGGGGTTGGGGGGTAGGAGAAGGAAAAATGAATGAAGGTGGGATTGGGAGGGAAACAAACCATGAAAGACTCAATCTCAAAAAACAGACTGAGGGTTGCTGGGGGGAGGGGGGATGGGAGAGGGTGGTGGGAATATGGACATTGGGGAGGGTATGTGCTATGATGAATGCTGTGAAATGTGTAAACCTGGCAATTCACAGACCTGTACCCCTGGGGATAAAAGTACATTGTATGTTTATTTAAAAAAATAAATTAATTAAAAAAAATGAGTTGATGAGTTGCCAGGAATGTTGACTTTTCCCTTATATTATGAATAAGGGAATTTCAAATTCTTGGAAAAAAATTGAGTTCACCTTTGTTTTTTTGTTTTATGAAAATCATTTATATGATCTGTCTTTTTCTCCTACCTGAATTTCATATAAGTAATGTGTCTTCCCATGTAACTGAAAAGGTGTTGTGCTTTTATAATCATAATATAAGGATGAGTAAGAAACATTTAAACTGAGATATAGCATTTCTCTCTTGCTTACATATTTTTATCCTGAAGCATAAACTCTATTCCATGGACTAATGTGTTAGGTGAGAATGGAAGCTGCCATTTTACATTGAGAACTGTTTCCAGTGCCTGGGTGGCTCAGTCCGTTAATCCTCTGCTTTTGCTCAGGTCATGATCCCAGGGTTCTGGGATGGAGCCCCACATAAGGCTCCCTGCTCAGAGGGAGTCAGCTTTTCCTTCTCCCTCTGCTCCTCCCCCCTGGCTTATGTGCTCTTGCATGTGCTATCTCTCTCTTTAGGTTGCTCTTTCTCAAATAAATAAATAAAATCTTAAAAGAGAGAGAGAGAGAGAAAGAGAGAGAGAGAATTGTTTCAACAATAAGCTAGGTCAACCTAGAAAACCCCTCCTGGAAGGCTCCACTCAAACATCCCTCTTTGTCATACCACTTCAGCCATCATTTATTATTTCTTCACTTGTGTTCTTCTGACCTTTCATGGATACCTTTTTAATATACTCTATACTGTTTATTACTTATGTGTCTTCTTTCTCTTTTAGTGTGCTGTGAGCTTGTTCTTATTTTTAACTTTTTCCTTTTTAAAATACTTTATTTCCAAATTTAGTGCTGTTGCACCAACTAAGTTCTTAAAACATGGTTGTAGAGTTGAATTAGTAGAAGATCTTTCTATTTTTTCTATCACTTAGAAATTTTCTAGATATAATAATCTTTCAACGAAAAAGGAGTACTGTGTCTAGGTTCATATGGCTAGGAAGTACAGATTTGGGACTCAGATTTAGACATTCTGTTCCTACAGACTAGTCCTCTGAACACCTAAAATATGAGAATTCTCAATTCTCAATTCTCAATTCTCAATATGAGAATTCTTTAATGTTGATATTTTAATTGGAAAATATGGGTAAAGTTGCAATGATATTTAGGCTTTTTAAAATGAGAGACCATTAAATAAAATATTAAGACAAATAGAACAGTAGCTAGTAAAACATTAAAGAGATTTAAGTGGTGGTATGGTTCAATCTGTTGTTTGTTTAGATCAATCTGTTGTTCTTACATTGTAAGAGGAACATTTCCAAATTTGGGGTGAAATTATTACATTGTTTTAATTAGTCATTTAATTTATATATTCTGTTTCCATAGATAAAAAAATAATGACTTACTTAATAACTTACTTCCTTAACATTTTCTGATATGTCTTCATATTGAAATATTACTAGATCATGGAATTAGAGACAATGTATTGCTTCACGAGGTGCTATCTTTGGATAGGTCGAGAGTTTCTACAGATAATGAAAATGAGTATTAGTGAATAGTGATGTTCATGACTGTGAAGAGGTCATGTAGGGGTAGGTAAGTGCTGTGGCATAAGAATCGCTTAAATCCCATTTATAGATTCCTGCATGTAAGTTGTTTATCTAATGGGGCTGATGAGGAAATTAAATGATATAGCATAAGTACAGAACTGGTTTTAGAAGGTGTAAAATGCATGCTGTCTAGATAGTTCTCACTGTCATTCATTGCTTGAGGAGTAAAGTCCAAATTCCTCAGCTTGGTATTCAAGAACATGGAGGATATTTATCAAATTGCCTTTTCTGGATTCCTTTTCCCACTCTGTTCTCTAGTCAGACTGGATTATTCAGTCTCAGGAACCACATCCACCTTCTCATGCCTCTTTGTTCTTGTTAATGTATCCACTGTGTCTAACATTCATCCTTATGTATAATTTGCACAAGTGTTAAGGCCCAATTCAAGGGCTCCTACTTCAATAAAACCTTTGCTACTTTCTCTATGAAGAACTATTTCTTTTTTTTTTTATTCCTCTCAATTTCACAGCACTCTGTAACCTTTCATAATTTTGAATATGTTTTATTTAACAAAAAGGATAATGTAATCTTTGACCTAAGGATCATATAGCCTAAGAGAAGCTATATGATCCTTAGGTCAAAGATTACATTTTCCTTGACTTTTGTTTGCTTAAAACCCAGAAAAAGCTGAATATAAATCTGTGGGATTACTGAATGATTCCAGGCAACTCCCTTCCTGCAGACAGAAATAAATTTCTAATTTTCTAAGCATGTGTACATCTATGTTATCCTATACTGAGCACTTACAATAAGCTCTCTGGCGTGAAGGACATAAAATTCAAATTCAAAAAAATAAAATATCTCCCTTTCCTTCAGAAGAAAACATGATGGAATTCGTGTAACACCAAAGGCACCATCAGAGCCTACTCATGCATAGAATCCTGAGATAATTGAGATTTAGATGCTTACAAAAAAAAAAAAGAAAAGAAAAAAGAGATCAGTTTGTTTTATAAAGTTAGTTAACCTTGCTTTCAAAGTAATAAGACTCCCCATAAATATTAACTACAGAACTTATAGTTGTTTCCCCTTTTTACTTTTAGTCCATTTCAGTGAGTCTTTTGTGAAATAATTTTTGTTTCAGAACTGGCTGTCCTGACTTCCTAATCAAATTACCACCCACTCCCTTCCTTTCAAGCTACATCTCCCTGATCTACTTCGATTCCCAACTCTCTTTGTTTGCATTAGCTGAATATTTCAAGAGAAAATGTTCCAGGCAACACTATTGTAGAATATTAAGAAGAAATATCTTGCCAGTGGGAAGCCATTGCTATTTTAACCTCTCATATTTCCACATGGGAAGGACAAAAGTTCAAGAGTTTTCTTTTAGTAAAATAAAGGCCTGTACAAGCATGACCTGTTTATAATCAGTTTTAATGGTGTCGATTGATTATTTGACACTCAGTAGATATGATAATTTAGGTGTTGAACTTTCACTTTTATAAAAGGTTTTCACTTTTGTGTAGCCAGAAACTCAATGTTAACTAATCCCTACTTTCCAGAGGTCAGAGTTTGGCAAAGAAATACCTGTCACAGTTTCTAATCACCCTTAGGTTTTTCCCCTTTTCACCAAAATGTTTTATGAAAAAGTGAGAGATAGAGTGGGTCATGGGGAAGACAGCAAAAGTTGTGTTGGGGATAGTACTCAGTGAACTTAGGTGGAATAAAATTTCTTGCTTGTGGTGAAACCAATCAATCTCAGGAACATTGAGAAACTTATTTATTGATCATAAGGCATATTGCAAGGAAAATATATAAGAAGAGATTAAAGTTATCACAAAATGGTTCTAGAAATTGGCTTCCCTCTCTCAGTGACTTGCTGCACATTGTCTTTATCTGTCTATCAAAACACCATTGCTAGTTGCTTCCAACAACAGCTGAGATTGTAGGAAACATAACACATACACACACACACACACACACACACGCATATCCCCAGCAACCTTTGAATGGGAAATAAAGCATTTTGATAAGAATTTCTCTAAATCTTTATATTAAAACAATGGTTTGCTTAAAAGAAGATAAGATTTTGATAAACCTTGATAAACCTTGATTTCACCTGCATTAATCAAGTAGCCTCTCTCTGAAAATGTGAGGGCTGTACTAGGATATTTTTAGAACCATTTTATCATACATTTCATGCCTTTACAGCATGTAGTTGCTAATTTTCCTAATAAGGTCACCTTTCAGTAAATGGCATGTGTTCTCAAATTCATGTGGGGTACTTGCCTAAAAATAAGGCCAATTTGTGTGAGCTAAGGATCCTTATTTTTATCTCACCTGTCTTTCTCATTATAGTATGCTCAAATCTGCATCTTTCTCTATATAGTCCAGTAAAAGAAATGTATGCAGGATTTAACTTGCCCACGTATCTCATGTTTGGAAATCTTCAAAGGCAAAGATAATTTCCTCTCACACCCCAGTTCTTCTTTGCTGATAAACAGTATGGCAGTATAGCCTCTCCCTGGAAAAGAAGCTCAGTAACCTTGTTGGCTGGTGGTTGGAGCCACATAGTCAAATGGGGAAAGATGAAAGAAATGTTCTTACCTTCTCAGCTCAAGGGCAGGCAGAATGAGAAAGCAGGTTTGTAATCTAGTTGATGAGGAAGATGGTTTAGGAATCAAAGTCTCTCTCATTCGGAGAGCTAGAAAAATGTGTTTCTAGCGTTTTAACCTCAGCTATGCCCTAATATAGGGACTTGGTTATTTTGCTAAGCAGCAGGAGGGACTGACGATCACTTTCTCTGAATGTTGTGACTAAGGTCTTCCACCGCTTATAATTTTCATCCCTATATGAGTCCCTTAATAAAAACCCTAAACCTTTTACCTCTGAACAGTCAAAAAACATATTTCATGCTGAAGGGTGTTACGGTTTCAAAGATAGTTTCTACTAAAGATAATGAGTGTTCTACAGTGCTAATTGAAACAGCAGGAGAGAATGGTTACTTTCCAAATATCCCAGGGGAGTCCTGTGTGCCAAGGTGATGACATAAATAAAGCTAGACTAATGGACTTTGGTTTCTTATGGCATAGACCAAATACAGAAGATTTAAGGAAGAATACTTTTTCATGCCATAAAAATTTAATAAACACCACTCATAAATTAATATTAAAGATCTGTTTAACACAGATGAAAGGACTCTACCATATGTTAGTGTTTCATTTGTTTAGAATCTAAGGTGTAAATACTCTTATTTTGATGCACAAGTTTTCTTTGATATGAAATAATTACTCAGGGGATTATTCTGATTGAGCCCATATTTTAAATGTCTGAGTGAAACACAAAACAATTTTGGTTTGAATTGACTCATTTGTGAGTCAGTACTTATTGAACACATACTATAAAGAAATCAGTGAGGTTGCAAAAATGAATTAAACATGAATCTTGTACTCAAGAATTTATAAATCAGTAGAGGTTAAAACGTGTCTATACAAACTATAGTGAATGTATAAAGTGAAAAATGCCATATGAAAACACACCATGCTATATTTTCCAATGTTTTTGGTCAAAACTTTAATGAAAACATATTATCTAGTTTTTCCTGATTTGTAAATAAACTTGCTAGATATAATTGGCTATTCAATGTTAGAAAATTTACAATTCCCTCTTCCTAAACATCTCTTTTCATTATACAACAATATAGATAATAACAAAAAAGAAAGGAATCATTTGTAACCCCATAACAATAAATGTAGCAGTAATCATGCTGACAGTAACAGAGTTCTGCTTAAATAATTGAGGTATTTCTGCATTATATCTTAGGTACTTTAAATAGTGATTAATACATTTCGCCATTCAATTTTAAGGCACAAATTATAAACCTACAAGTTTGAGTGGGTCTTAGTGTTTTGAGGAGCTGAATTAGTTGTTATAATTATTACTATAATTAATAATTTGAAATTATTAGCAATTATAAATAACTTAATACATATACTGATTGCTAGTATTGTCATTGCCTACCAAGGTACAAAAAGTTTTTTTGAACTTCCTTCACCAAGGACAATTATCATAGAAGAAATTAAGCCCAGGGTCACCTGGGTGGCTCAGCTGATTAAGTGTCTGCCCTCGGCTCCGTTCATGATCCCAGGGTCCTGGGATGGAGTCATGCATTGGACTTCCTGTTCAATGGGGAGTCTCCTTCTCCTTCTACCTGCAGCTTCCCCTGCCTGAGCTCTCACTCTCTCTCTCCCACACACAAATAAATATATAAAATCTTAAAAAAAAATAAGTCTAATAAAATTAGGACACAGAAGTGACATCGTGATAGAATAAGAATTAAAGTGAAGGTACTTGGGTTCAAGTCCCAGCTGTGCATACTGGACAAGCAAACCTGCAGACTGAAGTCTACAAATCTACTTCTGGGGTTGATAGCATTAAACAAAAGAGGGCTGGGAGAAGTACACAGCAAATATTAGTTGCTCTGCATTTATCTTTATTATTTCTCTGAAATTATTGTACATTTACTATTATGTTTACCTTCATCCCTAAGTGGTCTTTTTTTTCAAAAAAAGAGGGTAATAGCCTCTGATTGTTGTCTTCTTTATAGGAGCAGAAATCACCTGTCCTCCATCAATTTGCTCGTTATTCTCAATTAATGCCAAGAAAGACCGTGTTTAGATTCTTGTCTTAGTTTCTTAAGGCTTTCATGAGAGAATACTACAGAATAGGTAATAAAAACATCCGAAATTTTATTTTCTCATGATCAAAATGTCTACAGGGGTTGGTTCCTTCTGAGGGCTAGAAAGAAAGAATGTGTTTGAGGAGTCTCTCTGTGGCCTGTAGACGGCCGTCATCTCTCCTTGTCTTCACATGGGCTTTCCTCTGTACATGCCTATGTCCATATTTTCTCTTCTTACAAGGACATTAGATTGAATTAGAGCTCTCACAATGACCTCATCCTATTAATTAGTTAATTAATTTTTAAAGATTTTATTTATTTTATATGTAGAAAGTGTGTGCACGAATAGGGGAGGTACAGAGGGAGGGGGAGAGAGAGAATCTCAAGCAGACTCCACACTGAGCATGGCCACCAACATGGGGCTCTATCTAACAATCCTGAGATCATGACCTGAGCTGAAACCAAGAGTTGGACACTTAAACGACTCAGCCACCCAAGCACTCCTCTGTTCTTTAAATAAAGAAGAAATAAAAAAAGAAAGTGGGGAAAAATTAGTAGACTGCATCATTTGGCATTGGTTTAATGGATCCTCAGAATAAAATATTTATTTAAATAGTAAAATATATATATATATAAAATTCAACCCCACAGATTTGGAAAGAGCTTGTGTCTCATTGTAAAGTTCTAAACTTCAATATAAGAAATGGCAAATTTCTGTTTAGAAAATGATTCTTTGTGACATTTCAGTGAGTTGTCAAATCTATAACCTCCAATTTCTGAACTGTTGCTGGAGGACAGATGCTTTTCCTGTGGGGGTTACACCTCTGTGAGTGGTTAAAAAAGGAAGGCAGAGCTTTCTGCACACAGTACCACTATTCACTGAAGAAGGTTATTTTCGTGCTAAATCATCTGCACAAAACCATATGGCTAGAAGAAAATAGACTGCAAGCCAATATACAGCATCTCCAGAGGGCACTAGACTGGCGTTAGATGCCTGCTGATATGTTTGCTATTTGAATAGACACCTTCTTTTCCTTGGCTCATTGAAGGAAACTGTTTTGGAACATCAATTCCACTTTAGAAGATAGAATAGAACAGACTGTTTTCAAGTAAGAAAAATATATATGTCTATATATTTGTGTATATATATATGTAATATTTATGTATACTTTTCTGATTTCTAGATATTATCTAAGGTCTTTTGCTGATCTTTGTCACAGAAATTATATAAATTTCTCTCAACCCATCCTAATTCCTCTTATGCCCTGAATTTTGTTCCCTCCTTCAAAATTTATATGTTAAAGACCTAATCCCAGTGCTTCAGAATAACTGTATTTGGAGACAGTGTCTTTAAAATAGTGATTACATTTAAATGAAGTCTAGGGTGCCTGGGTGGTTTAGTTGGTTGAGCGTCCAGCTCTTGGTTTCAGCTCAGGTCATGATCTCAGGGTTGTGAGATCAAGCCCCATGTTGGTCTCCATGCTCAGTGCAGAGTCAGCTTGACCTCTTTTCTCTCCCTTCTCCCTTCTCCCTCTGCTCTTCCCCAGCCCACCCTCACTTGCACATATGGGCATGCTCTCTCTTTCAAAATAAAATCTTAAAAAAATAAAAGAATGGAGACTAGCAGATGATTAAATACTTTCAGTATTTAACACTATGCTGCCACAAGAAATTATACATAATTGTGCTATATGGTCATAAGTCTGTTTCTGATTTTATTGCATAAATGCTTTGAGACTAGAAGAAAATGCAGTATTTTTCAAACCATACAGTTTATGTTTAAAAAATGAAGGCAGGAAGAGTAATTTATAGTAAATAGGTAATACAGAGACAAAATGTTAGAGCCAACACTGAAAACTATGCTCCCAGTGGTTTCATTTCTATCTGGTAGAAAAAAAAAAAGATCCTGGTTAATACATATCATAGTACTTTTCATTCAGTTCATACACAAATATGTTGTGTAGGCATTATTCAACACTCTTGGGATACACAAATGATTAAAACAAAGACCTTTGCCCTTGTAGATTTTATATTTTCATAGGAAAAGATCTGCAATAAAAAAGAAACACAGAAGATATGTAAATTACATATTATTTTAGAATTCACAAGAAAGAAAAAGTAGAACAAGTTAAGGTTAATCAGGATGCCCTGTTGGAGATGAGGGGCTGGATTTTAAGTGAGTGGTCAGGACAGGACCTCAGAGGCTGCTATAGGTCATACCATTTTATAATAGAAAACATAGTGCCTGAAATGAATCATTTTCTCATTAAGTCTTCTTCCTTAAAATAAACTTTCAGAGTAAGTTATGAAAAAATTTACAAAGTACATCTACTTTTAAGGTATTTTATTAAATAGCATGTTGCTTTGTCCGTCTGTTTAATAAGTGGTGATACCTTACTTCCGTAGTTTTCCATTGTCCCTAAGAAACCTGCTTTGAACTAGCTAGCTAGTTTCCCATTTCCTTCTTCTGACTCTAAACCTGTGCCTCACATTTCACTTCTATATCTTTAGACACGAGAATGTCACCGATACTGCAACATCATAAGGCATTTGTTTCTTTTAGGCACTCTCTGTAATCTTTATTCATTTTTGTATCTAAATGCCATGTGACATAAAATGGAAAGAAGCCCAAACTTCCAAATAAAAATTACCAATGGTAATGTGTTATTGAATAACCCCAAGGTGCATATTCTCCCAGGTTAATTTGCTGTTAGCAGTGCTGATCCCACAATTCATGGTTTTGTTGTTAGGTTTTAAAAGAAAGTCCCTAAGCCCATGAAAGGTTAGCAAAAGGGCAAAATAGTATTTTTAACGAGAGAGGAAACGAAGATAAAGGAGCACAAAGGCAGAGAGGGTAACTTTAAAATATACAATGCTCTGTGAAGCTGGCAAAACATTATGAGACATCTAATTTCAGCTGTCAAAGGGACTCCCATTGATTTTAAGGCTCATTATACGCACTCTTAGGGTCCTCTAAAGGGAGTCTTATTTATTTGGCTCTTATATAACCTATCTTTCTCAGGGGAGAGTTAATAGTACTCTCTAGTAGGAAAATAGCAGCTTATTTTGGATTAGAATAGTTGTCAGTCCATTTTACTTCTGTTTGGATTCAAGAAAATAAAAGGCTTTGACTTTTTCAAGGTATAGAAGTCAAGAGAAATCCAGGAACCCAAAATCGCGACTCTAAATGCTAGCCATCTTTGTCCTCCTCCACATGCTTTTGTTAGTATCTGATCCATTTATTTTTAGCCTCCCAACACTGATCCCATGAAACTGTTTCTGAAAATGAAAAGAATATCATGACTCAGCTAAAAATATTTCTTTTGTATAAAAGCATTTAAAAGCTGGCCAAAAATTAAACCCAGACCCTGATCAAAAGAATCTGTTTAGAAAATATAATGTGTATTTACGGATGACTCATTTCTGTTGTTGTAAAATATTCTTTTCTAAAAATACCTTGGCAGTAGCTTATTCAAAGAAGCCATTTTACTATCTCACTTTCACAATATGACATAGTTATTCTAATGGTACTTATAAATGGAAAATGTAATTGTTTTCCTTTGGGCATTATAGATTCTTTTGTCATTTTATATTAAGTCTATTTGTTACAGAATGAGGGGTTTTGTCTTTAGATCTCTTGTAATGAGTTCAGTAGGTTATTTCAACTTCTGATGTGGTGTGCCGTGTAATCCCAAATGTTAGACTCTAGAATCTAATCATGCTTTCACTGGCCTAATTGTTTAAAGGTAAAATAACAGGTCAAGTAATATTTTACAGCTTAATTAACTATACCAGAGAGGGAATAATTTGGTAAAGTTCCAAAAATGATTGATTTTCTGCAATCAACCAAACCCTCAGATTGGTGGGGGTCTGAGTAAACCTTGTGTTTCCTAAGTCAAAATGTGAAATCTGTGAATCTTGATAGATGGCTGGAACATGGCAGGTCTGGGTTTGCATGACATGTCTCAGGTCCCCAGAAGTCTGTGTTGCGTGTTCTATAATATCACCCACTTGTGTGGATTCTGAGCACATTTCATGAAGTTAGAAGAAAAGACAGACAGTGCAGAGAAATATCTTAGAATTCCTCCTTGCATATCCTGGAAAATCTTTCAAGGCAGCTAACTTTTGAGGAGATAGTCTTAAATTCACAAACACAACAGGACCTTATTTATTTATTTATTTATTTATTTAAAGATTTTATTTATTTATTAGAGAGAGAGAGAGAGAGAAAGAAAGATCATGATCTGGGGGGTGGGGTGGAAGGAGGCTGAGGGAGAGGGAGAAGCAAACTCCCCACTGAGCAGGGAGCTCAACGCAGGGCTTGATCATAGGACCCTGAGATCATGACCTGAGCTGAAGGCAGATGCTTAACTGACTGAGCCAACCAGGCTCCCCAACAGGACTTCTTAAATGCACGGCAATTTTAGAATGTCAGTGGAGACATCCTGGGGATGACATTTTGGCATTTTGAACACAGTAACTCCTGGGACAAGAGTGATATGCAGAAATCTTGGTAAAAGAACAAAAAATAGTGTGGAAGAAGTAATGAGCAAAGGCCAAAAATTGATAACTGAAAAATAAGCCTACTCTTTTCTTTTGGAGGCAAACATATATACCTCTTACCCCGAAAACCTTCCTATACCAGTTGCCAGGCCTAGAAGAAGTCAAAGAACTATCAGTAGCATCCAGATGGCTGGACCAATATAAGGTGTCTTTTTCCTTGCTGGCATTTAAAACTCGGTACGAAAATTTATATCATGATATGAGTGATTTTATTTGTGTGTGTGTACTTTTTTGTTTTCGTTTGTTTATTTTGTTTTTAGATTT
This sequence comes from Mustela lutreola, assembly GCF_030435805.1. Classification (NCBI taxonomy): domain Eukaryota; kingdom Metazoa; phylum Chordata; class Mammalia; order Carnivora; family Mustelidae; genus Mustela; species Mustela lutreola. Next base: position 111,418,475 of record NC_081297.1, read on the forward strand.
TACCTATTGATATGACAGAGAGAGGCAGTGCAAGCGTAAGGAACAGCAGGCAGAGGGAGAAGCAGGCTCCCCATCATACAGAGAGCCCGAGGTGGGGCTCAATTCCAGACCCTGAGTTTATGACCTGAGCTGAAAGCTCGGTTGACTGAACAACACAGATGCCCTTTTATTTGTGTTTTGTAGAGACATTTAAGAAGGAAGGTATGGGAATTAATGCACCTACAATTTGGGTAGCGCTTTTATATTTTTTTTATCTCATTTCACCTTACATAAACTCCATGAGTTAAGTACAGTTTCCTCCACCTTAGAAATGAGGAAACTGAGGCTCACAGGTTGTGTAGCTTGATCAGTGGCAGACCCAAGAAGTGGTGCAGGTATTTATGAACCTGATTAATAAAGCTTGTACTTTGGCAACTTCAAAATACTGGTATTGGGCTCGGAACTTGAGTTAGGTTATTTATGTCTTATAGCAAGTAGTGACTCCAGTATCATTGTCTTGTTATTATCCCATTATAATCATCATTTTACAGAGGCAGAGACAATTTTAGAGAGGTTTAGAGGAATGTTTCCTAAAACTCACTGACTCATCAGAATTATATGACAACTTTTTAAAATTTTGGACTCAAGGGATCCATGCTTAGATATTCTTATTTAATCACTCTTTCGTGAGGTATTTATAATTTTTTAAACTTTCCCAGGTATTTGTAACATGCCACTAGGGTTTGGAAGCACTGATGAGTGGACATTTTTACAAATTGGAAGAACAGGTATTTGAATGCTTATCTATCTATGCTCTACCATGATGTGAAGCTGGGATATAGGAGATATTTGTATACTATTATCACCTTATTGACATTTTGTAATTTAATGCTTACAGTGATGCTCTGTGATAAATACTTCCCTCCTGGGGCTTAATGGACACAAATACCATTACATGTTGTATTATTTATTGTTGTGTAACAATCTTACTACAAATTTATCAGCTTTACATAAAACACACTGGGGAATTCTACCTCCAGGAAGATAGAATGGATATAACTTTGCCTATTTTTTTTTTTTTTTTTGATAAGTGAAAGTAAAATCTCTGGGCATTATATAGAAAGCAAACAGAAGAAAACTGAAAGGTGGAGAGAAGAAGGAAGACTGGCGAGGGATCTTGGGACCTAGAAATTGACATGATTGTGAGTTTTCTTTATTTGTTTTTTGAGATGACATTATTTGTTTTTCAACATGATAATTTATAATTTAATCATAATCATATTTCTATTATTTATTTATTTTTAAGATTTTATTCATTTATTTGATGGAGAGAACAGCAGAGGGAGAGGGAGAAGCAGACTCCCTGCTGAATAGGGGGCCTTATGCAGGGCTTGATCTCAGGACCCTGGGATCATGATCTGAGCTGAAGACAGATACTTAACTGACTAAGCTACCCAGGCATCCCACATTCATATTTTTTAAAAAACAGCTTTATTGGGATGTAATTTACTTACTCTATAATTCATTCATTTCAAATGTAAAATTCAATGGCTTTTACTATACTCCCAGTTATGTGCAACCATCATTACAATTTCAGAACCCTTTCATTGCCATAAAAAGAACCAACCCTATAAAATTTAGCTGTCATCCCTACTTCCCTAAGTTCTAAGAAACCTCTATTACACTTTCTTTCTCTACAAACTTAACCTACTCTGGATATTTCATATAAATGAAATCATATAATATGTGGCCTTTTGTCTCTGGCTTCTTTCACTTAGTATTGTATTATCAAAGTTCATTTATGTTGTGGCACGTATCAGTATTTTATTCTTTTTTATGGCTGAATTATATTCCCTCATATGCATTTGTTTATGCATTTGTTGACTAATATTTGGATTGTTTCCACTTTTGGCTAATGTAAACAGTACTGCTAGGAACATTCATGGATTAGTTTTTCCTTGAACACATGTTTTCAATTCTTTTGGGTCTTTCCACTCTACAAGTGGAATTGCTGGATCATTGGGGTAATTGGTGTTTGCTTTTTTGAGGAGCTGTCAAATGTTTTTCACAGCTGCACACTTTGCAGTATTCAATTTATGATGGTTCTTTTCCACAACATCACCAACACTTGTTTTTGTCTATTATTATTAGCATTATTATTACTACAAGTGCTACAACTAGCCTAGTTGGTTTGAAGTGTTATCTCATTGTGGTTCTGATTTATATTTCTCTAATGATTAATGATGAGCATATTTTATGTGCCTGTTGGCTATTACTATATATGTGGGAGATGTTTTTTTCAAGTCCTTTGTCTATTTTTTAAATTTGGTTGTCTGTCTTTGTTGTTGAGTTGTAAGAGTTCTTTATGTTTTCTCAGTACTGGACTCATCAGATACATTATTTGGAATTAAACTGGAAATTGGTAACAGAAAAATAACAGAAAAATTTCCAACACCTGGAAAACTGAATAGCACATTTCTAAATAATTCATTGATCAAAGAGAATATCTCAAGGAAAATTTAGAAGTACACATTGAGCTGAATAAAATGAAAATGCAACATATTAAAATTTGTGGAGTACAGTTAAATCAGTGCCAACAAGGAAATTTATAGTATTAAAAGAATATATTGGAAATAATGTAATGTTTCCTCCAAGAAATCTTAGAAAAGAAAAAGAAATCCCAAAGTAAGCACGAGGGAGGAAATAAAGATGAGAGTAGAAATCAATAAAATTCATTCACTACATCAGAAACATGATGTGCTATATGCTGGCTAACTGAACATAATAAAAAATACATTGTACTAATAAAAAAAAGAAGTCAATAAAATTGAACACAGAATAGTAAAAACCAACAATATAAAGGTCTGGTTCTTTAAAAAGATCAATAAGATTGGCAAATCTTCAGCAAAACTAACAAAAAACCCCAAACAAAACAGAAATTACTGGTATCAGGGATGAAACAGGGTACATCACTACAGATCCTGAAAACATTAAAAACATAATGAGGAATCCATGAACAAATCTACACATATAAATTTGACAACAGACACATATTTCAAAAAATACAAACTGCCTTAATTCACTCAATATAAAATATATAACTAGAGGGTGCCTGGGTGGCTCAGTGGGTTAAGCCGCTGCCTTTGGCTCAGGTCATGATCTCAGGGTCCTGGGATCTAGTCCCACATCGGGCTCTCTGCTCAGCAGGGAGTCTGCTTCCTCCTCTCACTCTCTATCTGCCTGCCTCTCTGCCTACTTGTGATCTCTGTCTGTCAAATAAATAAAATCTTTAAGAAAGAAAAAAATATATATATAACTAGAACAGCCCCATAAATATTAAGGAATTTGAATTAACAATTTAAAACAAAACAAAACAAAATCTAGTTCCAGATGGTTTCACTGGAGAATTATATACCAAACTTTTAAAGAAGATTTAACACCAGTTCAAAATAGCTTCTTCCAGAAAATAGAAAAAGAATGATCATTCCCAATTCATTTTATGAGCTAGTATTATTGGGATACAAAAACTAGACAAAGACAGTAGTACAAGAAAAGGGAACTACAGACTGATATCCCTCATGAATTAGATGCATCATTCCTTAAGAAATTATTAGCAGGTAGAATTTAGTCATAAATAATTATATATCACGATCAAGTAGGTTTTATTACAAGATGCAAGGCTGTTTCAATATTTGAAAATACATGAATATAATCCACCAAACTAACAAGCTAAAGGAAAATCCACATGATCACATCACTCATTTCAGAAAAAGAATTTGACAAAATTTCCCACTCTTTTATGATAAAGTCTTTCAGAAAACTAGTAATAAAGGGAAACTTCCTCAGCTTGATAAAAAATCATATATAAAAATCCTACAGTCAAAATTATACTTCATGAAGAAAGACTGAGTGCTTCCTTCTTAATTTCAAGAACAAAGCAAGGATATCTGTTCTTATCACTCTTACTTAACATAGTACAATTTAACCAATACAGTAAGAAAGGAAATTTTAAAAATGCAGATTAAAAAAAAGAGCTAAAATTGTCTTTCCTTATAAATGACACGATAGTCTACATAGATTATTCCAAGAATTCTTTTTTTTTTTTAAGGTTTTATTTATTTATTTGACAGACAGAGATCACAAGTAGGCAGAGAGGCAGGCAGAGAGAGAGGAAGGGAAACAGGCTCCCCGCTGAGCAGAGAGCCTGATGCGGGGCTCAATCCCAGGACCATGAGATCATGACCTGAGCTGAAGCAGAGGCTTTAACCCACTGAGCCACCCAGGCGCCCCTAATCCAAGAATTCTTAAACAAACAAAAACAGTTTAAGCAACATCACAGGTTACAGAATAAATGTACAAAAATCAATTTTAGTTCTAAATGCTCGCAAAAACGTTGACAGAATTACTAAAACAAATGAAAAAGGAATGATGGGTATAAATTTTACAAAAAAAAAGGACATGTGCAGGACTCATGATGATAACGAAACAATGCTGATTACAAAAAAATCATAGAATCTATGCCTAAGAATCTAAATAAATGGAGAAATATGATGTTTTCATAGATTGGGAGATTCAGATAGTAAATATGTCAATTCTCTCTGAATTGATATACAGATTTAAAATGATCATAATAAAAATCCCATCATGATATTTTGTAGAAATAGACAAGATTATTCTAAATTTATATCAAAGGCAAAGAAACTGAAAAAGGTGATCAATTTGGTAAAAGATGAATAATGAAGAGGAATCAGCCTACCAGATTTTAAGACTGATTATGTTACTCCAACATAAAATGGCAACATGAGGGTCCTTATACTGATGGGAATTTTTTATACCTTGAGGGTATCAATATCAATATCCTGGTTGAGATACTATGCTGTAATTTTGCAAAAATGTTTCCATTAGGGAAACTGAGGAAAGGGTACATAGTATATCTCTGTAGTATTTCATATAACTACATGGAAATTCACAACAATCTCAAAATTAAAAATTTAATAAAAATATTTGCATTCATTATCTCACATTTTCTGTGTGCTGGAGCTCCAAGCATAGCTTCACTGGGTCTGCTACAAAGCTAGAGTCAAATGGTTAGGCACAACTGCATTCTCATCTAAAAGCTTGATAAATGTGCTTTTAAACTCGGGTAGTTACTGTCAGTATTCACTTTTTGTGGATGGTTAGAGCTAAGTCTTCAGTTTTGTGCTGGCTGTTAGTTAGAGGCCACTTTCAGTTCATTCATATGTGGCTTTCCCAATATTGCTTTGTCAAAGCCAGTAAGAGAGGTGGACTCTTAGCTGGACAGATGTCATAACTTTATGTAAGAATATCATGGAAGTGACATTCCATCACCTTTGCTGTATTCTATTGGTTAGAAACAGTATCATCACCCTCAAGGAGAGGGGATTGTATAACGTCATGAGTACCAGAAGATAAGGATGATTGGAGCTCTCTTAGAATCTCTCCTGCAGATATGTTTATACACGATCCATTCAAAAATCACTGGTTTTGATATAATTGGGGATGTCTACCTTATTTTACAGTATGATTTAAAGTATTCCTGTGGGGGTGCCTGGGTGGCTCAGCGGGTTGAGTGGCCAACTCTTGAATTCAGCTCAGGGTCATGGGATAGAGCCCTGCCCTGGGCTCTGGGCTCTGTGCTCTGTGGGGATTCTGCTTGGTATTCTCTCTCTCCCTCTGCCCCTCCTGGATCTAAAGTAAATAAATAAATCTTTAAAAAGTAAAGTATTACCACCTATGTTCTACATTTGGAACGTCTATAGCAGGTTGTAGAACTGAAGGAGGTTAAAATATTTTTATCGTAGGAAATAAGATATATAGAAGCAGATTGGGAAATACTGCATCTTATTTACATTACATATTTTTAGATTATGATATATCTTTTGGACTTACAGAGAACTGTTATGTTTATAACTTAATAATCAGGAGAGGTTGACATAATATCCTAAGAAACAACATTATTTTTTGGAAAAAAATTATTCTTTGGAAGAAACTTTTCTACTGCATCCTACCTTTGTGGCAAAAGTTCTCTTTTTAGAGGCTCCTGACTTGCCCTTTCAGTGGAGCATGTGGCTCTTGATCTTGGGGTTGTAGGTTCAAGGCCTTGGTTGGGTATAGAGATTATTTAAAAATAAAATCTTAAAAAAATTGTCTTTTTAGGAAACTCAGTTGCCTTATAAAGCTTAGAAATATCTTTAAAATAGAAAAAATATTCCATGTGACATTTTTTTTTGTGGAGAGAATGTATTCAAATTCTTAGTGACCTAGTAAATATATTCAAAGTACAATTCTTTAGTTAAGTAATAAATTTTAGGGTTTTGTGAAGACTTACATTGTTAACCTATTTTTATATACTAGAACATAAACTATTTCCTTCTTAGAGGATTGTGATATGACACTTTTCATTCTTTTTATGCTTCTTGGGTATTCCCAAGATCTCTTAAATATTCCTTATGATGCCTCTGAAAAAAATTTCAAATATCTCCTTTTTTAAAAGACTTTTTAAAATTTATTTATCAGAGAGAGAGAACAAGCAGGGGGAGCAGCAGGCAGAGGGAGAAGCAGACTCCTCACTGAGCAAGGAATCCAACGTGGGACTCCATCCCAGGATGCTGGTTCATGACCTGAGCTGAAGGCAGATGCTTACCCGACTGAGCTACCCAGGGGTCCCTCAGATATTTCTTAATGTTGAAATAATGTAGATCACCTGGAAATAATAACAAAAACTATAATCATCATCGTAACATGAATAATTCACCAAAATAATAACTGGTATCTGGAGAGCACTAATTTCTGTAACAGAAAACAGGTGAGATCAGAAATGAACAACTCCCTCTGCTTTCCTTTTTCTCAAAAAAGAAAAAAAAAAACAGTTTTCCTTCCTTTAGTACATTTGGAAAAAAAAGAGATTTTTCTCATATCCCTGATGAGTCACTCTCCATATGGCCCTCACTTCTCTGTGTGCCTGATCTAACCATGCCCACTGCATGCTCAGGCTGCTTTGTACCCAGCTGATCACTGGCCCTTTTTGCCTCATTCCCCATGGCGCCACTAAAACCAGAGTGCTGATGGAAACCACCTTCTACTAAAATTATAACAGGTAATAGAGGGGTTTGGCACTGTACTGAACAAAGAACAACATATCCATTGTTATAATCAGGATTTTTACAAGTCTTTTGGCTTTCTCTGTGTTAGAGAATAATTTTACTGACCAATAGTCTCATCTGGCCTCTGCTTTTGTCATAATGCTGGACCTTCCCTCCATGGCCTTGTCCATCTCTACAAAATTCCCTCCTGTATCCCTGTATCCAAATGTGTTTTTTTTTTTTTTTTAATTACTTCACGATCCTCCTACACCACATCCACAAGGCCTTAGCTTTCATAATCCTAAAAGCCCCTATTTAGATGTCTAGATAAGGTAGTTTTTTGTCTAAAAATAATTCTGTTATTTTCCAAAGGCATCTAACTTAAATTCTTGGTAGGTTTAAAAGGAACACTTTTTCCAGCTTTGTAATGATAACCGCTACCATTCCTTGAGACATAAAATGCTGATAAGTATTATTTATTGAGCTCTTTCATCATGTTATGGACCATTTTATGTATTTCACACTTTATATATTTTGAGTCATTTAAGTCTCAAAATAACTCATTGTTCCATTTACAATGCAGTGATTGTGAGAAGAGACTTTATGTTTTAAAAGCATGTATATCCCACAACACTACCAGAGAAAAATTAATTTTCCCCAGACTTCAAGACTAGGGACCTCCTATATAGGGAGTTTTGATAATTTTTCTGGTAAGGATTGCAAGGTATTTCTGTCTACGGAATCTCCCAAATTAATCATGAGACCTCACTATAAACAAACCTAGATTTCTTAAAAAAAAAAAAAAAAAAAAAAGGAAAAGAAAAAAAAAAGAGGGGCTCCTGGGTGGCTCAGTGGGTTAACTTTGGATCAGATCATGATCCCAGGGTCCTGGGATAGAGCTCTGCATTGGGCTCTCTGCTTAGCAGGGAGTCTGCTTCCTTCTCTCTCTCTACCTGTCTCTCTGCCTACTTGTGATCTCTGTCAAATAAACAAATAAAATCTTAAAAAAAAAAAGGATGTATACTTTTGTGATATCATTATCTGTTGTGGTACCTAGAATAATGTATCCTTACCCCACCTCCAAGATGTCTACATCTTAGTTTCAGGAAACTATGAGTATGATTACATGACAAGGGGAAATTAAGATCACAGAAGTAATTAAGTTTGTTTATCAACTGACCTTAAAATAGATTATCCTTGATTATTGAATAGGCTCAAAGCAATTGTAAGGCTTTAGAATGAGGGAGAGAGAAGAATCAATATCAGAGTGTTTCAATGTAAGCAAGACTTGACTGGCCAATACTGGTTTTGAAAATGGAGGAGGATATGAACCAAGGAATGAAGGCAACCTCAAGAAGATGGAAAAAATGAGAAAATGAAATCTTCTCTAGAGTCTCCAGAAAGGATTACAGTCCTGCTGACACCTTGATTCAGTTCAGTGAGACCCATTTTTGCACATCTGACCTCCAGAACTATAGGATAACACATTTGTATTACTTTAAGCCACAAAACTTGTGATGATTTTTTATAGTAGCAATGGGAAATTATTAATTCATTTTTGACTTTTTGTTATTTCTTATTCCCTGTTTCCAGTTTGAAAATCATGCTTATTTGATGTGTCAGTTGACACATGATTTTGGCATTATTTCTGTTTCACTATTTTCCCTCTCCTTGACACTTCCAAGTAGCAGAACTTGCATTTTCTCTTCTTCTTAATCCTAACAAATTCCAAAGATCATTTTATCTTTCATAAAAAAGAAAAGCAAAAATAAAATAAAATAAAAAGCAAAATGAAAACAGCAACAAAAAATTCAGCCTTCCTTGGAATTAGGCTTTCAAAACTTTATTTTAGTCAAAGGCAATAGAAGATAAGGCAATAAAGTGTTCTTTAGATGGCATGAAGCTTAGAGGAGGTGAAACATAAGAATTGTGTGGAAGGGGGGCACCTGGGTGGCTCAGTCATTAAACGTCTGCCTTCAGCTCAGGTCATCATCCCAAGGTCCTGGGATTGAGCCCCGCATTGGGCTCCCTACTCAACAGGAAGCCTGCTTCTCCCTCTCCTACTCCCCTTGCTTATATTCCCTTTCTCACTGTGTGTCTCTCTATCAAATGAATTTTTAAAAAAGAGAGAGAGAGAATTGTGTGGAAGATTTAAGGTATAAGTTGTCTAGGTATAAAGGAGTTGGAGTAGGAGTATGGTCAAGGCAGCCAGATACAACAACATAAATCCAATATGAAAATTGCTTGAAGTGTAAGATCACTGGTTGGGTGTAAGAGATGAAGAAAGGTCATAGATTGACCTTCTAGGAAATTTGGATTTTATCTTGGAAGCTACAAGGAGTCTGGGACATATATAACCTAAGAGGGACTTGATCATAGTTGATTTGGAAAACAAATGATGAAAGCAATGCAGTGAATGGAATTATGCAGCAAATCTAGAGGCAGACAAATGAGTCAAGAAACTTTTGAAGTACACCAAGGGAAGGATAATAATAGTTACAACATACACTGGTTGCCTTGGGTGTGGGTGGAAAGAAGTAAGGAGATTTGAAAAATATCAAGAAGACAGAATCAATAGTATTTATTGACTAAATGTGGAGTGTAAGAAGGCAAAAGAAGTCATGTTGCTGGTGTGGATGAAAGAATGTATGGTGTATTCACCAATCTGCAAAATATAACAGATTTGAGAGAGAAGATGTGGTGTTGGATTTTAGTTGGGTTTGAGTTACTCTGGATAATTCCATTGGAAATGTGAATCACTTTCTTATAGAATTTTACTTTGTGTTCCTATTGAGTATCTCTAAGATTCAGGACCTACTTCTTGCAAACTGATAAATAACCAAAGTCTTTCCTTGGGATGTGTTGTGCCAGCACCTGCCAAGTAATCTATGATCATATGCAGATCTCTTCCATTAACTCAAGTTCACTTTTTTTTTTTTTTTGTTTTGTTTTTAGCAAATTAACAAAATAATTAAACATTGGAACATCATGAAGACATAGTGGGAAACCACAGGGAGGCCTGATATTTAATAAAGAAGTAGTGGTACAAATTAAAGCTTAGATATATAACAAAATGATACAGTTGAAGCAAATGTAAGAGACAATGATATCACAAAGCCTGTAAGAGGTCAATATGATATTTGGGACAATTGGTGAAAAGGTTTTATTGACTACTTTAACATTGAAGTTTGGCCACATGAAAAACTGTGAATGATTTAATAATGCCAGATCAATGACAATAGACCCTGCTAATCAAAATCTACTTACTGTTCTGCTTATTGAACTGACTGCTTATTGTACCTCACGAAGTAAAAATGAATTGTTATAACTTGTAGTATTAAAGGTTCATTGTTAGTACTTTTGAGGATTACCTATGAGCGTTGGTACTGTGCTAAATATGGTAATGAAATTAAGAAGAATGTAAGATGGAATACCTGTCTCCAGGGAGCTTACATACCTTTTAGGAGAAGAAAGGTTAACAAGCACAGGAAGTCTCTAAAATTATTTAAAAAACAAACAAACAAACAACTAAATAAAAATCAATTATCTGTGTATCTTATACATGGGGAATTCAATAAATGCTAGAAAAATTTATCTGTAATATTTTATTTTATTATTATGACAGTTCTATAGAGCAAACTATTATTTGCCTTATCGAATTAGTAGAACTACTTGAAAATAAATCTCTTACATGTATGAAAGATTCCAAAAAGTAAAGACAATGTGCTGTTTAGCTAAACAACCAAAGTATCAAAAAGGCACATCTACTAATTGCTGATTGCTATATTTTTAGCGTGTAACTTTTGTATATTTCAAGAATATCCTGTAATAAATGAGCATGTACTTAAACTAATGTGATTTTAATTGAGGCTTGGGGGCCTTTGAAAATATGCCTCTACAAACAGCCCCAGGAACAATGACTTCCTGCAAGGGGAAGAGACAGATATTTTGAAAGTCTAGGAGAGCCTGTCTAGCATTTTAGTCTCTGCTCTGCAGAGCAAATCCCTTGCATGCTTTAAAAAAGATTGATTTTTGATGTAAAGGCACATTTAATCATAGCTTTGAAAGTCTAAAAAGTGTCTGTGAGGGTTTCTCAGTGGACTGGAAATCTATTAGTATATAGTCAAGAGGCCACTGAATAACAGACATCAAACTTTTCAAGTGTTCTGATGCAAAATTTGATGGGACATACCAAAGTACTACATTTCTAAAAGCATAGCATTGAAGGTCCACCAAACAGAAATAAGAATAACAAAATAATTTCTTATGAGGTATTATTGTGGTCATGGATCCTCCATCTTATAGTAGAAGTTAACCAACCCTGTAAGCATTTCAAAATAAACCTGAGCTTATAAAAAATACTACCATCTAGAAAAGATTCAGTGGCATTGGCTATCATATTCAAAGATTCTAGGTTCTTCCAAACCCATTGTAAAACAAGGTATATGCTTTATTCCCTATCATTTAAGTTATGTTTCTGTGCCTTTAGAGTATATTGATAAGCTGTGGTCATAATCATGTCCTACTGGCCTACAGGACAGAGTAATTCCTTTGTATCTTCTCTCATTTGGTTTTATAGTGCTAATTTCTGAAGTGTTCTCCATTTTGATTCCATTTTCATTAATTTTCCTCTCTGCCACCACAGTTAACTCTTTAAAATGCAATCCAAGGCATGTTACCTACTACTTAAAATCTTTCTATTGTCACTATTACCAGAAAAATAAATTCAACACCAGAAGCTGTGACTTGACTCAGGAAAATTACGTGGACAAGCAGGCAGAGAATATATGCCAGGTGTCCCCCGGTCTTCTCATTGGTCCCCCAACATTGGAGGTGTGGTGCAACCAACCAAGTGAGATAGCACTTGGGGGATGGCAGTTTCTAAAGTACATTTGTTATTTCAATAGTCCAGATTAATCTGGTTAGTTTGTCAAATTCACACTGTAATTGAAATTTTGCCCAATTTGTTATTTTTATATCTCATATCTCATGTACTTTATTTATAAATTCTACTCAAATTCAGGAAGAGTGAAGTTTGGTCATAATAATTTTCATACCTCATGTACTTTATTTATAAATTCTACTCAAATTCAGGAAGAGTGAAGTTTGGTCATAATAATTTCCAAAGAACTGCTAAAATGAAGACAACATGAATGATAAGAAAGCTATGTAAAAAAAGAAGATATCATTTCAGTTATCTTTTAGTCAATGTATACTGACTCCTCCTGTTTCTCTTAACCTGGCTATTGACACGATTTCTCCAAAAACATTTTTTTCTTCTCATTTTACCTAGTTTTTCTTTCTAGAATTGACATCCCTTTGTACTTAGTTATTCCTGTTTACTTCTAATGGCTTCTGTGCTCACATTTTCCTTTTTAAAATTTGGGGTCCACATTCTTCCACGAATATGTAAATAAGTGTCATACTCTCGGCACATACTGTTTCTCTTTAGTTTTCCTCTTCTCAAAGGCACTAAAACTCACAATCTCAGAAAAAGACTTCAACATTCTCAAGGGAGAATCTAGGATGTTTCCTTTAATAAAATTCATGTGCTTTACCTATTGCACTTCCTTTGTTGTTTTGAAGGCACCTGCCTACCGCCCAAAGAAGATAATTCTTTCCTCAAGATTTCAACATTTGTTTCACAGTCCTTTGTTCTACCCTGTATTTTAACATTGCTTCTGAAACTACTAATTACCTTACATTTATGCAGACTTCCAATATGCAGTCTTCATTTCTTCTTTTAACGAAGAACCTCATTATATTTATTAGAACACTGTCAACCAGCCAGAGACTATCGATCTAAACCTTCTTTGCAACTGTCCCTGTCTTCCATGTTCCTTAAATGTGCCATGTGACTAAGCTCTGGCCTGTGGGCTAGGAGTGTAAGAGCTATATGATTTCCAGGTCAGTTGCTTGCCTTAAGCTTCCCTTCTTCTGCTTCTTGCAGACTATTTAGAAAAGGAAAGCAGCCTAGGGGAAGGTGAAGGAACAAAACAGAGAGAACCTGAGATTCTGGATTACTTTGAGGAGCTAACCACCTACCCACACCTACATTTGAACTGGAATTTTAGGAAACCGTGTACTTCATGCAAGTATAATTTAGAATGCGTTGTAAAACCAGTTTAGCCTGTATACAATTCAACAAAACATCTTGATGATGCTGCTGAAATTTCTGAGGCCATAGTCCCTCTATGCAAAAACTACAATTCCTTTTTCTGTCTCAGCCACCTACATATTTTAGTAATCTCTGTAATCCAAGAAGTAAAATATCAAAATCTTCTTTCTGGTTACAATCTTTTATACACCTTAATTTTTGTATACTTTAACTTTCTTCTAAGCACCATCTGCTCAGACTTGCTAAGTCTAGACTTGCTTCTCTATCTACATGGATGCCAATTCAGAAGGAGTATCAAGAGAATAGTCAAGGAGGAAAAAATAAGCATCTGTTTGAAAAAAAGAGGGAGGAGGTTTTTACCAATGTCACATGCTACTCCTAAAATCAAATAAGGTGAAATGTGCCTCTTATAGAAAGTTTAGATGGATGTAGAAAGTTCAGGGATGTGGTGAGTATATGCTGAGTATTTACTATAGGAATAAGTAGACACATATGATGTCATTAATTCTAGAGAGCTGGAAATGTAGTGGAAAAGAAAGCAAAAGATAATTAATCTTACTTAATCTATCATGTTTCAGGCATGGAATTCATTCCCTCTCATGACTCTCTAACCCCATTTTTGTTTCCTCTGCTTTCCCCTGACACTTTCTTTGTCTCACTGTTCCATAGTGCCATGTGATCCAGCATCTTTCCCAACATTCTCTCTGAGAAGTTGCAAATGATCTAATCATCAAGCAATCTGGTCTGTATTATCCTCATCTACCTCAGCCATTCCGCATTTTTCTTTCTTTTTTCTTTTTGTCTTGATTTTTAAAAGGTAGGCTTAATTGTCCTATTGATAGAAATAATATCTACTAACTATAAAAACTTTGGAATGTATATAAAGTCATTAAAGTGACTCATAACCTTAAAAATAACCACTGATAAGATTATTATGAGTTGTTTAAGTTTTCTTTGAAATCTCTTATATGATCTGTTTTTAGAAATATTTCCATGATTATGAAAATTTTTATTTTTTAAGGTAAAAATATATAAACTCAGTCTTACCAAGTATATCATTAAAATATTTTATTTAATGTAAGAAATAATAACATGTTAAATCTGTCAGTCATATGGTCAGTTAAATTTGTGTTACTACAGATATTATTTTATGCATTCTGTTGCCATTTAAACAGAGCATAATAGAGGTGCCTGGGTGGCTTAGTCAGTTAAGTATATGACTCTTGGTTTCAGCTTAGGTCATGATCTCATGGGTGTGGGATCAAGCCCCACATGAGGTTCTTTGCTCAAGTGGGGAGTCTGCTTGGTATTCTTTCCCTCTGTCCTCCTACTCAACAACCCCCTACCCTATATACATGCTCTTTCTCTGTCTCACTCTAAAATAAATAAATAAATCTTTAAAAAAAATAAAGAGAACATAATATTCTTTTTCAAAAAAAGATTCATTTATTTGAGAGACAGAGTGGAAGCAGGGAGATGGACTGAGGGCAATGGAAAGAGAGAGAATCTCGAGCAGACCCCCTGCTGAGTTACTTGATCCCATGACCCTGACATCACGACCTTAGCTGGAATCAAGAGTGAACACTAGACAGATTGAGATAATGCTTTCAATTGTATGGAAAAGCTTGGACTTTATCCTAAGGATAAAGAAACAAACCATGAATCAAAGGATTCATTCAAAGAAGTGAAATTATCAAAACAGCATTTTAGAAAAGATCATTCTGGTGGCAATGTGGAGAATGACTTCGATTCTGTTAGTAGTTAAATATGTGAGTCTGGAGCTCAGGAAACAGATTTAAGTAGAAGATCAAGATTTGATGGTCATGAACATGTGGGATAGATATTAACTGGGTGGATAAATAATTGTTTTATTTTTATTTTTTATTTAAATTCTACTAGCTAACATATAGTACATTTGTTTCACATATAGGGTTCAATAATTTATCAGTTGTGTAAAACACCCTAGGCTCATCATATCTTAATGGTCTATTTTATGAGACTTTGTCCAGCTACTGCCTTCACATTTGAACAGCAGCTAGGCAGAATGTGGAAATCATGGGTCACAGTCTTTCCTTTCAACCTCTAGGGGTGTTGTTCCCTTGTGCTCTGGCATTTGGTGTTTGAAAGGAATGTTGGCTCAGTCTTACACTTTGCTTTTTCTTTGTGTGAAGCATTCTTTATGCTTAGAACTCACTAATGTCACCAAGCTATTTTTTGTTGTGTAAATTTTGTTATTAGTTTGCTTGGAAGATGGCTAGTCTCTCAATCTCAAAATATAGATTATTTTTAAAAACTGAGTATTTTTCTAGAATTCCTCTTTGATTATTGTTATAATGTACTTATTCTTCTTTCTTTTATAAATCTCTTATATTATCTGCATTTCCATGAGACTTGCCATTTCTCTCACTTTCTCTGACTGTACACTCTCTTTGTTCTTTTCTTCTGGATTCCTCAGTTCCTTCTCAGTCTTGCCCTGTAAATCACTAATTAAATTTTCTGTGATGTCAGGTCTGCTAATTATTGATTCAGACTAAAGTGTTCTTTAATTCAATAAGTATACTGTTTATCAACACTTTTCCTCATCTTTGTCATCAGTTTCTATTTTATAAGGGCAATGTTTCACTGATTTGGGTGTTTTTTGTTTTTTGTTTTTTTTCTTCTTTTCCTTAAGGAGAATGGGAATCTACCGGATCAGGCACTGTTCTCCTTTTCTTACACTGAAACCCTTTCTTATATGCTTTTTATTGATTTTCTTCTCCTTTTTTTTTTTTTTTTGTTAATTATCTCTTACAAATAAATGCACATTTCATATAGTTTTTTAATTAAACATTGCTTTGTGTTTCATTACAAATTGTCACGACTCTCTATCAAAATCTTTCATAAAGGACCCCACTACTAGTCAGTGCTTCAGTCTGCCTCTTGAAAATCTTTGTAGAGTGTCTCACTTTTCACACAAAATTAACATGTCCAAACTAGACTAAGAATCACCTTCTTCCCCTTCTGAACTCCCACAACTATTATGTTATCATTCTGCCAATCATTCAGGATTAATTGGAGTATCTTTTACTTTTCTTTTTGACCCTTTCTTAAAGATAGTTTCTTGTATCACAATGATTCATGTAGTGTCTCCTTCTTTTTCATGTTACAAATTAATAACTATTTTAATAACTATTTGGTCTTGTCCTACTTCAAAGCAACTCGGGTAATATTGTCAAATTATTCAACTCTCATAATGCCTCTCTTTGAAGCTTTTTATAACTTTTTTGCTTGCTGAATTAAGTACACATTTATTCCTCCCCATGGCATTCAAGACCTGTCAGAATATCACCTAATATTGATCTGATCTACATTTAAAGCCTTGTCTTCCACCAGTTAATGCATACTACATTCTAGATTGATCTACTGGTCTGCAAGTGTGTCTGTGGCTACCCACCTACATCCCAGTAAAAACCATTCCTTTTCCAGTTCATTTTTATTCTATTATGAGACAACAATGTCTAGTTAAGTTAATAGAAATTAAATCTACAAATGTAATGTTTCTTCTTAACTAATAGATGATTCTGACATATACAGCTCAAAATATAACATAATGATGTGTTGGCGTGGATCAATAAAGCACAGCAGGAGCACTGAATAAAAGGAAGAATGCTGCAGGGAATTCAGGGTCAGCTCCACAGAGAAGGTGATTTTAGAGAAGTGAAAGATGAATTTGAAGTTACTATTCAGAGAAGAATGAAATGGTATTCCATAAAGTGGAGATGACATGAGAAGAATTAAAAAAACTGTATAGTTTATGATATATTTGAGAAAAGATAAGTAGTTTGACATATTCACCCTTGATATGCATACAAGGTCTAGAACCTGATCTGGAACATTGTTGTGCTTAAATAGGTATTTGTTGAATGAATGAGTTAAAGACTATAACACTTGAAAGTATTACAGGTACATAATGGAACACAAGATTGGGAAGCAAATATGAAGCTATATTGTAAACATGTGAATGCTAGTTCAGAAGTTTAGACTTTATCTTATGAGTAATTGGGGAGTAGAGAAGATTTTTGCCTCTGTGATTGCATTTGATGTTAGAATGAAAGTTTCAGCCAAATTTTAAGAATATAGGTACCATACCAGGGACTGAAATAAACAGTGAGGCAGACAGTTCTATAGAATTTTCACAAACAACAACTGGCCACAAGTCAAGTTTGCCACAGTCATTGGTCAAAAGGTTATCAAATATATATAAGGTTCATTGAGTGGAGACTGAGAGATAATAGAGGAGGCTGTGATGTGTCTCAGTTCCATTCATAATGGGGAGAGTTGGGTGTGCTTTTCCTTCACCTGTGGTCAAAAGATGTGTTTTAAGACCACTCCAATATCTTAATATGTACTTTCTGCAATTTTTGCAGGGGACTGGGGGGCAGAGATAGAGTAAGCAGATAGTTGACTCCTACTTTCAAATTCTAAAAGCAGAAAAACAACTGGATAACCAACCCAATAGCTAGGGTAAAAGAGATGTTCTTTTTGTTGTAGCAAAAATGATTGAATTTTTGAGTGTTTTCTTTGAGCCCCAGGTAGGTCAGGAACTAATGGAAGTTTCTTTCTAAGGTCTTATGTAAAAGGCTGCCTGCAGGAGCAAACACACTTGAATTTCTGGAATTTGGATTATGTGGGATGTAGAAGTAGTAACTGGGCGTTCAGACTAAAGATACTTTTGTTTGGATTTAGGGAACTGCCAGTAAGAGATCATCAGTGATTGAGCAATCTCCAGAGAGCCCGTGAAAGCTCTAATGAGGGAGAGTCTGCTCTGAACAGCTGCTAGACCTACGAACTGCAGCTCGGACAATAAGTTCTGTTATGTCCTCCATTCTGCTCTGTCCTTCCTGGATTTAACCCACTAGTGTTCAGAAACTAGTATTTTCAAGCTGGGAAGAGGGAGGGAGAAGCTCAACCATGCCCCTTTCTTTATTGTGAGCTCCCTTCTCTCTGCAAACTTCCCCCACCACAGTGGAAAGGATACATGTCTGTGTTTTAAAAAAAAGTTGTACTTAATAATTTACTTATAAAAGTACTTCTAATAATTTACTTATAAAAGTGAGATAGTAATTTTGATTAAAAGTCACCATTTCCTTAGAATGATGAAAAGAATCATAAGAATTTCATCCAGTGGAAAGAAAACACCTAAATATATGACAAGGACAAAGTAAACTTGTTTTATGATCATATCTTATGAGTCATACTTATCTACTATATAGTTACATAGAGAAATTTTATGAACTTATCTGTGTTTGAGAAATATCTTCTACATGATGAAAGAGTAATACTCTGAAGAAGGATAGATGATTCAGGAAGACCATCTCTTCCTGTCAAAGTTCTTCTTTATCATCAAGGTACCGCCTCATATATTAAGTCATGAGTGATTTTCTTCCACTGACTTTTCCCTCCAATCAAAGCTGATCATTCATTAATTTATTCAGTAGTTGTTTATTGAATAGGGTTAGGGTTAGGGTTAGATATTGATCTGATGCTTAGAATGAATCAAGGAATGAAACAGGAAAGAGAATCCCTATCTACATGGGGTTTATATTCTATTTGGCAGAGATGAACAAGATACACGCATGATAGCTGAATAATTTTTACAGGACACTAATAGATAATAATCATAATAGAATAAAAAAACAAGAGTAGGATAAAGAATTTGAAAAAGGGTGGTGGAGTCCGTATCTCAATTTTAAGTAAAGGAGCCATTAGTCCTCCTTTAGAAGGCAATATTTGAGACTGGTCTTGAGAGAGGTGAGAGAGTTAGCCAGGTGATTATATAGAGGAAAGAACCAGATCTAAAGGCTTCATGTGGGATAGTGTCTGGTGATTTGTGTACCACACAGATCTTGTGTGGTCGAACAGAGTAAGCTAGGTGATAGGAGTTGATGAGGTCAAAGATACAATAGTAGACAGATTGTGTAGGGTCTTGAACCTAATTGCAAGGATATTGCAGGAAGCCATTTGAAAATCTCAGTGGAGGAGTGATGTAATCTGATTTATGTTGTAAAAGAATTGCTCCTTTGATTTTTGGCAGCCTTTTTTTTTTTTAATTGTTTATATGGCATTTACCATACCTATTTTTTTTTTTTTTTTTTTTGTAATGTGGTTATTTGTGTGTGTAAGTCTCTTCCAAATTATAAACTAACAAGTGGAAAAAGTCTAGGTCTTACTCAGCTCTCTATCACTTATACTGGATAGTCAGTACCTTGCATATAAATGATACTCAATCCACATGTGTCAGAACATATTTTACATTCCTTTCAGTAAGTGATATTGATATTGTCTGACATTCAAAGAATTACTTCATCAACTATAGCATTTGATTATTCTGGACTCATTATTCTCTTATGCCAAATAGCATAAAATTGACTATAAAATTGCATTTTCTCTATGTTTGACTATGGTATACAAATCAGGTTATTCTGTTCTATCTTGTTATTGTTTGTAATAATGAACTATTTCTTCTTACTCTATCATAGCAAACTGTTTAACCATAACTGGATCTGATTTTTTAATTTGTCATTTTCCTTCTTTAGAACCTGAGCTTCCTGAATATCTTGTTCATTGTTGAATCCCTAGTGTCTAATTCGCTGACACATAGTGGGTAGTCATAGACATTATTGAATGTATAAAAGAATGAAAGGTATCCTATTATCATAACAGCCTCACAACTATAAAGATTCATCCAACTGAATGTGAATCATCCAAGTTTATTTCCATATGTCTCATGGCTTGTCAGAAGTATGGAGTAAATCATGGCATTTCCAAACTTTGAAAGAAAGAGAAAAGAATGAATGAATGAAAGAAGGAAGAAAAAAAGAGAGAACAGAAAGAAAGGAAGGAAGGTTGAAAGGAAGGATGGAAAGAGAGAAAGGAAGGGAAAGAGGGATGTTGGGAAGGAAATAGTGACGGAGAAAGGGAGAGAGGTACAAGAAAGCAGAATTTCCAAATGTATCTCTGTGACGATAGATATATATATATATGGTTTATTTTTAACTAAGACATGGAAGAAGCTCTGGAAACCAGGTAGAAGTTACCCTTTTGTAGGAGAACTTTATAAGATGAATCTTCTTTTGTAAGGGTGTCCTTCTGTGTAGCTAGAGGAAAAGAACACTAAGTTTTTAGAAACTCTGTTAATGGTGAAGGCACTTAGTTAAATGTGCATAACAATCATACTCTTGTTTACTGTGCTTTGTTTGATAACCTCCCAGGATTAGGCTCCCTGCCTTCCCCAACATCTTCTTTTGTCATTAGCTGAGGTTAGTATTTAAGTTGCTGGATAGGGCTATTTTGGGGAGTTACTTAGTTTTCCTGAGTATCTCTCATGTTTGCAGGAGGTGTACATATTATTAAACTGCTGTTTGTTTTGTTTGTTTTTCTCCTGTTAATCTCTCTCTCTTTTTTTTTTTTTTTTTTTTACAGCGAACAAGATAGGATGGGTCTTAGCCAAGAACCTAGAAGGGTAAAGAATTGTTTCTCTTCCTTCATCAAGGAAAAGAGGGAGAAAGGAAAGAAAGCAAATTTCTCAGTGCTGTTGAGGCTAATTTTCTCCCCAAATCCTTTTAAGTTCCCACCTTATCCTCTGCGTACAATTTGTTCCATATTGCTTTGTACCTCACCATTTTTAATGTTTAAACACTGAAAAGTACATTATGAACTAATACTTTCTGACTTGCTTGACATTGAGTGATCAAAAAAAAATTCATTTTTTAGTAGGATTCTTATTCTGTAATAAAGAATAAAAAACTATATAGCTGCTTGTCAAAGAACTGGTAAGATTTACCCAGCCTCTTTTACATATTAGGCAGCAAACATGCCAAACCTAACAGCTGAGAACCTAGTGATTAATGTAGCTGACTGTGGAAATCAACTCCAGTGAACTCATTTCATTGTAGAATGCTTCTTGACCAGAACTTAATAGGCACTTTCTGTGTTTTCATCCAGTCAGCCTGCTGTGTGCAAGATGAATGCAGGTTTAGATAGATTCATTATATCATTTGGAATGTTCTAATCTAGAGAGGTCCAAATTTAAGATTTGAACAATTCAGGTTCATATGGCTTTATAGGTAGTCAGAGACTGTAAGGCACTATTTCTAGGGAGATAAAAGGCATACTTCACGAAATCAGGTATTCTAGGTCCCTGACCATTAAAACTCCTTACATAAAGGAAGGCACCATGGTCATTATTTCGACTGCAAAGGAGAATGCAGGATTTCTAAAAACATCAGAGAACTGAAATCTTATCCTGCCAACATCTTACACAATCTTGTAAGATGTCAAATACATGTTATCTGTGATTCTTTTCAGAATCTCACACGATAAATATAGCATCAGCTTTGTCTAGGAGGTAAGGGAGGAATCCTGCAGTAAGGCATAACAGAGAGGCAGAAATATAGAGGTCAACAGACATGCTTTTCCCTGAGAAAATAGAATTCTATCTTCATGAACAAAATTATCCAGACATTGATCATTTGCTCTATTATATATACACTAAAAAAGAAAAAAAGGAAAATAATAAAATAAACCTTTTACTGAGGCTTCATCAACAGTTTTGTTGTCATGTATCAATAGTTCCTTTTCATAATATCATCTAGGTTTTGGTCTGGATGATTTTTGTCTATGTTGCTCAAACGCTATTACTGGCAACTCTTACCTGACTGTATTTGATTTATCCAGACACTAGCTTCTTTTTTAAGTTTTGTCTTTATCACATGCTAAGGAGAAAAGTTCTCATGGGTTAGAGTGATCAGTTTATCCTGGAATCAGGCAACCTGAGTCTCTTGTTTAGTTTTAAAATAGATTATTGCAGTGATGAGTTGACTAAAGCCTCCCAAAAGATAGATATCCAAGTCCTAATCTTTAAAATTTGTGAATGTGACCTTATTTGGAAAAGGCTCTTCTTAAATGCAGTTAAGGATCTTGAGATGAAACCATCCTGGATTTGGACTGGGTCCTACATCCAGTGTCAGGTGTCCCTATAATAGAAAGTTAGAGGAAGATTGAAGATACAGATACAAACAAGGAGAAAGTGAAATGTGGAAGCAGAGATGGGAGTTACATAGTGGTAAACCAAGACACAGGAAAGATGGCTGCCAGGTACCAGAAGCTAAAACCAGTGGGACAGATTTTTCCTCAGAGGCTCAGAAGGAGCTCTTCACTC
Organism: Mustela lutreola; assembly: GCF_030435805.1. Lineage (NCBI taxonomy): Eukaryota > Metazoa > Chordata > Mammalia > Carnivora > Mustelidae > Mustela > Mustela lutreola. The sequence goes on from NC_081297.1 coordinate 111,440,874, forward strand.
GCCTTATTTTTGAACTTCTGGAATCCATAATAAATTTCTGTTGTTTAAACAAATTACCTGCTTTGTGGTAATTTGTTACGGCAACCTTAGCAAACTAATACAAATGCCTTAGGGCATTGCTAGAGGGATCAGCCTGGACTCTTTCTGAGTTTACTAAATGTACTCTCTGCATTCAACACTAATGATAATTAAGAGGCGAAAGAAGTTCCAAGATACTTTTCAAAGTATGTTCCACACTTGCACTAATGGATATGAATCTGTTTGATTAGAATGACTATATGTAGTGTGGAGATATTAAAATTTGTTCCCTTTCTTTTAAAAATCAAATAGGCTCAACTTCCATTCTAAAAGTGACATTTCATATTTGAGGTGCAAAGTTATGTCCCATTGTTGCAATTTAAGCAAAAATTATTTGAAGAAATTTAAGTACATTTTCAACCTCTTCTAAACAGTCAATATATTCGTGTTTCATTTTTGATATGCATAAATATCTACTCCAAACATTACATTTGTTTTATTTATTTGGAACTATTATTGACGAAAATAATTTTGAAAAATACATTCTTTGGGCTAATTATCTGAGTAATAGACTTAATTATGAAATGTAATTTGTTAGGGGCACCTGGGCGGCTCAGTGAGTTAAAGCCTCTGCCTTTGGCTCAGGTCATGATCTCAGGGTCCACATCAGGTTCTCTGCTCAGCAGGGAGCTTGCTTCTCCCCTCCTGCCAAAAAAAGGAAGTCTGTAGAGGTCCAAGTTCGTTCAGAAATACTCAGCAAAAATACTGCAAAAGTTCTCTTGCTTCTGGATCACATGGGGCTTTGGGAATGAACCATTGAACAGTTGAAGAAACAAAGATTCTCAAAGATTCTCGAAAAGGGATCTCCTTGAATTTTCTCAACGTGAAGGAGCCCTGCAGAGAATACCTAGTCTTCTCTTTAGGTCTGTCCTCTTCTTGTGGTTACCAAAGATTAGGCCAGGGGTTCTTGAATTTTTTGTGCCATGTGCTCCTTTTGCAGCCTGAGGAGGTCTACGGACCCCTTTTCCGAATTATGCTTTCTTTGTTTTTGTATTTTGTCCATTTTTAACTGTTCATTTTGAAGCAGTTATAGACTCAGGAAGTTGAAAAAATAATATATAGAATCTGTATATCTTCATTCAGCTTTCCACAATGGTGACAACTTATGTAACTGTAAGCACAATATATAAACCAGGAAACTGACTTTGGTACAAAAATATTTAACTAGATTATGGAACTTATTCAGTTGTCATAATCTTTTTGCCTACAGTCATTTTTATGTGTGTATGTGTGTCTCTCTGTAGATGTATTACATTTTTGTCAGGATTGCTGTCTTTGAATTTATTGTGTCCTACTACATTTTGCATATCAGATCAAAACTTATGATACATCTATGTCTTATGCCATATATTGTCACAGTATCTTTCTAACATCTCTGTAATTATCTCAGATCAGCAAACACTTATAAAAAATTTATTGATTGATAAAATGATAAGGGAAATTAAAAAAAAAAAAGTAAAACTTAGACCAAACGTTTAGCTCACTGTATATATGGAACACTTGGTAGGTACATAGAGTTTTTTTAATAGGAACTGGGAGATTTTCTTCCAAAAAAGGAAAACTCAGCTCCCATGGCAAAAATCATTAGGAATAATCCACCAAAAAGGAGACAAGAGTATCATAAGTTTATTGTAAGAATTTTTCATTTTTAAGATGATATTTAGAGGTTTAGAAGTCAAAGAGTATTACTTTGATGGAAGACTTGAATTTAAGACCAAATCTCAGCTCTATGGCCTGAGGTAAATCACTTGATCTCTTGGAGTCTCAGCTTATATAGCTCTAAAAGAGGATATCATTTGCTCTAAAAATAATTTTTTTTCCATATACTATGACAGGTGTATATTCAGCAAAAGTGCAAAGTAAGAAACTTTCTCGTTGAGATTTCATGTCCCTTTGCATTGTGACTCTCACTGGATTTCTAGCTAGAAATTCCTACATTCCTCCTTCAGAGTGTCCTACCATTTTAACCTATTTGGTTTGCCCTTTTTAGATGCATGATATGATCTTGGCAAGTATTTCCCAAATTGATTTGACTATAGACCCCAACTACCCCTTTCAGCAAAATCTGTTAGCAAATCACTTTGGGAAATGCTTTCCTCAGGTTTTATCCACTTTCTATTTCATGTGTCTATCCTACTAGATCTTTTAGGAAACGATATTTGATAAACCTATTCACTTTATTCTCATGGAGGAGCTAATGTTTCTACATACAGTTAATGTATTAGATTTTTAAAACCATAAATCAAAAAACCATTTAAAAAAAATCTCTAAATCATAGAGTAAATATTTTAATGGAGCAAAATTGTTTTCCATAATCTGTATTCTGTGAAGGATGACCTACAGGATTTTATCTGCTCTTACATTATACAAGAGAGTCTAGTGTTATTCTACCATTTTTATTTATGCCTATTGATATATTTTTCCTATGTAAGTTATGTCTCAGGAAACATTTCACTCCTATTTTTGACATTAAAAAGTATTTAATTTCATTTCATTTTTTGGCTCACAAAAATCTACCTTCCTGCCTGAGTAGGGACGGAAAAAGACAAGTCAGACATTTTCATCATGGCAAATATCATTTTTGTTCTTAGTTTTCCCAGTAGCAAGCACTGTCACTTAATATTGGTGACATGCTTGACTTGGGATTGAGCTTTTCCTCCCATATTTTACATTCACTTCTGAGTTTTCCATCTGATGGATTGATCTGCCATCTAGCATTGTGGCCTCCTGTCAGCACCTCTACAACATTATCCCTGTAAAGCTCTTATACATACTTTATATCCTATCATTCTCACAACTATAAAGATCTTCTAAAAATTTGACTTTCTAGCCTCAGCGTAGACATTCTCACTCCTGATAGAAAGGACTATAATCACTGTGACAACCAAAAGGTACACAAGATCGTCATCAACTCGAGCTGTAAGACACCCCATATTGATCTGACACTTTATCTTTCTCCCCAGTTCCTCAAACCATTCTGAGAGAGACACATAGCAGGTAACATTATTCTTTACAACTTTTTGGAGACAGAGAGAAATTAAATGACTCACTTATCACACAGGAAACCTGGCATTACTCAGTTCTCCTGTGTTCTAAGCAGGTGTTTTAGTGTGTTATCCTTATAGTGCCTCATCTCATATGAGACAAGTCATGCTTTGTGTATGAGAATAAACTTCACTTTCTAAAATGTTCATGCCATCTCAAGGCAATATATTTTACAACATCAACATCACGATATGCCTCTGCCTGAAACCTGCCAGTGAGTCCTCATTTTTTTTTCAGATTATTACTCTAAACACTTACTTGACCTGTTCCCTTTTCCCTTAATTTGTACTTTGCCTACTATGTTTACCCTCACTCATTCTATGCCTAACCCCCAGTGGCTTCCTTCATATTTTTCAAACTCACTGGGCATGTCCTGACCTCAAGCCTATTGTATAGGCTATGTCCTCTCTCTGAATCATTCTTCTCCAAGATAAGAACCACTCAGATATTCAAATGTTTCCTTTTCAATGAGGCCTGCATTTTTTTTACTATTTCTTTTAAAATTGTAACTTCCCCAACTTCAGTCCTTCTTACCTTGCTTTATTTTTTTTCCATTGTATTGAACATGTTTAATATACTATGTAATTCACTTGTTTGCTACATTTTTTTTTGTTGTTGTTGTTTTCTGTATCCCTCAACTGGAAGGTAAACTCCACTTTGGTGGGGATTTTTGTCTGCTTCTTCTTCTTTTTTTTTTTTTTTTTTTTTCTGCTGATGTATCCTTTGGAGAGGAAAGATATTCTTTCCTCTTCCTCTTCAAGATTCCTCTAGCTGGAAGATTTCCTTCTCCTTCTTCTTCAAGATTCTTCTAGCTGGTCTAACAGTAAAATTCATCTAATACAGATTAACAGAAGAAAAAAACAACAACAAAGTTTACTTATGTACACATGGAGGCCAACATTGAAATTGAGACCCAGAGAAATGACCAAGACAAGCATTTTTATACTTTTTAAACATAAATCTGTGAGAATTGACAAGACAGAGAAAATGTGTGTTTGGAAGCTTCAACTAAGAAGCAATTCTAATCAGAATTTGGGCTGAGATAGTAAATTAGTAAGAAAAAAAAAAAAGAAAGAAAGAAAGAAAGAAAGAACGAACGAACAACTTTTTTCTGCAGTTTCTAACTAAATTTCCCATGTCTGACAATCAGGATATCTATCTAACCCCTGGTAAAAGGAAGTCACCTTTCACATGGGAGAGTTATATTCTGCTTTCTGGAGACCAAAGGAGGTCAGAACATTCTTTTGTTTGCACTGGCTTCTTCTTAAGTGATTTTAATTTAAAACACTTAAATTAAGTGTTTTAAGTGTCACATTTGGGGGAATCCTACCCTTGGCCCCCACATATCCGCAGCATCTACTGGGCACAATAAATAATAGTTGAATTAGTGAACACACACTCTGCCAGGCTCTCTATACATTCTCAGATGCCAACTTCTCTCCAAACTAGGCTTTGGAATATTGTCTGCATTTCTTTTTTTTTTTTTTTTTTAAAGATTTTATTTATTTATTTATTTGACAGACGGAGATCACAAGTAGGCAGAGAGGCAGGCAGAGAGAGAGAGAGGAGGAAGCAGGCTCCCTGCTGAGCAGAGAGCCCGATGCGGGACTCGATCCCAGGACCCTGAGATCATGACCTGAGCCGAAGGCAGCGGCTTAACCCACTGAGCCACCCAGGCACCCATTGTCTGCATTTCTTGTTAGACGGTTAATAACCCTGGAGCTCCCTCAAAGGAGATTGTAGCACAACAACAAGCTCACTTTTGCAGCTTGAGGGAAATCCAATTTAAAAAGCTGCCATATTCTGTAATAGAATATAGCTTGATAAAAGATTTTGAAAATAATTTAAAAGCTTCCTGGTCAGCATTACTTTTATCAGCTGATATATCTCTATCCTGTCACTCTTCTTTTCAGCTTTGAAATTGTAAAATGCTTTTTTCTCTGGCTCCATGTCTGAGGAAAACAGTATCTAAATGCTATTTCTCTTAAGACAGAGTGAGCAAGCTATGGAGAAGCCCACATACAGCATTCCAATTTTTACATTTTCCAGCAACTAAAAGGATTGTCTTAATTCATGGGACTAGTTCGCAAGTATCTAGCTTTGTCCAGTTACATATTTATGTGTAAATGCTTTTGGGGTGTGTGTGTGTGTGTGTATGTGTGTTTGGTGAATTTGTTGTTTAAGACCTTAGTGATTGTTTCAGGGCCTGGATGAGCATTTTGATCGTTTTCATCCTGAAAGCATACAATGATGTGCTTCACTTCTTATATAGAATTTAGTGTTCAAGGTCTGCTAGCCATCACAGAGCAGTATTTCAATCAATCTGGACGATGATGACTTCAAAATAAATGGGAAATATTTTAAGGACTCTGCTTCTTCTTTTAAGAGTTGACTAAGAGGAAAAAAAAAAGATATCCACTTAGATGTTATCCTAACAAGCCCAATCCAAAATATTCCTCTCTCTTTCATCAATTTACACCTGTTTCCTTAAGATGTTGACTGGAGACAAAGGGAACTTTTTTTCAGTGTGGATTGCCCAGAGGAAATGTTAATTGAGGGCAATAGTATTGTGTAGCAATTCTCTGGCTCTGTTATCTGTTCAAATTTGTTGATTTCCTTGGAAAATGAGAAATGGAAAGTTGAGTTTGTGGCTCAGCGCTTTCACTGATTCGGATTTGTCTTGGGCACCAAAAATGGAGGTAAGGAAGTCAAAGGATTAAAAAAAAAAAAAAAAGAGCACAGTCATGTCTCAGGAGGACTATCTGGTACAATAAGTGACATGCTAATTTTCTCTCTATTACATTTTTATTTTCCTTGAAGTTTATCATCGAGTAAATGAAACGGCGACTTACTTATTCCGGTGTTTCATGAAGCCCAAGAACAAATACATCTCTCTATCTCTTAGCAAAGCAAAAAAGAAAATTGACTCTATTTCGAGATGTACATCAAGCAGAGTAATGGCGCATAGCCTGGGCCAAACATTAGGTGTGGTCTTTCAAGCTCTTTACCACATAGCCCTCTTTGTGAAAAGTCAGGATAGATTGTTAAATAAAATAAAGAGAATGTCCTCAGTTTTAAAGTCAGTTAAAATGAATCTGAAGCAGTTTTTACAAGTATAGTAAATTAAGAAGTGTTGGATTTGGCCCCTAAAACATGACATTACTTTGGAGAGCAAGACTGATGTGCTGAGCTAACAAATTCATGTTCCTGTAGGAGTGCCTGTGTGAGCAGACAAACTGAAGACACACGCAGGGGGGTGGCGGCATACGGTGGAGCAGGTGAAGAAGTTTTGGAGACAGCAATCCTTTCTCTTAGTGTATGGAAATAAAGACAATCCTTGGCTTTTCAGTAAGTGCTGTAAAACTTTATTCATTTATTTATTTTTTGAAGAGGGTCAGTAAATATTTTAAGCTTTGTTGGCCATGGATTCTCTCACAGTTACTGAATTCTATCAACACTATTCTTTTTTTTTTTTTTTTAAGATTTTATTTATTTATTTGACAGACAGGGATCACGAGTAGGCAGAGAGGCAGGCAGAGAGAGAGAGGAGGAAGCAGGCTCCCTGCTGAGCAGAGAGTCCGATGCGGGAGTTGATCCCAGGACCCTGGGATCATGACCTGAGCCGAAGGCAGAGACTTAACCCACCGAGTGACCCAGGTGCCCCATCAACACTATTCTGTGAAGACTGTGTTTCAACAGATCATTATTCATGGACATTGAAACTTGCATTTCATATCTAATTCTCAGGTTGTCTTGAAAAAGCCTCCCTTTTAATTTTTTTCAGCTGTTTAAAATTGTACTACCTATTCTTAACTCATAGGTTGTGTAAAACCCAATATTTAGATCACAAGCGGAACCATGGATTGTTGACTCCTGTTTCAGGAAAACAACTGATATGGCTCTGAATACATTTTTAAACCCAAGTGAACATTTGTTGAGTTTTATAAAAGTCAAATTCAATATGGATAGTCTGTGTTATTGCCAGTTAGTCTGACAAAAATAAAAACTTTCTGTGGCCCAATAAAAACAATAATAAGAAAAAATTGGCCTTTTGTGGATTAATTTAATCCCTGATGACCATGAAATCAGCTGTGAATGTACAGAGGAACATTCCTCCTCAATACATATCAAACTTTTAGTCCCACATGTTTTTTTTTTTTACAGGAAGTAAAGATAATTATGTGCAGTTTCTTGGATTCATGCCCGTCATTTTAACCATAAGCTCCTTCCCCACCTCTAACAGTTGTCTTCTCTATTTAGTAATTGCTATGTCCTAGGCACTATGGTAAACTTTTCAGAAATGTCATCTTATCTAATCCTCATGAAAACTCTTTAGAAATTTTTACAATTCTGTCTTGAGGTGATGGAACTGTTTTCCATGGGTTGCATAATGTGCTTAAAGTCACCCTGTTACCAAGGGGTGGGTCTGAATTATGAAACAGGGCTTTCTAGTTCCCAGCCCCAAATTTATGCTATATTTTTTCCTATAGACATTAATACAGTATTAGCAAATCTGTAGGTCTCTAAGCACTCTGAAGATTGTCAGACAGATTGACTATGCATTCACTAAAATGTTTGAGTCCTTCTCTGTAATAGGCACTGGGGCTAGATAGGTAAACAAATATGATTTCTGCATCAAAGGATTTTTAGTTTAGCAAAAGAGACAGATACCTAAATAGTTAAATATAAATTTGGCACTCTAGCAGAGGTAGGTATAAAAAAAGTAGATGTAGGAATTTAGATTCAGTAGTGATTAATTTAACTGAGAAGAGTGGAGGGCTCTAGGGATGCTTCACACAATATTATGAGATTGAGTAGGACCTTGTAAGATTGGAGCATGAATGAATGATTTCTGCCCCCTAGATTGATTTGTTTATAGCTGTAGTTCCTAATATTCCCTGGCTAAGACAGTGTTTGGAGCTGTAATATTTGTTTCAATTCTTCTGTATGAATTTGATTGTTTTTTGAGTGTGCATTTTAGAGAATAAGCTAATGTGTTCTGCCCAAATAAGATAAACAACAAAGGCTTTTCCAAACCAAAGTGAAGTATTAACTCTCTTTAGCAGAAATCAATTAGAACACCAAATAAATAATTGCTTATACTTCTGAAAAACATCATAAACTATAATGGAAAGAATAAGAGGGTGAAAAATAAAATCAAAGAGGCAGGTTTTGCATCCATTTGTTCATTTATTCAGCCAAATATTTATGGTAAGTTTCTATTAGGTGCCAGAGACAGTTTTGAATGATGGAGATATAGCAGCAAATAATTAAAAAAAAAAAAAAATCCCTGATTACTAGAGCTTGTATCTAGGATAAGACAATAACATGTAACACAAAATAAGAATTTTAAAGAATAAAAGTGCTCTGAGGATTAAAAAAAAAACTATTATAATGGAATAGCAAGTGAACTAGGAGAGGAACACTTTTAAAAGCACAGGCAGAGAAGGTTATTGTGAGAAAATGATATTTCAACTGAGATTTCAATGGATGTTAAAAGTTAGCTATGGAAAGACCTGGAACCAGAGAATTCTGGCCAGAGGTCATGTCAAATACAAGAGAAGGCGCTTGGTGATATATTCTAGAATCTGGAAGTCCAGAATTATGAAGATAGAAGGTAATATCAATCTTTAACATTATATTAAATAGTTTTAGTTTTATTCTAATTGCAATGGAAAGTTATTAAAGGGTTTCATGTAATGAAGTGATATTTGTTTTATAATTTGTAAACTCAGCTGTTGTCTGGACATGAAATATAGTTGAGCAAAGGTAAAAGTCTATGACAGGTGCTTATTCATTTCCAATATGGATAGAATCTTTGTACCAACTAAGAATGGTAATGATTTTTTCTGCTTCTAGATAAGTCTAAATGTTTATTTGAATTTTGAGGTAGAGAGAATAGGTCAATTTGCAAATAAATTTGTCTATTGGCAAATGGGCCAATTTGCACATATGGGCCATTAACATTTATAAGAAGGTGGACCTACATGTGTCATAAATGAAATCTCACTGAAATGTTTATTAAAGTCTATCACGAAGATTCTAGTCAAAATCTGATTTAAAAATATTTAAAGGTAGTCTTAAATATTTAAAAATATTTAAGGTGGTCTCATTTTGGAGAAATGTCCATGTCATCTGAGGTTTACATGATTTAATGGAGATGTTTACTTAAACACTTGAAGGTCTCTTAAAGAATCAAATTTTCACAACACTTGTTTAACCCATATGAGTGTGCTGCTTTCATTCACGTTGCTGACAAATACCCCAGTTGCTTTCTTGGTAAATGAAACATTGGGCTGGCCAGTTGTAGTTAGTGTCTGTTTCTAATACTGTCTTCTGCTGTGATGAGCATCACTTCAGTATGCTTTCTTACGATCCTTCTCTTGCCATGATTAAAGTTGCTTTGACAGTCCTTTATTGCCATCATCCAGGTTTCTATGTAAGTGTTGTTTACCTGAGTCCCGGTGAATAACATGATCAGTAAGTGTTTGAACAGCTGGTCCTAGAGTTTATGTAATAATACCTAATACGTATTGTGTGTTTGCTAAAGGTCCACCACTGTACTAATGCTTTTACAATTCTTATCTTATGCTTCTTATAAATGAGGACTCTGAGACACAGAGAATATAAGTAATTTTTCCAAGGTCTCATTTGGAGCAGATACTGAACCCTGACAGCCTGACTCAGAACATGCACTCAGATGGGGCCTCTGTTTTTTGTCCCCACAGACCTGAATTGGGGAAATTTCCTAAGCAAAATGCAAAGGGAAACTTCACCCTGTCTATCTCTCTGGCCACAACTTCACTTATACTCCCTTCACACTCCATGAAGACCTCACAGCAGGACTATGCCAGGTTCGCTGGACACACCTCTGGCTCATGCTTCTATGCCTTTGAAAAAGGGCATGCTTCATGAACATGCCATCTGTGTGGTTGGACAGAGTTCCATACATGCAAGGACCCCATGCTTCACTGAATGCTGTGCTCTAATGGTCTGAAAAGTGTACGTAATTTTAACTTTGAACTTGTGTTTTTTAAGTGATGTTCCAAGGAAAAAGGGAACATGAACATGAACAGAGAGAATTGATAACAACATGTATCTGACTTTGCTTTTGTTTATTTACCCATGAAATGCCCCATGGATGCAGCATATAGTGGAAGTTGTTGTTGAAGGTCAGCGTAACTCTAAACAAGGTACGTGTATGAAATCTATAGTTGAGGCAGCAGGGTCACAGGCAGCCTGAGAGGCCACACTTTCCTATTGAGTCTGAGTAGGCTTCAGATGCAAAAGGAAGACAATGGTGTTGTAAGAAACTCAAAATACCAGGGAATCCTATAAAATTCTTTATCACTTGTATTACTTCTCTATATTAGTCAACTACTTATATGGAAATGATGACATGGAATAAAAGGGAAAGTTAGAGACAGCCTGTAGGTCCTTTTTCGTTCAGTCTTTCTCTTCTCTTCTTCACTAAGCCTGAAAGTAGAGAGTGGTAGAATGTGTGTGTATCAAAAAGTGAACTAGAATTGATATGCTTTCGTAGCACTTCTGTTATTTGATACACACATATGAGTGGTGAGATACAAATTCTGTGATTCAGTGACTCCCCACACAAATTAAGTATTTTTATATTTTCATTTAAAACTGATATCATAAAAAATAAAATGATGAATAGCACAATTTATGATCATATTTAAAAAATTTAATTTTTCTGCTTAGAACAATATTAAAAGGCAAATAATAAACCTGATGGGAAGTGGGCGAAAGACCGTGGAAGAAGGAAAAACTTTGTATTTTAAGTACTTTTAACACCACCTTCACCCCTACTTTTTGCACATGGGATCTGATCTTGTGTTTTCATCTTGTGCAGGGCCCCATAATTTCTGTAGCTCAGCTTAGCACGTACTGTTCCTATATTCAACAAATCATCCTTCCCTGATGCATCTAGCAAATAGCTAAGCAAACTTCAGATCTATCTCAGATGATACCTGTGCAGTGATTCCTTCTGCATAGAGCTAGAGATTAGGTGTTTAATTTTCTGTCAACTCAGAATAATTAGTGCCTCCTTACTCATTCATTTTCATTCATCCCTCAAATATCTGTGACCTACTATATAACAGGCACTGTTCTAGGTGGATTTTATAACTGCCTTAATGGCAGTGCTCTTCTATTGTGCTTGCCTTCCTATCTTGTCTGCTAAAGAGAATGTCTTTGGAGATAGATATTATGTTTGTCAGTCATCAATTTATTATTATTATTATTATTTTAAAGATTTTTAAAATTTATTTATTTATTTGACAGACAGATCACAAGTAGGCAGAGAGGCAGGCAGAGAGAGAGAGAGAGAGGAGGAAGCAAGCTCCCCACTGAGCAGAGAGCCCGGTGTGGGGCTCGATCCCAGGACCCTGGGATCATGACCTGAGCCAAAGGCAGAGGCTTTAACCCACTGAGCCACCCAGGTGCCCCTTTTTATTATTATTTAAAAGTACTATTCAGTGCCTATACATATCAGCCACTGTGCTTCATTCTTTTTTTTTTTTTTTCTTCATCCTCAGGCAGAAGCAATGTGTGAACAGAAATGGGTAATAAATATTTTATAGGCAACCAAATGGACAAAATAAATAGGAGCCATAAATGTAGCTGAGTAATACCCAAGCATCAGCATGAATTTGAGTAGAAAGAATAAACTTACTGTAAAGAAATATAGTCATCCATGATGATTTTATCAGTTATCTTTCATCTACATTTTCTAGTTCCCTCCCAGAGGATGTAAATAGTCTTCTGGATGAGTTCCATTAGAGTTATCTCTGATTCATCATATAGCAGACCTGAAGCAGCAATGGTAGTCTCCTGAACGACAGCGTCTGCCAGCAGGGAGACCAGCCTGCCGCCCTTGAACTCCACTGAACTAGGTATAGGCAATGGAGAGATGACAGGAAGAAGTTACTAGGACATCAGAAGGGGGAAACAACAGTCCACAGACCTCTGAGGGCATAACATCAGGAAGGATAGCTGTGAAATATTGTGGGGAGAACAACAGTGCACTCAGTAAGCCAATATACGTGATCAGAGTGAGCACATTTTTCCTTTATTTTTTGTAGCAAAGTGTCCAACCATGGATGAAAAGAGGCAGAACCACAGGCATCAAGTTGCCTTGAGTTCAAATATTGTAATTACAACCCAGAAGAATTTCTTGCAGTCATCATGGGAAAATTATCATAGGAAGAAACCTGACAGCATTTATTGATAATTAAATATGGCATCTAAGAGAAAGAGAGAAGATGAGTATAATTTCAATGTTAGGTGAATTTTGGGGCCAGGATGAGAGATGGCAGGGCTATGGGGTAAGGGTGACCTGACGGTAGTGAGATAATTTTCAAGTTCAGTTTTTCTATATGTTAAATTTGAAATGCATATTAGATAACCCTGCAGAGATATGAGATATGCAGTTGTATGTGGTTTGGAGGTGAAATCATAGACAAAGGAGGTCAGTTCATTTTATAAGAGAAAGAGTACCCCACGCCAGAAGATAATCTGTTTTAAGTCTATCAGGTACCAGAATGGACTCATACTTAAATTGCAGTATTTAATCCCCATCATAACCCCTTCAAGGAAAGTGGTATCCTCATGTTACAGACAGGGAAACTGAGATGCAGCAATTAAAAATTAAATTAAATTAAATTAAAAATTAAAAACTGTCCAGTGGTGAATTCGCTATTCTAAAACCTGTGTTTCTAGGGGCGCCTGGTTGGATCAGTGGGAATTAAGCCCCGCATCGGGCTCTGCTCAGCGGGAAGCCTGCTTCTCTTCCTCTCTCTCTCTGCCTGCCTCTCTGCCTATTTGTGATCTCTGTCTGTCAAATAAATAAATTTTAAAAAAAAGTTTAAAACCTGTGTTTCTATCATGACACCTAATAATCTTCTCAAAGTGAAGGAAGGTAGCAATTATGGTGTGTAGCTGGGGATAAAATGAAACATGACAACCAGAAAGAACACAAGTTGGGGCTACTCTTACCCTTTCTTGTGGGAATGTATTCGAAATGGGAGTCCATGCAGAGGTATATGGAATAAAGATGGGTCATTCTTGCGTTTTCCATATACATGTATCCCTGGACTGAAGTCTGTGCTTTCCAACTTCTCAATGGTTCTTTGCTTTCAAGAATAAAGCAATAATCACTGTAGACAAAAACTGAAGGGCATAGCATGGGTTAAATTAGGTCCCTCATCTCCTCATATAACTCTTCCCATGTTATAAATGGGTATTTGCAGCATTATTTCATTAATTCCTGCCTCTTCCGTCAGAACTTAAGATGTCTGAGTACAGGCTCTTTTTCTGCTTTAACTACAATTATAACCTCAGCCTGCAACACTGATATATTTTAAGTACTTTTGCAATATTTATTGACTGAATTAGTGAGTAAACAAAAGACTATGGCAAAATTCACTTAGGTTTCATGAGGCAGTCTGACTGTCTTTCAATGGTACTGTTCTTCTTTATGAAGGAAGACCATGTATGATTCCCTTTGAAATGTTCTGTTATATTCAAGGAAATGGCCAGAAGAAAATTGAGAGTAAATTTTAATTTGGGGACTATGAGTAATAGTCTCTCTATAAACAAATTTAGTAGGCTCTTTATGCATATTCTTTATTCTTTAAATATTTAATTAGCACCATGAGCTCAACCCCTTCATTTCATGTCCCCCTTTCTTAAAAGAAAGGCTTGGTTTGAGCCTCACAGACTAGTCTTGGTAAACATTTGTTAAATCGTGATAGGATTATGTATTGATTTAAAACTCTGGAAAAGCAAAAAGTTGTAAAGTGATATAATAGGTTAAAAAATGCAGCTGCTACATGCAGCTATATGCTATATGGGTATATGTTGGTTTTTATATTGTTCTTTGCCTTGTAGGGACAATATTAGCATTTACTCAGGTACCTCTTTTGACCTGCCTGAAACTTCTTTGATGTGTGAAATTCTCTTAGCCATAAAATAAAGCAAAAGTTTGAATATAAAGTTATTCAAAGAAAGGCCATAACTGTGATAGGACAGCATGGGCCTAGCAGGATTTTTTTTTTAGTAAAGTGAAAAAAGGCTTTTCAAAGCCCAGCAGTTGCTACTATGTATTTGACCCCCTGTTCCAGTCTGCAATTTCAGATGTTGTGCAAACTTGGATAGAATATAACACCGCCAAAAGAGCAGCGTTCTCCTCCTGAACCTTGCCTCTTGCTGATAGAATATAAAGTGTAATAGCAAAGAAAATTTTAGGCTGAGACTTGAGCTTCAAAAGACAAAACATGTGGGTTGCTTCTTAGCAGGAATGAAACATACACATCTCAATGGGAAAGTCGGGAAGTCAGAGGTTACAATTGCTGTGGAACACATCTCAAGATGGAATCAATATCAAAATGATCATTTAAGATACTATGGAGGGCACCGAGGGCCAGAGCAATAATGCTTCAGGACTCTCAAAAAAGAGGTGAGGGAGGAAAAGCTTTCTGCCTGTCAAGTAAATGTGCTTTTATTTTACTTTATTTTATTTAAAAAAAAATCAAATGTAAAGCATCACACTCTAACATTGCAAAAGTGTTTTTTTAAATAAAAAATTGTTAAAATGGGTACAGAATGCAAATATTCTTTTTCTCTCAATATGTTCCTAACAAAGTCATCAGCAAACAGTCTGCTATTTTAATTTGATTATTTTATTTTATTTTTATTTTATGGTTCAACCAATTTTATTAACAACCTTAATTGCAGTATAGTTAAAAGTGTGATATTAGTTTGAGGTGTACAATATAGTGATTCACCAATTCTACACATGACTCCGTGCTCATCATGACAAGTGTACTCTTCATCCCCTTCACTTTCTTCACTCATCTCCCAACCCACCTCCTTCTGGCAAACATTGGTTTGTTCTCTGTATTTAAGAGTCTAGCTTTTTGTTTGTTTTTTTGGTCTGGGTTTTTTTTTTTTTTTTATTGAGGGGTTTGTCTCTTTTTTCTTTCTGTGTTTTGTTTCTTAAATTTGACACGAGTGAAATCATATGGTGTTTGTCTTTTTTGACTGACTTATTTAACTTTATACCCTCTAGATCCATCTATGTTTCTTGAAAATGGCAAGATTTTATCCTTTTTTATGACTAATATTCCACTATGCATATACGTACATATTTGTATGTACATATTCCACACCTTCTTTATTCATTCCTCTATCAGTGAACACCTAGGCTATTTCTATAATTTGGCTATTGTAAATAATGCTGCAACAAACAGAGGGGTGCCTATATCTTTCTATGATGGTGTTTTATATTCTTTGGGTAAATACCCAAAAGAATATAATAATTCTGGATCATATAATAATTCTATTTTTAATTTTTTGAGGAACCTCCATACTGTTTTCCACAGTGGCTGTGCCAGTTTGCATTCCCACCAGCAGTGCATGCATCAAGGTTTCTTTTTCTCCACATCCTTGCCAACACCTTGTTTCTTGTGTTGTTTATTTTAGCCATTCTGATATGTATAAAGTAGTGTCTCGTTTGGTTTTGATTTTCATTTACCTAATGATGATGATGATGAGGGATGTTAAACATCTTTCCATGTGTCTATTGGTCTCTGAATATCTTCTTTGTAGAAATATCTGCCCATTTTTAATTGGATTATTTGCGGGTTTTTTTAAATGTTTAGGTGGATAAGCTCTTTATATATTTTGGATACTAATCCTTTAACAGATATGTCATTTGCAAATATCTTTTCCCATTCAGTAGGTTGCCTTTTAGTTTTGTTGAAGGTTTACTTCACTGTGCAGAAACTTTTTATTTTGTTGTAGTCCCAATAGTATATTTTTGCTTTTGTTTCCTTTGTCTCAGGAGACATATCTAGAAAAATTGCTGTGGCCAATGTTAGAGAAAGTATTGCCCATGATCTCTTCTAGGATTTTTATGGTTTTGCGTTTCACATTTAGGTCTTTAATCCATTTTGAATTTATTTTTGTTTATGGTGTAAGAAAATAGTATAGTTTCATTCTTTTGTATCTAGCTATCCAGTTCTCCAAACACTATTTGTTGAAGAGACTGTCATTTTCCCATTGCATATTCTTGCCTTCTTTTTTAAAAATATTTTTAAAAGATTTTGTTTATTTATTTGACAGAGATCACAAGTAGGCAGAGAGAGAGGAAGGGAAGCAGGCTTCCCGCTGAGCAGAGAGCCTGATGCGGGGCCCCAGGATCATGACCTGAGCCAAAGGCAGAGGCCTTAACCCACTGAGCCACCCAGATGTCCCATATTCTTGCCTTCTTTTAAAAAAATTAATTGACTGTATAAATGTGAGTTTATTTCTGGGCTTTCTGTTCTGTTCCATTGATTTATGTGTCTATTTTTTTTTTAACCAGTATTATACTGTTTTGATTGCTAAAGCTTTGTAGTATATGGAAATAGTATGTTTTAGAGAATCAACCTTCATGATTGATGAGGTTGACTTTGTGTGGGGTATGGAGAGTAAGGAGGAAGAATTAAGTATGTCAGGCAAGACTCTGACTTTACCAATTGGTTAATTGGTGATGCCACTCACTGAATTAAAAAATATGGAAAAATGAATTGATTCTAGTGAAAGATTTGGCTTTTTTGGGGGACGTGTTCTGGTTGGGATATCTATTTTGTTCACTACTAAATAATCAATGCTTAGCAGAGATTTGGCATTTAGCAGTTGCTAAATAAATATTTGTTGAATGAATGAATGAGAGAATGAATGAATAAAATATAACTGTTAAAGATATAGTTGGGGAGATTTGGGTTGGAGACATAGAATTAGGAATCATCAGTACTTAGGTGGTATATTAAGGGAATTTTAAAAGAATGAGCATAGAAAGAAGTTACAAAAGTAAAGGACATTTAAGCTAACTTTTTTTTGTTTTGTTTTGTTTTTAACAGATAACGAATTATCTGTAGCTCCTGGAGTTGGACAAAGCCTTTTTTAGGCCCTCATCTAAGTGTAGAATTTTCTGAAAATGTTGTCCTTGTGAACAAAAATGGTACATGGAGTCAATCTTGGGCAGTGAGTCAAGGACAAGTTATAAAAAGAAGCAGAAAAACAAGATAAATAATTTGACCTCCTATTTAGATATTGTGCTGTTACAGCTTTTATTGCCATATCATTGAATCACCATATCAACTTTGTGGGAAGAGGGAAGGCAGATACTAAGCTCTAATTCACTATCTGTATTTGTTTTCACTGGTCACACTTCTGTGCTGATTGATTGGAACTTGTACCTTACTAATTTTTAACTACTTTGAATATCACCTTTGAAGTCAGGTATTATGGGCCACATTTAGTAAGCAAGGAAGATGAGGCTCAGGAACTGAAAGTCCGAGGTCACAGCACTTATCATTATTTTAACCAAATGTGAGCTGGCTGGACATTTATGCAATTAAAGCTTTCCTTAACTTCTCTCCTGGCTTCCTCCTCTCTGTTTCTCCCATCCCAAATGGCAGAGAAAACACTGAGGGTCAAGAACTCTTTGTCTCTTTGGTTAGGTTTATTCCTAGATATCTTATGGTTTTGGGTGCAATTGTAAATGGGATTGACTCCTTAATTTCTCTTTCTTCTGTCTTGCTGTTGGTGTAGAGAAATGCAACTGATTTCTGTGCATTGATTTTATATCCTGACACTTTACTGAATTCCTGTATAAGTTCTAGCAGTTTTGGAGTGGAGTCTTTTGGGTTTTCCACATATAGTGTCATATCATCTGCGAAGAGTGATAATTTGACTTCTTCTTTGCCGATTTGGATGCCTTTAATTTCCTTTTGTTGTCTGATTGCTGAGGCTAGGACCTCTAGTACTATGTTGAATAGCAGTGGTGATAATGGACATCCCTGCCGTGTTCCTGACCTTAGCGGAAAAGCTTTCAGTTTTTCTCCATTGAGAATGATATTTGCGGTGGGTTTTTCATAGATGGCTTTGATGATATTGAGGTATGTGCCCTCTATCCCTACACTTTGAAGAGTTTTGGTCAGGAAGGGATGCTGTACTTTGTCAAATGCTTTTTCAGCATCTATTGAGAGTATCATATGGTTCTTGTTCTTTCTTTTATTGATGTGTTGTATCACATTGACTGATTTGAGGATGTTGAACCAACCTTGCAGCCCTGGAATCAATCCCACTTGGTCGTGGTGAATAATCCTTTTAATGTACTGTTGAATCCTATTGGCTAATATTTTGGTGAGAATTTTCGCATCTGTGTTCATCAAGGATATTGGTCTATAGCTCTCTTTTTTGATGGGATCCTTGTCTGGTTTTGGGATCAAGGTGATGGGTTTGGGAGAAGGGGGTGGGATTATGGACATTGGGGAGGGTATGTGCTTTGGTGAGTGCTGTGAAGTGTGTAAACCTCGTGATTCACAGACCTGTACCCCTGGGAATAAAAATATATGTTTATAAAAAATAAAAAATTAAAAAAAAATTATTAAAAAAAATAAAGAAAAGAAAAAAATAACTCTTTGTCTCTGTAGATTGTGACTTCCATCATATTTGCCTCCTGGATGAGTGTCCATTTAATAGGTGTTTTTTCTAGTTGGAATTCCCCATGAAAATATCATGAGTATTGCCAATTTCTGTGCAGATTTGTAGAGTCTTCTTGCATCCTGGCTTGTTCATGTTCTTACTCTAATTTTTAAGTCACTGAATCTGAAGAATGTGACTACAACTTGCCTTCTTTGTTCTACCTTCTTCTAACTCCTTACAGTTGCCCTCAAACCAGCATAAAACACATTTTAAATACATGGTCTTCTTATAAGAATATATTTTATGTAACAAGTACAAAGCAGACATGCGTTGTCTATGACTTTTGAGTGAAGTCTAGATGTAATACGTTTTAAGTGTGTAGACAATCATGAAAGTGGTGTGTCAGTAAAATACTGAATAACATAGTTAAATGGGATCTGGAATTACTCTGTCAAGGAATGTTCAGATACAGATGACAGCTACTTAAAGGGATTCATTTAGGTAATTTAAATTGCTTGCATATTGTGTATAAAACATTCTATCTTTTTAAATAATGAGCAGTAAGTTGAAAGACTAATGGAGTAGACAAGACTGAAAAAATGTTATTTCCAATGGATCCTTTGATTAGCTCAATCTAAAATTTACCTTTTATATTTAGCATCCTTTAAAGTAAACAAAGAGTTTTTGAATTAGTTCTATTATAACAATTCCAATTTGTTTAAAATACCTTTTGCTGAAGCTGTTTTCAAGCAGTAATTAAGGATATTTTTGAACAGTTAAAATCAAATAATAGAAACATTTCAGTCATGTTTCTTTTCAAGGACTCATAGGGATACCTTTTTAAAAGTTTCTTCTGAAAAGTCAGCTCTAATGGCAATAACAGTATCACAAACTCACAATTTTAATTAACATTGCATTAATTAGCAGCACATAGATTAAAATCCAAGAAAATGTATGCTTCTGTGTTTATGTGAGGGTATATTAGTGCAAGATTCTCAGTGTGTTCATAGTCTTAATTATTGCAGAGAGATTTAGCATCTACTCATTTGGATCTTACAAGCACAGAGACTACCCAGAGAAAGTGTGAAGATACCACTAACATGGGGCTCAGTTGTGCATATAAACGGTGATAGTGGCAGTGAAATGTAGAAACTTGAGTTGGCATCAACTCTGCCTCCACCCCCTCTCCCTATCATCCGAAGCTTAATAGATCCTACTAAATAAATGATTTCATATTTTGTTTCTCCTCCTGAACTCCATCTAATTGAATTTAGGCTATTATCTTTTGTTTTGACTGATGTCAGTTTCTTTTCACTCAATTCTTCAGCCTGCTACCAGAATTACTTGTTATAATATATATTGTTTGTTGCTGATACTCAGCATTCAAACCTCCCCCCCTTTTGGGGGGGGGGCCTTTTCAATGAGAGTACCAAATTCCCCTAATCACAGGGTTGCTTTAGATGGCTATTTGGCCAGTCCTGACCAATCAACTTCCCCGGCCATCCCCTCTCATCTCCCAATGCAGTGATTTGTTCAGGGGTCAGACTCTAAACCGAATTGGTACAATTGGATTGGTTCTTAGAACGTGTTTTAGAGCTATGGAAGAAACACTCTCATTCTGCCTGGATTAGAACCTGCAAGCACCAGGCCCTGACAAACAGTTATCAACTGTCTGGACACTTGAAAGAACCTCTGGAGATTCAGAAGAGAGCTATGGAAAATTGACATTGTTTTCCTTTGGATTAGTACGTGGGAAGAATGTAGCTCTAACTCTTTGGCAGTTTTTTTTTTTTTAAAGATTTTATTTATTGATTTTTGTGAGAAAAAGAGAGCCCACAAGGGTGGGGAGGTACAGAGGGAGAAGCAGGCTCCCCACTGAGCAGGGAGCCCAATGTGGGACAGTGGGATCATGACCTCAGCAGAAGGCAGACACTTAACCACCAGAGCCACCCAGGTGTCCATCTCTGGCAATATTGTTGTCACCAGGTAAATCCTGAGATAAAAAACAGCATGGAAGAAAACCAAGATGTCAGAGAGGGAGTCCTGGGGTGGGGTTTAGACTCCTGATGCTACTCCCGAGACAGTTTTATCTGAGATTTCTGTCCCTTGCAACCAAATGGATCCTCCTGATCTATCTTTGGGCTAAGGTAGAAACAACATAGCAGGGCATTCAAATTCCTTCACAGTGGGGCTTCTTCAGTCATGCTTTCAGTATCATCCCTCTGTCCACCAGCTCTATAATCCAGAGCCCAGGAAGACTGTACCATTTACCATTTTCCCATCTTGTAGTGTTTGTCTTTGCGTACTTGGCAAACTACTCATCTTTTGACCTGTGTAAATATCACCTCTTCCAATAACATTTTCCCTAACTCTCCAAGGAAGAGTTACCTACTTTCTAGACCTCTCCCATAGGTCTTTGCTCCTATTTCTATTGTGTTTAAAATTCATCTGTTTCTTGTTATTTTCCCCTTCTTATAGTTGCATTATTGCAAAAACAACACCTCAGTCATTTTTCTTTCTCTATGGCCTGGTATAGTAACTGGGAAAGCCCAGTATGGTTCTCTGTAAGTATTTGATGACTATGCAAGGAAATGCCCCAAATATCTAAAATTACTTTTCTTTAGGAGTTTTGCCACTGAATGTCCTGTTAAAATGCAGACAAGATCCTGAAGAATGTAAATTTAGCAATCTGTTGTTTCTTGGATTTATTTTTTTAAAACTTGTCAGCTATCTCAGCTGGTTGATCAGTCTTCCCATACTTGATTATCAAAATCATCATGGAAGCAAATTTAAACACTGGACCTTAATTTCAGTATTCTGGATTTGTTTATCTCAGGTGGAGCCCAGATCTGTTATATTTTTAAAGATACCTAGATGATTCTGATTCTCAGACAGGTGGGGGAAATACTAATCTAACACATAGAGAAAATGGCTCTTTAAATTGAGAACCTTAGATAATGGAGTAGAGAGGATGAAGAAAATCTTGAGACATAAATTGATTTGGAGTCAGAGAGGTTTGAAAATCAGCATTTGGCACATGGAGGGAAAGAAGGAGCAAAGGAGTGAGGACAGAGAGAACAAAGTGACATTGATGTCAAAGATAGACTTACTTCTCATTTTTCCTCCTTAATTTCTTTTTTATTTTGCCAAGAATATTTTTTCCCACATGTCTTTAAAATATAACATTAAAAATATAAAATAAAATATAACATTATTATTCTGTGGTTGGCTTTAGAGAAGTAGCTTATTTATAATTTTATTTAACTTGCTTATCAGTGTTTTCTATACATTATAAACTAAGCTGATCACATATTTCATCAACTGACAGAACATTTGAAGTTGTTTTGTTTGGTTTGGTTTTGTTTTCACTTTATTTGTAAAATGGAATCTCTGTGTTATGAAAGACACTGGAGGTTACAGGAATGCTATCAGAGTGGCAAGAAGAAAATTTACTGAGTCTCTAATAATCTGTTGATAGCTTCAGACCTGAGAACATTTCATGAATTAGGTGAAATGTGCTAACATTTGGAAAAAACTGGAGGATTAACTTTTAAGCTCATTAGTTCTTCAAATGGCTAAAAAATAATGCCCAGCTGCAAAACGTAGATCAATTTCTTTTTCCCAAAGGCTTTCAATAGCATGTTTATTACTTTTGCACTTAGTACTTTTATTCCTTCCGTTCTCATTTCTGTGTATCTGGTGTTTGGTTGTCTCTCATTTTTTGATAAATAAGGTTATTTTTGGGGTGCCTAGGTGGCTCAGTGGGTTAAAGCCTCTGCCTTTGGCTCGGGTCATGATCCTGGGGTCTTAGGATCAAGCCCCGCATCGCATTGGGCGCTCTGCTCAGTGGGGAGCCTGCTTCCTCCTCTCTGTCTACCACTCTACTTGTAATTTCTGTCAAATGAATAAAAAAAACTTTTTAAAAAATGTTATTTTTATTATTTTTATTTTTTTATCGTGTTATGTTAGTCACCATACAGTACATCATTAGTTTTTGATGTCGTGTTCCATGATTCATTGTTTGTGTATAACACCCAGTGCTTCATGCAATCTGTGTTCTTCTTAATACCCATCACCAGATTTACCCATCCCCACACCCACCTTCCTTCTAAAGCTCTCAGTTTGTTTCCTGGAGTCCATAGTCTCTCATGGTTTGTCTCCCACTCTGATTTCTCCCCCTTCATTTTTCCCTTCTCCTAATGTCCTCCATGCTATTACTTACATTCCACAAATAAGTGAAGCCATATGATCATTGACTTTCTCTGTTTAACATTTGACTTAGCATAATTTCCTCCAGTCCCATCCAAGTTGTTGCAAAAGTTAGGTATTCATCCTTTCTGAGGACTAATATTCCATTGTGTATATGGACCACATCTTCTTTATGCATTCATCTGTTGAAAGGCATCTTGTCTCTTTCCACATTTTGGCTATTATGGACATTGCTGCTATGAATATTGGGGTGCATATGGTCCTTTCCCTACATATGTATCTTTGGGGTAACACCTAGTAATGCAATTGCTGGGTAATAGGGTAGCTCTATTTTTAATGTTTTGAGGAACCTCCACACTGTTTTCCAAAGTGGCTACACTAACTTGCATTCCCATCAACAGTGTAGCAGGGTTCCCCTTTCTTCACATCCTCTCCAACATTTGTTGTTTCTTGCCTTGTCATTGCCATTCTAACTGGTGTAAGGTGGTATCTCGATGTGGTTTTGATTTTAATTTCCCTGATGGCCAATGATGATGAACACTTTTTCATTTCTTTGTTAGCCATTTGTATGTCTTCTTTGGAGAAGTATCTGCTCATGTTCTCTGCCCATTTTTTGACTTGATTATCTATTTTTTGGGCATTGAGTTTGAGAAGTTCTTTATGCATCTTGGATATCAGCCCTTTGTCTGTAGTGTCATTTGCAAATATCTTCTCCCATTCTGTGGGTTGCCTCTTTGTTTTGTTGACTGTTTCCTTTGCTGTGCAGAAACTTTTTATCCTGATAAAGTCCAAAAGTTCATTTTTGCTTTTGTTTCCTTTGCCTTTGGAGACAGGTCTTGAAAGAAGTTGCTGTGGCCCAAATTATAGATGTTACTGGCTATGTTCTCCTCTAGGATTTTGATGGATTCCTGTCTCACATTGAGGTCTTTCATCCATTTAGAGTTTAACTCTGTGTATGGTGTAAGAGAATGGCTGAGTTTCATACTTCTGTATATAGGAGTCCAATTTTCCAGCACCATTTATTGAAGAGACCATCTTTTTTCCATTGGATATTTTTTCCTGCTTTGTTGAAGATTAGTTGACCATAGAGTTGAGAGTCCATATCTGGGCTCTCTTTATTCTGTCCCATTGATCTACATGTCTGCTTTTGTGCCAGTACCATGCTGTCTTGGTGTTCACAGGTTTGTAATATAGCTTGGAATCAGGCAACATGATGCCCCCAGCTTTGTTTTTCTTTTTCAACATTTCCTTGGCAATTTGGGGTCTTTTCTGGTTCCATACATATTTTAGGATTGTTTGTTACAGCATTTTGAAAAATGCCATTGGTATTTTGATTGGGATGGCATTGAAAATATAGATTGCTCTTGGCAGCATAGTCACTTTAATGATGTTTATTCTTCCAATCCATGAGCATGGAATGTTTTTCCATTTTTTTGTCTTCAATTTCTTTCAATTTCGTAGAGTATAGATCATTTACCTCTTTGCTTAGGTTTATTCTAAGGTATCTTGTGGTTTTGATGCTATTGTAAATGGGACTGATTTTCTAATTTCTCTTTCTACAGTTTCATTGTTAGTGTATAAGAAAGCAGCTGATTTATGTGCATTGATTTTGTATCCTGCCACATTACTGAATTGCTATCTGAGTTCTACTAATTTGGAGGTGGAGAATTTTGGGTTTTCCACATGGAATATCATGTCATCTGCAAAGAGAGAGTTTGACTTCTTCTTTGCCAATTTAAATACCTTTTATTTCTTTTCCTTGTCTGATTGTTGTTGCTAGGACTTCTAGTACTATGTTGAACAATAGTGGCAAGACTGGGCATCCTTCTCGTGTTCCAGATCTCAATGGGAAGGCTCTCAGCTTTTCTCCATTGAGAATGATAAGCCCTGTGGGTTTTTCATAGATGGATTTTATGAAGTTGAGGAATGTTCCCTCTATCCCTATACTTTGAAGAGTTTTAATCAGGAAAGGATGTTATATTTTACTAAATGCTTTTTCTGCATCAATTGAGAGAACCTTGTGGCTCTTCTCTCTTCTCTTATTGATTTGTTCTATCACATTGATTGATTTGTGAATGTTGAACCACCCTTGCATCTTAGGTATAAATTTCACCTGGTCATGATGGATAATTCTTTTAATGTACTGTTGGATTCTATTAGCTAATATCTTGTTGAGAATTTTGGCATCCACATTCCTCAGGGATATTGATCTGAAAGTATCCTTTTTGATGGGGTCTTTGCCTGGTTTTGGGATCAAGATAATGCTGGCCTGATAGAGTCTGGAAGTTCTCCTTCTATTTCTATTTTTTGAAATAGCTTCAGAAGAATAGGAAAAAAAAAAAAAATATATATATATATATATATATATATTTTTTTTTTTTTTTTTTGGTAGAATTCCACAGGGAAGCCATGAGGCCTCTGTTTTGGGGGAGGTTTTTGATCACTGCTTCAATCTCATTCCTAGTTATTGGTCTATTCAGGTTGTCAGTTTCTTTCTGTGTAAGTCTTAGAAGTTTATAGGTTTCTTGGAATGTATCCATTTCTGCAAGATTGCTTAACTTATTGAATTATAGCTGTTGTTAATAGTTTCTGATGATTATTTCTATTTTCTTGGTGTTAATCATGATCTCCCCCTTTCATTCATAATTTTATTAATTTGAGTCCTTTCTCTTTTCTTTTGGATAAGTCTGGCCAGTGGTTTATTGAGCTTTTTAATTCTTTAAAGAACCAGCTTCTAGTTTCATTAATGTGTTCTACTGTATTTCTGATTTCTAATTCATTGATCTCTGCTCTAATCTTTTTTTTTAAAGATTTTATTTATTTATTTGAGAGACAGAGATCGCAAGTAGGCAGAGAGGCTGGCAGAGAGAGAGAGGAGGAAGCAGGCTCCCTGCCAAGCAGAGAGCCCAATGTGGAGCTTGATCCCAGGACCCTGGGATCATGACCTGAGCAGAAGGCAGAGGCTTTAACCCACTGAGCCACCCAGGCGCCCAATCTCTGCTCTAATCTTAATTATTTCCCTTCTCATGCATGGGTTAAGTTTAATTTGTTCTTGATTCTCCAGATCTTTAAGTTATATAGATAATTTGTGTATTCAGGATTTTTCTATTTTTCTAAGTGAGGCTTAATGGCAATGGATTTCCCCCTTAGGACTGTCTTTGCTGTATCCCATAGGTTTTGGATTGATGTGTCTTCATTCTCTTTGGTTTCCATAAATTGATTAAGTTCTTTTTTGATTTCCTGATTGACCCAAACATTCTTGAGTAGGATGGTCTTTAGCTTCTAAGTGTTTGAATTTCTTCCAAACTTTTTCTTGTGATTTTGTTGTCTGAGAATATGCAAGGAATTATCTCAATCTTTTGGTATCAGTTGAGATATATATATCGAGAGATAGATATCTATATATAGATATAAATATCTATATATAGATAGATATAGAGATACATATATATCTATCTATATCTAGATAGATATAGATAGAGAATTCAAATTTCCAGAGATACACCAGTTTTATGTGTGTGTGTGTGTGTATATATACACCTACATACATACATACATACATACTGGTATATATTTACAGTTTTATGGGGACCCTGTGGTTGTTGTCCTCTTATTATTTCAGCTTGTCTTCTGGGGGAGGGGGCCTGACATGTTGTTTTTCAATTAATCCTGCTAGGGTGGAGTTGCCCTGCCTGCTGTCAAGGGTCTGGGCTCCATGGAAACCAGTTTTTCTGGCTTTTGTTCTCTGGAGGCTTTTGTTTTCTAGAGGCTTTTGTTCCCTGGTGGCTTTTTGTGCCTTTTCGGAGGGTCAGAGCAAAGTAAACTGTCCGCACCCAGACCTCTGCCTCAGAGAGAAGCCACAATCTGTTCCTCTCTGAATGGTCCAGAACACACAGACTCCCCCTCTGCAAATGCTGTTGAATACTGCAGCCTTCCACAGGTGGTTCATGCCCCCAGCAGTCCTCTAAGTGGTATCTTTGTCCTTGAATAGCCTGTATTTTTCAGTAATATGTTTATTTAATATGCTCTTTTGTTCTCAGATCATGCTTGTCTCTATGCCCCTGTGCCACCAATACCATGAGAGATACTGGTCTAGGTGACAGCTGTGGTTGATCCTAGGACCAGCCATCTTCCCAACAATTATATCTTAAGTCCCTTTGTTCTATTTGAGTGCTGTTTTCAGTCCCTTCTTATCTCACAGTCACTGTCTCCAAGCTATCACTATTCCCCAAGCGCAGGGCAATTTTTCACTGGGGTATTACTTTCCAATGGCTGGCTTCTGGTGGCTCCCTTCCCCTTCTGTCTGTCCTCTGATATCTGTCCTCACAGTCCCAACTCCTTCCCTTGTACCTCTCCACTGATGATCATCTGGCCCCATAGAGATCCAGAAGTGTATAATCTTATATCTCAGGATGTTTCAGGGTGTTCAGAATGCTCTGATAGGTATCCAGCTCAATTCAGGGGACGTGTTGTTATAGGGTCCCCTACTTCTCCACCATCTTGCCCCTTCCCACTGTCTCTTTAAAATATTTCTGAAATTGCCTGAATACAACTCTGATATAGAATTACTGGTAAAAGCAAATGTGAACTCTCCCATTTGTAGTTCTCTATCTGAAAGCAATATCATGGTTGACTTAGTTACCTTTCAAGGGGAAAATAAGAATTTTTTCCAAATTCATAAAATTTTTCTCATGACCACGAGTTTGAGGAATTAAAAAATAAAATTCTAATCAATTAGTTTGTATAGCTAATTATGAATGGTAGTAGACTGTGCACTATGACTTATGAAGATAACAACTGAGAACAAAAGAGCATATTAAATAAACATATTACTGAAAAATACAGGCTATTCAAGGACAAAGATACCATATACAAGCTTCTTTTCATTTATAATCACAGTTATACCTATTTATTTGATTTTAAATTAATATTTTATTATAAAAGTATTAGAGTAATTGAAAACTATGCCTATATAATAAGGTTGCAGACATAATACTTTCTGAAGCCAGAAGTATTGATTTATGATATATATTTAAGTAGTAAGAAAACCTCTAAATTGCAGATAAAGCAGTTCTAACACAGTATTCCTTTACCCCAAATTATAGTTGTTTAGTATAACCTTCTTTTTCCCCCAAACTTTACTGAGATGTAACTGACATATAGCATTGTATAAGTTTAAAGTATAAAACATGATGATTTGAGACACAAATATACAATGAAGTGATGAGTAAAATAAGGTCAGTTATATCCATCACCTCACATAAATACTTTGTGTGTGTGTGGTAAGAATATTTGAGATTTAGTGTCCTCGCAAACTCTAACTATTATAATACAGCATTATTAACTATAGTTGCCATGCTGTACATTAGATCTCCAGAAATCATTCATCTGACAGCTAAAGGTTTATACTTTTCGACCAACATCTCCCCATTTTCCTTGGCCCTTAGCTCCTGGAAACTACCATTCTACTCTTTGTTTCTATAAGTTTAACTTTTTGAGATTCCCCATATACGTAAGATCATATAGTTTTGTCTTTCTGTCTCACTTATTACACTTAGCATAATGTGCTCAATATCCACCTATTTTGTTGCAAACAGCAGAAGGTCCTTCCTTTTGATAGCCAAGTGATATTCAATTGTATATATATCCCCATATTCTTTATCCATTCATTCATTTAACATTTAGATTGTTTCCATGTCTTGGCTATTATAAATAATGATGCAGTTAACCTGGGGGTGCCAGTATCTCTTTGATATAGTGAGTTCATTTCTTTTGGAAATAATCCCATAAGTGAAATTGCTGGATCATATGGTAGATCTAGTTTTCATGTTTTAAGGAATCTCCGTACTTTTCCCATATGGCTGTACCAGTTTACATTCCCTTCTATAGTACATTCCCTTCTATACATTCCCTTGCTATAGCATAGCAAGTATTTTGCTTTTTCTTTATCCTTGCTAACACTTGTTATCTCTTGTATGTTTGATGATAGAGGTGTGAGATATCTCCTTATGGTTTTGATTTGTATTTCCCTGATAATTGGTGATGTCAAGCAGCTTTTCATTAACCTGTTGGCTGTTTGTATGTCTTATTTGGAAAAATGTTTATTTGGGTCCTTTGCTCTCCCCCCCCCCCTTTTTGCTATTGAATTGTATGTGTTCTTTATATATTTTGGATATTAACAATTTGTCATATATATATGATTTGCAAATAATTTGTGGCATCGATTGTAATGTCTTTTCTTTCTTTATAATTTCTTTGAGTCCTCTCTTTTTTGTTGGATTCCAGTTTACCTCAAGTTTTTTCAATTTCGTTTATCATTTCAAAAAACAAACGACTTTTAGTTTTGTTGAGTTTTTAAAAAATTGTCTTTCTTGTCTCTATTTCAATTATTTTACTTTGATTTCTCCCATTTTTTTCCTCTGCTATTTTTAGCTGTTTGCTCTTTTTCTAGTTCTTTGAGTTAAGAAGTTAAGTTTTTTGAATTTTTCCTTTCTTTTTTTAAATGTAGACATCCATTGTTATAAACTTCCTTTTTAAAATTACTTTTGCTATTCTCATAAATTTTGATATGTTGTGTTCCCATTTTTGTATGTTTCAATATACCTTCTAATTTATTTTGTGATTTCTTCTTTGACCCATTGATTATTCAGGAGTATGTTGTTTAATTTCTACATATTTGTGAAATTTCTAATTTTCTTCCTGTTCTTGAGCTCTGGTTTCATGCCATTGTGCTCAGAGAAGATACTTTATATGAAGTCAATTTTCCTAAATCTGTTAAGAGTTTCTTTTTGACCCAACATCTGATTTATCCTGGAAAATGTTCCATGTGCACTTTTGAAGAATGTGTATTCTGATGCATTTGAATGAAATGTTCTGTATATGTCTATTAGGTCCATTTGGTGTGTAGTGTTAGTCAGGTCTGCTATTTCTGTATTGATTTTCTGTCTGGATGATCTATTCAATTTTAGAAGTGGAGTAATAAATCCACTTATTATTACTATATTGCTATTTATTTCTCCCTTCAGTTTTATTAATTTTTGCCTTAAATAAAGCTGTTATTGGGTCTGCAGTGAGGTCAGTGGTTGGCAGGTTTATTACTAGGGTCTTGGGTATACATGGATCCTGTTTGGCCCCTAAGTGGAAGGGACTGCTTCTAGGACCTAGTTCAGTAGGTGATGTTGGGACAAGGATCCACTTCTGGGTCCACAGCTGGGTCCTTAAATAGCAGATCTGTTACCGGGTACACAGATCTATGGCTCCTGTCAGATATCTGGGAGGGCTTCTGCCAGGACACTGGATGTGTCCTTGGGTGGAGAGGATTAAATCCAGACATTGGCTGGGAAGGGCTACAACTGAGTCCTAGGGCTACTTCTGGTCCATAGCCAAGGTTGAGGTTTATAGAACTTGCTCTGGAGGCATAGAGAGACTAGTTTCCCACCACTTCCTGGGTAGTTAGGACCACTCCATGACCATGGCTGAGAGAGACTGATGTTGAGTTACAAGACCATTTCAGACTCTGTAGTCATACTGAGGTTGACAGGCTTACCTCCAGGAGCACAGGTGGGTATGTCTCCTAGTGGGTCTCTGAGTGGACTGAACTTCTTGTGGACCGCAACGGGGAGAAACTGAACCTCAGGTCTGTTCTAGGGCCTTCTTTTAACTGTGGTTTGGCCTGCCTCTAGGGCTAGCAGGAAGGTTTCTAACATGAGGCTGGGAGGGGCTGGAACAAAGTATCAGACCATTTCAGGTTCATTAGGGGCCTAGGAGAGAGGGTCTCCCATCAGTTTCGTGCCAGCTGGACTGCTCATAGACTGTAGTGGTTTCATATAACTCAACCATATTTTTTATTTCCACAAAATAACACTTCACTGGCCTAAATATAGCATTAATGAAATGATATTTAGCTCTGATTGCTGCGGGTTTTACTTGAGAGCCAATGCCAAAATGAGACTGAATTCTCTCTCTCTCCCTCCCTTTGTTTTCCCTACACATTCACCATGCTATACTCTGGTCTATATAGTCCAGTTCAGTTTAAGGAAGGAGCATACATCTTTATTTTTAAGTTAAGTAGAAGGCATATCTAGTTAAGTGGATGAATAAATGAGGTTATAGGTACACGAATGAAATGAAGGTTACATAGCAATAATGGAAATATTGCTGGATATTCTCCTCTGACAGTCAATAAAAGGACTGATCAATGGAGCTTTTGAATTGCTCTTTTGGTAAGAGAAAAATTTAACCTGGTGCTGAGAGCCTGACTGAAGATGTCTTCCTTGAACTCTGCCTTTGATGTTAAGCCTGCGTGATGAACTTACATTGATTAAATCTAAGATGCTGTGTGTCAGTCGTGAACACGCTGGCTTTTAGAGAAGATAATATATTATTTTTAGAATAGGAATCAGGTTATTTGAGGGAAAATGAGGGGGGAGTAGAAAGAGGATGTTTCAGTTGAACATACCTAAAAGACCAAAACAGTGGTTATGTCTGTATTTCAAATAGGTTTATTTTCTTCTTTTTTTGTTTTCATATTTAATTTGTTTTCTGTTTTGCTTTTGCAATCAGTGAAAAAATCAAATTGAATAAAAATATTTGAATAAAAACTACCTGTAGTTAAGAATAAAGGCCTGATGGTTAACAAGTTCTTTCCTGTAATTAAAACACTCTCTCTTTTAATTTTAACTAAAGAAATGACAAGAGACAGGCTTAGGAAGGAAAAAACATATTTGGGGTATTCACCTCAAAAATGATTGAGTATTCCTTTTTATAGAAATTAAATATAAATGGCTAAAGTATTTCCCATTTAGTTATGACTTGAAGAAATAAATGTTTAGGGTAGTATTTCTTAAACTTGTTCAATGGAACATCAACATCCTGAAGATTTGCTAATAGGCATTCCTCAGAACAAGAGTTTTATAATCAAATCAGTTTGGGAAATGAAGCTAAACAAAAATCAAGCAGCCTTCTTTTACAGCTAGTTTCTGAGAGCCATTTCATGTAATAATGTGCCTTGTGATTTTTCCATGAGGAGATACAATTTGTAATGTTTCCTAAACTTTCACCAAGAATTCCCATTAACACATGTCATAATACAGTGTGGGGAAAAACATGATGGTAGATATTGGCTACTGCATTCCAATAAGACATAATGCTTTGCAATGGTTAATTTACTCTAATTTTACTTTGACCTTGTTTTGTTCACCTTATGAAATGTATTTCTATCCTCAAGCATAAAATTATCTTCTATTGCTTTCTTTTTATTTTGAGAGATTGAACCATTTATCTTTTTTCAAGAAAGTGCTATGAATTGAATTCTATTATAAGAGATATATAGGGCGTATTTATTTCTTTGTTAGTTTGTTTTTGATGACAAAATTTCCAGGCATACAAAAAGACATAAACAGTGATATAATGAATACTTGTGTAGTATCCCCAAAAAATAAAACATTACAAAAAATGTTTCCTTAGTCTCGAACCACATACTCTTTATCTACTACCTCTAAGAGGTGGGCATCTTGAACTTGAAAACTTAAAATACAGGTTTATATTTTTACTGTTAATGGTATGATGCTCCATATGTTTACCTGTCCTACAATTTTCCCTCTCAGTAATGTGCTTGTGAGTTTTATATTAATTTTTTTCATGGCTACCATGGTAAACAAGCAAACAAAAATATGGGATGAGTGGCAAACTCAGCTTCCTGGTGTGGAAATCTTGATTGATTAAGGCTTGATTATTTAATATACTGTGTTGTTAATTAGCATAAATGTCCCATTTGTTCCTGAGACCATCCATTTTTCAATTTTTGAATGCTATTTTATACAAGCATATGATACATGGGCATATTTTTATCCTATTGTTCAAGCTTCTATAAACTCACACATTTATTTTGTTTGCTGACCTATCAACTAAGAATGATGTTTTCAAATTTTCTGTATCCAAGTATATATAATTTCCACACTTTAACTTAGCCTCACTAATTTCTTCTTGTAATTCTTTCATTTTTTGCCTTATGTCCTTCTAAGTTTGTGTTATTATGTTTAAATTAATTTTAGGATTATTATATTATGTCTTCCTGATGAATTTAACTACTTAATTGTTATATTGTGTTCCCCTTTATTTTAGCATGTTTTTCTTTTTTTTAACGTTTAAGTTTATTGTATTTGATGGTTATATAGCTGTCGTAATTTTCATTTTTAATGTATTTCTGGGTCTTTATGTTTTCAATTTGTCTTTTTAAACAATAGAGCTAGAATAATTTAACATAATCTCAAAATACCTATTTTAACAGATAAATTGAATTATTTTATATTTATTTTATTTATGAAGATACTTGCTCTTATTTCTTTTTTTTTAAATTTTTATTTTATTTATTTGTTTATTTATTTGACAGAGAGAGATCTCAAGTAGGCAGAGAGGCAGGCAGAGAGAAAGGAGGAAGCAGTCTCGCCGCTGAGCAGAGAGCCCGATGCGGGACTCGATCCCAGGACCCTGAGATCATGACCTGAGCTGAATGCAGAGGCTTTAACCCACTGAGCCACCCAGGTGCCCCACTTGCTCTTATTTCTAATAGCCACTTCTAGCTTTCAATTTGTCATGCTTTTTCTTCTTTTTTTTTTAATACACAGTGCCTTCTTTCAGAATGTTTGAGATAGTTTTACCTTATATGCTTTCCTCTGCTGATTCAGAAGTTAAAACCTCAATTCTTTTCTTTAGTGGTCACCCCTAAACATTGAATTTAACATGCATATTTAACAAAATCCAAAGTTAATGAATATCTCTAGGCTGATTCTAAACAATTCAGTATGCTTTGACATCCATAACTTCCTTCCAATTTACATAGTATTGTTTTCCAGTATTGTAGTTCCATCAGAACAATCTTGGTTTTTACCTCCCAGATAATTATTAATTCTGTTGCTTTATGCAATTATCATTTGCTTAGATTCAGTCACACTTTTATGATTTCCTTTGATCACCATTAACTTCTTTCATTGAGCTTTTTCCTTTTTGTTTCACTCTCCTTCCAGAAGTTCCTTTATTGAATCTCTGTTTGTGGTAAATGCTCAGTTTTCGTTTTTCTGAAATATCATTATTTTACTTCCTTTCCAGGTGAACATTTATGCTAGTCCATGATTCTAGATTAACAGTTCAGAACAGTTTAGAACTGTGTATCACTATCCCAGGGTCTCTGGCTTCTTCTTGTATTGTTGAAAAGTCTGCTTTAATGTGTTTGTCCTTCCTACAACGTGTCTAGATTGTTAGAGACAGTTAACCATCAGGTTCTTGAGTCGTATCATACTCAGGAAGCTGCATCTTAATGCCCAATCCTCTATCCATTTACAGACAAATCACTGCTACCTAATCCCTCTGAAATCCTATAGATTTATAAGTGATTTAACCCCAAGATCTCTAGAAAGTTTTATTAATAACCCTTTCTACCTTCAGCTTCACCTGTTGCCACCCACAGAACCCCCTTTCATTGACACTGAGTGAATTGTAAGATCTTTAGATTGAAAAGCTCAGAGCAGGTCATGTGACCATTAGGCTGGGAGTGAGCATCCCTCTGAAAATGTGACATTCAGGTCCAAAATACCTCGACCCTTTGGTATCAGAGAAGCCTGGAAAATAACTCGTCTTTTTTATTAGGGCATGATTCACCAGCTGCATCTAGAGAGGACCGAGTTAGACTAAAATTCCCCTTGAGCCCTTTAATTATTATTTTATTTTATTATATTTATTTTATTTATTTTATTTTAGTAGGCTCCACACCCAGTGCAGAGCCCAACGTGGGGCTTGAACTCACAACACTGAGATCCAGACCTTGAGATCATGACCTGAGCTGAAATCAAGAGTTAGACACTTAGCTGACGGAGCCACCCAGATGCCCTACCCTTGAACACTTTAAAAGAACTGGGTGTGCACCAGGAGATTTGGGAACCAGAGAAAGGAACTGACAGGCTTCTCTGTGTGTCATGCATAGAGAACTTAGGCATTTACTTTGAGTCATGTTAGATTCCGTGTAGGTGGAGAAGCGAGTAATGCTGTAATTTGTCATGAGTGCTAAACTGGAAGGAAGAGTACCTACCTAAATTGATATCACAAGATTATTTTGAACCTGGACTCTTCAAAGCTTCTCCTGTTGTTTCCAGAACAGTGTGTTTAAACTGTGCATGTGGGGGGGGGGGTGGAGGTGTGTAGGGATGACTTGGGGCATCTTACAACTTCCATCTCCTTTCAGTTTGTCCTTTATGATCTCTAGCTCTCAAGTGACTAAACTGGCTTTCCCTGGCTTTCCTCAACAACTCATGCACCATTCAAGGAATCCATAAAGCTTCCAAGAAACCTATATATTGCCTGAACTATGGAGGTGCTATTTTTTTACCACAGCAACTATACTTAGGCCCAGGATAACACCACCTCATAGAGATAGAAGCCTCCTCTCTTTGGAAGGGGATCTAGGCTCCAGAAACAATCTCAAACAAAGTGACAAACTTTATGTCAGTTGGGAGCTTCTGCTTCCCAGGAGTAAGTATTCTTGTTTTCTCCTGCTGCTATGACCTTCATATAGCTCCCCTCTGAGAAGCGGTAGTTCTGATCCAGCTACTGCCTGTCAGTCATGGCATCCAACAAGACTTTTCCTCAGCCTCACGCACCCCTGGCTAACCACAGTCTGTTGCACATCTTGTCCACTCTCTTCACTGGCACAAATGACACCAGTTTTACATTTCTGGGTGGGGCCTTCACCTGTTTCTTAGGATACCTCTGAACCGCTTCTTTTTAGCTTGAGCCTCTGTTCTTAACTGAGCAATCATTTTCTTCCCATTATCTGGATCAGATTTGGTCATTTGTTTACAGGTCTCCTCCTCACCCCCTGGAACATCTGTCATCTCCACCTATCCACTCTGACCCTTCAAATTTCCATCGGCTCATTTGTTTAAATTGTTTGCCTTTGTTTATTTGCATATCATATTATTAGGGGAGATGGAATAAGTAATGATTCATTAGTTTCCGTAAAAATGTTTTTTGTTTGTTTCTTCATGATGTTTACTATGTGTGTTATTGTTATCTGAAATACATAAGTCTTTAAGGTCTTTTTCAGTAGTTTAAATAAACATCATTCTCAGAGTGAAAGACTTCTTTAACTCTTAAGGGCATGAAATAATATTGAAAAGTGATCTGTCAGCTGTCTCAGTAGGGCAAATACGTGAGAGTTAATCGTGGACATCAAGAAAGAGAAGTGGAAGTTAGGCCTAAAGTCGAATTACTGTCAAAGGCAACCAAAGCAGCTGACTGAATGGAGGCATTTTATAGGACCTGTATCAATAAATAAAGTAGATATTGTTGTAGACTTAAGAGACCTGAAATGGAACTTTTTGAAAATTAAAAATATGTCTTGAGGTATTTTTTTCTTTTGTTTTGTTTTCCTCTCCCAAGCTAATGAGTACCCAACTGGAATTTTGTGGCACACTTACATAGTAAAAGTGGAATTCCCTGAGTTATGCACAATGTTCTTAACTGCACACGGTCACTACAACCATTG
Source organism: Mustela lutreola (assembly GCF_030435805.1). Taxonomy (NCBI): domain Eukaryota; kingdom Metazoa; phylum Chordata; class Mammalia; order Carnivora; family Mustelidae; genus Mustela; species Mustela lutreola. Next base: position 111,477,235 of record NC_081297.1, read on the forward strand.
TCACCCACCCTCACATCTTGTCTCTCCATCCAAAAAAGAGAATACCCATGCTGCTAGACATCTTGTCTCTCCATCCAAAAAAAAGAATACCCATGCTGCTAGACATGTCGCATCGAATTACAGGGAAGAAGTCTGAAGAATATTCAACTCTCCACGTCCAAAACTGAAGCACTAAATTTGCACATTGAATGTATTTTTCAGATGAAAAACACTAAATTTCTTTTGATTTTTACAATAGTGTATACTGCTTGGAAATTATGGGCTGGCATTTCAAAGTAACATTTTAGAAGAGGAGAAAGGATATTTTAGAAGAATATTTCTTTTGGCATATGCTGTGTCAGAATGGATTTTTTTTTTTTATTTCCAAATGGTGAAAATCCCTATAAGGCTGGATTCTATCTTTGAAGGCAGAGGAGACAGGATAGAAAATATTTTGTGACTTAAATACATCTTTCTTTATCTTAACTCCCAATTGTTTCTTTTAGAATGGCCTCAGAAAGACTGATTTTACTCTACAGAAAACTATCTGAAGGTGAGAAACCGTTTCAGTAAGAGAAGCAGAGAGTAAACAAAGCTAAGATACCAAAGTGAATGTCATTAATCCTGCGTAGAACACGGTATGGATAAACTGATTGGTTCCACTTCATCAAGTTACATTGAAATAGAAGTTTGTGGGACTCTACTGTACATAGAGGTTAAAGTGGTATGTGTTTTTATCAAAATGAATTATAATTGTTCAGAAGTATAAAGATGAATAATGGCAATAAGGCACCATGGGTAGAAGAGCATGAACTTTGTGGTCAAACTGAAACTGGCTTCAAATCCCAAGTGAGGGCAAGTTACTTAATCTCAGTTTTATGTCTTCCTTTTGTCTGTGTCACAGAGTAATTGTTTATTATACGAAGGGTAAGAAGTATATAAATTGTCATCAAAAGTAAGTAAAATGAGGGGCGCCTGGGTGGCTCAGTGGGTTAAGCCGCTGCCTTCGGCTCAGGTCATGATCTCAGGGTCCTGGGATCGAGTCCCGCATCGGGCTCTCTGCTCAGCAGGGAGCCTGCTTCCTCCTCTCTCTGACTGCCTCTCTGTCTACTTGTAATCTCTGTCTGTCAAATAAATAAATAAATAAATCTTAAAAAAAAAAAGTAAGTAAAATAAAAGAACTCAGCACAATGCCTGACATGCATATATTAAGCTCTTAGTAGATGCTACTTTATTATTTCCCATTTATTATTATGGTAAGAGAAAAGGCTGTTATATAAGAAGCAGCCAAATACTGATTTTAAACTTTTTAAAAAAATTTTTAAATATTTATTGAGAGAGAGAGAGAAACAGAAGAAGAATCAGATTCCCTGCCAAGCAGGGATGCTGATGTGGAGATCGATCCCAGGACTCTGAACCCAGATCATGACCTGAGCCAAAGTCAGGCTCTTAACCCTCTAAGCCACCCAGGCACTCCTAAACCTTCCCAAATTTTTATAGTAAATTACAGCAACTCCTCTTATCTGGAGGGGTTATTTTCCAAGACTCCTAACAAATGCTTGAAACCACAGATAGTACCAAACCCTATATATATACTATAGTTTTTCCTATATATACATACCTACGATCAGTTTAATATATAAATTAGACACAGCAATTAACAGCAGTAATAAAATAGAACAATGATAATAATAGAGTGTAATAAAAGTTATGTGAATGTGGTCTCTTTTTTTTTTTTTTTTTTGTACTTAACTCTTCTTCCTATGGTGCTATGAGAGAATAAAATGCCTATGTGATGAGATGAAGTGAGATGAATGACATGAGCATTGTGACATTATATTGGGCCACTATTGCCCTTCTGATGATATGTAACAAGGAGGATCATGTTACTTCTGGATCTTGGTTGACAGTGAGTAACAGAAACCACGGAAAGCAAAACTGTGGATAAGGGAAGACTACTGTAATACTATTAATTTCATAGATGAAAGTTACCATAAACCTTGAGGAACTATGGCAAAAAAATTTTAAGCACATCTTTATATAATTTCAACTCTACTTTATCCACTTGCCTGATTATTCATAAGCTTAGAACTCTTCTTCCAAAAGCAAGTACTTGTCAGTCCTCTTAATGGCTTCCAAGGAAAGGGATGTCAAGAAATTCATTTGAAGCCTATCTTGATGTTTAAGCCTGCTAAGGCTGTGTCTCTACAATCTGACATTCAGTGGAAGCAATAAATGGTGATCATATCATCAAGAAATTAGATTCACCCGGGCGCCTGGGTGGCTCAGTGGGTTAGGCCGCTGCCTTCGGCTCAGGTCATGATCTCAGGGTCCTGGGATCGAGTCCCGCGTCGGGCTCTCTGCTCAGCAGGGAGCCTGCTTCCTCCTCTCTCTGCCTGCCTCTCTGCTTACTTGTAATTTCTCTCTGTCAAATAAATAAATAAAATCTTTAAAAAAAAAAAAAAAAAAAAAAAAAAAAAAAAAAAAAAAAAAAAAAAAAAAAAAAAAAAAAAGAAATTAGATTCACCCTTCAAAACATTTGAGTTACCCATTCCTTTCATATTTCTACGTGAAGAGGTTTATACTCAGAATGGGTGTGTGTGTGTGTGTGTGTGTGTGTGTGTGTGTGTGTGTGTTTGTGCATGCATGTACATTCAAAATGCCAAATTCTGGGTCTTTCTCATGGTGTAGCCGTGTGTTTGGAGAACGGTACTAGCTTTACCATTTAGTCATACAATATAATACATTTTATCTATGTGCTGCCACATTAAACAAATCCAGTACTTTCTTTACTTGATTGCATATACATATAGAAAGACTTAACCTGAAAAACATATCTTCATTTGGATAAAAATTTCTTCTATTTTAGATTTTCAATTCTCCCTACATTGGCCAGGACTATTGATTACCAGTATGAGAAATGAACTTCAACAAGATAAAGAGTGGAGGAAATTTATTATAAGAAAGTATAGGACAGAGAGCTTTCATGAAACCAAAGAAAAAAGTACTAAAGTCTCAAAAAGAGGGATTGCAATCAGGAATTAGATAACTTATAGAAATGTTGTAGCCTACCTCTGTATATTTGTTGTATTATTCTACCCTTAAAGGTTGACTATTTCTTTTTAAGATTTTACTTATTTATTTGAGAGACAGAGGGGGGAGGGGCAGAGAGAGAGGGACAAATAGACTCCCCACTGAGTAGGGGAACTGGAGGAGGGACTGGATCCCAGGACTCTGAGATCATGAACTGAGCTGAAGTCAGATATTAAACCCATCGAGCCACCCAGGAACCCCAGGCTGACTATTTCCTTTTTATGGCCTATATGGCTTGTGGAAAATGTCTAGCTTTTATTTGCTTATTCATGCTTAAAAGATAAAAAGAAAAGATCAGTTTACTTGAACCAGAATTCTTAACCTTTTAAATTCTAGATTTTCAGGGGAAAGAAACTCAGGGGAAAGAAGCTTGGGTCAAGTATACAGTAAGAGTTCAATAAAGTTTTCCTAGTTGTTTCCCTTGTATGTTTTTGAGGAGGTAAATTACAGGGTCATAATGAGCTAGGCTGATACTGTAAAGGAAGTCTGCTACTCTCTTATTCCAGTGTCTGCTCTGTGTCTCAGAATATTATAGGAGGTATAATATTTATTGCACCTCTACTTTGACCCACCTCCCCCTCATGTTTTCTTTGCTATATTTGTGGTAATCTTTCTTCATGTTCTTTTGAAAAATCTTTTTTTTTTTTTATGTGACTACTTCCAAAATTAACTGTAATTGCATTGGATCATATTTCTGCATTCTATCGGTAGTATACTTATCCTGAATATGTTGCTATTCATAATTTTACTAAGATATTATTCATTCTAATATCTATGACATTCATAAATACCATCCTTGATTCAGCTTTTAGAATATTACTAAATATGTTGTCCTGAATAGATATACATATAGTCAGCTATAAGTCACCAGCTGGTCTCATTTAAATTTATCAAACAAAAGCCAAGATATAACAGATATCAAGTGTGTGTGTACATGTGTGTGTGCATGTGCATGTGTGGGTTTGGTAGTAGATAATGTTGTGTAGTGGTATGTAGGAGCTGTCAAACATAGGAGAAATGTAGACTTTTTCTTGACAGAAATAGAGGGAAATAGAACTATACCCACATCTCTTAGGATCTTGAGGAGCCTGAAAAGGTTTTAAAACACGTACGAATCAACCGAAATGAGCATAATTGTCTATTGCAATGTCTCTTTGAGCATAGTTTCACAAGTTTGAGGTTTTCATGCCTAGACTTCTATTAATTTGCTTGGCACACTATTTTCCTAGACTATAAAAAGGTTCCTACTGTCTACTTCAATCAGCTCTCTATTTAACAGAGTTGGCAGTCAACACGCAGTTGAGCTAGTGAGACTCCCAAGAGGACTCTTAAGGACATCTGTTGCTAATCTCCATTCCTCGATTTTCTGAAGAATCACTCCCTTTCCCCACATCTCTCACTCTTAGCAAATCACGTTACTTACAGCTTTCCTGAGAAATGAAGCTCATCTGACACAGATCGCCTCATCTTTAGTCTGTGTTATTGCTCCTATCACTTCCGACACCTGATGAGACATTACTCTAAATATAATCTGTCCTTCCATCTTCTTTTCCTGTTGTCTAATAATATGATTACTATTTTTTCCTATTACTTATTTATTCATATATTTTCTATTATTTATTTCTCTTTTCTATCACTTATTTTCTATTATTTATTTATTTTCTTTTCTATTCTTTTCTATTTTCTATTTTTTCTATTATTTTCTATTTTTTTCTATTTATCTTTTCTATTTTTTCTATTATTTATTTATTTTTATATTTTTTGAGAAAGTGAGAGAGAGAGAGTGGGAAGGACACGGGGAGAGAGAGAGAGGTTCTTAAGAGGGCTCCATGCCCAGTGTGGAGATTGATGTAGGGCTTGATGCAGAACTCAATCTTATGACTCTGAGATCATGACCTGAGCAAAAATCAAGAGCTGGGTGCCTAACCCACTAAGCCACCCAGGCACCCCTCAACTCCTCTCTTCTAAAAGGCATTCTCATCTGATTCCTTAAGTTCCTGCTCTTTTTCCCTTTCTTCTCCACCAGACATCTTAACATAACTATCTACTTACTGCCCCCTTTTCCTGACTACCCGCATTTTACTTATTTTTTTTTTTCAGTAGATTCTATACCCAACATGAGGTCTGAATTCATAATGGTGAGATCAAGAGTTTGCATGCCCTACAGACTGAGCCAGCAAGGCATGCCCTCACTGTCCACATTTTAATCAGGCCCCTAGAATCCAGTTTCTATACAGACTATGTTTAATTTGTTTTTACCAAGTGAACAACTGTTATCAGAATTTTCTAATGCTTATGACATAGGTAAGCTTCATCTCAATTTTATAAGAATATTGTTTTGAGGAAAAAAATGACTAGTTTCCATCAAGGTTATTTAAAAATGTGTTTAGAATAAAGTTATTATTTTATCAATTTAATTACAAGACACTATAAAAATAAAATCCAAAAAGAAATCAAAATTTCTGCCTAGATTGTGATAGTCTATTACAGAAAAGAGTTAAAGATAAAAATATAACTAAAAACAAATATAAGGGAAGAAATGAATATTGGTACTTAACAAGGTTATAATACCTACATCAAAAGAGACCTGGAAGGATCAAAATTTTCCCAATATGTTCCCTGCATGTCCTTGGTACCCACAGCTGTTTCTTTCAAACCCCTCTTGAACTTGACCACTAACATCCTTCCAATAAAAATAGGTAAAAATACAACATTATATTAGGTGGTATGGATCTTAAATAGAGGTTGGTGCAGTTTGCTGTTTTTTAAAACCACTTTATTGAGATTTGATTGACATACTAAAAGGCATGCCTGTTTAATGTAAAAATCTTAGTGAATTTGGAGATGAGCAAAACCTGCACTACAAAACCATCACTATAGTCTATTATCTTATTCATCACCTTTAAAAGTTTCCTCCCATCCTCTTTATTTAAATATTATAAACTCTTAGCACAAAATCTATCTAGCAAATTTTTAAGTGTATAACACAGTATAGTTGCATAGTAGAGCTCTAGGACTATTTATGTTGCATAACTAAAATTTTGTACTCTAATATCTCCTCATTCCCATTTTTCCCTAGCCCCTGGCAACCACCATTCTAATTTGCTTCTGCATGACTAGTTTAGATTCCTCCTATAGGTGGCATCATACAACATTTGTCTTTCTGTGTCAAGTTTATTGCACTTACCCTAAAGTCCTTCAGGTTCATCCATGTGTCACAAATGACAGAATTTCCTATTTTTTTATAGACTGAATAATATTCCATTGCATGTCAGTACCACAACGTATTTATCCATTCATCCACTGATGGGCATTTATGTTGCTTTCATCTTGTGGCTGTTATGAACACTGCTGCAGTAAACATGGGACTGTAGCTATCTGCTCAACATCCTGGTTTCAGTTCCTTAAGAGCTAACACTCAGACTTGGAGTTGCTGGATTACATAGTGGTTTTATTTTTAATTTTGGGGGGAAACTCCATATGGTTTTTCATAGTAGTTGCATGAATTTATGTTCCTGGTAGGAGTCTATAGGGATTTCTTTTTCTCCATGTCCTCGCCAATACGTATTACCTTTTGTGGTATTTTGTTTTGTTTTTTTTTTTTTTGATAATAACCATCCTAACAGGTGTGAGTTGATGTCTCATTATGGTTTTAATTTGTGAGGATGATTGGTGATATTGAGTACCTTTTCATATATCTGTCAGCCATTTATTTGTCTTTGGAGAGATGTCTATTCATTTCCTTTGATCACTTTATATTAGGATGATGATGATGATGATGATGATGATGATAATTACTATTGACTTGTACAAGTTTCTTATATATCTTGGATATTAACTCTTTTTAAAAAATATTTATTTATTTTAGAGAGAACAAGTAGGGGGAGGGGCAGAAGGAAAGGAAGAGAGAATCCTCAGGCAAACTCCTTGCTGAGCATGGAGCCTGACACCGGGCTCAATCAAGACCTTGGGCTCAGTCCCAGGACTCAGACCATGACCTGAGCCAAAATCAAGAGTTGACACTCTTTACTGGGCGCCCCTTGGATATTAACATTTTATCAGATATATGGCTTGCAAATATTTTCCCCCATTCCATAGGTTCCTTTTTCATTTTGTTAATTGTTTCTTTTGCTGTGCAGAAGATTTTTATTTTGATATAGTTTCATTTGTCTATTTTTGCTTTGTTGCCTGTGGTTCTGGTCATATCCAAGAAGTCACTGCCCTAACCAATGTCCAGAAGATTTACTCTTAAATTTTTTTCTAGGCCTGGGGTCCCTACTTGAGAGTATGAAGTATCTGTAACATTTTCTTACAAGAAGGTAGTGGAAGTAGAATGTAATTTATTTATTCTTAACTTTTAAGAGCTATGTGATATTTGATACATATAAAAATATATGTTAAAAAGAGATTAACTATTTACATGTAGGGAGAATAAGACATGTTGGACCATTTGATTCCAACCTCACACATGTTACTTCATGGAGATTCCTGATGTGCACATACACATCTGGGTTTTAAGAATCAGACACATTAAAAAATAGATTTCAGTAAATCAGACTGAGAAAGTCAAATACCGTATGGTTTAACTGACACATGGAATCTAAAAAACAAAACAAAGGACTAAACAAAGAACAAAATCAGACCTATAAATATTGAGAACAAAGTAATGGTTGCCAGAAGGAGGGGGGGGTACTGTAATGGGTGAAGTGGGTAAAGGCGAGTGAGATACAGGCTTTCAGGTATGGAATGAATAAGTTATGGGAAAGAAAGGTACAATGTAGAGAATATAGTCAGTGGTATTGTAATAGCACATGCTGACAGATGGTAGCTATACTTGTGGTGAGTATAGCATAACACATAGAGATGTTGAATCACTATGTTGTGCACCTCAAACTAAGGTAACATTGTGTCAATGATACTCAAATAAAAAAATAAAAATAACTAAATAATAAGATAAATTTCATGAATCTTGGCTACTTTTGACCCTGTGAACTTACAAAGCAGGACAAATGGTTGGAAATTTTATGTACTACTGAATTCACTTAATTTTTGAATACAACAGTTCTAGCTATTAAAACTATATGTGCAACTCGTGATTTTTCTTAGCATACACAGACTACTTTTGAATTCCTATTTCAAAAGTGTTCTGAAAAATACTCAGTGACCTCATGGGCCAGTGGCATGAAGTATATATTAGAATAGGTGTTTGCCTGGACTTGTTTTTAATAAAATCTCAAAAGGTGTCCCTTACATCTCAGAAAAACTCAGACGAATATTTTGGTTTGTGGTGTAATGATAAAATGAAACACTGTCCCCTGTACGTAATAGGGAGCAATAATACACTGGTGATAAAGTAAAGTTTCTCTTCCTTTATAAATATGTTTTTAATTTAACTTCTTTGTTGATTTTCATTACATTTCTGTGTAATTTATTGGGGATTTCTCTCTAAGCCTATTTTCATACAGTTAGAGCTTTAAAAGAAAAGTAATTCCAATGTAAACAACTTTAACATGAGTTTGTATTCTGTAACATTTGTAATCTGTTTGTAGTGTTATATTAACAACATTTTTCTTTTGTTGCAGAGTTACTCAGATATAATTCAATAGCATAAATATTTTATCCATTTAACTGGAAATGTCTATATTAGTAATGTTGTCCATCTCACACTCTGGAATAATATATTGGTAATGTTTTTATTCTACTTTTAACGTTGGTGGTCAATCAGGTGGGGCAATGAGAATCTTTCAGCAACTTCTGTAGCCCTATAAGATAAAGAAGACAGGAGAAAGGGGGAAAAAAAAAACCCATAAAATTTCTGGCTTCCATTTTTCCTCCTCTAACACTTTTGAACACCCAGTTCCAGTTATTATCTATTTGAGAAAAGACCAATCAAGAGTCAACTTCCTCATTTTTAGGGTGAGAATAAGGAGGACCTGAATATTATTGGAAATTTTACCCGTCTTCCAACTAATCTTTTTGCTCTGTTTGTTTTAGATAGTCTGTGTATATTGTAGATATTAAGGAAGTAAATGTTGATTTCATTATGAGAGAGTTGAATCTATTTATCATATTCTTCATTTATTCTTAAAATCATATAAAAATAATTAGAAATTTCCTTTCTTCTGCTTCCCAAGGCAGCTTTATCTTGTAAGCCTTGAGATACTTCTTGAAGTTCACCACTTTTGCTTCCTTGTCATTTGTGTCCAATTGAGATAAAACCTAACATTTTATCACTGTTTGTTGCCTAGTTAAATTTCGAGACAATCTAACCATTCATGGTTTATTGATAATTTCAAAACAAGTTATCTCTTCAGCCCGCTGGTATTGTTCATTTTAAAAATCACGTAACATTCTGGTGAAATTTAAACACTGAATGCCACGAATAATGTATTTTAGGCTTTGCCTCCAAGTTTAAAAACTATGTGCTTCTCTTGGGTTTGCTGGAAATAATTATTTCATGTGAATCTTCATGCATCAGACAAGACATGGAACAGCTTATTTTTTTGGCATAGAACTTCACAAATTTTTTGTTTCTCCAACAGGAAGGAAAGAGGTTGTTAAAATTTTCATAATAAATTGCTTCAATTTAATTGATTAATATTGTTTACAACTTAACTTCTATTCTTGTTATATTAATCATAAAGCTCTTATTAAACTCCACAAAGGAACAGTATAAATTTTAATATTTATATGAAACATGAACCTAATAAATAAGATTTCAGCTTTTCTGCAGTCAAATAATCATTTTCTTAATGTAAGTAGGTAACAAGCACTTCTATAGATCATAAAGAGAAAAAGTCATTATAGAGCCATCCAAGATGTAAAATTTTCCAAGCTACTTTCCCAAAATATTTTCCACAGAAGGATTTTTCTTTCACATCCTGGTCTCAGGTCAACCCAACATAACTTGCTTTTAAATAAAGACAGAATTCTTGGAAATTTGGAGAATTGTTATTAAGAGAAATATACTGTTGATGTAGAAGAAGCAGTAACCAACTTTCTGTAATTATATAAAGAATGAATGCTGCTTTGGACTTTAACAGGATACACAAATTGGTTTGGCTTTTGAAAAGTATATAAATAAAGGGAGGCAGTTGAGTGAAAATGGTCACATTGTGCAGGCAGCTCTAACCCAAGGGGAAATTAAATAGGGTACATGTACAAAGGCTTATATTTTATGTAAGAAGAAGGAGAAAATTTCTTCCTTTTCAGCACATTAAACATGTTTGGCCCGGGGCAAAGCAAGAGGATTATACACTTGGTCTTTTCCCTCATAAACAGAGGTTTTGCTATTTCACCTCTATAGCAGTTTTATAGGCTACGTCTTTACAGTTTTTGAAATGGAAAGGAAAGATTTCTGATGTACCCATGCAAGCAGGAGAATTGTTTTTTTGCCAGGAGTATAGTGCATTTTCCATCTGGTGTGAAGGTTAGAGAAACCGAAAGGGTCACTTCTTAGTGCAGAGGGAGGCAAATGCTTCTATGTCTGTACAAATAAGCTCTGTTTTCCACATTGATAGAGATGATCAGTAACTCATATATCTTCAGAAAATACTTCAACTCAACCAGAAATGAACATTTCGTCTTTTTCTATTTTTTAACTTTAGCTGAATATTCTCAAAATGGCCCACTTTATAAACTCTCTTCATCAAGGCATTGTTTTTATGAAGCTTTCTGCTAATAGAAATCTCATTTTGTTTTTCCGTTCAACTAGGTGAAAGGGCATCCGAGCTATCATCAAGCAACTACTGGGTGTCTGTTCTGCCCCAGATGAAGTCCAGCTATGATTCCTAAATAGTACAATGTTACTATGTAAGGGAGACAGTATCAAAGTTCCCGAAGGCATTGGCAAACACATAAGATAGTGTATGAAAATTATGCAAATTCTATCTATTTTTAAGTATTGTGTTATGTGATATAAATGTATGACCATATGTTACAAAACCAAAAATCAGTATCCTTGTTCCAATAAATTATTTTTGTTTCATTACTGGGTGTAAGAAACTGTCGGGAAATTAGTCTAAGTGCTTCAGGATGTTTTAAGAGCTTCTGGGGAGAGCAAACATTTGAAATTAGATTCGTCCCACAAAATCTGAGATATAAATGTATTCTGGAAATTCAAACAGAACAAAGAATGATGAGAACTGGAACGTTACAACTCAATACTTTATATTCATGGGCTAACATAAAATATTTTTTTTTCACTTGTCCCTATGTTAGTGAAAAATTTATCATGGATCACATTTGAGAAAATGGTGTCAGAAGCAATGTAAAATGACTTTATAGACACAATGAGCTGAATTTCTTCAGCAAAGTGGATTTTGGTGAACAGGAAGGATTAGAAAACATAGTAGGTCAGGGGAATGAAATGTTTAAAGAAATAGAATCTAGCCCAGTTTTAGAACTATGATGGAGGTTGAACCATTGAAGTAAAAAGTACATGTTGTTGATTGGAGGACATGAGAAATTGGCAGCAAAATGAAACCAGGATTATGGAAGGCTTGAAAACCAGAGTCCGGGTGTGAGGGATTATCTGGATTATTTATACACTGTGATTGCAGTAAGACCTTGAGTCAATTATAAGATGATTATGATGACTGTGTTCCTTTAAAAGTTTATACTAGTAGATGAACATATTTCATGGTGACTATACTTCGATACTGTTATAAAATTTGAGTTCCCTCCTTTCCCCAAATCATTTATTATTATTTTTTTAAAGATTTATTTATTTATTTGACAGGCAGAGATCACAAGCAGGCAGAGAGTCAGGCAGAGAGAGAGAGAGGAGGAAGCAGGCTCCCGGCTGAGCAGAGAGCCCGATGCGGGGCTCCATCCCAGGACCCTGGGATCATGACCTGAGCTGAAGGCAGAGGCTTAACCCACTGAGCCACCCAGGCACCCCTCCTCAAATCATTTTAAAAATGTAAAATAACTTCTCCTTCTTCTCTTCCTTGTCCTCCTCCTTCTCTTTCACCTAGTCTGTTTCTCTGTCTCAATCTTTCTCTCCATGTGCACTACATGCATACACACACACACACACACACACACACAGAGTAATCAAATGACTGAATATACAGAAATCAATTGATTACTTTTCCAGCGTTCCTTTTATTTCCCCTGTGATACTGTGGTTCCTCCTAGTTCTTATGCCCTAAAAATATTTTTGAAAAATAAAACAAAAACAAATCCCACCCTAACTTATTGGAAGGAAAAAATCCTACCCTAATTTATTGGAAGGAAAAATCTTATATGTATTAAGCAAAAACTACTTGATAATCACTATTTTGGATGTTAACATGCACACATCCATTAATGTTGTAAGAAACCACAGTACAGGGTAATTTCCATGTAACAGATGAGAATATTAAAAATCAGAGAGGTCAATCAACTTGCCCAAGACCATACAACAGGCTAATCTGAGAGGCTGGATTTGAACCCAGGTTTTTCTGGCTCTAAAACTCCCATTCACACCTCTGCATAACACTTCACTCAAAGTATTGCCACTGTAGAGTTAGCGATCTAGAAGATTAAAATTAAATTAATCTTTTCAATACCGCATTTGTTTGACATAATTTAGTGAAATGTGTGTTTCTGTTTTACCTTTCAATTATGGACCATGAAACAGTCACTTTCAATTCCTTTAATGGGGGGAAAAACCCCACAACAACTGATTAGAGTCTTATTTGTTCATAAGAAGCTGTAAGATAAGTTAGGAATCATGGATCTCATGAGAACTGTTTGTAGTCAACAGAGAAAATAAACTACAGGCTGTTTTGCTGATAAGAAAAAGTGAAAACACAGATTATGGCAGAAAGAAATAGTTAGCAAAATGGAATTAGCCTTTTTTTTTTCTTTATAACTCTCGGCTATCTACATTCTTACTGCTAATTCTATTCTGTTTTCTGAATAATGGAAGGTACTAATGGAAAAATCACAATCTAATCATATGCTAATCTTATAAACTGGTCCCTGATCTGTGACTTTTCTGAATCATAAATGCTTCCCTCATCTACTTTGTCCCTATGTATCAGCCACTCCTAGCTACCTGAGAGATTATTAAGGAAACGGAAAAAACAAAGCTTTTCATAGCTTTTTGGTTCTGTGCAGTAGTTCTCATTCTTGCCTGATTCATCTGACCCAGTTACTTCCATTGCTTTTGTTGAAGAAAATATATCACCTAGTATTTGTTTAGTCCTTGCTGTATGGGAGGCCCAGCTTGAAGCCCATTATAGGTGATGGCTGACTTATTCCTATACTTCACCCTATGAAGCTACTTCTCTTGCAGACATAGACCCTGAAGCAGAAACTGGCTATGAAGAAGGGATTTGAACCTGGGTACTCTGACTATAGGGGCCAAACAATTAAACCCAACATTGTAGCACTCAATGCCAACAAGAAATTTAAGCCTCACTTTCATTCTTGTTAACAAGTAGAAATATTTCCTAACTTTCTAAATTGTCAAGATTAAATTAGATAATGTGTTATGATGATTACCATAGCATTTGACACAAAGTGTATTCTCAGTAACTAGTAGTTGCTATTAATTATAATATATTTTATTTAATGAAACATTAAGCTCAGTTATATATCAAACATAACTGAAATATGAATTATATATTATTTTCTTCATTATCTTCATTTTCATCCTGACATGCCTGGGTCCTCTTATAGGTATAGCAGGATTCATTCTTATTTATTTATTTTTGATTCAAGATGAACAGCATCCAAAACTTAGCATCTAGTTAACATATTCACTAAAAATATTAATATTAACATTAATATTATTATTAACTAAAATATTAACATGTTGAACCATTTAGAAATGTACAAATTGATTAGGTAAATTCATGTGTTTGGAAAGTTATTTTGAAATTAACTTTATACTTTCCATGTTACAGTTAAACCCTTGTAGAATGGAGGTATTTAAAGCCCCTTAAAATTCCTTAAGATGAGATATACCATGTGTTTTATAATGAGGGATGAAGAAAGGTAAATTTGGACCATTAAGTAAGAAATGCTAGAAAATTGATAAATATATATAAAAATGTGTCTGTTGACATTTTCTGTAATAGATCTGCCTCAAAGTGAAACCTTCAGAAACTCGTAGATAAAGCCTACATATTTATTTCACAGTGGTTGCAAACAAAGATCTATTTTGTCCAATTATAATGTAAATAACACTAATATGTTTTCTGGGAGTGTCATCATTTAGGGAAGGTACTGTCAAATGATGGACTACATTTAAAAATGACTCTGGTGCACTGGTAGCTTAACATTTATATATATAAATACAAATATCATGTAATTGCAGTATCATAACTATTGTATCATAGCATGTATTACTGACAATTGTTTAAAGAAGTGACAGCTTTATCAACTTAGTTGTGTAGAGTGAAATCAGTGAGGAAGGTCTGGAGCCTTGGAAGGACATTGGGATGTGACAAAACATTGAAACGACTAAGTAAATTCAGAGGCACTTGATTATCTTTCTTCTTTTCTCTTTGTTTTTAACTGTTTGTTGTTCTCATTCATGGTCTAATTCAAGTGAGGAATTTCTCTTTAATTCATCCTCCTCTTCCTTCCCATCATGCATGCATTGTCTGTCTATCTTTCCTTCTTTCTTCCTTCCTTCCTTTCTTTTTAAAATGATTTTATGGATTTATTTGACAGAGAAAGACACAGCAAGAGAGGAAAAAGTAGGAAGGGAGAAGCTGTCTTCCTGCTGAGCAGGGATCCCAATGCAATGTGGGCTTGATTCCAGGACCCTGGGATCATGACCTGAACCGGAGGAAATACTTAATGACTGAGCCACCCAAGTGCCCCATTCATGCATTTTCTTAATTCTCTTGCTCTTTCCACTGTTTCTGTAGTGGAAATGGCATTTACTGTTCTGCAAATATTTATTATGTGCCCACTAAGCCAATGGACTTTGGAATGAGACACATGGTTTGACCACATAGTAGCCATATGATTTTTCTTTTCTTTTCTAATGATCAATTATCAAACCCCTGAGTTGGTTGTATGAAAGAAATCTTGCCACATGTGAAGAAAGGCCACTCAAAATAAATCTCAGAAATAGGCAGGAAACACACAAATAAACAGAAATATAAGAATGCATTCTATAAACAGTACAACACAATACAAATATTTGCAGGAAGAGAAGTAGGTATTTACCTATTTTCCAGGAATATGTGTTGTTTCTTACCTCAAACCACTGTTGACAGTCTAGGTCAAAGTCTGCACTAAGTAAAAAAGTGAATATTCTAAGAAATAAAGTTAAGGAAAATTTTCTACGGGAAGTTAGGATACTTCCAGGATTTAGAGTATGTAAGTTAGGATTTAGGAAGGGAGACATTGTGGAACATTAGAAAACATAGCATTGAAGTCAGAATAAAGTATGTCCCTGTGTTTTCATTTCTAAATTCCATGGTTCCTCTTGATTTGATTCAATGAATCCAATTCATATAAACAGGCATTAGTGGGAAAGGTAGACCCCCACTGGATTATGATGGAGACGGAAGGAGAAGGGTGGCTTTGTTTGTAAAGAGCATGAATACATCCAGGAATAGAAGAGCTCAACAAATCCAAGAAATGAATATTGATCTTGATCACTTTACTTTGTGAAGTAATATTCAATGTCCATTTGAAAATGAACTTCACAGATACCTCTTCTGAAAAAACAATTATTACAAAAAAGCCCAACTCTCTTCCCTCCTTTACTCTTCTGCTTTCTCTCCCTTCCTCTCAAATACTTTGGCATGAACACAGACATGTGCAACAATCACCAGTTTTACAAAGGCTATTTGAACAATCCTAGTACTTTGAACAAAATAGCATGGCATGTACTCATCATTTTAAAAGCAAACTTTAAAGAACTTACTGAAAACACAACTTATAGGAAAACACAATGACTCAATTTCACAGCTAATGAACAAATATTTATAGTTAGTCACATCTTTTAATGTGAATCCCTCTATTTGCCTGAAGGTGACAGAACCTTCCCAGAAGGGCCTACTAATAGGGTGGCTCAGTGGATTAAAGCCTCTGCCTTCGGCTCAGGTCATGATCTCAGGGTTCTGCGATGGAGCCCCACATCGGGCTCTCTGCTCAACGGGGAGACTGCTTTCTCCTTTCTCTCTATGCCTGCCTCTCTGCCTAACTGTGATCTCTTTCTGTCAAATAAATAAATAAATAAAATCTTAAAAAAAAAAAGGAGTGCCTACTAATAAATAAATCCTTGATACCCTGAAGAAATCTTGCATTTTTATTTTGCTTTTTTTGTTTGTTTTGGTTCTGTGTTCAGACTGATCAGGAATATGTGATTTATTGCTTTACAATAATTATGTAAACCTCTGCATCTACTCCTTGACGCAAAGTGAAAAAAAAAAATAGGCCGAATGGAAAACTAAACAGGTGATGGGGGTTAAGGAGTGCTCTTCTCGTGATGAGCATCAGGTGATGTATAGAATGTTGAATTACTATACTGTATACCTGAAACCAGTATTACACTCTATTAAACTAACTGGAATTTAAATAAAAACTTAAAAAAAAAAGAAAAAAGAAATATGTGATTCATACATCTTAGCATGCTCTTTATACCAATAAGGACAACAACTTTGCATATGTAGAGAAAATATATTCTTTAAGAAAACATCATAGAGTAGATACTACAAAAATAGTCTTAGGAACAGTGAAGGAGATTATAACTTGGCAACATACCTTTGGTTTTTACAGCTTCTAGTGCAAGGACTGTTTTTTCTGTATAATTTAGGCTTTCCAAAGAATGAAATATAAGAATTCTTGATGACCCTTAGAGAGAAACACCACAGATCAGATGGCTTAATCTGAACATGAAAGACACTGCCTTTGGAGAGATAAGAACTGCTCTTATTTAGAAAGATCTAGAAATATCAAGAAAAAGAAGGAGTAGAAACAAATTACCATAATACTAGCAAGTCTACGTGAAGTGAGGAAGATGAGATATTAGGTCTGTGGTATTGGTGGAAGCTTGTGGCATGAATCCTGGCCATAGTCTAAGTTGATGTATATGATTAAGTAAAGGCATAAATTATGTTCAAAGACAAATATACTGGGAGAAAATGACATTTGTGATATACATACCAAAGTATTAATATGCATAATATAAAGAACTTTGCAGACAATATAGTAGATTAGGAGACAAACTCTGGAGCCGCCTCTAACTCCTGCTGAAATTGAGTCCTAGTTTGGTTACTTACCAGCTGTGTGACCTTGGAAAAGTATTTCAACCTCTCTGGACCCAGTCAGTGTTCCCAGTCATAACAATATATTCATATATGAATAGCTTGAAAATATTCAAATAATTTATTCAAATAGAGTTTTGAAACTCATTTATTTATCTTTTTTTTTTGAGAGAGAGCATGTGAGGGCAGAGGGGCAGAAGGGCAGAAGGAGAGAATCTTTTTTTTCCCTTGGGAGGAGGGGTGAAGGGAGAGGGAGAGAAAGAATCTCAAGCAGGCTCCACATTCAGTGTGAAACCTAAGTGGGGCTCAGTCTTTTGACCTTGAGATCAAGACCTGAGTGAAACCAAGAGCTGAAGGCTTAACTGACTGAGCCACCCAGGTGCCCTGAAACTTACCATGTATAAAAACCAAATTTCTCTAGAATAAAATTGGTGGTGGCAGAAGACTTAGTTATAGTTCACTAAGATTGTTAGGACTTAAGATCATATGAAAAATTACAGAATTAACCTTCAGGGAAAGAGACTTATCTCCTACCAGTTTCCTTTTATTTAAAACAAACAAAACACTACCCAAACAAACAATAGTTGTTCATCTGTTTCATTTTTTTTTTTAAGATTATTTATTTATTTATTTGACAGACAGAGATCACAAGTAGGCAGAGAGGCAGGCAGAGAGGAGGAAGCAGGCTCCCCGCAGAGCAGAGAGCCCGACGAGGGGCTCGATCCCAGGACCTGAGATCATGACCCGAGCCGAAGGCAGCGGCTCAACCCACTGAGCCACCCAGGCACCCCTCATCTGTTTCATTTTTAATGACAAAGTCAATATTTGGTAATTTGTGATATATGTAATAGGTTCTACTTCTTTTGATTATTCAAAAATTAGTTTAGGGGCATGGGGTGCCTGAGTGGCTGGCTCAGTTGGTTAAGCACCCAACTCGATCTTGATACAGGTCATGATCTCAAGGTCTTGGGATTGAGCCCTGAATAGGGGTCCACAGGGAGTCTACTTGAGATTCTCTCTCTCACTGTCTCCCTCTGCCCTTCTCCCTGTGCTTTCTCTTTCTCAAAAAAATAAATAAACCTTAAAAAAAAAAAAAGTTTATTTCCTGGAGTCCAGAGTCTCTCATGGTTTGTCTCCCTTTCTGATTTCTTCCCATTCAGTAAAGAAAGAAATAAAAAGTTTAGGGGCAGTTCTTTGATAATATGTTCAGTCTCTGGGTCATGCTTTTGGTTTTGAAAGTGATACATTTGATCTCTCAATTAGTCAGTTGCAGAAAAATTCTCCACATTGAATACTCTTTGAATACCTTTTGAGTGTTTGTTTCTGAGACAAAAAATGCTTTAAACTGATGCACAAAACATTCTTAAAACCCATAGATTTGCATAATGGAGTATATTTCCCATTTTGATTATGTATTTTTTGGAATATACAGTTTTTATGGAACATGTCCTATGATGTAAGAATATTCTTTAAATAACAACTTCAATAATCTCTTAAAGTTTCAGTGGAAATGTGCCATAATATGTGGTTTTATTGATACTAATTACATTTGCAAACATTCATTTATAATGTTTTCTCATGAAAGTCAAATTTTGAGTGTCACAAATTGATGCAGTTTGATTAGTCTCTTTGGGACTGAAGGAGTATGTTCTGGGGCTTTGGTTATGCTGGGACCAGAACTTTCTCTGGGGAGAAAATTAGCTTGACTTACGTAGGGAATTTCATAAAGAAGAACTTGTTATTCAAAAGAAGGTTTTGTTTAGAATCAGTACTTCATAAAACCAGAGAGAGAGATGTTTACCAAGAAATGGAATTTGGGGAGCTAGTTAATGTTTATGAAGCAAACAAAGATATGTACTTTCTCTCTTCATTCTTTCATTCATATTCTTTGCCATGTTGTTTGCTTTTCTACTTACATTAATAAAACAAGTCCAGCAATGCAAATTAGATTACCAGGGACAAAAATGTGATTTTAATTAAGTTTGAACTTTTGGCTCATTTTGATTCCCTTAGGATTTGAATAATCGGCATTCCTTTTTTATGGCAATTCTCCTGTGCCATGACAGCCGATGTGTCTAAACCTTGACAGTCATTTTCTCCAAGTCTTTTGAGAGTTTCCAAGTCTGTGTAAGAGCTGATTTCTCTCATCATCAATGAGAGGCAAGAGAAGTCTGAGTGGAAACTTCCCATTACCCTTATCTTTAGTGTGTCAGTAAAGTGCAGTTCAAACAACAGCTGTAAAGTCAGATTTTTGTAAGTGTTCCATTTACTAGCTGCATGGATTTAAGACAATCCTCAAAGATTCAGTTTTCTTAGTCAGCAATAATGATAATACCTCTTAAAATGATGATGAAGACAATGTGAAAAGATCATCTGTAAAAGAACATATGTGTATAAAAACCTAGCCCAGGGGCACCTGGGTGGCTCAGTGGGTTAAAACCTCTACCTTCGGCTCAGGTCATGATCCCAGGGTCCTGGGATCAAGCTCCCAATCAGGCTCTCTGCTCAGCGGGGAGCTTGCTTCCTTCTCTCTCTCTCCCTACTTTTGATTTCTGTCTGTCAAATAAAAAATCTTAAAAAAAAAAAAAAAAAAAAAAAAAAAAAAAAAAACCTAGCCCAGTTTCTGACCTGTAGGGATATTCAACAAATGTATTTATATTCATCTTTTTCCATTTCCTTTCCTTTCTCTCTCTCAAACTTAAGAAGTTTTTGCTAAACTAAATTGTATTAATAGTCAATATTTTCTATCTGGTAGAAAATTTCATACAGGCCTTTTCCAACTATTTTCAGTGGAAAATATATTAAGAGAGAAAAGAGACTTGATCTAATTGTGAATCATGTTAAATTATTTCACATTCATGTGAGTGAGAAGTTTGTAAGCTTGCTCAAAATGCATTTTTGTATTTCTGAGCATAATTTTAAAATATTTAATAGCTTTCCATTTTCAATCAATTTTATTGAGTGAATACCACCTAGTTGTTTTGATATCATCCTGTTTTCAATTTCTTTCTTGCCACTTATTTTGACTCAGCGGTGGACTTGTTCAATAATGTGTTTATTTGGAATATTTACTTGATAATGCTATTTTAATGATAATGATACATTTTCATAGAGATCATTGGTAGGTAGGCACGAGGGAATTCAGGAGAACATATGTAGAATAGCCGAGTATTTTAGTAAAGAAAAACCAGGCTAATGATAGAGATTTTCTCTGATGAAGGCAAATTAATGGGAGAGGAAGAAATCTCCATTCACATTTAAGATCACTTGATATAAGTTCCCAGGTTCACTTATGGGCCATGCATATGAGAAGAAATAAGTAAACTAGCATACTAGTGTACTAGTATTCTAGCATACTTCTATTTAAAATGCCATCAGGACCCATCTCTCTATAGCCTCTAGAAGCACAAAGATTAACGGATGTATTCTTTGTTAATTCATTCACTCAGTATTTACTGAGCCCCAGTTATTTGCCTGAATCTTTTGAGATACTTTGGATACAGCAATGTCCCAAACAGAATATAATCCCTGGCCCTGCAGAGTTTACATTTTACCAGAAGCTTTCATTAGACAAGCAATAGGTATTAAACATAATAAATAAAGTATATACTTTGCTTATAGGTGATAAATGTTTGAAAAAGAAAGAATATCAAGTGAAAGAGCACTCAAAGTACTGGGAAAGAGAGTTTGTTGCATTTGCCCTACTGGTGTGAATTTAAGATTATACCAAACAATAGACCAAAAGGTCAGGAAATAAGACTGTAACTAGAACACTATCCAAATACAATGAGAAAATGGTTACTGAGTGTTATCAGTCAATGTTCTTAGGTGAAAACAGGTAGAAATTTATTAAAGTTCATTAGGTAGTTCAAAGTATCTTCTGGAGACCCAATGACTAAGCATGAACAAACCCCAACAAGGCCTAGTGAACTGTTGTAGAGAAGAAATCACTCTTAGGCCCAACCTGCACAAATAGCATAGTTCTGAGTCAACACAGTTTGAACCAACAATGCCAATGATGATCACACAACAAATTCTACTACTGTTGCTATCAAAGTGTCTTAACCCTTCACCATGTTATCACTCAAAGATGGATTCTGCACATGCTTACTTCTTGTTTTTCTTATAGAGATTCTTCTTGCTCCTTCTAGTTGCCTCACATAGGTATGTCTAATTGGCAGAATCAAATGTGCCTGATGCCCCAGCAGTGGTAAAGCTGGCACAATGAGTCCTGGGATTGACTTTAGAAGTGTGGGAAATTCCCCCAATACCCAAAAACTACTCAAATAAATGATTTGGGACAATGCAAGCCCAACAAATATAGATTGCAGCTAAGAATCATTGATTAGCCTCTGAGCCATATAACCTAATTTTAAGCTTTACTTTACTTTTTAATTATTGATTTTTTTTTTTTTTTCTCAAACAGATTCATAAGAGTGTAGCTCTATGTCTTTTGATAGCAGGGATTTGGAGCATTTTAGTGTTCCAAGCAGCATGGATTTTTCTTTCAAATCAGTTAGACAGAAAATCAGTTGATGTTTTTGATAATGGTTTTCATGATGATTATATGTGAATATCTACTAAAGGACGAGAGAAGCTTTCTTAAAGACTATAAGCGAGATGTAGTTTTAAACACAAAACTCTAAATTTTGGCATGTTCTGGGAAGGCTACACTCTAAGTTAGCAATCTCTTTTTTAACATATATATTCCTTCCTAGAAACAGGCTAAAAAATATATTCCTCTCTCCTTTACAACTGGTAAGATTAGAAGATTATTGACCTAAATATTATCTTTGAAAGAGTATATGCAACTATTGTAAAAATCACAGTTGTAGAATTATATACATACTATGGATACCGATGTAGGTATTTTAGTTATGATTTATGAACTACATATTTTTAACATATGGATGAAATATTTTTCTGCTTAGCTTTTTTTCCCCCTTTCCTTAACTTAAATCTAATTTTAATAGTTCTCATCTATACTTCTCAAGAATTCTTAAATATATACATTACTCATTTAAATACTTCATATTTTTAAAGAAATCCAATGCACATAAATAATGGGTTGTTTCCATGTTTTCTTCCTTTTTTTTTTTAACCTCTTTTAAGCAAAACAGAACTGAGCTGAAAACTGTAGTGAAATATCTTTCCTGAAGAAAGATGTTTCAGAACAGAGTTTTTAGTTTTTACGTCATCGTTAAAGAAAGGCAGGAGTACGTGAGGCTGAAATCATGTCAGAACTGGAAGGGGGTGGGGCACATGTGAGCATGTTGAAGAACTGCTGGTAAATCGTATGAGAGGCAGAAAGAAATTGGCATAAAATGAATACCTTGAAAGATGGGCTGGACAGGCTTACTGGAGACACATTCTTCCTTTCAGGATCACTTCCAGACTCAAGCTGTCGACAGGTGCTAATGTTCCCTTCACTCTCTGGATTATTCCGTCCACACACCTGCCTGCCTGCCTGTGCAGGAAGACGTCTAATTGTGGCCTCTGTGAGATTGTAAAGCAAATGTTACTTACTTCCATGGGCTTATTACTGGGTGTTTCTATGCAAAGCTGGCAGAAAATTGGGCCACACATGAGCTCCTTTTGAGTTAGTCAGCCAGACGACAACTTACCACAACTGAAAATGCTTTGTAACCGTTGCCAAGGTTGTTTGGACAAGCCAGATTTCCACAGCTTCCCACAGGGGAATCCTGACACATTTGTCACTTCCTAAATCAATCAGTGGCCTTGTTGTTTTGCTAACTTTACCAATGGCAGGTCTACTCTCCCTAGAGATAACTGAGAGCCTGGCGAGGAGGCTGGGCAGTCTGCAGAAATAGGTACCACAGCCAGGATTGTCAAGCTGTGTGAGTTCTCCCTTGAGCTGAGAAACTTCAAACACTATCAGGATGCAATTCCTTGGACTGTAAGCAGAGGAATTTTCAAAATAAAGCCTTCTTGTATGCTTGGCAGTGTAACAGATACAACATGCAGAGAGATTAATCTGATCATTATCCAAAGAATAGAACAGAAGGGAGAATCTGGCCTAGCACACCTTCAACTATGTCAAACACAACAACAAAATAAAACAGCAATCTATTTGGAACACACTTTATCTTTTCTACTGCTTTCTCACATGTATTAGCTCACTTGACTAGAACAGCTCCATGAGACAAGACAATGTACCATGTGACTGAACACAGGATTGGGAATCCTAAAATGTGGATCCAAGCCATAATTAAATATGTGTGTCATTTGCATCTGAGTGCCATTGTGTACAAGATAAAGGGAGGATAAATGAGATGAAGAGTGAGCAAGTGGGCCCTGCAGATATAGAGCAATTTTATTATTATTCAAGTAGACCATACCTTGGTAAGCGGGGTTGTATAGTATTATTTAGATGACCTGGAACACCTGTAAAGATTCCCAAAAATAGATAAAGAAGGAAACCCAGTTTAAAAAACAAAGAAACAAACAAACAAAAAAACAAAACAAAAAAACCTTGTTTAAAAAAAAAAGTGAAACAAAAAACTAGACCCCTGTAGGCAAGGAAGTTGAGGATTTGGACTATACTTATTTGGGCTTTGTAGGAAAAGATGACCCTGGAAAGCTGGAAAAATCTAGGACATCTGGATTACATAAGCAGTTCTTTGAAAGGCAGCTATTACTTTTGGTCAGATAACACCAGAGGGAAGCTTTTATAATTCCATTGTGTGTGGAACAAACAGTACCTGTCCAGGTACTGGGAACTGAATGATGTTCCTCATTCGTAGAAGCAGCAGCTATGAGGTAGCCATTTTGACACGACTCTGAAGCCGTGGCCATAAGTAGAAAGAGAGAAATGATCCAACAGACAGTAATTTTATTTTCAGACTCTAGAGCTGTTTGTCTCAATTTCCCATGAAAATATTAAATGTGTATGCACGCATATGCACACATATCACAAATGCAAAAAAAAAATGCTTACTATAGGACAAGGCTCAGGAATTTGGATGAAATTGTGAACAACACTATTGAAGCTGCTCTAATTTTAAATTCCCTCTCGCAGCTGCAGCATCCTGCCCTATTCTCTATGAATACAACACACTGATTTAAATAAAAATAGTTATCTGCCTCATGCTTCCCTTTACCAGCTGCAGGACTTTCATAAGCCTTTGATTTACTCTCTATTAGCAGTATAGAAATAAAGTCGTTTAAGATTAAAATAGTACTGTCTCTTAGTCCAGCCCCTAGATCCTGTCAAATTTAACCTAACATCAATTAATGTGGCTGGTTTTGTATTTAACAAAGGAACGAATCTGGTCCTTTCTGTAGAGTTAGAGAGGAAACCTTTTTGAACATTGGCCTTTTTCTCTGTTGTTCACAGATTTTGTGCTACAGTTGATGGTATAGTTGGCATCTTTTGTAGTAGTTCCTGAAAACCCCATGGTCTTTACTCTCTTTTTTTACTTGTAAAGCTTCTCCCTCTTCCTCCTACATATTATTGGAAAACCTGTCTTGGTAATACTTTTTATCTCTTACCTACCCCCTTATCCACATGGTACACAGAGACAGAAGTTATTTTAGGGGACCCTCCTTAGTGCTTTCAAAGTCCTATGAGCCTCACTCTGTGGTAACATGCGTTAGATCTCAGTAAGAACAGTGGCCCCATCTGTATTTCTCCCATCATTGTATCCCCTGCACATAGCCCAGTAGATGCTTAATAAAAACAATGCAAAAATGGAAGATGGCAATGAGTCCATTGCTTGCTTTCTGGCTTGTCTTTTCTCGTGCCTAATGCTATGTTAGCATGACATACATGCTTAGTA
This sequence comes from Mustela lutreola, assembly GCF_030435805.1. Taxonomy (NCBI): domain Eukaryota; kingdom Metazoa; phylum Chordata; class Mammalia; order Carnivora; family Mustelidae; genus Mustela; species Mustela lutreola. Next base: position 111,502,328 of record NC_081297.1, read on the forward strand.
AGAAATATCTGTTGTGGGGTGCCTGGGTAGCTCAGTGGGTTAAAGGCTCTGCCTTCGGGTCAGGTCATGATCCCAGGTCCTGGGATCGAACCCCACATCGGGCTCTCTGCTCAGCAGAGAACCTGTTTCCCCTACCCCCCCCCCCCGCCTCTCTACCTACTTGTGATCTCTGTCTGTCAAATAAATAAAATCTTAAAAAAGAAAGAAAGAAAGAAAGAAAGAAAGAGAGAAATATCTGTTGCAAGAGCAAATCCAGTGTACCATGGTGGTTTTACTTGTTTATGTTGACCACAAGAGGAAGACAACTATGAGAACAGGAGAGAGGATACTTCCTTCACTATTATCATTGCCTCTAGAATAAAGCTAACAGTTCCTATGGTGGTTAGAGCTCATCTTGATTCAAAGCTTGCTCACCTCTTCTGTTCCATCTCTTTTCTTTTGCCAGACCTTTTGCCCTCCTCCACCCGAACTCCCCACTGCATAACTTCAGACCTAATGTGTCCCACCCTCTCTTTGCCAGGCCATTGTATGTTTTCCTTCTATCAGAAATATCTTTCATAACTTCTTCACCTTGCTGCCTCAACCTTCAGGTCTTGGTATCAACATCCCTCTCCCAGAAGACACTTTTCTAACATACCAGGCTGGTATGAGTTGAGTTTTTATGTGTTCTTGTTGCCTATTGAGCCCACCCTGCTTTAATAACTATATTTTTGTGATAAATTATGAGATTTCTGGTCCTTTAAGTACTTTTCTACTCTATGATTTTGAAGATCATTTTATTGAAGATAAAGCTCAAGGGTCTGAAATAAGGAACACAAGGTCCTGGGGGATCAAAGCACTATTGACCATCCCAGTCTCATCTCAGCCGTAGGCTCTTTCACCATAATGTTTCTTGCAGTTGAAAAATTCTTCCTCCTTCCCAGAAATTTCCTTCTCATCTTTTAGTTCTCTCTTGGAACACAGAATCTCTTCAGTTCACCCACTAACTAATTAATTCCTAATTCAAAATATTTGTTGCACAAGCAAACGACCCATCACTATGCAGCTAAGTATAGTGACCAACACAAATAAGATATAGGCATATGATATTTGATTAAATCTGTACATGCCTTAACAAAATTCAGCAATTATATGCTTTTAAAAACAGGTCATATGTGCATATATATTATTTCTTTCTTTTTCTCATTAGGCTCTAACAGGTAAGACCCAGGGGTTTATTGTGTTGTTCTTTTCTTGCTTACATCAATTAAACCCTTCAACAAGGAAATTGAGGTATTTAAAAGGGAAAATGTTGTTGAGAGCCCACTGTAGTTGAGAGTGCAGGAGTTTAATCCTCATATCAATAAATAATCACTGCTGGGTTGTATTATTCACCTGTACAGATTGGGCAAACTAGATGCTCATTGTTTTAATTAAACTTCAGTGCTATTCCAATTAAGACAAGCTATAGAAAGATGTGAAGGGAGAGGAAAGTGGAAGTAGGGCATTGAGTGTGAGAAAGAAAAAAAAAAGTGATGGGGAATCTGAACAATCAATTCTATATTACATAACAAAATCAATTTGAGAAGTCAGATCATAGGAACTGGTTTTCTCACATTTTTATGCAGCATCTAGCCTGCAATCTGTATGCCTTAATGAATTGAGTCCTTCTTGTGCCCAGGGAATATACAGGAAGGACTAAGAGATGCCTCATAAGCCTGCTGTGCAGATACATGAAATATTAGGAATAGAAATTAAAATGTTACACAGAAGGCAGTGGTGAGTCAGTGAAGGGATTTAAAAGAAGAGATGAATAATGTGTGATCATTTCATTTGTGTTTTAAGCTGATTGAAGTCAGGGGTAATTAATAATGCCTCACAAAAAAAAAAAAAGGACTTGGAATTATCATGGACTCTGTTCCCAAAGATACAAAAAATTGATAATATAAAATATTCCACTCAACTACATATTAAACTCTTGCTATATGTCAGTTCAATTACAAGCTTTCTATATTTTCTCTCTCAGCTTCCTGTAACTCTATGAGACTCAGGTTGGTATCATTGTTACCATTTGAGAGGTGGGAAAATTAGTAACTGTCCCCATAACCCATACACATCAGATTCAGAGCTAGAACTTGGACGCAAGACAGTTGTTCTCCAAAGACCAAGAAATCGCCTTTCCACATAGCATATATTATTTAATTCTTTTATTTCTGACAATAATCCTATTGAGATAATGTCATTATTCTTATTTCATAGATGAGAAAATTGAAATCCAGAAGAGGTCACTAACTGACAGAAGGTCATAATCCCAGTCAGAAATAGGGCCAGGACTGGAACCCTTCCTGTCTTTAATCCTGTGCAAGGTCTTTTTCTTTTTTTCCTATTATATTAGCTTTGATGTGATAATCCTATGCCATGCTCTGGTAACTCTGTAGGTAAGGAAGCAAACAATCATTTCACTTTTACATAATTAAGAGAGTTATTTTCAAATGTGTAAGTAAACAAGGGTACTTTAAAATTATGACTACACATAATAAACATTTATTAATATAAAGCTTACTTACACATGTTTATATTTCAATTTGATTTTAGTGTTTGGAAATTAATTCCATTTATTATCAATGCATTTGAAATAACTAAGTGCCAAGGACAATTGAATCAAGTTACTGATATTTGGAATTCATTTATTGATTAATTTATGACATCAAAATCCAGCCTCTTCTGACTAAAAAATTCTTGCTTCTTTTCAGCTCTGTCACATTCTAGCTGGGTAACCTTGGGTAAATCCCTTAATCTTTTCTATACTTCAGCATTCTTGCCTGCAAAATGGGGGTGATAATAATGCTGATCTTATAGGGGAATTGTGGAGTGAAACTAGTTAATATATTTATGGTTCTTAGACCAGTGTCAGTACAAAGTAAAAATTCTTCTTTTGCTTCAATCCCCCATTATCTCAGCTGCTTATAGATAAAAAAGATAGAACACTTTGTATGGTCTAAGAAGTCAACCAGGCTCTTCAAAGTAGTCATTTCAAAGCTTCTGCTGAATTTTTGGACATGTAAAGAGAAGCTCTGACCTGAGTTGATAGCAGGGGCAATGTAGAGGCAAACTGCTCTGCATTAGGAAATGGGAAGGATTGTTGGTAGTGTCATTACTGGGTTTATAACTGTATGTTTTTACTTTTATCATGAAAAAAATGAGAAAGGAGGGATGAGTTACATTGAATCACTGAATGCCATACTGGGCAAGGACAAGAAATAATAACAATCAATTTAAAGATATTTTTGTTCTTCTGTTGTAATGCTATTTTCATCTCCTCCAAAACTTCTAGTCACATGAAAACCTTTATAAATATTGTTTTTTTTGTTGTTGTTTCTTTGTTTTGGTGTTTGCTTTTTATTTTATGGTTGCAGTTGGTTTTTGGACATTACAAAATAGAGCTGAGGACAATGCCATAGCAGAGATAAAGGAACATAAGTGTAAGAATCAGAAATAGGATCCAGAGAAATGTTGTAGGACATCATCTATGGCTTAACTATAATGTACTCATAGTTGATAACAGTCTTAGCCACTTCCATCCCATGATATCATTATCAGAAACTATTAAGTTTCTTTATTCAAATGAGATTAATTTTTTTTTTTAAAGGGGGGAATGATACTAGTGGCATCAATTACCTGGACTCTCCAATCCTCCATCTTTCATCCAAGGGTTGATGACTCTCATGAGTCTGGCATGCTTCCCACAGGGATGGATGAAGGTTCTGATCATGGTTAAATCTTGGAAGTTTCGCATCGTTCTCCTCTAGAAATAGCAGACTCCAAGTGGATCATAATTAGGGAATGAATATTTGATCAATTCAAATAGCCTCTGTCTGTACTTGTTCACAATTTTTATTGATTCCCCCTTACCACCTGCAACACAAATACCACATTTCTCTCCTTCCACTAGAAGATAATGCTTTTCTCTTAGACTGTTTCTTGAAAAACAATAGACAAATGTTTCCCCCTGACTTATGTCCTCCACAGTTCTGACAGAGGTGAGGAGGTCTGACATTTTTGATTCAACACTTTTACTTTATTTTATATTTTATTGTTTTCAACATTTTTGTTTTTTATATAAGGAAATAAATTCATTGAAGTAATATTTTTCCCAATTGGACTGTGTTTGATCAGAAATAAAGAAAATTTTAAATTTGTCAAAATTTTGATCCAAATATACCTTTTACTTTTTCTGAAGGGATAAAAGTCACCTACAAAAGAAAATGTACATGCTCAGGGTAAAACGTGTTTCACCCATTTTATGGAAATATTTGATAATTTTTATTATGCTTTTGATAATTTTTATTATGCTTTTTAGCATAACTTATTTAATAAAATTAAAAGATGATCCTCATATTCCACTTTTTCTCCCCCTTTACCAAAATATAGTACATATTTTGATGAAGGAATTGGATTGTTCATAAGACATTGCACAGGAATTCTAGCCAATTTCATCTGACTTTCACAAGGGCAATTGATAAGTGCATGAAATAAACATTATTTTATTTAATCTTCACACAGACTCTGTACAGATGATGAAATTGAGGCTGAAGGTAGATTTAGGTATTTTTTTCAAGTCAGATACTAATGAGGACAGAACTAGAATCTCTGGTCATGTCTGCATCTACATTACTGCAATGAGGACTCCTACAATAATAGTTTCCTATGAATTAAGCACTGATTAGATAATGGTTACTATATTAGGTCATTATCTCATTTGGTCTTTAGAACATTTTCAGAGTAGAAATCATTACTCTCATTTTAGTGTACTAGGTCTTTACCTTATTTGAACCTTATAGCTAAGGAAATTTGGGATCATACAGCTATAGTCAGTAAGTGGTAAAGTTATGAATTGAAGCCATACATCTTGGTTCCCAAAGCTTTCCTTTAACTGTGGTCTACATCTTTCTGCCTACCTCTCATTCTTATCCCTTCAACTACTAAAAAATCCTTGGAAGCTATTGCTGTTTGCTCTTGTTTCTTCCTATCTGTTCTTGAAACCATCTTCAAGGTCCTTGTTCTACTAATAATGCTCAAGTATTGGGAAGGGTGGTTTCACTCAGAAATTCCAGTTTTATCAGACTATCATAAAGTTTCTGACCCTTATTTGATTAGTTCTGTTTTAAGCCAGTGCAAAGTGGCATTTACAGTCTCTTGTAGCTTATTTTACCCTAATTTGAGTGGAAAGAATTTAATGTCAACTCGAAGTTGAACACAGTAGGTTCTCCTGGCCTATCAAAATTTTGCAAATCTCATTCTCTGAAATTTTGAGGTATTACTTCACATTCTAGGAATACTGCCCTTCAAAATTTGGGATTCTGATTACCTTCCATTTTTTTTTCTTTAATCTTGATGCTACTAAGATCCTAAATGTGCTAATATTGGTGTCATTTTGTGTCATGACTATGTTTGTGTTACTAGATGTGAGATAAAATTTCACTTTAAAATAAGAAGCAGGAAAAAGCCATTTTACCACACATCATTTTATATTTAATAAAGAAATTATTATTAGGTATCCACTCTTGAAAGTGGATGAATCAAGTGTCCTGTCTTAAAGGAACTTTCTTTATTATGGTGAGATACATACACAAATAACTGTAAGATAAGGTAAAAATGATGAGTATAATTTAGAAATGAAAAAAAGTGCTATTGGAATTCAGAGAATTTAGAGAAGACTTCTAAAAGGGTGGAATGTGGGAGTGCCTGGGTGGCTCAGTGGGCTAAAGCCTCTGCCTTTGGCTCAGGTCATGATCCCAGGGTCCTGGGATAGAGCCCCGCATGGGGCTCTCTGCTGGACAGGGAGTCTGCTTCCTCCTCTCTCTCTCTCTGCCTGCCTCTCTGCCTACTTGTGCTCTCTGCCTGATAAATAAATAAATAAATATTTTAAAAATATAATTAAAAGGGTGGAATGTGATAGAGAGTAGGAAGAACTGTTTTGAGAGAGATAGTATTTCAACTGCTGATATGGGATTTGGATTAATACTAGATATGCAGGAAGGGCACTATTGGCACCAGCAATGAGCTGATCAATAAAGAAAACAGTGAAAGTATATATATATAGGAGGCAATATTTTGCTGTTAGTGAGAATTGAGGTGCACAAAAAAGCAAAGGGGTTAAAATTGGGGAAGAATTGCATACCAGGCAAAGACATTTGGGTTTGTTCATGATTCACTGGAAAGCCACTGAGGATTTCGAACAAAAAATTTACAGGGTCAGATTGAGCTTCAGAAATACTTTTTTAAAGATGTATTTATTTATTTGATAGAGACAGAGAGAGTCAGGGGAAAGGCAGAAGGAAAGGAAAAGAGAAAATCCCAAGCAGACTCCAGCCTGAGCTTGGAGCCTGATGCAAGGCTCAATCTCATGACCCTGGGATCATGATCTGAGCTGAAACCAAGAGTTGGACACTTAACCAGTTGAGCCACTCAGGTGACCCTTGAGCTTCAAAAATATTAATCTGACAATAAAGTCTAAAGTGAATTGGAATGAAGAAAGTCCAAATAAGGAAAGTTAGGAAACTAGGACAATGCTTTGGGAATCTGAGTAAGTACAGGTTGTAAAAAGGAAATGAGGATCAGAATGAAATCCAGTAGGACTTGGTTGCCAATTAGAAATTAAAGGTAAAGAGAAGAAGGAGTCAAATATGACTTAATCCTAGAATCAGTAATAGAACTAAGGAAACCAGAAAAGGGAAAAGGATTGAAGAAAATAAATTGAGCACTGTACATACTGAGCCTGATGCACAAGAAAAATGTCCAGGTGGAAAAATTCTAAGAGAAATGGGAAATGTAGTCTGAACTATTAATTTCTTCAGAGAAGAACATAAAGAATTTTCTCTTTTCAGAATTTTTTAGAATTTATTTTTAGATCAGCTTGCACTTGCAGCTCAATGTATTCTGGGAACAGAAATGTTTAGAAGGAAAAGGGAAAAAATTGCTTTAAAATTATATTAGATAGTTGATAAATCTGATTGGAAAATATTTTAGAGATTCTTATAATGCATGTTTTCTTTTCCTAAACCGAAGATATCTATTCTCTTAAATAGCTCTTGAGAGACAATTCTAACTCATGTTGAAAACTGGAATGGTCAAGAAATGACCATTATAACTTTTACAAGCTAAATATAATCCATTGTAATTTAAAACTACTTACTTTCATTTTTTAGAGACATTTTCTATTGTTAAATTACATTTTTTACTCAAATTTTATTCATTACTTACTGTGATCTGCAGATCCACTTTTGTATTAATGACCTTTATATTTGTATTTTGCTCTTGAATTCAAATTTACTGAGATGTATTGCCAGGAATTTATCATTATTCCTTGACATGTTTAAGAGATTTTCCATTCTTTTCTGTTTGATAGTATTTATAGTATACTTCAGTATAGTATTACCTGGATGTCTGATTGAAATAATTTAATGATTCAGTAATTTAATGAAGATATTTATGACAGAACACAGAAAAATTATTTTAACTTTTCTGTGGTCTCAAAGGTTTGAAGGCAGAAAGTAATGATTATTTGGGAACAACTGAAGTGGCATTTGGGAATGTTTTTCTTCTTATTTAGATGTGGTTTTAGGCATGTATAAGAAACTATTGAGGTTGTTTAAGTCTTAGTATACAAGGCTCTTTCTCCTATATATGTAATTTTATAGTGTAAGTTTTGTTCTGCATTAGGCAAAAAATGTTGCAATTTTATCTGGAAATTAAATTTAAAAGTATATATATAAAGGATATCTTCTAGCCCCTTCTAAAGTCTATTAATAATTTACTTTAACCTTAGACATAATTCTACCTTATCATAGATCATATTTGTTCTCTTGGTATCATTTGAAACAATGCTGGTCATCATTTCCCTTTTATAGAAGTTCTTGTCACCTAACGTCAGTAATATTGAATGCTGGTCATTTTGCTCCCATGACTCTAAATCACCTTGTAGAGATGTAGCCATATTTGACTCTTTTTATATTTAAATTGTAGCCATATCCTGTCTAATCTATATCATAAATAATCTCTGTGTACTCCTTTCTGTGTAACTCTACTGGTACAATCATCATTTTCTGGATGGTTGAAATCAACTTCTAATTGACCCTCTTCCCCTGTCTCATTATCTACCTTTCTATGTCATAGTCTAAGACATCTCTGTAGCATGTGCCCAATTCTTATTTAAATTATTTTTATTAACATATAATGTATTATTTGCCCCAGGTGTACAAGTCTGTGAATCATCAGGCTTACACATATTACAGCACTCACCATAGCATATAACTCTCCCCAATGTTCATATCCCAACCATCCTCTCCCTACCCCCTTACCCCCTACCAACCCTCAGTTTGTTTTGTGAGATTGAGTCTCTTATGGTTCATCTCCCTCCCAATCCCATCTTGTTTCATTTTTATCCTTCCTTACCCCCCCAAGACCTCTGTCCTGCCTCTCAAATTCCTCATATCAGAGAGATCATATGATAATTGTCTTTCTCTGATTGATTTATTTCGCTCAGCATCATACCCTCTAGTTCCATCCATGTCATAGCAAATGGCAAGATGTCATTTCTTTTGATGGTTGCATAGTATTCCATTGTATATATATATACCACTTCTTTATCCATTCATCTGTTGATGGACATCTAGGTTCTTTCCATAGTTTGGCTATTGGGGACATTGCTGCTATAAACATTCAGGTACATGTGCCCCTTCGGATCACTATATTTGTATCTTTAGGGTAAATACCCAGTGGTGTGATTGCTGGGTCATAGGGTAGCTCTATTTTTAACTTTTTGTGGTACCTCATCCTGTTTTCCAGAGTGGTTGCACCAGCTTGCATTCCCACCAACAGTATAGGAGGGTTCCTCTTTCTCTGCACCCTCGCCAACATCTGTCATTTCCTGACTTGTTAATTTTAGCCATTCTGACTGGTGTGAGGTGATATCTCAATGTGGTTTTGATTTGTATTTCCCTGATGCCGAGTGATGTGGAGCACTTTCATGTGTCTGTTGGCCGTCTGGATGTCGTCTTTGCAGAAATGTCTGTTCATGTCTTCTGCCCATTTCTTGATTGGATTATTTGTTCTTTGGGTGTTGAGATTGATAAGTTCCTTATAGATTTTGGATACTAGCCCTTTATCTGATATGTAATTTGCGAATATCTTCTCCCATTCTGTCAGTTGTTTTTTGGTTTTGTTGACTACTTCCTTTGCTATGCAAAAGCTTTTGATCTTGATGAAGTCCCAATAGTTCATATTTGCCCTTGCTTCCCTTGCCTTTGGTGATGTTTCTGGGAACAAGTTACTGTGGCTGAGGTCGAAGAGGTTGCTGCCTGTGTTCCCCTCAAAGATTTTGGTGGATTCCTGTCTCACTTTGAGGTCGTTCAACCATTTAGAGTCTATTTTTGTGTGTGGTGTAAGGAAATGGTCCAATTTCATTTTTCTGCATGTGGCTGTCCAATTTTCCCAACACCATTTATTGAAGAGACTGTATTTTTTCCATTGGACATTCTTTCCTGCTTTGTTGAAGATTAGTTGACCATAGAGTTGAGGGCCATTTCTGTGCTCTCTATTCTGTTCCATTGATCTATGTTTCTGTTTTTGTGCCTCCACTATACTGTGTTGATGGTGACAGCTTTGTAATAGAGCTAGAGCATCTTGTGATGCCACCAACTTTGGCGTTCTATTTCAACATTGCTCTGGCTATCTGGATTCTTTTCTGGTTCCATATAAATTTTAGGATTATTTTTCCATTTCTTTGGAAAAAATTTGATGACATTTTGATAAGGATTGCATTAAATGTGTAGATTGCTTTAGGTAGTATAGTCATTTACACAATATTTCTTCCTCTAATCTATGAGCATGGAATGTTTTTTGATTTGTGTCTTCCTCAATTTCGTTCATGATTACTTTATAATTTTCTGAGTACAGATTCTTTGCCTCTTTGGTTAGATTTATTCCTAGGTTTATTATGATTTTGGGCGCAATTGTAAAAGGGATTAACTCCTTAACTTCTCTTTCTTCTGTCTTGCTGCTGGTGTATAGAAATGCAACTGATTTCTGTGGTTGATTTTATATCCTGACACTTTACTGAATTCCTGTACAAGTTCTAGCAGATTGGGACATAAAGTATCATATCATCTGCAAAGAGTGAGAGTTTGACTTCTTCTTTGCCAATTTGGATGCCTTTTATTTCTTTTTGTTTTCTGATTGCTGAGACTAGGACTTCTAGTACTATGTTGAATAGCAGTGGTGATAGTGGACATCCCTGCCATGTTCCTGATGTTAGCGGAGAAGCTCTCAGCTTTTCAGCATTGAGAATAATATTCGTGGTGGGTTTTTCATAGGTGGTTTTGATGATATTGAGGTATGTACCCTCTATTTCTACAATTTGAAGAGTTTTGATTGAGAAAGGATACTGTACTTTGTCAAATGCTTTTTCAGCATCTATTGAGAGTATCATATGGTTCCTGTCCTTTCTTTTATTAATGTATTGTATCACATCAATTGATTTGTGGATGTTGAACTAACCTTGCAGCCCTGGAATAAATCCCATTTGGTTGTAGCGAATAATCCTTTTAATGTATTGTTGGATCCTATTGGCTATTTCTTCCTGGTTCAGTTTTGGTAGTTATATGTCTCTAGGAATGCATCCATTACTTCCAGACTGTCAAATTTGCTGGTATATAGTTGCTCATTATATGTTCTTATAATTGTTTGTATTTCTTTGGTATTGGTTGTGATCTTTCCTCTTTCACTCATGATTTTATTTATTTGGGTCTTTTCTCTCTCTCTCTCTTTCTTTTTTTATAAGTCTAGCCAGGCATTTATCAATCTTATTAATTCTTTCAAATAACCATCTCCTAGTTTTGTTGATTTGTTCTACTGTTCTTTTGGTTTCTATTTCATTGATTTCTACTCTGATCTTTATTATTTCTCTTCTCCAGCTGGGCTTAGGCTTTCTTTGCTCTTCTTTCTCTAGCTCTTTTAGGTGTAGAGTTAGGTTGTATACTTGAGACCTTTCTTGCTTCTTGAGAAAGGCTTGTATTGCTATATACTTTCCCCTCAGGACTGCCTTGACTGTGTCCCAAAGATTTTGAACAGTTGTGCGTTCATTTTCATTTACTTCCATGAATTTTTTCACTTCTTCTTTAAATTTCCTGGTTGACCCATTCATTCTTTAGTAGGATGCTTTTTGGCCTCCATGTATTTGGGTTCTTTCCAAATTTCCTCTTATGATTGAGTTCTAGCCTTAGAGCATTGTGGTCTGAAATTATGTAGGGTATGCTCCCAGTCTTTTGGTATTGGTTGAGACCTGATTTGTGACCCAGGATATGATCTATTCTGCAGAATGTTTCATATGCACTAGAGAAGAATATGTATTCTGTACTTTGAGATGTAATGTTCTGAATATATCTGTGATGTCCATCTGGTCCAGTGTGTCATTTAAGGCCATTATTTCCTTGTTGATCTTTTGCTTGGATGATCTGTCCATTTCAGTGAGGGGTTGTTAAAGTCCCCTACTATTATTGTATTATTGTCAATGTGTTGCTTTGATTTTATTATTCTTGGTTTATATAGCTTGCTGCTCCCATGTTAGGGGCAGGTATTTAAAATTGTTAGATCTTCTTGTTGGACAGATCCTTTGGGTTCTTCTTCATCTCTTATTATAGTCTTTGGCCTAAAACCCAATTTATCTGATATAAGGATTGCCACTCCAGCTTTCTTAGCATCGTAAATTGTTTTCTACCACCTCACTTTAAATCTGGAGATGTCTTTGGGTCCAAAATGAGTTTCTTATAGAGAGCATATCAATGGGTCTTTTTTTTTTTTTTAATCCATTCTGATACCTCCTATCTTTTGATTGGGGCATTTAACCCATTTACATTCAGGGTAACTATTGAAAGATATGAATTTAGTGCCATTGTATAGCCTGTAGGGTGACTGTTTACTGTATATTGTCTCTGTTCCTTTCTGGTCTACTACTTTTAGGCTCTCTCTTTGCTTAGAAGAACCCTTTCAATATTTCCTGTAGGGCTGGTTTGGTGTTTGCAAATTCTTTTAGTATTTGTTTGTGCTGAAAATTTTTTATCTTTCCTTCTATTTTCAATGACAGCCTGGCTGGATATAGTATTCTTGGCTGCTTATTTTTCTCATTTAGTGCTCTGAATATATCATGCCAGTTCTTTCAGGCCTGCCAGGTCTCTGTGGTTAAGTCTACTGCCCAACTAATATTTCTAGGATTGTATGTTACAGACATCTTGTCCCAAGCTGCTTTCAGGATTTTTTCTTTGTCACTAAGACTTGTAAGTTGTACTATTAAATGTAACCCAGGGTGTGGACCTATTTGTAGTGATTTTTGAAAGGAATTTTTTGTGCCTTCTGGATTTTGATGCTTGTTCCCTTAGCTGTATTAGGAATGTGCATAATTTGCTCCAATATACCTTCTGCCCCTCTCCCTCTTTCTTCTTCTTCTGGAATCCCAATTATTCTAATATTGTTTTGTCTTATGGTATCACTTATCTCTTGAATTCTCCCTTCATGGCCCAGTAGTTGTTTGTCTCTCTTTTGCTCAGCTTTCTTATTTTCTGTCATTTGGTGTTCTATATCACTAATTCTCTCTTCTGCCTCATTTATCCTAGCAGTAAGAGCCTCTGATTTTGATTGTACCTCATTAATAACTTTTTCAATTTCAGCTTGGTTAGATTTTAGTCCTTTTATTTCTCCAGAAAGGGATTTTATTTCTCCAGAAAGGGATTCTCTGATATATTCCATGCCTTTTTCGAGCCAGCTAGCACCTTGACAATCATCTTTCTGAACTCTAGTTCTGACATATTACCAATGTCCATATTGATTAGGTCCTTAGCTGTCAGTACTGCCTCTTGTTCTTCTTCCTCTTCTTCTTCTTCTTTTTTTTTTTTTTTTTTTTTTTGTGGTGAGTTTTTCCACCTTGTCATTTTATACAGATAAGAAAATATGAATTAGAGACTAAAATACTAAAAGGGTGGCAAAGACCCCAGAAAAATATATGCTGATCAAATCAGAAGAGACCTGAAACTGGGGGGAGAAGAAAGGGAGAAAGGGGGGGGGATATATTTAGAGTGGTGAGTAGAACAGAGCCACCCACTTGGTTTTGGGTGTATTCTGGTCTCTTAGAAGAAACTAGCTCCCAAAATTTTAAAGAAAGAAAAACTTCTATGTATACAAAAATAAGGGTAAACACAATGAAGGGATGGAATATGAGTGTAAAGATGAAAATAAAAGAAGTATTCTAAAAAAGGAATTGATAAGATAAGTTGGTTGGAAAAAGAAAAAAAAAAGGAGAGAATGTGGTCAGGCTTGAGACTAAAACAAAGCCCTGTGCTAGATTTAGGGTATATTTTGATCTATTAGAAGAAATTGTAACCCAAAATTTTAAAGAAAAAATAAAACCCTGTATGTGTACAAAAAAAAAGGTTAAATAAAATAAAGGGATAAAATATGACTATAAAAATGAAAAGTTTTAAAGATTCTTTTAAAAGGGTGTTTTAAGATAGTTAAAAAACATTACAGGAGGAAAAAGTTTAAAAAAATAGAATAAAAAATAAAATAAAATAAGTTTAACTTTACAAGACTAAGGGATCATGGTGGGGGGGAAGCCATGAATTCTATGCCTTGCTTTCCATTAGCTCTGGAGTTCCACAGTTCTTGTTGATCAGTGAACTTGGTCTTGGCTGGATGTTCTTGCTGATCTTCTTAGGGAGGGGCCTGTGGCAGTGATTCTCAAATGTCTTTGTCCAAAGTGGAACTGTACTACCCTTGCCAGGGGCCAGGCTAAGTAATCTGCTTGGGTTTGCTCTTGGTATCTTTTGTTACCTGAATGCTTTCTACAGAGCTTTGGAGAACGGGAATGAAAATGGTGGCCTCCCAATCTTCAGCCTGGAGGAGCCAAGAGCTCAGAGCCCCACTCCTCAGTGTGCCCTCAGAGAAAAGCAGTCATTCTCTTCCATCTCCCTGGTCTCCAGTCACACTCCTTGCTCACCCAGTGTATGACCAAGCATTTCTATCTCTGGCACACAGCCCCGTTTGGAGTCTCCAAACCCAGCAGATTCCTGCGATTTTCTGTTCCTAGAGTTGCTGTTCTTCTTCTCTTCTATCTCATTTTGAGTTTGTAGGTGTTCAGAATGGTTTGATACCTATCTAGCTTAACTCCTGGGACGTAATGATATTTCAGTCTGCCATTCCTCACCATCTTGCTTCCTCCCTCTCGGGTGTGTTCATTTTTTACACATCTTTCTTAACATGCAAGCTAAGGCCTGGACATGCTTGCCATAAAATCCTTTTCAAAGCAAACTCAGAACCTCTCCCCTTAGCAATATGTATTCTTTTTTTTTTTTTAAAGATTTTATTTATTTATTTATTTGACAGAGAGAGATCACAAGTCGATGGAGAGGCAGGCAGAGAGAGAGAGAGAGAGAGGGAAGCAGGCTCCCTGCTGAGCAGAGAGCCCGGTGCGGGACTCGATCCCAGGACCCTGAGATCATGACCTGAGCCGAAGGCAGCGGCTTAACCCACTGAGCCACCCTGGCGCCCCAGCAATATGTATTCTTTGTTGATGAAAATATATCTTGTTCCTTTTGTTTCTATTCCTTTTCTCGTGATCTTCCATATTTCCAGGACACTTTTCCACTTCCTTCTCTGCTTTGTAAATTCCTCCCATTCTAAAAGGCTTAGTACAAATATCACCTCCTGTAATTTTCCTTGATTCTTCTTCCAGAATCACTTTTTAATCTTCATCTGAGTTTCCACAGACACCTCCCTTATAGAACTCATCATGTTGTACTGGAGTGAATTGCTTATGTACTTGACTGCTTGTAAAAGACTGAAATCTTCTTATGAATAGATGTGCCTTATTTCCCTATGTATCCAATGCCAAAGATAGTACCAAAAATTAACCAGCCCCAAATAATTGTTTGAATCTCTATGTTATCATATTCGAGACATAGAAAAACCAACTACCTTTTTAAGATCTAAGAGTCTCAAAATTTACTGAAGTTTATTTTTTCCCCACGGGATTATTATAATAATCAAGACAGATATCATTAACAGGGTATAGAGAGCAGAGCAACAGACCTTCTGAGGTTCAAGCTGCACTTGCACAGGTTGTCCTGTTGATATGTTGTAGGGAAAACACTTTTTCTTGAGCAACTAGCCAGACAAGACAGAGAATGGTAGGAGTGAGAGAAGCACATGAGTATTAGCAACAGAGGATGGCCTTTAAGAGTCTCATAATAAGCAGACCTTCCTGAGGTTTGGGACCTACAGACCAATGGGTAATTGGACAAGATGAGGCCCTGTACTCATGTATCTTCTTTCTCCATACTATCTTCACTCTTATTTCTTCCTTATTCTTCCTTTTTTGTTCACATTATTTTAGATTAAAAAGAAATGTGTATTGGGAAAGAGAGGAATATGGTTAAGAACAATAAGAAAGAATTTCTTGGAATTTACACATTTGTTCTCAGATGCATGTTTATTCTGTACTAGAGAAAGTAGTGCTACCTATACTACCAAGTAAATTCCCAAATCTCAGTAGTTGAACATCATGGAGGTCCATTTCTTGCCCACATAAATTTCAACTGACAGTTTGTTTGTCAGGGAGAGGGTGCGGTGAATGTGTAGTAGGTATGTGAGAAAGTAAATGTGTGGAGTACGTGTACGTGAGGGGATTTCTGCTCCAGACAGTTATTCAGGAATCCAAGCTGATAGAGACTCTGCGTTCTTCAGCATAGAACTCAATTAAGTAGACATTTCTAACTAACATCTATAAAAAGAACTCTAGGAAGTGCCAAGGAGAAAAGGGAATTGAGTCATTGAACAAGTGGCCAATCTCTGTCACACTAAATGCAAGTAGTGCTACCTAGAATTAGCAAGAAGAAAGTTTTAGCTGTTATATTTATATCCGTGTGCACACATACGTATGTGTGTATCCACAAAAAGCCACAAAACAAATTCTGTTAGAATAGTCTTTAAAAGCATAACAATAACTAATCCCATACTTTTCAAATGTCTCCATATGACATTAATACACTGTGCTTCAGTAAATTCATTTTATAGTTTGGAGATAGTGACTAGAATATTATAAGTATATTTTTTTGCTTATTTTTGTAAAAGCAGAGCAGTTAGAACTTTAAATTACAGTTGCCTAAGCACTCAAAAGTAGAGATTTGTAGATGTAAGTGATTTATGTGTCATATAAATAATCTTATTTCTGTTTTAAGACAATTGTATGCAGCATAAAAAAAGTACAGATGTTCTATTGAGTGAACATAGGAAACCTTATTGTGGAGACATGCTGGAGAACTGGAGTCAATAACAGATTTGCTTGACCTTTGCATAGTTTGAGCTGTATTTTCCACAATAAGAAGACTTATTTTACAGAAAAATTAAGTCAAATTTTGAAATAAAATGATGCTTATGCCTAATAATGAATAATATGTCAGATTAATCCATTTCTGTCTGCTACAAAGCATTTTTTTTTTTTTTTAAGAGAGAGACTGTATGAGCAGGGGAGGGAACAGAGGGAGAGACAGAGAGAAGAGAATCTCAAACAGGTTCCAGCTCAGTGACAAACCTGATGTGGGGTGTAATCTCAGTATCCTTAGAATATGACCTGAGCCAAAAGCAAGAGTCAGACACTTAATGGAGCCACTGTGGCGCCCCTACAAAGCATTTTCAGATGCACTATCTTCATAATTACGAAACCTCACCCCTGGGAATTTAACAAACTCTAGTTAGAAAGAGCCAGAATCCAGGTTTGGAGTTGATAAAACACAGGCCCCAAATTATTTTTCTTAGGGTTAAGAAATAACACTAATAAATGAGACCTTTATTTTTTGGTTTTGTTTTGTTTTATTTTGTTTAGTATGTGCCAGGACTAATTTCACTGTAAGCTACTTCCCCATATCGCACACTTACTTAACCATGGTTTTATAGGATTTCAGGTTCATTAATTTCACCTCTGTGACAGATCAGCAGTGTGATTCAGGCTCATCTCAGTGGGCCAGTGTCCTGTGTGCTCCAGTACTGAATGAAAGATGCTCTCCTTTGAAATGGACTTCTTCATGCCTTTGCTGTCCATGATTCTTCTATGTTCAATATGTCAAATTCAAGTTAAATTGTGCCCCAAGTAAAACGGTAATTGCATTTGATACCTGGAGGGGTGAACGTCAATTAGCTACAAGTGTTCAAAGGCTCCTGACTGGCAGGTTACATTTTTCTTGAATGATAATTTCCAATTGCTTTGAAGGCATTTTTAATAATGTCAACAGATAGCAAAACTTTTAAATAATTTTGCCACTTATCTTTGCCACTATTCCATTAAAACCTTCTATTTATTTACCTTATCTAACAAAGCTTGATTCTGGTTTCTCTGGATTCAAAATTTGATTTCTTTCTTTTCTTATTCTTTTATTTTTAATGAAATTAATAACATAACTATGTAGGGGAAAGAACTTTAATCACTTACAAGGAAGGGCTCAAAAAGTCAAAGTGATTTACAGCAGCTTCTCAAATTTTCATGTACATACAAATCACCTGAGGATTTTGTGAAAATGCGTATTATGATTTAGTAGGTCTAGGGATCACCACAGAGTCTACATTTCTAATAAAATCCCAGATATGGCTGATGTTGTAGGTCTGTGGATCAAAATTTGAGTGGCAAGGAATAATAATAGTTGAGTAGTATGCAAAGTTAAAGGTTAGCCACCAGGCTAACACATAGCCACAAATTTAGGACTCTCATTTTCTGATTAGTGGAATAAATTCTAATATATTATTTTAAAATACTTATTTTTAGATGTCTTTGGGTCCACTAATAGCTACTCATAATTCCTGAACTTTAACCCCTGGCAATGAAAAAATTCTAGTAAGGAGAGCCAGAAGTCCCAGAAACCTGGCCTGAGGAGAACAAAGGGAATAAATAAGAAATCTGGCCTCATAATTTGCTTTGTAGTTGTCTGATTTCTGATTGCAGAGCCACAAAAAAAGCAGGTCTAGATGAATGTCCCTAGAGTTTAACAGAATGTATGACACTTCTTTATTTCTTGGTGAATGTTGAATGAATAAAATTATATAATAATCTCTAATTGTTAAGAGATGTTGCTAACTGATGGCCTATATAGGTTTGAGAGGTCAGTTTTCCTGTTAAATATATTCTTCCCTATATAACTGTATTAAATAAAAAATGTACTCTTCTTCAAGAATATGAGTAGTTTTGTTGAAAAGCTCTCACTATACGGACTTATTAGTAATAATTTCTGTTCAGCAAGAAATTCAAGTAAGAAGTCACCAAATGGATGGTAGGGAGGATAACACAATTAGTTACAAGAAATTAACAAATAGAAGAAGGCATAGTAGAGAAGGAGACAATACAAAGAAGTTCTAGCTAATTAAAAAGTAGGTAAAAAGCATTGTGTCTGGCATCTACTATATATGGAATGTATTAAAGAGTAAATAAATGAACAAAGTTATCATCCTTCTCCAAAAAAAGTTGAACCCATGTTTATAGGAAAAAGAAAAAGCTAATTTTTCTATAATAGAAAAGGCAAAAAATTTTAACCTTAATAATAATATATATAGTGTAGTGTTTGTTGTCTCAGTGCTGAAAATGAGATAGACAACCACAGGAAATGTAAAATAAAAAACTTTTGCTCACAGCTGCATTTGTTTAGGGTGTCAGTAAAAATTAGATGTGTGTTTCATCATAACAGGTTCAAATCAACTGAAGCTGATAAAGGACAATGAACTTTGAGAGACTCTGGGATACTAGACCTTTACCAAAACCAAATGAAGACTTTCCTAAACAATGAACAATGGAACCTGTTTTAATTAACTGTGTTCAAAGAGATAAACTCATTGGAGTCATAACTGGAATGCAAATTTTCACTCCTTAATTGGCAAAAACACCATGAACCCTCTCCTTCTAACACTTAAAAGACCCTGAAATCTCCCTTTATCCAGGAAGTTAATAAACTCTTGCTGTAGACTGAAAGTTTGTTCCCTACCAAATTCATATGTTGAGACCCTAACTTCTAGCATGATGGTATTAGGAGACAGGGCCTTTGATAGGTGGCTAGGTCATGAGAATGGAACCCTTATGAATGGGATTAGTTCCCTTATAAAAGAGAAGGGTTCTCTGGAAGGGTCTCCTCACCCCTTCCACCAGGTGAGGACATAGAGAGAAGTGAGTGATCTGCAAGCAACCCTTCTATGCTGGCACTCTGATCTTGGACCCTTTAACTTCTGAAACCGTGAGGAACAAATTTCAAATTCTTCTGTGATAGCAGACTAAGACACTAGCTACTTATAAAAATCTGGGGATCTTTGTTTTATTTTTAACCAGTCTCTGAACTGGCCAATTTCCAGGAGGTTGTACATTTGTTGAGGACGAAACCTGTTTAAAGTATCAGTTAAGCTGACAGTAGTCATGTAGTCCTGGACTACCCCTGACACAAAATGAATGATGCCATTAGGACAAATATAGGAGATATTTTAAGGATTGTGAAGATGCTAACTCAACTTGAATGACAGGAATGCATGGCAGATATTTCTCTCTCTCCTTCCAGTTTAACTCTGATACTCTGGTAGAAAAAAGGACATGGGAAATAAATAGCAAGTGATAGTCATGGTGCCAGATAATGTGACTACATATTGTGGGGAAGATGGGATTTGTCTCAACTATATCTATCTATATCTATATAAATATATGTATGCTTCCAGATAAAACTGAGACATCATACACAGTGAGAGAGGTTAGATAAGATATTTTCATTCATTTGACAAATATTTATTGAATTCCTAATAGGTACCAGGCTGCATTCTATATTCTTAGGAAATAGCAGTGGACAAAAGTGAAAATGCCTACACTCTTAATGTGTATGTGTAAATAGACATTTATAAAAATAACTAAATTATATTGTGTAATACCATATAATATATTAAATAGAGTCTGGAGAAAATTCAACCATAAAAGTGGGATAAGAAATGCTGGGAATGTGGGTTGGAGAGAATTGCAATTACAAATCAGGCAGTTGAAGAAGGTCTGGTTGAGAAGGCGATGTTTCAGCAAAGACTGAAGAAGGAGAGGGAATGACCTGTGTGCAAACCTGAGATCAGAGGATCCAAGTAGATGAAGCTGCAGGGACTTAGGAGGGTGCCCTGGGTATTGTGGAAAAGGGCAGTGTGGCTGTAGCAGAGTGAGCTACAGGGAACAAATAGGGAGATGAAGTCAGAGAGGTAAGGTTGGAGGGAAGGAGCAGATCCTGAAGAAAAATGTATCAGAGACGGGAGACGAGCAGCGCTCTGTGTGTGTGTGTGTGTGTGTGTGTGTGTGTGTGTGTGTGTGTGTGCATGTGTAAGGAGGTATACTTACAAATTAGGTGGTGATTATATGTAATTAAGAAGTTTTGGCTTTAAACTTGAGTAAAAAGGGAAATTTGGAAAGGGTTTTGAAACAGAAGGAAAAACACAACCTCATATCTTGATGATACCACAGGATCAATCTGGCCATTGTGTTAGGAACAAATTGAAATAGAATGATGTGAAAGCAGAGGCCAGTTAGGGTCCTATTAAAATATCTGGGTGAGAGAAAACTGTGACTTCACTAAGGGGGTAGCAGTGGAGATGAGGGGATGCGTTGGATTCTGGATATATTTTGAAGTCAATAATAGAAATATTTGTTCATGGATCTAATGTGGGATATGAAAAAAAATGAGAGAAGTTAATATAACTCCAAGATTTGGGGACTTAGCAAATGGAAGGTCTAGGACTGAGATATGAATCAGCTTATAGACAGTATTTAAAGCCAAGAGACTGGATAAGCTAATCTTGATATCAAAGAGAAGAGGCTCAAACATTGACTCTTGTGATGCTTCAGGATGAAGTTGGGGATATATGAGCAGGAACCAGCTAAGGAATCCAAGACTGACCAGCTAGTAAGGTAGAAGAACGAATAATTAGTTCTCAGAAAGTAACTCTCAGAGATGAATTACTTTCAGTCATACACAGGAGAAACCTCTAGTAATTCAAAAGTGAAAATAAGTGAGAAGAAAGAAAGAAATGGTTTCAGAACTCTATGTATCAATATACAGAATATGAGAGGATTACTTAGAAATGTGAAGGGAGATCATCATTATTATTAACAATGTAATGAAAAACAAGTACCATTTAAGTTACACATTTTATTTAATCTTCACGAAAGTGATAATATTATTATTCAGTTTTTATGGAAAATGAAGAGAAAAGTAAGTAACATCAACGTCCTTCAGTTACAAAAGAATGGAAGAAATGGAAGTTAAAACTGGAATTCAGACGTCAAATGGAATACAAGGATATAACTTTGAATTTAGAACATGCCTTTTAATGAATTTAAAATTGTTAAGATAGCATACATTCAGCAGTGTGTATTACATATAAATACAGTTTAAAGAATTGTTATAATGCAAATATTAGTATAATTACCACCAAGGGCATGAAATTGAAATATGTCAGAATTCTAGAAAATTTTCAAGTGCCCTTTTTATTGTATTTTTTAAAAGATTTTATTTATTTGTCAGAGAGAGCGAGCGAGCGCACGCACAATTAGGGGAAGCAGCACAGAATTAGTGGGAGAGAAAGAAGCAGGCTCCCCACTGAGCAAGGAGCCCAATGTGGGACTAGATCCTAGGACCCTGAGCCAAAGCTAGATGTTTAACTGGCTGAGCCACCCAGGCATCCTGTAAGTGCCCCTTTTAGGTCAACACTTTCTAATTCATCCCAGAGGTAACCATTATCCTGGTTTCTTGGTTCTAAATAATTCTTTAGAATTATTTCTAAGTAATTGAGTAATTCTGCCACCAACATATGAAATAAATGAGTAATTCTGCCACCAATGTATGAACCTATAAACCACATAATTATTTTATTTCCTTTTGAGAATTTCATAAACAGTCCCATATTCCTTTTAGTATTTGGAGATAAGAACTATAGTTGCATCAAGCATGGCTATTAGAACTAAGAACTGAATGTTATCAACATGATTTAATTTTGTGTTCCAGGAAATCTTTGCTCAAGAAAAATAAAACTATCAACCAATGAATGACACAACTGCCTGCTTTAGAAAACTTACGCAAAAATTTCTATGAGATAACTGCCCAGGACAATTGTAGATTACCACTTTGCTATGTTTATTAAGCTGGAAATGATATCACTGACTGCAAAATCCAGTTAGTTCCCTGACTTGAAATCCTCACATTAAACCACTTGTGCCAAAACCCCAAGATCTTACAAATATCCCTCTTCAGACTCCCATCTTCTGAATCACTGCTAAGATCTCACTAAGGCAGGGTATTCCCTTAGTGCAGTGACTCTAGTAAGTTTAGCTTTTCTTTATTAACAAGGGGTCTGATGATGTTTTGGGGTATTCACCGAACTTGAAGAACTTCTGATGAGTCCCACTGAGATCCACTCAAGAATTCCTCATTGCCATTGTCAAAAAGACTTAACTCAGAAATTGTGTGTTCCAGAGGTCCTCTGAGCCTCTCACTCAGTGGTCTATGGAATAAGTCTCCGTGGGTCTCAACACTGGCTTCTCTGAGCTCCAAGTATTGTTGACTTTGTATCCCAAAAAGTAGGATATTTTAGGGAGTGTTTTGGGTTTTGGATCAGATTTGAAATCTCTAATTTTTAGCAGAAATTTGTTTGTGATTACAAACACTACTGTTTATGTTATCTCTCCTTTTAAATTTACATTGTAAATCTGTAAAAAGATTTCATAGGGAGATGAGCATTGGCTCTGTCTCCAGAAGTATGCGGTAGAACAGGTTCTAAAATTTCTTTACAGATCCCTTGGGCACACTTTGCCTTGGGCCATATTTTCAAGACCCTATGAGGAACTTCCTCAGTTGCTTTTATTAACTGATCTGTTTAATTCTGTCTATTTGGGTTTGAGAAATTTGTTGGACTGTTGATTGGTGGTACGTCGTCTGGTGGCTAATATCCGAGGACACGTTTTTTACATCTGGGCACCACACTTAATGACAGTTGCAATTCTCATGGGCTGTTCACATTTAGGTCTTGAGTCCACATGGAACTAATTTTTATGCAAGGCATGAAATAAGTATTTAATTTCATTCTTCTTCCATGTGGATGCATCATTTCCCAGAGCATTTATAGAAAAGGCTGCCTTTTCCTACTAATCTGGAATGCCATCTCTGTCATGTATTATGTCTCTGTATGTGTGGATCAATTTCTGATTCCTATTATGTTCCTTTTTGTCTATATGTCTAGCTCAGGATTATCATCACACTGTTCCAATTACTATATTTTTATAAAAAAGCTTTGTTGTATGTTAGTGCAATGCATCTTCCTTCCTTCTTCTTCTTTAAAAGATTTTATTTATTTATTTGACAGACAGAGATCACAAGTAGGCAGAGAGGCAGGCGGAGAGAGAGGAAGGGAAGCAGGCTCCCCATTGATCAGAGAGCCTGACGTGAGGCTCCATCCCAGGACCCTGGGATCATGACCTGGGCCGAAGGCAGAGGCTTTAACCCACTGAACCACTCAGGTGCCCTGTCCTTCCTTCTTCTTTATGGATGTCTTGGATATTTAGACTTTTTTTTGCTGTTTTATACAATAAATTCAAATTTAACCCAAAAAAGTAAGGATTTTGTTTAAGATTGCATTGAATTCATAAGATAATATGGAGAACAGTGACATTTTTCAATATTTCAGGTTTTCCAGTCATAAACATGGTATATCTATTTAGGTCTTCCTTAAGGCCTCTCAATTAAATTTTATAATTTTATTTACCAATATATCAGAGGATGTTTGCATTTCTGATTATATTATAAATGGTATATTTTTTTAAAATTTCATATTCTAACTAGTTTGTGATGGTTTATAGAAAAGCAATAGGTGTTTATATTTTTATTTTTCTCTGGTCATCCTGCTAATCTCTCTTATAAATTCTAATAACTTACTTCTATATTCTTTTGATAGTGCAGATCACAATCATGGAATACAGATACCATCCCTGAACAGTGAGAGTTTTGACTTTTCCATCCAGTCTTGAGTCTCCTTGTTTTATTGCTCTGTTGTGCGATAAAGACCTCTTCGCTAAATGTCGAGTAGAAATGTTGAGGATAGAAGTAAGTTTTAGTCCTCTCATAAAGGGAAGGCTGTCAGTATTTCACTGTTAAGTCTGCTATTTGCTTTAATTAAAGTGGGGTTACCAGTAAATTGGTTAAGGGAGGTCCTTTCTAACAAGTTTTCTAAGAGTATTACTTTTCAGATCATGAATGTAAACTTTTATCAAGCTTTTTGTTCATAAACCCTACAAATAAACTTGGTACTATCCTCCCTGCTCTTTTTCTCAGATTCCTACCATTATTCTGTCGGTCTCCATCTTCAAAATATCCATGATTTGCCCACTTCTTCCCATCCCTTCTATGCTACGACCCTTTGTTGAGGTCTTCATCATCTGTCACCAGGTTGTTCAAATGTCTCCATCCTCACTGTACTCTCTCCCTTGCCCTTGTGCAGACATGGAAAATTTTTTAATGTCTAAGTTAGTCAGACCTCATGACTTTTCAAAACCCTCTAATCGCTAGCCCCTCACTCAGGATAATAATCCCTAAGTAACAAGACTGTTCATTAAGACTCTTCAGGATCTCCTTTTCCCAGCTCTGTGCATGTGTAGCTTCTCCTGCTTCATTTTCTAACGTTCTTCCGTGGCTGGCTCTCAGGACGCCAGCACAGTAGTGTTTGTTCTCTTCCATGGATATTCCAGGCTTGTTCTTGAGTCAGCGCTGTGCACTCCACGATCCACTACTGAGAATGCTCCTCATCCAGCTGCATGAATGATGTTCTCACATCCTTGTGTTTTATTAGTTATAATTAACCTGCTACACATCATAATAATAGCCCATTCATTTATACTTATTTTTAATACTGATTTATTTTGCATTATTTTAAATTGCTTTGACTATTATAAATATATACTGCGATGGGCATTAATGAATATCACCTTTTTCCATATTTAGATTATTTCCTGAGGAGAATCTGAAACAGTTATTACCCCACTACATGTGTATATTTATTGTTTTGATACATCATGCCAAACACAAATTCAAAAGGACTCTGCCAATGTACAATAAAGGTTCTACCAGCTTAAATTTTATAATGTTGAATTATTGCTAATAGGTAAATGTGTTTTCTGTTGTTATTTTGATTTGCATCTGATTACTTGTATGAATGAATGTTTCCCTTATGATTGTTTCTTATTTGTATTTCTGCTTTTGGAAAGTATGTTCATTTGGTCATTTGTCTTTTGAGATATATTTTCTTCTATTAATTTTAAGAACTTTTCTATAAAATAAAGAGGTTGACCTTTAGTCTATCATTTTCGTTGCCCCTGTTTTTCCTACTCTCTTTGCCTTTTAATTCTGGTTTTTGTTTTTACATGCAAAAACTTACAATTTTTATACCTTTGAATCTGTAGATTTGAATCCTTTGAGATTTTTCCTCTTGCTTCTAGATTAAGAAAATTCCTATACAGAAGATATTTAATAGGCAGTATTTTTTTTTTTTATTGTTTGGCTAAAGTTTACTGTTTACCTTTGGGTACTTGGTTAAAATTCAATCTATTTGGTATATGATACTATAAGAACCACAAGGAAACTTTTCTGTTTTGCTAACTGTATATTATAAATCTAAGCTTTGCGCAGTGGCAGTATCGTAGCCAATGAGGTTTATCCGAGGCGCGATTATTGCTAATTGATAAATCTATTTATTACCTGCTTTTCCACTAATCTGAGATATCTTTTTTTATATGTATTTATTTATTAACTGTGTTAAGATTTTCAGTGTGATTTTAATTTTTTTCTTCAAAGTAAGTCAATATATTGGGGCGCCTGGGTGGCTCAGTGGGTTAAGCCGCTGCCTTCGGCTCAGGTCATGATCTCAGGGTCCTGGGATCGAGTCCCGCACCGGGCTCTCTGCTCAGCAGGGAGCCTGCTTCCCCCCTCTCTCTCTGCCTGCCTCTCCATCTACTTGTGATTTCTCTCTGTCAAATAAATAAATAAAATCTTAAAAAAAAAAAGTAAGTCAATATATTTATGGTCCTTGAACTACCTTTACAATAATGTATATTATATTTTGAAATAGAGACTCCTTCCTTATTAAATAACAAATTCATAATAAACAGATTTAGAGGTTATCAGGTATGTATTTTTGTTCTGAAGGATAGATATCCTTCTTCATTAAAAGCTGCTGAATGGAAAAGAGACCAAATCACTTCATTTGTCTTGAAAACTACAGTAAGTTAGATTGGAACATTAAGAACTCTCTCACAATTAGAGCTTTTCAAATGAAATTGACCATCTCAGGAAGCATTGAGTTCTCCTTCACCAAATGTCATTAAAGAAAGTAGTTAAATAAGAGCTCATTACCAATTGGACAGTTTTCATAAAGGGTCCTTGTTGTTTCATGCTTGAGGACTCCTAGGTCCATTACAGCTTTAAGAATCCATGTTTCTTTAATCTACCTGTGACTAAGTTTTGGGTTTTTTTGTTTTTGTTTTTTTTTTCAAAATTTGAGAAGATTCGGAGGGCAGGAGTATTTTGGTTAATTTTGGGGTAGCTCCTAAACCACAGAGGAACTCAATTGTTTCATTTAACTCTATTTGATGACCAAATTTGCATAGGTTCTCATCAAGTTTAATGTCTATACTAATTCTATCTTTCTCAGTAGACAACAGAGTCCTAGGGAATAGGTCCATACCTAAGAAAAACACAGGCTTGTTCAGAGGTTCCCCAGGTAGTTTTAGAAGTTGAATAAAACAGTTAACTGGTCTTACCCAACAGGAACCTCATGCCTTTACTGAGAGAGTATGTATATATATCTTTTAAGGAGGGTAATGATGATGAATCCATAAAACCATGGGTAAGTTGCAGTGAAAACAAAGTTATGTCTCATCTATTTAGATAATTAAGAAAAAAATCTAATACTGAATTATAGAATATTTTAAATAAAAATGTATAAAGCAGTAAACAAAACAATAAAATATGATCATGATGGAGAAAAAGTATATTTATTCTCCAAGAAGCATCCTATTTTCAAATAAGTTGACACCAGAATGTAGGTTAAGAAATAAAAGTAATAGTGTTTTAACATGGTTAAATATTGCACAAGAAACAAGATGAAAATTTTCCTGTTTTGGAGTTTTGTGAGAAAGATAATAACACCCACGTCAGTGGGTATTTAAAAAAATTAGTAAGTATAAAGCATAAATGCTCTGTTCCATTACAATGAATATGTTTAATCTTGTTCCTTAGCATTGAATGAAATGAGTTCATTTTGTCTCATCTGTTCCATATGACAGGTTTATAAAGTCTTTCTAGGCAGTATAGAGAGGGCAGGATGGATGAGATTGGATACATGCAAGAGACAGATACGAGGTTAGCCAGTTATTAGACTGGTGATGGTGCTGGAACACATGGGACAGAGGAGACACATGCCTGGCTGGAGGGGTGTGGATGGCTGAAGAAGAAGAACTGGGGGGATAAGTTTAAGCAGTAATCCATGTTGTGATTTCCCTTAGACCAAATATATTCCTTATACACATAATCCAAACATCCCCATTGTACTCTCTTAAGTAGTCCAATATCCTATCACTGGAAACATCCTCAGCTGAGTTCAGAAACTTTTAAAACATATTCATCTTCCAGCTATCTTCTAAATCTGTTATGTCTTATCTCTAGGCCTTTGAAAGTGCAGTTCTCTCGGCCTGGAATGCTCTCCCCTTCCTGCCCACGGTGGACTTTATCAGACAGCTTGTAAGCCCCCTCCAAAACCCACCTGAAAATAATTTCTTCTTTGGCACCTTCCTCATATCCTCCAGTCTGGTGAGCTGCCCTTTTCTGGGGAGTTTTCATAGTGCTTTGCTCTGTATTTCATCATGTACTTATCTGACTGAATATCAATTTATCTATACTCCTGAAAACAGTGTTGAGCTACCTAGAAACAAGGACTGTATCTTAGCCATAACAGATTTCCTAAAATCTAGCATCCATGGTGTTTCTAACAGATGTTTTTGCTTGAGTTGATGGATATAGTAGTATTTATATCCTAACTTGCTAAAAATAACCTGGAGACAGAAACATAGCTGAGGGAGAAGGAGGGGTAAGTCAGAGGTAATGAGAAATCTTTAGGAATGCCAGTTCTAGGAAGACACCTGGAAGCAAGATTCCAGTAACTTCCAAATGAGAGGAAGGGTTTCCAAGTGGTGAAAAGGGCTACAGACTTAGAGGCAAAAATTAAAAGAATAAATTGTCTGCTTCTCAATTCTGCCCAGGTCAAACTCTGAGAAAAGAGTCCTCAAATTCAAATTGCTGTCTTTTTTTAATTGAGCCCCCTCCAAAAAAGCCAACAAAGACACACTATAGTAGACATGATTGACTTTCATTATTTCTGTGCTCTTACTCTTTTTAATCACCATTTAATTAATGTGCTGCGTTTAGTTTTTAAGTTTTCATGCTTCTTTCCCTTTCCGGGGAAATTCTGTAGAAATAATTCTCTACAAATTTTAAAGCAAAGCATTACTTCTCTTATTACTAGTTTAAAAAAATGTATTTTATGAAATCTAAACTGTGTCCCAGCTATGTGTGACTGTGAAGAAGGAAAAAAAAAAAATAGTACAAAGCTATCAAAATATGGGGTCTGCTCCCAAGGAGCTCTTGTGGGCATGGGAAAGTAAGACATTTATAACATTTTATAGGGGAAAAGATGCTTTCATATGTTGAGTCTCATTTCACATTTTTACAACTTACTTGTCATCATTATCATTTACTTCTTAATAGAGAAGACAACTTCAGGTAAGAATGTGAATGGCTGTTGTGGTCACAGATATTAAGTGGAAAAGTGTGGGCTTTGAAAATGGATTTTCTGGGGCGCCTGGGTGGCTCAGTGGGTTAAGCCGCTGCCTTCGGCTCGGGTCATGATTTCGGGGTCCTGGGATCGAGTCCCACATCGGGCTCTCTGCTCAGCAGGGAGCCTGCTTCCTCCTCTCTCTCTCTCTGCCTGCCTCTCTGCCTGCTTGTGATCTTTCTCTGTCTAATAAATAAATAAATAAATCTTTAAAAAAAAAAAAGAAAATGGATTTTCTGACTACAGCTCACATATGCTTCGAAACGCACCCTACTTTGTTCTCTTGTAAGACTCATAATGAGATTGATTAAGATTGATCTGGAGAAGCTCAGTTTATCATTGGAGACAGGCACATTTCCAGTGTTTTTTATGGAACTCATGTATGGTATGTATGTATGCACAAAGTGAAACAAGAACCCAAAAGGGTTGAACTGTAATATTGGGAAGTAGGATGAGAATGTGACTTCCAAAAGGAATTGATTCTTAAGCTGAGTTTTGAAGAATAAGTAAATGCTCGCTCAAGAAAGATTCAGATTACCTTCATGCAGAGAGGACAAAGTGTATGCATGTGCAGAGGTGGGAAGGGCCAGGATGTATTTGGAGAATTAGAAGTACTGCAGAGAGACTGAAATAGAGAATAAAGGCGTGGAAGGAACTGAGGAAAAGGCAGACAGACATTAGCTTCTAAAGAGGTTGATGGATTCTGAAAATAAATCTTTTGTTTAGAGAGTGGGGACTCTGCAGAAGTGTGACATGATTGAATTTATATTTTGAGAAGTTTGTTCGGTTGGCACAGTAGATGATTGTTTGGAGGGAGGACAGGGATTATTTAAAGGCACAGAGTGGAGGAAACCATCACAACTACTCAGGGAAAAAGGAAAGAAAGTTTAAAACACAGAATGGCAGTATGACTGAAAAAGAAGGTATGAAAGATTTAGGCAGGTAAATATCCATGATACTTGAAAAGAGATTTTATGATTGAGATGGAAAAGAATGCAGGGTCCGTGATAATTGTCAAATTTATGGTTTGGAAAAACAAAAGAGGTGATGTTGCTATTTGCTGAGGGAGAAATTTGAGGCAGTTCTGAAGAAAAGATACAATGGGTTTAAGTTGCCATATGTTAGATGTGATGCATTTTTGAGCACTAGACCATGTAACCCAGCATTAACGATTGCATTCTGTTACATTTAGGTGACTTGCATATCATGCCCTCTCACCACCTATCCACCTGCATGACTTTAAGCAACTTATTTATTTATTTAGTTAGTTAGTTAGTTAGTTAGTTCGATTACCCAACGTATAGTATATCGTTAGTTTTTGATGTATTGTTCAATGATTCATTAGTTGTGTGTCTTAAAATCTTATTTTGGTAACCAGTAAAAATAAGTTTAAAATAACTACCTCAAAAATTGTTTTGAGGATTAAATATGAGGATTAAATATTAAAATAATTATTTATGGTCTGTCTGCTCAACTGAATTGTCTCCTATTTGAGAATAATGACTAAGTCTCTTTTGTTTAATTCTGCATCTCGGGATTTAGAGCTGGTCTGGAACAGAGTAGGTACTCAGTAAATACTGAGTCAGTTGATTGACCAAATACATAGGGACTCTTGCATGGTAGGTGCTCAATAAATTGTTGGTCTAAGTATCATATGTGAGATTGGAGCTTAGCAAAGAGTTGAGAGAGAAGATATATTTGTGTAATTGATTCTAGCCATGGGTTGAGAGTAGGCCACTCCTTTGCCAGCTGGGTGAATTCTCCAAAAACGTGCATTGGTCAATCAAGGATAGGACCAGCTTAAATTTAAAGATCTTCCTTTGGGCAGTGTATCATCCATCTGCCTTCTGAATTGGGGAGTTCCAGCAACATTCAAGAGTGTCACTGGCTTTAATGGGGACATTTAGGGAACAGACAGGAACAGCTGTTCCTTCTATGCATTCCTGTATATAGCAAGATGTAGGTGTTCACTTTATCTGGATATATCTCACAACTAACTTCTGTGCTGCTGCTATTAAAACATGAAACAACTGTGGCATCTTTAGATGGGAAAATCTAATTTGTTTCATGCTATTCTGGATTTAAGTTTCTAATTAGACTCAGAGAGGTGACAACATTGTGG
The DNA here is from genome assembly GCF_030435805.1 of Mustela lutreola. NCBI lineage: Eukaryota > Metazoa > Chordata > Mammalia > Carnivora > Mustelidae > Mustela > Mustela lutreola. The sequence continues at coordinate 111,533,397 of NC_081297.1, forward strand.
GTGTGTGAAGTTGCCTTCCTGCCAGCTGAGTGTTTCTCCTTTTCCTTGTGTGGCAGAGAAGGTTGTACTTTGCTTTGTTAACAATACATAACAGATGCTTTCTCAGGCTTTCTGTCAACAGCTGGCCATTTGGTGTACACTCAACTGTTCTTCAATCAGATGACTGAAATGTCTTAGGATGGTTCTCTAATCACAACCAAAAGAGTTTTTCTGTATATCTGAGTGATAACAATGATTTTCTGAGTTTTTATTACATTTTAAGACATGAAGAAGACAAAGAAGGTAAGAATGGAAGGCTGTTAAGGAGTTGTTTGTTGTGATTAAAGGGCAAGGTGATGATGACCTGAGCTGAGATGGGGGTTGTGGGATTAGAGGGAAATGAGGGGATTTAAGGATATAAGGAGCTATCAGTTACATGCCTTGGTACTAGATTGGGGGTAATAAGTAAGAGGGACAATCAGTGATGACCCCCTGCCATCCCTAATAATTATGTGTCCCATATATATGTTCTATGTACTTTACCTTTTCCAACAGTCTTAATATCGGCTATTTCTTGTTAAAATTTATCTTTACTATTGGAATGAAGCTGAAGGAAGGCAGGGACCACATCTGTCTTGTGTGCCAGGGGATTTTTAGCAGCCAGTAGTGTTAATAAATGCCATTTTCTAATGGACCATTTTCTAGTGGACCATTTTCTAGTGGACCACAGAGAAAGGAGCAGATTGGAGTTGGGTGAAAAAATGATAGTTTGGGGGCACATGTGAGGCATGCAGAAGTCTGGGACAGCATTCTGGGCTGAGGAGAGAGTTCTCTGGTGAACATTTAGATTAGGGAACTATCAATGCTTAAACAGGAATTTCAACTATTAGAAGATTTGCAATCCGTGAAGAATTTATAGGGCGATGGAAAACATTTCAGAACGCTCCTAATACAAGGACTTAAGAGGATAGAGAAAAGCTCTACTCTCCTTAAAGAAATTAAGTAAACTGAGGAATTAAAAGCAACCTTTGGGTTAAGTACTCAAGATCTCATTGATTACCTTGCTAAGGGGAGATTCCGTGGAGTCTTGGCAATGAAAATAAATTTGTAACAGATAATCTAGCTTCTGTCACTGTTATTTTGGAATGGCTATTTCCTTTTGTGCTGATTGAGAATACTTGTCTTTTTCTCTCCACAACTGCTCCAACTGTACACTTGCAGGACAAAGCTGTGACTCTTTTCTCTCCTGCTCTGTACATTCCCTTTATATTGGTTCTGTTAGGCTTATGTGAGGCCCTGAAATGATGAGACCTACTTTCTCTAAGTTTCTGGTAAGTTTGGGAGAAAGAGAGAAGTGTCCAAGCTGACCTGCAAATGAGTTTTATAGCTGTTATGAAACTTTGGGTTACAATATCATGGACAGCCTTGACTTTAGAAGCTCAATGTTTTTCCTAAATTTTCATGCTCCCATAGATGAAAGCCATATAAATCTCACCCACATTGTGTCAGCTAGAGACAGGGAGTGGGCAGAAGTAATAATCCACCACCATGGCAGTCACATCTGAACTAAAATAAAAACACTTCTTAGTAATCTTGACCTTTAAAGCATCCATTGTCTCTACAACCATGTTCAAAACAAACTCATCACCAAATGTCCTGTGGATGCAGCTGGAGAAACTGATGAAGGGAATAATGGAATCCATATCAAAGAGCTTATGCAAACTTGGCTAAAGAGTCAAAGCAAAGATTTACTGGCAAAGACCTCTGAAGAGCAATCATCTTGGCCTTGAGATGCAACAGGTGTACACATTGGACAGGAACTGAGTCATCCTCTGAGGCCAACAAAGAACCTCGTCCCTACACCGCTAGGTGAGAGCACGTGAGTTCCCTTAGTTCCCTGAAATATTGCTAAATTGAATTCTGGCTGCCATTATAACAGATAGAGCTTGAATTATTTGTAGGACTTCACTTATCATGGGCATACCATGGGGCTTGAGGAAGAGATTATTTGACTTCTAATGTTGTAAATTTAATTTTCTTTCTGAACACCCACTAAAGGACTAACTAAATCATTTGCCAGTATGAAATACAGGCTTACCTCTGAGATACTGGGGATTCAGTTCCAGATTAGTGCAATAAAGTGAATATCACAATAAAGTGACTCAAGTGAATATTTGGTTTCCCAGTGCATATAAAAGTTATGTTTACACTCTACTGTACTCTATTAAGTATGCAATAGTATTATGTATAAGAAAAGTATGAATATTAATTAAATAATACTTTATTATAAACATGTTAGCTATCATCTAAGCTTTCAGTGAATCATAATCACTGATTATAGATCACCATAACAAATATAATAATGAAAAAGTCTGAAATCTTGTGAGAATTAACAAACTATAGCACAGAGACATGAAATGAGCAAATGCTATTGGAAAATGCTTGACATAGGGTTGCCACAAATGTTCAGTTTGTAAGAAGTGCGATAAAGCAAAGTATAGTAAAACAACGTATGCCTGTATATCATATTGAAAGCTGACAGTGGCTATAATTACTCTCCTGGAGCCCTATTGCCCAAGAAGTCTGCCTCAGTCTATAGAGGCAGAAATGAATTTCTTTTTTTCTTTTTAAAGATTGATTTATTTTAGAGAGAGAGAGAGAACATGTGAGCCAGGAGAGAGGCAGAGGGAGAGAATCTCAAGCAGATTCCTGCTGAACCTGGAGCCTGATGCTGGGCTTGATCCCAGAACCCTGAGATCATGATCTGGGCTGAAACCAAGAGTTGGTCGTTCAACCACCTGAGCCGCTCAGGCACCCCTGAATTTCTTTTCTTCTCTCTCTCTTTTTTAAAAGATTTATTTATTTATTTAAGATTTCTTTATTTTAAAGATTATAAAGTTAAATGTCCCAAGAGTGGGACATTTAACCGACTGACATCACCTAGGTGCCCTGTGAATTTCTTTCTCTTTTTAAGTTTTAATTTAAATTCCAGTTAGTTAACATATGGTGTAATATTACATTCAGATATAGAATTTAGTGATTCATCATTTATATACAACACCCAGTGCTCATCACAGGTGCCCTCCTTAATACTCATCACCCATTTAGCCCATTCCCCCCCTCACATACCCAGTGGTAACCATCAGTTTGTTCTCTATAGTTAAGAGTCTATTTCTCGGTTTGCCTCTCTTTTTTCCCCCCTATGTTCATTTGTTTTGTTTCTTAAATAACACATATGAGTGAAATTATATGGTATTTGTCTTTCTGTGAATGACTTTTGTCACTTACCATTATAGTCTCTAGCTCTGTCCCTGTCATTGGAAATAGCAATGTTTTATCTTTTTTTCAAATCACAGAGTAATATTCCACTCTATAAATATACCTATCACATTTTTTTTAAGATTTTGTTTATTTATTTGAGAGAGAGAGAGAGAGATCACAAGTAGGCAGAATCAGGCAGAGAGAAGGGGAAGCAGGCTCCCTGCCGAACAGAGAGCCCCATGTGGGGCTCAATCCCAGGACCCTGAGATCATGACCTGAGCGGAAGGCAGAGGCTTAACCCACGGAGCCACTCAGGCACCCCACCTATCACATCTTCTTTATCCATTCACCAACTGATGAACATTTGGGTTGTTTCCATACCTTGACTATTATAAATAATGCTGCTATAAACATCAGGGTGCATGTATCCCATTGATTTAGTATTTTGTGTTCTTTGGGTAAATACCCAGTAGTACAATTGCTGGATCATAGGGTAGTTCAATTTTTGACTTTTTGAGGAAACTTCATACTGTTTTTCACAGTAGCTATGCCAGTTTGCCTTCCTACCAACAGTCAAGAGGGTTCCATTTTCTCCACATCCTCGCCAACACCTGTTTTTTCTTGTGTTGTTGATTTTAGTTATGGAAATAAAATTCTTAATGAAGATTTTACAGCAGTTAAATCTTTTCAGGCTAAAGGTTGAGTAATTGTAGGTTATACCTACTAGTCAGAGTATTGATTATAATGTAGAAGAACTTTAGAATTTTTGTGGTACATTTGTCTCACATATTTAGTCTCAGTTGTGAAACTGTCACATGCAGTCATCACACTTTTATCCAAAGAAGCCCTAACTGTATTCTCACTAACACTCTCACTGAGAGTCTCCACAAACAAGTCAAATAATTAATAGGTAGGAAAACCAAACTGTCCTCCTACTACAAAAAGCAGGACAGAATTAGGGCAGACACATTTGGGAGAAAACTTAGGAACTTTGCCTTGCTTTTTGAAAGAAAACTAAAGTTTCCATTTAACATCTTCTTGATACTTTCCTGAAATAAAAAATGAGCTACTCAGTTAAAATTAGGGAAATAAGTTAATAATATGTACAATTAATTAGTATTTGCCTTAGCTCTATAAATCTTTTGGAACAGTAGAAAAAAAATTGATTTTATACCTCTGGTATCCTAAATAGTATAAGTGAACTTGAACAAAGTATACTTTATAATGGAATACCCCATGATATATAAAAATTAATATAAAGTTGATGTTGTATAATATGAACAATATTCCAATGAATAGAAATTTAACACTGTATCATCACCAGGGTTTACTTATTTACTTCAGAATATAGAATAACAAAATCATATGTGTGGAGAAAAAAGGAAATATATTTCTAAATTGAAAATGATCTTTAGGAAAATAGTTTGGTAAGTTCCTCTTTGGGAGCACCTTCAGAATCAGACTCACACATAAAATTCAGATTTTTATATTATAGTAATATATTTGGGACCCTACATTTCATAATTTCTCTCTTAAGACCTTTATTTACTTATTCCATTAATTGTATGCATGTCTGTCGTCACAAGTAGATTATAAACTCCTTAAAGTGTACAAACCATGGTTCATTGAAATTTACATCCTTCACATAATCTAACGGAGTGTTTTCTATTCGATCATTTTGATTTTTGAAACTTTTAGGGCATATGAGAATTCATGTGGATAAAATGACAAAGCCCAAAAAGAAAGCGAAATGTGGGAAGGTTGGGTCACACCCTCTAGTTCCACACAGGCTGTTTTCCTAGGCAACCCAAATAAGCAACAGTTGTTTTCCTCAAAGAGCTGTGCTACCTATAGTTGCAGCTGTGAGTTTAACAAGGAGTGGGAGCTCTTAGCTAGATGCTCTAAAATTATTGCAGTAAAGTGGCAGAAGTCTACCTTATAAAGTCCGTTTACTAAAGCCGATGCAGAAAACTGACGTACAACCAAAATGAATGATCATTAAAATGAGGACCAATAGCTGAGAGAAGGACCAATAATCAATAAGAATTGATGAGCTGAGAATATATGTGCCACTGAAATTGTACTATGACCAGGTCTTCAGTTTTCAGGTGGAGAAAGAGCCGGGAATTAAACAGGAAATAAGAGAAGAGAAAGGAAAGAAAGAAAAACACAACTCCTTTAGAAATGTTTGGCAATGAAGTACTAGGGTTTCATCATTACAGTTTGTCACCTAACTCCTTCATAGAATTAGAGTACTTAGTGGGTTTCAGTGTATATTTCTAATTTTAATTTAATTTATATTTATTTTTAATTTGTCTTAAGTTTAATTTCAATCTCTGTTCTATTTTAAAAACCACTGAACTTATTTATTTCTAAAGAAGACAAAATATCTGGGCTCATGTCAATTTTCTTAGCTCTGTTAAAGCAGATTGAAAATGGATTATGCAGTTGTTCATTCATGATCAAACAAATATCCTATTCTTTGCTGAAATGACAGCTTTGGTTATTTCTTTCTGTTGCAGGCATTTCCACTTCTGTGGGCAGAGGTCCATGGTCCAAGTTGCTCTTGGGAGCAGCTTCAAGATTGTCCTACTCTTAATACATATTATTAAAAGGACTTAGCCTGGGTGCCTGGGTGGCTCAGTGGGTTAAAGCCTCTGCCTTTGGCTCAGGTCATGATCTCAGGGTCCTGGGATCAAGTCCCGCATTGGGCTCTCTGCTCAGCAGGGAGCCTGCTTCCTTCTCTCTCTCTCTCTCTCTCTCTGCCTGCCTCTCGGCCTACTTGTGATCTCTCTGTGTCAAATAAATAAATAAAATCTCTTTTAAAAAAAAAAGGACTTAGCCTATTAAAAAAATATATTTTCATTAATGATCATTTTCTCTCTCTCTCTCTGTCTCTCACTTCCCTACTTAAAGCTTTGTTAATGTAAACCTAAATGACCGGTAGTTCTCACCACGGATATTGAATGAATGGTTTTGTCTGAAAATGTCATTGTTTCCTAAGCTTTCAATTTCTAGTAGATCCTAGAATTCCTCACCCTCTACCCTTGAAATGTTCCTTCGCCTTCAGTTTATATGTCAACAACTCAACCCACCTCATCAATCTCTCTTGTCTCTGCTGTTGCTGAAACTTCAATAGTAGAACTGGAAGATATAAGATTCGAGCTTTAATTTTCAATTCCATATGCTCTTTGACCGTGTCCTGAGGAAGCTGTGAGATTTCAGTATCCCATTTTTTTAAAGCAAGCATTTGTTGTGAATAAGTCTGGCAGATGGCCACAACACCTGGGACAATTAAGCCCTAGGGATGGATGAGTAGTTTCTAAGGGGAGCAGAATTTTCCATCTGCTCAAATGGCACTTTAGGGGTTTAAGCAAGCCAGTGTTGGCAGTCTGGGGTGTATGCCTCATATAAGCCCACCTTTTGGTCCCCCAGAGACTTGCTGGCTGTCCCTCTAAAAAGTGGGAAAGACTGGAAAATAAATATTTACTGTAGGTTACAGCTGTCTGGCTGCTGGAAATGGATAACTTTGCTCCTTTAAGTTTATCTTTCAGAAGCAAGATCAAACAGTTTTCATGAAATTCCACTTACATCTTAAATGCATGTCTTATTTTGGTTTGTTATGTTGCAGAATATTCTAAAGTCAGAATTGAATGCCAAAGAATAAATTAGCCCATTTAAAAGAGATCATTGTGCCATGAAACAGGTGTGGCCACCCATATTCTGAGTCAGGCCTTCCCCTCCAAATTCCCCACTATCCCCTTCACCTATACCACCCACTAATTAATGTTGTATGATGGAATCATCTCAAATCAGTTTTACGAATGGGTTATTTAGAACCTAGGTTATTGTTTTGAAGATTTGTTTCTTAGGATAATGCCCTAGGAAATCTTTTGCGAATTGGGAAGGTTGGTTGTTTGTTTTCTGTTTGAGGGTGTACAGTAAGTTGGCTTGTCCAAGGAAGCTCTTACATCCCTGCAAACTTGAGTCACATTGCCATGTAAAGTCATTGCCAAGTTTTCAAAAATGAGCCTGGACTGCTATTCGAATTCACCAGTGTTCCGCCTCCGTGGCAGATGGTGTTCGCTTATGCAGGGGACACAGCTGAAACTGCGCAGTGGAGGTGTCATTCCATTGCTAAGGTTTTGGAATTTGTTGCTTTGGAGAACTCACATGCTGAAGAGTTACAGCTTCTCTGTCTTCTTTGCTCTGCATCACCGGCTGGTGCTCATCCTAGACCAGCCACCCCGGTATCGCTTCTGGACCACCCCTCTTCCCTTTCTAAACTTTTTTTTTTTCTTCTTTTTGTAAGCACATTGAGTTATATGATTTACTGGTAATTTCTGAATATGCATTTCAGCCTTGAATCTCAGTGCCTTTCTGGCATAAATATCTGGACGATCTTGTGGCAGTACTTGGAGAATCCTCTAAATGCTGAGAACCAACCTGTCGAAAAGTTGAGCAAGCATGAAGGACAAAAAGAGCATGGCTCTTGAATTCAGAGAGACCAGATTTGAACTTGGCTTTGCCACTTGCTATCAGTGTAGCTTTAGGGCATATACTTGACCTATGCTATTTATAAAATGGAAATCATTCTTTAGAAACCTCACAGGGTTTGGAGGATTAAATGAGATTGAATCTATGTTTGATAGAAGAAATGATAAATGATCGTATTTTTCTCCGGCCCAATTTGTTAATAGTAAACTTCCAGCATTGGCCTTATCTTTAATTTTTCACTCCTTTACTTCTAAATCAAATCTATTGCCATGTTTTATTAATTATAGTGCCTCTCTTTTTCTGTGTCCATGGCTGCATTTTTTTTTATTGGTTCAGACCATCATTGCTTACCAGGAATACCACTATATTTTATATTCAAAATTCTTTACATTTTTCTATCCTAAATTATATTTAATGAATTAAATTAATTCATTAAATTTAATTTAACTAAATTTTTATCCTAAATTTTATTTAATTAATATAATTAAATTTTCTTTCAATTTAGCAGACACAATTTTGAACCTACTATATGCCATAGAAATTATGAGGCTATCTCATAATGGGGTTGCTGGACTTGGGCTCTGGAGCCAAATAGAGTTCAAATACCAGCTCAGCCATGTATTAGCTATGTAACTTTGGGCAGTATCTCTTTTTAATATTTTTCTGATCTCAACTTCCTCATTTCTAATAAAGATATAATAATAGTATCTCATGTCCTAATGATTGTTATAAGGAAATAAAAGAAATGGTGCATTAACCATCCAACCTGCCAACCATGTAGAAAGCACTCATAATTGTTACTTTTTATTATTAATAATCTTCAAATATTTCTTGCAGCCTTAGCCTCCCACTGTGAACACCTACAATGACCACATCTTCCTTTTTTTTTTTTTAAGGTTTTATTTATTCATTTGACAGGCAGAGATCACAAGTAGGCAGAAAGGCAGGCAGAGAGAGAGGAGGAAGCAGGCTCCCTGCTGAGCAAAGAGCCCGATGTGGGGCTCAATCCCAGGACCCTGAGATCATGACCTGAGCCAAAGGCAGCGGCTTAACTTACTGAGCCACTCAGGTGCCCCGATCACCTCTTCCTTTTATACAAAATTGAAGTTTGTGTATTTGAGTTCTCCATTAACTTCCTTTTAATCAACTTACACCAAGTTTGTTTTTTTGACACCTGCCTAAATAACACACATTCAGCCTACATATATACTCGTTTGTCTTCTCTCCTCTATTATTCCCTAGACTTCCAATCACCCACATGTTTTGTCCACAGTAGACATTCTCTGTCTCACTCATTATTCACATTTACGTATCTTCATTTTCACCTGATGTACAGAATCTGATAACCAATTCCATATATTTACCTAACTCATTTCTGCTTTTCTGTTTTTAATTTTGCTAATTTCAGACATTCTGCTTAGAACTCACTTTTCAAGAATCTTTTCCTTACTAAATGCTCCTAAACTAACCACTCTTGTATTCCCTCTGCCTTTAGAACACTTATGTTCTGTTTGTGCTATATTGAATCTATTATTCCGTATGTCTGCTTAAATCTTTCTTCTCCAGGCACTTTGGTCTCCTGTTGTTCCTGAAGTATGTCAAGCATTGATCTATCTTAGGGCTATTGCACTTGCTCTCCCTTTTAACTGAAACTGATGTTTTTCTTTAGATATCCACATGGTTTATGCTCTTACTTCATTCAGGTGTCTGCTCATATATTAGCTACCATGGAGAATTATCCCCATCATCCTTACATGGCTTTGTTTTTCTTTGTAGTATTTGATAAAGGCAGCTCTGATATTTATTTGTTCATTTTCATTTTTCCCTGCTAGGGAGAAGGGCCATTGTCTATTTTGTTCACTGTTCTATCTCCAACTCCTAACACAATGCACTTTATATAGTAGACTCTCAATTAAAATTTTGGGTGGATGAATGAGTAAACTGTAACCAGGCATCCCCCACTCAAAGTAATCTTAAGTGCTTAAAATGGTAAGATAATATTTTTTATTTTGTAACATACCACCATATACTGTGATATAGAGGAAAACATACTGGTTTTTGGACAAATCTGGTCCAAATTCCCAAATTCTCAATCATTATCTGAGTGAATCTGGGTTGATATCTCTCTGAGCTTCAACATCTTTATATATAAAATATAATAATACCAACTGTGATGATTAACTTTATGTCAACTCGCCAAGGGTATAGTGTCTAGTCTTTAGTCAAACACTAACCCAGATGCTCCTGTGAAAGCATGTTTTAGATGCGGTTAATATTTAGGTAAGTAGACTGACGAAAACAGATTACCTTCCAATATTTAGGCAGGCCTTAAGAGAAATGACTAATGTTTTCTGAAGGAAAAACAATTCTATCTCAAGGCTGCAACATAAAAATCCTTTCTGAGTTTCCAGTGGGCAGATTTTGCACTCAAGATGGCAACATCAGTTCTTCTCTGGATTTTCAGCCTTCTGGCCATCCCTGAGCATTTCAGATTTAGCTCCAATTGTGTGAAATCAGTTCCTTGAAACCTCTCCTCTCCTCCCCCCTCCTCATCCATCTCTTCCCCTCCCCTCACCCACCCCTCCTTTTCTTCTCTCTTCCTCTTCAACCCCTATCCCCTCCTCTTCTCTCTCTCTGTCCAATGTCCTGTGCATGTGTATATGTGTACGTGTGTATCCACTCATATACATATATACCATATTGTATTGGTTCATTTTCTCAGGAGAACACTGACTGATAAACCTATTTTGCCTGATTAGGTTAACATTAAGTGAGAGAATATGTTTAAAACTCTTTAATATGTTTAAAAAGGTAGTGATTATTATATGGTCAGTAAATTCTTTTGGCAGGTTAATATGCCAGTCTCATAGTAGAGGGTCAGTAAATATGTGATGAATGAATGAGTCATGAATGCCAGGAATTGGATGCCCTTTGAACAAATATTATTCCAGATGACTGTAAAAGCTCATATGATTTGGTCACCATTAATCATCTCTGAATAATCTTTGAGGCTAGATATAGAGCATGTTGCATTCTCTGTGAAGGTCTAAGGAGGCCTATTCATATGCAATATCATTCACTGAAAGAAAGTATTTCTTTTGTGATGGCAAAAGTACTGTTTGAGAATGAAAGGAAGTCAGTCACATGCCAAATCATCCCATGAATCTTCCAGTGGCTTTAAAATAAACCTCATTTTCTGTATCTGAAAACATTCCATAAGAGTGTTTTGAACACTACTTGGCTAATTGGGGCAATGTTCTTTGAAGGGAGAAACACACACACACACACACACACACACACACATATTATGTAAATGTTAAGTATTTTGGTTCAGATGGAAATGGAGGTGGTAAGGATTTTTAAAATGTCTGAGCATCTGGAAATTAGGTACACAAAACTTAAGAATATATAAATTCATATGGTGTTCTAATGAGAACATATTATGCTCTAAGAATTGAGGAGACTGAAATAGTCACTGCTGAAATTTAGCAGATTCACACTTATTGTAGAGGTATTTAGTAGTATGTGGACTTGGAGGCTTATTAGATGCCTTCATATTTGGGGCTTCCCTAAAGGTATCAACTACAAGTCTAAGAGGTAGGCCCATGTGTCAGGGATGACAGAAGGAATACTGGACAATGGTAAGAGTCTTTGGTGTCAACCAAGCATACTCACCAAAGCCCAGGCTCTAGACAGACATTTAGGGAGTAGATAAGAGGAGAGAATGACTGAAAGATCCAAAATCAGATGCTGGAAACGAAGTTGTCATCTCTTAGGTTCACGTTGCTTCCCAACTAGAGTCCTTCAAAGAAAATGGTATTTTAAAACTCTATTGACATTTTTACTGTGAAAGAAATATCTCGAGAATTAGCAGCAATTCTAGTCAATTCAAATCAAGCCTTGATTTAGGACAATTTTATAACCCTACTACCACTATCTTTCCAATTCCCCCTGATTTGATAGTTGGGGATAAATGCTCTAATGTGAATGTTTTTGTTAATTAAAATAGGAACCTAAAATAGGAAAACGTCTCTACCACTTTTAAATACACTTGCATTATAAACCTACTGACTGGATTTACCAGCTCCTCAAACATTATTAAATACTTATTTAAAAATTCATTTTTAATATTTCCATATTACATTGAGTTTTGTTTATTTCAACAGATGCTAAAGTAAGCCTGCCAGTTCCATGGGAATTTTAGCAACAAGACAGAGGAAATATCTAGATTTCAGTTATTTTCTAAGCATTTGAATTCAGGCCAAATATAGGGTATCAGCTTCTAGATGTGTTCAAGCTGTCAGATTTTTTCTCTTTTTTCTTTCTTTCTTTCTTTTTTTTTTTTTAAAGGAAAATTATACAGATTAGATTATGAGTGCAATGGAGATATTTTGGGGAAAAGAGGGACACATTAAAGAACTCAAAGCTAATTTATAGATTTGCCTCTTGTATCCTAGGTTCCCTAAATGACATAAAATGCCTTGGGGCTATAAAGTATGGCTAAGTAAGGTGACATATTGGACATAAATTGAATTCCTTATTGTAAAGAAGAGAGGTCTGTGCTAGAGCAATAGAGCTTGCAAAAATAAAGTGTTATAAGCTGAACTGTACTTAAAATTCACATGAAGCACTTGTGCCCTGTGCCATAAGCATTTGGGTGTTGTCCTCCGTTGTCCCTTGGTGTCATCAGTGCTCCTTTGACTTGTAGTGGGCCCATGGCTGGGAAGCAAGCACAAGTTAAGAGCACGCATCACCTGGGAAGCAGATAGATAATAATAGGAGTGTATTTGAAGGGGGAGGGCACAAAAGAGGGCTTAGGCAGACATCCACTGAGATTTGCTACTGTATGCAGAAGAGGTCAAGGACCAACAGAGTGACTTAGAAAGTGCCACTGTGGGACTTGTTCTAATCCAAGTGATCTATAATTTGAGGGATGCAGTTTCCATGCGTGCCCAGCTATATCATCATTTTTCACTAAGCAAAATGAAATTTGTTACAAATGACTGTTTTGTATTGATATATTCAGGTCTAAAGTACCTTCAATCTGATAATACTATTAAATAAGCTGTGATACACCACTCAGCATATGTATCTTAATAGAAATTCAGATAGTTACCACTCAGAGCATTCAGCAGAAGGGAGGGACTTTCTTTCACCCCAATTCTTTAATTTCTATCTCTAAGTTGCATGGTTGCTTCTTGGGCTTTTTTAGAAATCCTTGTCACCAAAGTTAAACATATCTGCCAAATTGGATTTTAAGAAGAACAGTGCATATGTGTACTGATTTTTGCTTGTTTGTTTTCAATTTTGCTAAATTGCAGATACATAATTCTCTGCACAGCTGAGCACTGTGCTCTTTCAAATATTTTTCCCTTATCAGAAATTTAAACAGGACTGCAATTGCACTACTGGGTATTTACCCCAAAGATATTGATGTAGTGAAAAGAAGGGCCATCTGTACCCCAATGTTCATAGCAGCAATGGCCACAATTGCCAAACTGTGGAAAGAGCCAAGATGTCCTTCAATGGATGAATAGAGAAAGAAGATATGGTTTATATATACAATGGAATATTACAATACCTAACTTTTGTATCAACAAGGACGGGCCTGGAGGAGATTATGCTGAGTGAAAGAAGTCAAGCAGAGAGAGTCAATTATCATATGGTTCCACTTACTTATGAAGCATAAAGAATAACATGGAGGACATTAACAGAAGGAAAGGAAAAGTGAGTTGGGGGAAATTGGAGGGGGAGATGAAGCACGAGACACTGTGGACTCTGAGAAACAAACTGAGGGTTTTGGAGGGGAGGGGTTTTGGGGGATAGGTGAGCCTGGTGGTGGGTATTAAGGAGGGCACGTATTACATGGAGCATTGAGTACAGTGCATAAACAATAAATCTTGGAACACTGAAAAAATAAAATTAATCTAAAAAAAACCTTAAAAAATTAAAAATATACATATGTATTAGCCAAATTATCTTTCACCAAAACATGTGCAAAAATTAATTTTATTAATATTTTTTAAGTTTCAAGGTGGTATATCTACCTTCAGAAACCTGTCACTAAAGGTTACTTGCCATCACTTTAAACAGGCAGCCAATATGTTGGCCCCAGGTTTTATTGTCCAAATCTGCTCAGTGAAACCCCAGCCTAATCTTGATCATTATGCAATAAGGCTACAGATATTGTCAGAGAATCTAGAGACCATAACATTTGCATGTTGTATGCATAAATTTGCATAGGAAATTATAGAGGGCTTCACTCCAAGTGGGAAAACTAAGTGGTTTCCTGAGCTTAAATGCTTTTATGTTTCATCTCAATGGTCTTGTCTGAACATCTGAAATTTACAACTGGTTGTGCTGCAATGCTTAAGAAGAGTGGGGTAGGAGTTAGCTCATTCCTAGAAACGAACAGGTAATCAAGCTTCAGGTGATGCATATAGGCAAAAATGGACAGGAAAGGTTTCCGGTTTTCTGCTTGTTTCTATTTCTACAATGAGTGTCACATTTTAACTATATATTATAATGAATCTGGTAGCCACAGTTCAACAGTAGCTGGTGGTAAAGAAAGAACTGGACAGATTTTTCTGACTCCTATTTTGATATTTCTCTTCTATCAGACTGTCTTAACAGGCTAAAACCATAGCCACAATAAAGTACAGAATTTGGAGATAATCCACATCATTTTTTAAGTACTTTGTAGATCTCTCCCTTTCTAACCCTGCAAGAGCCACTTGAATGATGTTCATGGAAGCTGAAAATAGCTAATAACTTATTCATACAACTCCATTTCTGAGGAAAATACATTAGGGAAAGACTTGCTCTGGCTTTTCCAGTATGCAAACCCATTCATATCAGTTTAACATACAAAAATAATTTAGTGAAACACTTAAAGACTCACTCCCCCTGGGCCCAAGATCATATCTATGTGGAATTGATAAATTGAAAGTTTTTTGACAATATTATTGATTTTCAATTATTTTTAACTTAGCCAAACCAAGTAATATTCACAAATTCTAAATATAATTCTTAATCATTAGGATGATTAAAAATAACATGTCAACAACTTTTCTAAGCAGTGCTTTGCATTCCTTCTTTATAATCATAACATTCTCAATTATTAATTTAACACCTACTTATTGAAAATAGACTGCTCTAGGCATTGTAAAAAGCTTTGAGAATATAAAGATAAATAGCAAAATCCCCTCCCTGAGTAGCTCAGAAATATTAACTGCTTGAAAAGAATTGCAAAAGAGCTTTTAATCCACTCTGTCACGATAGTCTTCACAGCTGCTATCACACAGTGGGTGGAAAGGCTAGTGGCAAAAACCCCAGTAGGGGAATCAGAGGACCTGAGTTAGAGTCCTGCCTCTGTCATCTGTTTGCTGAGCAACCTGGGTAGGTTAGCAAAGAGGTATACTCTTAAGCCCGTTTCCTAATTTATAAAATAGGGATGTAATAATGCTTATCAGTTGGGATTATTTTCAAAGTGAAATGAATTGATACCATGTCAAGTGCCTCGTACTGTGTTTTGTGTAGAGTCTGCATTATAAATAGCAGCTATTTTCAAGGAATTAACATTTAAATAAGGCATCTCATTCTGTTTTTCCACAATTCTAATGTCACAAAGTTCTGAAATCTGCCCCCCTGCAAATTCCAACCACTGGAACTCATTATGTTTACTAGAGCAGATACTCTTAATTCTTTCTTCCACATGAACACCCTTAAGATATTGAAACAGTTTCTACCCATCTTCATTTTTTCCCAGCTGAACATCTGCAGTGAACTTTTATTGTTACTTAACTGCTTTTTCTTAAGTGTAATGAATATATTAGAACCTTCAAAACCATTTATGCTAGAGTAGGAATCAGTATAAATAGAACATTTTGTACTTAATTTAAATCTGTTTAATAATTAAAATTAGAAAATAACCTCTCCTCCTAGTTTTTCTTGTAAAATAAACTCCCTTAAACTCTCCCTGGGACAGCAATCTCCTAGCCTGTTTCCGGTCTGCTCACCGGGTCATGTTTCAAATACAAATCTGTTTTTCTATGTAATGTCATAAATTCAAGTTTCAGCCTACTTATTAGAGTGGTTATAAACTTTTTGGTCTCCTGACCACTTTACACACTTAAAATTTATTGATGACTTCTGAAAGCTTTTTTTTATTTATCTCAGAGAAGAAATCCTAGCACTATAATTACTTCTTGAACTAGTTTGTCTAGTTTCTTAAACATTCTGTGTCGCTAATCTCTCATCTGTACAATGAAGTACTATTAGTACCCCAGAGAAATATTGTGGGGATTAAAGGAGAAAATGCATACATAGTTCAAAATATTAAGTATCATCATTATTACTAAGTGTGTGTGTGTGTGTGTGTTTTAAGATTTCACTTATTTATTTGACAGAGATCACAAGTAGGCAGAGAAGCAGGCAGAGAGAGGGGGAAGCAGGCTCCCTGCTGAGCAGAGAGCCCGATGCGGGGCTCAATTCCAGGACCCTGGGATCATGACCTGAGCTGAAGGCAGAGGCTTTAACCCACTGAGCCACCCAGGTGCCCCTTACTAAATGTTTTTGAGGGATTACTCCAATGATGAGAGGATTCCTGTCTTGATATGAAAATAATTAGTCAGCATTGAGTCTATAAAACTGAGTTTACAAAGGTTTCTTGTCTTGTATTTTTATGTCTAGGGTCTAAATTCTAAACAATAATTTACTTGGGTAATTTTTTATCCTTCATGAATTCTTTTTGGTAAGCGAACATTTGCAGGTAAGATGCTTCCGTCACTGTGTTTACTCTGTGAAACTCCATATTTTTAGAAAAAGATTTATTTACTAATTTAAGAAAGAGAAAGAAAGAGTGGGGGGAGGACAGAGGAAGAGTGTCTTCAAGCAGACTCCGCACTGAGCGTGGAGCCTGATGAGGGTCTCAATGCCATGACCAGTGAGATCATGAGCTGAGCCAAAACTGAGAGTCAGATGCTTAACCAACTGAGCCACCCAGGCACCCCTTTGAAGCTCCACATTTTAAGCACCCTTAAATGGTTCAGGCTCTCACTGACATGGTCTATCTAGACTCTATCCTTTCGCTGATCAAGAAATCCATTAACCACATCCTGCTCTTAGATTGTTCTTCAACTCTCATCTCCACTGCTTCCATTTCAGTTTAGTTCCTATCCCTTTTCACTTGAACTATTCCAGATAATTTCCATTCTCCTTCACCTGCAATTTAACTGCATTCTGATTCCAGAAAGATCTTTATAAAATGCAAATATAACTAAAAACCATTGTTAGCTACCTGTCACACACACCAAAAAAAAACTCAAAATTTTTTTGCATGTGTATGAAGAGTCTTGTGCCCTTACCTCTTTATTTCTTGCTAAACTGCTTTCTCAGCTCATTTCCTGTGCCCCGCCCTACTTCTTTATGCACCTGCTGTTAAACAAATTGCAGCTTCTGGAATGTGCTCTAACTCTAGTTTATGGCTCAGATATATATTTTTTTCTATTCCTGGGATATCATTTTGAAAATTATCACTAGGTTTTCCAGACTCAGCTCTTCTATGCCGTGATGTCATTCTGCTATGACTTTCTCCTCTCCTGAGTATATTTAAGCTCTGTATTTAATAATGATTTATGTCATAGCCCATGGCACTTTGTTATCTCTATATGTGCTTATATTTTACTTTCTTCACACAGAAGATGTATTTATAGAACCTACCAGTCATAAACTCTTCCAAGAAAAACTTCTCCCTTCATCCCTGCTGTATAATGATCTATGAGTTGGAGCACAGTTCTGTTCTTCTAGTAAGGTCTTCCATCCAGGGATGTTTAGCTAACAGGAGGGTCATTAATCTAAAGAGTGCAAAGGATTGAAAGTGATCTATGACTTATGACCAATGGCATACCAGGTATCAACCTTTGAGCTAGGCTGATCAGGTTCTCTGGGCAAACCCAGTCACGAAGAACTGAGTCATAACTTGAAGGTGAAAGAATTTCTAGGAGAACTTTCACAAGTTCCTATCTCTATATCTGCTCACCTGCCTACATCCATACCCACACGTCAACTTCACCACAGCTGTACTTACTGACAATGCTTGTGTAAGGCCAGCCCTCCACCAGTACACTCCATTCTACCCTTTCTCATGTATTCAAGAATATCAATGATTCTCTCCTTTTCTTTTACCTTATTGTTCTCTACTCTAATAAATCATTCTCACCAGCATACACATATCCTATAATTTCTTCTATTTAAAAACATATATATATATATATATATATATATATATATATATATATATATGGTTTCCTATTTCTCTTCTCCCTTTTGTGGCAAAATTTCTAGAATAAAATCATCTCTAGTAGATGTAATAACAGAATCTCGAACTCGAAAAGAATAGTTCTCGAGTTCCCTGAGCCCTCTCCAGTCAAGCTTTTACTCCCCTACTACAGAGCTGAGCTTTGGTCATTCTCTTCCCTGATGATTCAGTGGTTTTATACCGCTGGTCAAGCTCTCTCCCATGAAACACTTTCTCCACCTGACCTGCAGGAGACCAAACGTCAACTTTGTGACCCTCTTTGGGAGTTGCCCTGCCATTTTCTCCCTGTTTTCATGCATTAGGGAAATTATTTTCCTTGTCTATACTTTTCTTGTTAGTATATTCATCTAGTCAGGTGGTTTTATATAACACCCCTACAATGATCATTCACACATTTTAATCTCCAGCTCACACTCCTTTCCTTAACTGCAGATTCCAAATGTCTCCCAGATATATCCCCCTTCTCCCAACTTCTGCATTTACCCCTCCCAGCAACACTTTTACTAATGCAGTAGCCAGACCAATGCTTTTATCATGTTAGTCACAGATTACCCTTCCTCTGTGGCCCTCACATAGAAAGATAAGTCAGAGTCCCTGGTATGACCTCAAGTGCCCTACCTGGTCTGGTAGACTTCATCTACTGCTCTTCTTGTTGGTGTCAGTACTCCCATTAAACATGCTCCTCACTCAGAGATTTTGCACTGGTTCTTACCTCTCCCTGGAATTCTCTTTCCTTAAATATTTCCTTGGCTTAACCTTACTCCCCTCAGAACTTTGCTCAAGATTACTCTATTAGTGAGGACATGTATGACCCTGTTTTAAAACTGAACTACCCCTCCATCCCCTGCTTTCTTCCCTGCTTTGCTTTCCACTATAGTGCTTATTCAGATACACTGCTTTATTTACTTAAATTCTATCTTTTTTATTAATATAGTCTCCTAGAATATAAGAATCAAGAGAGCAGGGATTAGTGCCTAACTTTCTGCGTGCCATATCTCTGACCAACAGTCTTAATTTCCCCCTTAGCTTCACTAAACTTTAGACAAGTTTATTTCTGACTTTAGGCCCCTGACCTCCCTTTTCTTAGAGCATTCACTTTAGAAAACTTGCAACTGTAAATTTTTTATCTGCTCCTTTGTGATGTAAATTTTCTCCAGACCTCTTGCCAGTTTTGTAACCCACGCACGGATGTCTTTCTCAAAGACCGGGGAGTCATCCCTTTGAAACATAATCATCAAGAAAAATTTAACTCCTGTCTCCCAGTCTGGACGGTAGGAGCCTAATGTCGGTGAGCACCAATAAGCAAACACAGGTGACCCAATCCCATTACTGACCTACATCCCCCTTCACTTCTCCTAGTGCTTTTTCCCTAGCTCACTCCAGTGCCTAAAAACTCTTCTGCCTTTTGTTTCAATGGGTTTGAGGTCAGTTCTATAATGAAGTCCTCTCCCCCACACAGTAACTTGAATAATCGCTATCTTGCCATATTTAATGAGTGCAATTTCTTTTTAACATCCCTGTCACTTCTCTTTGGCATTCCACAGACCGCGCTTACACACAGTATATATTTAAGAAATGTTTGTTGAGTAAATAAATGGATGCAAAGCCTCATAAAAACAAAAGCTTTGGGAGGGTGGGAAGGAAGCATAGAAGATAAAGATTCTAGTAGGCAGAGGGAAGATGAAAGAGAATATGCTTAGGAAACAGAAAAAGGAAAAGAAAGAGGTGGGTGAGAACAAAGCACAAGCCACCTCTGGGCTGTGTCTGTCAGCTCCTGCTGCCTAAAATGTATCACAGTGATGCCCTGGGTGGTGCAGCCTCTTGGTTTCAGTTCAGGTCGTGATCTCAGTGTTATGGGATCGAGCCCTGTGTCAGGCTCTGCACAGAGCGAGGAGCCTGCCTGAGATCCTCTCTCCCTATCCCTCTGCCCCTCCCATCTGTGCTTTCTCTCTCTCAAATAAATACATTTAAAAATAAAATATATTCTCCCATTCTGTCAGTTGTCTTTTGATTTTGTTAACTGTTTCCTTTGCTGTGCAAAAGCTTTTGATCTTGATGAAATCCCAGTAGTTCATTTTTTCCCTTGCTTCCCTTGCCTTTTGCGTTGTTCCTAGGAAGATGTTGCTGCGGCAGAGGTCGAAGAGGTTGCTGCCCGTGTTCTCCTCAAGGATTTTGATGGATTCCTTTCATACATTGAGGTCCTTCATCCATTTTGAGTCTATTTTTGTGTGTGGTGTAAGGGAATGGTCCAATTTCATTTTTCTGCATGTGGCTGTCCAATTTTCCCAGCACCATTTATTGAAATGAAGATATTTGCAAACGACATATCAGATAAAGGACTAGTGTCCAGAATCTATAAAGAACTTAGCAAACTCAACACCCAAAGAACAAATAATCCAATCAAGAAATGGGCAGAGGACATGAACAGACATTTCTGCAAAGAAGACATCCAGATGGCCAACAGACACCTGAAAAAGTGCTCCATATCACTCGGCATCAGGGAAATACAAATCAAAACCACAATGCGATATCACCTCACACCAGTCAGAATGGCTAAAATCAACAAGTCAGGAAATGACAGATGCTGGCGAGGATGCGGAGAAAGGGGAACCCTCCTACACTGTTGGTGGGAATGCAAGCTGGTGCAGCCACTCTGGAAAACAGCATGGAGGTTCCTCAAAATGTTGAAAATAGAACTGCCCTATGACCCAGCAATTGCACTATTGGGTATTTACCCTAAAGATACAAATGTAGTGATCCAAAGGGGCACATGCACCCGAATGTTTATAGCAGCAATGTCCACAATAGCCAAACTATGGAAAGAACCTAGATGTCCATCAACAGATGAATGGATCAAGAAGATGTGGTATATATACACAATGGAATACTATGCAGCCATCAAAAGAAATGAAATCTTGCCATTTGCGACAACATGGATGGAACTAGAGCGTATCATGCTTAGCGAAATAAGTCAAGCAGAGAAAGACAACTATCATATGATCTCCCTGATATGAGGAAGTGGTGATGCAACATGGAGGCTTAAGTGGGTAGAAGAAGAATCAATGAAACAAGATGGGATTGGGAGGGAGACAAACCATAAGTGACTCTTAATCTCACAAAACAAACTGAGGGTTGCCGGGGGGAGGGGGTTTGGGAGAAGGGGGTGGGATTATGGACATTGGGGAGGGTATGTGATTTGGTGAGTGCTGTGAAGTGTGTAAACCTGGTGATTCACAGACCTGTACCCCTAGGGATAAAAATATATGTTTATAAAAAATAAAAAATAAATAAATAAATAAATAAATAAAATATATTACATATGCATCACAAGAAATTACCAGAGATACATATTAAATATTATGCATATATGATTTATGTAAAATATGTTAAGAGACTATACATACTACATATGATAATGATATTAAAACAGTATCCTTACAATAAACCTGCTTTTTCTTGAGTTTAATTGAGTGAATTTCCTGAATCCCTGATGCTAGCTATTAGATGAAGCCAATTAGAACTCTCCATTAGTCTGTGAACTCTTCTAAAAGACCCCATCTTTGAATTTGGAGTCCCTCGCATGGAACCTACTACATATTAGGTATTCACTGGCCAATTTTAAAATAAAAACATAAGGATATCATTATCTTACTATTCCACCATCCTCATAAGTAGGTCTTCTAACAGTTTATGATGAAATTTTGGACAGAGTAAGTTTTATGTGGTCAAGATTGGGAAGAGAGTTAGTTACATGATTGTCTTACCTTGGGATAGCATTAATAACTTTGACTATGAGTGGAAACAAATCAAATTCTTTTGGAGTTAATGATTGTTAACTGAGGCCCTCACCAATTTCTGGTTGGCAGAAACTCGAGGTAATCTAAACCCACTGATAAGAGAAAAATACATTTAGATTTCAAGTTCCAATTTTATTATTACTTCTTTACATTTTGCCAACAGAGGTGGACTGATTTTTCTGGAAAACCCAATTAAAGGTCTCAGAGGAAGTAGTCAATAAATGTATAGTAAAGAGAAGCATTTTCCTTTTGTTCAAATGACCCCTCTACCCACTGGCTCTTCCCAATTCTAGTCTTCAAACCAGACACCTTCTTAAAGCTGGATGAACTGTCTTACTTCTCTACTGTCTTCATAGGGCAGCAGATCTTGTTCCGTTCTCATATATATTTTTTATTTAGGAGGCAGAAAGTTGTCGTGCATAGCTTCACAGTGCAGTGTTTTGCCAGTTAACTTTGATGAACTCTGTGTCAATTCACAACAAAGCAGGGTTTGTGCCATCCCCTCAGAAAATGAAAGTCTCTTTTGACCTTTAAGCAAAACAAAAAAAGTAACTAAAGGATTCTTAAGTCCCCCATGCTAATTATCTTAGCAATTTGGTCAAACAGGAAGATAGATTTTACGCTTCTGTGTATCGATCTATTTCAACTGCACAACCTTTTGTGTGAAATAATTCTTTTTTTAAGCAGTCAAGTGAGATATGAGGCAAACATCTGTCTTTGACTTTAATTCAGGGCTTTTTTTTAAGGACCAGGCTAAAGGGATGTGTATCGAATGCTTCATGATGAGACCAAAGACATGGAATTTGCTTCTTTTTCTAAGGTCCAAATGTCAAAGCCAAATCGAGATTCTTAAGGCAGTCTTCAGCTATTAGGCTCTAAAAAACAATGCTCTACCCAATTCTCAACTGCTTCGACCCGCCCGAGCTAAATGCTAACTACAAGCCAAGCACAGACTACACGAAGAGGAGCCAGAGGGGATATGTTGTTCTGTAAAGGGGTCAAATGCATGGTTCAAATCAGTCTCACAGCATCCTGGTTTCTTAGAAGAGGGAATTACTGTATTGAGTGCTAGAGATGGTCCAACGGGACTACAGTGTGCTTTATTCTGCCTCTATTGTGTAAAAGGATTTAGGGAAGGTTGGAAACAAAATACATATACACTACCCACGTGGGTGTGCGCATACACATTCATTTAATCATCTACTGATTTGCTTTTATTTGACAAAGGCTGACTCTTCAATGCGAAGGATTGAATAGAGTTCTCAAGAGACCAGCTTTGGAACACCGTTTATTAACGTTATGGTGAGATGCTCAAATAGTTCATGTTTTTCTTACTCTGTGGGAAATGTGGTCAGATGGTAGCAATAAAAAACAGGGTTTTTCCTGATCCTCCCTCCACGCTCATATTGTTCTTCCTTGTTTTACTTCAGCTTTTAATTATATTTAGCACTTATGATGGCGTTTTCCCAATTAGGTAGGACCTTGAACCTGCTGAGATGTGCTCTATCTGCCCTCTCCTGGAATGACTTCTACTGACTTTTTAAATTATTATTTAAATTTTAAATTGACACATAGTGCAATATTGGGTTTCTGGAGTGGAATTCAGTGACCCAACACCTGCATACCACCCCCAGGGCTCATCACAACAAAGGCCCCTCTGACATTTCACATGCACTCTTTAGATGTGTTTTCCACTTTTCAGTCCAGGGGGAAATGATGAGAAGGCTAATTTGGATAAACAAGCCTCCCAGAAAATACTGCTTTTTAAAGAAGTTTAAGATATTTTATTTATTGCATTTATTGTTAGGAGGAATTAGATTGAACTTCAACAACTACTATTTAAAAATTATTGTTATAACTTGTACTACCAAGGAAAATGTGGTGATTGGACTTAGAATAATATTTGTGGGGGTGCCTGGGTGGCTCAGTCAGCTAAGTGTCTGCTTTCAGCTCGGGTCATGATTCTAGGGTTCTGGGATCAAGTTTTACGTCAACAGGGAATCTGCTTCTCCCTCTCCCTCAGCCTGCTGCTCCCCCTGCTTGTGCTCTCTTTCTTATGCACTTTCTCATGCTTGCTTTCTCTCCCGCTCTCTCAAATAAATAAATAAAATCTTTAAAAAAATAGTATTTTTGGTTCTGATTAACATTTTGGAAACTACTAGGAAGACTTGAACAAAGAGTGGGACTTTTGAGACCAATATGCAAAAAGTTTTAAGATTACATAGGACCATATCAACCACATATTATCAATAATTCAAATGTTTCTCTATTAAATACATAAATAAAAATACGAAAAGATAAACTCTGATAGAATGTAAGATTGGTGCAGAAAGCAAAGTCTGCTAAATAAATTCCTTACTGAAGTTGTTTTCCTTGACGGTAGACTGGTAGTTGGTGGAGAGAACGTATTTATCTAGTAGGTGATTCAATCATTCATTGAACAAAGGTCTAATAAACATCCTACCATACACTAAGCAGTGTGTCAGAACTTGGAATTTAAAAATGAATAAGATGGGGCACCTGGGTGACTCAGTTTGTTAAACATCTGCTTTCAGCTCAGGTCATGATCTTGGGGTCCTGGGATTGAGTCCCAGGTGGAGGGTAGGGACCTACCTGTTCAGCTGGGAGTCTGCTTCTCCCTCCCCCTCTGCTGCTCCCTTTGTTTGTGCTCTCTATTTTTTCTCTCTCTCAAATAAATAAATAAAATCTTTGTGAAAAAAAAGCTTAAAGAAGCTCAGGCTTGCTCAAGAGGGTACAATATGTTATGGGAAATATATGATTTTATTAGTACTGAAATAGGTAAACAGCCTGATGGCAGAAATGAGAACTCTCTCAAAAATAATCAAGGGCTTCCCATTGTGTTTAGAATACTTGAAATTACCTGGTATGGCCTTTCTCTACCAAACCACTTCCTACAATTTTCCTCCTGACCACTTCACTCCAACTGACTGGTCTTTCAGTTTCTTGGTCATTTCAGGACTTTTCTTAACTTAAAGGCTTCTGCCACAGCTTCTCCCTCTACCTGAGCTGCTCCTGTCCTGCTTTGTTCTCTCAACCTTTAGACCTGGAGTAACTGCCGTAGTCACATTTTGGTTTTCCCAGACCATCTTATCTAAGCAGGCTCCCCCCATCAGTTTCTATTCTTTTGCTTTGTATGTAAGCTTAATCAACACAACTCATAATCATATGCTAATTTATTTATTTATTCAGCTATTTATTTATATCCAGACTCTCTCTAAGTTGTAAACTTGATGAAAGCCACTTTATGAAAAATTTTAGTGTTCGTAGGAACTCCATAAATATTTTAAGAATAAACGCAAAAGAAAGGAAATGATCAGGAAAATTTTCAGACAATGATAATATTTTTAATATTTTTCTTCTTTAACAGTTCCAAAATTTCTGAGGTTTTGAATATTTCTTTGCTTTTTTCTTTTTCATCTTGAGAAAATTCTTCCAATCAAATGAAATGGAGCTAAAACCTAGGCTAGCACCAAAATTCTAGTAAAGCTTTTAGAAAGCTCTGTTTGTCTACCTATAGCTCCACAGGGGGAATATTTGTAAGGATATTAAACCATAATCATCTCTTTCTGTTGTTGTTGAACACCAAATGTTGTAAAGTATTTGCTGCCACGAGGCAGGTGAGAATGTGACCCAAAAGAGAGAAGAATGGTTAGTGGTTATCATTCTAGTCACTTTGAAATAAATGAGAAGAGACCACTTCTATCTGATTATTATTTACCTTTGACCCCTTACCTTTTGAAAATTCCAACCATCAAAACTGCAGTCTATCTCACTGTAAGAAATATGATCCACCAGATTTATATTTCTCTCTTTCTGAGTGGAACAATAGAAGGAAGAAGTGGTGAGAAGTCAGAGTCCTTCTAGAGAATGTCTAGCAACTCTTTTGCACTTGAAGAAATGTGGATGAGGGGTGCCTGGGGGCTCAGTGGGTTAAAGCCTCTGCCTTCAGCTCAGGTCATGATTCCAGGGTCTTGAGATCAAGTCCCCCTTTGGACTCTCTGCTCAGCAGAAACCCTGCTTCCTCCTCTCTCTCTCTCTGCCTGCCTCTCTGACTACTTGTGATCTCTGTCAAATAAATAAATAAAAATCTTTTGGCGTACCTGGTTGGCTCAGTGGGTTAAAGTCTCTGCTTTTGGCTCAGGTCATGATCTCAAGGTCCTGGGTTCGAGCCCCACATCGGGCTCTCTGCTCAGCAGGGAGCCTGCTTTCCTTCCTCTCTCTCTCTGCCTGCCTCTCTGCCTACTTGTGATCTCTGTCTGTCAAATAAATTTAAAAAATTTTTTTTAAATCTTTTAAAAAATGTGGATGAAAGCTTATCTATTTCTGCATTCAGTTTTCATAGCCAAGTGTCCTTCCATCACAAAACAATCCTGTCTGATATTACTGCAGGAAATCTGGGTTTGATATAAATATATACAAAAATATCCAACATAAAAATATGTAAAATAATCTATGTGACATTTTTAAGAAGAAGATAATTACTGCAAAGATTTTTCCGGCCACATTAGAACAGAGAAAAGTACAAAGCTGCATTTATTTTTCCCAGTAAGTCCTTAGTGACTAATGTGTGAGGATTTGGCAGGTAAGGAAGGTCATTTCTCAGACTCGTAGATCCACAGACGAGACAGAAATAAATACGAAGTGTGCCAAATCACACCGTTTCCTGTTTTGGACCCCTGGCCTCAAAGGACAGGTATTTTCCATGTCCAGATATTCCATCCCTGATGATAACTGGAAACTTCAGTTTACCTGTCATTATGTAACAAAACATCTAGAACATTGATATGAAAAAAAAACCCTTTGATGTCTAGGCATTATTTAGTCTAAATCTCTATTTAAACTGTACAGAAATAGTGTTTTAGAGTATTTTTCTTATGAAATACTTATTTATAAATTCACAATATCTTTCTGCCTTTTTTTTTTTAAGATTTTATTTATTTATTTGACAGACAGAGATCCAAGTAGGCAGAGAGGCAGGCAGAGAGAGAGGAGGAAGCAGGCTCCCCACTGAGCAGAGAACCCGATGCGGGGCTCGATCCCAGGACCCCGAGATCATGACCTGAGCTGAAGGCAGAGGCATTAGCCCTCTGAGCCACCCAGGCGCCCCATCTTTCTGCCTTTTAAAAGTTGTCTTAAATGTCAGAAAACATTTAAAATTATGAGGGTTGTATATCCTAATAATACACGGTATGCTTTTGGCATTTTTCTGTGCAAGTTTAGTCTGTTACTTCACTGTCCTTTATATTGTATTATATAAACCTAAATTACAATTTCCTTATGCTCCTACTTTTCTCTCTTTTATGGAAAGTAGCTTCATAGTTCTTTATAAAAATCCAATCATCACACTTGTCCATATAAACCATTTTCTCAGAAGAGGCTATTTGCTGTAAGAGCTCACATCATTCTTGAAAAATTCTGCTCATCTCTCTGTTGTGGTTAAAAATAAACTGTTGTACTTCTTGGAAAACAAAACTACTGAAATTCTAACTTGTAAATAAAATAGTAAGTCAAATACAATGACTTGTAAATCAAACATAGTGACTCTCTAATCTGAGCAATAATTTTAGCATACCTGATTAGATAGAGTATGTAGTATCTGAACAATTGAAATAAATCCCCAAATAACAAACGAGTTGAATTTCAGTAAAATTTTGGAGAAAATAGTATAAGTTGTCCTATAAGGAATAAAACTAATTTCTGTCTTTTAAGTTCTCTGTTTTTACATTAGCAGAGCAGAATGGGGTTAGCTAGTGAACTAAAAACCAAAAATGAGTCACTGTGCTAGTTTTAAAATCAGCAGTTATTGGAATATAAAATCAGATGTATAAATTCTAGAAGCCACAGAATATTTGTTTCTAGAAATAAAAAAGACTCCTTGGCCACTGAACTGTTTTTTTTTTCCTGGAAGCAGAATGTGGATAGGTTTATGAATCTCTTATGTTTGTTTGAAAACGTGATGCTATTTTATAAACAAATCTACAATTTCTTAAGAGAGACTTAAAAAATAAATTTCTGTTACAGAAGCGTAAGTTGGATTATACTGAAATTTCAGGCCTGAAATCGGGAGAAGAAAAAAAAAACACACACACACAATGCAGATTATCTGTTGAAAATGAGAAACCTGGTATCAAGGATTTTGCTAAAAGTGGTTGGTTGCCATGGTAACAAGAAGTAAATGTAGATACTAATGGGGAAGAAAATACCATGTAGTGGTATCAGATAGGATCAGAGTGGCAGGAGAGCGTTTTATTTTCCTTCTAATTTAGAAGGAAAAAAGAAGTAAAGAATGAAGTTGGCTAGGGCAGATCAGAATCCAACTGAAACAGAGCCAAAATAGTCAGTATATTACTTCAGGTTTATGGGTGAAAGTATTGTAACCCCAAACGGCTAATGATGGGCTCTCAAAGCCACCCTCGCGGTGGGAGGGAGGGAAGACAAGGGCTGGACAGGTTTGCCATGACTCTGGATGTAGTACAGATGATCAAATACATGAGTTTGTCTAATGGCAAACAGTAATCAAATACGTAGATGTGTATCTTTTAGATTTTATTTCCAAAGGAGTTCTATTTTTCATTTCAAGGTTACCCATGGGTGGAAGATACATCAAAGTAATAACTTTTTTAAAAGTAAGGGTATATGTTACCTTTAATATATCATATATGTATCTCATTTGTTGTTACACGATAATGCTTTTTTCATGTTTTAACTCTTTCACATCATTTTTAAAATTTAAATTCCTGTTAGTTAAAATATAGTGTAATATTAGTTTCAAGAGTAGAATTTAGTGATTCCTCCCGTGTATACAACACCAGTGCTCATCAAAATAAGTGCCTTCCGGGGGTGGGGGTGGGGTGCCTGAGTGGCTCAGTCTGTTAAGCAGCTACCTTTGGCATTGAGGGTGGGGGGCGCTCCCTGCTCAGCGGGGAGCCTCTTTCTCCCTCTGCTTCCTGCTCCCCCTGCTTGTGCTCTCTCTCTCTCTGTCTCAAATAAACAACTATGTTCCTTCAAAAAATACATTAAAAAAATAAGTGCCCTCCTTAATCCCTATCATCCATTTAGCCCATTCCCGAACCCCTCCCTCCAGCAACCCTCAGTTTGTTGTCTGTCATTAAGAGTCTCTTACAGTTTGTCTCTCTCGTCTCACTTTTCTTTCCTTCCCCTATGTTCCTTTTGTTTGTTTCTTTTTCTTTCTTTCTTTCTTTTTTATTTAAGAAACTACAAAGTGTGAACATCTAGGATTTATTTGATGTTTGACAGAAGTTCTTTATACACACATCATACAAACTAATGTAAAATATAATTTGTAATCTAGATTAACATCAATAAGCTTCACATACGATGTTTAATTCTTATTTGCTTTTCAAATGTGATGAAGTATAATCAAAACAGAAATCCTACCATTTCTCTCCCTCTCAGAGTCCTTACCCGCTCTGCTTTTTCTTCCTGTCCCTCATTCCAGCTCTGGTCTGAGGTATGAGAAGGCATTGGTGCTTCCCTCAAGAATCCCGGGTCTCCGCTCATGTTCTGAAGTTAGAGGAGGCGGCTCTTTCTGGAGTGGTTTGCACTTTCCAAAACGCCTTTTTTCCCACACACACAAAAAAACTTGTCCTTCTTTTGCCAAAAGCCCTGAGATCAAATAAAAAAGGAGAGTGATCCTTTTGGTTTTAGCATGGGCATAGAACAGAAGAGAGGCTGTGACTATGTAAAGTTTTTGCTTTTGGCCAATTTTGTCTTGTGCAGCTGGGCCACCTCCTAACCATTTGTAGGTTTATGGAATCCTTGCCTTGTACAAAGATGCTTGGCCATACAACACACATAGACGATGAATTCCAGCTCACAGTTTGCTTGCCAAAGCATAAACATGGTCTTAGGGGTTTGTCATCTGAGAGGAAGTGTAGGGGGCTGCTTTTCAGCAGCAGCAGTGGAAACCATAAAATGATAATCCTAACCATTGTTCATTTGGCATTTAATATACACCTTCCTTTGTATTTTATCTGAATGATCTCTTTATCTCTTTTTAATTCTTAAAAAGAAACTTGTGAGATCTGTGGTTTGAATCCCCAAATTTTAGAGAGGCTGAGGAAAATTAAGTACCTCATCCAAGGAAAGCCCCGGGAAGCAGAAGAAACAGGACTCCCTCTCAGGGCTGACTGATGCCAATGGCAGGGCTCTTAATGCTTTGCTGTCTTGATGCTTCAGAGTGATAAACACCAAACTTCTAAGAAACTTGGCCTTCAAAAGTGTCAGTGACTAAAGTTCTAGGAGAATTTCATAGGCCTAGAAATGATACATCAGTGGATGTCAGCCTCAGAGACAAGACTTGTTTGGAATGGAATAAAATCAGAAGTCTACTCACACAGATGTATTTCTGTACAAAACTAATGACAGAGGAAGATTATGTAGTTATCAAGATAAATGCCCCCCAAAACGATTACTGAAATTCAACACTCATTTTAACTTTCCCCAGCCTTCACACGAACACAAAAGAAAAACTAAAACAAACATAAAAGATTCTTGAGCTAGAAATAAAATAAAGCATTATGTATGTACGTCTGTTTCTGAACACTCTTTTCTCCTCTGACCTATATTCCTTTCTTTATCTCAATAATACATGGTCTTGATTATTGTGTCTTTTGTTGTCTTGGAATCAGCATAAGTCCTCCAATTTTGTTCTGTCTTTAAAATTGTTTTGACACTTCTAGGTCCTTTGAATTTTCAGGTAGCATTTAGAATCTGCTTGTCAATTTCTACAAAAAGACTCCAGGAACTTCTATTGAGATTGCATGATTTATTCATCTTTATGTGAATACATATATAAATTTATTCATTTGATGTATAAAATAAATTTGGGGAGAATACATATCTTAAATATACTGTCTTCTAATCCATAAAATCATGATGTGTATCTTCACTTATTTAATTTTTCTGACCAGTCTTTTATAGATTTCAAAATATAACATTTGCACTTTGTTAATTCATGCTAGGCATTTCATATTTATTAGAATTTGTTGCTTGTCATTTATTAAAAATTATAAATGGCATTTTAAATATTTGTGTTAGTTCATGCAATATAGTTGATTTTTGTATATTGATGTATTCTGAGTTCTCACAAATTCACTTATTGTTTCTAGTAACTTTTTAACAGACATCCTGGGGTTTTCTTCAAATTCGGTAATATTGTTTGCAAATTAAGGCAGTTTTACTTCTTCCATATCAACTTCTATCCCTTTCAGTTTTTTGTTTGTTTGTTTCGTTTTTTCTTTTTTTTTTTTTTGGCTTTATTTCACTAGCTAGGACCCCTGGGACAATGTTGAATAGAAATAATGAGAAGAAAACTCCTTACTCTTGATCTTGGGGGAATAGCATTCAGTATTTCACATTTAAATATGAGGTTAGCTCTAGGTTCTCATGGATATCCTCTATCAGATTGAAGATGTTTCTTGTATTCCTGGTTTACTGAGAAGTTTATCATAAGCACCTAATGGAATTTTATCAAATGATTTTTTAGTCTATGATCTTTTTTAGAGGGCATAAGACTTTTTTTCAAAGAATACTTATATGGTAAATTATATAAAAATATATACAAAAAATAAATATTAAACAACTTTGAATCAATGTAATAAACCCATTTGGATATAATATATCATCTTTCTTATATTTTTCTGAATTCAGTTTGCCAATAATTTGTTAAGACCTTTGCATCTATGTTTAGGACAAACATATTGGTCTCTTGCTTTCTTTTTTTGTGAGATCTATCAGATTTTGGTATCAGGATAATGCTGACCTCATAAAATGTGTCAGAAAATATCCTCTCCTCTTCTCTTTTCTGGAAGTTTGTTTAGAACTGATATTTATTTCTTCCTAATGTTCCGTAGAAATCACCATTGAAGGCAGCTAGGCCTGAGCTTTTTCACTGTGGGAAGGCTTTTAATTATTAATTAATTTATTTAAGAGATACAGCATCATAGAGGTTATCAATATATTCTTGAATGAACATTAAGTTGGTGTCTTTCAAAGATTTTATTTTTTTCACCCAAGCTCTCAGTCTAATTACCAAAAAGTTGGTGACAACTTTTTTTCTTATTATTTTTTTAAATGTCTCAGATTATTTAGGGATCATCCCCTTCCATTTTTGGTATTGTAATTAGAGGTATGTTAATTTTATTGTTAAAAACACTTATTGCTCTTTCAAAGGAACAACTTTTGGTTTTATTTATTTTTGTTGTTTTGTGTTTTCTGTTGGTTCTTCTTGCTTTATTGCATTTCTTCTTTTTTCTAGATTGTAAATGTGGAAAGTTAGATTATGAATATTAGACCTTTAATATTTCTCATACAATTTTGATAATTTTTTTACTAAGTACTATTTTAGCTGAATTGAATAAATTTTGACATTTGTGTTCTAAATAACCCAGTTCAAAATAACTGATGATTTTTTTCTTTGACCCATATTGCATTTATGTCTTTTGTTTAGTTTCCAGAGAGTTGGGAATTTTACAGATGTCTTTGATACAGTTTTTGACTCCCAGTTTAATTCCATGTGGTGAAAGAATGGCTTCTGAGGTCATAACTCCCTGAGGACTCTCTCTGATGTCCTGTGTGTTGTACATCTCTCCACAGTGACTGGTGGAAAAGCAAACTATTCCCAGCCCTGTGGGAGTGCTAGAAAGTTTTCAGCTTATTGTTTTCAGTGGCCCTTTTCCTGATCAATGGTAGTTTATTTTAGGTATGTACCAGTCATTACTCATCACAAGATTTAATTAAGAGGAATCTCTGCAGAATTCCAGAGCTCTCTTCGGGTAAGCACCACTCCTTCCCTTAGTGTTTGGCTTCTTAAGTTTCTAATGGCCTGTCTTCCTTTAATTCATATTTCTAACTTCAATTCAGCAAGACTATGGGTTCTGATAGAAGTATCCATATGTATTAGTGTCCTATTTCTTCTGTAGCATTACCATAAACGTCATGGCTTGAAACAACCAAAATATATTTTCTTATGGTTTTTGGAAGTCAGAAGTTCAAAATGGATCTCACCAGGCTAAATTCAAGGTATTGTCAGGGCTTAATTACTTTCTGGTGGCTCTAAAGTTGTACACCAAGAAACATTTTATATATAAATATTTTGCCACTATAAATTTAAAAATTTATAAAATATAAAATATGTATATAAAAATATAAAAATTGGCATAAATGTTATGCCAATATAAAATACTTTGCCGCTTATGGATAAATACAGTCAGCTACATTTCAGAAAAGTTGTCTCATTAAAGGAACATAAATTAGACTTTCAAATTTCTTCTTCTTTTTTTTTCAAATTTCTTCTTAGTAATAATAAAGATTAAAAACCAAAGTGTCCAGAGATGTATGTATATGTGTGGTTTATATGGGTCTATGTGTGTGAGTGTGTTTGGTTAGGGCTGGGGAGTACAATCATAAGACTCTTGTCCCATCCAAATAGTCACTCATTTGTGAAGGTCAAATGAAAGCCAAAATATATGCCATAAATATACATTGGTAAAGAAGTCTCTCAGATTTATTTCAGGAACCTGAATAAAGAACCCAAAATAAGAAAGAATAGGAATATTGACATAAAATAGGGCTTGAAGGTCTTTCTTAGCTTTACCCTCTAAATAGGGACAGCACTGGTTAGCAAAGAGTCAAAGGATTCTGGATGATTTTTGTTTATTTCAACTTTTTGGGGTGTATTTTCAAAATTTAGACAATAAACATGTATCACTTTTAAAATATTCCTATGGACTGAATGTTCATGTTCCCAGAAAATTTATATGTTGACACCCTCACCTCCAATGTGGTCGTGTTAGGAGGTTGGGCCTTTGGAAGGTAATTAGGTTTGGATGAGGTTATGAGGATGGGGCCCCCCCAAGGAGATCAGTGCCCTTATCAGAAGAGGGAGGAAAAGCAGAGCAGTGAGAAGATAGCCATTTGTAACTCAGAAAGAGGACACTTTCTAGGAATCAAACTGCTGACACCTTGATCTTCCTGCCAGAACTGTGAGAAATAAATGTCTGTGGTGAAACCACCTATTCCATGGCATCTTGTTATAGTAGCCCAAGTTGAGGAAGACAAATGTGAAAATAGACATTTAAAAATAAATATGTGTAATTTGGGTATGAATAATCACAATTATTATTAAGATATGTACATAAAATAAATTTTAAAAGTTCACTAAAATATTATCTTAGGATGATGTATCTCTATGTCAGTCTTTCTTTCTTTCTTTCTTTTCTTTCTTTTTCATTTCCCATTATTTCCCTCTTATACAGCTTTACTTTTATAATAAAAATGTTATTTAAAATTGTAAATTTTTTAAAAATAAAATTATAAATAAAATTTCAAAGACAATCACCCAATTTACAACAACAAACATTTAAAAACAAATATTATAATCTATGGAATATAAAGTATATGCTGTGGTTGACAACATAAATTGACCAAAAAAATAGAGTAAAACCAGGATACTTCACAAAGT
Source organism: Mustela lutreola (assembly GCF_030435805.1). Lineage (NCBI taxonomy): Eukaryota > Metazoa > Chordata > Mammalia > Carnivora > Mustelidae > Mustela > Mustela lutreola. Next base: position 111,567,754 of record NC_081297.1, read on the forward strand.
AAAGAATAAAGTAAAGAATACTTCACAGTGTAAAGATCAAGTGATAATATTGTATAGTCATAGCATATAAGTGAAAACAAATTTTAGCTACTATCATTTTGAAGGCCCAAAATGGATGTACAGTGCCTAAAACTAAAATTCAAATTAAAAACATAAACTATAGCAATAATTTGGTTTATAAGTCTCAAATGATAGAACCTAGAGAAATAAAAAGGAGAAAAAATCTAAAAGTCCAGAGTTTGTTGTATAAGGAAATAGAATGTGAGGTAGCATTTTTAGATTGCTTTGGAATTGGGGGCGAATTTGGATATTTGGTTGATTATGGAAGAACTTTAAATGTCTTTTTAATCATTGAAAAAAGTCTTTAGGAACAAAAGAGATTATATATGTTAAATATATTTGAAAGTCATGAACAGATATTTTAAAATTAAGACTCATTAGTATCAGGCTTTTCAAAGCAGATTTGGCTCTATATAAGAAAGAAATATCTGTTAGTTAAGAATGTCCAGAAAATGAATAGATGGCTGCCTGGGGAAGTCCATTCTCTGAGTTTCTGAAAGTGTTTAAAAATAAACTTGACTTCAGTGGGTGGAAATGTTGTAGAAGAGATTTAGCTTCAATTGAAAAAGCGAAGCAGATAACTTGCAAACTCTGCCAGATTATCAAGTAAGAGATTTCGTAAGTAGTATATTCCAACCTCTGGTATGTTGAAGTTGGCTTGCACCAATCCTTGGTAGCTGGCTGTTAGTATGTATTCCTGACCCAACCCTGTGTTCAGGGGCATCATATGGCATTTTTTTTTAAAGATTTTATTTATTTATTTGACAGAGATCACAAGTAGGCAGAGAGACAGGCAGAGAGAGAGAGGAGGAAGCAGGCTCCCTGCTCAGCAGAGAGCCCGATGCGGGGCTCGATCCCAGGACCCTGGGATCATGACCCAAGTCGAAGGCAGAGGCTTTAACCCACTGAGCCACCCAGGCGCCCCCATATTAGCATTTTGAAATCAGCCATGGTGGGAGTAAAAATCAGCAAAAATTTTCCAATCAAGACTTTCCCTCTGACCAGTGAGGCAGTGGTTGAACATTTATACTAAAGCGTTCAACAAAATTAAAGCCTATTAAATATTTCTATTCATATGTCCACCTAGTATTTGGGAATTAGAATAAAGCACAGTGCTTTTCTACAGCATAAGATAAATGTTCTTTCCCCAGGGCCAGATTGAGTTACTTAGACACCCTAAAACCTGAAAAGATTATAGCATTTAACAATAACAAATCACAAAAATATGTGTAAGAAAATCCAACTAAAGTCTGTTGCATCTCCAGGAACAAGAAAGAATTCTGATGCCTTTTATTTATTTTTTTTAAATAATTACATTCAAAAAACCATTATGTGTCTAAAATGTCTGGTTGGTTTGCCTATTAAGTAATCCAGCATAAGCCTCCCCTTTATATGTTCATTTTATTAAACACTATTCTTTATTATGCAATAAAAAAGAGATTTATTTAGAAAGAGAAGTCTGGCTTAGCACTCATTGTCCATTATATGGCATGGATGATTGGATGGATGGATGAATAGATAGATAGATAGATAGATAGATATACCTATGATAAACAATAGGTAGATGGGTACTGTGTCTTTTAATTTCATTCCTCAAATAACACTGTAAGAAAGGTGATATTTGCCGCATTTTTATGTTTAAAGAGGAGACTCAAAGAGATGAAGTAAATTATCCTTGTGTTTAGAGCTTTTATTTTATTCCCTCTGACTGAACACCACTCTTCCCGTAGGTAATACATAAACACACACTGCATTAGGTGTGGCGTCTTATAGTCCCTTATCACTAGAGGAATGTGGTGACTGACTAGTACACAGAAGATAATGTTGAATTAGGAAATTCACATGAGAGCACATTTAATTTTCTACAACATTTTATATGCACATGTGATGCAAAAGGCCTTAAAGAGGAGGATCTTTGCTTTATTCATTATTGTTTGGTCTGCTCTCTTTCCTACTTCTAGTCCCACTTATGTTACCTAGAAATATTAGGGATGTATGTTTTAAATGAAGTGATGACTAATCAATAGCTTTCTGATGTCCTTTCTGAAATGATTGTCTTGTAACACTGTTCTTCATTTACTATCTGTAGATATATGAAGCAGATCCACATATATTACCCCATCTACTCTGACAACTGAGTAGAGTTTATTCAACTTCTGGATGGAGGAAAAATGCTTTGCTTAAATTTATTCAGATGGCAAACGGCAGGGAGAGAATTGTAAAATATGACAATTTAACTTCTCTGTCATGCTCTACACACACACTTTTAATTGAGTAAACCACTAACAAGTTCCTTTGAAATTTTGTTTAAACTGGATTATATAATTTTACATCAAAATTATTACTTCAGCAATGAATAAAATGATTAGAATCTCATTAACTCTTCATTTTAATGAACTCTGATATGCCTTATATGCTCAATTTCCTCAATTAATGTGATAGTATTTTAAAAGTTAAGTACAAATGAGCACGGAATTTTAAATGGGGAAAAGAGGAATTTCAAAAAGCACATGCTGGTGCCTTCTGAGAAACCAAGAGATTTAAGAAATCTAAATAGCTATTTGAATTTTTTGAAGTGGATTCTAGGCTGACAGTCTTTATTTTTTTTTTTTTTTTCCATTTTACAACAGTCTTATTTTACATTGGGTCATCAGATTTGGAGATGAAGTTTGATTGAAGGCAATTCTGGTTTATCTGCAAATGTTTGATCTACTTTTAAAATTTCATACAGTCCCTTTCCTGTCATTCCAGGGTGGGTCGAGGCCTGATGACTGAAGATCCTCCTTGACAAGGGAAAAGAATATTCAAACATGAGCACCTGGGCAAATACTTTACTAAATCAGTATCTCAAAATCTTTCAAAAATGAACATGCTTCCCCTATTCTATAAAAGTAGAATTATGCAAGTTTGGTTGAATACATAATGGGGAATTTATGATGTAGAATATTACATAGCTATGTAAGAGAATGAAGCTGACTCAGATGACATGGAGTGATCTGCAACATTCACAAGCTATTGCTGAGAAAAGATAACACACAGAAGGGCGTGACTGTTATTTTGAGTATACTCTTATAAGTAATGTGAAATATCTTATGCAACTTCACTTACATGCCCATGCCTCTAAGGGTATGGAAAATACATGTTTTTATACTCAGACGATTTAGGCACTTCCCCTATGGCTTCTGGTTAGGATTGTGGTGAAAGGGAGATCTGGAGGTAGAGAATGGAGAGAAGCAATATGGAAGAACAACTACATAAAAGTTAGTAGCACCAAATTGTATAAATGATCACATTTTTGTAAAATTGTGTGTATATTATAAATATGTATATACATTAGAGATAACAGAGGTACAAAAGAAAGAGTTAGGTTTATATTTACTGACTCCAAAGGAAAAGAAAAGTGGGAGAATATTAGCACATGAAAATATTTAACAGTGGTTGTCTCATAGTTCTATGGGAAGGGAAATGAGTGAATGTGTGAGGTAGTATTTAGTTTTGTCTTTATGTCATTTCATGTATATTATTTAAGTCAAGAGATTTAAATATGGTAGGAGGCAAAGGTGGTCAAAAGCTAAAAAGAAAACAAAATTAAATATATTCTTATATTCATATGTGCATCATTTTTATGATCAAAAGAAAAGGAGAAATAATTATTTTTCTAAGCATTTTTGTTATGCATAGAGAACATAAACACAGGACTGACTGTATTTTGACATAATGTGATTTTTGCAATCAAAAGAAATCTTATTTATATCATAAAAAAATTTATTATTACCTGAACATTTTCTATATCTCCTATAACTTTTGTCCGTTGTTTGATAGTTTCTTTTCAGTTGGATGTACTTTTCAAAGAAACTAATTGGTAACATATCCTTTACCAAGCTTTGAAATGATCATCAAATGGAAGAACATGAATATGAGTCATAAAATATTAGTTTTATATTATTGAATGCACTCTAATTATCTCTGTGTTCACTTCTTTGCTGGAAGCATGTTTTTCTCCTTTCACAGTCATTAATTTTCACAAGTATGAATTTGAACCATCTCAAAATGATTTTATTTTGATATTCCACACTCTCCACCAGTAGGGTAGTCTAATTCAATGATGTTGGAGGAAAAAAAATGAATTAATTAGTTTCCAGATAGATACCATAACAATATATTTAAATTTTAAAGGGATAAATAAAGTATTAGATATCTGTAGTGAGAACAAAAATATATTCTATCTATAGTATTATTTTTCTTTCTATGCATACTTGTTTAAGACCTATAGATATTATCACATCAAAATAAATATCATAATCTGGTTGGTCATTAATTTTTTAGAATTTCTTTTTTTTTTAAGATTTTATTTATTTATTTGCGAGAGAGAGCAGGCGGAGGAACAGGAGAAGAGGGAGGGAGAGAATTTCAAGCAACTCCCCACTAGTAGTGCAGAGCCCTACTTAGGGCTCCATCTCTCTGAGATCATGACCTGAGCTGAAATTATGAGTCTGATGCTCACCCAACTGAGCCATCCAGGTGCCCCTAAGCTTTTTTTGTAACTACTCCTCTTTTTCCTCACTTGTCTCCAACTACTAGCTTCCTTTCAATTTAGAGAATATCTCTAGCATGTTGCTCCCTGAGACCTTTGTAATCTTGTTTCCATTTCCTAGAATACATTTTCTTTAGATAGCAGCATAACTTGCTCCTTTTTCTTCTTTACATCTTCATTCCCTGACCTCACTCTTTAAAATGCTAATCTCAGCACTTGCTATCTCCTTCCTCTACTTGATTTATTTTGGTTGCATTCTTCACCGTGTTATACACTGCATCATTTACTTCCCCAAGGAGAATGAGAATGTAGGCTCCATCAGGATGGAATCCTGATCTGCTGTGTACTGTGCTATATCCCCCAAATACCATCAGTTGTATAATAAAGGATCAATAAATATTTATTCATGGAATGAATGAATGAATGAGTAAGAAAGAGCTTTGTGAAATAGCACTATAAAAACAGAGCTTATTATGTTTTTCCTAGTATTACAGGAAGCACTATGAAAATAGCTAAGCATCCATCTGAGGGAACAAACAGTTCTGGAATGTACATGCATTGCTTTGGAGAGTACCCAGGTAGTAAGGACAAAACTAGCCTTGTCTGCTACATATACATTCAATTATTATATACAATATACATGTTCTGTATCTTCTGTACTAGATTTGCCCACAATTAGTAACAGTTAGCCCTGCTATTAGGATATAAGCATTTTGAGAGCAAAGACCATAAAAAACGGGAGAGGTTGATGTCATATGACAATGTGGCTGTTGTAGAATCAACAATAGGTGTTGATTTTAGCTCTTTGTCCCATCGAGTAGGAATATGTTAGCAAAAAATGCTATGAGCTTCAAACAATAATTAGAAGACCCATACTGAAGCTTATGGCAGCTTTAGAGAAAGATACAGGTGAGTTTCCTGCAGAGTCTATATTATATGGCTTGGTTGGAGAAAACTAACCCCCTTGGCAAGAAACAACACTGGTAATGATGTGGAATTTATGTAGTTATTAGGGCTCTGAGTGGGAATAGCAGTGCCCAGCAGCCAAATTCATATTTTTATTGACTGCTTCTTATCCTACTGCTACATGACTCTACACCTTTTTTTCAGGCATTATGTACAGAATCTTAAATACCTTGGATGAGTCAAGGGGTAAGTTTTGAGTGACAGGCTTTCTCTTATATTTACTTTGAAAGCCAGAACAGAAAACTTTCTTGGCCAAAATGAGCTATAACACAATATTCTGAAATACAGTGTGGTCAAAGCACTGTTTTAAGAATGTGGAAAGAAGAAAAGATGTACAGTGTTTTGTTTGTTTGTTTTTCTTTCCCATTGTAACCACAGCAACTGTAATGTTGACTTTGTATTTGAAGGCTTTCAAACTGCTGAGGCTTTGCATGGGACAGAAAAAAAATAAAAATAAAAATAAAGAAAGAAAAGAAAGAAAGTAAGAAAGAAAAGAAAGGGGGAGAAATAAATAAGGTAACATCCTTTCTCTCCATCTCAACATTTGGTCTCTCAGTTCTGGATTCGTACTTCCAGGGCTTGTGCCACCGTCTGCTTGCTGTTTTCCCTGTTTTCCGGGGCAGTTCTTCCCATCTTCCTTGATTGCATCACAGTGATTTTCCTAAAACATGAAACTGACTTCATTTTTCTGCTTTAAGTCTTAAAATGTATCGACAAATATGGTCTGCATCTCTTGAAAGGATCTTATGATTCTTATCCTTCCTTTTATTCATGTGTTGGTGTATCAGGTTAATTGACTTGCAAATATTGAACCACAACTTGCAGGGTAGGAATGAATCCCACTTGCTCGTGGTGAAGGATTCTTTTAATGTAGTGTTGGATTCGATTTGCTAGTATTTTACTGAGAAGTTTCGAATCCATGTTCATCAGGGATATTCTCTTTTTTTTTTTTTTTTTTTTTTACTTCAGTCTTTGCCTGGTTTTGGTATCAAGGAACGCTGGCCTCATAGAATGAATTTGCAGGTTTCCCTTCCATTTCTATTTTGTGGAAAAGTTTGAGAAGAATAGGTATTAACTCTTCTTTAAATGTTTGGTAGAATTCATCTGTTAAACCATCTGGATTCAAACTTTTGTTTTTTGGGAGTTTTTTGATTGCTGATTCAATTTCTTTGCTGGTTTTTGGTCTGTTCAGGTTTTGTCTTTCTTCCTGTTTCGGTTTTGGTAGTTATACGTTTCTAGAAATGTATCCATTTCTTCCAGGTTGTCCAATATGTTGGCATATAGTTTTTCATAATATTCTCTTATAATTGTGTTTCTGTGCTGTTGATACATGTATAGTCAGTATAAGCCTTCTGGAACCTTACTGCTCCATTTGAAGGTGATGATGACGAGGAGAATCATATCACCCAGATACTAAGAAGATATTTTAGATGCCTGTTTTGTTTGCTATTCACAGAATCCCTGTAAAGTGAATATCATTCTCTCTTTCTAACAAATGAGACCCAGATAAGTTATTTAGTATGCTCAAAATCACTCAGCTACTCAGTGGTGGGTCAGAGCTCTGAGCTTGTTTGACTTCAAAGTTCATGTTGTTCTCTCTATGATCATACCTTATAGCTTAGCCAGATGAATCTACTTGGAGTCCCCAGATGCTTCTCAAGGTTTATATATCCCTATGCTTTAATGCAGTTTGCTCTGAAGCATTCTCTCCCCTTGATCGCTTGAAAGTCATTATTCATCCATCAAATGACTAACACGCTCCTTTTTCTCTGACGCTCTCCCTACTATTCTTCCAGCCTAGGGGCATTTAGATAATAAACTCCCTCTACAGCCTTCAGTGAATCCTGGATATAACTCTATTACCACATCTTAAATTATCACATTGATGATTAAGGTTTGTATATCTGACCTGATTTGGGGGCTAAAATTTCACTTGGGGAAAGTATTATGAATTATTCTTTCTACATCTTATAAACATAATTTTAAGTAATTCTAACACATTATAATTAAAGGATAAGAAACGTACTTCAGAAACAATTACATTTTGTATGTTTTGTGCATTGCACCACCTGCTGTTGAGAGATATTTATCTCTATTTAGCCATGGAAACCCCTATTTCTTTTTTTTTTTTAAATCAACTCACTTGGCATCTCTGAATTGAATTCTTAGAGGCTCCATTTTTCTGCTGTTCTGTGCTAACCAGGCATTTTCTTTACGTTGTTCTGTATAGCTGCCTTTTGCTTACGTGACTAATTAAGGGCTGAGATTTATTGTCTTCGTGCGGTGCTAAGGTTCACTGGGAAGAAAAGGGGGGGGTGCCATTTCAGTTAACACTGAAATTTCTTAAAAACTGGGAGAATAAGTAACCATTACTGGAGGTAGCATGTTGCTTGTGTGAATGATATGTTTTAGATGGCCAAACCAGATATGTTGAATATCTCTGCTTAGCTATATTCTGTCGTCTGCCGCTTGGCTGAAAGGAAAATTATTTTAGAAGGCACATCCTAATTCTGTTTCTTCTGACCTCCTTGGTCTCTCTTGGTCTAGCTTACCTTAAATTGTATATATCCATTGTCTTTTTTTTTTTTTTTTTTTTTTTTTTTTTTGGTCAAAAGGATTCTTTAAGTACCTACTCCCTAGGTAAAAGAAATGAACACATTGATTCTTGCCCCTGTGATGTGGAACACGAAGAATGGATATTGTTAGGAGGAAGACCACCCCCTATGAATAGTAAACTTAGATTGTGATTTTTTTTTTCATTCCTCAAGTTAAAAAACTCACTCTATAGCTGCTGAAAAAAGGATAACATGTTTAATGCAGAAATTGAAATTTGCATACTAGTTCCTACTATATAAAAGGAAAAAAGAAAACTAGAGTTTTGATCTTAGCATCTTTTAAAAGTATTTGAGGATTACATAGACTTATTTGTAGCTTTGGATATGATGCATACATTCAAGAAATAATCTCTAATAGTGTATGAGTGCTTGCTGTAAGCCTGACATCATGGCAGGTATTTTAATTACTAAAATGAATATGTTAATTTTTTTCCTCAATAATCTGGATTGTAGCTGATGAGATAGACATACACATAGATAATTATAACACAATGGAGAGACAGTTGAAGTACACTATCTTATTATAATGCAGATCCATACTCCCAGAATAATTTAAAAAAAGAAAAAACAACTAACTCTATTACAATGCAGCTTGAAATCTTTGAATATTTTTCTAGTGTCTAATGGGAAGAAGTCATCATTATGAGGTCTTCTGTGATCTATTCCCTGAATACTTTTCTAAACATATTCTTTTTTTTTTAAGGTTTGTTAACCCAGTTAGTTAACATGGAGCATAATTTTAGTTTCAGGTGTACAATATAGTGATTTGATCAACACTCCCACACAATACCCAGTGTTCATCACAACAAGTGCACTCCTGAATCCCCAACATCTATTTCACCCAACCTCCTACCCCCTTCCCTTCTGGTAACCATCAGTTTGTTCTCTATAGTTAAGAGCCTGTTTCTTGGTTTGCCTCTTTCTGTTTCTTTTTCCCCTTTGGTCATTTGCTTTGTTTTTTAAATTCCACATGTGAGTGACATGATAGGGTATTTGCTTTCTCTGACTGAGTTATGTCACTTAGCATTGTACTCCTCAGCTCCATCCATGTTGATGCAAAGGGCAAGATCTCATTCTTTTTATGGCTGAATAATATTCCACTGCAGAATTATACCATGTCTCCTTTATCCATTCATCAGTTTAGGGACACTTGGGCTGCTTCCATATCTTGGCCATTGTAAGTAATGCTGCAATAAAAACAGGGGGACATATATCACTTTGAATTGATATTTTTGTATTCTATGTGTAAATACCTACTGGTGCCATTGCTAGATAGTAGGGTAGTTCTATTTTTAACTTTTGGAGGAAATTCCATACCATTTTCCACAGTGGCTGTATCAGTTTGCATTATAGCAGTAATACAAGAAGGTTCCCCTATCTCCCATGTCCTTACCAACATCTATTTTTTCTTGTGTTGTTGATTTTAATCATCCTGACAGGTGTGAAGTGATATCTCATTGTAGTTTTGATTTGCATTTCAAATCAGTGATAATCAGTGATTTTGAGCATTTTTCATGTGTCTTTTGGCCGTCTGTGTGTCTTCTTTGGAAAAATGGCTGTGTCTTTTGCCTATTTTTTAATTGGAATATTTGGGTTTGGGGTGTTAACTTGTATAAGTTCTTTATATATTTTGGATACTAGCCCTTTATCAGATATGTCATTTACAAATATCTTCCCCATTCTATAGGTTCTCTTTTTAGTTTTGTTGATTTTTTCCTTTGCTGTGCAGAAGCTTTTTATTTATTTCATTTTATTTATTTAATTTTAAAAAAGTATTTTATTTATTTATTTGACAGAGACACAGCGAGAGAGGGAACACAAGCAGGGGGAGTGGGAGAAGGAGAAGCAGGCTTCTGGCTGAGCTGGCTCCCTGAGCAGGGAGCCTGATGTGGGGCTCAATCCCAGAATTCTGGGATCATGACCTGAGCCAAAGGCAGACACTTAATGACTGAGCCACCCAGGCACCCCGGAAGCTTTTTATTTTAATTTAGTCCTAATAGTTTATTTTTGCTTTTGGTTCCCTTGCTTCAGGAATCCTATCTAGAAAAAAGTTACGGTCAATGTGAGAGAAATTACTGCAGTTTCAGGCCTCATATTTTGGTCTTTAATCCATTTTGAGTTTATTCTGTAAAGGGAAAACAACGATCTGATTTCGTTCTTTTGCATGTTGCTTTCCAGTTTTCCAAACACCATTTCTTGAAGAGACTGTCCTTTCCCCCACTGGATATTCTTTCCTGATTTGTCAAAGATTAATTGGCCATATACTTGTGGATTTATTTCTGGGTTTTCTATTCTGTTCTATTGACTTATGTGTCTATTTTTGTGCCCGTACCATACTGTTTTGATTGTTATAGCATTGTAATACAACTTGAAGTCTGGAAGTTTGATGCTTCCAGCTTTGCTTTTCTTTATCATGACTGCTTTGGCTATTCAAGGTCTTTTGTGGTTCCATAAAAAATTTAGGATGGTTTGTTCTAGCTCTGTGAAAAAAAAAATGTTATTGGTATTTTGGTAGGGATTGCATTAAATGTGTAGACTGCTTTGGATAGTACTGACATTTTAACAATATTTGTTCTTCTAATCCATGAGCATGGAATGCCTTTCCATTACTTTATCATCTTCAGTTTCTTTCATCAGTGTTTTATAGTTTTTAGACTACGGATCTTTCACCTCCTTGGTTAAGTTTATTCCCATGCGTTTTATTTTTGGGGGTACAATTGTAAATGCGATTGATTCCTTAATTTTTCTTTCTGTTGTTTCATACTGGTGCATAGAAATGTAACATATTTCTGTACATTGATTTTGTATCCTGCAACATTGCTGAATTCTTTTATCAGTTCTAGCAGTTTTTTGGTGGAGTATTTCAGATTTTCTATATACGGTGTCATGCCATCTGTGAACAGTGAAAGTTTTACTTTTTCCTTGCTTATTTGGATGTCTCTTATTTCTTTTTGTTGCCTGATTGCTGAGACTAGGCCTTTCAGTGCTATGTTGAATAAAAGTGGTGAGAGTGCACTGTCTTGTTCCTGACCTTAGGGGAAAGCTCTCAGTTTTTATTTATTATTATTATTATTTTATTTTACTTTAGTACCCTCTTTAGCCCATTTAAGATGATGTTAGCTCTAATTTTTTTCATGTATGGCTTTTATTAAGTTGATGCATATCCCCGCTAACCTACTTTATTGAAGCTTTTTATTGTAAATGGATGTTGTCCTTTGTCAAATGCATTTTCTGCAACTATTGAAATGATTATATGGTTCTTAACCTTTGTCTTATTAATGTGCTGTATTACATTGATTGATTTGTGAATACTGAACCACCCTTGCAGCCCAGGAATGAATCCCAGTTGATTGTGGTAGATTTTTTTTTTAATTTATTTATTTATTTATTTATTTATTTACTTATTTATTTGTTAGACACACAGAGAGAGAGGAGAGAGAGAGCACAAGCAGGGGGAGTGGCAGGCAGAAGGAGAGGGAGAAGCAGGCTCCCTACTGAACAGGGAACCTCCATCCTTGAACCCTGGGATCATGACCTGAGCCGAAGGCAGCTGCTTAACTGACTGAGCCACCCAGGTGCCCCAGTGAATGATTTTTTAAATGTGTTGTTGGACTCAATTTGCTAGTATTTTGTTGAGGATTTTTGCATCTATCTTCATCAGAGATACTAGCCTTAATTCTTATTTTTGTGGAGACTTCATCTGGTTTTGGTATCAGAGTAATGCTGGCCTCATAGAATGAATGCAAGTTTTCCTTCTATTTTTGGAACAATTTGAGAAAATATGTATCAACTCTTCTTTAAGTGTGTCATGGCATTTGCCTGTGAAGTCATCAGGTTTTGGACTTTTGTTTGTTGGGAGTTTTTTGATTACTGATTTCATTACTTCGCAGCTTTATTGGTCTATTCAAATTCTCCATTTCTTCTTGTTTCAGTTTTGGTAATTTAAATATTTCTAGGACTTCATCCATTTCTTGTAGGTTGTCCAATTTGTTGGTATAGAGTTTTTCATAGTATTCTTTTATAATGTTTTATATTTCTGTGGTGTTGTTATTTTTCCACTCTCATTTGTGATTTTATTTATTTGGGTCCTTTCTCTTTTATTTTTGATAAGTCTGGCTAATGGTTTACCAATTTTATTAATTTTTACAAAGAACCAGCTCCTGGTTCATTGATCTATTCTATATTTTTGTTTGGTTGTGGTTTTAGTTTCTGTATCATTTATTTCTGCTCTAATCTTTATTATTTCCTTCCTTCTGCTGGCTTTAGGTTTTGTTTGTTGTTCTATTTCTAGCTCCTTTAGGTGTAAAGTTAAGTTTTTATTTGAGATTTTCTTTCTTCTTGAGGTAGGTCTGTATTGCTATATATTTCCCTCTTAAAACAACTTTTGCTGCATCCCAAAAGTTTTGGTCCACCGTGTTTTCTTTTTCATTTGTTTCCATGCATTTTTTAAAAAAAATTCCTGCTTGACCCATTCATTGTTTAGTAGCATGTTATTTAATATTCATGTATTGGTGGTCTTTCTAGTTTTTTTCTTGTGGTCAACTTCTGGTTTCATACAGTATTTTGGTCAGAGAAGGGCATGGTATGATTTCCATCTTTTTGAATTTGTTGAGGACTATTCTGTGGCCTAGTATGTGATCTATTTGGGAGCAAGTTCCATGTGCACTTGAAAAGAATGTGTTTTCTGCTGCTTTAACAGAATATATATGTTAAATATTAATATATCTGTTAAATCTCTTTGGTCCAGTGTATCATTCAAAGCCATCATTTCCGTGTTGATTTTCTGTTTAGATGATTTGTCCGTTGCTGTAACTGGGGTGTTAAAGTTTCCTACTATTATTGTATTACGATCAATTAATTCCTTTATGTTTGTTATTATTTTATGTATTTGGGTGCTCCCATGTAGGGCATATAAGTATTTATAATTGCTACATCTTCTTGTTAGATTGTCTCCCTTATGATTATATAGTGATCTTCTTTGTCTCTTGTTATAGTCTTTGTTTTAAAGCATAGTTTATCCAATGTATCGCTATCCAATGTATCACTATTCTGGTTTTCTTTTGACAACATTGGCATGATAAATGTTTCTGCATTCCCTCACATTCAGGCTATAGGTATCTTGAGGTCTAAAATGAGCCTCTTATAGGCATCATATAGATGGATCTTGTTTTTTTGTTTTGTTTTTTTGTTTGTTTGGTTTTTTAATCCATACAGATACCCTTTTGATTGGAACATTTACTCCATTTACATTCAAAGTAATTATTGATAGATATGTATTTATTGCCATTTTATTACTTGTTTTATGGTTGTTTTTGGAGACTTTCTCTGATCTTTTCTTATTGTTCTCTCTTTCACAGTTTTTCTTTACTGATATATTTGGATATCTTTCTCTTTTTTTCACATTTATAAGTTTTGATGTTGTTACATTAGATTTATATATAATATCTTATGCATATAGCAGTCTATATTAAGTTGACAGTCATTTATGTTTGAATCCATTCTTTGCTCCTATCCTCCCCACATTTTAGGTGTATGTTGTCATATATTACATCTTTTTATTTTGTGATTTCTTTTACTTATTTTTATAGAAATATTTATTTTTACTGCTTTTGTGTTTCCTACTTTCATACTGTCACTTTTGGTCTTTTCCACTTGCAGAATCCCTTTTAGTATTTCTTGCAGTGTTGACTTAGTGGTCATAAGCTCCTTTAACTTTTGTTTGTCTGTGAAACTCCTTATTTCTCCTATTTTGATTGTTAGTCTTGCTGGGTAGAATATTCTTGGCTATAGATTTTCCCCACTCAGGCCTTTGAATATATCATACCAGTCCTTCTGGCTTGGAGACTTTCTGTTGAAAAATTTGCTGGTAGCCTTATGGGCTTTCCCTTATAAGTAACTGCCGCCGCCGCCTTCTCCTCCTCCTCGTCCTCCTCCTTCTTCTTTTTAAGGTTTTTAAAAATTTATTTGAGAGAGAGAGATAGATAATGACAGAACATGAGCAGGGTAGAGAAGGGAGAGGGAGAATCAGAGTCCCTACTGAACAAGGAGCCCAACATGGGGCTCAATCCCAGGACCTGAGATTATAACCTGAGCCAAAGGCAGATGCTTAACTGACTGAGCCACCCACGCACACCAGTAACTGTCTTCTTTTGTCTTGCTGCTTTAAAGATTATTTCCTTATTACAATGATCTCCTAGTTTAATTGTAAATTGTGTTGGTATGGATCCACCTTTCTTGATTTTGTTGGGGGTTCTCTGTGCATCCTGGGTCTGGATATATATTTCTTTCCCCAGATTAGGAAATTTTTCAGCTATTATTTCTTAAAATAAATTTTTGTACCCTTTTATTTCTCTCTATTTATTCTGGGACTCCTGTTATATGAATGTTATTATATTGGTTGGAGTCACTGAAATCCCTAAGTCTATTCTCACTTTGCATAATTCTTCTCTCTTTTTGTTCAACTTCATTGCTTTCTGTTACTTTTTCAACATTGTTGTCTTCTTCTTCTCCTTCTTCTTCTTTATCTTAGTCTTTTTGACTAAGTCTCTGCCTTCTTCTGTCTGTTAGAAAAGCCAGTTATGTCTCCTGCTCCTAAAAGTAAATGATGAAGAGATTGTGTAGGGCTCATGGCTTGGCACTTCAGGGAATGCATGCCGCATGTGTTCTGTTGTTTTGTCCAGGCTGCTGTACCTGCAGGCCAATCATCTACAGAGGTTTTCCTTTACTGCTGTGGGCAGTGCTTGTTCCTTGGTCTAGATGTTGTGAGTTTTAACTAGACATGTTCTGGTCTGCTTGTGAAATGAGACCTGTTACCACCACCACCAGAACCGAGGCTCCACAAAACTCCTGTGTCAGAAAACACAGTTTGAGCAAAGGTTTGGGCAGGTCTTCTCGGGGAAGGTTTGGGCAGGTATTCTGGGTGAAGAAGCCCATCACACTGGGGCTGAAGTAAGTGTGACTGAAAAGGGCTGTTCCATAGGAATGCAGAAGGGATGGGGCTTAGTGTAAGCAAGTTAGGTAGCCTGTGTCAGCACTGCACTGCTTCCTAAAGGTGACTCTGTTTATGCTGAGGGGCTGGGGAGAGAAATGGCATTAACCATCTCCTTTGTTCTCAGAGAGGTATCTCTATGAATGCTGCCTGTTAGGGACATGTTCCAAGAAGAGTAAATAATGTCCCCAGTATGTGCCCAAGTTGCTCTTCTGATCACTGTTTCCACGCTGTATGTCCCTGGGTTGTTTGCCTGCCTTTTCTCCAAGAGTGGCCTGGTGCCTCTAGCCTCCCCTGGAATCCAACACACACTTAAATTAGGCTTTTAGCCCTGATGGTTGCCTTTTCTCCAAGAGTAGTCTGGTGCCTCTAGCCTCTCCTGGAGTCCCCATTGACACTTACATCAGGCTTTAAGTCCTGATGGTTGCAAGAACTTAAAAAGTCAGCCCCTTTCACTTTCTAAGCCAACAACTATGGGAAAATATTCTTGTGTATTTCCTTGTGTGCACCCCCCACCCTTCTCTATGACCATAGCTCCCTCTTCCACGGCAGCCAGGATTTGTTTCTCCCTTAACCATTTCTCTGCACTTTGTACCTTCTTTACTGTGGCCCCTACTCTACCTTTAATTGTGGAGGTTGTTTGTTTGTTTGTTTTGTTTTGTCTTTTTTGGCTAGCCTTTAGGTTAATTTCTGGGATATTTGGGATGATTTGATAGTTATCTGATTATATTCATGGATGGAATGAGGCAAGTCTAGGGTCCTCCTATTCTGTTGTCATCTGCCTCCTCCCAAATTTGTTTTTAAAGAAACATTTTAATACTCCATTCTTCAGCTATACTGAGATACTATACTTGCAATAATCTTCTCTTCCTCCAACTTTAATTATGTACAAAATAATTTGATATGGATATATGTATATATGCTGTTGTATGTATATGATATTTGACTCCTTAACTAGATTTTAAGTGCTCAGAAAAGCAAAATTTATGACTTAAATGTATTCTTTGCCCTGACCCAGTGGATAACAGTTTTAAATACATATGAAATTGTGCTATACAATGTTTAGAATGAAGAACACTAAAGCAAGAAAGAGAGAAAGGAAAAGTTAGTAGAAAACAAAGGTGAGAAGGAGAATGAGAATGGGGTTTGGCTCCAAAAACTGGGACTTTCTGTAACTGCTGACTGTATGTACTGTCTACTGCAATTGCCAACAGTTGCATGTAGCTATTTAAATACAAATTTAATATAAAAATTAAATGAATTCAGTTCCTCAGCTTACTAGCTATATTCTCTGTCCTTGCTATCTATCTGTGACTAATGGCTACTGTACTAGGAAATGCAAGACATTTCTGTTATTGGAGAAATTTCTGTTGGACAGCACTGATAGCATATGCTCAGTGCTGGCCTTCAGTGTTGACACATCCCCAAACTTCTAGAAACTTACAGATATTTTAAAAATACATAATGTTAAGAGTTCCAAGTATTGTTCTAAAGGAAACTCATGTGGAAAGAAGTTCAGTATGTGTTGAATTAACCATATATTTTTGGTTAACCTCTCTTTTCATTACAGAGAGCTGTATTTTAATAACACAGGCCTACTATCTAGTCCTATATATACCTCTTCACATGCATACCTGCTTTGAGTGGCAAAAGAAGACCTGATGGCTAAGGGAGGATTGTTAGTCAATATTAATCATTTATAACCATTTATTGCTTAAGAGATACTTGGCTGTATGAAATTTAACGTGTTTTAAACATAAACTCAATGTTAGGTAACAAGTTTCTGACATACATACCTAGTTTCATATTCATTCTGCTAAATGGATTAAGATAAATATTTAACTCATCAGAACAATCTGTAAACAAATGAAAGATAAAACGTTGAAAGTCCATTTAAGATACCAAGATAATGGTGATTGCAAGTAGAGAAGAGATAAACTACTAAACCTTAAATGATTCTCAAAAAAACATTTTTATACATTTAGATAGGTATTAACTAAACCAATATTTTTATTTCATGTTGTACTCAAAACTAATACCATGTCTAACTGTGGGCATGCTCACAAAACAGTTAAGAGAGGTAAATTTGGATAGGAATGGTTCACATCTTGGATCATAGGAAATATCTGAATATTCCCAAGGGGTTCTTTTACTGAATAAGGAAATTTGGGTATATGTTAATAAATGGTTTATATTCAGACCATTAGGTGTTTGAAAAACTCAATTTTTCTTTGTAGGGAGTTGTTGTAGATCAAGTTAAGACAATATTTGTCTTACGTTATTTAGATGAATATCATTTCAAGCATCACTAGCAGAGAAGTGATGACAGAGTTGAGTGTCCTTTTGTTGTGGAAGAAGGAAGGTAAACTAAAACAGAGTACTTTGAAGCATCAAAACTGAATTTTAAAAATATAGTCCTGCTTGCTCTGGTAGTTTTGAAATCTGAAGTAGCTGTTAATGAGGTCATCTTAAACTCGATACAAACTGTAATGTTGAATGCGACACTTGTAATTTATTTGTACTATATTACACATTGGAAAAACTAAAAGGGTAAACTTGTATATATTTAAAGCATCCAGACTGACTAGAAATTTTTAAAGTGACTTTTATAATAGTTTCAAAGTCATATGAACATTTCGTTTTTATTCAAAGAGAATGTATTCTGTGGTAACATTTAAGAAAATCATGATGTGTATTCTTTGAGCCATTGTACAATTTTTATTCTATTTTTAAAGCATTCTTGCTACCCTAGTCTCCTGTACCTATTCCTTGTCTCTGAATTAGGAACAATAGTGAACTTATTTTCCTTTTCTCTTTTTTTCCCCCACTTTTTATGAAGATTCAGTAAACACCTACTCTGTACCATATTGGGTCATTGGCAGTAAACCAAGTGGAGGTGTTCTTTAACTTCTTGGAATTTACAGCATGGAAGAGACAAATTAAACATTTATGATGTAGTACAGATATAATTCTCACATCATATTACATTAGAGAGGTAAATTAAGATCAAAGCTAATATAGGTTACTTCTGCCAGAGTAATCTGCTAACACTCTTTAAATTGGATTCTCCACTATATCATTTAGTTTGCTATTATCTGCAACCAAGGAACAAAACCAAGCCAATTGACAAAAAAGAAAAAAAAAAAAAAAAAAAAGCAAAGGCTAAAATTATCTGCATAATAAAAAGTCCAAAGGGAGGGTGTGGTTACACCCAGGCTGTTGCTCCTGCAAGAGCAGCACATCACACAACCAGAAAAAAGAAAAACTGTCTCAGAAACCCTCATCTGTCTTCACAATTCTCAGCAGTCTAAATTGGGTCAAATATGCTCCAATTCTTGTGTCAGTTTCAATAAAATTTGGGGCACAACAGCAAAGGAGGAAGGCGGTCCCTAGAAGTTAACAGGGTACTCTTGGCTAAAGAAGGAGCCAATGGAAGCTGGGGAGACAACTGGGATCCATTCTTTCCAGCACCTCTTGTGCTATACTGAACATCAAATAGTACAAGCTGTACTAACTCTAAAGGCGGAGAAATAAAGGGCATTACTTTTATAAAAGTCTTGGTTTTATGGTCCTTCTTCTACAGGACAAAAAAATAAATAAAAAAAAAAGAATATTTATAAAATGTTATATTATTTGCTATCCAGAAAACCATTCACCATTTTTCAACTTTCTTATCCTTTCCTCCCTACTTCCTAGGTGGGCATTGCACATAGAGAAACTCTGGTGTGAAACTAGTTAGAAGATTTACCCAAATTCAAAAACAGCTGATCCTAGTACCATTGATAATTGCAGTATGTGGTCCAACACTTCATTGCCATATCTTGATAAAGACCAAAAATGAGGATATACAGCCGGTGCTTCACATATGCTAAGTAAACAATTTATACAGGTTGCTTTCAACATTGTTGTTGCCATCCTGGTTTGGCCATTCAGTAACTGCTTGCCTTGGATTTTGTGACTTCATAACTGTGTGGCTCAGTTCCTTGACCTAGTTTTTGAGGTCCTGTTCTATAACTAAAAAAAATTGCAATGGGCATAAATTGGGATAATGTATATAAAGTCACATGGATAAATAATACACAAACATGAAGTAGTAATATTATCTATTGATTAATAATACAGAGCTGTAAGTCTTGGTGATCAAACATAGGAAATATGTTTTGGATATATCAAAGACTATGTATTGTGATAGAGAATGGTAAAAGTAATTAACAAATAATTGCCTCAAATATCACTCTTATCTGGGAATTATCAGTTCCCCTCAATCAAACTCTAAAAGTATTCACTTGATAGCTCTAGGAGATTAAGGTTGAGTGAAATTCACTATATTTTCAGTGAAAAATATTCCACTCAGGGAGCACAAAAGCATTTTTTATTACACATCAGCAAGAGCAGCAGGAGGTCAGGGCTCACTGATGGACTGGGGCAGGGAGAGTTATTCTAGCTGACAATTTGTTCCTAGGTCAGATGCCATATGGGCTTACTGACATTTGAAAATGTAGCTGTTTTTCTCCACTACCAACCCATCCCCCTCAACCACACACACACACACAGCTTTTTCTTTTCTGGCATTGAAGTGTTATATTCATTTCCCTAAAGAAGCAACAGGGAAATGAACTGTAACAAATACTGTTTATTTCTGGAATGAACCCCCTCAAGTCCTAGAGAATGGCCTGGGATTAGAGGGATCACTGATATTCTTAAAAGATCTCGTCTCCACTGAACAAGGAAACAGAAAGCATGATGGCTGTTATAAATAACAATTATAATTTTAATATAAAATTGCTTTGTTGAAGTGGTTTGAGTTGTTTGGAGAGATAATACACAAATTTTGACTAAATAAATCCATAGAGATAATCTAAAAAATACTAAATGAAGGATCTGAGAAAAGGCTAATTTCATGTTCCTCAGATGACAGCCTTAGATCAGATGGTTAATGCTTTTAATTGATCTTTGATAAGAACACTGAGGCATAAATCCAATTAAGATTTACATGGATATATGCATAAAAGTCAAATAAACTACTCTTATTTTATCAAAATAGAAACTCTTCTGGAATTTCAAAATTGGAATGTACAAAGTGAATATATTTAGGTTACCTAATTATGAATTGTTTAAAATAATTTTGTAATAATACCATTGCTTGTCACATATACAGAATGCTCATATATCTAGTTGTAAAAGGTACAGTTATAATTACAAATATTCTACTGAAAATTTATCAGGAAGATGACACATCCAAATTGGTCCCCTTTTTCTTACATACTTTTTTTGAAGACAATTGAATTATTTTCCTTTTTTTCCTCTCAGGTATGAATATAATACCATTAATTTATTGTTAAGGAAGTAATGTCTTTAAAAGAGAGATGAAGGAATTTAAAATTCAAAGTTGAATTACCTAACCTAATTCAATCATCTAGTAAAGGTCATGCCAGCACCAGATATGCAAGCCCCCAGTTTTTTGTTCTGTACATGTTACCATGCCTAGAAATAATTTAAATCAACCTTCAACTCAATACATGAATCCAAATTATAGTAGCTCAAAAAAGAGACCATTTCTTCTCTAGTTAAACAGAGATTTGGCGCACTTACCCATTTCATTTTTATTTATTTTTTTAAAGGTTGTATTTATTTATTTGACAGAGAGAGAGACAATGAAAGAGGGAACACAAGCAGGGGTAAGTGGGAGAGGAAGAAGCAGGCTTCCCACTGAGCAGGGAGCCCCAATGTGGGGCTCGATCCCAGGACCCTGGAATCATGACCTGAGCTGAAGGCAGAGGCTTAACATCTGAGACACCCAGGCACCCCTTCATTTTTATTTTTAATTTACTACTTTTTAAGAGTTTGCTTATTTGAGAGAGAGTGAGCAGGAACATGAGCTTGTTGGGGGAGGCATGGGAGCAGAGGAAGAAGGAGAAGCAGATTCCCTGCTGAGCAGAGAGCCCAATGTGGACTTGATCCCAGGACACTGAGATCATGACGTGAGCAGAAGGAAGATGATTAACCAATTGAGCGACCCAGGCATCCCACCCAATTTCATTTTTTAATAGTTCTAAATTGTTAAGTTCTTTCTAATATTAAGCTGACAGTTGCCTTTGGACAACTTTCATTCATTGCTTCTGCATTTATGATCTAGTACAAAAAAGAACACATACTTCTTTCAAAAACTACATCAGCTCTTATAACACCTCCACCCCCCCTCAACTTGATGTCTTCTTTCTCAAGTCAAAACAGTTCCATCAATCATTCTTTATGCATCGAGTGCAGTGGGTCCTCGAGACTCACCTGTTGAGATAAATTTAAATGGATTGAGTTATTTATAAAGTTTTCATCATGATTTCGTAAGTAGAATTCTTTAATTACCCTGAAATTTTGCACCTGGAATAACAGGAAAACACACACACACACAACAAAACAAATCCCCCCTTCCCCCATATATACACAGAAATGTAAATTTTTTTAAAGATTTTATTTATTTGAAAGAGAGAGATTGAGAGAACAAGTGGGAGGAGGGACAGAAGGAGAAGCAGATTCCCCACAGAGCAGGGAGCAACTTGGGACTCAATCCCAGGACCTGGGATCATGACCTGAGCGAAGGCAGATGCTTAACCAACTGAGTCACTCAGGTGCCCCACAGAAACATAATTCTAATACGTTTAACTATAGTATATACTAAAGATTAGTGAGATTCTAAATGAACTCTTTTTTCTTGGTTTAGTAGTAAGGTGCATAAGTTCCTGTGATCATTAATGGACATTTGCCAGATGACTTACTTGTGTGTATGAAGATGGTCTTTTGACATGGATCAGAAAAGATCTAGCTATGAAGTGATCATAAGATCATGTCTCATCAGCTATATGATATTTGATACCTCTTAATTTTCACTATGTAAAAATGTCCTACAGTTAAAGACCATTATAAGAAGCATGTCCTACAGGGGTTTGCTTTCTCTATTTTGGAAACCCATATGAATAATAAAACCCAGCCAGTCTGCTTGCCTCAAGTTTAAGCCCCAATTTATCCTTCATATTGGTAAAAGAGTTATTTTTTAGAATATACATCTTCTTATATTTTTGCTGTAAGTAGAACTTATATTAGGTTTACTTGAAAAAAAAAAAAAAAAAAAAAAGGTCGGAAAACTTGTCAGTTTATGTAGGGTATTGAACTCCAGGCCAAAGACTGGGAGAGCTCATATAGGTAATGGAAAGTTTTTAAAAGCTTTAGAAGAGGAAACAAAAACAATAAAAATTTTGATCCAAGGAAATAATTCTCATAGTGCCTGACAGAAAAAAAATATTTTCTAAAGGTAAACTGGAAGTAAATGAAATAGAAAATTTTCACTTTGGTCTTTCTATTTACTGACAGGCTGGGACAAATAATATAAAAGAGTTAATTCTCTACTTGCTAGACTATGAAACAGGAGTAATTCCACTATTTCACAAAAAATCACAAATAAACGAATTAATGTGATATTTCAAAATAAATGTGTTGTGCCTTCAAAGAAAAGATAAAATAATAAAAATTATGATGAAACTATAGTGAACTACTCAAATTCTCAATATCCTTATATAAATATACACAGGTAGTAGTTTCAACATTATGTCTTCTCAAATACTCTTTAGAATTAAAAGTAATGAAAATGTAAAAATGATGTCCATATTAGTACATAGATTAAGGCATTTGATGTTCAACATGCATAAGCTATAATAGGCAGTGATAGGCAGATGGGAAGTTAGAGGGTCTGTATGTGAGCTTAATAGAAAATAACCAAGATAATGAAATATTGGCTGTACAGCTTTTATAATTGCTATTCATTTATTAATCCCATCAGTTTAATTTAAAGCAATACACAGCACAGTAAGAAAACCAATTCATGGTTACCATGGTAAATTCAAACACATCAAAAAAGCCAGCTATGAATCAGTATTCCAAACATTCAGTTATTAACTCAATCAGCTTCTGTTAAAGGACCAGCTACCGTAATACAAAGACAATTAACAACTACCACGGGACAACTAAGTGTTTTGCAAACTTTTTCATTATTATGTGTGTCAGGAAATACTTTGATAGTATTATCCACATAACATCACCCACCACAGGGTCACCAGAGCTGCCAGTAATTTCTTATGCTAGAATAATGAAATATTTGAATTTATAATATAAATAAAAGTAAGAGTTAAAAGGTATTATCCTGTTATATTTAAATGTATTTTATATGTATGATTACATCAACTGCTAAAAAAATGACTATCCTCTTACTATTCTCTCTTAGTCACAGGTTATTGTATATAACCAACCCATTGTTGAAGTTGGATAACAGCAGTTGTTTTTTTTTTTAAAGATTTTATCTATTTATTTGACAGACAGAAATCACAAGTAGGCAGAGAGGCAGGCAGAGAGAGAGGAAGGGAAGCAGGCCCCCCACTGAGCAGAAACCCCGATGCCGGACTTGATCCCAGGACCCTGAGATCATGACCTGAGCCGAAGGCAGCGGCTTAACCCACTGAGCCACCCAGGCTCCCGGATAACAGCAGTTTAAAGCAGATTTCATGACTGGATTAATAAGAAGAAAAACATAAACTTGTATTAATCAATACAATTCATTGATTTTCTTTACTTAAAGTTATCAATATCAGAATGATCCAGAGTTCTCTTCACATTCTATCCAGTATGCATATACACATGCATACGTGTGTGTGCATATATGTGTGAGTGTTGTCTAGGCACTCGAGGAGCAGAAGAGATGAGGTAGATACTGAACATCACTAGAAGATAAACACTTCGAAGGCATGGGTTTCTGTCTCATTTGATCACTGTTTTATCCCCAGTGAGACACAGAGTAGTTAGGTCTGTTTAGTGAATGCAAAGAAAATTGTACCTGATCAAAAAGAATGTACTTCTAGTGTAAGAGTGCTGGTTCTTTTTGGGGTTTGAACTGCATTAGTGAAAATTATTTTAAAAGGGGAATTCCATAGATGTTTTAAGAAAATAACCTAGTTGCCTACTTTGACAGATCTTTATCATTTACATTCCATAAGCTCTCATAATTGCATCCTGTAAAAAATTAGGTCTCATTTATATTCATACATATAACTAGTTTTAAAATCCATAGTTTAAAAGGAATTTATAAAATCACTTACAGAAGGGGCATCTGGGTGGTTCAGTTGGTTAAGCGCCTGACTTGGTTTCAGTTCAGGTCATGATACCAGAGTCATGAGATCGAACCCTGCTTTGGGCTCTGGGCACAGGGCAGAGTCTGTTTGAGATTCTTGCCATCTCCCTCTACCCCTCCCCCCATTCACTCTTTCTGTCTCTCAAATAAATAAATAAATAAAATCTTTTAAAAAAGGATGCAAAAGAAGTGATCTGGTAACAAACAATAAATTACTTACTCAGTAGTCTAGGTATCCACAACTAATACTTTTGGTTTCTTAAGCTTCATTGTATGTAAAACTTCATCAGATATCTGAGTTGTAGTCTGGATTTTGGTGTTCAGGAAAAGCAAATTCCCTATGAGAGTGCCTTTAGAGACAGAAGTTTTGGGTTAGTTTTCAATTTGTTTCATCAACGTATGAAACACAAATTAAATTTTCCTCATTTAGAGTAGATTAACTATGAGTTTGCTATCATTACTAATAATTTTGGAAGTTGCCCACTCATTATTAACTTAATGAACAAGTATAGATCACCTCTTCTGTGCCATCAGTCAACTAGATGATACATATTGAAGATGAATAAGATCTAATGATATAGTTGGGATAGGTAGACAATGGTTTTGAGGGCACACTAGGATCCTGAGCTGAGAGAGTTGTGACCTAAGAAGATAGTTATGAATGGTGGATAGTGAAACCTGCAAAAGTTGAACTTGTAAAACTAGCCAGGCTAGCTTTAAAAAGATCACTTTAAAGACCTGTTTTACAACACTGAAAACAAAAACAACCCAAAACAACAACAACAACAACAAAAATCCGTTTTGTTTAGACACTTTAAACAGGTGATGAGATACAGAATATGGTATGAGAATTGGTTTGATGAATGAAAAGTTTGCTTTGGTGACACTAGATGACAAGAGAATAGAGACTAGAACCAATCTGACAAACTAGAAGCATATTTTGATAGATAAACCAAAAAAATGATGAAAGCCTGACTTAAGTAGAAGCAGTAGAAAGGCAGGAAAGGCAATAACCCAGAAAGATGATAAACTGATATAATCGACAGTACTTGGTCATCACCAGAGTTTGGTGACAAGGAAGATTCTGGAAAGAATACAGAATAACTTGTAAAACTGGGTGAATAATTGTATTCACTGAGAAGGGGATAGCAAAAGAGATTATGCTTTGGAAAAAAAAAATAATATCCACTTTTGGACACTAGATTTAAGTTGCCAAATCACAAGTAAAGTTTCCAGGAGGCAGGTAAATGTATAGCTTTGGGACTTAAAAAATATATATATATAGGCTAGAGATAACATTTGAAGATGGTCAGCATAAATAATAACCAAAGCTATGGGGGAGATAAAGTTTTATTGGAAGAGCAATGAAAGGCCATTCATTTGCTTGTTTTGTGGAAAACGGATAATGGTGCAGGGATCACATTTTAAGAAAGTTGTATGCCTCATATATTAGGATGGCTCAAGCAAATGACTTTAAGAGATCTGAATGAATAGTAAATGGTTATAGGATGCAGAGAAATTGTTAGAGATACCTGTTCACGAAGTGGCATGTAATTGACTTGTCCCTTCCTTCAGATTCCCTTCTAACTATAGGATATCTTGCACTATAGGATATTTAGTGCAAGAGGATATCCTTCCCTTACTCTGGATTCAAATTGGAGGTGGAATTAAAAGGTCAAAATGTTTGAGATGATGTCTGAATTCAATTTTTTATATTTGTTTAAAATGAGATTCTCCATTCTCCATAGAGTATATAAGTTAGAATTCTTCTAGCTGCAATAAATAGAAAATCAAAACCAAAGTAGTTTAAACAACAAAGAAATGTATTGACTCACATCATCAAAAGACTATTAGTAGGGAAAGCTTTCTGATGTGATGACATAGTGATGTCATCAAGGACAATGTGTTTTCTATCTATAGGCTTTGACCCTGGCTTTATCCTGTGCCGGTTTCCTGAATGATCCTTCACGGTAGTGGGATGGCTACCAGTAGCAAACAAGGTTGTATGCTTTTATGCTCACAACAGAGGTATAAAAAGAGAAGCCTCCTGTGCCTCTTTCTTATGAATGAGGAAGATGAGTCCCAGAAGCCTCCAACCAACCCCTGATGAAGGTTAGTAACAGTGACCAGCTTTATTCTTCCTTATTTATTCTTCTTGATGGAAATTGCTCCTGTAAAGGTCAGACCCACTACTAGTATTGAAGCATGAATCCAGTTTTCTCAGCCATATGGATATTGTATTTGATGTACACAAAATTGAAGATCTGTTAGGAAAGCACAAAGCAGGGTGGCTGTTTGTGAGAGGGGGGGCCTTCATGTCAATGCTGCCAGCTGTAAGGAACTCCAGTTCTACAGTATAAATATCCACAATATTAATAGTTTCGGAGAAATACATCAAGAAAATTATGAGGCACTTTATATGAATTATCACATTGCATTGTCATCACACTTTTCATTTTCGTGATATTTTACAGTGGAATAGTGGAAGTTTTTAGAGATTATGTAATTTACTTGTGGTCCAACAAATGCAGGTCTCGATTCCAGCTTTATCTGTCTCCCAAGATATTTGTTATGACACTTCAGGCTTGAGGAAAATTCTTGCTTTTTCTGCCTCATTTCCCTTTTGTTGATACAGGTATTGTTTCTTTCCA